>NC_140076.1:79558780-80997097 GCF_964194135.1 Talpa europaea
GCATAAGTGTGGGTGAACACTCACGAGTGTCATTGTGTAAACAGGTGAGTGTGTGACTGTGGTGAACATGCTGTTTCTAACTTCCAGTGGACTAGAAGATTGTCAGTTTGGAAATACAGGGCCCAGATTCTATACTCTGCTTCTTGTAGCTCTAACAGCATGAGCATTTGCTGATTGCAGAATGCAGACTTCAGGGCCAGAGGGTCCTGTGTTTGAAACTCAGCTCTGCCACCTGCAAGCTGTTATTGCCATGAGCAAGTAGGGTCTGTTTTAGAATCTCAGCCCCCCCGTTCCTAGTGGGAATAGCAAGACCTTCCTCAACATGTCAGTGTCAACATGCTAAATGCTTGGTTCACCCAACTCAAGGGACCTGCCCTGTGTGTGCCTCCTCAGCTCCTCAGCCTCAGTCCTTGTCTCCAGGAAGCATGGCTTGCCTGAAAAAGACATGATTGACTGTCTACACTGTCAGGGAAATCACTGCAGGCCAGAGCAGCCACAGACAACCACCAGAACAGGATCCCTGTGGGTAGCTGTGGAAAAGGGAAGATTCTATAAGAAAAGGGCAACTGCCACATGGGGTAATTACACCCGAGGCTTAACCTTATTTCTCCTTGTGAATTCCCACTCAAACCTTTGCTCTACTTAATCGGTTTTTGTTCTCACCCTGAAAAATGCCCTTCCCTCTCACACCTTACCATCACTGTAAGTCTGGAACCCACATTCTCAAGTTGGCAGGAATAGGAGAGGGTGTTGCCTGCAGGCTTGCTGCTCTGTCAGGATTTGGAAAATAGTAGTAAGAGCAATAGCTGACATTAAATGAATGCTTATTTTAAGCCATGTTATGTTTGCTATTTATTTACATCATCTCATTGAAACTCCCTCCCCTGCAACCTCAGGGAGCTGGTAATATTCTCACTATACAGATGAGGAAAGCAGAGCCTAGGGGAGTTGTAGGACCTAGGCCACACCACCAAAGTAGGGGAGTTCTGGGATTCAAACCCAGTATCATGGGGATAAAAGAAAAATCAGCAAGATTGTCCACATGTAAGCACACATGCACACATATTAATTAAGGTCATTAGCAGAGAAAAATTAAATGAAACCAGAGAGAGCTATGTCAGTAGCTTATGTGAGGGAGGATAAGGAAAGAGAAACAAGAAAGATTTGAGAGAAGATAATGAATGCTTGGGGGTCAGAGAAGAGACATTTGGAGATGTTGAGGGAGAAGACATCAGCACAGGAAAGGGTTAAAACTCTCCTCACTTGCAGGGAGTTCTGTTAAGGTTGATGGTGAGTTTGTGTGCAGTACGGTGCCCTTGGAGGAGATGTTTATGGGACAGCTCATGGCGCCAGAGCTCTCTGATGTCCAGCGGCTGTGCACTCAGCGCGGGCTCATAGTTCCCCAGTTCTGGAACACACCCCTCCCTGTTAGCCCACTCCCACTGTCCTTCCACTCTAAATCCCAACTTCTCCGGGTGACCAGCACAGAACAGACATTTTCTGGGAGCTCTGAGCAGGTCCTGTCACAACTGAGATGGCCAACTGCTCCTTCCTCCCCTCAACAGCCCTCACTGTTGTCACTCTTTCTGTTTCCTGAATTCCAAGGGCATGAAGGCAGCAGTCACCCCACCCTGGTCATCCTTAATTAGGTGCCACCTTATCTAATGGCCTTGGTTATCTCAGGGTCTGAGCTTGGTCTTCTGATGGGGATGGTTAAACCAGGAGGCTTGGAGTCCTGTGCTGTGTCTGTGTTTTCAAAATGCCCATTTTCACAATTCTGAGCAAATGAGAAGGGTGCTCTGATGGCCTGCTGGGTAGGACCTGGTGATGGGTAGATGACCTGGTAGGTGGATGAAAGCTGAAGGGTGCAGAAGGCTGAGTGATGGGTAAAGAAGAGCCTGCAATCCCGGGAAGTAATGCCAAATGCTTTAGTCTTTAGCTAACTGCGCTCTCCTGGGCCTGTAGTAGATGCTGGGAAGAGTCCAGACTTTTATGTTATTTTCCTCTCTGGCTCCTTTTGGGTATGTCTTCTTGTTCCCTGATTCCCTTGGAGTTCAGAAGCTAGACCAAGAGCCCTCGCAACCCCGGTGCTGCTTGAGTCCATCGTTTCATCTCCTGGGAGTCAAGAAGTCTTGGTCCAGGCCAAATACCCAAAAGAAACCTGGACTTTTGGGTACCTTGACACTAAGATAGGAATAA
Source organism: Talpa europaea (assembly GCF_964194135.1). Classification (NCBI taxonomy): domain Eukaryota; kingdom Metazoa; phylum Chordata; class Mammalia; order Eulipotyphla; family Talpidae; genus Talpa; species Talpa europaea. Next base: position 79,560,980 of record NC_140076.1, read on the forward strand.
GGAAATCAAGATACTGGTTATAAAGAAAAGATTTATTGAAAAGTGACAGAGCAAGAAATAGAGCCCCAGGGAGACCTCCTCAAACAAAGGCTCTCCAAGGTGCCAGGGCTAGGGCATCTATATAGGTTTTAGGGCTGGGGCCTGAGACCAAATGAATTAAAATCTTCTGGCTGTGAAGGCATGGAGCACGGACTTGGCAAACGTCCATTTTCCATCTAGTGTGTCCATTCCTGGCTGCCAGCTGTGAGTGCCGATCAGTGGCAGCTCGGTGTCGCGCAGGGCTCGTGACCGCGGGCATGAATATCTCGTGGACACTGTGCGTCCACAGCTCCTGTCTGACCCAGTCTGGTCTCAAGGTCAGTAGCTTCTTCAACAGGTTAACTTGATAAGCTGCAAAGAGATAACCCAGGAATGCACAGGCTAGGGAAAAGTTAAGAAAAAAATCATTATGGGTCAAGGAAATTTATGGTAGCAGGTGTCTGGGCCTAGAGTAAGATGTATTTAACTTCTCGTTCACTAGCCCGATAAAAATAACACAAACAGCAAAGTTGTGTCCTGAGTCCTGTCCCTCTGTCTCTGTCCATGGAACCTCCTTTCTCAGAGGGGATGAAGGCAAAGAGACCTGGCTGAAGTATCCCAATTTATGGGCTATTTTGTAAGAGAAGGATTTGGTGGGGGGTGAGGGGTGGGAGTGGGTGGTAGGAGCAATACAATCTAGCACTTAGGAGTACCTGTGGGGCTTTTATTTGATTACCTCCAACCCCTGGGAATTCAGAGAAGTAAAAGTAAGAGAGCAGTAGGGGTAATAGTTTGGGAGAAGTCCCAGCAAGAGAAATAATGGGGTATGATTTTGATCAGATATTGTCAATAGATATGTGTGTTGAGTACACGATGTTTGCACAGGCTGTTTCCTAACGACACGTTGGATTAATTGAAGAAACTCTGGTCTTTGCTTTTGCTTGTGGAAGAATTTTTAAGACCCTTTCTTCAACTTCTTTCAACCCATAAGCCCTGGGAATGTGTTGTCTGAATGATAATTTAGTTGCTTCAATCCTTTTCCTCTACTCTGCAGCTTTAGGTGGTGGGTCCCTCACGTGTTCTGGACCTAGATGATGCCTTTTTTTTTGTCCCTGTTCTCTACATGGCATCACCACCCCCTGCTTCTATCAGGGGTTCCCATTCTTCATGGATGTGGATGTTTGTGGTACAGAAGCGCCTGCTTCTCATCACCCCATTGGGCTGAGTAAATGTCCCCGAGCTCAGAAGTGAATCTATCCCAAGCCATCCTCTCCTGCACCCACAGGCCTGGCTGTCTTCAGCCTCTGGCACATACAAAATCCACAGAAGTGTAAAATAATCAAACAGCAAAACAATGAGACATTCATGCCAGAGGACTTATGTTTAATATGGAAAACAGGAGCAGAAATAAAGGGAGGCAGGAAAGGGTGTCCAGGCATGCTGCCTGGTTTCCAAGCAGCTGACAGGGAGAGGTAGATACGTGTCAACAGAGGTAATTAGACACTCTAGAACCAGATCCTTGTTTGAGATGGAATTTGCAACTGCTAATTAATAAGAAGCCTAGATCGAGGAAGCACCGCCCCTGCGCTGCCGTTTCTCAGAGGTGGGGTTGCTTCTGGAAGCTGGGGAGTGGGCTCTGCTGGTTGCCCGAGGGAGGGGATCTTCATGCTCGCTGCTTTCCAGGGGGTTCGGCACAGGTCTGGCTGGGTCTTACTTCTGCTTGGTCTTTGGGCACTGCTGAGCCGGAGGACACTTCTGCTGGCACTTGGGTGGAGGCTGGCAAGGCTGCTTGGTCTGCTGAGGTGGGGGGCAGCATTGCTGCGGAGGAGCACACTGCTGAGGTGGGGGAGCGCACTGCTGAGGTGCAGGAGCACACTGCTGAGGTGGAGGAGCACACTGCTGAGGTGCAGGAGCACACTGCTGAGGTGCAGGAGCACACTGCTGAGGTGCAGGAGCACACTGCTGAGGTGCGGGAGCGCACTGCTGAGGTGGAGGACAGCACTGCTGCGGGGGAGCGCACTGCTTCTGCTTCTGCTGAGACATTCTGGGATGGATGTGCTGCTGAAAGCAGAAAGACACAGAAGTGAGGACCATGTGAGGCTGTAGAGACGGGCCCAGGAGAACCTCTTGCCAAGACCCTTCACATCCTACTCTGCTTTTACCTTATCCCAATCACTAAACCAACGTGAGGTGCGTACCCTCGACGAGTGTGTGTGTGGGTGAGCATAAACTGGAGTTCAGTTTGGAAGTTGTTTCAATTCCTTCTGAGCCAAATAAAGAAGAAAGGGTGGAGGGAGGAGGGAAGGGAAAAGGGACATGGAAAGAAAGTGGAAGAACAGAGGAAAAATGTACAAAGAGAAAGGGGAAGAGAAGGCGGGAGTAAGGAAAACAGATTGGAAGAAAGAACTAAGACTGACACACTGTCACGCCAGCAACTACGGAATCTGGAATAGGATTGTTGGGGACCCACGTCCTGCTAAACCATCAGCCAGCGGTGAGACTTGGAGCAGCAGCTTCACTTCTCTGTTCTCACGGCTCAGGGCTGTTTCACGGATTAGACAAGAATGTAAAATCTCGCCCATGTCAGCAGACACGCGCGCACACGCACACCCTCAGGACTAGCACACGGTGAGCAAATTATTCAGTAATTTTCTAAAAATTATAAAGGATGTCAAGGAACATCTTGGCATCTAGGAAAATTTATAGAAAGGAGGATGCAAGAGACAAAATAGACCTTATAGCTCAACTTAGTTGTGACTGAGGAAAGCCAGGCTCGGAGAGGGAAGTGATTGTTCCCCAGTCACTCACACAGATGAGTGGAAGGTCTGGCCCCAGTTCCACTTGCCAAGGTGCCACATGTCTTGTCCCCGGCCCTGCTCTGTGCCTCTTGGGTCTCCTGCACTCCCGTACCCCCGGCGACCTAGTCTCTTCCCTCCCTGGACTTGCCTTTCTCTCAAAGGGCAGCTCTGCCAGTTGCCCTCTGCCATGGCTGGTGGGCCTCACTCCTACACTTCCTTCTCAGCACCGGGGAGACACAGCACTCACACTGGACAGCATGAGCTCCGGGACGTTGGGCCTCTTGGGTGGCTGTCCACTCCCACCTCAGCCCACCATCTACCTCTTGGCTGGATGACTTACAGCTCCAGATAGGCTGGTCCCAGATGCCCAAATGGAGTCTCTCTGACCCACTACCCAGACCGCCAGCCCAACCCCGCTGCCTGGGAGGCAGGCCGTGAGGAAAAGCTCTGCTTTGCCAAACTTACCCAAGTTCACCAGTGACTGGAGCCTGGAGATGCCAAGGGGTTTGGGATGCTGTGTGCCTGCCCACCTTTTATACATCTCACATCCCTGCCTAAGGCCATGAGGTGGCCTAGGATTGGAGTGTCCTAATTAGTCCCTAGTCACAATAGGATCCACCTGCCCTTCCTCAAATTTCAGGTTTTACTCACCCCCGGGCTGACAGCCTCCCTCACGGATGACGGAGTCTTCCCCCTGGCCCTGGCCCCACCTCCCCATCACTTTATGAGACCTGGCTGCCTTGGATTTCCAAACCCACTCGTGACTTTTGACTTAGAACCTTGGCATCTGGGATGGTCCCGAGCAAGCATTCAGGACAGTGCTGGGTGCGCGTGGGGGGGCGGGAGGGGGTGAGGGCAGCCTTCCGGGAAGTTCTGGTTGGCCAAAGGTGGGCTGGGTGGGGCGCAGAATGCATTGTTTTATGAGAAACCTAACAACAGAGGGAGGGAATGGCTCTGAAAATCCATTCATCTCAGCGAATGCTTAACTGGACTTAAAACACATTTGGCCTGAATGGATGGGGAGACAGTGCAGTGGCTTCCCTCCCCACCCCTCATTGTTATTTAAGCAATAGGAGGGGGCTGCAGCCCTCTGTCCTGCTTGCTATTGAGGAAACCATTAAGTTCCATTAAGAGAAACTGGGTGGTTACAGTAGACAGTACTTATCTCTCTATCTCTCTACATATGTATGTCACCCAGACTCTAGGGTTCCCAGGGAAATGATTATCATAAGGTGGAGAAGCTAAGAAACATTGAATTAAAATGAGCTCCTGGAGGAGTCACCTGGGCTGGGTCCTGAACTCTGGGCTCCTGGGGCCCCAGGACTGATGCTTCTCCCCATTTGGTTAGAGACTCCAGGGCAAAGAGTGATGGCACAGGGCACAGACTTGGACATTCTCTACCTCTGACAAAGGACTGGCCATAGCTCTAAAATACCCTTAAGGGTGACCTTTTTTTTTTTTAAATAATAAATTTTATTTTTATATTCCCCATACAATTGCAGCCCCCCCATTCTGACCCCAATCCCTCCCCTCCCGCCCCTCACCCCCCAAAAAGTGTCTCTGGTTCATAGTTTTTTGTTGATTTTGATTTTCACTTTCTTATAGTTATTCATTTTCCTGGTCCCTTATTTAAGTTTTCTAGATTCCTGCTATGAGTGAGACCATCCGGTATTTTTCTTTTTCTTTCTGGCTTATTTCGCTGAGCATGATCCCTAAGGGTGACCTTTACCAGCTGGGGGATCTTGGGTGTTTAATGTCTTTGATTCTCAATTCTGCTAAGGAGGGTACTGACACCATCTGCACAGCAACAGTGAGGGTTAGTGGACAGCATTTGTCAAGTCTGTACATGGTGTTTGGCACAAAATAAGTGCTTGTCATCCTTACTAGCTTGCCTATTTCCATTTCTTCAGTCAAAGTCTCATGAGATTTTGAAAATCCATATGCCACACACACAAAGTCTCATGAGACTTTGACCAAAGAAATGGAAATAGGCAAGCTAGTAAGGATGGCATGGTTTAAAACTCAAACATGAGATTTGGCTGCAGCTCTACTGAAAGTCTTACAATATTCTGAAAACACAGACTTGAAAATAAAGTCTGGTGTTTGCCTCAGACCATGGTGTAACTCCCTCGGATCACAGACTGTGCATGGACAAGTAAGTGAGAGGGACCCAGAGGAACCCAGGCCTTCCTGGGAGAGGAATGCTCATTGGGTGTCACCCCTACAATAGCAGCTCCAGAGAGCCTCGGAGAGGGATTGCAGCTCAGGGTCCGACTAGTGGAGAATGACTGTGTGGGGTGGCCTGCTGGGATAGCCACTTATTCAAGACATGGCGCATTGTGCCGGTCGCTGGGCCTTGTGTGTTGCAGACCATGGTGAGCATGGAGGGCCAGGTTGCTTCCCAAGGCATGTGAGTCCCCTGGCTCCAGGCTGTCTCTGGAGTTCAGCCGGCGTGAGTGAGAAGGGAACTAGCACTGCTTCATGGCCTTGCCCTCCTTCTCCTGCCAACTCATAGATGGTTTTTTTTTTTTAAAGACATTATTATTATTATTTTTAATTTTATAGAGGCATGTTTATTTATTTATGTATTTATTTATTTGCTTGTTTTGTTTATACATGCACTGGGTACAGTCAGAAGCGCGGGAGGGTGAGAGAATTCACCAGAGCCAGAGCAGGGAGCAGAGCAGGCAGAAGGACCGAAGTACACTGCTGAGGGGAGCAGCGGGCGGCAGGAGAGGTCTGCGCGCCATGTGGGACCCTCCTCTGGTGGCCGGGGAGCAGCCGGGGATCGAACCGGTGCCGCAGAGGCTGCGGGCAGGTTCGCAAACCAGCGCTCAACCGCTGCGCCACCGGGGAGGCCCCTCATAGATGGTTTTGACTTGCTTGACTTGTATTAGCTAGAGACTCAAACCCAAATGTCATTGGAGTGAAGGCTGTGGAGTTAGAGAGTGTAACCACAGCTCATTCTTGAGGTTTGTCAACAGGTATCATATGGTTTCACTCATCTGTGGAATATAAATAACCAACAGCATGCACAGGCAAAACACAACAGGAATAAATAGAACAAGAGAACATAATATTCACTAGAGGGGATGGGGCGGGGGAAGGAGATATGTGGGGTATGGGCATAGGTGTTTTGGTGGAGGGTGAGTGAAATATGTGCACATATGGAAGAGCAGAAGTGTGATCCCAAAATTAAAATTAAAGAAACATAATGCCACACACACAAAAATCTTGTTGGTCTGCCCTTGCACAGGCCCCCACCACCTGGAACAAACTTTCTGAGGAGGAGTTAGCTATCTCAAGAACATATGATGCAGTACTGTGTCTTCCACTGAAGAGGAATGGGTCATGGAGAAGCCACCAATGAGACTGATGCGTGTCCTGGGCGTTTGCAATGGTGTTATTGACTGATTTTCATTAGCATCACTATCTTTATTCAAACTCTGTCTCTTACACAAACATACACACCCACATACTCATATTCAAACAAAAATACACATGGGTTTCTGTCACACTGTAGCCCTGTTGTTTATGGGGGCATTGGCCAGTTATCAGTAAAATTAAAAGAATGGAAGATGGTTTTACTAGCAATTTCCAAATGTGTATGTGCTCCCTATTTGCCCTGGTCTGTCTAGCAGGCAGACATATTCCCTTGCAAGGAGGTGAGAGCCCATTTCCCAAACCTTCCCCCTTTGGGTTTTCCCTGGTGTTAGTCTCATCCTCATTTTACTTGTATGAACATGGGCATGATGGTGAGGTGGTGAGGCTAAGAGGTATTTTGGAGGAAGGAGGTAGGTAGGGACCTTACCCCCAGGAAGTCTCTGGAGTGAAATTGATATCTGCTGCCTGGCTCTGGTTCAAGCACCTGTTAGCATGCTAACAGGTGACAGTCTAGACCCCGCTGGAGCAGGTTCCAGGGGCTAGATCTGCAAGGGCCTGGTCAGTCACCATGGGTGTAGGAAGCTGATGCCAGGTTGAGCACTCCGGGGACTGGGTAACTGAGACTCATGGATCTGGCCCTCAAGGAGTTCACCATCTTCTTGGGATGATAAGACTGGCCCAGCACAATGAAGGAAGGCAGGCTGCGAAAACCAGGACCTGCGAGAAGACAGGACCAGGGAGGCACTGCGACTGGAGTGTAGTCACTTGGGGCTGGGCCTGTCTGATAGCAAAGCATCAGGAGACAGGAAAGGCCCCTTGCCTGTGGGTTCCTACAGGGCAGGTGCTCTGACCTCAGCCCTGGGTCCTGGTACCTGCCTAAGGTTTTACCTCAAAATAGATTTCTGGGAAATGAAGGAGACATTCCTAGCAAGGGACAATGGGCTGAGAAGATGTATGAAAGTGGAAACAGGTTTTAAGTTTTGGGGGCAAAAATGAGTCTGAGCTGATTGTCTGGATGATCAGTGCTAAGGAGCAGTGGGCAAGGAGGGAGAGACCAGGCCCGAAGCCAGCAGACTGGCTGGGACAGCCAGACTGTCGGTGTGTGGCTTCCCGAGAAGACCTGTGCTGGGCTCTGAACAGTGCCAAGAACACAGAGACACTTAAAAAATGATGCTTTTTAAAAAATATCATATTAGCACAGAAAGGTAGAAAGACACTGGCTTTTGTTTGGAAAGCCTGGGTATGCCCTGGTTCTGACAATCAATGTGCCCTTTTTGAACCACTGGTTTCCCCTCTGCAGGCTCAGGGTTTCTACTGTGTAAACTGTGGTAAAGCGAAATCCTTTCCAAATGTAAACATGGGATGATTTTCCTGGGGGGAACAGGGAGCCAAAGAAGGGACACCCAAAGAGTGACTCTGGAGGGTGCTCCCACTGAGTGGGAGTTTGGGTGCAAGGAGGTGAGATGGAAGCGGGGAGACCAGTAGAGGGAAGAAATAGGGAGATCTGAGAGAAGACAGCGGCAGTACAAGTAGCTCAGAATGCATAGGACTGGAAGACCGGTGGGTGGAGAGAGGGAGAGGGAAACTTTGTGATTCTGAGTGACAGGAATGGGGAATGCAGAGATTAGGGCTAGAAGGAGGGAAGAGAAAGACCAGACTTGTGCTCATACGTGTTGTGTGTGCTCCGGCAGGACAGCCAGGGAGCTGCGTTGACCACACACTGTGCACACACACAGCTATGCACAGTAAGCGTGTTATGGACAGACAGAGTCTGTACCCTATGGGGCAGCAGCGCATGTGGGAGGAGGTTGGGAAGAGAGAGAACCCTTCTGCTGGGTGTCAGCTTGGTGCTGAGAACTGAAAGAAACCCAAGAAGGCAAAGCTCCAGGTCCCCGTCTCCAGCCTAGACCAACAGGTGCCAGAGCTGGAATCAGAAAATCCCCAAGTCTTCATCCCGGACTGTGTCAACACTCAATGACATCCTCAGCAAGCACTGGAGAGATGAGAAGATGTAACATTAGATGGAATTTGGTATAAATTTACTGACTTTTATTTTTTTATTTCATTTTTTAAAAAGATTTATTTATTTATTTACTTATCTATTTATTTATTTATACAAGAACTGGGGTACAGGCCAGATTCGCAGAAGAGTGAGAGGATTCACCAGAGACAGAGCGGGGAACAGAACAGGCAGACTGATGAAATACACTGCTGAGGGGAGCAGCGGGCGAGTCAGGAGAGGTCCGCTGCGCCATGTGGGACCCCCGCCAGCCAGCCAGGACTAAACCAACACTGCAGAGGCTGCGGACAGCTTCACAGTACAGCGCTCAACCGCCTGTGCCACCAAGGGAGGCCCAACTTTTATTTTTTTAGAAAATAATTTCTGTTTACTTTTTTGAGACTCTGTGTCTTCCAGAGTTATTAACTTTAAAACGATGAATTGCGTCTGGCATGTTCCATTTTTTCACTTCCAATTTTATCACTTCAATAAAATTATTTATTGAAGAGAGAGTAAGTTATAAAGTGACTTTGCTTTTATTTGACAAAGTAAAAAGTAACCCTCTTCATGGATTGTTTTAAAAAACATAATTTTAGTTTTAGTGAAATCTCAAAACCTGCGTACCACGAGTGTTGAGTGTGGTTTATCCAGTCGGATCACCAACAGATGTGGAAATGGTGTGGTAAACAAGGCAAGTGACCTCCATGAGGTCACATTCTATAAAACGCCTGAGAAAGGACTTGAACATGATGCCTCACCAAAACCCAAACCAAAGCAAATCAAACAAAACAAAAGTAAACAAGAAGCAAGCAAACACATGAAACAGGGTTTGTGCTGATGTCAACATCACAACAGGAAATTCTTCTCCCCAGTTGTCTGCTCCCACCCCCGCTCCCCCTTAAAACTGGGCCTTTGCAACCATTGCAGGACCAGGCTTGTGTGGTTGGCACCCACACACCCCTGCTTCTCCCAGACTCTGCAGTGCACAGAGTGAGGCAGTGGCTGCTCCTCTCCACAGGGGACATGCTGTGGCCTACGGGACCCCATGAGGTGGGACACATTCCCAACTGCCTTGCCCAGGGTCTCACATCAGACAGATGGGCTCTTTCCACCACTGCCCCTCTTCCTGCCTCTCGAGTTGTGAGAAGTGAGGGGTCCACCTCCCAGACTCCCCTAACTGGCTCCTACTCCCCTGGCTTTTCCAGGCCTAGAACCAGTGGCTTCACTATAATGACAGGGATGTCTTGGGACACTGCTTCCCCAGGGGATGAAGATTTGACATTTCCCCCAAGATGTGAAATGAGTTCCCTGAGAGGTTGAGGCTCCACAGGGAAGGGCTTCCAGGTTTTTTGCTCACTCCTGGGCCTCTACCATGAATGAGAGAAAATCTACGTTTCCAGTCCAGGCCTGTACTTGTGCTTCAAATACAAGGTACATCTGGTAGCCTCCCCAATATACCCATCTGGATGTGTCAAAGGCATGCAGGCTCAATACATCTAGAACCAAATTGCCATCCCTCCCCTTGCTCATTTCCCAGGCCCGTGAACCCCCCTTCTACTCCTCCCACCACCCAGCAGAATACTCCAGGCCCTGGCATCTCCTCTAACCATATCCCTTCATTCACCCACTCCCACTGGTCAACCAGATAAGGGTAGAGTGTGTCACATACACTGTACGTGGTCTCAGGAAGCCTCTAGACTGCCCTGGTCTTCACCACCTCTTGCCTCGATGGCAGAAGAGACTCCCCAACCATTCCCCAACTGTGGTCCCTGTAGCAAAACCATCTTCCACACAGAAGCCAACAGGGTAATTTTGAAAAGTAAGAGCATTTCTTGTTTTTAGGAAATATATTCTGAAGTATTTAGGGGTAAGATGTTCAGGAGAAAGAAAACAACATATAGATTATAGATGGATAGAGAAACGATAGATGGACAGCTAAAGCTATGTATGTATATTCTGTGTGCACGCCCACCCCAGCATTCGAAACATGTGGAGACGCAGGTATACATGCCTCATGTCTCTCTATGTATAATGTCTTACACAACTATAGAAATACTTATACAAATGTTTGTTTTCTTTTTCCTGAACATACATATATAGTTATATCTACATTTGTAAATGCATCCAAGAGGAGAGAGAGAGAGAGAAACCATGTGCCTCTGTGTAAAGGGCATCCAGGAATTCTTTGTATTGCTCTTGACACTTTTCTGTAAGAAATTATGTCAAAATAAACAATATTTTACTAAACAGATTTTAAATGTAAAGAGTCCATGTCATTCTCCTATCTGGAATCCCTGCAGGTCCCTCACTCAACACTTGCAGGTAATGTGTAAATTCTATAGGAAAGCCTCCCCAGCTTTATCTCAGCCCCTGGTTCATGCTTCTGCCCCATCAGCAAAGACCTGCCTGCAGTTCCTGGCAGACCGCTGCTCTCATCCTGGAGCCCTGGCTCGCCTGGCTCTTCCAGTGGGGATCCCCGGGTCCCACCCAGGAGACAGGCAACTGGATGGATTAGAAATTTTCTAATACTTAGTAGCATGGTGGGTGGAGCTAGGTGGAGTTTTGTCTCTATAACCTTTATCCTCTGGAAAGTTTGGGGGGTCCCCTTCTCCCCGAAATACAGACGCAGATCTTCTGAGGAATATCCGTGCCTCTGCGTGGGTTAGAGGCAGGCCCGGAGAACTTGAGCAGTGTCGTCAGCCGGACCAGTGTCCCAGTGGGGTCCCTGGATACGTGGTTTTCTCTCTAATCACTCAAGGGAGAGGCTGGGTATCATCTTGTCTTCCCTGCTTCATCCCTGACTCTAAAGAAACAACTAGCCCTTCTGTGACTTCCCTTAGAGTGGATGAGGGAGACACTTGCGTCTGGGGTGGGCACAGGGGAAAGCACTGACTAGGTTCATTTCATTCTGTTCAGAAGGATCCCACCCTTCACCCCTGCTTCAGCGCTGCCAACCAGGCATCACGTCTAAGTTTAGCTGGCACTCCTGGGGCCGCGCCTTCCTGACCAAGAGGACATCCTGCTAAGCCTGGGCGGGAGGAGAAGCCTCTGGCCTGGGCGACCCAGACCTCTAGCACGCAGCGTCTGTGTGTGCACTCTGGAGCTGGGGGCCACGGAGCTGGGGCCCTGCGCCCTCAGCAGCGCTCAGAGACCACATCCTCTGTCTGGATTTAGCGCTGATGAAGATTGGAGGGAACACACGGTCACCGGGGCAAACTAACTTGTCCCTGCTTGTTTTTCTGATTGTTCAGACTTGGGGTGACAGGCAAGTGAGGAAAACTGAAACTAAAGAAAACAGAAAGGCTCAGCTGATCTCCATGTTAAAGAACGAGCGGGAGAGGGGCAGGAAACGGGAGTGTGCCCGCCCAGTGTCTGCATGGGGGTTTCCATGCAGTTTTAGAAAGGAAGGAGGAATTTCTTTTGAGGGGCAGTTTCTCTCTGTGCGATCTATTTATCTATCTAGCTCTCTAAATCTAGATGGGTTGGTAAGAAATGTGATTTTAAGAAACGTGATTTTACTCTGAGTGTTAGTAAAAACTTCCCTTGACATTCTTCTAGACGTCTTAAGAAAATATTTAACTGCTTTTTGAGGTACTTCTCTGCCAGGGTACCAACTGTTCTATTATATGCAGGTTTCAAAAATGTTGCATTAAACACGACGTAGAGTGTTGTAACCTTGGCCAAACATACTTAGTCGCTACCTGGAAATCTATAAATTCATGACTGTTAATGGAAAATGTGCCCTTATGATATTATAAAATGTGTTTGCTTTTGAGATCTTAAGAAACCTGAAGAGAAATGCATTAAATAAACATTTTAAAATATTGTTCCCATTTAGGTAGCAAAGAATCAGGCAGAAGTGCTGGGGCCAAACCTCTCACCACCTAGAGGCCTCACTCATGGCAATGCATCACTCATGAAGGGACAAGTCAAGCGCGGGTCCCACTACTCCTGGCCCCTGGTGTCTGGCTAACTCCCTTCTGCTGTGTGCAGTGAAGCTGGAGCTGACAGACAGCGGCAGCAAAGGACCCTCTCCCTGTCTCCTCCTCCTTTTCCATGCACATACCTTCCTCTGGGATAACACTGCCAAGTGGGTGTGTGGAACCCAGACAAGCAGGTATCATGTTTGCTTCTGGATCCAGAGATCAGACTTCATGGCTGGAATCCTGAGTCATACCAAAGTCCATGAGGGTGGGTCCCCCTATAATTGGTGCTACAACCTCATGCATCCTTACTCAGTTGGCCCCACTACTATGTGGGGGACTCTTTCCTGGTAGAGTGTCTTTTGTAGACATGGGGGAAGTACATATATACAAAAAGTACCCCAGATGTTTACTGAGGGCTTACCATGGAGCCCAGCTCTGGTGTGGTTACCACTGAGGGTGGAAGCAGCATAAAAAGACCTTGTCTTCAGGTTGCGTACAGTCTAGCAACTGGGGGAGACAGAAGTGAAGAAAAGGGGTGCTTAGTTTTTATGTAAATATAGAATCCTTGGGAATCAGATTATGGACAAAGGGATGAGACTGAGAAGGATAAGGCCTCAAGAATCTGTTCTAGAGAGAATGGAGTTGCAGTGAGTTGGGGTGAATGGGTGGGGAGTGGCTTGGGCTGCACCTAAGTGTTGCTCTGAACCTATGCTTTTCACCATCACTGCTATGGTTTTATAAAGAGGAGCAGCAGAATTAAACAGTGGGGTTGACCATGGCTGAGGGCCTCATGGGGGCCCCGTAAAAAGGCCCTGCTAGGAGTGGAAACTTTATGGCTGGGGTAACTCAGACTGTGGTCCAGGCTAGGCAAGGAGGCAGTGGTGAAAACCTTGAGCCTACAACAGGGGTGTGATTGGAAAAGAAGTCTAGATGTCTCCAGAGAGAGGGGGTGAAATCTAGACATCCCTAGAGAGAGGGAGTGAAGATGGAAGAGATGTCAATTTTCTCCATTTAAAATGCATTGCTTCTGGGCCTCCCTGGTGGCGCAGGCAGTTGAGCGCAGTGCTGTGGAGATGTCCACAGCCTCTGCAGCGCGGGTTCGATCCCGCCGGCCGAGAAGGTGCCTGCATGGCATGGCAGACCTCTCCTGTCTCATCCACTGCTCCCCTCAGCAGTGTATTTCTTCAGTCTGCTTGTTCTGTTCCCTGCTCTGTCTCTGGTGGGTCCTCTCACCCTTCCACACATCTGGCCTGTGCCCCGGTTCTTGTATGTGTGAATAAATAAATCTTTAAAAAAAATGCATTGCTTCTGATATTTGAGCTTTCCATAGAGTGTAAAAGGAAAAAAGATGTTCTTGAAATATGAAATTAAAATGGTATCTTTCTCTATGTATATTATCACATCATCTGCGAATAGTGATAGTTTGACTACTTCCTACTGGTCCAACCACTATGGAAAGCTGTGAGGAGATTCCTCAACTTGCTAAAGATGGAGCTTCCATATGATCCAGCAATTTTGCTCCTAGGTATTTACCCAAAGGACACAGAAATATTAATTCAAAAGGGCACCTGCACCCGTATGTTTACAGCAGCACTATTTACAATAGCTAAGCTATGGAAACAACCCAAATGCCCCAAAATAGATAACTGGATCAAGAAGATGTGGTACATATACACCATGGAATATTACTCAGCAATCAAAAAAGATAAGCTCATGCAATTTGCAGCAACATGGATGGAGCTGGAAGGGATCAGGCTCAGTGAAATAAGCCAGAAAGAAAAAGAAAAATACTGGATGGTCTCACTCATTGCAGGAATTTAGAACACCTAAATAAGGGACCAGGAAAAAGACTAATTATAATAAAATAAAAATAAAAATCAATAAGCAACTATAAACCAGAGACACACTATGGGGGGGGGAGGGAGGGGAGGAGGGATTAGGGTTAAAGCTAGGGGGGTGGGAATTGTATGAGGAATATAACCAAGATGAAAATACATACATTGTGCAAAAATGAAAAATGATGTAAAAATTGGGCCTCCCTGGTGGTGCAGGCGATTGAACGCAGCACTGTGAAGCTGTCCACAGCCTCTGCAGTGCGGTTTCAATCTAGGCTGGCTGGTGAGAATCCCACATGGCGCAGAAGACCTCTCCTGCCTCGCCTGCTGCTCCCCTTAGCAGTGTATTTCATCAGTCTGCCTGTTCTGTTCCCCGCTCTGTCTCTGGTGAATCCTCTCACCCTCCTGCGCATCTGGTCTGTACCCCGGTTCTTGTATAAATAAATAAATCTTTTTAAAAAATGATGTAAAAATTATATAAAATAAAAAATAAAATAAAAAAATAAAAAGTAAAATCATGCATGTGAAAGTTGAAAATATACATGTAAAAATATTCATGTGATTCATATAGTGTTGTGAATCGATGTTATCGCAATAAAAAAACCCAAAATATTAAATAAATAAAATAAATGGTATCTTTCTCAACACAGCCTTTTCATCCCCAAGGAATATGACCTCTCCACCTAAAGGAAGATTCTCACTGGCATAGCCTTTTCCACAGCTTCTGGGAGGTGTGGAATATTCTTGCTTCCTGAGACTTTTGGGAACACAATTTTCTAGCCCCAGTCATATTAAACCCCACACACATGTCCTCCCCAAAGGTGAGCACAGAGCCAGGCTCATCCCAAACCCCACTAAGTGTTTGGGGATTGTGATGTTGGGGGATGAGTGGCTGAGGGAGCTGTTGCTTTGGGGAAGATTGAACAGTAGCCGTGAGAAACAAAACAACCAAACATCCATTTCCAAGGCTGCCTAGCAGCAAGGAAATGCATGTGGGACTAAACACAATAAATATTTGTTGAATGAATGGTCCAAATGGAAGGTTATGGGATGTTGAGCTGAGGGAGATAGTCATGTAGGTGACAGCTTCTTCACCTTCTATCCCAAAAGAGATGCATGCATACACACACCCAACTCAACCCCCACATGCATACTTGCAGAGTTAGGTGTGGAGAGAACTTTCGTGTTTATAGAGGTGCCTGTTTCTCTTCAAGGGAGGGTATAAATAGAAAGGCATCTCATGATGCAAGTCCCAGATTGGCCTCTCTGGGCTCCTCCTCTGTTGAGCTGCTCAGGTACTTGTCCTCACAGCCCATGGCTCGAGGTGGGTGTGGTTTTGGCTTCCAACAACACTGAGTAGCTGTTTCCCTGGTAAGTCCCACCTCAGGACAGTGGGCTAGGGAAGGAGTGGTCAGGAAGCAGAGAACTCAATTTTGGCACACCAAAAATATATTCAGCAGACATTTAGTGAATACCTACTATGTTCTAGGCACTGAAGATTCAGAGATAAATAAGATATAGTTTCTGCCATGTTAGTGCTCAGAATCTACAGCACATAAGCAACTATACAAATGATTTCCAGGGTATGGAGTAATGGTAAGTGCTTTGGGACAGTGGTTTAGAGGTTGTTATAGCAGTTTGAGGAGGATATAAACCAGCCAGGAGACACTGCAAAGACTTCCGGGGCGGCGGACCAGACTCAGAACTGTGTCCTCAAGGCACTCCTGTGAGATGAGGTCAAGGACACCTGCCTTCTTCCTAGAGTTCTGTTTGGGGAGCAAATGTTACCCATCCTTCTGCCTTGGAGAAGTCTTCTCTCCTCACCCCTTTCTCTCCATTCCTACCTAAGTGTCTGGCAAACCATTCCATCAGGTCACCACTGTTCTAACAGAAGTCCTAAAGTCCTGAGGATTGGGCATCTGGAGACAATGCCTAGAAGTTAGTCCAAGGCCCTGACTGATGTCTGGGCTCACGGACTGTAGTATGGCGGCCCGTTCTTGTGTCACCTCAAGGGTCTTTGTGAGGCTTAATCAAGGGAGGAGGGTTAGAAATCACCAAGGATACCTCATATGCGAGAAACTCTGTTCACAGTGTGTTCTCAGCAGCAGATTCTCATGGGTGCTTACCAGGCCTGGCCACTTTCTAGGGCAGAGCAGACCGGGCACAGCATGCCCACGCAGGCCTGGTAGGCAAAGAGAGATAATAAGCACATATACATCCAAGGAACAAATAAGTAAATAATATGATTTCAGGTAAGCAGAGGGACTGGAAGAAAACTACATATTACCGGAATGTCTAGCACGGGTGGCTCGGGAAGGTGTCTCAGAGGCAGGCTTTGCAGGTGGGCTGGAGGCGGGAAGGATGGTCACGCTAAGATCTGTGGATCGAGAGCAAAAGCAAAGCAGTGAGACAGGGCTGGTCTCTGCATGTGCAAGGAGATATAGGACTGGAGCTCCAAGGACCCCCACAGACCAGGAGCAGGCAGATGTGGGCTGTGGTCAGGGGGTGCTGGCCGTGGATAGGGTTTGAGCTCAATCTGGATTTTGTTCGAGAAGGGCCTCACTCTGACGGCAGAGCATGAGCGCAGGATGCGGTTCCTTCCCTTACCTTGTATCCTTAACAGAACCCAGGGGACATATTTCTATTCTAAATTCTTTATTTTAAATTTAGCCAGGGAGAAGCCAAGCTTTAGTAAGGTAGCAGTAACATGCTCATTGACACCAAAGTTTAGGTTTCTTCATGGTGTGTATGCTGCGGCTTCATTGGAAAAGCACCTCCATTTTAAAAATAGGTTTTTTGTCCATTGTAGCACTTTCAGAGCACTCATGGTCAAGAGGAGAGTCACTGTATCGGGGGCAATCCCCGCCTGGCCCCCTTCTCCCAGGCAGAATGACTTCTCAGATTAGCCCTGCTGTACTTTGTAACATGGCCTTTATCCCGGGCATCCTGCGGTTCCATAAGAGCCACACAAGGCAGGTGATTTCTATTTTTCCATGGAGATTGGAGATCACAGTTCTTATTTCAGCAAGGTGATATGGAAAAACATAGAACGTGGCTTTTATGAAATTTTCATCGGGTCTGCCAAGGCCTGGCAATGCACTGGATAAGGGTTGCACGAGTAGGTCCCCAGGATGGAGGGTGCATTGCTATGCATGGAGGTGAGCTACAGGGGTGAGAACAAGGACTATTGGCTTAAATCTGAAGCTCATGACACAGAACAGCTGCAGCATGGAATGGGTGAGAACACCTGGATTCCACCATAGAAGAGAATATTCTGGAAATCCAGGCTGAGATATCTGAAATAGCTGCCACCCGCACGCCAGGTCAGTTGTTTCCATTTTCTCTGCTTGCCACACTCCACTTTTTTTTAAATTTAAATTTTATTTTTTATATTCCCCATACAATTGCAACCCCCTTATTCTGACCCCAATCCCTTCTTTCCCCACCCCCCACCCCCCATAGAGTGTCTCTGGTTCATAGTTGTTTGTTGATTTTGATTTTTACTTTCTTATAGTTATTCTTTTTCCTGATCTCTTATTTAAGTTTTCTAGATTCCACTCCACTTTTTCCAGCCACGCCCACAGCATTTCCCCACCTGCCTTCCCCAGGTGGTTCTCTCTGGGACCCTGCTGTCTACTTTTGATATCCATCCCTGCACTCATCATTCAACGCCCAGGTGCTGAGGGCGCACCAAATCTCAGTGAGACTTTCCACCTCTGACTTGGTTTGCCTGCGCCCAGGCTCGGGACTGAGACAGATCTGGACTTGAATCTCAGTGAATAGCTCAGTGGGTACGTGACTTGTCCTCACGGAACCTTAGTGTCCCTGTCTCTAGGGTGGTGAGCACAATCACACCTGCGTTATGGCATTGTTGTGCTGGGAAGATGAGGTCATGCGTGTAAAGACGTGACACTGACCACGGACAATGCTCAATAAATGGCGACAGTTACTGTTAGTGGAGTCATTGTTCATTGTCTTATATCTCTGTTTACTCTTAACCCTTCAGGCACAAACTGCTCTATTCATCACTGTTTCCTAGAAGGTAGCTCGCACAGCCCAGGTGCCCAAGATTGGCCTTTTGGAGCCACTAATGGGTGGATCCTTCCTCTTCCAGGCCTGAAGTTCTGCATTATGACACTAGGGGGCAGCAGGAGACCACAGACACTTTGGAAGACTGGCCAGCCTTGGTTGCTCTTCCTCTTGGCAAGCTTATACCAGTGATGGATCACGGTGCAGTTTCCATTTGCTTGAATTATGCTAACATTCTCTCATACTAGGAAGATTCCAAAAGCACATAAGGCAAAAGTCAATCACTGTCCTTTGGGAAGGGCTTCTAATTCACCCCCCAACATAATTTGCTCTAGCTGATTAATGAAAATCAGCCAGGATTCCATGGTACTCATGTGCCTTTTACAATGTTTCATGTTTTTAGGATTAAATGGGTTCAAGAATGAACTTAATTTAGAGTGCTAATGGGTCAGTACAACTCATAAGAATGAGGAGTGGCTGCATGTGGGGCCCCCTACAGCTGTTGACTTGGGTGCATACCAACAATGGGCATCCTAAACCCTGATATTGGTCTGGATTAGGGGGTGCATGAACAGGTACCCAGGATGGAGCATACATTATAGGAGAGCTATAGAGGGGAGGGCTCAGAGTGAGGTCTTCTAGACTGAACTGAGGCTCATGACACAGAACAGCCTGAGTCAGGTCAGAGCACCTGGACTTCACTATAGAAGAGGCTATTACTGAAGTCCAGGCTGAGATATCTACACTTGCCACCTACCCCCTCTTCCCCCAGGAATTTCACTTCAGGCCTGGAAGAGGAAGGATCCACCCATTAGTGGCTCCAAAAGGCCAATTTTGGGCACCTGGGCTATGCAAGCTACCTTCTAGGAAACAGTGATGAATAGAGCAGTTTGTGCCTGAAGGGTTAAGAGTAAACAGGGATATAAGACAAATGAACTCCACTAACAGTAACTGTCGCCATTTATTGAGCATTGTCCATGGTCAGTCAGTGTCATTACAATAGGAATTTCAAATTCCTGAGTCTACTGCAGGTAATCCTTTGATGCCTTTTGCCCTGGTCCTCTTTTATATATATCGTCCTCACTGGTGCCAGAACTCTAACTACTTCGACAAGTACAAAAGCAAGAGTTGAAAATACACCCCTATTATAACCCATAGAATATCTAAAATGAGGAAACAGAAGAACACAGTACAAGTGTCAAAACAAAAAAACCCTGAAAGGAGCCCTGTCTCAGTAACATTGCAGAGCATGACAGAAGGGGAATTCAGGGCAACAGTCTTGGCAACACTAATGAAACTTTAAAAAACAACACAGGATATCAAACAACAGAAAAAAAGATAATGAAAACATGAGGCGCTACATTCAGAGATAATATAGTTAGGAAATACTACAGGGGATTTAAAAAATGTATAAGAAGGGTCCATGACTATCATCAGATCAGAAACTACAAAGAAAAAGAAATTTACAAAAAATTTAAATTTAAATGAGGGGACTCCCCTGGTGGTGCAGGCGGTTGAGCGCAGTGCTGTGAAGCTGTCCACTGCCTCTGCAGAGTGTGTTCAATCCCGGCCAGCCAGCGAGGGTCCCACATGGCACAGCAGACCTCTCCTTCCTCACCCGCTGTATTTCATCAGTCTGCCTGTTCTGTTCCCTGCTCTGTCGCTGGTGAATTCTCTCACCCTCCCACGAATCTGGCCTGTACCCTGGTTCTTATATAAATAAATAAATAAATAAATAAATCTTAAAAAAATTAGATGAGAAAGAAAACTACTAGGAAAACAACTCAGTTTCTGTCAAACTTTTTTGTTAGTTTTACTAGTGCTGCTATTATTATTAGTAAGAGTAATAGCAAGGAGAGACTTTATTTAAAATAAGTATTACTAGGGGAAAAGAGACACTAGGGAGAATGCTATGGCAATAGGGAGAATGCTCTGATAAGATCTGCAAGTACCTCCTGTTGCACTTAACAATTATTTTTATTGAAGTCACATTAGTTTACAACCTTATAGAGGTTTCAGATGCATAGCATTATAAATCACCATCTGCGTACACTATATTATAGTCACCCACAAAGTCAAATTTCCATCCTCTCCTATACAATTAACTTCTTTTATCCAATTTACCTGAGGAAGTTGCTGTGACCACTAATCCCTCTCGGGAGCTTCTAAGGGCCATGCAGACATTCATCCAAATTGTTCATCTGAGACCCCAAAGGATGCTGTCTCCATTGCCTCATCTTCTAGTAGTGGTGATGCCCACTCCTAGCCTGGGAACGTGGTGTCAGCTGGGGCGGACTCCTGGAGCACCCCAGCTTGATGCCCTGGGGTGGAGGATATGGGGCCTGGTACAGTGTGAGAGGAGGTGCTGTCAGCCACCTGAGTGGATGTGGTGGCCATAGCTACCACATGTGGTCACCATAGGTACTCCCCATGTGAAGGAAGGCTGGAGAAAATGGAAGTTGGGGCATACATATGTCAGACTGTAAGCACCTACAGTATGGCAGAGGCAGAGAAAGATAAATCTTATATGATTCTGACAGCGCATCCCAGGGTTCCCAGACTCACACATCCTAAAGGGATCCTACCATCCATGCACACAGAGACACTTGAGATGTGTGGCAGAGATGGTGACCACAGGGACAGTGGATGGGTTGCTTCTGAAGTCTACTCATACTTCAAAGAAAACAAATGACAAACTCAGGTCACCCATTCACTAACTAAAGACATGATGTGAAAATCAGAAGCTTCCACGGTAGTGTTTAAAGACCCCCTCACCTTAGAGGGTGGATGGTGTTAAACATCAGGTTCAGCCCCCCACAGCAATTGTCACAGAAGACTGAAGCACATTATCCACATGTTTCCTACACTAAAGGCTGGGCCCTGATAGGGAAGGAATGGGGCCTCAAGACTTGGAATGGGAACACAGTCATGGCTGTGCTTGATAGCACAGTGTTCTCTGAATTTTCTCATCCTGCAGGAGTGGACCACTCTCTTTGGAAGATATCAGTCCCCACATCCTCACTGCCTGAAGAGTGTCAACTAGAGCAGATGCCTCATGAGACAATACTTATTTAACTCCAGATCTGCCTGCCTCCTCTCCTGGCCATCGAACAAGTCTCAGCAGAGCCAGTTGGGTTAGTGCTGGTCCTGCTGAGGGAGGGATGATTATTCTTGAAGGATCTGGGGGAAAATGCAAACCAACACTCAAGCAAGTCAAGCTGGGACAGGATCTTGAGGATGTTAGAACATAAGGAGGGGAATGTGAGGACTAAAGAGGGCACTGTCTACTGACATGGGAGCAATACTTATGACTCAGCTCCCTGGAGAGTTCTGCCATGATGCTGGGCTGCCTTTGGAAGAGGGAAAAAATGATGACCCACATTAAATGAAGCAGAGATGCCAGAATCACCACAGAGGATGGAAGAAAATGTGAAAAGTTTGAGAGGTGGGTGTGTAAAGATGGCCCTATTATATACTCCCAATCCCATCAACTGAGGATGTTCTTCAGGTGGGTGTGGAGTTGTGAGGGATGCATTGGTGAAGGGGAAGCCCAGTAGTGGCTGTCCTCTGTCACCTGGGACTGAGATAGGACACTATGGACTCACAGTGTCAGTGAGGATGACAGGATTCACAAATAGCAGAGGACAGGTAGCATTAGCTAGACATCAGGGGTGAGGAAGATGTGATTGCTGAAATAATCAACAAGGCTGCAATGTCAGATTGTCCACCTTGGTGCATGACTCACAGGGATCTAGGGCAGTGGACACAGAAGAAGGTATTCCTAGAGACAAGAGGATGGATGCTCATTAGAATGATGAATTGCTCCATGTATCTGGCTGCTAACAGCTATCTCAAAGGTAAGTCACAATTGCTTGCCCAACATCCAGCACTGAGGCAGTTGTCAGACCTAAAGTGCACTGATTGAAAGGAAACTGAAGTTCTCTTGAGGAAGGACCTAGGATATTACATCAAGCTTTTGCACTAGTGATGTAACCAATTATTCCCCAAGTAACTGTTCTTTTGAGGAAGAAGTACCCCATCTTTCAAGGACTGCTGGATATACAGTCTGAAATGTTTATAGTGTCAGGGACCCTGGGGTCATCTTAGCCTTCTTATTAGATTAAGGACCTGTTGGGGTCAGGGGCTAGAGGTCTGATCAGGTCCTGTTCACAAAGGGCTTGGGGATCCATGGCACACCTAGTGGTCTTATTTCCAGTTCCTGGATGTGTACTTAGAGAAAAGAACATAACGAAGACTTGGCTGTCTTAGCGTATCTGTTCCTTTATCCCCGAGGGAGAGCTGTCATAGTAGAAAGGCCAAATTGAAACCTCTAAAACTCTCCTCACTCACTCCCCAGCCACCCAAGACAGTAAATGCAAAGCAATACAACATCTTGGCAAAATGGCAACGTTAGTGCCTCTCATCGAGGTTCCCTTACACATTCATGGAGGTGAGAGACAACATGAGGTTACAAGTGGAGCCAGAGACGCTATGTCTCCACCTGGATGAGGGCGAAGTGAAACTGTGACCACTGAGGAAGTCCTGGAAGCCTGGCACACAGCTGTGAAGTCTGTGACAGCAGAGAGAGGTGAAACAGTAGACCATGACTCCATGCTTGTACCCGCTCAAACAGTGTGTGGAACTGCCTGTTCAACCCCCGAAAACTGTAAGCCCCCAGTGCCATTTGGGGAACAGAGTCAGTTTTATACTGTCTTACTTGAAGGATAATTCCTAAGACCGTGAGTCACAGATGCCTCTGTTTGCTGACACTTCACGGTGTCAGAGAAGTGTGCTCCAGAGAAGTGACTCCTGTGACTGGCAGAAGCTCTTGCTCTCCGATGCCCACCCTGGTGGTCTCTGGTCTAGTGGTAAGTGCTCTTGGGTATCAACTGCCTGCCTTGGTTTAGGTTCAGACTTTATTTGGGTGTCCTCTGTTACAAATCTATAGGGAAACGTTTTGCCCTTTTCAGGTCACATTTTGGGGTGTCCATTTCCCAAGGAACTGACAATGGGCAGTGTCTCTTTGGGACTCCTTATGATTTTTGTTTAAGGAAAATGACCGTTCTTTATGTAAACTTTCAGTTAGATGGGCATATAGTACCAGGTTAATCTGAGCCTTCATTTCCCCCCATGGGATTCCTTTAGATTCCAAAATCAGCGTATATGTGTGCTCAATGAGAAAAGAATTGTGGAACCAAACAAACTGAATGAGAAGCATATTTTGTTACCTGGAAGTATCAAAAAAAAGGGGGGGAGGCTGATATATTTGTCTCTTTTCAGGTTGTTAATATGAAGCCTAAAGAAGAAAAATTTTTACTCCCCCCCCAAAAAAAAAAGGTTAGCCAAGCTTGAAGAGTGATCACAATTTCTTCCACATCCGTCCAGCTTCTACTCCATCACCTCCTTCTGTATACACTTCTGTACACACCTTCTGTAGATACCTGCCCACCTTTTAAATACCCACCTCTGACTGAACCTCCTTTCTATAATGATGGAACAAGACTCTGTGATCCTTGTTGTTCCTTTTAAGTAATTTAAATAAAGGTGGACTAGGAATACTTTTAATTACATATGTTCTCTGAACAAAACTTGAATTTAGGAAATTTACTAATAATTCTCTGATGTGCTCACATGCCCTACAGGCTTTGCCAAAGAGTTTGACTTGCTCATCCAAACTTATAAACCAGGTTACCCTGACTTGTACCAACTTATTCATCTACTTTAGTAGAGCGCAGAGCCCTATCCACCAACAAATAAATAACTAAGGGAAAAATTCCTTAGAAGACTTGCCTTAAAAAAATGCAAAATCAACAAGCAACTATAGACCAGAGACACTCTACTGTGGTGGGCAGGGGGAGGAGAAGAGGGATTAGGGTCAGAAAAAGGGGGTGGGAATTGTATGGGGAATATAACCAAAATGAAAATGCATACATTATGCAAAAATGAAAAATGATGTAAGAATTATATAAAATAAAATAATTCATAGAAAATGCAAACGTCAAACATAAACTCTTAAATTAGGAAGGGGTTCTCGTAAGGCCATCCCTATAGAGTTTTTCCTAAAATTACAGAGTGGGAGAATATTCAATTATGATCTCAAATATGCAAAGAAATTGTACTTGATTATTTTAATTGATTTGAAAAGATTTTTAAGCAATCCGTGGGCATAGATGATTTAAACTATGATATCTTTTCCCTGTTGGATTCTTCCTTTGATTAATGGGCTAAGAAAAATTTTCTCCTCTGGTTGAACAGCACAACTTATGGAAACTCATGATTTGGTTAATTTGACTGAACAATTGTCTAAAACCCTTCAAAAAGCTACCAAGAAAAGGGCAACACAAACTCTGAATGTATAAATTCAGGCTGCACAAGTTCAAATGCAGCAATAAATGAGTAAACTACTTTTCAGAAGGACTTATTTCCACACCCATTACAATCATAGGGCTGCTCTGAGGAACTGCAGGTGAAACCTACTGCCCTAGCTCTTGCCAGTTACTTGACTGCTAACATTTATATTATTGGCAAGTATGCCTTTGGAGTTGCCCATGAGTTTGGCATATTTTGGAAATGCCTCAGGGAAACCAGTAAAATGAAGCTATACGATCCTTTAAATACAAGCCCCAAGCCCAAGTCTCTGACAATGCTAAAGATTCCTGGACACTCAACACAGAATGCAAAGGAAAACAAGGGTGTCTGTTTTACAGACACTGCTGTCAAAACTGCTGCCCTCTGTAAAGTTAGGAGGAAGGAATGTATGTTTTGGTTATCTAGACTTTTGGGGAGAGGAGTCTGCAAATCTGAATTAAGATTTATAGCCCAATTTTATGGCTCAATGTTTGAAGAGCAAAATCAAGCTTCTGACCCTTACTCCTGGTATCAATCTTGTTAACAAGGCATTTCACTGATAATTCTTGGAACGCAAAGTGGTATATCAGTCAACGGTTCCCCAGGGGCTCCTGCTTACTCTTCGTGATGTATACTCATTGTCCCAGAGGATGAAGCTTCCTGCTCTGGTTTAACTTGAGAGGAACCTTTGCAGGATCAATAGCTAATTGATTGACTGGGTCAAATGGACTTTGCACTGAGAAGGCTGAACTGCATAGCCAGAATGGTGGCTTAAGCAGCTTTTTAATTCTAGCAGGCCCACACGCTTACAGTGACAGTGGGATGTGGTAACCAGAGAGCAGGGCCAGGGGGCAAAGGACACAGACAAAAGGGAAAGGAAACAATTACCGCCGGTGGCTGGGGTTGAGAGTCAGGGATTCCTGGTTTTGTGGATATAAAATTCAGTTTTACAATATGAAGGGAGTTCTGGAGATGGACTGTGTTTGATGGATGGTTTGAGTGCCCTTAGCACCACTGCACTGTACGATGATTAAGTTTTATGTTATGTGTTCTTTACCCCAATAAAAATAACAAAAAATAAAGCATTATTGCATTATAGTCCAAGTAAGAAATAAATGTCCATGAGTTCACATTGATATAAGTAATTAAATAACTAAGCAAGCAAATACAGGGGAGAAGTGAATTTCCTGTACAAAAAAATCCTCATACGTTATGTTGTTGCCCTCTTTGATGGGGAGCTGAACACCCCATGTAATGGTTGGCTTGGCTTTGCATAATGACTTCCCCCCTCAGAATACACTATGAAAGGATGGCAGATTGGGGGTGGGATGAGGAAAGTAACTTTACATGGAGAAACCTGATGCACAGCCCCAGGGAGACACTCGGGTAATAAATCATGTTAATAGAATTTACTTTTAACAGAATGTGATGAAAATGGCACTTTATCTTTTTGGTCTTCTGCCTAAAAACACTTAACTGAGAAAATCTGTGACAAACATCAGACAAACCCAAACTGAGGGATATTCTACAAAATACCTGACCAGGACCTCTTAGTACTGGCAAGGTCACCAAAAACAAGGGAAGTGTGAGAAGCTGTTAGAATCAAGAGGAGTCCTAGGAGACCAGACAGCTGACTGTCATGTGACATCCTAGAGGACATCCTGGAGCAGAAAAAGACTTTAGGTTAAAAACTATGGAAATTGAAATAAACAATGAATTTCAGCTAAAAATAATGTGTCAGTATTGCTTTGTTAATTATATAATAAATCTCCCATTCTAATGTAGCATCAATAGTGAGGGAAGCTGGGTGTGGAATATATGGGAACTGTACTATATTTTCTTAACTTTTTTTTATAAATCAAAAACTGCCTTAAAAATAAAGTTTATTAAAAAAAAATTCAAGACTTAAGACTTAAGGCTTCAAAAAAAATTTACAGACTATGTATGAGTGCTTCTGAAAACTTCTTCCTCTGTGCCCAATCTCCCCACCCAGTCCTATCCAGATGTCCTTTTAACTCTGTCCTGCTAGGAGGGCTTGAGTCTGTGTCTCATCCACTAAATGATGAGAGCTACTGGAAGGTGGTAGCCCCAGGAAGGCTGTGGTTATGTCAGGATTTTAAAGGGGACACCCTGTCTTCTGTGTGATGGGTAGATCTGGGGGCTGTGAAAGACAGGGGAGCAAGAGCAAGGGACTGGCTAAAGCCATTATAATAGGTCAGGTGAGAAATGCCCTCAGTCAGTCCAAACTTGGGAGCAGTTGGAGGGATAGTAAGGACTTGACCATTGGTGGGAAGGCCAGAAGAGGAGTGAAGAGCGAGGACCAAGTCTCTAGCTTAGGTGACCACAGGGATGGTGGTATCATCACCCAGGAGTGAATGTCCATGGAACAGACAGTGGCACTGTGGTGAGGTGGGGCAAAAGGGATGCAGAGTGCCATTCACAATTACTGAGTGAGGAGCTTCTGGAAGTCTCCATGGGGCTGTCCCTGACACATCCTGTGACCAAGATAAGAGAGCTTTGAGTAGCTTCAGACAACCTGCCTGAGATGATGTAGTTAAATAATTAAAGCCAGGTGATTCTTGGGAGGCATCCCCAGGAAGGAGCCCCCAAGTCCTGATGTAATGGGTGGCAGGAAAGACGCCAGAAATGCTCGGTGGCTGCAGAGACCTTGGGTCTATATTTTCCTCCCTTGTCAGCATTGTTGGCTTCCCTGAAGCCAGCTAGCCCTGCCTTTGGGGGCCCTGTCATTTTCTCCACGGGTGACCAGGTTGGAAGTCTCCCTTCTCCCCACCTTGGCCAAATTCTACTTCTCCTACTCTCCCACAATCTTCCTTGCCTTTCTTGAGAGGCAGTCTGTCAGACTCCTGGAGACCATGAGAGCATCCTGCAGAGAGCAAACTCTGGAAGGAACCAAAGCCCAGATGGACACCCTCCCTTCTTGTGCCCTTGGCTGTGGGCTAGGATTGGGTGCAGTGTGTGTGGTGTAGGGCGGTGCTGGGCCTAGGCGCATAGACCTCTTTCCTCCCAATGGGAACACCCCTTTCTCAGAGCCAGCAAGCTGTGCTTCAAGGTGGATGAGGGAAGTGTTTCTGTTTTTTTTTTGGTCTCCTCTTTACAAGCTGTTGAATGTGTTGGGTTTGAGAACAGAATCAAAGAGGGACTCTGTGGTCTTTTGGGAACTGGCCAGGATAGTCAGAGGTGGTCATAAACCCATACACAGGTTTGTATATGGTGAGAGAAAAAAGAGAAAAAGCCAAAGAGAACACAAGGTCCCGGCAACTCGAGCATTTATTCTATATTCCTGTACGCATGCACAAGCTCAGCTATAGCACAGGGGATGAAGTCAGTTACTGGAGTAAGTATCTCCTCAGGCAGAGGTTCTTGTTCCCGGAGGCTGGATTGGGATCATCAGGGGTGGGTGGTGGGCAATCACTCCCCCTTCCCCGTCAGAAGCAAACAGGGGCAGGGGCAGATGGGTTCACAGATGAGGTGGGCCGCCCAGTCGGGGACCTGAGGTAAGGGAAGTCACTGGCTCTCTCTTCATTTGTGTGGGGTGGCCTGAGGGCCTCTGGAATGGGAACGGTTACTTATGTTTGGGGGGCCACTGCACCTCCTGCTTCTGCTGTTGTTGCTCTACAGAGGGCAAGACCGCTCCCTTCAGTGGCTGGACTAGTAGTGTCTCCTGGACTTGGCCGGGAACTAGGACAAATACAGACTGCTCAGCCTGCCCTTCCCGCTGCTCTGCTCGCTCCAGTTGTATCCCCTGCTCCTCCAGCTGCCCCAGCAGCTGCTCTCCTCTGTTTGCTAGCTCTTGATCCAGTTGCTGCTCAAGAAGCTTCTTCTCCTCTTCCAGCTGCTCCTTTAGCTCCTGTTCCTTTTGAGCTTTCTCCTGCTCCAGCTGCTGCTCCAGGCTTTCTGCTTCCTGAGGTTTCTCCAGGTGCCCCAGCAGCTGCTCTCCTCTATTTGTGAGCTCTTGATCCAGTTGCTGGTCCAGAAGCTTCTTCTCTTCCAGCTGCTCCTTTAGCTCCTGCTCCCTTTGAGCAGTCTCCTGCTCCAGCTGCTGCTCCAGGCTCTCTGCTTCCTGAGGTTTCTCCAAGAGCTGCTCTCCTCTGTTTGCGAGCTCTTGATCCAGTTGCTGATCCAGAAGCTTCTTCTCCTTGTCCAGCTGCTCCTTTAGCTCCTGTTCCCTTTGAGGTCTCTTCTGCTCCAGCTGCTGCTCCAGGATCTCTGCTTCCTGATGTTCTGTGTGTTTCTCTTGCTGCTGTCCTTCCTGCTCCTGTAGCTCCTGCTGATGTAGCTGCTGTTCCTGCTCCTGTGGCTCTTGCTGCTGTGTACCCAAATATTGTTCCAGCTGGTGCAGATGCTGTTCCTGCCCCTGTGGCTCCTGGGGCTGGGGCTCACACTTGCACTCGGGCACCCCCTTCACAGGAGTGGCATGTTTCTCCCCATGCTGCAGAGGAAACTCCTTGGGGAACTCTGAGTTCACCTTCTGACATGGGGCAGGCAATGGAGTTGGCTGGTTTACTTGCTCCTGCTGGGTATCGGTGGGAGGGCAAACAGGCTTGAGGGGCTCCTGACTGAGGGCAAGGGGAAGGGTCACTGGCAGAGTCTGCTGCTCAGACATCTTTGAAGCTGCTTTAGGTCAATCTGAAAAACAGGAGGGGTCAGAGGGGATGGCTGAAGAGAGGAAGGATCCCTGGGAATCCACAGCAGTGCCTGGGTTCTCAGCATCCCCTCTCTTCCTTTGGGTGGGGCGCTCTCCACTCCCCTCAGGAGGCCGTAGCCCAGAAGCAGCAGAGAATGAAGAGCAGGAGCAGGAGAGGCAGGAAGAGGCCCTCCTGAGACCCTCCTCTCTCAAAAGCACCAGCAAAGTGGTTACTCTCTAGCCTCCAGCCCCTCTGCAAGGCAGATGCTCCCGCTTTGGGAACCCCGGTCTCTGTCCTTTCTGACCCCCATTGGCCAAGGAGGACTGATGAGTTCTGGGATTCTGACAGCATGTGGGGAGGCCCTAGAAAAAGATATGTCTCCTGGAGGAGTCTTGAATCCTGGAGAACTGTGGCCCTGGAATGAGTGGACCTGGGGTGAGCCTGGGGGGGCAGTCACGCAATGCATTCTTGCTTTAAATCTACCCCGGAGATACTATGTCTGGCACTTAGACTCTCTGGGCCCCAGATGTCTCCTCTGAGCAAACTGACCTGTTTGCTGCCCAATCTCCTGAGCTTTAGCTACAGTCCTGGGGTTTGGGGTGAGGGGCGTTGGCGGGGCTGCAAAGCTGCTGAAAGTTGAAGCTGGTTCTTTCAAGCTTCATATTTCTAAAGTAGGTTTCCCTGCCCTGCTCTTTCTGGGACTTTTCCAAATAGAAATTTCCCCCCATTCTACAGTTCTCCCTTTCAGCTACATGACCAACAGTTCCAAGCATTTTCCCAAACCCCCTGTCCCCACAAAAAAGGCAAAATCTAACAGTTTTGGGAAAGACATTACTTCCTCTTCTTTCTTCTCTCTCCCTCCCCCAAAATATGGTCCCAAGCACAGATGGGATAAGAGGGGAGTGCCGTCTGTCCCCTGTGTCCAGGTGAGACCCTGGTCACAGTGACCTGGGTCCCCCGAGAAGGACAGATAGGCGTCCAGTTGAGCCCAGGCTGCGAGTGATGCCTTCCAGTACCTGAGCTGGCCCCACCACCACATTCTGGCCTGATGGCGCCTGCCCCAACCCTGCTTCCCCAGCTGACTTTTGCTTACCAAACTGTCAGGAGGGACGGCTGGAGAGGCGTCTAGTGGATTGCTGAGCTGGGCAGGGTCTGGGACACCCTTTATACTGTTCCCCAGTGTTGCCTCCTGCCCAACTTGAAGGAGATGGACTGGTTTCACCACTCCAGTTGGTCAACTTCATGCAACCCCATCCTGATTCATCACAGACACCTTGAGCAGAAAACCCCTCAGGGCCCCTTTTCACAGAGATACACAGCTCCCGCCTGGCCACAGAGCTCTGGCGCCGGGTCATCCTGTGACGTTCATCTGACCTGGCACGGGGAGGTGAGGGGGACAGCTCAGGAATCTGGTCCCCTTTTCCTATGACTTTGTGACCTCATCCAGGCTTCTCTGCATCCCAACTTCACCTGTAAAATGAGACTATTCTTATGATTGGGCTGACAGATTCCTTTCCAAGGGCAAAGAATGGAAAGTTGTGTGTCTCTGGGATGTCACTTCTTATGAAGGGATGGGCTTGCTGGGGGTCCTCATGGCCACTTGCCCACCAATTCTCAGGATTCACCTATAACTCCACACTGTGTGGAAATAAACACTCTCCTCAAGGGGAGGGGCTTCGACTTCTGGCCAGAAGGATCAGATAGAAAGCTTCTAGGGGTCTCCTGCTGTGTGCCAGGGGCTGCCCAGACCCCCTGTCCAGAGCTGTAGTTAAAGAAGTCCCCAAGAATGCCATGTTTCAAAGTATGGGCCACTAAGGCAAGGAAGAAGGCATTCGGTATATAATATAATCTATGTGCATACATTGCTGTTGATGTTAAGATGGTTTCTATCTTTTTTTTTTTTTTTTGAAATGGGGGAAGGTGCAAAGTCAAAAACAAAGTATTCATTGCCTTCTCCAAGGCTTTCTTTCAGATTAGGGACTGGCACCTGCCCCTCTCCCCTGCCAATGGCCCTGGAATAAAACCCAAACTCACTGCTGTGGTTTTAAAGATCCTGTCTCAGGACCCTTAGTTCCTAGGACAAAAATCCAGGGCTCCCCACCTACAGGCGTGGGGCCTGTTCCCTCTCCCCCAGGCACCCGCTCTCCTTCCTCCTCCAGGCTCTTCCCCAGATCTGGCTGGTGGGTGACTCAGCCTGTCAGCTCCATTTCGAGGCTCTGGCTCCCCCACTGAGAGGGTATCCTAAGTTTTTTTTTTTTTAAAGATTTATTTATTTATTTATACAAGCACTGGGTACAGTCAAAAGCATGGGAGGGTGAGAGGATTCACCAGAGCCAGAGCGGGGAACAGAACAGGCAGACTGACGAAATACACTGCTGAGGGGAGCAGCGGGCGTGGCAGGAGAGGTCTGTCGCGTCATGTGAGGGTATCCTATGTTTTGCTTCATCTCACTAATAACAATCAAGATCCCCCCTTTTTTGCATTTGTTCACTTGTCTATTTCCTATCTTTCCTGCTGGAAAACAAGCCCTAGAAAGCCGGGGTTTGCCTGTTGTGTTTTCCACCATGACCCCAGAAACTCCCACACATACCTTCATGTGTTAGTTGAAGGAATTAGCTGAAGGAGTGAATGAACAACGAGTCTCATCACTGCTGCTGAACATTTTTATATTCCCCGTATGTCTGTGTGTGCACCTTTGTTCATATAAACAAATAAAAATGTGACTTGCCTTTCTTTGTAAGAATTGGTTAATAACAGTTATCTCTTGAACATCATTTATTTAAACTTTCTTCTTTATCATCTAATCAGAAGAGAACTATTAGAACAATATGAAGAGAAATGAAACTTTCAGTGGTTTATTTTGAGAAGTGTCCCTATTCCCCATGGTTTCCCAACAGGCACCTCCCTCTCAGGGAACTGCTGACTCCCCCACTATTTGAAGTGCTAATTTTGCCCTGTTCTTAGGACCAGGTCTGGAAAGACAGATGGAGGGATTTTTACCTCTAGAATCCTACCACCTTCCGGTGTGAGACTTAGCTTGGGGACTGTACCATTTTCTGGGGGCAGAGAAAGCCCTCTCCACTCACCCACCTCTCCCCCTGCCCCTGACCCTATGGAGAACTAACAAGCATCTTCACAGGGGTGCCCATGGCCTTGACCTCTGCTGCTGACCTCACATGGCAGGAATCTGCCCCTCCCCAGCCCATGACAGTCAGTCCCAGGGCAGCAGACCCTGCTGGAGGAAGTCACACCGGTCTTATGGGTTTTCAGGGGCCTGTATCTGTCAGATCTGCCTCGCACCCTCTGATTCACAGGATAATGAGAGCTTTGCTGGAAAGACAGTGTGTGTGAGTCTCTAGCCACTGGGCAAAGTTAGGGTGTGGGGAGGAGGGTGGAGTGTGGAGCTGAGAGAAGCGTGTGTGCAAGGGAAAGGCAGGAGGAGCCCCAGTCTTTCGAGGCTCCAATGCCTCATGCTTTGCTATCAGATTGTCCCATTTGGGGAACAGATCTGCATGTATATGAGAAGACTCCCTCAGTGGCTCTGTGATGGACTTCACAGGCTGTGGGGTCCTCGTGAAGCCTGGGTAACTGTCCAGTCCCTGCCCAGTGTGATGAGGATGAGCTCATATCCCATGATGCATCCCGAGGTCTTGACCCTACTCTTCTCCAGCCAGGGAGGCCATGGCTATTTCTCTTGCAGAGGCAGAAACTGGCTGGTTTCTCTTTCCAAGTGAAGCAATCTATTTGAATTGTTGCTTGGCTTGGGGAGGATGTACGGCAGGGGATGTTGGTCTCAACATTTCACTGCCTTGGGGGAAGGGGTGCTGAGGATGGTTCTTAGTAAGTTGCAGTGGGAGGCGATGGCAGGTGGTCCTGGATAAGCACTTGGGCCAGGAGTTCTTGCTTTACCATGCTGGGTAGCTGTGCCCGGCTGATTCCTGATGAGGGAGTGCCTCTACACTCAGTGTGCTACCTCCTCTACATCCTTGTAGGCTACCTGCTCTGTCTAGGCACCGCAGTCTATAACATCCCTCACTCTGAGACTGCACTTGCTGCCTCCCCACACACCCCAAGTCTTTACTGTCTTTCTCCGTGGCATCCTGTACTCGACCTCTGCTCCTCATTAGGCTTTTGTCCTTGGTGTCATGTCTGCTATATCTCTTGCAGAGGCAGAACCTGGCTGATTTTCTTTCTTTCTTTAAAGATTTATTTATTTATTTATACAAGCACTGGGTATAGTCAGAGGTGCAGGAGGGTGAGAGAATTCACCAGAGCCAGAGCAGAGAGCAGAGCAGGCAGACTGATGAAGTACACTGCTGAGGGGAGCAGCAGGAGGCAGGAGAGGTCTGCGCACCATGCGGGACCCTCGCCTGGTGGCCGGGAATCGAAATCCCCGGCGCTGCAGAGGCTGCGGGCAGCTTCTCAACCCAGCGCTCAACAGCTGTGCCACCGGGGAGGCCCTAAATTCTCCTGAGTGAAGCAATCTATTTGAATTGTTCAAATGCAGGGGGAGTGGGGCGTATGGCAGGGGATGTTGGTCACTGACCTGGGGAATGCGGTGAGACCCCATGTGGACAGGTGGTGTCCCGCACCGTGGGCTCCCTGATGAATCCAGGTGGCTTTGCATCTCTACAGCATGAGGGTATGTGTGCTGACGCCTGGGCGCCCATGTGGGCAGATGAGATACAATAGTTTGGGTTTAACTTTGATGGTAATAGAATGGGCAGTGCCCAGAAAACCACAGGGAGGTGGAGATGGCAGAAGGGCTCTGCCAGTGCACGGCGTGGGGGTGGTAACGGTGGAACATGTGGTGAGACTGCACAGGAGAGGAGGCAGTGGTGGGACGGGTGCAGTTTGGTAGAGGGCAGCCAGCAGGAGAGGCAGGGCCCCGGTCCATGCTGTGGGTCTAGGAAGGGACATTGAAGAGGAAATAGAGGTGGCAGGTGCAGAACAAAGGAGGGAGGAACCAAGAACAAACATGTAGCCCTTCCACAAGTGTGGTCAATGGCCAGACTGTTACTGGGGCCTGGGGGTGGCTGAGCCAAAATTTGAGAGACAAGAGTTGGTGGAAGGAGGAGCTGGCAAACTGCAGACATGGTGACTTCTGTCACGAAGGCCATCTCCTTGAATTAGGGATAAGCAGGGGCTTATATAGGGGAACACTAAGGAAGGAGAGGAGTT
Source organism: Talpa europaea (assembly GCF_964194135.1). Lineage (NCBI taxonomy): Eukaryota > Metazoa > Chordata > Mammalia > Eulipotyphla > Talpidae > Talpa > Talpa europaea. Next base: position 79,595,144 of record NC_140076.1, read on the forward strand.
AAAGGGTCTGTATTAGCAGGATCTCAGAGAAATTGGCAGGGTTTCCCAGGAGCTGATTCATGCCCCTTTTCTTCTGGGGTTGGCCTTGGGAGGATCTGTCCTAGTGCTGGTGGGCCTGCTTTTATTATGGTGATGAGGTTGTGGTTTAACCCTCGTCTTACTTCTGCCTCCATCTTGGTTTCAGCCAGTCTTGCCTGGATTTCTGGTTTTGTCTGTAAGAAAACATAAACAGGAGCAGAGCAAGGATGAATAGGGTGAGGAACTTATGGTGACCCAGCTGGTGACAAGATAACAAGTCTAAGGGGCAGAGATGCCCAGGACTTGGCTGGCCTCTGCTTTATCACACCCATCCCCTTCCTCTTCTGATCACTGGAGAGTGGTGAGGGGCACCTGACCCTGAATCAGCTGCCTCCCAGGAGGAGTAATTGCTCTTAAAATTGCTTCTGTAAGAGTTTGCAAAGGCCACTCAGGTGCATGTGTAATGCGTGTGTGTGTGTGTGCATGTCTGTGTATAGGGCAACAGATATGTGTCTCTTGGAGGGGACACTTTCACTACAAAGGTCTAGTTGCCTGCATTTCCTGGCCTAGCTTGGGTCCTACTGGGCCCACTGTGAGCAGCCCCTGTGGCCATTTTCTAGCCTCATCTGTCTTCTGCATTGGTGACCTGTCTGTCCTACAGCTGTCCAGCTGCTCCAAGCTTCCAGGTGGGTTGATCTGGTCCACAGCATAAATCAGTGCCTCCCTGGTTATTAAACCAGGACACAGCACAGAGTCAAGGCAAGTATATCCCTTGGGAACCAGTGAACTGGCGGGGGGAAGGGCCTGGCCTCCCACCTGCACTTTCAGTCTGACAGGGAGCTATGAGCCCTGACTCAGGAAGCCCTGGAGTGGGGGGATCCTGCTCTCAGGAAACTGCTGTCTGATGGGGAGAAGGCACAGAATCTGAGGCAGTGCAGTTTAGTGCCATGTGAGCAGAACACTTACTGATAGTTCACTGGCCCGCACAGGGATGAGGTGAGGACAGCCAGGGCTGCCTGTGTCTCTTGGAGAGAATGCAAAGCAAAACACATGATGAGAACCTGCACTCTTAAAAACAATCTTCAAAGACACACCGCTAAGCCAGCCCCATCTGCCAGCCCATCCAATCCCTGCACTTCACTGACAGGAGCTGAGCTCAGGCAGTGCAGGGGTGTCCAGCCATCCCACAGCCAGCAGGGATAAGGCACAGGTGTCTGTGCCCCAGGCCCACTCCTCACCACTGAAGGCAGAGATGCCCTTGGAGTGGCAGATACTGGACTCCTGTGGTGTCCCCAGGAAGCATGGGGGTTGATGGGAAAGGAAGACCGGAGCCCTGAAAACTAGAAGACAGGCTAGAGACTGGGTTGGGATGGAGGCGGGAAGGGAGAGAGGTCAGCGTGCTTTGAGTGTAAAGGCAGCTGCTTCTTACAAGCAGGTTTTTGCTTGCTCAGCTTCAGCAGCATCCTCCCACTTTCCTGCCGTTCAGCCTCTGGTCACCCCAGATCTGCCTCCCTTCCTAGCTTGGAGTCAAGTCTGAGATGCTGGTGCTGGAGAAGTGGTTTGTAGCCTGGTGGTGGGCCCTGGCTTTGGGAAGGATGGAACAGTCAGGGGGGAGGGAGTCAGGGTCATGCAGGGGTGAGTGGCCAGTCTGGGCCCAGCTGTCCCCATCCCCTGACCTCACTTTTACTCACCTCTGTGCCTTTGTACTTTGCAGTCTCTCTGCTGGAAATACCTTTCCACCTTCTGCCTCACTGATTTTCCACTTGGTTGCTCTTTCTTGAACTCCTCCTGTGTCCCTGTGTTCCAGACACTGAACATACAGCATTGAACAAAACAAGAAAATCTCCACCCTGTGACTACTTTCATTGCAGTGTTGGAGACAGACAGCAGGTAAAATAAGCACAGACTTGGAAAATAAAGTGTGTTGACTAAACGTTGACAAAACATTGGTCAAGAAAGAGGTTTATGGAGTGCTGGGGGAGGGGAGGCCGTTATTTGGAATGGAGGGAAGCCCTCACAACAACCTGAAGAAAATGAGGCCAGAGGTCAGCATGAGAATTACGAGGCCTGCCAGAGGCAGCTGGGCGGGGGAGGAGGGAGCAGGGAAGAGCAGAGGCCTGGTGCCTAAGGCAGGAGTCAGCTTGCTTGTTCTGGAACCAGCAAGGCGGGCATGTGTGAATGAGGGAGAGCTCTGAGAGATGAGGGTGGGGATGGGTGATGGTGGACGGCAAGAGAAATCATGTAGCAACTTTGGTTTTTATAGTGAAAGACATGAGAAGCTGCTGGAACATTTACACAGAACACTGGCTCACCTGACTTTCCAATGGCTCTCTCTGGCAGGGGTGGAAGCAGATAGACCTATAAGAGGCGACTGAAGTAATGATGTAGCCTTGGCTGAGAACTAGGTGATAGCAGTAGGGGCTGGGTAATGCAGGCTGTCAGATTACTGATCTATTTTGACAATAGAATCGGGAATGTTCACTAACAGATTAGACATAAGGCATAAGCGGGAGCAAACAACTTAGAAGTATTTGGCCTGAGTGGCTGTAGGGATAGAGCTTCCACTTACAGAGGGAAGACCATGGAGAGGTGGGAAAGGGTACCAGTGAACTTCCAGATGCCCCTTAGACATTCAAGCTGTGAAGGAGCCAACTAGATATGCGCATCTTGCGTTCAGAGGAAGGTTCATGTTACAGCCATGACTTTGGAAATCATTGGTGTATAGATGGCCTTGGAAGTCATGAGGCAGAATGAGATCATTCAGGGGGTGCATATGGACAGAAAAGGGAAGGGTTCCAGATGATCCCCTGAATCACTCCAATATGCAGTATTAATAGTCAGAGGAGAAGGAACATGCCAAGAAAGCTGGGAAATAATGGAAGATAAGGATAAGGAGAGGCGGCGAGGTAGGGGGCACTTCAGCAGATGAGGTGTCCTGAAAGACAAGTGGGTCATCGCACAACTGGGGCAAATGCTGTAAAGATGAAGACTGATAATGACCAGTGGAGCAACACAGGGTCCATTGGCCACCTTGATAAAGGCCATTGGAAATAATAGTGAGGGGAAAGCCAGGTGGGAGTGACTTCAAGAGAGAGGGTGTGGGAACACTGAGGATAGGAAGCATTCTCCACAATTGTTGTAGTGAAGGACAGCCTAGTAATGGGATGAGTAGCCAGTGCTAACCCCTTTCCTCCAGCTTCCTCTACACTCTGCTCACGACTCTCTCCTTCTTCTACTGCAAAGCCATCACTGACAGACCAAAGCCTGTGAGACCCTGGATGCTCTGGAACCCACGCTCATTTGGACCCCATCCCCCCACTATTCAGCTTCTGCCTGTGGAGGCTTTGGATCCACCCTGGGACTTTTCCACTTGTTCTGTGTTCCTGAACACAGCAGAGCAGGGCTGCTCTCCATGGCCCAGTGCTGGGGGAATATGTGGCATGTAGTCTCCTCAGTATGGTCAAGAAGTTCATCACCTTCTTAAGTACTCCTTGAGGGGATGAGTCCACTCATGATAAAAAGATGTATTTTCTCATAAGTAAACTTCTAATATCTAGTCAGAATTCCTGATGTCAGAAAAACCGGGGATTCAAGTCCTGGTAAACTCAGTCAACCCTGGCTTAAACTCAGGCAACGTAAGCTTTTCTCCCCTCTCCATTCCTCAGATTTATTGATGTCTGCCTTCTGGAAGGCATACTTTTTAGATATTTGCCACAAATCCCAAAAGCCTACTTAGAAACTTAACTTTTTGTTTTGAAGTTCCAGCTCTATACCCTCCCTGGGGGGTGTGCAGCTCACTAACCAGAGAGTTTTGTGTGAGAGAGGATTACAATCATGATATTCCAAAATTTCACTGCTTTTGGTACTTTTTCCTTTTCTGACAGTGGTGATCATGTGACTTTGTGAGTGTCCCTTGCTCCTGATGATCACCTCCAAGCTTACAAAAGCAAAGATAGGGCCCCATTTTCCTCTTGTCCTCACACTTGGTTGGTGAGTTTTCTGTGCTTGGAGTTTTACTCCAAGATTTACTCCTCCATTTCCTTCCCCCAGCCATGGCAACAGTCATCATATGCCCCTGCCTCTGAGTAGCTCCAAGCAGTAGATGAAGCTGATTGGTAGTGAGGTCAAGCAGGAACATGGAGTGTGCATGCAGGGGTGAGGGAAGAAGAGGCAGTCCTGGTATCTCTGCAGATAGTGGAGGCTAATAGGGCCAAGCTAGCCCTGTGACCTAGCCCCGTGCCCTCCTGAGGGGTCTGTGCTGCATCAGCATTGGCAAGTTAGGCCAAAGGGAGGGGGGCTGCAACCAGAGGACGTGCAGTATAGTTCAATCCCAGGGAAGAATGAAGGCTCAGTCTGGCTGAGGTTCTGGGAGCCCAGCCAGAGTATTGAACCCGTTGTTTCCTGAGCTTTGCAGAGTCTGAGCTTCTCTGAAAGGGCAGCATGGAATCGACTTAAAAATAGTGTGGGATGGAGAAGGGATTATGCTAAATGAGATAATATCAGAAGGAGGAAGAAAAACACTGGATGATTTAACTCATGTGAAATATGAAGAAACAAAGTCAAGGAATGGACAAAAACAAACCTTTGAAGTATGACTTCAGAACTAAGACTACTGGAGGGAGAAAGTGGGTGGTGCAGAGAGGAGTGGAACCCGTGGACAATGGTGGGGAATTACTGGGGCTTTGTTGGCGGCATGGTGTGATCACATTCATTTGTGTAGGAGAAGCTGTACTCCTAAAACATATACAGTGTCATAAAGCTATGTTACCTCAATAAATATAACTATGAAACAACTAAAAGTCTTTTAGTCCATGATTCCTAAATGCAGCTCAACCACTACATCCAGTGCTTAACTAAGCACACAGCAATTAAGGTTGTGTTGGGTGTGGGGCTGGGAAGCAACAAGCTCTCTGCACTGGAGTGCCAAAGACACATTCAAGTCTCTCCAACAGGCCACCTTCTTAACTTGAGTTTTCTGGCATTGAAATTATTGTAATAGTAGCATAAAGGTCAGAGAACAGAAATGGAAGTATACGGTTTATATGTTCTCAAACTGTAAGTGAAATTATATAACATCCTAAGTTAAGGATGTATGCAATAAATCCTACTATAACTTCCAAATTAACAAAGCAAAGAGTTAAAAAGAGTGAATCAATAAAGGAGATGAAATGGGATTATATTAAAGATTATGCAAGAGGAAAAAAGGCAAAACAAAACAGAAAATAGAAAACAAACAGTAAACTTGTAGTTTAAACTCAACCATATCAATAATTACTTCAAAGCATTGATCTAACTACTCTAAAGTCAGAGATTTTCAGATGAAATAAAAAGGACCCAACTATGTTTTACTGAGAAGGAACCAATTTTAAATATAAAAACAAAGATTGGTTCAAAATAAAAAGAAGTGATGAAAAAAACAAATGTCTTATTTATACCAATCAAAAGACAACAGAAGTGGCTAAATGAACTTCAAAGTAGGTTTTAGAGCAAAAATACGAATCAGAGATAAAGAAGATTTATTTTGAATGGTTAGGAGGCAATTTAAGAAGAGGACATACAAATCTTAAATGTTTGTGTATCTAACAAGAGGCTTTCAAAATATATGTAGCAAAAAATGTTAGCATTATAAGAAACAATAGAAGAATTTACAATTATGGTTAAAGATCTCAACACCTACACTTAATCCTTGATGAAGAGCCCATGAATTTAGTTGAGATTAAGACTTGAATCATACTGTCAAACAAATTAACCTAATTGACATTATCGAATACTTCACAAAACAACAATTAAATACACTTGATTTTCAAGTGTACAGGGAACATTTACCCAAATAGATCACATTCTGGGTCATAAAATAAGTCTCAATAAATTTAAGAGGATTCAAATCATACAGAGTGTGTTATTTGACAACAGAGGAGTACAATTAGAGAAAACAGAAAGAAATTTTGAAAATCTTTCAACATTTGGAAAACAAAACACTTCTAACTAAAATTGGGAAGTGTTTTGAACAACAAAATTAAAACAACATAGCAAAAGATTTGAATCTAGCAAAAGCAGTATATAGAGAAAAATTTGCAACACTAAATGCCCACATTAGGAGATGGAGGATTTCAGCTGAATGATCTTGGCTTACACATCAAGAAGCCAGTAAAAGGAAGAACAAATTAAACCCAAAGACAGCAGAAGAAGAAATAGTAAACATCAGATCAGATATCAGTGAATTAGAAAACTAAAAAGATAGAAAGCCAACGAAACAAAATGTTATTTCATTAAAAGGACTGATAAGGGCCTCCCCGGTGGCGCAGCGGTTGAGCGCTGGGTTGCGAAGCTGCCCGCGGCCTCTGCGACGCCGGTTCGATTCCCCGGCTGCTCCCCGACCACCGGAGGAGGGTCCCACATGGCGCGCAGACCTCTCCTGCCGCCGCTGCTCCCCTCAGCAGTGTACTTCGGTCCTTCTGCCTGCTCTGCTCCCTGCTCTGGCTCTGGTGAATTCTCTCACCCTCCCGCGCTTCTGACTGTACCCAATGCTTGTATAAACAAAACAAACAAACAAACAAATAAATAAATAAAAATACATGCCTCCATTAAAAAAAAAAAAAAAAAGACTGATAAAATTGGTGGAAACATTCACCAGACTGAGCAACAAGGAGAAAGAAAACCTAATAACTGAGATCATGAAGGAGAGGTCACTTTACTACACATTCAGTAGGTATTTAAGATAATTAGGGCATATTATAAATAACTTTATGTCAATACATTTAAAATTTGATAAAATGGGTGAATTCTTAAAAGACAAAAGCTAACAAAGTACATTTAAAAGGAAGTAGGCAATCTGAAAAAACACAGAATCAGTTAAAGTAATTGTATTTTCAGTCAAAAACCTGCCTACATGGCCTCCCCGGTGGTGCAGTGGGTTGAGCACAGCGCTGTGAAGATGTCCGCAGCCTCTGCAGCACAAGTTCAATCCCTGGCAGGCCAGGGAGAAATCCACATGGCGAGCAGATCTCTCCTGCCTCTCCCACTGCTCCCCTCAGCAATGCATCTCAGTCAGTCTGCCTGTTCTGCTCTCTGCTCTGTCTCTGGTGAATTCTCTCACCCTCCTGTGCCTCTGGCCTATACCCCAGTTCTTGTATAAATAAATAAATCTTTTTTTAAAAAAACTGCCTACAGAGAAGCTTCTAGGCATAGGTACCTATACTGATGAATTCCACCAAAAACTTAAGGCTTTTTTGCTCCAGAAAATTGAAGAGAAGGGACTTATTTTATAAGGTCAGCATTATTTTGATGCCAAAATCAAAGAAATTACAAGAAAAAGACAACAACACAGGAAACAAAAATCCCTCACAAACACAGAAACAAAACCTCTTAACAAAATGTTAACAAATAATAATCTAAGACCATGTAAAAAAGATTAAATAATCTGATCAAATAGAATTTACCATAGGGATACGAGGTTGTTAAAGCACTCAACAATCAATGTAACTCATCATATTAATGTATTGAAAAGATTATCATTTCAATAGATGAAGAAATAGCATCGAAAAAATTCTAACATCCATTTTGGTTGAAAGCTTTTAGGAAAGTAGGGGGAAAAAGGAACATTTTCAAGTGGCAGAATAAAAGAGACAAAAGGTATCCAGATTGAAAAGAAAATAGCTAAAATTTCATTTTGCTCTGATGACCTAGTTACATACGTAGAAAATCCCATGGAATTTATATGAAGCTAATAAAACTAGTAAGTGGTATACAAGATTACTATACAAAGATAAGTGACTAATCAAAAAAAGAAATAAAAATACGATTTACATTTACATTATTTACAAATTATTTACAAATTTATATTATTTACATTATTTACATTATTTATTTGTATTTTCATATACAAATAAAAATACGATTTACATTATTATTATAAGAAAGACTAAGGGAAAATGTGTGTAAAACTTGTTCACTGAAAGCTACAGCACTTTAATAAGATTAAAGATGTCCTAACTAAATGGACAAATAATCCATGATTATAAATTGAAGTGCTCAGTTTCAATTTATACATTTAATTTCAATCAAAATCTTGAGAGGCTTTCTCTATATTTATAGAAATTGACAGGTTTGGTCTAAAATTCCTGTGGACATGCTTAGTGCCTGGAATAACTAAATTTAAACCTTCTGAAAGAACAAAACTGGAGGACTTAAATGAACTAATTTCAAGACTTGCAAAGCTACAATAAATAAGATGATAGTGTCAGGATAGACAAATAGATCGATAAAGCAATATAAGAATTCAGAGCTAAATCCAAACAAACATGGGCCATCATTTTTTTTAAAGATTTATTTCATTTATTTATACAAGAACCGGGGTACAGTCAGAGGCACAGGAGGATGAGAGGATTCACCAGAGACAGAGCGGGGAGCAGAACAGGCAGAAGGACCGAAGTACACTGCTGAGGGGAGCAGCGGGCGGCAGGAGAGGTCTGTGCACCACGTGGGCCATCATTTTATAGTAAAAATGCAAAGCAAAGGAAATTTAGTAAGGAAAGTGTAGTCAGATAATTGGATATAGCATACAGCACTCCTCTCCATGCTGTCATCGTCCCCTCCAAAAACAAAAACCTTTAGTCCATACCTTTCACCACATATAAACATTAGATTATAGATGCAAGCAAAGGAGAAAATCTTAGCATCCTGGGATTAAGTAAACATTCCTTAGATATGATCTATAAAAAAAGCAAGATCTATAAAAATATATTGATTAGATTTTATAAAAAAAAATGAACTGCTCTTTGAAAGAAACCACTTAATAGAATGAAAAGATAAGTCATAGGCTGGGCTAAATATATGCAAAAACCTTTTTAGATGAAGGACTTGTGTCAGGTATAGACATATCTTCTCAGAATTCAGTAAAAAGAACCTAAACAACTGAGTAAAAAAGAAAAGATGGAGGAAATATTTGCATGGGTAACTCACCAAAAAAGTATATGGAGACCACTGAAAACACAAAAAGATGATCAATGTTTATCTATTATGGAAATGCAAATTGAAGTCACAATGAAATATATCTATTAGAATGTATAAAAATAGAAAAAACAGTACACTTGAAGTTGGCAAAGTTGTGTGGTAACTGGAATTCTCATGGACTTCTGGTGACAAGGTCAAAGGGCACAATTACCTTGGGGAAAAATTGGGCAGTTTCTTAATGAGTTAATGCTATACCTACCATACAATAGTCTGTACTCTTAAGTCCTTTACCTTAGAGATATGAAAGCCTATGACCATTCAAAGAATTGTCTTGCACGTTCATGGTGAATTTGTTTTCAATAGTCAAAACCTGGAAGCAACTCAAATGTTCATCAACAGATTAATGGATAGACAAAATGTGGTATTATCCCTACAGTGAGGACATTTGGCAGTCAGCAATAAAATAGAATGAGCTATTGATATGCACAACAGCTTGTTGGCATCTCAAAGTGCTTTTGCTGAGCAAAAGAAGTCAGGCATGAATGAATATACACCGGATGATTTCATTTATATAAATTCTTGAAAGTACCATTGAATTTATAGGGGCCAAAGTAGATGAGTTCAAATTGAAGTCACAGTGAAATATTAGATATCTACTTGAATGTATAAAAATGGAAAAAAACAGCAACAACAACACACAAAAAATTGGTAAAGATGTGCAGCAACACATCACAGACAACACAGACAGACTCTCACAGACAACACAAAGTTTTCTAGGGTTTGTTGAGCAGAAAGAATTGTGAGGAAATTCAAAAGGGCATCTTTAGCAGGTTGAGGAATCTCCACACAGCTCTCCATAGTGGTTGGACCAGTTTGCACTCCTCCCAGCAGTGCAGGAGAGTTCCTTTTTCTCCACATCCTTGCCAACATTTGTTGTTGCTAGATTTTTTAATATGTGCCATTCTCACTGGTGTGAGATGGTATCTCATCGTAGTTTTGATTTGCATTTCCTTGATTACAAGTAATGTCGATCCAGCAATTTCACTCCTAGGTATTTACCCAAAAGACACAGACACATTAATTCAAAAGGGCACCTGAACCCCTATGTTTATAGCAGCACTGTTTACAATAGCTAAGCTATGGAAACAACACAAATGCCTAAAAATAGATGACTGGATCAAGAAGATGTGGTACATATACACAATGGAATATTACTCAGCAATAAAAAAGATAAGCTCATGCAATTTGCAGCAACATGGATGGAGCTGGAAGGGATCAGGCTCAGCGAAATAAGCCAGAAAGAAAAAGAAAATACCAGATGGTCTCACTCAGGAAAAAGACTAATTATAACCAAATTAGATCAGGAAAAAGACTAATTATAATAAAGTAAAAATCAAAATCAACAAGCAACTATAAACCAGACACACACTACAGGGGTGGGGAGGAGGGAATAGGATCAAAACAAGGGTGGGTGGGAATTGTATGGGGACTATAACCAAGATGAAAATGCATACAATGTGCAAAAATGAAAAATGATGTAAAAATATAAAATAAAAAAATAAACAAAGGGCATTAGGAAAATCTTAGAGGTGATGGGTAAGTCAATTATATACCATAAAAAGCAGTGCCAGTGGATGTTTCCAAGAATAAGGAGGCTGTGTCTCTATTTCTATCTACCCTAGATTAATGGAGGTATGTTCGGGGGACCTCGTATTGGACCGTCGTGGTTTCTTTGATGGGAAGTGGGTGCCTGGAGACAGGAAGAGACATTTGAGGAGAACTGTGTGATTAATATCCGCTATATGTGACCCCATTCAAGCACTTTCAAATGAATTCTCCCTATTTTGTGCTATTAAAAACCCTTTAAGTACCATTATTCTCACTTTACAGATGAGAAAATGGATCCTGAGAGAGGTGAACTACTTGCTTTAGACCTAAAGGGCAGGCCCTGAAGTCAGAGATGCCACTGCCCGCATAGCCATGGAGCTAGGTTGAGACCTGGGAGCTCTCCTTCCATCTAGAGCCCCAGGATGGGGAAGGGGAATCACTCCTGGGGACTTGCTCTTGCTTGTTCTGGTCTCAAAGGAGGGGCCCTTGAGCCAGCAACACTGGGACTCACACTGAGGGTGACCCCCGCTTTGCCTGAAACTGAAGGGGTGCCTGGAAGACACCTTCGTTTCACAATCGGAATGAACCAAGTCACCCTGGTTTACAACCAGGATGAATTCTGGCTTAAAAGAGGTCCTGAATTTTCCAACTCTATTTCCAGGCTCTTCAGCCTCCATAGCCCACACAGAACCTGCTCTTGGACACTACCCCAGAGGGGAGCTTGTAAGGAACATAGGGAGGCCACATTGTTTTTTAATGCTCTTTTATTTCTGTGCTATCTAATGTCAGGATCACTAGGAAAGATGACTCCAGCCTCTTCAATCTTCCATTTCCAGTTGGTGTGCTCCTTAGGGTGGGGGGCTTAGGAGGGAAACAAACGGAGACGCAGGTCTTCTCAATGTGGGTCTGGTCTGCCTCCACCAGGTGATGGGCATGGCTCCTGTACGTGTGTGTGTGACAATTTACTTGCTAGGTTTCTTCTGTGGTCCTGAATTTGGACTTTGATGGGTTTGGGAGCTTTTGTCCTGAGCCTGTGATGTCTCAGACTCAGACTCCTTGTTAAGAGAAGTGCACTCAGGCTTGGGCTCCAAACAGCAGCACTTGGGCTGAACGCAGCATGGGGGCTTTTGTGGGCAACAAGGGGGCTTCTTCTGGCAGGTGCATTTTGCTGGACAGCAAGTGGTGCATTTTGCTGGACAGCAAGTGTTGCATTTTGAGGGGCAGCAAGAACTGCATTTTGCTGGGCAGCAGGTGTTGCATTTTGGTTGGTCACTCATCTTTACAAGTTTTGAAGGTCCTAGAAAAAAAGAGGAGAACAGTCATAAAGGAATTCAACTGCTTGCTCATATCCCCCCTCCAGATGGCTATGTACCTTCAGAGCGAGCGCTCAGACCAGACTAGGAATATGGGGCTGGATGCCACAGAGGGCTCAGCCAGCCCCCCAGGCCTGTGCCTTCCTCCCTGTCTTACTATGGAACCATTTTACAGATGGAAATGGCAAGACCAGAGTATGTAAGAAATTTGCAAAGTGTCTTAGCAAATGAGGAATAGAATATGACCCTGAGTAGCCTGAGTATGCATCCAGGGTCAGGCACTTCACAAACATCATCTCAAGAATGATCAGGGCCTGCCTAAGATGGCTGCTTTTACAAAGTACGACAGGATGACTCAAATGCAGAGATCTGCCTCCATCTTCCATCCCAGTCCAGATGTGCTCAGGCTGGTCTCCAGCATGACACCCTGGGACCCAGGTCAATGGAGTCTTGCACTTCAGGTGCTCAACCATCACTGCCTTCCTGAACACCCCTTCTCATCCCACTCTCCCCAGCCCATGAAAGCCAGTGGCCCTGGGGGCCCTTACAGGACAGGCAGTGGAAAGGACCCTGTGCCTGCGTCCAGATCCTGAGTTCCAGACCTGGGTCTGCATCTCTCTGAGGTGGGGCAGCCTTCTGTGTTGTCTGCCTGTCCTTCCTATGACATGAGATGAAAGTGACTGTCATGGCCTCAGACCAGGACAGACCACTCCCAGAACTGACCAGGAGTCAGGCAGAGACCCGGGGAGTCATCCAGGCTTGGTGGAGACGCAGGAGGTGGGGGTATGAACATGCACCCCCCAGCAAGGAGTGTCTCACAAGGCCTGTGCCTAGCGGTGGGGGAGAGGCCAGGCCTGTCAGAGCCCTGTCACCAGGTGGAGGACAGAGCTCCATCACAGGGTGTGGGAGTTGGAGTGACAATTGCTAAGGCAAAACTGCCACCACCCTGTGGCCTCCAGCACCACAGTAAGCCTCTGGCTCATACTGGTTTTTTAAACCAAGCGACTGCCTGGATTTCCCAAGGGCTTCCCACTAAGCGCACACAGTCTTCCGTCACTGTGCGTGTGCTTCCATGCAGGCACAGCGGGAAGGACCTGACGTTTGCCACAATGGCTATGTAGCTGATCAAGCTGGTACTCCTTTGCCCTTGCTTTTTAAGCTTTATAATCAGAGCCTATGTGCATAGCTCTTGAGGGCCGCTATCTGTCCTGGCCCTCCTCGGCCTCCTGCTTGGGACCCTTCCTGTCCAGGCCGCCCACCCCTCCTAGCCTGCTTTGACACTCCATCCAATGCTTCTGGGGCAGATCTCTCATCTTTCTGCCTCTTCTTGGCTGTTTTATAAAGATGGGAGCCCCTTGGAGACAGAACCGAACATCCTCTTCACTCCAAGGATCCCTTCAGGGTCCTTGGTGTGCGGCAGAAAGCTACCATTTCTTGCTCCCATTGAAGGCAGCTTTTGTTAACTGAAGCTATGCAGGAGTGTCAAGTTAGGTGACCCCTAAAGGGTACCTTTGGGGGGACCTACTTTGCTGAAGACCCAGGGCCTTGGCTGTGTTGAATGAGGGGTGTCATGCTTATAGCCTCAACCCATCTGGGGATCCATCTCACAGCTCGCTCACCTGTGTGTGCACCCTGGCCCCATTGAAGGATAGCTGTACCCTCTTCCTACACCCCACCCCCTAAAAGTGGTAACTTCCAAATTGATAGGCTGTGGCGAGTCCCAGCCTTGTCCCTCTCCTGCTCAACTTTAAGAACTGTCACAGTCAGTCTCATCTTGGGGCTTCTCCAAGGGAAGGAGCCGTGAATTTGTGAGAGGAGTTCTGTCTGCACTCCTTGCTGTGACTGCAGGACAGACAGGCAGGGGCCCCCTTTGGGGTGCACTGTGCTCTGGTTCTCCTTTTAAAGGCCACCTCTCAAGACCCATCCACTGTTCTATGTGCTTCTTCACTCCTAGGTGCTTGTCTGTGTGGCTGCAGAATGAGCTGGGCCCAGGGAAGGTCCTTACCCAAGAGAGAAAGTGACCTCAAGCCAGGGTGTTGGCCTGGAACAGTGGTGACTCTACTCCTGCCAGTAACTCAGGAATTGTCATCCTGGAAGAAGTTTCTGCTTAGTTTTAAGAACAGTTTGCTGGACTAGGGCTTGGAGGTGGGGGGTTGCGGGGGTGGGGGACAAGTCATGCACCTCAAGGATGCCCTGACCTGCCCGGAGGGAAGAGGAAGGAGGGCAGCAGAGCAAAGGGGAGACCCACAGACACAGAAAATGAAAACAGAGCAGGGGTGACCAGCACAAAAATGGGGGGAGGCTTCAGTACAGGTGACACATAGAAGCCTCTCAAGCTTTGGACAGAAGGTCTGTGCTTGGGCTCCCTGCAGCCTAGAGGGTGGGTGTGCGTGTGTGCAGGGAGCCTGCTGTCATCTCTGCATCCTTGTGTGACTCTACCTGCTCAGGGGTCAGACGGAGAGAGGAGGTCTCCAGCATGGCACCCTGGGACCCAGGGTGATGAGTCCTATAACGAGTCCTATAACACTTTTTTCTCTTATTTTCCTGTCTGTGAGAGCATACATACATACACACATACATATACATACATACACACACGCACACACATATAGATATATATAATCTGGGGGGTGGACTGGGTGGGATAACAGGTCCCTCAGTGGCCCTGCCGAGCCAGCCCCACCACCAACATCTCCTGCCTGGTGAATGTACTCTGTGCCCTTTAACCAACAGGTGGCCCACGTACCTGACAGGTGCTCCTTTAAGCCAGGAATAGTTGGCCCACCTTTGTACCCCCCACCTTCAGAGCCTTGGGTCCTGCCAGTGCACCTACCTGCAGGACCACCTGGCTTGGGACAAGCTTCTTCCCTAGCCACACACCCCTTCCCACACAGCCTGCCCCCAGGAACCTGCCAGACCAGGTCAAAACACCTGTGACATAGAGCCAGAGCCATTGTTGGCCTCCTTGGTGAAATCATCCAGAAAGGGAGAGACAGACATCAAATGGTTTCACTTAACTGTGGAATAGAAATAACCCAAAAACATATACTGGCAAAATATGGCAAAAACCAATCTTAGACCTAGTGAAAGAACTTACCTGCTACCAGCGGGAAAGGAAAGGAGGGGAAGGCGGAGGAGATGGGGAAGGGGAGGGGATAGGACAGCGGCGCAGGCGTTTTGGTAGAAGGTGAGTGAACATGTGGAAGAGTAAAATTATAACTCCAAAACTGTAAACAAAAAACTGCAGCACAGAAGCCAGGATTCTAAGACTTCTAAGAGAGGCTTCCCTCTCTTTCACCTCCGTCCACCAGCCTGGCCTCGCCTCCTGCAGGCTCCTTTCCTGCTCACCTGGCTGGCTCACAGTAGATCCCTGACAAGCCCTCCCCTCCTCTGCGTACATCTCTGAACGCGCTCTTCCCTAGAATGGCCTAGACTACCCTGTGGAGGCCCAGTCCCCACACTGTCACTCAGCACTACTCAAACTGAAGTCTCAGCTTAAAATTGCTCCCTGAAGGAACTCTTGCCTGGCCCTGACCCCAGGCCTGGAAACCCCTGATCTACCTTCTTGACACTCCTGTGCTTGTCCCCACACTGGCCTCGTAATCCTGACTTCCATAATTGCCTGGCTTCCTCTAGTCTGAAAGCTTCTTAGGAACAGGCAACCCAGCCATCCCGCCTGCTGCTGTCCTCAGCGTCTCACATGCTATGCCATTATGTGGGCCTTGATAAGTAAGGCCCCAGTGAATGCGCAAACCAGCTGTGAGGACAGGAAGGAAAGACACGCTCTCCCTGGGTTACCTGGTCTGGCTACTTCTCTTTAGTCTTTCCTCAATTCAGGATTTCCATGCCTGGCTTCCCACAAAAACTTGGCTGGTTCCTGTAGATAGGATCTCCCCTCAGCAGCCTAGTGAGTCCATCTCCGTCGGAAGCTGAAGTCTTCTCAGCCAAATGGTCCTGTTACACCCCAGTGACAAGATTCTCAGGTTCTAGGCCTCTGTGACACCATCCTAATGCCTCCCTAGGAGTCTGATTATGACATACTCACCAGCACCCCCTGCTGGCTCCCCAGCATGACTCCTCTTGGTTTCTTCTCTCTTGAGAGACAACTCTTTAGTTCACCCTTAATCCTTCAATCACCTCAATCATAAGCCTAAAAACATGTTTGTTTGTAGTGTCTGCTATCTGCCAGGCTCTGTCCTGGCGTGAAGGGTCTAGTTCACAATCTCAGGGCTCTTCCAACTCAATAGGCAATGGACAGTGTCAGTACAGGATGGTGAGAAGGGCAGTAGGACTGGCCACAGTGCCAGTGGGACACGTGGGGTCGGCTTTGACCTGAGGAAGGCCTTCCAGTGCGAGCCATGCTGAAATAGAGGCTTGGCCAATGATCACTGATAAGCAGCGGCACGTGAGGAGGTGAGGGTCAGAGATGGAAAAGCAGGGACTATGGGGAGAAATCCAGTGTGGTGAGAGCAGAGTGCAGAAAGAAGAGATGGAATAAACTACAAAACAGGTGGAGGCTATAGATAAGGGCCTTGGATGCCATGAGAAAGAGTTTGAACTTTCTCCTGAGGACAGTGGGACACTCAGTGAAGGGTTTTAAATGGGGGAGAGTAGGGACCCCTTGGGGTCCAGGGACTGTGTTTTGTTCATTTTGATATTCCCAGCATGTGGCTCAGCACAGAGGCACCCACGTCCTTTCCTTGTACTGTTTGGATGCCACGACCCCAAGGCCTCCTTTGGGCCTTCACTGAAACGTCTCTTTCTACACGATTCAGGATGATGATCTGGGTCTGCCACCCTTCCCCACACTCCAGTTGCCTTTACACAGATCTGTATTTATTTTAGTGGCACTTTTCACATATACACAGGATGATACATATGGCATCGTTTCTTTGTTATGTTTTTAATCTGTCATCTTTCTTGCCTCACCAGAATGTTACCTCCAATGGACAGAGTTTGTTTTTCCCACTGATGCATCTTGAACTCCTAGGATAGTTCCTGGCTCATAGGAAATACTCAAATGATATTGAATGCATAAAAGATGATTGTTCATTACTTTTCTTGCGGGTCATGCTTTGTCATCGTGATTCACTTGTCCCAGTCAGAAACCTGTTTTTTAAGTCTGTTCCCAAACTAATAGAAAGTGTCCCTTTCAGCCCCACCTCCTATGTTTTTCTTGCCTCTGTTGTTAAAATTAGGGGTGATTATAACCATATTCCATAGCCATATGAGCTGAATTTACTGGAGGTAAGAAAAATTGAGACCAGCCTACAAGAAATAGCCATGTAACCAGTAGTTAGCTAATCCTGGTGGTGCCTCATGCTGGGTTCCATCCCCCACCCTGTTCCCTGCAGGTCTCCTTTAATATTACTCATTATCACCAGATAATCACTCAGTTCTAAGCTCCAAAGGTAGAAAGGCTACTGCACTTTCCCCTGCTCTTCCAATCCTTCAGCCAACAGGGAGTGATCATTTCCTCAAATAGTTATACAGAGATATTTTGTGTGCAAAAATGTGGACTTCTCCCTCTTTAAACAAAAGAAGAAAACCCTACATTGCTTTGATCACTATATTTTCATGATATAACCTGGGAATTGGTCCATTTCAGGTCATGAAGAACTTCATTAATTTCTCAGCCTGAATGAAAGTGTAGAGACAGATGGGCATTCCAGTTTGGCTCTTGCAAGCAATGCTGCCGTGAACACTGTACCACATCACTTCTCAGGGACAGTGGAGTGACCATTCATTTCCCCATGGGCAGAGTTGGCTCACAGG
The DNA here is from genome assembly GCF_964194135.1 of Talpa europaea. Classification (NCBI taxonomy): domain Eukaryota; kingdom Metazoa; phylum Chordata; class Mammalia; order Eulipotyphla; family Talpidae; genus Talpa; species Talpa europaea. The sequence continues at coordinate 79,612,810 of NC_140076.1, forward strand.
ATAAAGTTGATAGTTATCATCATTTTCTTCCATGAAAGTCTCACAGATTTCTGTTGCTCCTCACGATGCATAAAACACATTGCCCCACAAACTCATCAACACAATGTGTTAATAAATCAACTGTTCTCTGCCAATATGATAAGCCAAAATTGATCTCAGAGTAGTTTTACATTTTCCTCATTAATCATTAAGTAAACTCAATGATCTTATGTTTAGCAATCACAGTATTTCTTTTCTGGAAACTTCCAGGTTGTACAATTTAGCTAATATCTATTTGGATTGTTGATCATTTCATTATTGATTTGTGGTATTTTTCTTTTCTTTTCTTTTCTTCTTCTTTTTATTTTTTACATCATTATTCATTTTTAAACAATATTTGCTTCCCCCCACCCCCTCAGGAGTTGTCCCCATAGAGTTTCCTTCCCCAATGCACCCATACACCTTCACCTCAGTCCCCTGTGCTCCTCCCTCCCTCTGACCCCTCTCCCTCCTCCTCCCCTGCAGGATGTCTCTGATTTATAATTGTCCGTTTTTGCTTTGTTGTGTTTTGTACTATTATTATTTTTTTACACTGATGTCTTATTTGGTCCCCTATATTCCTGCTATAAGTGAAACCATCCAATATTTTTCTTTTTCCTTCTGGCTTATTTCACTGAGCATAATTCCTTTTAGTTCCATCTATGTTGCTGCGAATGGCATTAGTTTATCTTTTTTGATTGCCGAATAATATTCCATTGTATATATTTGCCACATCATCTTGATCCAGTCACCTATTTTTGGGCATTTGGGTTGTTTCCAGGTTTTACCTATTGTAATAGTGCTGCAAAGATAAACTCCTGGGATTACATCAAACTGAAAAGCTTCTGCACAGCAAAAGAGACATTAACCAAAACAGAGAGACACCCCACTGATTGGGAAAAAATTTTTTGCACTCCAGTCAACTGATAAGGGACTGATCACAAAGATATACAAAGAACTCACACCAAAAGGTTAATAAAAGGTTTATTTACAAGGGAAAAGGAAATAAGGAAAATGTACAACTCAGGGAGAAAATAAGAAAATAAAGTCTTTAATGCGTCCTACCCGATCCGCCAACCTGGAAACCCAAAGGCACTCTCAGAGCTGGCTGGATGCTGTGAGCTGGCGGAGAGCCAAAATGGGGGAACCCCTCCAAAGCCCACATGTCTGGCTTTATACCAACCTGGCTGCTTAACCCCACCCTCAGGTCCCAGCCACCTTCCCTTTGGTGGTGATGGGATTTGGAGTTCCCAGTGTCTTTGGCTTTGGCCTGGGGTGGGGGTGGAGTCCACAAAGCCTGTATGGAATTAGCTTTAGGAGATCCTTTTCCCCTAACAATTCCCCCCTTTCACTTTTTGCCACCATTTCCATGGTGATGAAGATCGAATATATGGATGTTGGGATGCAGTCTCAGATGAACATTTTTTACCAGGTTTTTTTTTTCACTCAACAAAAACAAAATAAACAATCCAGTCAAGAAATGGGCAGAAAAGCTTAAAAGACATTTCTCCAAAGAGGAAATGCAAATGGCCAACAGGCATATGAAAAAATGTTCAATATCCCTTATAATCAGGGAAATGCAAATTAAAACCACATTGAGATACCACCTTCATTCTCACCATCAGTGAGAATGGCCCATACTAAAAAAAACAAAAAACAAACAAACAAAAAAAACAAGGAACAACAAATGTTGGCGAGGAAGTGGTGAAAAGGAACTCTCCTAGGTTGCTGGTGGGAGTGCAAACTGGTCCAACCACTGTGGAAAGCTGTCTGGAGGTTCCTCAGTCTACTAAAAATGGAGCTACCATATGAACCGGCAATTCCACTCCTAGGGATCTACTCAAAGGACACAAAAACAGTGATTCAATAAAACACCTGTACCCCTATGTTTATTGCAGCACTATTTACAATAGGTGTTTTTCCTTTTTGGAGAGGTTAGCCCATTTTTGTGGTAGAAGAGGCAAAATTTCTTCTAGTGGTTTTTTTTTTTGATGTTTAACTTTGTTAGATTTCAGCCACAAGAAAAATGTTAACTTTTATGTTGACACTTAAAAAATATTTTTGTTTGCTGTTTTTGATTGTTACAACTATAAAACTCATCTCCATTTTGAAATTGCAGAAGAATACTCCTAGAGTTTCTTAAGGAATAGTCAATGTGATTTGGTGTTTTAGAAACTCATCCTAGTCTAAAATGAGAGGCTTTTTTCCCAGTGGGTAGCTAGTGGGACATCATTTATTGGCTAATTGAGCTTGTCCTCATAGAGTGGAGGGGGTGCTTCTCATGCACCAACTTCCCCCATATATTTGGCCCCAGCTCTGAACTCCCTGGGTTCTACTGATCTGTCTGTATACTCATGGGCTGCACCACACTGTCCAATGACACCAGCTTTCCAGTATATTATAATATCTGGTAGGGCTAATCCCTCCCCATTACTCTTATGATTTAGAATTATCCTGGGAAAGTTTTGTTTACTATGCATTTGTGTGTATTTATTTTAATTCTGCTTTATTGAGCTGTCTCATCCATATGTTGGGAACACAACTCACGGAACTTTCACAAAATAAACACCCAGATCTAGACCAGATATGATCAACACCCAGGTCAGAAACAGAGCATCACTGCCTAGATGCTGCATCGATAAATTCCTGCAACTGCATTAGCAAGGGTAGAGCTGACAAAGGCGGAAATATTCTCAGGTGGAGAATGGGGTGGAACTTTCTCCTGGGGAGGCTGCAGTGAACTTCCACAAGGGGAAGCCATATCCTACCCAGCAGAGGCAGAAGCTGCTTCCATTATGGTGCAGCTGTCCCTGTCGCTGCCTTTCCCACCCATTCATCTCCATGCCTCCATGCATCTAGGCGGCTAAGCCACATTTGCCACTGTCTCTTCCTACAGGCTTCAGATGTGGGGATTGTGTGTCTTCCCTGGCAGCAGGCCCTTCAGGGCGGTATTCAGTCCTTTCTCTCTCCAGAGTTAGTGCCTCTGCCAAAGTGTCTTTGTGTTTGTTATGGACAAGTGTCACATGCTCAATATTGTATAAAGAAAATACGGTAGGGCCTCCACGGTGGCGCAGCAGTTGAGTGCTGGGTTGCGAAGCTGCCCGCAGCCTCTGAAGCGCCGCTTCCATCCCTGGCCTCTGGCAAGGATCCCACATGGCACGCAGACCTCACCTGCCACCCGCTGCTCCCCTCAGCAGCGTACTTCGTCATTCTGCCTGTTCTGCTCCCCACTCTGGCTCTGGTGAATTCTCTCACCCTCCCGCGCTTCTGACTGTACCCAGTGCTTGTATAAATAAATAAATAAATCTTAAAAAAAAAAAAAAAGAAATACGGTAGCAGAATTCATTGAAACACGGTAGCAAACTTTTCTATATGTATAGAACTGTAAGCAACATGAATGTGCTCGCTATGCAAATCAGTTTTTGGGCAAGTCCCCTGCTGCTCTTTCTACCCATTCTGACTGCTGTCTCGAAGCCAGGCATACACCCCAGAGTCATTCTGGGACTGATTAGTAAGTTCTTTCCCTCCAGGCTCAGTTGCCACCAAGACCAGGACAATGGAGGGTCATCCCTGTTCTTCAATGTTCTGAACAGTCTGTGAACAATTTCTGAATTTGCACCAGCTTGTGGATGGTGTGGCCAGGGACATCGCTGAGTCGCTCCACAAGAACCGGGAGCAAATGAAAGCCGCAGCTCTTACCTCAGCGGGTCCCGTGCTCCATAAGGATGTGGAAATGCCTTCTCTCCGTCATGATTCTGCTTTTATGAAATTGAAATATCACCTCCATCCGCAACTTCACTCTGACACATTGGGCCCGAACTCCAATTAGGTTTTCAATGATTCCTGGAGGGAGCTCTGGCTGTCTTGTGTTCTCCTCAGTTCCAATTCGCCTCACCGATAACCAGAATTCAGGAGGCCCTTTGGAGTTACGAATAGCATAGGAATTTCCAAGTTACTCCTGCCTACATTGCTGCAGAGTCCAGTTTATGGCTGAGCTTTACTGCCCCCTGGTGGAAAATACACTCATCCTTCCAGTCCTGGAAGAAACACTGCTTTAGTTGATTAACTGACATTTGAATCCAATCATTGTCTCCAGGAAACAATCCTTTCAGTTTGTCAGAGAAACAAAAATCTCCATGGCTGTTGGGGGGTGGGGAGTGAGGGGCACACACGTGAGCATTGGGTGGGGGGATCATGTATTACCTCTAGACTCCAAATGCATTCTGTAAAGTTGCTTTAAGGTAAACTATGGAATTCCTTTAAGTCCTTCTTTAATGTGAGCATGATGTTAAACTCTCCATAGAGGATGCAGGAGGGACAATGCAAGAGGAAAAGACTTCTGCGCCAGATAGGTACAGGTGGGTGTGAGTTTATTTGGTGGCCCCTGCCCAGGCATGGGACCCAGTGGGAGGTCCCTCTGTCTTCACGTGAGGGTGCTTTTCATAGTCCCTTCAACCCTGAAGCCCAAGTCCCAAAGTACCTGCCTTCAAGCAGGCCCCTGTGTGAGGGTGGCTGGGGCTCCAGCCCCACGGTTTCCACACTGTCCCACCACTGCCCTCTTGTGGTCTGACATGTGTTTACACTGGCTGCTTCAGGCACCTCATCTGCCATAAATGCTGTTCGTCCAAATGACACTGAAAATCTGGCAATTCTGACAGCTGCTCTCCTTCTCCAAGTCTCCTTGCTGTCCCTGGTTCTGAATTCCTCGGTCCCCACCGTGGCCTGGACTCCTACCTCACACTCAAGCTACCTAATGCTCCTGGTGCCCTCCTCAGCCCTCTTTGTCCTGCACTTGGGAAAGTAGCCTAATAGCCTCGCCACTCCAGGCCAGCTCCAGTCAGGGTGCCCGGGGAACGTCTCTGTTAGCTGGTGCTTCAGCTGTTACACCATTTCCAGCCACCGGATCCCTCCCAACTCTGCTTGGGGGCTTCCCCTCAGTCTTGTACCTTGTGGTTACTCCTTCTGTTTTGGTTAGTGGTCACAGGTTGAATTGGCCCTAAGTTATTGGGTGGTTTCTGTCTCCTGTATGGACCCGCTGCCATGGTTAGATAACCTGGACTCAAATCTCACTTCTACAATTTTCTAAGAAATTTCTTAACCTCAGATTCCTGATCTGTAAACGAAGGGAGACATGGATTGCTTGTCTAGAGTTGTTGTGAGGGGAACTTAATGCCGCACATATTAAGCTCCTAGCAGAACCCTGGCTCAGTGACAGCAAACATTGGCAGATGTGTCCAGAAACACAGAGAGAATGAAAAGAAAAAGACAACAGGAAGCAAAACGCCAAACAGAACAAAAAGCAAAACCCATCAAGCCAGATGCAAGACATCAATAGGCAATGGGACTTTAATTTATTGAAGATGACATTTTATATAGTACTTTGCAATTTAGCAACAATTTTTAAAAACACTTAATCTTTAAAATCAACCAAGATAGTATGTGTTGTTCCCTGTGTTGTTTCCATTTTCAGTTGTCTAAGATGAGGCTCTCAGGCATGTGTGGAAGGCCACCCAGGACCTCTTCTGTGCCTCCCCACCATGGCCTCCCCGCCTGTGCCCTTTGGAGTTAGGAGATAGCATAAGAATTTCCAAGTTACTCCTGACTACATTGCTGCCCTCGTGTGGTCTGACACGTATGAACACTGGTTGCTCTAGGCACCCGGCCGGCAGGAAATGCTGTTCATACAAATGACACTGAAAATCTGGCCAATTAAAGACAATTTTTATGAAGGGTTTGTCAGAACTTATTTTGCAAAGTCAGCATTTGCTTAGATAGATTTATTTTTCATGTAACATACAGTAATTACGTCAGCATACGTTAGAGTTAGTGTCTATGCAAAACACAGCTCCTACATGAGTCCTTGTCATCACTTTGACAATGTCAATACAGACATCCCATTTTGCCTCTTCATTTATTATTTAAAAAAATCTGATCGCAACATATGAAGTTGTTGTCTTCTGTTGAGTGTGAGTCATCTTAATGTTTACTTGCCCGAACATATTGTAATAAAACAAACTTACTGTGATGAAGTGTGTTAGGATTCTCAATGTGTGCCCTTGTGGAATTTTATTGTAAATATAATATGATCTCAACCTTTAGAATAAATCATGAACTGAGTTGATGTCATAGTGAAATCTTCCTGATCTTGTTTATCAGCAAATGGTTCTCATCACCCTTCCAAATCAGCTGATCATCTAACATTCTTCTCATAGTGCTGGTTGCCTGTGATCGTTAATAAGCTCTTCTCCAGTGGGATATGTTTTCCTCTCATTTAGGATGTGGAAACCCACTTTAGATTGAATATAAATGCATTTTTCATTGCCGGATTTATATTATCTATACTTTAAAATTAATATTTAGCTATTCCAAGTCGATGTATGCTGTGCTTTATAGCAAAATGACATTTGTAATAGACAGTAGCTGGCATAAACTGTCGTTCAAAGTTTCACTGCACAAAACATGTCAGGACTTTACCCTATTCACATTCACTATGAAATGTGCAGCCTGGTGATAAAAATATCAGTTATAATGTACATTTTGGGGGTAAATTAGAGTTAAATTTTAGGTACTAGGCATTTATTTTATATGCTATATATTAATATGGTTATTGCTACCTGAAAACCCTTATACCAGCACTGTGTGATTTGTCTCATTTTAAGCTTAACATTCTGTTGGTTACAGCAATAATTATTTTTTAAAAATTTTCTATCTAATCAGTGATCAATTTCTAGTACAAAGAAGCATTTGTTTATTTACCTTTTATTTATTATTTTAATCTTTACCTTTTAGTAAAATAAGCATATATAAATATGAAGTCAGATAGGAAAACTTAGACACCTTCACAAAATACTATGATATATGCATGCGAGCTGTTTACCAGCATTGAAATACCTTACCTTACCATGAGACGCGGATGCACCTGGACTTACCTGACATCACATTTAATGTAATGAGCTGTACCATAATTTTGTGTGAGTAGAACTGTGCATAATTCAATATAGGAAATACAGGGTGGGGGTGGATTCAGCACAAAACCACACTTTTGTTAATATTGGGACTGGAGAAGATTAATTAATTATATCCCTTCCCTTTCTGAATTGAATCAGTTGAAAAGGAGAAATTGGTGTGAGTCAGAGGTGGATGAAGTAGAGCTTTGGAGAATGTAACTTGTACTGTGGCCAAAACAGAAGTTACAATATTTATTCTGAAAGCCAAATCTTGGGACCTGCACAGGGACAGAACTTGGTCTACAGAGACACTCCCTGGCTACTAAGAGTGAGCAGGCATAGAAAAGCACAGCCAAATCAAGACTCTTGTCATTTCACCATCCAATCACTCAGCTGTTGGATTTAGGGGTTCCTTGGTTCTTGACTACGGTGTGAGAAGAATTCACAGGCACATCTTTCACAGAAGCAAAAGTGAAGTTTATTTAGAGACAGAATAAAAAGACACTCAGGGAGAGGTCCCTGGGCAGACAGAGTCCTTGGCAAAAACAACTACAGGGGACTTGTGGGGGCTCCCACATTAAATGGGGTGCAGGAACTGTTCACTCCATCCTATCTGGGCTACACTGCCCAGGTGCTCCTGGGGCATTGGGTAATGGGTCCAGTTTCTAATGGTAGCAGTTTCTAAGGCACTCCTCCTCCTGCTGTGTTCCAGGAGTGTAGTAATATCAACCCAGCAGCAGGTAGGGGCAGGGGAGAGCATTTGGCTTTAGTTGCCATAGTGTCAACCCCAAACCCTAACTGCCTCCCCACACACTCACACACACCCCTCTCAGGAATCCCTTTACAGCTCTGTGGACTCCTACTGCTCATCAGAAGTAGAAAACTACTGATCTAGAAGTTCCTTCCTTCTTGGAACTGAGTTAGGGGTGTAAAGGGAAGCATTTGAGTTTTTGTGGGTATTGCTTGTCCTGTACAGGGAATTGCCTTATCATCCTTTTGAGGAATTGCCCCACTCTGGGTGCTTCTTACTTTCCTGGGGCTTTATCACCTCTCTGTAGATTGGGGGGGGGGGCTTTCCCCCTCAGGCCATTTCTTGGCTTTCCCTGGGCCTTATCAGCTTTGGCATGTGTTTCCAGGGGTCCTGAGTATAGTTGGCTGTTTAATTTTCTTGAGTTATGTCCCTCCTTGTCCTAAATGTCTACCAACCCACTTTCCCCAGTGATAAGGAGTGAGTTTGAGAAGATACTATTTTAAAGAAGAAAGCTAAAATAAAGAAAAACTCCACTTAAATCAATAAATATAAATTTCCCCTTAAAAAAACAAAAAAACCCCAAAAAACTAAGGCCTTAACCTTGAGATGTTACAATGTTTTTCCACTCTGATTCAGTTTGTTAATTAGGCTGACAGCCAAGATCACCTGGGGAGCCTGATGGTCATTGAGGTGGTATTTATCACCTGTTATTTACCTATTATTTTAAATAAACACCCTAACTATTATCACAGCATCTTACACACACACACCCCCTCACACACTCACACACACTCACACACACCCCTCTCAAGAATCCCTTAAACAGCTCTGGGGACTCCTACTGTTCTTCAGAAGTAAAGAACCACTGGCCTAGAAGTTCTTTCCTTCTTGGAGCTGAGTTGGGGTGTAAAGGGTGCCTTGGTGCCCCTGGGCAACCATGACTTTTAACAATTTCTTTTCTTTTCCTTTTTTGTTTTTAAGATTTATTTATTTATTTATGCAAGCACTGGGTACAGTCAGAAGCACGGGAGGGTGAGAGAATTCACCAGAGCCAGAGCAGGGAGCAGAGCAGGCAGACTGATGAAGTACACTGCTGAGGGGAACAGTGGGCATGGCAGGAGAGGTCTGCACATCATGTGGGACCCTCGCCGGCTGCCAGGGATCAGCCAGGTATCGAACTGGCGCTGCAGAAGCTGCGGGCAGCCTCGCAGCCCAGCGCTCAATTGCTGTGCCACGAGGGGAGGCCCTCCTTTTTTTTTTTTTTAACAGAGAAACAGTTTTTATTCCTCCTCTCCCTTTCCCTCCACCTCCCTTCCCCTCCTGTCCCTCCTCTCTCTGTCTTCCTCTTCCTCCTCATAGTCTTTGTCTTCCTGTCCCACCTTTTCCCTGGCAGCTTCAACAGGACCCTTGGCGCCATCACTATCCTTTGGACCTACAGTGAGTGACATCCTTCTACTTCTTCAGCTTCACGGCCTTGTTGGATGGCTTTTCCCTGCCACTTAAATTATTCCATCTCTAGCCCAACACCTCTGGTCGAGATGCCATGGTTCATGGATTGGATCGTGGGGTAAAAGTCTGAGCAGAACCAGGGGAAATCAGACGGCAGCGGTCGGGGCACTGAGGTCCTTCTTTTTGCCTCCCTTAGCTGGCCCGTCAGCCTTCATTTTCTGATTGAAATGTGCTTTATCTGCCTTTGCCATTTCATCAAATTTAGACTTTTCCCTCCCAGACATGTCTTCCCCTTCTCCGAGCACTTCTTTGAAAACTGAAATTGACAGGGACCTCTGGGTTTTCCCTCTTCTGCTCCTCCCGGCAGGTGTGTATAAAGAAGGGTAAGCAGACATCTTGGGCTTTGGTTTCTTGGGGTCACCTTTAGCCATTCTGACTGTGTTGTTCACTAGTCTGGGCGGCACCTTAACCATAACCTGGGTCCAGGAGGATGACGGGGAGCAGCAACCCCAATCTCTTCTGTGCTACAACATGCACAGTTCACGGCTGTGACTTAACTCATCCAAACTGGATTATGTGCAGTTTCTGGGGTACTGACCTAATTCCATCCTTCTTGCCTCCCATAGACATGCTAGATGCCCATGGGTCTCAGAGCTGGTTAGGAAACCTAGACCTGAGTGGGTGGGTGGGCACCCACCCATTGTTCCTACCATCTGCCCCCTGTGAGGCTGGAAAGGGCAGTGCCTGGAGAACTTACCCCTCCCCCAACCCATGTCACATGTCCCTTTGATAAGGAGAGGAAAAAAAAAACCCACTTGAGGAGAGCACACCAAAGCCAGCACGTCCCACAGGTATTGTGCTAATGGGGTCGTGGTGTCAGGCCCCACCTGACTCTGGCTCCTGTGTGAAAAGGCGCTAGGAACTCGCATGGACTTGCCCAAGGAGAGTACTTTTCATGGCACTTTGAACCAAGGTCTGAAAACACACAGAAGAAGGAACTGTGCAGTTCCTTCTTGAGCATGAGATCCCCCCAAATGAGAAGGGCCTGGAGGCTCAATTCTGAGACTGGGGAGCAATGTTCTTGATGAGTAGGAGGAGACCTCAGTGATGGTGGCAATGGCAGCCACAATGGAACTGGCCACTGATATTTTGGGAATCCCCCTCTTGTTCCCTCTCATGTTTCCTATTCAGAGCCCCCATGTGCCCCAGACCTGGAGCCACCGGCTGGGAGTTTCCCATGTGGCTGATTCCTCTCAAGGGTTACTTAAAGGACTCCAGGTTAGAGGAACCCCTCGGGGCTGTGCATGGGGAAATCAACACACAGGAATTCCAGGGTGCTAGGAAAGAGGTTTATTTTTCATACCAATGAAGCTTTGGGAAGTGCTGCGATCTCGCGCATTCTTGGTCTGGGACCAGAGCCAAAGTCAGTAAGTCTGAGATTGTCTGCAGAAAGAGGAGCCCATCACCCACACAGGTAGGCAGCATAATTCAGGAGGAGTCAGAAGAACAAGGGTAAGAGTGAGAGACAACGGCACCAAATCCAGGCAGGTCCCGGGCTGTGGGTCTTTGGCTCCCAGCTCAGCTGCAATGTCCAGGGCCGTGGCAACTACTGGGACATCCAGAGGGCTGGCTGTCACAGCAATCGGAAGCCGACAGGGTGACATCAGGGATCCGAGTCAGAAGAGAGCAACTGCTTCCAAAGCCAGAAATAGAGCAGCTGGCTACACAGGCTGAGGACGAGTCAGGTGGGGGCGCGCAGGGAGCTGGGCAAGGCGCAGGGGCTGCAGGGGCCTGAGGGGAGCATTTGGGTGGAATTTTGGGGAGACACTTGTCAGGAATCTGGCACTTCTGCTGGTTTTGCTGGCAGGACATCTTAGAGAAAGCTCAGTTATTCTAAAAAGCAAGCAGATATTTTGAAAGTCATATCAATGTATTTTTTTATACAAAGTCTGAAATTCTGTAACTCCAGAGCCCATATCTTTATGGTAATATAGTCCTGCGCTCCCTGCTTAGGGGAATTCAGGCTGTGGGTAAGTTAGAATTTGGTACCATACATCTCCTACCTGTCCCTGTCCTCTCAAGACTCCTGACTTCACAGGTAGCAACTCAGGGGCTAGGTAGTTCCCAAAGTCTTTAAACAGGTTTTTTATCATCCTCTAACTTATGCAGTCTGGAAACTGTTTGACCTGAGCCCATGGTTACCCTGCTTGTCTTCCATCATCTGCCTTTTATTCTTTTCTACATCATGGGGTCTCCCTTTTCAGTCCTATTCTTCTTGTCCTACTAACCCGTCCTGCACATTTCAATCCCTGGTTAACATTCATCCTCCACCCCCATTCTGGATTATTACTGAGCCACCTCAATGATTTCTATGAGCCCAACCCCCCTGGAATTACCAGCTAGCTCCATTGTCTCTAACAGAGTGACTATTCCCATTCAGCTGAGGGGTGATCGCCCCAGCATAGCCCAAGCTGCCCTCAGATCAGTAAGAGCACTCACCTTGTTCTCCCAACTTTGGGCAAATGATGGACAGGCCAAATGAAGTGAGGAGACAGTAGGACCTGAGACCTCTTATATATACCTTGCACCCAACTTGAGGGAATGAGCCACTATGATATGAAAGCAGTTTCCAACCAGGTGATTATGATGGAAACTTTCCACATTCCAGTGCCTCTGTCATTCTGACATTTGGTCACACTGGGTCACTACCAGATCATCATGTGTATCTTCCCAGAGCTGGACCCCTTCATGAACCCTGGAATTATTTCCATAAAGATTAGACGATTGTGATTTACAAGTGAATTAACAATGGCATAGCTTGGGGCTTGAACTTAGTATTTCTGTAGGAATCCCAAGCATGCTTGAGCTCTAAACCTAAACCCACAGATGTTGGATCAACCAAAGTCTCTAGAAGTCACTGCAGGCTTTGCCACTTGGTCTGAAAGCAGCAATCTAAGACAATGGACCACCACTGAGGGCTCAGTGTGTCTGGTTAAGGTCCTGAAGTGCCTAAACATCAAGCAACAACGCAAATTCATAGAAAGTTCCAGAAGGAAAGGGTTTTAATATACTATTCATACTCCACATATGGTTGAGGACACTGAGAGCTGGAAAGGAAAAGGAGCTGCTCAAAGTTGTTCAAAGTTTGAAGTCAAAGCCAGGTCTCCTAGCTCTGTGACCTTGAATCCAGACACCTCTTTCTTTGATCACAGTCCCTTCCTTTCAACTTGCTTCATTAGATTCTCTGGAATCTTTCTCCCTGCCCACCCGCACCCTTCTTCCTTCATGCTATCCCCAACTGGAGTGCTTCCCTGGTCCACCGCTTCAGCCCTGATATCATAAACATCCTTGCCCCTTTGACTTGTCAATGCACTTGACTGAGAAAACCCCGCCCCGGCTGAGTGCGCCCAGCATTGCCGACCTACTATAAACATAAAAAACAAAAACAAGAAGACACTTTGGCAGAAGCGCGGGAGGGTGAGAGAATTCACAAACAAACAAAGAAAGAAAACATGCCTCTATAAAAAAAAAAAAAAAAAAAAAAAAAAAGAAGACACTTTGGCAGATTGTCAGCACTCCAAGATCATGATCATCCTCATGGCCTGGGCAGTCCCAGCTACTCCTCTGTGTTGGTGACGCACACACTTCATGCCTTTTCTCCTCTCTTGAACCCTTCAAAGCTTCACTTCTGCCTCTACTTCATGGAGCAAGTAGTTGTGGAATGTAAAGTACTTCTGCTTGCCGTTACTGAATTTCAAACCCACTTCTGCCTGCGGCCTTCCTTATGGTCTCCTGGATCCGAGGGAGAACAGCTCCCTTCCCCTTCCAGTGCCACTGCTTACTCCTTTGATCTGGGTTCTTACATCTCCTGTGAAAGCCCCCTGGTTTCCTTATAGCACTATGCTTGTATTTATGCTTCACTCTCTCATCTTTGATAGAATGACACGGCAGTGTTCACCAGGTCTCTGTTTATCCCCAGCATGTACTTAGTGCTGGATGTATTGCAAGGAAACCAACTCTGTTCCACAAAGTAGTGAATGATTTGTGGAAGAGGCAAAGATCTCTCTGTTTATACCTTGAGAGAGAGAACCTTGGGAGACCGGATGGGCAGTGGGTACAAGGGCAGGTAGGAGAAGAAGCTGTTCCCAGAATGGAGTCTTTGGTCTGGTCACAAGAGCTTGCCCTGGGAGTCAGGGCTCTGTTGCCACCTCTGGGTTTCACAGGCAATTGGACCAGATGATCTCAGTGTAACTTCAAGTCTGTATTTGTATTTAGCCCTCCCAGAAGCTGTGTACAACTATGGTCTTTCCTGGCTGATCTCCCTGAACTTGTTTTAATGGGGGTGGGGTAGTGGTGACCTTGATGAAGAGGAAAGAGATGCTGGCTGGTGTATGTGAGGATGTGAAGGTAAGTCATGCTATGAGGAAGCAACCTCATATAGTCTGTTTAGTTCATCTGTTTCTTAGAAGAAAATACTTAATTGACTTATTGCCTTGCTGTGCTAAAGCAGCACAGTATTGTGTATACATTGTGCATTTATAGCACTTTTGTCCCTCTCCTGGCTGAGAGTGTGAGCTATTGACAACCAGATCTATAGGAATGGGCAAAGCTGTGTTCCTCATCTGCAATGGCCCCCACTAAAACATTCCACACAATTTTAAAGGCTTAGAAAACATTTCTCTATTGTATTCATTCAATATGATCAATGAACTACTGGTTTTGTTTATCTCAACTGAAACTCCATTCTTTTAAAAACATTTTAAAAAAACCAATATCATTTTAAGGATATCGAGTTCTAAATGCCTATTATATGCAGTGTTTTGTGAATTCAAAGAAGATGAAGATATTTCTTTGGCCTGAAGGAACTGTATCAATGGAATAATACATGGAAAAGGAAGAGAATTAAAATATACTTGGAGCTGCCCATCCACCAAACGGGTTATTTGCATTGCCCCAGCACAATAACTTTATGAGTTTCTTATCGTTAATCTTGTTTTATAGGCTAAAAAAACCCGAGGCTCAAAAACAGAGTGGCAATTCATCAGAGGGAATTCATCAGGGGAGCCTAGTATTCCAGAGAGAGGAACTACCACAACCGCAGGCACAGAGATGGCAAAGGGCTTGGTCTTCTCTGCAAACAAAGAGTGGTCTTGCATTTGATGAGCAAGAAGTGAGACACTAGCTGGACAGAAAGGAAGAGGCCAGATCAGTAAGAGCTTTACTCTCTTGGCCATGTACTGTAGCCTATAGACTGATGGCATCCAAGATGCTTTCCATGGAATCCTGTTGCCAGGACAACATCTCTCTGAGAGCCACACCTCCAGTGTGGCTGGAGTTGCTCTCTCTGAGTGTTCCCGCCTACCCTCCATCCTCCACACTCTTTTGAATCAGCTTCATGTCTGCACCTGGCATGGAAGTTGGAAGAAAATGGGTAGGAATCAGGGCACTGGCATTTGAACCACAGGTATGTTTAGTGTTTTTTGAGTCACATCTTTTTATTTTTAATCTGTAAATTGAGATTAACAATCAGAAAGAGAGCTTTAGTGTGGGATAATGTAAACAATGTTTGACAGTATGTTGAAAATACTTTTTCATTTTGATCCTTTTCCATTCCGATCCTTTTCCTTATATCCTTACATTCTTTCCTACTACTTTGAAAGTAAGCTCCTAAAAACTCTGAATCATTAGTCCAGTAGTCCTTAATCCTTGACAAATAGGGCGACCTGGGAAGGTAGAGTGACCTGGGCCTCCCACTTACCTGCTGCAATCAGAGCATCTACGTGTCTCCCTATTTTACATATTGGAGGCATACATTCGATTTAATATGAAAACAGGATCATGATGGTTAAACTGAGGCAATTGGGACAATCGACCATTTAAGCAAGGGAGGAAGGCAGTGAAATCTACATTTTAGAAAGATTCCTTGGGGCAGGTGGTAACTGATTTGCTTTGATTTGGTTACTTAAGAAGCTGACATCTGTGGTGAGTGGCCAGGCTGCAAGCCTGGTGGGAGAGTGGGAATAGGACCAGGTGAGGGCCTGGTTAATGAGCCTGTGGACAAAGGGAGTGGCTGGAAGGTGATTGGAGGCTCTTTATTAGGTTCAGGCCTGTCTGGACATAGCTCCTACATTCCTGGACTCTGTCCTCATGGACCCAGGCACTTCCTCACCATCCTGCCTAAGGATTCAGACATGCTAAGGATCCCTGCCAGTCTTGGGTGTGCCCTTTAATAGGAGGGTGAGGTACCAACCATGGAATGCATGAGATTCTTATCAAGTTAATTTCTTAGTGATGAAAGAAAGGAAAACAGAGATCTTCCTTCTCCCTGAGCAATCAGATATCCCAGAGGCCAGGATCCCAGTGGGTGGGCATGTGGATCTGATACTAGCAAAAAACACTGGGAGAGGATTTATGACCTGCCCAAAGATTTGGGATTCATGCCTGGGTCCCTGAAGGAGCAATCCTGCTGTGTGTCTCTCAGGATTGGTGGGGATATTTGTGACTCAAGCTCATTGAGCTGGCCACATGGGTCTGAGCCCATACCAACTAGTGGACAGGGGACAAGATGGGCTCAACGTAACACATTCCCATTGCGTCTGTGAGGTGACCTCAGAAGCCAGTCACCTTACTCTCTGTGTAAGGTGTAGGCTGGATACATAGGTCTGCTGTGAATAATATGACAGTTAAAGGAAATACTGTGATTAAAAAAAACCAGCCTGTGCACAGCGTTCAGTAGGTGTTCTGTAAGGTGTAGTTACAACAGAGACAGTATCACTGTTTATTGCAGTCCCAGGTTTTTCTTAGCTGCTAAGTCTTATTCCCATGGACTGGGGGACACATGTCAGTATTATCTGCTACCAACATTATGAAGCCCATTTTGTATAAAATCTCTGACTGCAAAAATCTCCCTGGGATTGAGTTAGCAGATTATCCCTGAAGCACAGACCTGGAGCTGTCACTGATCAGAGGTGGGTCACCTGTTGCTTCTGAGCCTTTGTATCTTCACTTGTAAAATGAGAGGGGTTGTTTTCATCTACACCTCTGAGGTTGATGAAAGCTCCGTGCTTGGGGTTGCTAGATCGTATTAGATCTAGGTTTATCATTTTTGATGTTTGTGGTCGTCCTCCTGTCAGGTAAGACTCCCTCTCTGAATTCCGAGCTCCTCCCTAGCCTCTCGGTTGACCTCAGTAAGTGGGGACAATAGCTGAAACAGCCCATTGGGACTTATGTTTGTAAATGTCACCATCAAATAATTCCTTTTAGTTCTTAATATTGGAAAGGCTAAAGAGAGATAATCTTGCCTATCCTTTTTCATGCAATGCTTCCAAGAAGTTATGTCTAAATCTTCCAGGATATAAGACTCCACAGCCAATAATGACAGCTCTTTCTTATATATATTTCTCAGAGCCTGTAGTTCCAAGCCATTCACACTTTTAAAGATAGTAGTCACACTAAGGGAGGGCTTATCCCCTCATTAATGGACTACATTTTACCTTTTACATGTTTTATTTTTTCCTCTTAACACTGTTGATATATATATATATATATATATATGAATACATATATAAACACACACACATACACATATATATTCATGTGTGTATCTCCAAGGAGCAGGTCTTAATATATATATGTATATTATACATAAGGAAGTATATATATGATATATATTATATACATAAAGACATCTTCTTTATCCATTCATCCATCAACAGGCATTTAAGTCAATGCCATATCTTAGGCATTGCGAATAATGTGATGAACATAGGGGTACATGTATCCTTTTTGAATTAGTGTTTTCATATTCTTTGGCTAAATGACCAGAAATGGAATAAAGGATCCTCTGGTAGTTCTATTCTTAGTTTGTTGATGAATTTCTATACTGTTTTCTATAATGATTACACCAAGCTACATTCCCATCAACAGTGCATAAGTTTCCCTTTCCTCCATATCCTCACCAACAGTAGTTGTTTCTTGTCCATTTTTAAAAAATAATTGCCATTCTCCCATTCTTAGAGACTGCTGCACTGATGTCTCTGGCTCATCACAACCCTGTGCTAATGACTTTACATTCTCCACTGTGCCAAAAATAGATGACCCAGTAGATTCTTCCTCATCTTGCAATGAACACACTTTAAAAGAAAGATAAGGGCAATGATAACCTGCTTCCACCATGCATCACCCCAAAGCCTGATTCCAGTTGAACCAGTAGTTAGTTATGTTTCTTAGAAATGGATGTACCATAAGATAGAAGAGTATGGGGCAGGCATTGAGAAGCCTCAGGCAAGTTTCTCAGACATTGTGGACCTGCCCTGTCATCTATGGCATCAGGACCATCTGCTCTATGATTCTGTGAGCCTGAAGCTCTCACTCAGCATGATTTTACTACAATTGATGTGCTTAATTTTTTCTTTCAATAACCCCAAGGGCTGGGTTTTACTATCTATGGAAAAACTCAACATTGAAGAATTTAAGAGCAAGTGAACATCACACAGTGTCTAGGTTCTGGAGCAATAGGGTCAACCCAGAAAGGAATTGTAGGGAGCAAGGGAAATGTTCTTTCCATCTTGGTTTTGGTGCTATTATCGATCAGGAACTCCAAGCCTAATTGCATATAAGCCATCTGAGAAGCACTTTTAAAATGAAAATTCCTGGTTTCTAGCTAAGACCTAGTGAGTCATGATGTCCAAGGAGTAGATCCTAAGCATTTGCATTGTTTAAATATTCCCCAGGTCATTATGCAAGTTTGAGAAAAATAGTCCTAGAGTGTTTTGGTGGCACTATAGAACTATATATATCTAGCCCATATACACAGCCTGTTCCTACCTTCATCCTACCCATTCCAGACAATGAGAGATGTAAGAGGTACAGGCAGCTCATAAACCCTTCAGCCATGGAAGGGTCTTAACAAACATCTAGGACAGTTTTCTACCAGGTGCTCACATGCCACCTCCCACATGCATGATGATAAACTTCCAGCCTTGGTTGATATGCTTTCCATTGGAGAACTCATCACCTCACAAGGCAACTCATTTAGTTCAGACTGTTATCTTTGATGGATATTTTCCCCTCAAAATGCATAAGATCAAATAAAAAAGAAATAATGATAATACTCCCAAAATCAGTTTTGGACATTCAATGGCTACTTATTTATTTGTTGATTGAGTGAATTACTATAAAATCTGTCATTTGTCTTATATTCATCCAATTCACAAATAAGAGTCGAGGGATCAATTCACAGAGTCAAAATAGTGACAGAATCAGAACAAGACCTAATGTCAATTGATTTCTATAAGATGGTGATAAAAATTACATTTATTTCATAGAACTGTTGTGAGGATTAAGTAAGTAGTATTTATTCCATTGGAAGAATGCTTGTACCTAGGAAGCTCTATCTAAATACAGGTTATTTGGCTAGTTTAATGTCTTTCAAAAAGAGGGCCTTTTTTATTTCATAAAGGATTTATAACTTCCAATATATGCTAAAGAACCTGTCCATGGCTGGAAAAAGCTGCTTTATAACATTCTTACCCCACTCACAGGCCCACCGTCTCCTACAGAAACCCCATGAGTCATGCAGTGTTGGGCCTTTAGCTGTGATAGTGGCAATTGAGATGGATGAAGCAAGGATTCAAGGTTGATTGTAGTCACACCTTTGGGGGGTGGCTCCCCATATATCAGGGCTATTATACAAAGGTAATGGGGAAAGTTGTCTAAAATTCATTCACCTGTAGGCTATGAGAGCAAACTAACTAAGCACTAGAGAAATTAGTAGTGCTTGATCCAAGCCAAGAGGGAGTTTTCATTGGGTACAGGGTATGTCAATTACTTCTACTCTGGTAGATATTTCAGGGCAGAGAGAACTTGACAGAAATAAGGGGAGAACTTCCATGACCTACAGTCCAAAGGAGAAAGGAGACACCTGTAAGAACATGTAGGGAAGACATACTGAAGGTTAAGGGAGAAGGCTTGGGATCAATGAGAAACAAGGGACTTGAGAGAACTGATAGATCTGCTATAGAGGGAGGAGTGTAGGAGTCAGAATCTGTGTGTGTGTGTGTGTGTGTGTGTGTGTGTGTGAGCTAGATAGATAGATAGAGATGTACAAGATATCTCTCTCTCTCGTACCTGGTAGGTGCCAGATGATGACTGAACAGAGTGGTGAATGATGCAATAAGAAACACATCTCTCCAGGTCCCAGGTGTGTGGACACCACCTCACACCTGAATGAAGAGTGGAGGCATTTTTATGTCCACATTTCACAGATGGTGATTATATTCCTTGTGAACCAAGCTATGATAAGATCTGTGAAACCTTCTGTTTTTAGTCATCTGATTGTTTGCTATCTTATGCTCTTGAGTGGCCCTCTCTGCCTTATCAAAAGCAGTATTTGTTTTAATGTGATGTGCTTTTATCAGTGGAAGCAAAGCAATAGTGGTTTGTCATCCATCCTACGAGTATTGTTGACTGCATCACTGATCATTGCTAACAATTTATTTTAAAATACATTGTTAGAAAAGGTAAGCCTTCCCTCAAATGAGTCTTACATGTATGAATGGTGCTGCAGGAGGCCTTGTTGCTCCAGCCAGATAGGATACTGACAAGCAGCTAAGAGAAAAGGCCTCACACCGTGGGGCTGAAGATCTGGCATCCCTTTGCTTTTTGTTCTTGGTCATAAAAAAAAGAAAAATTTATCAGAAAAATACATTAGGCTATAAATTATATGTATCAGCAGACTGCAAGCAATTGGCACAGAAAATTACCTGTTTAGAAATTAGTTACTACACAATTCGGCCCAATTATCAATGGGAGACAATTTATTGTATATATCTGACAAGCAATCCAGCATAACAATTATAGTATATCCTTGTTTTGATTTTTAGAAGTTTCCTTTTTATTTAGAAGTTTCTTAGGAAAGTTTTTAAATGAAGTTAACTGTGTTAAGAAGTTTGTAGGTAAAAAAAAAGTTCTGATAACTGAGCAGCAGCTGGTCTCCGGCTGAAGGTCATGTGAATAGAATAGTCCTTTGATGCTTAGGCTTTAGCTGATAGGGATGCACTGGCGGTTATTCACTGTTTTAAATAATTGTCTAAATGAAAAAATAAGTAGCTTTAATGTTAGGTTTGGTTTATTATCTGTTAACCTTGAAAGCTGGCGTCTAGCTGAGACCTATAGGGGCCAGTAGTCTATGGGAAACATAATATACTAATTGTTTTTGCTTTACACATGATAATGTATTTCCTTATTATTATTACTAATAATAAATAAAAAAAGACCTGCTGAGTCTCTCGGCAGAAGATACTAGCACCTCACCAAGTGTCAGTGTCTCCTCATTCTACCTCATCCCCTTCCCCTCAGCCCTTAAGTTTCAGATCTTTCGTTTTCGCCGATGCCGTCTCATCCTTTCAGGAACCCTGACACGACGTTTTGCCAGAGGCTGGTCCCCGGCAGAATGGCACATTACCTCCTGTTCTTTGTCCCCCAAACCCATAATCCCATTCTAATCATAAGGAAAAATCCCAGAAAAACCCCAATTGAGAGCTAGTCTACAGAATACATGACCAGAACTTTTTGAAACTGCTGATCATCAAAAATAAGGGAAGTTAAGAAACAGTCACAGTCAAGGAGAGACAGACAACTGATGGTAATGTAGTATCCTGGATGGGACCCTGGAACACAAAAAGGACATTAGGTAACGATTAAGGAAATATTAATCAGGCATGGGTGTGGACTTTGGTTAATAGTAATGTAGCAATATTGATTCATTAATTATAACAAATACATATATCATGTATTATAACAAATAATTATAACAAATAATATAACAAAATATATTATAACAAATAATATATCATGCAAGATCTTAACCTCAGGAAACTGAATGCAGGTAACATGAAAATTTCTCTGTATAACTTTTCTGTAAGTCTGAAACTATTCTAAATTAAAAGTCTATTTAAAAAAGTAGACCCCAGCTCAAATGTAAGTTATACCTTTATTGAATTAAATATGCACTAAATATGTTACCTATGATATCTACTCTCCACAGTCTCATGAGGTAGATATTATTTTATATAATATTTAGATGAGGAAACTGAGGCATGGAAAGGCACAGAAACCTGTGTTAAGAACACAGAGTTATTAATGATTTGAAATGGGTTTCATCTGGCAGGTTTGGCCCAGGACCATTACAGATGTGTGTGAAAATGCAGGTGATTTTATTTATTTTTAGAATAATTTATTTTAGAAATATTTATTTTAGAATAAAGTAATACAATTCCTTAAAAATTAAAAAGCAAACACTCAATAGATTGATACAAATATATATTTTTTGATACAAAAATATACAAAAATAATGTATATATATTTGTATCAATCTATTGAGCACTTGCTATACATATATATATATCACTTGAGTCTCATTCTCACTGATTTGCTCATAATTATTTCCTTGCTTCCTCTCAGACCTTTTACTTACCTTCCCTAATGAAACATAGTGGGTTATGTTTTATTTTTAATACTTCATTGACTACTTCTATAACTTCAAATACTAACACTAAAACTTTATTTCTTCACCTGTGAAATTTAGGCAGTATTTCTTGACTTCCCACTAAATAAGAGCAAATTAGCATCCAGTGGTTTCTTTCACCTTAGGATGACTTTAACTTAATATTTTACTTGTAACATCTTTATAGGAAAAATAAAAGCAGTGATACGATGCTGCAGTATTCAACATCTTTTAACAAATAGATGAGTATTGATATCAAGTTTCCTGTCAAAATGAATTTTTTTAATTTAGAAAATGTTAACATCTGTCAATATTTAGCATTTGTTAAAAGCATAAATTTAGATCTAGTGCAAAGAAAAATAATTGTATCATCTGCTTGTGTTGTTCCTGTAAACTTTAAATATTTTGTATAGAGGACATTGTGCACAAAATGTGAAATATGTCTTTTTCCATTATTTATTTCTATAAAATAAAGGTACAGTATATGTATAATTTTTGTTAAAATGAAGCTGTCAGGCACAGGCTCAAGCCTTGCCCTGATTCATGATGCCAGCAGATCAGAGAAATGTCAGGAAGCCCCAGCAGGGCCAGCAACAGTCTTTATTGCAGTAGTAGAAGGCAAGATACAGGCAGCACATTTACAGCATCCAAGGCCCCTGGCAGGCGGTGGGCAATGTACACAGGGGGCAGCAACAGTGGCTCTGGGGTCCCCCTTGGGCCACCCTATTGAACCCCCTTCAAGCCCCCTTGGGCAGTCTGGGGATTCCTGGGTCTGGCAGTAACAGCAGTGTCAGTACTCAGTGGCCCTGTCAGCACCCCAGCAGTAGTGGCAGTCAGTGCCAATGTTCCACCTCCACCGCCCAGCCCTATTAGCTTTTATATGATTTATAGACAAAGCTGGCACAGGGCCAACTTCATGCCTACATAAGTATGTTATTTACTGTTTTCCACACATGTGTAGTTCATCTCAAGGCTATATGTTATCTGCTAGGCCACCTGTGAAAAAGCCTGAAAACTCTGTGAACACTGTCTTTTCACTGGCCCAATCGAAGCCATATTAAAAGCACCCTAAAATATACTCATAATATTGACATTTCTGATATACTGACATATTTTAGAAAATGGGAAGACATCAAATGCAAATTTTTACAAAGAAAAGCGATCAGAATCACTATTTGATTTTCTGTGTGGTGATTTTGAAATAAATTTGCTATGGACTAGATGATATATTAATAAAAGTTGGACAATCAGCACAGGGGATCCAAGAAAAAACTAGAAAAAATTGAATAGGCCAAGTGATTCTCTTGTTAAAAAAATAATGTATGTGTAAATTTTGCTGCTGTTGTTTGGTACATGCTTGTCTTCAATGAAGAGCAGAAATAAAACACAGAAAAAAGATATTTTTAGATGTTAGACTTCCATTGTTTAATTGATGTAGAACAGGAATTTAGCACAATGACTGCAGCCCCTACTTCTCCCATTTAGTATTTCTGAAAAACACGTGCACACTTTTCAGAACAAAGTGACTCAAACCCACTTAGTTTGACTCAAAACCTATTAGTTTATCTCATACTGGGTCTCCCTAGTTGTAAAACTTCTTCTATCTTACCTAACAGGAGGCTAGGGGTCCACTGTTTTTGATAAATAAAACTGGCCAAATCTCATTTTCCCAATCTGTAAATTCCTGGCTCTCTTGTTAAACAAAAGTGGTCAGAACTCATTCAGGTTCCATTTGTAAGGCCCGACCCCTAAAACTAAGCAAGTATTTATATCAGCAGTCTTAAGATCCAAGGCATGATTCTTCTCTGAATCTGCCTGCACTCATTCCAAGTGTGCACTACCATCTACCATAGAGCTTCATTCTGACTCATCTACACCCACTCCTGCCTGGATTCCTTCCTGCATAGAAGTCAAGAACCTCTGGGGCCCCTCACAATCAACCAAACATTGAGATTTTGATTTTTTCCTAAAGAAAAATGAGCTCACTTCCTCCTCCAGCCTCCAGAAATCTCTCACACAAACACACTGAACAGTAAAATCAAGAATACTTAAGAACATATCAGCTAAATATGCAAGTTCAGGCAAAGGTATATCAAAACTTACAAGAAACTGCTTTACACATTGCAAAGCACCTTCCTTCCCTTAAATAGGAGAAAACATCTAAATTTTCAAAATATAGAGAGATTTCATAATAGATATTTGACAAATTTCTAGATGGTATTCTCACACAGTGAATTTTTCTTTAGCTGGGGGATATTTTTAAAACAAAGTACTTACTCTTATTCTTGAACAAAAGAAATCCCTTTCCCAAAACTGATTTTTTAAATGAAAATACTTTACTATCTCCCAAGATGCAATCTTCCTGGAGAGTCTGAAAAAAAAAAAAATCTATATAGTCTCTTGACAGTTGTAGAATTCCAATTCTAAAATTTACTTTAGAAAAACTAAGAATAATCACCAAATGACAATGTTCATTTTGCTGTTGTTTGTACAGCAGAGGGGTGCAAACAAGATGAGTGCCCACTATTAGGGAATTAGTTACACAGATTATGACATGTTCCCGTGCTACAGTATAATAATTCTGGTCAATATTTATTAGCATTGGAGAGTAGTGGCAGTCACATTGTTAATTTAAAAAGCAGTTTAGAAAATATTCTGAAAGAATACTATTGTGTAATTTCTATAAAGTTTGGAAATACATCCATGACATTACTAGCAGTGTTTATTTTTAGGTGCTAAGATTTTAGGTTGGCCTTAATCATCTTCCTTATCCTTATATACTTTAACAAATCTTTATACAAGTATGCATCATTTGTTTAATGAGAAAAATTACACATTTAAAATTATACATAATTATGACATATCTATTTTTTATGACAGAGGTAAAATCAGGTGACTTGATAAGTTCTGGAAATAATCAACTTGTGTACTGGAAATTATACACAAGCTGATATTCTGCTCCAAAACCAGGTAATATAATCTATCGGGTTGGGTGTTTGGTAACAAATAAATAAATGAAATAGATGTATGTTTGTATGTGTGTACATATATAAAGTTTAAAACCTTTAGCTGGAGATCATATTGTTACACAACATATTTGA
This sequence comes from Talpa europaea, assembly GCF_964194135.1. Taxonomy (NCBI): domain Eukaryota; kingdom Metazoa; phylum Chordata; class Mammalia; order Eulipotyphla; family Talpidae; genus Talpa; species Talpa europaea. The sequence goes on from NC_140076.1 coordinate 79,637,581, forward strand.
GCCTTAAGCCCCTGCAGGCCTATACTTATTCTCAGGCTCCCTCAACCCCAAGGATAAACCCTGAACTTGGGTCCAGGCTGTCCTCAGGTATAACCTTTCGGTAGCTGGGGTTTTACACCTCAGTTCAATAAACTCAGCTGGTTAGAGTTCTAAGGAACTGGGCTTCTAAACTGTCCCACACGAACATCACACATGGCACCGCAGCCACATTGAAACCCAAGCTGTCCACGAGCACCCCACTTGCCTTCACTTCTCTGTGCTCTGTTTTCCACCTGGAGGGTTCTTGCTCCATCCCAGGCTCCACATTCTGCTTATCCTTGAAGGTCTTGTTAAAATGCCACTACCTCGGGGGCCACATCTCCTGTCCCCCAAGTGGCATGCCCTCTCCATTTCTGACTTCTCTTTCTAGGGCCCAGGAGACCCCTTTGGTCCACAACATCAGGATGACTCATTCCCTGCCGTCCTTGACATTTTATTCTGATCTTGATTTCTTGTGTTCACCATCCTCACCTGAAGCACTTGTGAACATAAATAGGACCTAATAGTTCTTTTGGACACAAAATGAGAAATAAAAATAAGTAAGTCAATCAACTTAATATTATATTTATCAGTCTATATATTTCAACCTAGAGTGCATATTCCTTCTCCCACTGGATTATAGGCTTTACTAGAAACAAAACTACTTAGTGGGGTATTTTTTCTAATACATTACTCTCATTCCTAAACAAAAGAAATGGCTCTCCCCAAAATGAATTTCTTTCATGGAGCCATTATAATAGCTCTCGAGTTGTAATCTTCCTGTGAACACAGCACTCGGTACACAGTAGGTCTTCAATATATGTTTATTGCACTGAAGCCATCAGTGCTAGAATCTTGTGATGACAAGCTTGATGACTATGAGGATGCTGAGGTCTCAGACATAAATTTCAAACCACCTGAAACATGGTCAGCTGTTTTAGCGGGGCAGAAGGGGGGGGGCAGCATCCACCTGTGGTGTCTGGGCTTTTCCCAGCAGGACCTCAAAGATTCACAGCAGCCAGGGCTCCAGAGGGAAAAATATGTTTTCTTGCTGAACTGAGGGGTTGGGTAGAGGACAAGGCAGAAGAGTTGCTTAGTTTAGTTCTCTGCTCTGTTCTCTGTTCCGAAGTGCTGAGACTGGGAACGTGTTTCTCAGCCCCAATAACAGGGAGACAGCTGAGCCTTCCAGCAGAATGAATGCAAGAGAGACACACCTGTGCTCCTGTCCTCTGGGGTGATCACCTTAGCACTCTTCCTCTTTGATGTGATAGGTTGTGCCCCCACTAAGGCAGCGGGGCTTCCGGTGAGCTCTCCTAGTGCCAGGCTTGTTCTGATTCCAAAGCTTTTGGGAACCAGAACCACAGCCTCCTGAACAGGGAGCACAAGGAGCAGAGCAGGGAGCCAGGGAGGGGGTTGAGCACTGGGGAGGGGAGCACATGGGAGCACGCGTGGGTTCCCAGGATTGCTGCTTCTGCTGGGACATCACTGGGTTATGGATGGAAGCTGGAAAGAGAAAGAACATTCAGTTAGATCAGGGACCTTGGGTGGGACTTTTCTCTTTCTCATGAGCTGGAGCGCACAGAGTGTGTGTGGGCAGCGGGTGACAGGGGCTAAAAAATACAACCTGGCATTTATAACCTGCTAAAATCCATGCCAGGAAGGGAGGAAATGGATTTGAAAAGCCTAAACTTTTGGAGAGTAACTCACAGTGGGAACTCCCAAAGAACCCACATACTAACAAGCAAATTGACAATGTGCATTTCCTCTCAAACAAGAAAAACAAGCTGTGACCTTCCAACAGACAGTCCACTTTCCCCGGGGCCAATATCCGGGGAAGACCCAAGTCTTTGCTTTCTTCCCTCAGCCTTCTTCTGCCCTGAGACCCCCTCAGCCTGTGTCTTCTCTGCATTCCCAGCCCCCTAACTGTGGCTTTCTCCCATGTTCGATCATTTGAGCTTTTGCAGGGACTCACTTTGCTTCCCCTTTCCCTGCCCGAAGCCTCTCCATACTGGCTTGTCTATTCCCTGGGAAGTGATAAGAGGAGAGATGGGGCTGCCTTAGCAGCGTCTGAGTGAGGGCCACCCAAGTGTCTCCCCTTCCAGAAGTACCTCACCCTAGAGGAAGATGTGGGAACAGGTCATCCCAGAAGGAGTCTGGAGGCCTTGTGGGGCTGACAAGGAAGGGGCCTTTTATACAAACCTTCCAACTGAAGCCTCCAGGCCACACATTATTGGAGGGCAGCCACGGTGCAGATTATCTGTCCGGATGTTTCACAATTCCCAGCTACATGCAGCTGGGATTTAGGTCAAAAGGATTCCCGGGTGAGTAACTGAGCAAATTGTTGGCCTTCAGATTGGTGTGGGTGGGGGTAGGTATACTGGCTATGTCTAGATGACCCGGAAGGGCTGAGTGGGAGTGTAACTGTCATTGAGTTCTATCTAGGATTGAAGGAGGAAGAGCACCTTCAATACTCAGTACTGAGGAAGACCCTTTTTAGCCACCTCCCACCCATGATCCATGACTTCTATCATCCAGTTCAATGTCATCACTGCCATGGAGACTTGCCTGGTCTCCTGGCCACATTTGAGTCCTCCAACCTCTGAACTTCATAGACACTTTCACGGCCTTTATGGATATTCAGGATCAAGGTGACCCCAATACCTATCCTATCTCCTCTACTATAACATTCCTTGGTGACAGGCACTTTGTTTTTATCACTTCTGCATTCCTAGAGCTTGATAGTGTTCCTGACATAACAAAGGTGCTGATTAATATTTCTTGAATGAAACAATCTATGTACCATCAGAATAGACTTTGAGTTTTGGGAGAATGAAAAATAGAAGAAAATAATACCACTTGCATTTGTTTTGTGGATCAGATCTTGACTTCTTGTGTTTGCCATCCTCACCAGAAGCACTTGTGAACATAAATAGTAATTGAGAAATTGGTATGTGAACCTATCCTACACAACAGGCTGAGAATAGTGTGAAGAGTAAAACACTTGTAAAGCCTGCCATCACACAAATGCAAAAGAGGGGCTCTGTTTATATCAGATGAAGGAGGCAAACCCTGGATAATCCTGTCCTTCTGGATTTAGGTCTCCAACAGTATCAAGAGAACACAAAGAAATATTTTCCATAGAGTGGAAAGTTATCCTTTACCTTTCATGAAAATTTATGCTATCACATATTGGCTGTGTTAGAGTGGGAACATGCTTATCTAAATACATTTCCTTACTCTGGACCATTTCATCTCAGAATTACCGCTGATGGGCACAGTAAATAAAAATGTACTGATGAAATTCCCTGATGTCATGCTCCCAATGCTGAGTAAATGGAAAAGATGAGCAATTACAAGGGATATTCTATTATAGGAGCAGACCTCAAAGGAATTCAAATACTTTATCTAGAACAAAGTTGAGCAGGATTGGGGTGTGGGGTGAAGGATAACTACTTAACCAGGATGGAAAACAGGGCAAAGCCAGAAGAATAGCTGCAGTTGTGGACCCGAATCCAGCAGGACAGGATCATCAAGGGTTTACCTCCTTCATCTGGGAAGGCTTCCCAGAGGAGGTAGGCTTCGGGATGCAGTGCAGATGAAGAGAGAGAAAAGTCATTGAGAATGGACAGGGGTGAGAGAATATATTTTTACTTAACAACTTAAGTAAAAATACCACAGTATTCACGAGGTGTAGTTGAGGTATCCAACCAAAGAGCCCAATTTCATGAAAGTGTCTGATTTTTTCATCCTGGGTTAATACTGATCTGAGATGCTCACTCCAGATGCTCACTCCAGAGAGACAGAACCCGATTCCCAGGGCTGCAGAAATCAGACTCCTCTTCCCTTCCATCCTTCTCCTTCTTCTCTTCCTCTTTATTTCTTCTCATCCTTTTCATCTGCTTCTTCTCATCTGTGCCCCTCAGAAAGCCTTCACGCACACTAAGCATTAGTAGGAAGTGACTCTGATCTCAATATAACAGCGCCTTCTTTTTCCCTCCACAAAAATCCACACTCTTGAGACCTCACACATCACAGATGCATTTCCTTGAGGTTGACCAACAACTGTCCAATCCTTCCTGCCCTACCTAAGGGTCAAGGATTCTTCTGAAGACTTTGTTCTGGAAGGACAAAGTTACCTGGTTTCTTCTACATCTCTCCCAGCCCCAAGAATGGAACTAGTTCCAGTTAAATGTACCACATTAGAGTGACAGTGGTTTGAATATTGTGGCATTTACTATTATTAACATTCCATCCTGGTCTGTGGACAAGTGTCCATCCCTAGGAATTACGATCTCTTCTCATTCCTACTCCCTATCTGTGACCCTATTTCTCTGAGTAATAGATGTTTAGTCCCTCCCTCCCTCTCACCCTCCCTGCCTCATTTACATAGTGTGCTAATTCTTCTTCTGAAAATTTCCTCTACATCTTTTCTTTGTCTTCAGAAAGTCTATCTTCCAAAGGCCAGTCTAAATCCTGTGGTCTGTGTAATGGGTTCCCTGATAATACCTGACCAAGAAATCTTCTAGAGTGTTTATTATTTGTCATAGATAATATATATAATTATCACACATAGCTGTTTTTATGTGATATCGTAAACATGTTATGCATGAAGTTGTGTCTTCTATATCTTCTATCACCTTTCAGTATATAAAATGGCTCATAGCAGTTATTAGTGTTCAAAAAAATCCTTGGCGTCAATATCTGCAAAAATCAATATACTGAATGTTTTCTTTCCAAATGTTATATTCTCAAGTTGATTCATCTCAGATCAGTATTAACCCAGGATGAAAAAATCAGACACTTTCATGAAATAGGGTTCTTTAGTTGGATACCTCAACTACACTTCATGAATACTGTGGTATTTTTACTTAAGTTGTTAAATATAGTTTAGTTTAGAGAGAGTGTCCAGGCACCGGTGCTATGACTCCTACCAGTAACCTATATCAGAACTCAGTTCTGTTCTTGGGTTTTTTTTTTTTTTTTTTAAAGATTTATTTATTTATTTGTTTGTTTATTTATTTATTTATACAAGCACTGGGTACAGTCAGAAGCGCGGAAGGGTAAGAGAATTCACCAGAGCCAGAGCAGGGAACAGAACAGGCAGAATGATAAAGTACACTGCTGAGGGGAGCAGTGGGTGGCAGGAGAGGTCTGCGCACCATGTGGGACCCTCGCCCAGCGGCGGGCGATCGAACCGGTGCTGCAGAGGCTGCGGGCAGCTTCGCAACCCAATGCTCAACCGCTGAGCCACCCGGGGAGGACCGTTTTTTTTTTTGTTTTTGTTTTTGCTTTTGTTTTTTTTTGAGGGAAAGGAAGCACTAAGAGATCTTACGGGTTGGGGCTTTCCTCCAGGAGGGCTTTAGTCAAATCACCAGTTATTCTGAGTGTAAGATCACGAGACTGGCCTGTTAAGTCAGACTATTGGGCATAAATATGTCTATTTTAATAGAAGTTGTGACCGGCAAAGATGGCCTTAGTATCGTCTTTTCTTTTCATCTTTTCTTTATCAAAAGGGTCAGGCTCTTTTGTTCTCCTTCTCTTACGATCCAAAGGAAGAAGAAGAGAAATGTCTGAGATTTAGAGGAAAAGAATTAAAAGTGTCCTCAGAGTTTAGGTTGTTCACACTCATAAATGTAACAATTTAAATCATAAAAGAAGGGCCTCCCGGTGGCACAGGGTTAAGGACACCGCAATCAGGTAGTCACCAGCCTTTGCAGAATGAGTTCAATCCCAGCCTGCCAGGGAGAAATGCACATGGTGCAGCAGACCTCTCCTGCCTTGCCCACTGCTCCCCTCAGCAGTATATTTCAGTAGATAAATAAATCTTTAATAAATAAATAAATGAATAAATGAATAAATAAATTATAAAAGAAAATCTGTAAACCCATAAAATTTCAAAACAGTCTTTTTCTAAAAGATTTATTTATTTGTGCATACAAGAGCTGGGGTACAGGCCAGAGTTGTGGGGTGATGGGAGGATTCACCAGAGACAGAGTGGGGAGCAGAACAGGCAGGCTGACTGAAGTACACTGCTGAGGGGAGCAGTGGGAGAGTCAGGAGAGGTCTGCTGCGCCATGTGGGTTGCTCCCTGGCTGGCCAGGGATCGAACTCGTGCTGCAGAGGCTGCGGATTGCTTCACAGTGCGGTGCTTAACCCCTTGCGCCACCGGGAAGGTCCCTCGAAACATAGTCTTTTTTAGCACCAAAACACCACAAAAAATGCCTATGGGTATTTTGATGGTAGGTGTGCTATGGTGAAAGGAGAGAACAAACAATACCAAAATACTAATGACGATACAAACCAACGGGACTTCAACAAAAAATTAAAAAATAAAATAATGAAAAAGAAGTAAAGATATAAATAAATGAGTAAAGATATAAATAAATGAGAGATATTATTTTTAGATATTAGGTATCTAAAAAGATACCTAAACCAAATTAAACCAAAGACTTTATATCTAGGTTTCTAGTAAGGCAGCACGAAGAGACACCTTAGACACTTATCCCAGCAAAACAACTATAATGTTGAAAATTATTTTAAAAGAGTTAAAATCTATAAATTGTTCTAAGGGCATACAGCAAATGAAGAGCTTTCATTCAAGAAAATCTACTTCTTGAATCGCACTCAAGCCATAACTTGCTCCCTCCCTGAACTTTTCTAACTCAGCATCATAGTAACTCTATTCCAAGCCACAGACTTCTTGAAGTGTCTTCTTGAAGTTGATCAGTCTTTCTCATACCAACTCCCACTTGTGTTGTACAGACTAAATTCCAGAAGAGGGCAACCAAGAGACTGGGGACTTCTTCCACCTGAGAGGCAAGCAGTGACTGCCTCAGTGCAGCAGGCCGAGAATACTGGTGTTTTGATTGCTTTTGTCCCATCTTGTCTTGTAGGGTAGAGGATTCATGATGAAACAGACAAGAAAGATTAGAGGTTGCCTCCAAGAGAAACAGATAACTGTGCCCACCCTTAAGTTTCAGAGCAGTGTCCCAAAGATTTTGGCTGGGAGGAAGAGGTATGCAAACGAACAGAGAACTCTGAAGTTCTTATCATGGGAATTGTCTTTACACAGAACAGTTTGGGGAAACTCAAGTCTGAAGGCATGTTAGAAAATAAGGATGATTTTCTTGGAAGGCAATTAAGAATAAGCTGTTGATAAATGACAGCAATAAGCTAAGCTGTAGGACAGCTTGTTTACTAGAGAGAATTAAGGAAAATGAAGGTTAATAGAGCCTTCCTGGGTTCAGAACAGACCTCAAAGTCTGACCTTAAAATGACCTCTGCAAATGGACCTGGATTTAACTGGATTAGATTATGGGCCTATTTATGTTTTAGAGCATCATAAAAAATTCAACAATTATCTATGAGTGGAGCCTAACTGTTGGGTGTAATACCTGCAGGGGAACAGAGCTTAATAGAGAAATCACAGAGAAAGAGACAACCAAACGGAGCTCTGCTAAAACTACTTCCATCTAGGATAACTATGTCCATGCCTAAGGGTGAGCCCACTGAGGAGCAACACATAGGCTTCAAACTAAAGGGAAATAAGCCACACTAAAATAGCCTCTCCACATCACTGAACAAACAAAAACTTCCCAAAACAACAGAAACAAAACAAGCAAACAACAGCAACAAACTCTGAAAGGGGAAGAAGGATCAGTATTTAGAATTTCTACATTTCTAAAAAGTTAATTTTTCAACAAAAAAAGAGCAAGACTTGTAAACAAACAGGAAAATATGACTGATACATAGGAAGAAAGCAATACAAACACCCTATGAGATGGTCCACATATTGGACTTAATACATGAAGACTTCAAAGTGGCCATTATAGTCATGTTTAAAGAATTAAAGGGAGCCATAATTAAATAAGAAAGATGTGATAATATCTATTTTCTATTTGAAAATTTTAATTTTTAAAAGAAATAAATGAAAATTCTGGAGTTGAAAAGTGCAATGACTGAAATGATAAAATTCATAAGAGGGATTAAACAGTGTATTTGAACAGGTAGAGGAGAGAATCAGCATAGGTCCATATATAATATGCAATCTGAAGAGCAGAAGAAGAAAAAAGAATGATGAAAAGTGAACAGAACTTCAGAAAAATGTGGGACACCAATAATCTCACCAATATAGGTATAACAAAAGTACCAATGGAAAAGGAGAGAAAGAGAGCAAGAATCAGAAAAATGTTAAAAAATGACAAATTGAATGAAAAACAATCTTCACATTAAAAAAAGCAACAAACTCACAATAGTATAAACATAAAGATATTTGCATCCAGAGCTATCATAGTCAAAGTGTTGAAAGAAAAAGATGAGGAGAAACACTTGAAAATAGCAAGAGAAAAATGACTTGTCATTTACAAGGGACCCTAATAACATTAACAAACGACGTTTTCAAAATTCTGAGAAGGAAAAAATCAACAACTGTCAAACAAGAATACACACAAACATCAATGAAAAGAGAACCAAGAACACAAAAATAACCATAAATGAAATGGTCCATTGATGTTTGGCAAGTGTGCAAGATACTTTATTGAGGAAACAATAGCCTTTTCTTTTTTTTTTTAATTTTTTTTTTTTTGTAGAGGCATGTTTTATTTATTTATTTATTTGTTTGTTTGTTTGTTTATACATGCACTGGGTACAGTCAGAAGGCAGGAGGGTGAGAGAATTCACCAGAGCCAGAGCAGGGAGCAGAGCAGGCAGAAGGACCGAAGCACACTGCTGAGGGGAGCAGCGGGTGGCAGGAGAGGTCTGCGCGCCATGTGGGACCCTCCTCTGGTGGCCGGGGAGCAGCCGGGGATCGAACCGGCGCCCCAGAGGCTGCAGGCAGCTTCGCAACCCAGTGCTCAACCGCTGCGCTACAGGGGAGGCCCAACAATAGCCTTTTCTACAAAGGTTGCTATGGCAACTGTTTATCCACATGGGAAAGGGTGAGACTGACCCCTACCTACAACTCAAAACAAACAAGCAAAAAACCTCAAATGGATGAATCATCTAGTTGAGGGGTTAAAACTATAAAACTCTTAGAAGAAAATGTATACGAAAATCTTTATGATATCATAGGGTAACACACTCTTTGCTTTCGTGATATTTAGTCCAACAAGATATCTAGTGCCTGTCTTTAGGAAGCACCAGTCTAAGACAGGAGAGAGAAGCCTTGGCTCTAGAGCATCCCTGTGCTCATCTGGACCATTATACTTGGTGGGGATTTAGCATCTGTTTGTCTGAGAAATCCTATTTAGGTAGCCTGGTGCTTATGTGTAACTTTGCCAGTGATCAATCCCAACTTTGTTAGTATGCTTGTTGACTTCATTGACAAGGATGAGATACAAGTAGTGTTTGAGTTCCTTCTTATTACTGAAACTTCTAGCTTCCTGCAATAACCAAGGAACAGGTTATATGAAAATCAACGTATTAAATAATCCCTCTTTGGAGTTTGAACCTGGAGTGATTGACCAAAGACACAGGGACATCTAGAGGTCATATTAGTCACTGCGGTTGTGAAATGTGAACCGCGCTATTGCTGTGGTATGTTCCTGCCATCACCTTCACCAGCTATCTGAGTCTTCTCATGGTTTAAAATATAAATTTTGTTGTCTTGGCTACTTTTGCAGTTTCATAGCAATATTATCAAAGCATAATAGACTCAGTAAATTTAATAATAATTAAATCTCATGGCATCTGTTATTCAATTTTTTTTAAAATTAATGCTTTTTAAAAAAAGATTTATTTTATTTATACAAGAGCTGGGGTACAGGCCAGATGCGTGGGAGGGTGAGAGGATTCACCAGAGATGGAGCAGGAAACAGAACAGGCAGACTGATGAAATACACTGCTGAGGGGAGTAGCAGGCATGACAGGAGAGATCTGCTTGCCATATGGATTGCTCCGAGGCCTGTGGGGATGGAAGCAGTACTGCTGCAGAGGCTGCGGACAGCTTCACAGCACTGCGCTCGACCACCTGCACAACCAGGGATGCCCTGTTATTGCAAATTTTTAAATGAAAAGTCAAGATTTCTTTACAAAACATAGAGTTGAAATATTTCACCTGAAAAATTAGACTTGGAGCTCAGGCAGAGACAAGGAAGATGTGACTGATTTTGTTTAAGTTTCTGATTCTTTTAATAAATACTGGCTTATAGCATTATATAAGTTTTGAGTGTACAACAGTCTAAATCAACAATTGTGTAAAATACATTATGGTAACCACAAAAAGTCTAGTTTCCATCTTTCACCATACAATTGACTTCTCTTACCTGATTTACCCATACCACTTCCCTTCTGGTAACCACTAGTTCAGTTTAAGAATGTGACAGTTTATTTTTGCTTTGTTTTTGTTCATTGGTGCTGCTTCTTTATCTTTCACATGAGTGAAATCACCCAACATTTGCTTTCTCTGACTTATTTCACTTATTCTAATGCCTTCAAATTCCATTCAAATGGTAAGTACTCATAATTTTTATAACCGAGTGCTATAAAGAGGTATGTGTACATACCTCTCATTCTTTATTAAATCATTTGCCAATGAGTATTCAGGTTGTCTCTAGTTTGATTATTGTAAGTAATGTTGCAATGAAAGGAGGGGTGTGTGTGTGTGTGTGTATCTTGGAATTAGAGCTTCCATATTTATTGAATAAATACCCACATGTGAGATAACTGGATCATATGGCATTTCTATGTTTATTTTTTAAAAAATATTCACACTGTTTTTCTTACGACTCCATCAATTTACATTCCCACCAACACTATACAAGGTTTGCTTTTGTCTACATCCTTGCCATCTGTGGGTTTTTTTTTGTCTTTTGGATAATAGTCATTCTCACAAGTAGGACGTGAGATCTTGTTTTGATTTGCACTTCTCTAATAAGAGATGATGAACACCTTTTAATATGCCTGTTGGCCATCTGCATATCTTCTTTATTGATGTGTCTACTTAGATCTTCTGTCCATTTCTTTTTTTTTGGCTTACAATTTATTTTTTAAATTTTACATATTTTACATCATTTTTCATTTTTGCACAATGTATGAATTTTCATCTTGATTATATACAATGGAATATTATTCAGCAATCAAAAAAGATAAACTCATGCAATTTGCAGCAACATGGATGGAGCTGGAAGGGATCATGTTCAGTGAAATAAGCCAGAAAGAAAAATAAAAATACCAGATGGTCTCACTCATAACAGGAATTTATAAAACCTAAATAAGGGACCAGGAAAAAATTAATTCTGTCCATTTCTTAATTGAGTTGTTTGACTTTTTTTGTTGTTGAGTTGTGTGGATTCTTTACAAGTATTGGACATTAAAAGCATTTGGCTGGTGTATAATTTGCAAATATCTTCTCCCAATTGGCAGGAGACCTTTTTATTTTGATGATAGTTCTTTCACTGTGCAAAAGCTTTTTAGTTTGAAGTAGTCTTATTTATTTATTTTTGCCTTTGTCTCCCTTATCGTTTAGAGTAGAATCCCCAAATACATCTCTAAAGCCAATTTCAAGGAGATTATTTCCTGTTTTCTTACATATATTTTAAGACTTCAGATTTTACATCCAAGCTTTTGATGCATTTTAATTTTTGTGTATTTTATTAGATAGTGGTCTGATTTCATTCTTTTATAAGTGACTGTCCAATTTTCCCAGCATCATTTATTGAAGAGATTTCCCTTGTTTCATTGTAAGTTCTTGGCTCCTTTGTCATAAATTAGTTGTGCATATATGTCTGGGTTTATTTCTGAGTTCTCAATTTTATTCTGTTGATTTGTGTGTCTGTTTTTATTCCAATACTAAGTTGTTTTGATTACTATTGCTTTGTAGTATAGTTTGAAATATACCTCTATGTTATTATATACTGCTATATGAGATATGAACTATGACATTTCTGTGTTTGTTCTTGAGATGGCATCCAAAGTGGAAGGAGGAGGATACCAATGGAAAGATTGGATATTTGTTACCTGCCTTTCCCAGAGGACTGAGTTGGATTCTGAATAAATCCCAAAGTCCAAGGCACTGTGTTCATGGGAGACACTGGAATTATGCTCTATTAGAGCAAAATAGGATTCATCTGAGAAATGGTGCCAGAGTGCAAGGCATGGGCATTTTCTCTCACTCTTCCCATTTCCAACCATGAGGCTAGCACATATTTCATTTCCAAGGTGTCCAGGCAGAAAGAGAATAGATAACCATGGAAAGAACTTGGGACCCAAGCAGGTAAGGTAGTCTAAAACAAAATGGTGACTATATTGCTTATCTTATTTTTCCATATGAGGCTACAGTCTGCAAAGAAATTAGCTAAGAAGTTAATCTGTGGTTTGGTCATCTCAGAGTAGACGCTACAGAGGGTATCAGAAGTCAATAGATACATTTTTAGAAAAGGATTCATAATTCTGAATCCTAAAGCAGGGTTCCCTAAAGCTCGAACAAAGAATCATCACTAGAACATCTCAAGTCACTCAGATAAGCTCAGGAGGAGCAAGTAGAAGACAGAGGATTGCTCTTCATGGTTCTGAGTCCACTTCAGCAGCAGCCTCTAGGGGACTGACTGTTCCCACCTCCAGAGCAGCTGGAGCTCCCTCCATGACACCTGGAGCCCCCTCCACAGAAGCTAGATCTGGAACTTCCTTCACACTAGAGGAAAATAGTGACAACTCAAGAAGAACAGAGTACTTTTAGGACAAGATGTTGAACAGAGTACTTGTTTTATTGTTTTATATCAGCCAGGCAGTACACTGGAACACGCCACATAGAGGGATGCAGGGTCCATGACATGTAGATGAGCGCAGAGGCCTGAAGATGGACTCCAAGGCCAGTGAATGGGGATGCAGAAGAGGATTTGTGATACTGTTTTCACAAGTTCAGAGCCTCCTCTGTGATTTAGATTCCAGGGTAACCCAGGAGGAGACAGGAGAAATCCTCAGTAGTTGTTCTTCTTGGCTGGGGATCTGCTTCAGCAGCAGCCTCCAGAGGACTGGCTGCTTCCACCTCCACAGCAGCTGGAGCTGGAGCCCCCTCCACAGCAGCTGGAGCCCCCTCCGCAGCAGCTGGAGCCCCCTGAGGGCTGGCTGCACTTGTCAGAGCTCTGGTGTCTGTGGCGGTGGAACCTGCGGGGCTTGTGGCTCAGGCAGCAGCCCCCACCCCCAGAGCTGCAGCAGCCCCCACCCCCAGAGCTGCAGCAACCCCCACCCCCAGAGCTGCAGCAGCCCCCACCCCCAGAGCTACAGCAGGAAGACACTGGAGGGCACTTAGGGGGACACTTTGGGGGGCACTTGGGGGGGCACTTAGGGGTCTGGCACTTGGGAGGGCACTTGGGGGTGCACTTGGGAGGGGGCTGGCACTGCTGCTGGCTCTGCTGGCAGGACATGTCAGTGGGTGGGTGTTCAGGAGCTGAGGAGAGAGGAACAGGAAGTGAGACCCAGCACATGGAAGGAAATGTCTTTGATTGTCTTTTCCATGATTTCTTTTCCTACATTTAAAAAGCCTGTTCATGGTAAGTCATGGGTCAGTCTGCCTGTTCTGTTCCCCACTCTCTGGTGAAACCTCTCACTCCCACCCCGGCAACTCTGGCTTATGCCCCACCTCTTGTATGCATAAAAAAATTAATCTTTTAAAAAAATTTTAAAAATCCCACTGCTCTCTACTATTTAAGAGATGCTATGGTCTCAGGAGAGGGTTTGAAGATGGGGCACAACTGTTTTCTCAGAGAGAATGAAACAAAGAATTGCTTTAACTTACCTAAAATCTAAAAACTCAAAAAGATATAAAACTTATTTTATTTAGAGCACACAAAACATCATTTCAATCTTTCCTGTTGCCCAGCTCACCCTCCTTCACCAGCATTTCTAGACTTTCAGTCCTTCTGCTAATCCATCTCCAAGCCCTGCCCCACCTGCCCTCCCACTCAGGTCTAAGCTGCATCCATGGAGCTCCGCTCCCGTTCCCAGCACACTCACCAGGCGCAGGCACAGGTGCTTCAGCTCGGCAGGAGGGGAGTGGTGGAGAGGCTCTGGCCAGCGGCCCTTTTATCCTGGCCCTGGGCTCTGACCCCGACTGTGAGACAGGGCCTGGGCATGAGAGGCCTGCCTCACCTCCTGCCACCACGTGGTGCTGTGACAGGGGATGACTGGCATGGGGCTCAGGGCAACTGCTCCTAACTGGGAAAATGGCCACTTAGAAATGGAGCTGAGGGTGAGTTCCTACCACCAGCCGCCACCGTATTATGTTCAGTGCTGCTTGTCTCTCTGTTCTCTTTCTTGGAATGTGGCCCTCCGACCTTCCCTCTCTTCTTCCAGCAACATTAATTCTTCAGGTGTCCCATATTGAACAAAGAAGCATAGATGCCTCCAAACTTTTTTACATGTGGTCTAGTCACTTTGCCTTGGAGAGTAAGTGTATCTGTTAATGCGTGTGCGTGTTTATGTCTGTGTTTGTTTCTAAGTGTGGTATGTGGAGCTCACACCCAAATTCTCCAAATCAAACTTTTTTTTTTTAAGATTTATTTTATTTATTTATGCATACAAGAGCTGGGGAGTAGGCCAGAGGTGCAGGGTGTGAGAGGATTCACCAGCGACAGAGTGGGGAGCAGAACAGGCAGATCTACTGAAATACACTGCTGAGGGGAGCAGCGGGCAAGTCAGGAGAGGTCTGCTGCACCATGTCTGTTGCTCCCTGGCCGGGGATGGAACTTGTGCTTCAGTGGCTGTGAATTGCTTCATAGGTTACGTCTTAACCCCTTGCGCCACCAGGGAGGCCCCTCTCCAATTCAAACCTGAAGAAATTATTTAGAAAGTTGGTTTGTGACTCTGGAGCCAGTCCTGGGAATGAATTCTAGTTTTGGCACTATTTTATAGCTTAGGGCAAATTGTTTAACTTTTCTGCCTTAGTGTCCTTATTTATGAATCAATTTTAAAAACCTCTACTTCATTCATTTGTACTTCATCTCATTAATATTGAATGAGATGACATATTTAAAATTCATAGAATTTTGTCTGTAAATTCTATGCATACCAAAAGTTATCATCATCACAATAATCATGTTCCTTAATCACCTTATAGCATGCACACCTTGCATGCTGCAATAATCAACACATTTTTTTCTTTTTTGTAACTATCAACCAGCCATTGCATAGGACTTTAAAGTTTTTCTAGGAAAAATAGTTTTTCTATAAGACTTATGCTTTTAGCATAAGATCTGGACCACACAGACATATATGGTGAGGACACATAACTCTTAGAAGCCTGGCCCTACATTGCCAAAGAATGACTCTGGTCTTCCTGTTCAGGTTGTTACAAAAGGCTTACTTATAAGGGAGTGGTCAGGATATCAATTCTTTGGCTCATGGAGTGAACTTTACTCAGGATCAGAACATTGATTATTCAGTCCATTGGTCTGAGGTCTCATATGGGCTATGCTTCAGGTGATGTGGTAACCAAGTTATCAACCAGTCGGATTTAGATCTGGCTGAAATGTTGGCAGCATGTTGGAAACCTCATCAGTGTCGGTGTAGTTAGCTTGATTGTGTGATGTCCGTGACTGATATTCAATTCAATAAAAGAAATTTTGTTAAGGAAATCATTGTTTTTCTAGTTTTCTGCTGTCAAGGATTGGGAGTGAACATGACCAAGATTTAGATTGGAAATACAAGGTGAATGAAAAAGAAGTGTAATCTATCCCATGTTTTAATGGGACAGAAATAATTGGGATCATTTATTTTCCAAGGTGTTTTACTGTGTCTATCTATAAACTATTTACTGATTAACAAATTTTTGAAATGTTCAACTAAAATCACCCTGAACTTCATACTGGATGCTATTATTTTTGTGCTCCAGATCTTACCCCAAGAACATATTTCGGTTATTTTTTTCACCCATCAAATCTTTTCTTTTATAACACACATTGTTTAAATAATAATATTTAAGTAGTAAGGAAAACATAATTGAGTATTTCTTATTTCTGGTGGCCCCCAGAGCCATGCTATAAAAGAAAAAAAGTGGTAACTTTTTTTTTACTTCCAAATAAAATCTGTTTATGTGGATTATATTTATATAAAATATTTGAAAGGGAAAACGACCGGGAAGAAAATTACAGCAAAGATTTTAGGAATAAGAATAAAATAGACAATATGCAATTGCATTTTACAAATTAATAAGGAAAACATTCCAATGAAAATGATATACAAAAGAGAGACAAGACAGATTTTAAATTTATATATAATCGCTAAATGGATAAAAAAAGTAGAAAAAAGATGACGTTTATTTTCTCCTATCAAATATATGCATTCATATCAAATAGGCAAATACTTAAAAGTTATATAAATCAAGTGTGAATGTGTAGAAGGAAAAAGACATTTTGGGTGGAATGTAAATTAGTGCTTTTACCTTTATGAAAGGTAAATTTATGCTCCATTCATATACAATTTATTGATGAGTAAAATAACTTTTAAATTAAATTAAATTCAGAATGTACATACATGTTGACCAAGGCATTCCAACTTCAAGACTTTCATTATGTGGTTATTAAGATAAAAATATGATGATAAATATTCATGGATGTTAACTATGAAATTCACAAAAGAAATTGAAACACATAATACCTATAATAAATACATACATACAGAGAAATATATAATGATTCAAATTAGTTTGTGGTTTTATATTTAGGATTTAAAAGATATTTCTTGAGTGAATCAGCTATATTATAGAATCACAACTTATTGTAAACAATCCGAAAATGTAAATTAAAATGAATCTATATCTAAAAACAATAAACATGAAATTCCTAAGCATCTCCAAATGCATAAATGGGGACTGGAAAACTATGTAAAGACATCAAAGCAGACCATAATAAGTGGAAAATAATGCCATCTCCATGGATTGAAAGAAGTATTGTCTTAAAGATATTAGTTCTCGGGGCCTCCCTGGTGGAGCTAGGGGTTAAGATGCAAAGTATGAGGCTATTCGCAGCCTCTCTGACATGAGTTCAATTCCCGGCCAGCGAGCTTCCCACATAGTGCAGCGGACCTCTCCTGACTCACCCGCTGCTCCCCTCAGCAGTGTATTTCAGTTAATCCACCTGTTCTGCTCCCCACTCTGACTCTGGTGAATCCTCTTAACCCGCTCCCAAACACCTCTGGCTTGTATCCCAGTTCTTGTATGCATAAATAAATAAATCTTTTAAAAAAAATGTTAATTCTGTCCAGGTCAATCTATGGAGTCTATGTAAGTCCAAAAAAAAAAAATCACAATTAAGTTTTAACTTAATTATAACTTATAGAGAAATAAAAACACTAAATTTATAAAATATGCAGGAAGAAAAACAGGAACTATAGAATAATAAGTATGTCTCAGAAGAGACATATGAGAGGGATAGTTTTAACTCTATTTATATTGCCTGATTTCTTAATTTGAGTGGAAGTTGGATGTTCAGAATGCTACTATTCTAAACATGTATCTGTATAAATTATTTTATTGTAAAAATGATACATATGTAAAATTATATATATGTGATAAGGTGTTAGTCTTTATTTTATACATATTTTAAAATATTTCTAAAATTTCCCTTTTAATTTTTTAAATTTTAATTTCTTTTAGTTTTTTTTTTAATATCTCCCACCACCAAAGACTCCACAGTCCATCACCACCTTGTGCTCTTCCCCCATTGTTCTCATTCCTCCTCCTACTCTCTCTCCCCCTTGCCTTTTCATTTTATTTCTCTTCTTTTTCAATCACAAACATTAAATTGATATTATGTATCCTTATCTATTTTTCTTTGTAATTTCTGCAATTTTTTTAAATTTAGAATTTTTTCTCTACTTGATATAAGAGGAACACTTGGCTATAAGTTAGTCTTTATTAATTTTCCTAAATATTTAACTATTTAATCCCATGGGTCTCATCTTGACATATGTTCACTGAGGGTTTACATTTTCTTTTTAATTAGCCAAATTCCCTAACTCTGCGTATTGAACACCCACTTCTCCCCCAGTTCACAGGAACTGGGGTTTTATTATGTGAAAATTATAGGCTTAAAGAAAAATCCTCTATCAGTCTGGAATCTGCGGTGAATGGGAAAATCACCTGGATTTCTGGGAAACAAAGGAAGAAAAGGGAGTTCACTAGGACTAAGCTCTTTGGGAACTATTCTCTTCATCCTTTTCCAGGGAGGAGCCTGTTGGTGCATCTAGACTTGGGGATAAAGGATATAGGACCCAACTCTTGCCTCAGCCAAAGTGGAGGAATGCTTTGTCATCAGTACAAAGGAGAGTTTCCAGGTCTGCAAGTGTGGGTTAAATGACTTATGAAAGCCTCCAGTGACCAGACAGGAGCCATTGAAGACCAGACTGAAGAGAACAGCTGGTCTTCTGTAAAAGAAGAGTCTGCAGCCAGGCTGACCTTGGAGCGATCTGCCACAGGAGAGGCTTCCCTCCTACCATAGGTAAAGGGGAGACACAAAAATGCCCACAAGAAGAGTAGTCAGATATGGAATGCTACATCCATTTACATCCAATACTGGGAAAATACTATGCCCACATGAGACTGTCTCCTTTTCCCCCAGTCTTCATTCAGGGGTCAGAAAATGCAGTTAGAGAGCTAGGAGGACAATTATCAGGGAAAATGGGTAGAGAGATGGGGCTCCCTCTGCTGTGACAGCCAGCCCACAGGAGTGGGGACATGGACAAATGTGCCATTAAATCAAGTTTGGCATTATTACTATTTCAGAGTGGATATTCTAATTTCTGAACTGAGACCAGGTTTGTGACTTAAAATGACAGGTTACTTCCCATTGCTTGGAAAAAGCTCTAAAGTCACCAGACCTTCCCAAGTCTTTATCTGGGAATCAGAAGACCATCACCTTGAGTAAAAAATTTAAGGCCAGTAGTGTATAATAAGAAAGTCTCTTTGTTTACATTGTATAAGCTAAGTTTTGTGACAAAGATACAAAGTGACAAACACAGACTGTTTTACATCACCTACTTGAGGAAACACTGTATGACTAGATGAGGCTTCATAGAAGAACGTGTTGGAGGCATCGAATTGCAAAATGCCCAGATGATAGAGAAGGAATCAAAGTGAACATCACAGATTGGAATTAGCAAATAATACTACAGTCATAGGATTGGTACCAATGAAAGCACGAGTAGTAGAAGGAGTACTTATGATACAGCAATAAAAGTGCCCCTTTTTTGAGGTCTTAAAAATTGGTGGATACTGAGCTATGCACAAACTACTGCCTCTGGACAAACAGGCATCCAGATGTGCAGATCTAAGTCATATGAAGGGAAGGATGAGTTGGTCTGAGTGGTATGACATGGCTATAGTGGGGCAGCAAGGGTGGTAAACAATGGAAAATAAGTTGGAAACAATTTCTGTTGAGTTAAATGCTGCAGTGAAGAAGCTGGTATGATTCTGTAGGAGGCTCTGTTATGCCGCAGTGAAGTGATGGGTTCATAAATGTGGTGTAGGCTCCTATGCAGGCAGGGTGGGCAGGGGGAATATGGAGGATTTCATGGAGACAGAGAAGAAGGAAAGAAGCAAGATTCCCTGGGAGGGAAATCAAGAAAAAAATTCGTACTAATATGTGCAAGAACTAAAATGATTGAGAATACGGTGGGGATGTCTATTATCAAAACATTAACAAAAAAAATTAACAAAAATTGGAATCATGTTTTCTTTCCTTTCCCCCCCTTTTGATGTGTGTGTGTGTGTGGGGGGGGTAATAGGATGAACGACACATTGATATTACAAAACAGCTAAAGAATAGTGGAAGAGAGAGAAACACACTGGACTGGGTGACCACAAAAGGAGCCAAAACACAAGAATTTGCTTTGCAAAAGAGCATTGAAGATTTGGTATATTTAGTTATTTCAGGATAGCCAGAGTTGGGAACATGGATGTCGATCACATCCTCATCTCCATATACCCCAACTAGGCCAGGGGGTCACCTACCCCACAGGATCAAGGACCCACACCAGCAGAAGGCAGAGAAGAGGAAAAGACGGCAATGCAAGGAGGAAAGAACACTCAGGACAAGGTGTTGAGCAGAGTCCTGGTTTTATTGTTTCACATCAGTCAGGCAGTACCCGGAACACGCCACATGGAGGGATGCAGGGTCTATGACAGGGGGACAGGAGGGGCACCACAGAGATGGGCTCCAAGGCCAATGAATGGGGATGCAGAAGAGGATTTGAGATTCTGGACCCCAGGCAGGAGATACTGTCTTCACAAGTTCAGAGTCTCTGCTGGGATTCAGACTCCAGGTCAAGCCAGGACAAGGCAGACGAAATCCTCAGTAGTTGTTGCCCTGAGTTCTGCTCTTCACGGCTCAGGATCCGCTTCAGCAGCAGCCTCCAGAGGACTGGCTGCTCCCACCTCCACAGCAGCTGGAGCTGGAGCCCCCTCCACAGCAGCTGGAGCCCCCTCCGCAGCAGCTGGAGCCCCCTGAGGGCTGGCTGCACTTGTCAGAGCTCTGGTGTCTGTGGCGACGCAACCTGCGGGGCTTGTGGCTCAGGCAGCAGCCCCCACCCCCAGAGCTGCAGCAGCCCCCACCCCCAGAGCTGCAGCAACCCCCACCCCCAGAGCTGCAGCAGCCCCCACCCCCAGAGCTACAGCAGGAAGACACTGGAGGGCACTTCGGGGGACACTTCGGGGGGCACTTGGGGGGACACTTAGGGGTCTGGCACTTGGGAGGGCACTTGGGGGTGCACTTGGGAGGGGGCTGGCACTGCTGCTGGCTCTGCTGGCAGGACATGTTGGCAGGTGGGCGTTCAGGAGCTGAGGAGAGACAACCAGGAGTGAGACCCAGCACACACCGGCCCCCGCCCTGCCTGTCCTCTTTGCCACACTTGCGTATGTACACGGGAATCACCTGCTCAGGATGAGACACAAACTACTCGTCCCTGCCACTCAAATCACGTCCAGCACCCTTCCTAGCTTCACTCTGTAGGCAAGTCCACATCAGAGTCTCAGTTGAAAACAGACCCTGGCACACTCACCAGATGGGGGGCTGAGCGGTGGCCTCACTCACAGGTTTGAGTCATGTCCTGGAAATATCACCTTTTACACTAGCAGCTTCACCTGGATCATGTTAACCCTCCCAGGAATGTGCACTCCAGAGCACTGGCTGCATTGCCAGGGTCTGCCAGCAGGTGCAGCTGTCTTCCCAGGATGCCTCTGACCCTCTCCTCATGCTGAGAACCCTGACACCCCTGAGCTTACAGGGTGCCTCACAAGTCCCTCCCTCTCTGAAACCTCTGGCTCTCAGAACAGCTGTTGTCTTGGTGGCCTCCTTCCCTCCTCCTGGAGTCCTCACAGCTGCAGAGCTTTGGACCCCCAGTGAGCTCAGCCTTCACTGCACCCCAGTCAGTGCTCTCTTGGTCTCTGCCTGCTCCTGGCTCCATCCTTCTTACCTGGTGCTCTCAATACCATGGCCCCCGACCCCAGCCCTGCCCAGCTCCCCTGCTCTGGGCTGAGCTCCCTCAGCAGCAGACCCGCTCCCGTTCCCAGGACACTCACCAGGCTCAGGCACAGGTCCTTCAGCTCGGCAGGAGGGGAGTGGTGGAGAGGCTCTGGCCAGGGCCCTTTTATCCTGGCCTTGGGCTCTGCCCAGCGTGTGAGACAGGGCCTGGGCATGAGAGGCCTGCCTCACCTCCTGCCACCCACGTGGTGCTGTGACAGTTGATGACTGGCAGCTCCTCCCTGCTCCCTCCATGGATCCAGCACATGCCCACCATCAGGGCCACCTCCTTCTCCCTTCCTCACACCTCCTTCTAAGAATATGGCCTCCAGTCCCTATTGCCCTGATGGCCTGTTTCAGCTGAGACCAAGAAACATCTCAACGTCTCTGCTGTGTCCCCGCCATCCTGGCAGGTCCTGGTGTGCATGTGTGTGGGGGCCTATTCTGCAAGTGAGGTCCTCCATGCATGTCCATGGGACAACATGGGGTAGCAGCGCTGCAGGAAAACCTGCACTGCCTTGCACAGTGGAATGAGAACTTGGTTGCCTAGAATCTTACACAAGGGGAGAGGGTTAGCCCGTGCATGAGAAACAGAATGCTGAGTGGAGGGCGAGAGGATGCAAGCCTGGGACAGATATGGGGGGATGCCCTGGACAAAGTGTCCCAGGGCCAGGAAGTGGGAGGACCTGACAGGGCAGGAGAGCCTGGGCTTCCCTGGGGATCTGCAGTGTTGCTGCTGCTCCTAATGCACCAGGGCCCTTGAGGTGGCTGGAAAGTACATAAAGACTATCCTCAACTTGATACGCAGCAGGTGCTTCTTCTGTGTCAGGCTAATATTGTGTAAAGTGGGCTCAAACTTTTAATTATCTGAAAGCAACTTAGAGCTGGGGGTAATTATGAGAAGAAAATCCTCCCTCCAGAAGTGTCCCAAATAATTTGACAGACTCTGAGTGAGATATGATTGAGTCAATAGTGCCTAAAACCTAGGGCATCGCGGGCAGGAGAACCAATGTCTTCAGAGATACGTGTGTGTACAATGTAAGTGCATGTGCTGGTCTGGGCAAATTTCATAAAGTATATGTGTGTCATCCATACACAGAGACAGATAGAGCCAGAGACAGAGGTAGAGCAGAGACAGAGGGCAGAGACACCCATACACACACATTTATGTGCAGACACAGACCCTGCTTGTCTATTGCTCCCAGCATCAGGTTTCACGGTGCATGGTCTTCCTTGGGATCCCACCACCTCCCCTCTGTATGCCTTCTCCTTGAGTCTGAACTTCACTGGGGTCCAAAAACGGCCTGTGTCCACGTATCTCCTCCAGGAATCCTTGCCCTGACTATAAGGAAGCCTCCTCCAGACTGCCCCACTGTATGCACACAGGGGGGCTTCTATGAGTGACATCTGAGGCTCTGTTCCATGAATTTCCATCCCTCCTCAATTCTCTTTTGTGTCCTAAGTAGAATGTAAGGTCTACTCTACATTAGTGGTATAGCTTTATCTATAATGTAAACAGCTCCCCCTACACTGCCTCCATTTTTATACCTGTGTCTTTTCTTTTATGAGATAATGCAGTTCAGGGCCCAACCACTCTATAGTCTTCATGTGACATATATTATAAATAGTTCAATAAAAAACTTGGTAGCACAACTTGTATTTCCACACCAGCATAGTATAAGGTTAGGTGTATATGGAATTGAAAATCCTTTCACTAGCATTGGCATTACAGTTTACAAATAGCTATTCCTGATGACTTAGTCACTCCATAGACTCACAAGGTGTGCCCGTACCTCACCATGCAGAGATCTGCCCTGTCTCACCTGGTATGACATTGGCTTAGCCTCTTCCGCTAAACTGAGTTATGGGGAGCAGCCAGGATATCCATGCCTGCCTCACCTATTATGCAGCTCCTGATTCCTAGAATGATAAGGCAAAGAGATCATCTGATCATGTGCTGCCTCAAGATAGGACAATTCCCGAACTGAAGTTAATCATGAGTCAGCAGCATAGTTATAACCATATTACCTGACTGACCCTTTGGCATTGCATATTAGTTATCAATGGCTTTGTGACCATTCAATGCACATTTTTCTCTACCAAAGACTCTTAGGAGTCATTATCTTATCTTGAGGAACTGAAGGGTACTATGAATAAAATGGTGTGGGAAATAATTCAGATGATTTAATTGTACTCTGGCCAGTCCCACTCTGAGCTACTAAGCAACCAGTTAATATATTACACATGGAATGTCACTCATAGATGCCCCCCTGTGTGCATACAGTGGGGCAGTCTGGAGGAGGCTTCCTTATAGTCAGGGCAAGGATTCCTGGAGGAGATACGTGGACACAGGCCGTTTTTGGACCCCAGTGAAGTTCAGACTCAAGGAGAAGGCATACAGAGGGGAGGTGGTGGGATCCCAAGGAAGACCATGCACCGTGAAACCTGATGCTGGGAGCAATAGACAAGCAGGGTCTGTGTCTGCACATAAATGTGTGTGTATGGGTGTCTCTGCCCTCTGTCTCTGCTCTACCTCTGTCTCTGGCTCTATCTGTCTCTGTGTATGGATGACACACATATACTTTATGAAATTTGCCCAGACCAGCACATGCACTTACATTGTACACACACGTATCTCTGAAGACATTGGTTCTCCTGCCCGCGATGCCCTAGGTTTTAGGCACTATTGACTCAATCATATCTCACTCAGAGTCTGTCAAATTATTTGGGACACTTCTGGAGGGAGGATTTTCTTCTCATAATTACCCCCAGCTCTAAGTTGCTTTCAGATAATTAAAAGTTTGAGCCCACTTTACACAATATTAGCCTGACACAGAAGAAGCACCTGCTGCGTATCAAGTTGAGGATAGTCTTTATGTACTTTCCAGCCACCTCAAGGGCCCTGGTGCATTAGGAGCAGCAGCAACACTGCAGATCCCCAGGGAAGCCCAGGCTCTCCTGCCCTGTCAGGTCCTCCCACTTCCTGGCCCTGGGACACTTTGTCCAGGGCATCCCCCCATATCTGTCCCAGGCTTGCATCCTCTCGCCCTCCACTCAGCATTCTGTTTCTCATGCACGGGCTAACCCTCTCCCCTTGTGTAAGATTCTAGGCAACCAAGTTCTCATTCCACTGTGCAAGGCAGTGCAGGTTTTCCTGCAGCGCTGCTACCCCATGTTGTCCCATGGACATGCATGGAGGACCTCACTTGCAGAATAGGCCCCCACACACATGCACACCAGGACCTGCCAGGATGGCGGGGACACAGCAGAGACGTTGAGATGTTTCTTGGTCTCAGCTGAAACAGGCCATCAGGGCAATAGGGACTGGAGGCCATATTCTTAGAAGGAGGTGTGAGGAAGGGAGAAGGAGGTGGCCCTGATGGTGGGCATGTCCTGGATCCATGGAGGGAGCAGAGAGGAGCTGCCAGTCATCAACTGTCACAGCACCACGTGGGTGGCAGGAGGTGAGGCAGGCCTCTCATGCCCAGGCCCTGTCTCACACACTGGGCAGAGCCCAAGGCCAGGATAAAAGGGCCCTGGCCAGAGCCTCTCCACCACTCCCCTCCTGCCGAGCTGAAGGACCTGTGCCTGAGCCTGGTGAGTGTCCTGGGAACGGGAGCGGGTCTGCTGCTGAGGGAGCTCAGCCCAGAGCAGGGGAGCTGGGCAGGGCTGGGGTCGGGGGCCATGGTATTGAGAGCACCAGGTAAGAAGGATGGAGCCAGGAGCAGGCAGAGACCAAGAGAGCACTGACTGGGGTGCAGTGAAGGCTGAGCTCACTGGGGGTCCAAAGCTCTGCAGCTGTGAGGACTCCAGGAGGAGGGAAGGAGGCCACCAAGACAACAGCTGTTCTGAGAGCCAGAGGTTTCAGAGAGGGAGGGACTTGTGAGGCACCCTGTAAGCTCAGGGGTGTCAGGGTTCTCAGCATGAGGAGAGGGTCAGAGGCATCCTGGGAAGACAGCTGCACCTGCTGGCAGACCCTGGCAATGCAGCCAGTGCTCTGGAGTGCACATTCCTGGGAGGGTTAACATGATCCAGGTGAAGCTGCTAGTGTAAAAGGTGATATTTCCAGGACATGACTCAAACCTGTGAGTGAGGCCACCGCTCAGCCCCCCATCTGGTGAGTGTGCCAGGGTCTGTTTTCAACTGAGACTCTGATGTGGACTTGCCTACAGAGTGAAGCTAGGAAGGGTGCTGGACGTGATTTGAGTGGCAGGGACGAGTAGTTTGTGTCTCATCCTGAGCAGGTGATTCCCGTGTACATACGCAAGTGTGGCAAAGAGGACAGGCAGGGCGGGGGCCGGTGTGTGCTGGGTCTCACTCCTGGTTGTCTCTCCTCAGCTCCTGAACGCCCACCTGCCAACATGTCCTGCCAGCAGAGCCAGCAGCAGTGCCAGCCCCCTCCCAAGTGCACCCCCAAGTGCCCTCCCAAGTGCCAGACCCCTAAGTGTCCCCCCAAGTGCCCCCCGAAGTGTCCCCCGAAGTGCCCTCCAGTGTCTTCCTGCTGTAGCTCTGGGGGTGGGGGCTGCTGCAGCTCTGGGGGTGGGGGCTGCTGCAGCTCTGGGGGTGGGGGCTGCTGCCTGAGCCACAAGCCCCGCAGGTTGCGTCGCCACAGACACCAGAGCTCTGACAAGTGCAGCCAGCCCTCAGGGGGCTCCAGCTGCTGCGGAGGGGGCTCCAGCTGCTGCGGAGGGGGCTCCAGCTGCTGTGGAGGGGGCTCCAGCTCCAGCTGCTGTGGTGGTGGGAGCAGCCAGTCCTCTGGAGGCTGCTGCTGAAGCGGATCCTGAGCCGTGAAGAGCAGAACTCAGGGCAACAACTACTGAAGATTTCGTCTGCCTTGTCCTGGCTTGACCTGGAGTCTGAATCCCAGCAGAGACTCTGAACTTGTGAAGACAGTATCTCCTGCCTGGGGTCCAGAATCTCAAATCCTCTTCTGCATCCCCATTCATTGGCCTTGGAGCCCATCTCTGTGGTGCCCCTCCTGTCACCCTGTCATAGACCCTGCATCCTCCATGTGGCGTGTTCGGGTACTGACTGCTGATGTGAAACAATAAAACCAGGACTCTGCTCAACACCTTGTCCTGAGTGCTCTTTCCTCCTTGGGTTGCCGTCTTTTCCTCTACTCTGGCCTCTGCTGGGGTGCGTCCTTGATCCGGTGGGGTAGGTGACCCTCTGTCTCAACTGGGGTGAAGGTGGTAAGGGTGTGAAATACATCCATGTTCCCAACTCTGATTGTCTCTGAAATCGCATTGATATGACTCATCTTAAATGTCTGTTTGCAAGCACATCTCTCTCTCAGTATCTATCACACTGTGTCTGTTTTTCTGTTTTTTTTTTCTCTATCTTTTCCCACACATACACACATATATGCATATATATTGTCATCACTGGGTTATCTGGGCTCTTCAGAGACGCAGAGCCAATCATTAAGCATGTGTTTGAATGTGTATATATAGACACATAGAGAGAAACAGAAATTTATTATATTTAAGGATTTGCTCTACAATTGTGGCTGATAGTGGGCTACTAAGGTGAAAATTTAAGAAAACTTATCAGGAGGCTTCTTTTCGGTAACAGAAATCCTAGCTTCTCAGAGGACTTCTCTTAATATTTTCAAAGATTTGATGAGGTCAGTCTACATTATGCAGGGTCTTCTGTTTTACTCAAAATCTATTGATTTCAATGTCAATTATATAAATGAATAAATTCATAGCAATATCCAGATTGGTATTTAACCTGAAATCTAGACATCTGCTCAAGTCAAGTTAGCACATCAAATTAATCATCACTGCCTACTGCTTATCATCTGACACATCTAGTCTCAATGTAAACACAATGTCAAGTCAAAAATTTTAGCTAACATGATACGACTATCCTTTTCCAAAAGATATCAAGCTCTTTCTCCAGAAAAGGATTCCAATAATTATGTTTAGCCTTCTCCTTGTTATCTTGAACTTCAATGCTGTGATGTAAGACTAAACATTACTTTGTACATGGTATATGGTACTGGGATAAGAAAGTAACATAACAGATATTTGAGATACATACACATACAAAGGCTTATAACAAAATGAAGGAGAAATATTCATAAAAATTACAATGCTAGTACAACATTATTCCAGAAGGATCTGGGCAATTAGCAGTCCTGTCTTAACTGGGTGTTGTAGTTTTCCATTGACTTTAATCAAAGGCATAATAGTACTAAGAGATGACTGAAGGAAACTTTCCTATTCCAGATTTATCCTTCCTTAAGAGAAATAGAATCATTATATTGGAAGCTGAGTTAGAGCTCATACAGTTCTTCCAAATTCTTTCCCCAGTGCTGCATGATATTACTACCTAGCTGGGGCTATAACCAAGTCTTCAAAATCTCACTCCACTGTTCTAACAAGTCAACTGCTTCAAGACGATGGGGCACATGGTAAGAGCAGTGAATTCCACGGGTATGTGGTTATAGCCATACTTTACTTGTATAATTCATGGTTCTCCAGACAAATATTTTGCATGAATTGGCTCATGCAATTAAGAAGGACACAAATAACAAATATTTTTATCTTTTGTCTATGTAGAGAGGTTTATCCACATATCTCTCTCCCTGACCTACTTGTCATCAATTTTCCAACCTTCCTTCCAAGTCCCTGACCAGCCAGACCAACCAGAGGCCACCATCCATGAATTTGCAAACAACTGCATGCCTGACCCTTTCTTCAGAATGTACTGCCATGCGCTGCCTGAAGTTATTCCCACCAGTAGGATTTCTTTTCAACACTGTGCTTCAGGGGTGTCACAGAAGGGAATGTAGTGCCATAGCTGTCTATGACCAGATTGTACCTGTGTATCATGACAAGCCACCCATAATCCAGGCTGGAGTTTTCTCTTCCTCTGTCAACTGAGTATAGAGAACACCCCATGAACCTGGAGTGCAGCTTGGGAAATGCTTGGGAAGTAAGAGGATGACCTGGGAACTTCAGACCACTTCTTCATGAAACTTGTTCTCTCAGGACATGCTCAGACTTGATCCATTTTCTCCACTTTCACTTGATGGTGGAGTTCTCTGCACACTCAACATTATGGCTTTGTGGACCAAATTACAAACAGCTATGAAGGACAACCCAAGTTGAAAGATTACTGCTTTGTCATGTTCAAAAATTCAGTTTCTGTTAAGACCCAGAAGCTGGGCCTTCCCTGGCGGCACAGGCGGTTGATCAAGCGCAGGTTGTGAAGCTGTCCGCAGCCTCTGCAGCACCAGTTCTATCCCTGACGGTGGGCGAGGGTCCAATATGGCCTAACAGACCTCTCCTGTCTCATCCGCTGCTCCCCTCAGCAGTATATTTTGTTAATCTGCCTGTTCTGTTCTCTGCTCTGTCTCTGGTGAATCCTCTCACCCTCCCGCACACCTGGCCTGTACCCCAGTTCTTGTATGGATAAATAAATAAATCTTAAAAAAAAAAAGGACCCAGAAGCAAAAGGCTGTTTCTCAAGAGTAGAGTAGTAGTCACAGGGCATGGGAGGGCTTTTCACCAGCATTCTAAGGTTATATACTGATTCACCTATTAGGGTCTGCCAAATTCTCTAGATGGCACCTACCTGCCACTGTCTCTGCAAATACCACTGTATCTTGTGGGTTCATAAGGCTCACATGGCATGGCAGCTTATACAATAGCCTTAATCTGCTTCAGAGCTTTCTCTTGTTCTGGGTCCCTCTCAAAGCTGGAAGATTTTTTGATCACTTAGTAAACAAACTGGAATAGCACACCCACTAGAATAGCCTCCTAAATCCAATAGGGCCCATTGGATGTTGTGTCTCAATGTTGTTGTTGGAGGGGACAAATCCATCAACTTCTCCTTCACTTCAGAAAGGATATCTCAACATACTCTATACAATTGGACCCCTAGAAATTTTACTGAACTAGGAGGCCCCCGAAGTTTTATGAGTTATTCCCACCCCATGAAAATCAAATATCTTAACAATATGTCTAGAGTAGCTCTATGTCTTCTATAGACCAAGTGTCTTACCAATAAATTGCAACTTCTTGCTCATAAGGTCCAAACAGCACAATATCACTTTATGTAATGCGCCAGTGTGATGTTTTGCGGAAACCAGAAAAATTCCTGAGAACTAAATTATGACATAGAGCAGAAGAGTTGAAATCCCTCTGAGAAGGACAGTGAAGCTGTACTGCTCACATTTCCAGGTGAAAACTGGCTATGTCTTGTGGTCTCTACTGTTATGGAAAAGAAACATTTCCCAGATCAATAGGTACATACCAGGTGCAAGGGGAGAGATTCGCTAACTTGCTCTAGCATTGAAACCACATCTGGTGCAGAGACTTCTAATGGGGCCACCACCTAGTTAAGCTTAAAATAAATCAATCGTTCTCCAAGATCCATCTTTTTCAGAGGCCAATTAAGTAAGCTGGGTACGGATGTGGTGGAATCACCCCTTCGGTAGCCTTCAAATCTCTCAGGTGCTACTAATCTCTGCTCTCCCTCCACATTGCTTTTGATTTCTTGTTTTCCTAGGTGAAGGCAATTTTAAGTGGCTTTCACTGACCTCTTCCCCCATGATAACACTCACCCATGGGTCAGAGAACCAATAAAGGGACTTTGAAAGTTACTGAGTATATATCTGTTCTAACTATGCATTCCAGAACTGGGGAAATAACCCCAGGGTGGTTTCAGGACCCAATGGACCCACTGTGAGATGGATTTGAGCTAAGACTCTGTGAGTCATCTGACCTCTATAAACCCCTATCTGAAAAAATAGGGGCCAAAATGGGCCAGGGTGATGTTGGAGTCTCTTGGAATTAGTGTCAATTCAGATCCCCCAAAGTCTGATTATTTCCTTTTCCCCAGTTCACAGTTTCCCTGGCAAAAGGCAAGTGAAAAGACTGGCAATGCAATTCTTCCTCAAGGGGACATGCCCTCCTCTTCATTCAAGGAATTTTGAGTCTGTAAACTAGCTCTTCTGGGAATTCATTTGATGGATCAAATTAATTTGAGGGAAATGTCAAGTAAGAAATTAATAGACTTCCCACCCACCTCACTTCCAAGGACACCATACTCAGTGAGCCAGAGCCACAGCTCCCATTGTTCAGAATATGCTGAAAGCCCTGACTCTTCTGCCCCAGCCATGGACAGCAACCAAGCCCACCTTGACTTTGGTGACCACATGCTGCCACGTGGCCCTGCCTTCCTGAGGCCCAACATCTCTACAGCATTTAGGTTTCTCAATTCAACAGCATCAGATCTCTTTGTAATTTCTGACCTGCAGAAAAGAAAAATCACAGAAGAAAAATTCAGGGGCTCTGATGAAAGTTTTATTTCTCACAGAACTTCAATGACAACTTCACTACAATATTACAACACTCCTAAGCTTGTGGACCCAGCCCTCACTCTATATCCCAAGGCAGACCTGGCATTGTATCTTTATTTAGTGTAGATTCCTCTTGGTCCATGTTTTAGATAACAACCAAGAGAACTATTTGAGTCCTTTTAACTCCCAAGCTACAACAATAAATATAGTAAATCAGCTTAGCAAACTCATATCAATGAATATGACCTAGTACTGAATGCCCTCCCACAATTGTCCACACCCTAATGTTGATTCCACACACACTTTTGGGTGTGTGTCTGTGTAGATATGGAAAGTCATGCTTTTTTTTTTTTTTTTTTTGAGTGTAGAGTAACTGTTCATGGAAAAAGCTTTGTTCCTCAACTTTTGGGACATGCTGGAGCTTGACTAGTTTAGGGTTAGAAACAGAGAGAAGGTAGGGGTGAATCCTGAGGCAGCTACAGTTCTATTAGGCCACTGCCCAGGAGAGTCATAGTGTTGCCTCAGGCAATGCAGGGTGAATTTCCTCACACTGGGTGGGAAGGCTTTTCTGTTGGCAAAGCCTGAGCAGAATATAGGAACGCCTTTTCTCAGCTTTATCAGGATCTTCCTAAATGTTCTCTTTCCAAGTTCAGTATCCCAGGAATGGGTCAATTAGAGAAAATGTAAAATTTGATATCAGGTTATAAGAACAACGAACCACTTCTGTAGGATCGCTGCCAAATGCACCCCTGGATCTAGTCAGGAACATCAAACAAATGCAAGTAGAGGGCATGATACAAAAGTCAACATCTCTTAAAAAATGGCAAAGTCATAAAAGATGAAAAACCTAAATTACTATCACAAACAGGAAACAAACATGGCAACTAAGGCGACATTGGGTCCTGATTGGATTTGGAGCCTAAGAATAATTTGTCCTACTCTAAAGGATGTTAGTAGGACAGGGGTAAACCTTGAACATAGTCTATAGATAATGAAGGCTCAGGGGAAATAGAAGCTGAGGGCCCAGAAGGAGAAAGGTGATGCAGGAATAAATATCAGTCAAGACAAGAAGAATGCAGTATTCTAGTTTTATTGGTTGGGCATTCAAAAGCATAAGTTATTGAAGGACAAAGTGCAGCCACATGTATGGGCATCTAGAGGAGGAAGTTAGGGAATGGGTTTGGGGAAGAGGTTTTGGGCTCCTGGACACCTGGTTACAGGGAGTCTCAGAGTCAGACATTAGTTCCTGCCCACACATCGGCACCATGGGCATAGGGGAGAAGAGCAGGCAGGATCTGGCCCTTTGCTGACTCCAAGTCTCTCTTCTTAGCTCAGGATCCACTTCAGCAGCAGCCTCCAGAGGACTGGCTGCTCCCACCTCCGCAGCAGCTGGAGCTGGAGCCCCCTCCACAGCAGCTGGAGCCCCCTCCGCAGCAGCTGGAGCCCCCTGAGGGCTGGCTGCACTTGTCAGAGCTCTGGTGTCTGTGGCGACGCAACCTGCGGGGCTTGTGGCTCAGGCAGCAACCCCCACCCCCAGAGCTGCAGCAGCCCCCACCCCCAGAGCTGCAGCAGCCCCCACCCCCAGAGCTACAGCAGGAAGACACTGGAGGGCACTTCGGGGGACACTTAGGGGGGCACTTGGGGGGACACTTAGGGGTCTGGCACTTGGGAGGGCACTTGGGGGTGCACTTGGGAGGGGGCTGGCACTGCTGCTGGCTCTGCTGGCAGGACATGTTGGCAGGTGGGTGTTCAGGAGCTGAGGAGAGACAAACAGGAGTGAGACCCAGCACACACCGCCCCCCCCACCGCCTGTCCTCTTTGCCACACTTGCGTATGTACACGGGAATCACCTGCTCAGGATGAGACACAAACTACTCGTCCCTGCCACTCAAATCACGTCCAGCACCCTTCCTAGCTTCACTCTGTAGGCAAGTCCACATCAGAGTCTCAGTTGAAAACAGACCCTGACACACTCACCAGATGGGGGGCTGAGCGGTGGCCTCACTCACAGGTTTGAGTCATGTCCTGGAAATATCACCTCTTACACTAGCAGCTTCACCTGGATCATGTTAACCCTCCCAGGAATGTGCACTCCAGAGCACTGGCTGCATTGCCAGGGTCTGCCAGCAGGTGCAGCTGTCTTCCCAGGATGCCTCTGACCCTCTCCTCATGCTGAGAACCCTGACACCTCTGAGCTTACAGGGTGCCTCACAAGTCCCTCCCTCTCTGAAACCTCTGGCTCTCAGAACAGCTGTTGACTCGGTGGGTGGCCTCCTTCCCTCCTCCTGGAGTCCTCACAGCTGCAGAGCTTTGGACCCCCACTGAGCTCAGCCTTCACTGCACCTCAGTGCTCTCTTGGTCTCTGCCTGCTGCTGGCTCCATCCTTCTTACCTGGTGCTCTCAATAACATGGTCCCCGACCTCAGCCCTGCCCAGCTCCCTTGCTCTGGGCTGAGCTCCCTCAGCAGCAGCCCCACTCCCGTTCCCAGCACACTCACCAGGCTCAGGCACAGGTCCTTCAGCTCGGCAGGAGGGGAGTGGTGGAGAGGCTCTGGCCAGGGCCCTTTTATCCTGGCCTTGGGCTCTGCCCAGCGTGTGAGACAGGGCCTGGGCATGAGAGGCCTGCCTCACCTCCTGCCACCCACGTGGTGCTGTGACAGTTGATGACTGGCAGCTCCTCCCTGCTCCCTCCATGGGGCTCAGGGATGTTCCTATTAGGAATAGGTCTTCTTAGAAGTACAGACAAGGAAGAAAAATTTCTATACTCCTTCTGAAGGATGTCTGCCTTGCTTAGCTTGGAAGCTGGGTTCCCAGTTCCTCTTCTCTCAATGCTCAACTCTTAATGGGTCTGAGATATCCGTTTTTAAAGAATCCTCCAACTCTTTCACATCCTATATGTGAGTGCATGTTTTCTGCATGTGTGTATGGGTTTGCCTGCATGTGCCTCTGTGTTTGGAGTGCAGCGATTAAGAATCCGGTTAAAGTATGAGACGGGCCTAAGAAAGGATCCTGGTTCTGCTACGTAGCAGCACACCCTGCATGGTGTGCATAGTGTGAATGACCTTATGAAAAGCACTGCATCCTGCCTGCTCTCAGTTTTGTCTATCTATAATAGGATTAATAGACAAGTAACTCACCAAGACTGTGTGAGTTGATGAACTAATGAAAAGGAGATTTCTGGCAGAGAACATGCTACATGCTCTAAGAAAATGACAATACGTCCAGTTTTTTTAAATTATAATTGCTTTCTAGGTGAGTGGATCTGGTTAGGAAATACAATACCATTTTGTTTTGTTGGGATAATTTTAATAAGAAAATATGAACCAGCAACGTATTTTTCTAAAGGAGGGAGAGATGACTTGATTTGCTAATTAGAGAAGAACTCATAGACTGAGGTTGTAAGGGAGGGCCAAGATGAAGCCCACAGATGAGGAAAGATAAATGTAGCCTTGTAGTTTACCCTGTAGATTGGCTGCTGTGGGGGTAAAGCAGCCAAAGAAGAGAGAACAGGAATATCCATACTCGACGTGATTTTTATCTTTCGGTTTCATAAGCCGCTCTCAACATCTAGACCCTTAAGGTTTTCAATTCAGTTAATGATATGAACACACGCATTTCTTTGGTTTTGCTTTTTTTTTTTTTTGAAGGAAATCTTATTATTTCCTCATTTTTAGGAGATTGAAAGGAAAGGAAAGGGCTAGAGTTCACATCTGGGTTTTAGTAAGTCAGATGACGCAAACCTCACCTGCAGTATTGCCAAGCTTTAAACAACTGGACTAATTTACCAGATGAAAGCAGAGATGACCAGATGAAGAAAGCCTACTTCCCTTCAGCTTGGGGAAGCGCTCTGGAGTCTCCAGATGTGAGTGGATGTTGACTTGATGGTTTCTATGTCACTTTGTGCAGGGTGAACTCTGCTAATGTGTGGTTGAGGGGTGTGTGTGTATGTATGTATTTGTTGTGTATTTGTGACTTGTGCATACTTCTGCTTAGGGCTATTACAGAGACTAACAATGTGAATATGTGTACACACACACACACACACACACGCACACATTTTGCCATGTTTCTGTCAGCATCAGGTGTCCCCTTCCCAAAATTGTCCTGCATCTTGCCTGCCTCACTTCTCCTTTGTTCTGTTCCTCATGGGGTTCTGTCCCTTACCCTCTGGAATGAGCCCAGATCACAAAGGAAGTCCTGTCTTGGGTCCTCAATCACCCCACCTGAACAGTCCTCTCTGAATTGATGTTTGAGGCTCGTGCATTAAGACTCTTTGCTACATCTTCAGTTTAGGTGTTGCTACCTCTATTTGGAAGTGTTCTTTAAGCTGAGATGGCCTAATTTTTCTACTTTGAAGTTGGCTGTCTCTGTGAAACTTCCATGCTTTGTTCCATGGTTTATGCACTTCTCAAAGAGAGCTGTTCAAATATATCTCTCTGTGATATTCGTCATGAGTCTTTCTCTCAAATATACCTTACCTAGAATCCCTAGCTTGGGTCTTACACTTCTGTATCGCTCATCAGCTCTAACCCAGGATTCTGCATCCAATGGAAAATGAGTTTCAACATCCATTTATTAATATCAGAATTTATTTTACTTTGATTATGACATAAGCCATGATTGTGAGAATTCTCACTCTAAGATATTCCGCTATCATATACAAGCTTATCACCTGTAGAAATCTGCCCCCGAATTTCCTGGGTCCAGTTCACGTTGTTTAAAGCCTACTGAATGAGAGCACAGTCGTGGTATTGATTACTTGGCTGACATAGCTCATTCTGATTCAGGAGAATCAGCTAGTCTATCCATTCCAGAAGTGATGAAACATAGGCGCTATCCTGCCCATGCCTTTGCCGTCACAAAGGGCGGTACCCAAAACGTTAATCAATCAGACTTGGGTTACGTCGTAAGATAGCAGCAGGATGGAACACCCTGAGATCTGGCGTTGGAGCTCAGTGACTTGGGTACATTTTAATTTAAATAATGTGCATTAACAACAGTTTGATGTTCTGAAAGCGCATGTTTCTTTGTCAGGTTCTCATAATCTTGGGAGATTCGGGGAAAAAGTGCTGATATTTAGTGAGAATCAATTCAGGCTCAGGGAATTTTATCCCCCATCCTATAGTCAGTATTATACCCATGAGAGATTCTTCATTTGCTTTCTTCCACTGCACCCCTCTGTTTATAGCAGCAACAATAAACTAGTACTCCAAAATTAGTAGAATATATGGATTTAATCATTTATTTATAAGCAGTTGGGTAAAACATTTTAAGCATGGCAAAAACTTTACCACATAGTTAAACAAATTTATCTGGTAGAAAACATTATGAAAACAATGGATGGGAAAAAAGGAAATAGAAAATACATAATCAGTAATAAAATTAAAATCCATGATAAGCAATTCATTCCTACCACTGCAGAGAAAATAAATTAACCTATCTACAAACAAATGGACAAAGCACATGAGCAAAAAGCCTACAATGAAATACAATTGAATTGTAAAAATTGAAATACAATACATTTAAATATTCATCACTTCATGTTTGTTAAACAAATAAGCAAAGGACTACATAGAAAACACAGATGGTTTTTCAGATTTATTCCTTTATTTTGAATTGGAGAAGACTTAAAATGCATAAAATTCAGTAATGCTTAAGATGATGAGACTTGTACCTTGTGTTGTTGGAAATACAAATTGGCATGACAGCCTGGAGGCAAATTTGGTGATTAATCATTCAACAAATAATTAGTTACACATGCAAATAAAATGTAAAATAAAGTATGCACTTTTACATGGTGATTAAACCTTAGAAAGAAAGGATTTATACATAAGAATGATTACAACAGGGAATTAAAATGATCAGGATAAGAAAAGTTGTAAGATATAAAGTCAGAATACAGAATACATTAGATTTCTATTAGATTTTTCTATAAGCGATAAATACTTTTGAAATTGAAAAAAGCAAAACAAATCTAAAATAAAACTTTAGTGTAGTTTGATGAAATGAGAAGACTATATTAAAGAATACCAAAATAAGTAGAAATAAAATAAATTCATGGACATATAAAGAGGAAAACTACAAAATTTGACAATTTTTTTAAAGGTTTATTTATTTATACAAGAACTGGGGACAGACCAGATGTGCCAGAGGGTGAGAGGATTCACCGGAGACAGAGTGGGGAGAAGAACAGGCAGACTGATGAAAAACACTGCTGAGGGGAATAGCGGGTGAGGCAGGAGAGGTCTGCCATGCCATGTGGGACCCTCCCCAGCTAACTGGGATCCAACTGGCACCGCAGAGGCTGTGGACCGCTTCACAGCACTGTGCTTAACTGCCTGTACCACCAGGGGAGGCCCCCAAATTTGACAATTCTTCATACATTAATGCATGTATTCTTCAAAATTATAAAATGATGCGCTATTTTCCTTGTTTTTATTTGTGGACAAGCCAGCTAAATTTAAAATTTTCAAGAAAGAAAAACAGCTCTAGCAATCACCAAGGCAATCTTAGGGAAGGGAACAGAGTTTAGAACCCGGAGAATCAGATATCCCAAATGGATTATACACCTATAGCAGCAAGGCAGCGGGGTAGACAAATTGGCAATGAAAAGAATTGTCTGTCTAATTACAGATCTATGCAAATGTGGAAAATGGGTTATGACAGAAGAATTATTTTAGAATAGGAAGGAATGTGCAATATTTTATTGTGATGTGGAACAACTGATTATACATCTGGAAATCATACTAAGTAAATAGAAAGTGTCAATTCTTTTATGAACTAAGACCTTGATTTTTAAGGAAAAAAGAAGTCTTACAATTTTCAAAAGATAATAGGAAAGAACTTATTTCTGAGCTTATGCGTGGTTGAGATTTCTCAAAATTATGAAAAGTACAAAGAGCATAATGTTCCAAAAATGTAGCTACATTAAAAATTGCCCCCACTTTTATCAAATGAAACCACTAAGATTTAAGGAAGAAAGTAATTTTATTGGGGAAAATATTTACACGTTATTTAAAATAGTGCATGTGACCAGAATACATAACACAAATAGTAACAGGAAACAAACAAAAAGAGAAACCCCACTCAAAAAGGAACAGACAATTCACAGAAGATGAAACCCAAATGACCAACAAACATATAAAGGATCTTCATGAGCATTGTTAAGCCGAAAACATATTAAGCTACAAATATTCCAGTTCAAATGCATCAAATGGCAGTTTTTCGTCTAGAGACATTGAGCTGAAGTGATGTTTGAATTCCATAAGGTGAAGCAAATTGGCATGATCAGCTTGGAGGACTGCACATGAGCTAAAGTTCAGTTAGCTTTTACAGAGTTTACTCAGAGAAGCAGAGGGAAGCCGACTTGGACTTAAATGTCCTAAAATGTTCATAGCCGCAATATTTATATGACAAATAGCACACACTACTAACTACCCATTCAGAAGAGACAGGACAAAAGGTGTGGTCATAAGATGGATGTAATACATGTGGAAAAATAAACTAGTTACAGAGATCAATTTGAAAATCTCACCAAATAATGTTCAAAGAAGAAAAAGTTAGGAAGAGGGGCCTCCCCGGTGGTGCAGCGGTTGAGCACTGGCTTGTGAAGCTCCCCGCGGCCTCTGCAGCGCCGGTTCGATCCCCAACTGCTCCCCGGCCACCAGAGGAGGGTCCCACATGGCGCGCAGACCTCTCCTGCCGCCCGCTGCTCCCCTCAGCAGTGTACTTCGGTCCTTCTGCCTGTTCTGCTCCCCGCTCTGGCTCTGGTGAATTCTCTCACCCTCCCACACTTCTGACTGTACCCAGTGCATGTATAAACAAACAAACAAACAAATAAATAAATAAATAAAAAATGCGTGCCTCTTTAAAAATAAATAAATAAAATTTGAAAAAAAAAAGGTTAGGAAGAGTACATGGAGTTTAATGTCATTTCTATAAAGTTGAAAGAACATACACTATGGTGTACACTGTCAGGGTTACCAGTGGAAAAAAAATATGAAGGAATGTGTTAAAAACTTGGCTTAAACCAGTTCATCTGAAGTCATTACATCAGTATTGGGGAACAGGGAATGGAAGAGTGTGGGTAGGTATAAGAATTAGACGAGAAAATACCCAAGGCAGGCACGCACTAAAGAGAGCAAGGTGGTAAATGGTGGTAGTGATTTTTGCACACAAACGCCAGGACTACTCAATGAGCCCTGTTTCTAGCTGGGAACACTTACCATGAGTCTCATGGAGAGAAGTGGGAGGAGTTGCCACTAAAGATTTGTCACAGAACACAGGTGGGTGTGGAGATGAGGCAGGCCTCTCATGCCCAGGCCCTGTCTCACAATTGGGTGGCAGAGCCCAAGGCCAGTATAAAAGGGCCCTGGCCACAGTGTCACCACTAATCCCCTCCTGCTGAGCTGAAGCACCTGTGCCTGAGCCTGGTGAGTGTCCTGGGAATGGGAGCGGGGCTGCTGCTGAGGGAGCTCAGCCCAGAGCAAGGGCAGCTGGGCAGGGCTGGGGTGGGAGATGAATGTGTCAGAGGAAGAGGCCAGGGAGCCTGAGGGCCAGTGCAGGAGGGTCTTGAGACCAGCGTGGCCACAGGCAGAGGAGGTGGACGGCAGCACCTTTGGATTGGAGGCAACAAGCTGGTCAGCAATGGGCGGCCTTCAAGGACAGGGACATGAAGCTCCAGCACCCTGCCCTACTGACAGCCTGGTGGAGAAGCTCAACCTGGAAAATGCAGTCCTGTTCTATCTGCCAAAGAGGAGCCAGTTTAGACGGGGGAGCACAGGCTCACTGGGGCCATTATCCACCATGGCCACAGGATGACAAAGTTCCGTGTTGACCGCACAGAGCAGGCAGAGAACCACTACATGGCTTGTAGGCTGAGGAGCTGGGAGCAAAGCCCTGAGG
Source organism: Talpa europaea (assembly GCF_964194135.1). Lineage (NCBI taxonomy): Eukaryota > Metazoa > Chordata > Mammalia > Eulipotyphla > Talpidae > Talpa > Talpa europaea. Next base: position 79,677,264 of record NC_140076.1, read on the forward strand.
TCTGAACTGAAACTGGCTAGGGGCTGAGTGTTTCGTATTCCAGGTGAGCAGAAATTAAGAGATTTACCATTGTTTTCCTGAATACATGGATTTACTGACATTGGTAATATAAAACGCTGAAGTTATAGAATAAAACCATCCTGGAAACTATGACAATAGCGAATAATTTCGCTATTTTTCATTAAGAAAATATATCATGCTCAGCGAAATAAGTCAGAAAGAAAAAGAAAAATACCAGATAGTCTCACTCATAGCAGGAATTTAGAAAACCTAAATAAGGGACCAGGAAAAAGACTAATCAATGCAAAGTAATAATCAAAATCAACAAGCAACTATAAACCAGAGACACACTACAGGGGCGAGGGATTAGGGAGGGGCGGGGAGAGGAAGGACTAGAGTCAAAATAAGCGGGGGGGGGGGGGGTGCAATTGTATGGGGAATATATCCAAAATGAAAATGCATACATTTTACAAAGATGAAAAATGATGTAAGAATTATATAAAATAAAATATTAAAAAAAGAAAAAATATTCCTTTAAATGACCTATAAATTGGATGATTTCAGAATTAGCGGACAAATTTAGAATCAGTTCCATCTCTACTTATAAAACTGGATTTTTGGAAGTGTTTGGTAATATCATTTGGTCTTAGTTTACTACCTGGCATATGAAATGAATATTCTTGTCTACCTTACAAGGATTTTACAAGGTTCCAAAGAAATGACTCAAGTGTAAGGAAAATACTAGAAGTAGTAAAATTGGTGCAACTGTTTCATGATTTAGGTGATCCTGAAGGACAGAAAGGGCAGGAGCCTCCATGTGCTGGGTCTCACTCCCTGTTTGTCTCTCCCCAGCTCCTGAACACTCACCTGCCAACATGTCCTGCCAGCAGAGCCAGCAGCAGTGCCAGCCCCCTCCCAAGTGCACCCCCAAGTGCCCTCCCAAGTGCCAGACCCCTAAGTGTCCCCCCAAGTGCCCCCCGAAGTGCCCTCCAGTGTCTTCCTGCTGTAGCTCTGGGGGTGGGGGCTGCTGCAGCTCTGGGGGTGGGGGCTGCTGCAGCTCTGGGGGTGGGGGCTGCTGCCTGAGCCACAAGCCCCGCAGGTTCCACCGCCACAGACACCAGAGCTCTGACAAGTGCAGCCAGCCCTCAGGGGGCTCCAGCTGCTGCGGAGGGGGCTCCAGCTGCTGTGGAGGGGGCTCCAGCTCCAGCTGCTGTGGAGGTGGGAGCAGCCAGTCCTCAGGGGGCTGCTGCTGATGTGGAACATGAGCCACGAAGAGCAGACTTGCAGAACGCAAACGTTCAAACATTTCTTCATCCTGAGACTACCTGAGGGTGCAACAGACCCATGGACAACTTCAATTCTCGCCTGGAAGATTCCTCTGCACCAGTGTCTAGAAGGCAGGACTCTTTCTCTAAAATCTCTTCACTGCATCTAGCTGTTCTGAGAACAACAACACAAACCCTATGTCACTTCCAAGTATTTAATACTGTGCTCTGATGCATGAATTGAAACAATAAAAATAATCTGTGTGCTTATTAACTTTCTTCAGATTGATTCAACATTTGTTTTGTCACCACTACACTGCTGGTGACCAGTGTTGCCTCAGTGGGCAGGCATGGGGTTGGGGGTCAAGAGGGAAAAGTTTGTATTTTTTCCCTACCTCAGTTTTCATTAAAGGAGTCAGAAAAATAATGGAGTCATTGCTACAATTTTGATCTGCTTTAGCTATGTTTGATTCTTGGTAAAGCTGGAGTCTTAACATAAGCAAATCCTAAGCATTGGAATTTACTCAGAGGGGTAAATAGAAATGTAATAGTTTCCCAGGCCAAATTTGGGATGGCCTGAACTTGTAAATAATTAAGAACAATAATGCATTATAGACAATTTTAAATAATAGGAAAACCTCTTGAGACCATATTGACAATAACTAGGCGGAAAAATGGGGGAGACCCTCTGGGAGAGACCAGATGTCTTTTGCTTTCAGTAGAATATGTCAAAGACTATCTGGTAAAGTGGTACAGTAACTATGCAGAGAAGAAATTGCACAAGCCCGTAGCCAGAATGAACATGATGTCATCAACAGGAGCAGGCGAACATCTGTGCCTGCAGATATACATGACCTGACCCAGAAACAGTGTCCCTTCCAGGGACTCTAACAGAAGTCTAATCATAAGCAAACATCAGAGAAACTGTAAATCAGGAAGTTTCTATTTTTTAGAAAATGAGCAGAGAGCTGTACTCTCCAAAATTACCGATGACATTAAAAAACAAAAAACAAAAAACTGGGAAAATGTTCTAGAAGAAAAGGATTGAAGGAAAAGGGATGACTAAGTGCAAACATTGATCCCAAACTAGATTCTGTATAGCAGGGGGTGGAAATGTTATAAAGGGACATTGCTGGTTCAAAAAGTTTTTCCTTTTGGATCTTGTATCTCCCACAAATATGGGGTTTTATGTATAACAAGAAAAGTGCAACTTCTGATTTGCTTCGGGTGAGTGATTGTCACTCTGGCATGGGCAGTGGATGAACATCACTCTCCATTTTTGCAAAGTTGCCTCTTCTCCCTTGTATTCCCCACACCCACCCATCTCCTACTCACATCCACGTGGCACCGCCGTCAGTTGGACAGACATGAACGCACAGACATCTGAATGTAACAAACTCTTACTTTCTAAAACTTTAATTACTGTGGGAGAATGACCCCACCCCCATGGTGACAAGGGAGTTTCTTGCTTTGTTCCCAAGAGTGACATGGATCAGAGGACACTACTCCGGGGATCCCTACGATCGGTGAGACTGAAGCACCACTGCAGAGCAGAGCCCAGTGTAGACTGCACCAGAGGGACATGGAGGATCCAGGCATAGTGGATGGAGACCAGTACCCAGAGCCTGGGGTATGGGGTGAGGGAAACAAACTACAGTTCTGTCAGCTCATCCAGGCTCCTTAGGAGGGGAGAGAAACAGTGTAGAGATGTATCCTTCTTACAGGCTAAAGACACACAGAGAGAGCAAATGGACACCCCACACAGGCCTGGGTCCAGCGGGAAAGCAACAAAGAAGGTGCCCTTGACAGAACCCCACTTCTCCACCCCTCAGAACTGGCAGTGACAAGTGCTTCCTGCAGCTCAGTGGACAAGACTGCTGAGTTTCTTACCTGGAAGTCCCTAGAAGGGGATAAGGTGGTGTCACAAACGCAAGCCAGGCCCTGTCTCCCCAGCATCTCCCCAGCAGTGGCTGGACCCTCCAGTATCTCCTGCACCCTCCTGACACTGAAACTTCAAGATATGGAACCAGTAAAGGCCATAATCAATCAGCATTTAATCAATCAATAAATAGCAAAATGTCCTCTAAGAGAAGTAAATGAAATTTAATTCTGTGTTACTGCTACAGATACTTTGAAAAAAAAAAAAAAGGAAAATTTATAGTAGCAAAATGGGAAAACAAGAAGTATAACAGATGGTAACTAAAGACCTTAGTGAAATGTGACATCACAGGAGAGAACAAATCTCTAGAATCCAACCGTAAACCCTTAGAAGATTGTATCTCCCAATGAAGTAAAAAGTTCAAGCTGTCCGTAATAAACTGAAAGAGATGGTGGACACACTTTTACACCAATTTGTTCTGCTAGTAACTAAATGAGATGAAAAAATAACAATGGAATAATGAAAGTACATTATAGGCTAGGGAGCTGACACTCTCCTTCTCCATGTAAATAGTGAATAAACAAGGTGCGGGCAAAGGTGACTTCAGGAGAACACAAGAAAGCGGATAATATGCTAAGCAACAAGCTTGGTCCAGCTCATGAGAAGCCACTCTGAAGAGGGAATGTGCGGGTGCTGCTCTTGCCCTGCCCTCCCCTCCCCAGCAGGACCTCCATGGTCAGGAGGAGGCACCCAATTCCTGGGGGTACCTCAGGACACAGGGACATGGCTGCTTGTACAGACACTCTGGCTGCGCAGGAGTCAAGGGCTGGTCTGTGTTGCACTGACTGGGGTGGGATGAAGGGGCCCAGCTCGCTAGCAGGTGGAGCTGCTGTAAGAAGGACCTGTCACCCCAGTCAGACCAGAATCAGGGACTCAAGAAAGGAGGGGTCCTGAGGGCAGGAGATTAGGGAGAGAGGAACAAACAGTTGAAGCTTCTAGAAGGGGGAAGATACTAAGGAAAGAAGGCATTTGAATGCAACATGAGGGAAGTGGAGCCGGGCACAGAGGGGAAACCCTGCCAGGAGGTCTTGGAGAGCCCTAAGCCTCCCCATGAGTGGCTGGGAAGAGACCATGCCCTGCGTGGGGGCCAATCCCCAAGGCTGGGGCAGGTGGCTGTTCCCGTCCAATGCCCAAACTGCAACAGATGTCACCAGCCCACAGAAAACCAGGAAACCTTTACACTGACCTGGCAGCATGTCGGCTGAGGTCTGAGAGCCCGGGTAAATTCCAGGCTTCAGGATACAGAATGGTGCTGAGTCACCAGTCGGCCCAGCCATGTCCATGACAGTTGGGTGTGGTCCTGTTGTAGGCAGCAGCCTGGACCAGAAGGCACTTCGGCAACATCCTCCTGAAGCAGGATCTAGGACCTGGGAGGCCTGCAGTGTGGTCAAAGGAATCCAGGTCCTGACACGCCCCATACTAACACCCTCAGCCAAAGTCACGCAGATGAGGCGGGGCTGACCTCCCATCACAGGGAAGACACACACCTCACTGATTCCTTCCTGGGATCTCCCTGAGGATGACCTCAGCCTTGGAAAGGCTATTTGGAAACCGTGAGGTGAATGGGATGCTAAGGAGGTGATGACAGCTCATTCGCATCCATCCAGGACAAGCTAGCCTTGAGCCTGTGAGGCAAAGGAATATGACACAAGCTGTCAAGCCCTTGTCATGCCATCAGCGCTGTGTCCCCTAAGGACAGAGAGACAGGAGGGCGGACCTGCGCAGCCTGGGAGGCAGGACCCAGGTGGGCAGAGCAGCCTCAGATCATCCATGGCTACATGAGATTTTACAGAAGCAGGTGGATGAGGCTCAAGCACAGGTCAAGACAACTCAGATTCCACAAACCCGGATGCTGTCAGGGCGCTCTGGATACTCCTGTAATAGCCACACATCCAGCGCAAGATGAAGTTAGTGATTTAGGCTGCTTGTAGCTGAGGCTGCTGGAGAATTTCTTGGATCCAAGAGGAGGAATTGGGGGCTTTGAAATAATTGATGGTCGACAACATAGTGCAAATGTGATGTTATTTGTCAGCCTAAAGCATATAGATATATCTCTAAACACTTAACTTCTCTGAGCATAGAAGTATCCTCTAAGTTGGTTCATTCAGCCCAGGGTGACCTGCATATTATTGCCCAGTCCGAACACAACCAAGTTCTGCAGAGCAAAGGATTTTCCTCCTGGGCTTCACGGGGCTTTAGTTTGACGTAACTGATGCATTAGGTCAGGTTGGGATCATCTGATAGTCATGGCTGTCTCCAGGGCCACCTTGTCCACAATGAACCCTGTTCTTTGTACTGATTTCCTTAAAATGCAGGAGTTCATAAGTGCCTCCCTATGCACGCGTGGACACATGGAGAAGGAATAAGCCCTGCACGGGTGTGATCAAAGGGGCTTGGGAAGTGGCAGCAGAAGCACAGTTGTAGGAAACACTGACACTCCTGTACTTAGAGCCTCCTGCCTGGGGGCCCAGGTCCCTTAGTTAGTCATCTGTGACCAGGAGCATGACTTAGGCTGTCTTCACTCTGCTGTGCTCCCTCCCTGCTCCCCTCTTCCCAACAGGACACATTAAAATGCTGCCCCCCTCCTCCACAGGGAGTAGAAGGGGTCCTGGTCCTTCCACACCTGCTCTACCCTCTACATAGGAAACATTCAGGTCCTCCAAAAGGAAAGAGTTGTTCAAAGACAGACAGCCAGAAAGACAGACAGATGCACTCCTGTTAGAAACGGAAGTTATGCTCAAGACCCAGGACAGCATCTCTCATTGCATTTGCCAAGGTTTGAATTTTTATTTTCAGACCGCACCACGTTACAGAAATCTGACTTCCCAGTCAGATTTCTTGTTGGGTGTTTTCTCTCATGGCTTTCACTAAAATCCTGCAAATATTTTCTTTATTCCAATATTCACTTGGATAAATTGAAAATGAAGCAGGTTAAAGCTTTGTCAGATGCGGGCCTCCCGGGTGGCGCAGTGGTTGAGCGCTGGGCTGTGAAGCTGCCCGCAGCCTCTGCAGCGCCAGTTTGATCACCAGCCGCAGGGCGAGGGTCCCACATAGCCCACAGACCTCTCCTGCCGCTCCCACTGCTCCCCTCAGCAGTGTATTGTCGGTCTGCCTGTTCTGTTCCCTGCTCTGGCTCTGGTGAATTCTCTCACCCTCCCGTGCTTCTGACTGTACCTAGTGCTTGTATAAATAAATAAATAATTTTTTTTAATCTGTGGATTTATTTTTGGATTTTCTATTTGATTCCATTGGTGTGTATGTCTGTTCTTGTTCCAATACCATGCAATTTTGATGATTATGGCTTTGTAGTATAGTTTGAAGACTGGGAGTGTGATGCCTCCATTCCCTTCTTTTTTTTTCAGGAGAGCTTTGGCTATTCAGGGTTTTTGGTGATTCCATATGAATTTCATCAATAATTGTTCTATTTCTTTGAAGAATGACATTGAAATTTTGATTGGAATAGCATTGAATCTGTATATTGCTTTTGGTAGGATGGCCATTTTAATAATGTTTATTCTTCCAATCCATGAGCAGAGGATGTCTTCCATTTCTTTGTGTCTTCTTCTATTTCTTTTAACAGTGTTTTATAGTTTTCTTTGTATAGGTCCTTTACCTCTTTTGTTAGATTTATTCCCAAATATTTGATTTTTTTTTGTTTCGATAATAAAAAGGATGTTTTTTTTGATTTCTTCTTCTTCAGATTTATTGTTTGTGTATAGGAAGGCTACTGACTTTTGCATGTTGTTTTTGTATCTTGCCACTTTACTGAACTGATTGATGAGTTGAGTTAGTTTTTCTGTGGAGTTTTGGGGTTCTCTATGTATATTATCATATCATCTGCAAATAGTGATAGTTTGACTTCTTCTTTTCCTATTTGGATTCCTTGTATGTCTTTCTCTTGTCTTATTGCTCTGGCTAGGACTTCCAGTATTATATTGAAAGGCAGTGGTGAGAGTGGACATCCTTGTCTTGTTCCAGATTTTTTTTTTAATTTTTTTTTTTATTAGAGGCATGCTTTATTTATTATTTATTTTATTTGTTTGTTTGTTTTGTTTATACATGCACTGGGTACAGTCAGAAGCGTGGGAGGGTGAGAGAATTCACCAGAGCCAGAGCGGGGAGCAGAGCAGGCAGAAGGACCGAAGTACACTGCTGAGGGGAGCAGCGGGCGGCAGGAGAGGTCTGCGCGCCATGTGGGACCCTCCTCCGGTGGCCTGGGAGCAGCTGGGGATCAAACCGGCGCTGCAGAGGCTGCGCGCAGCTTCGTAACCCAGCACTCAACCGCTGCGCCACCAGGGAGGCCCTTGTTCCAGATCTTAATGGAATTGCTTTCAGCTTTTCACCATTGAGAATGATACTGGCTGTTGGCTTGTCATAGATGGCCTTTATGATGTTGAGGTATATTCCTTGTATCCCAAGAATTTCAAGGGCTTTTATCATGAATGGGTGTTGCACTTTGTCAAAAGCTTTCTCAGCATCTATGATATTATCATATGGTTTTTATATTTCTTTTTGTTGATGTGTTGCATAATGTTGATTGATTTTCGGATGTTGAACCATCCTTGTGTCCCTGGAATGAATCCTACTTGGTCCTGGTGAATTATCTTATGGATACATTGTTGGATTCTGATAGCTAAAATTTTATTGAGGATTTTTGCATCACTGTTCATTAGGGAGATTGGCCTATAGTTTTCCTTTTTTGAGTTGTCCTTGTTCGGTTTTGGTATTAGTGTAATGTTGGCTTCATAGAACGTGTTTGGTATTGTCCCTTCCTTCTCAATTTTTTGGAAGAGTTTGTGAAGGATAGGCACTAATTCATCTCTGAATGTTTGGGCTTTTTTTTTGGGGGGGAGGTTTTTGATTACCATTTCAATTTTGCTGCTTGTAATTGGTCTGTTTAGGTGTTCTATTTCTTCTTTATCTAGCTTTGGGTGATTGTAGAGTTGTAGGAATTTGTCCATCTCCTCTAGATTGTTGAACTTGTTTCCATATAACTGTTCATAGTAGTTACTGATTATTCTTTTGATTTCTGCTGTGTCCATTTTGATTTCCCCTCTTTCATTTATGATCCTGTTTATTTGTGCTTTCTCCCTTTTTTCCTTTGTGAGCCAGGGTAGGGGTTTGTCTATTTTATTTATTTTTTTCGAAGAACCAGCTCTTGGTTTCATTGATCTTTTGGATTGTTTTTTTAATTTCAATTTCATTTATTTCTGCTTTGGTTTTTATTATTTCTTTTCTTCTACTGGTTTTGGGTTTTTTTTGTTGTTCTTTTTCTAGATCTTTGAGCTTCGAGATTTAGGTTGTTTCTTTGAGTTCTTTCTTGTTTCTTGATGTGAGCTTCTATTGCTATATATTTTCCTCTTATTACTGCTTTTGCTGCATCCCATACATTTAGGATATTGGTGTCCTCCTTGTCATTCAATTCAAAGAATTTTTTAATTTCTTCTTTGATCTCCTCATTAGTCCAGTGGTCTTCCAGTAGTGTGGTTTTTAATCTCCATGAGGTAGGAGAGTTCCTTGCCTTCTTTTTATGGTTTATTTCTAGTTTGATGCCTTCATGGTCAGAAAAGATGGTTGGTATGATTTCAATCTTGGTGTATCTGTTGATGTTTGTCTTGTGCCCCAGTATGTGATTGATCCTGGAGAATGATCCGTGTGCGCTTGAGAAAAATGTGTACTCCATTTTCTGGGGGTTTAGTGTTCTATAGATGTCTGTTAAGCCCAAATGCTCTAGGTCCTTATTTAGAGCTTTGGTTTCTTTACTTATTTTTTGTCTTGTTGATCTATCCATTGTTGATAATGGTGTGTTGAGGTCTCCCACTACGTATGTGTTTTCTCTGATGTCTGTTTTCAGAGATGACAACAGTTGTCTGATATATTTTGGTGCTCCTTCATTTGGTGAGTATATGTTAATGAGTGTTAGTTCTTCTTGAAGTATTGTCCCCTTGATCATAATATAGTGACCATTGGGGTCTCTTTTTATCTTTTTTACTTTGAAATCTGTTTTATCTGATATAAGTATAGCTGTTCCTGCTTTCTTTTTTGGTCCATTTGCTTGTAGGATTGTTTTCCATCTTTTAACTTTGGGTCTATTTTTATCTTTTGTAGCTAAATTTGTTTCCTGGAGACAGCAAAAGGTTGGGTTTTGTTTCTTAATCCAGGCTGCAACTCTGTGTCTTTTTATTGAAGAGTTTAGTCCATTTACATTTAGAGTTAATATTGATATGTTAGCATCTGTATTTGCCATTGTGTTTGTCTTTCCTTTGATTTTATTTATCTGTTCTTTTAATAACTTTTTTTGGCCTTCTTTCATTGTTATTCATCCCTCTGAGGTTCTGGCTTTAGGTCTCCTTGTAGTATTTTTTGGAGTGGGGGTTTAGTCATAATGAAATTCCAGAGTTTCTGTTTGTCTGGGAAGGTCCTTATTCTTTCTTCATAGAGGAAGGAGAGCTTTGCGGGATAGAGTATTCTTGGGTGGCATCTGTTTTCTTAGAGTCTGTTGACTATGTCCCTCCACTCTCTCCTTGCCCGTAGTGTTTCTTCAGAGAAGTCTGATGTCAGCCTGATTGGTTTTCCTTTGAATGTTATCTGTTTCTTCCCTCTTGTCAGCTTCATTATTTTTCCCTTGTCCTGGATTCTTGGGAGCTTTACTATTATGTGTCTTGCTGTATTTTTCCTTTCGTTGTGAAAGTTTGGTGTTCTTCTTGCCTCTTGTATATCAATTTTCAGCTCCTTCTTCACATTTGGGAAGTTCTCTTCAATTATGTCTTTGAATATTTTCTCTGTTGCTACATCTCTCTCCTCTCCTTCTGGGATTCCTATAACTCTTATATTTCCTTTCCTCATGGAGTCAGATAATTCCCGAATCTTTCTTCGGTCTTTTTCCTTTGTACTTCTCTTTCCTTTTCTGTTTTGGTTCTTTTTATTTCTGTGTCTTCAAGAGTACTTAATCGTTCTTCCATTTCATCTATTCTGTTTTCATTGCTTTTCCCAGAGTTCTTTAGTTCCTCCATTAATTCTTTGATCTCCTGAGTTTCTTTTGCATCCCCCTTTAGAGACTCAATTTCATTCTTCTGATCATTGATTATTTTTCTCATATCATTGTTTTCCTTTATGAGTTCTGTCACTTTTTTAATCATGGCAATTTTAAATTCTTTTTCTGGAAGGCTCAGAAGTTCTTCCAGGTTACTGTTGTTGCAATCTGGGGGGTGGTTTTCTTTTTGTAGTGTGCTTTTTTCCTGAGGAGTTGTTAGGTTGAGTGTGGTTCTTCTACTCCCTACTGTCTGTTTTCTAATTTGTCGTATGCATTGGGACACTGTGTTGCTGGGACTGGCCGGCATCTTGGGTGAACTTCTCCGCTCCCCTCTGGCTCCTCCGGGAGCCATCTGTCGGTTTCAAGCAGTCTTTACTGAAGAAAGGTCCCTGTCCTAAAATGCTGATGTGGGGACACACTCCCATGTGCGCCTGGTCTGCCCCGGCAGTGGGTTCCCGCTCCCCGTCTGGGCTTGGACTGCTGGCCAGAAGGGGCCTGTCGTGGGTGAACTTCCCCACTCACCTCTGGCTCCTGAGGGAGCTTTCTGCTGTTTTCAGGCAGTCTTTACTGAAGAAATGTCCCTGTTCTAAAATGGCGATGCGGGACGCACTCCCTGCACATCCAGTCTCAGGCACACTCTTCTGCGTGCCCGGTCTGCCCCAGCTGTGGGTGCCCGCTCCCCCTGTAGGCTCAGACTGCTGGTCGGAAGGGGCCTGGCGTGGGCTAACTTCCCTTCTTGCCACTGGCTCCTCCGGGAGCCTTCTGCTGGTTTCAAGCAGTCTTTTCTGAAGAAAGGTCCCTGTTCTATGGGGTGTTAGTGACTTTTTTCTGGTCGCTAGGTGGCGCCAGAGATCTCTCCTAGTGTCCTTGGGGAGCTGTTTTTTTCACCCCGTGGGACAGGGAACAAAGCGGGAATGGTAAGGTAAACCTCAACGGCTTTGGGGTGCTGTGTCTGCCTTGTGCCCCACCGTCGTGGAGAACCCACGCCCCAAATTTCGTGCCCCCGGTCTCAGTTCCAAAGCCCTCAGGTCCAGGACGTGGGCTGTAGCCCATTTCAGTGGCCGCAGAAATGGCGCCTTTTGCACCCCTCTCCCGTGCCCGGGCGCCTGGTTCCTGATTACTCAGTGAGGGACTTTCACCTCAGTGAGGGCCCCCGCGCGTCTCCCCGCAAGCCTAGATCGCAGGCGCGGGGACCTGGGCAGCCGTGATCCATTTGCTTTTCAAGTGCGCTGCTTTTCCGCGCAAGCTTACCGGCTGGCCCGTGGCTGTGTGCAGGTCTCTGGAAGTCTCCGTTTTTCTCTAATGGAAACTGGAGCCGTTCTCTCACCTCTGTGGTGAATCCTGCAGGGTTCTCCACAGCTCCAGTTCACGGGGTGTGGTGGCTGAAATAGTTCCTTTCCATTCACAGTCTCGCTTGATGCATAGTTTGTTCTTGTTGGTCGTTTTAGTTTGTTTTTTCCTCCTTTCTGTTGGTTGGAGAGTGCCGACTTTGTGGGTGGGGGAGGTAGCAGCATTCTGAGCTTTCCTCCCTTCTAGTCCTCTTTTACGGCAACTTTTTTCTTCGGGTAGTGTGCTGGAGTTGTCCGTTTATCTTCCATGCCCCAGCTCTCACTGGGACATGCTGCTTTTCCTCCCTATTAACTTTTTTTTAATGGGATATCTTACTCGCAGCATCTCTTCACTGCCATGTTGATCCGCCTCTCTCAAAAAAATCTAAAAAAAAAAAAGTAGCTAAAAAAAAAAAAAAAGCTTTGTCAGATGCCACATAGTAGGGCCTGTACTAGGCCAGGTTTCCTATCCCCCATGTCTGCTCTGCATGTGCCCAACACCAGATCCTGTGGGCAGTGGCATAGCAGAGTAGATGTACGTGAGTCCTGGACGTTAAGAGTTCAATCGGGCTCTGGGATCCAAGGCACCCTGTGGAAAGGAGGAGAGGAGACTGTCTTGGTTGAGAGTGGGACTGAGAAGCACCCAAGGCTGCGTGTCAGGAAACAGGGGTGGTGGCAGGAGTCACCTGAAGCCCAGACAAAGAAGCCACATTGCAGGATGAAAGCTGGGCCCAGAATCGCTCCTTCCACACTGAGGAGGCAGAAAGGCAGTGCTGGGACAGAAGGTTTAAAGAAAGGAGAACTTCAAGGGGAGGTGCCCTCCAGTTGTGACAAGGTGTTAGTGATGGCAGGCCTGGAGGTGCTGCCCCAAACCCCGTAGAGGAACAGGGAGGAGCTGCCAGTCATCACCTGTCTGAACCAGGTGAGTGGAAGGTGAGACAGGGACTCTCATGCCCAGGCCCTGTCTTACAGTCAGGGGGCCCAAGGCCTGATGAAAGAGCCCTGGCCAGAGCCTCTCCACCACTCCCCTCCTGCTGAGCTGAAGGACCTGTGCCTGCGCCTGGTGAGTGTCCTGGGAACGGGAGCGGGGCTGCTGCTGAGGGAGCTCAGCCCAGAGCAGGGGAGCTGGGAAGGGCTGGGGTGGGAGGTGAATATGTCAGAGGAGGAGGCCAGGGAACCTGAGGGCCAGTGCAGGAGGGTCTGGAGCCAAGTGTGGCCATAGGCAGAGGAGGTGGACGGCAGCACCTTTGGGCTTGGAGGCAACAAACTGATCAGCAGGGGGTGGCCTCCAAGGACAGGAACATGAACTCCAGCACCTGCCCCACTGACAGCTTGGTGGGTGAGCTCACCTTGGAAACGCAGTCCTGTTCTACCTGCCAAGGAGCAGCCTGGGCTTGCATAGGGGAGCACAGGCTCCCTTGGGCTCATTGTCCCCCATGGCCATGGTGAAAATGTCCCATGTTGACAGCACGGAGCACCTGGGAACCAGCACACCATTAATGGGCTGAGGAGCTCGGAGCAGAGACCTGAGGTCTGTACTCTGGTCACAGTGTTGGGGCTCCACGTTTCTCGCAGGGTACGAGGACTTGAGAGGATTACCAGTCTCTCCTTGAGTCTAGTGAATTTGGTCCCACACTGTTGCCTTTGCAGAATAAAACCAGTCTGGAAGTTAACGAATCAGGGCATGATAATTGCACTTGTTTAAGTAAATAATATCCCCTTGTATGGTATATGAATTAGAGGATTTCAGAGTCTCAGAAAAAAGTGCATCGGGTCCATGGTAGCTTACATGTCCTTAGAGTCTTGGCATGTTTTATAGTAGTGTTTGCTCTAGGTAACTACTTGGTACAATAGATGAAGTTTGCTGCCTCCTAACAAGCAAAGGCTTTTCTTCCAAATCCTTGATGCCAGAGTACTTAAATTATAGCAAGATACTTAAATCATAAAACTAGTGGAAATAGTATTTCATGACATTAAATGTAGCTGAAGGTCAGCCCGGGTGAGGCGTGCGTGTGCTGTTTCTCACTCCATTGTGTCCACTCAGCTACAGAGCACCCACCTGCCAACATGTCCTGCCAGCAGTGCCTGCCCCCTCCCAAGTGCACCCCCAAGTTCATGCCCAAGTGTCCTCAACAGTGCCAGACCCCAAAGTGCCCCCCAAAGTGTCCCCCCAAATGCCCTCCAGTGTCTTCCTGCTGCAGTTCTGGGGGTGGGGGATGCTGCAGTTCTGCGGGTAGTGGCTGCTGTAGCTCTGAGGGTGGGGACTGCTGCCTGAGTCACCACAAGTCCCAGAGTTCCCAGAGCTACAGACAGCAGAGCTCTGGCTGTTGCAACCAACCCTCAGGGGGCTCCAGCTGCTGTGGAGGTGGGAGCAGCCAGTCCTCTGGAGGCTGCTGCTGAAGTGGACCCTGAGGCAAGAAGAAAGACTTGGAATCAGCAAATGGCCATACCCTGCCTGGTCCTCCTGCCTCTGCCCATAGTGCTGATGTTTGGTCTGTGCAGAAGTCTGACTCTGAGGCTCCTAGTGCCCTGGTGTCCAGGAGCTCAAACCTTTTCCCCAAACCCATTCCCTGACTTCCTCCTCTAGATGCTCATATTGTGACCTCTCTGGGCCCTCAAATGTGTCCTTCCACTGCTATCCTTTGCATCCCCAATGTCATGTGAACAATAAAACTAGAATTGGAAACAAGTCTTGGCTGACTCTGTATTTTCCATCATTTTTTTTCCTCTGTATTCCTCATTATTCCTACTCCATCCACAGCTCCTATTCATGGATACTCAGTATTTTCACAAACATAAGACAGAGTTGTGTTGGTGAAAGGTTTACTGAACTCCTAATTATAATATTTATCACATGATAATAGGATAAGTGGGACTGAATTCCAGAGTCTCAGAAAGGAGAGGGTTCTGTACACGTATCGAGCTAGAGTGGAGAGATGTGTTTACATGTATAGCCCACACACAGGTGAACAGCAGAAAATAAAGTGGGGGAATCACACCGGGTATTGAAAGTCACTCATAGTTGCTGGGGTTACTTTGACACAAGTGTTTTGCTGGCTGAGGCTCCCTTAGAGTCCAGGGTAAGGACCCAGAGGAGGGATTGGGGGTGGAGGAAAATATGCCCTCGATATCTGAGGCCACGGATAATAAACAAGATTCTGTCTAGATCTGTATCTGTGCCTATATTTTAAATCTACCTCTATTGTTTTTCTCTGCCTATAATTTGAGTGAATATTTGTATATACACATAATCTAAGATATCACACACATGTGCACACATGTACCACTTAGGACGGACATAGGTACCACTGCCCATGATGACCCTTAAGGGACAGGCATTATTGACTCAATTATGTCTCATCCCAGAGTCTGTTAATTACTTTGGACTCTTCTAGATGAAGGATTTTCTTCTCATCATTACCCATAGTTCTAAGATGCCTTCAGATAATTAATTATTTGAGCCTGCTTTTCACAATATCGCCCTCCAGACACAGAAGAAGCATCTGCAGCATATCAACTTGAGGATAGTCTTTATCTTACTTTCCAGCCACCTCCAGGGCCCTGGTGCATGAGGAGCAGCAGCAACACTGCAGGTCCCTAGAGAAGCCCAGGCTCTCCTGCCCTGTGGGGTCCTCTCACCTCCCAGACCTTCTGGTCACCTTCACAGTCCTCCCCATACACTTGTCAAAGGTTTGCGCACTGTCAATTTTTTTTTTTAAGATTTATTTATTTATTTATATAAGCACTGGGTACAGTCAGTAGTGTGGGAGGGTGAGAAAATTCACCAGAGCCAAAGTGGGGAGCATAGAAGGCAGAAGGACCAAAGTACACTGCTGAGGGGAGCAGCGGGCGGCAGGAGAGGTCTGTGCACCATGTGGGACCCTCCTCCGGTGGCCGGGGAGCAGCCAGGGATCGAACTGGTGCTGCAGAGGCTGCGGGCAGCTTTGCAACTCAGCGCTCAAACGCTGCGCCACCAGGGAGGCCCTGCACACTGTCAACTTTTGGGAGCCACAGGGTGTGCTCCTGGGCCCACAATCCTGAGTCCCACCTACCTGCAGCACCAGCACCCCACCGCCCTACCAGATGACCTGAGACTGCAATAATAGCTTGGTCACAAGGCAGAGAAAGAGGATGTCTTCCCACTGAGACCTTCAATTATATCACTGAGCTCAGCACAGGCATGCAGCTTCCTGACATGCTGCAGCTACTGGCACCTCCTGATACCTTCACATGCTAACTGTCACAAAGGCATCACCTTACCCTGCTCGAGATTATATAAAAAATGCACTGCGACCAGACTGGGTACAACTGCTCAGCGACTGCCCACCTGGCCCCAGCTTTCACTAACATGTCTCTTCCTGTCTTTCCTTAATCTCCTACTGTCCTCCCTCAATTCTGCTTGACTCGGCTGGTCCCTGGCCTCATCCTCCACTCAGCTTTCTGCTTCTCACTCACAGACTCACCCTCTTCCCATGGGTTAGGTTCTAGAAATCAAGTTCTTATTCTCCTGTACAAGCAGTGCTGGTTCCCTCCACTCCTCTGCAGGGTTATCGTCTCCTGAAAATGTACAGAAGACTCAGCTGAACAAAAGGCTTTTTTTGCAAATCAGATGCACCTTTCCTGGAAAATAGCTGTGGTTAAAAAGAATGTACCCCTTTTACTACAGATGGACGGATGATACATTTGATTGTGCTCATCAAGTTGCAGAATCTTTACCAGGCATTTTCCTCCCATGACTCTGTGACCTTCATGACACCTTGATAATAAATTATATTGATTTTAAAGTTGAGGAAATAGAATGAGAAAGATTAGGTAGTTTCCACAAGATCCCACTGCTCATAAGTGGCAGAACTAGTATTTAGAGCCAGGTATCTTCTGGGACAGTGTAAACACACACACACACCCAGGATATGCCAGGGTGGCTGGGACAGAGCAGACATTTAGAGGTTTCTAGAGTCTCACAAGAAAACTGAACATCAGGCAAAATTCCAAGAAGGTGATATGAGGAAGGGAGAAGAGGTGACACTGATGATGGGAACGGGCTCCCTGGAGGAGGCAGAGGAGCTGCCAGTCATCAAGTGTCATATCATCCACGTGCATGGAAGGAGGTGAGGTGGGGACTCATGTGTAGGCCTGTCTCACCCTTTGGGGTAAGAGCCCAAGACCAGGATAAAAGGGCCTCCTTAACATTCTCCACTATACAATGCAAGTGAATCCTCTCTCATTCCCATCCCCACAAATCATTAGCCAAATCACCAACAAAGTCCACTCCGGGTTACACAAGACCATCACACACTGGGCGGAACATTATTCTACTAAAGAAGAGAAGAGACAGAACAAAACCAGCTGCAGTGGAGGGTGTTGGTCCTCCCTCTCCAGCAGGGGCCAGTTCACCTGCACACCCCTGTCATGTTCAGTGTAAGCCCCTGTCCCTTCCTTACAGGACACATGTCCATGGGCTGGGTAGAAGCCATAGGATGCCCTGCTTCAGGCAAGCAGGAAGGTTGCGCTCACTGAGTGTGAAACAAGAGAGTCCCACAGGGGTGATCAGACCAGGACAGGCCTGGTGGCGGCTGATCCCAACTAAGAAAGGGTTCTGGATGGAAGCCCCATTTTATGAAGCAAATGAAAGATTGAACACGTGCAACAGCCTTTTCCAAACTAGACACTGTCAACTTTTCACCATCATGTGAGTGGGGGAGACACTGTTGAGATCTAATCTCAATAATGCAAACTGATTGAGGGTTTTTTTTTTTTTTCTGTGCTTCAGAGGCATCAATTATCTTTGTTTTCTTTTCTCGATTTCCATAAACTCTTTAAAAGTTATAAATGATGAAGCAATACTCTTAAAGTTTAGAAAAGATATTCAATTACTATTTCAAATAGTGAAAAAAGCAAATTTTCTGCCTGGTGAGGGTGATCTATTTTTTATGTACTTCTCTCTTATGCTGTAACTGTGCTGAATTTTACTATTCTGAACTGTTGCAGCTAGCATTCTCTTATTTATCTATTATTTTATCATGATACTTTTATCTAATTTTTCTATTTTTATCTCATTTTGCTAAATTTTATGTAAAATGTGTGTTCTTTTTAAACTTCAATTTTCATTCCAATAAATATTGTTCATGAGTGAATCACCAAAATCATTATGTTAATTTGCATTGCCAATGACACAGCTTAAACTTTTGCACAAAACTAAGTCAGTATTGTGAGCTTTTTAATGTGGTATATAGTGAATATAAATGATCCTGCTTAAAAGCTGAGTTATATTTGTTTATTGCTGAGGTAGAATTGACTTTATTATCTAACTATTGTGGAAATAAGAAGTATTTCTTCTTTTTAAAAAGAATTGATGATTGTTGACTTTTCCAAATCTCTTACAGGAATGTTTACTTGTTTACTCTTAATTTATATGACTTGTATGAGTATTATGAATATTACTCCTGTAGTTGTCATATGGAATCTATTTTCCCAATTACATTTTTAAACTTTGTTTCTCAGAGTGGTTTTAAAGCATGTTCCTGCAAAATTGAGAGGAAGGTACAGAGATTTTCCCTCATCACCTTCCCTACTGTCTATATCCCTACCCTGAGTGGCATATTATTGCCCTATGATCCTACACGACACACATCATCAGAGTGTGCAGACCACCTGCAGCTCACCCCTGGTGTTGTACAGTCTGAGGACAGGTGTGTGGTTATGTTGTAGTCAGCTCTATGGTGTCACATGCAGTATTTCACTGCCCTGAAAATCCTCTGTACTCTGTTTATTCATTCCTTTTTCACCCCACCCCCACAACCCTGGTACAACTAGTCATTTTACTTTCTCCATAGTGTTGCCTTTTCCAGATGGTCATATATTATAGTTTAATGATCTGGAGTATTGTCTTTTCAGATTAGCTTCTATCACTTAGTAATACATATTTATGGTTTTCCAAGTCTGCTCATGACAAACGCTCATTTCTTTATAGTGTCAAATACCATCCATTGCATGGACTTCACACATTCATCCACCAACTCACTTCAAGGAGGCCTCCAAGATTTGGCACTTGTCAGTAAAGAAGCTCTAAACATCTGTAGCAGATTTTACTTGGATAAATGACAGACAGGGGGACTTCTGCAGCCTGGAAGGCAGGGACCAGGCGGACGGTTCAGCCTCAGATCCTCCACGGCCAACCAAGACTTTACTTTGGCAGGGGGATGAGGCTCAAGAACAGGCCGAGACAACTCAAAATCCACAGGTCTGGATGCCATCAGGGATTTCTGGGTGCTCCTGTAGTAGCCACCTGTTCAGTGCAAGAAGAAGTTAGTAATTTAGGCTAATTGTAGCTGAGGCTGCTGGAGACTTTCTTGGATCCAGAGAGGAGGAGTCGGGGCATGCAAATAATTGGTGTTCAAAACAAGAGCAAAATATAATGTATTTGTCAGTCTAAAGCATAAAGATTTAACTCTCAACTTAATCTGTCTGAGTACGGGAGTCAGTCCAAGAATTGGCTCACTCAACTCATGGTGACCTGAATATTATTTCTCAATGTGAACACAACCAAGTTGCAAAGAGAAGAGCATTTCCTCCTGGGTTTTCAAGTGACTTTAGTTTGATGTAACTGATGAATTAGGTCAGGTTGTGATCACCTGACAGTCAGGGCTGTCTCCGAGGCCAACTTGTCCAACACTGAACCCCTATTCTTTGTACTGATTTCCTTAAAAAGCAGAAGTTCAAAACAACCTTTCCCTATTCAAGCATGGACACATATAGAAGGAACCAGACCTGGACGGGTGTGATCAAAGGGGCTTGGGAAGGGGCAGCAGAAGCACAGTCATAGGAAACACTGGCACTCCTATTCGTAAAAGCCTCCTGCCTTGGGGCTCAGGGTTGTCTTAGTCATTTGCCACCGGGAACATGGAACTCAGGCTGTCTCAACCCTGCTGTGCTCCCTCCCTGCTCCCCTCCTCCCAACAGGACCCCTGTAACTCTGTCCTCCCACACCCATAGGGACAGTGTAGGGATTCTGGTCCCTCCACACCTGTTTCACCTTCTCACACCTTACAACTCACATAGATAGGTCCTCCCAGAACGGAATATTGTTCAAAGACAGACAGCAAGAAAGACAGACAGACCCACTCTTGTTAGGAAAAGAAGCTACGCTCAAAACCAGGACAGCATCTCTAATTTCATTTCTCAAGGATTGACGTTTTATTTTCAGATCCCACCATGTTACTGGTCCCTGGAAGTCAGTTTTCTTGTTGGGTGTTTTTTCTCATGGCTCTCATGGAAATCCTGCAAATATTTTTCTCTGATTATTTCAATATTCAGTTGGACAAGCTGAAAAATGAAGAGGGTTAAAGACATGTCAGATGCCACATTGTAGTGCCTCTTCTGGGTCTAGTCTTCCTTAACACAGACACGCAGACCCTGTGGGGACAGTGGCACAGCAGAGTAGGCATAGGTAGGTCCTGGGGACTAAGATTTCAATTAAGGCTGTGAGATCCAAGGCACCCTATGGAAAGAAGAGACTGTCTTGGTTGAGAGTGGGACTGAGAAGCACTCAAGGCTGCCTGTCAGGAAACAGGGGATAGTGGAAGGAGTAACCAACCGCAGGCAAAGAAGCCACATTGCTGGATGGGAGCTGGGCCCAGAATCATTCCATTGACACTCTGAAGTAGAAAGGAAGTTCTAAGACAGAGTGTTTAAGGAAAGGGAAGCCCCATGGGGAGGTGCCCCTGCTTAG
The DNA here is from genome assembly GCF_964194135.1 of Talpa europaea. Classification (NCBI taxonomy): domain Eukaryota; kingdom Metazoa; phylum Chordata; class Mammalia; order Eulipotyphla; family Talpidae; genus Talpa; species Talpa europaea. The sequence continues at coordinate 79,697,557 of NC_140076.1, forward strand.
AACAAGGAGTAAGTGATGGCAGTGAAGTTCCCACCCAACCCAGTGCCCTGGGAGCAGCTACCCAGAGCCCCATGGAGGAACAGGGAGGAGCTGCCAGTCATCACCTGTCAGAACCAGGTGGGTGGGAGGTGAGACAGGGACTCTCATGCCCAGGCCCTGTCTCACAGTGGGTGGCAGAACCCAAGGCCAGTATAAAAGGGCCCCTGGCCAGAGCCTCTTCACCACTCCCCTCCTGCCAAGCTGAAGGACCTGTGCCTGTGCCTGGTGAGTGTCATGAATGGGAGCGGGGCTGCTGCTGAGGGACCTCAGGCCAGAGCAGGGGCAGATGCGCGGGGCTGGGGTGGAAGGTGAATGTGTCAGAGGAGGTGGCCAGGAAGCCTGAGGGGCCAGTGCAGGAGGGTCTGCAGCCAAGTGTGGCCACAGGCAGAGGATGTAGATGGCAGCACCTTAGGGCTTGGAGGAAACAGGCTGGTCAGCAGTGGGCGGCCCCCAAGGACAGGGACATGAACTCCAGCACCCTGCCCCGCTGACAGCTTGTGGGGAGCTCACCTCTGAAACGCAGTCCTGTTCTACCTGCCAAGGAGCAGCTGGGCTTGGACAGGGGCGCACAAGCTCACTTGGGCTCATTATCCCTCCCAGCCATGGGATGATGGAGTGGGAGCAAAGAACTTATATCTGACCTGAAATTGGCTAGATGTTGGGTGTTTCACATCCCAGGTCAGCAGGAATTGAGAGATTTACCAAAGTTTTCCTGAATACATGGATTTACTGACACTGGTAATATACAATGCAGATGGTATAGAATAAAACAATCTTGGGGCTGTGACAATAGCAAATAATTACAGTATTTTTTCATTAGGAAAAAATATTCCATGAAATGACATATAAACCAGATGGTTGCAGAATTAGAGGGCAAAATTAGAGTCAACTACATTTCTACATATAAAACTGGATTATTAGAAACGTTTTATACTATCATTTGGTCTCAGTTTATTACTCAGCATATGAGATGAATATTCCTGTTTAACTTACAAGGATTTAACAGGATCCAAACAAATGATACAAGCATAAGGAAAATACTAGAAGTAGTAAAATCAATGCTGATGTTTCATGATTTAAGTGATCCTGAAGGACAAAAAGGATAGGAGCTTCCATGTGCAGTTCTTACTCCTTGTTTGCCTCTCCGCAGCTCCTAATACCCACTCGCCAACATGTCCTGCCAGCAGAGCCAGCAGCAGTGCCAGCCCCCTGCCCAGTGCACCCCCAAGTGCCAGACTCCTAAGTGCTCACCTAAGTGTCCCCCAAAGTGCCCTCCAGTGTCTTCCTGTTGTAGCTCTGGGTGTGGGGGCTGCTGTAGCTCTGGGTGTGGGGGCTGCTGTAGCTCTGGGGGTGGGGGCTGCTGCAGCTCTGGGGGTGGAGGCTGCAGTAGCTCTGGGTGTGGGGGCTGCTGTGTGAGCCACAAGCCCCGCAGGTTGCGCCGCCACAGATACCAGAGCTCTGACAAGTGCAACCAGCCCTCAGGGGGCTCCAGCTGCTGTGGGGGGTGCTCCAGCTGCTGTGGCGGAGGCTCCAGCTGCTGTGGAGGAGGCTCCAGCTGCTGTGGAGGTGGGAGCAGCCAGTCCTCAGGAGGCTGCTGCTGACGTGGAGCGAGAGCCAAGAAGAGCAGACTTGCAGAATGCAAAGATTCCAACATTTCTTCCTCTTGAGAATGGCTGATGCCCAATCAGACCCATGAAATACTTCATTCTGCTTAGAAGAGTCCTCTGCTCCAGTATCTAGAAGTCCAGAATCTTTCTCTAAAATCTCTTCACTACATCTAGCTGTTCTGAGAACAATAGCACAAACACTAAGTCACTTCCCACTGCTTAATGTTGTGCTCTGCTGCCTGAATTGAAACAATAAACATGATTTATCTGCTTACTAACTTACTTCAGATTGAGTCAGCATTCTGTTTATTATCATTTTTTTTCAGGGTGGCTTGTGTTCTTTTTAATGTAATGTGATATAATACAATATATATAACATACATACACATACAAGGTGTTACAGATGGAAAGTTTTCTGCAATTTATGACTTTGGGTACTTGACCTTTTCTTGATAAAACAGTCCTTAGTTTTTTTTTTTTTTATGCATTAGTGTTTTGATATGGAAGCTAACTTAGGTCCTATCTTGGGCATAAAATATTTCACTCTGCAAATGCATCGTATTTTGAATTGTTGAAGTAATGGTTTCCTTGTTTCAGTGGTTTCTAATCTTAAAATGTATTATCATTTTTTTCTCTTCTCTGCTGGTAACCCTGATGCCTCAGTGGACAGGCATGGGTTGGGAGGGTAGAGAGAAAAGTTTGTATTTTTTATATATACCTCAATAATCACTAAAGGAGTGAGAAAAACAATTGAGTCATTTGTACAATTTAGATCTGCTTTAGCCATATTTGATTCTTAGCAAAGCTGGAGTCTTATAATAAGCAAATAATAAGCACTGGAATTTATTCAGAGGGATAAATAGAAATGTAAAAGTTTCCCAGGCTAAATTTGGGATGGTTTGAACTTGTAAATAATTAAGAACAGTGATGCATTATAGATCATTTCATATAATAGGAACCCTTGAGGTCAATATTGATGATTACTAGATAGAAAAATGGGGGAGACCCTCAAGGGGAGACCTGAGGTCTTTTGTTTCCAGTAGAATATGTCAAAGACTGTCTGATAAAGTGGCAGGAGAGCTGCAGGTGTAAAACTGTTTTTAGGTTACATAGCAGAGGTTGAGTCAGGTGCGAGCCATTGCTTAGGAGTGGAGCTGAGGGGCAAATTTGGGTAAAAAGCATGATATTTGCCTATTCATACATTGTCTCACTAGAGTCCTTATTTTTCTAAGAAAAATATAGTAACTATGTAGGGGAGATAGCACACAACCACATGGCCAGGTGATTAACATTATGTTATCAACAAGAGCAGGTGAACATCTGTGCCTGCAGATATACATGACCTGACCCGGACACGGTGTCCCTTCTGGGGACTCTAACATGAGCCTAATCACAAGCAAGCATCAGAGAAACTGTAAATCAGGAAGTTCCTATTTTTTTAAAAAAATGAACAGAGAGCTGTACTCTCCAAAATTATCAATTACATAAAAAAAGACTGTGAAAATGTTCCAGAAGAATAAGATTGAAGGAGAAGTGATGGCTAAGTGCAAACGTTGATCCTAAACTAGATTCTGTACTGCTGGGGGGAGTGTTAAAAAGGTACATTTTTAGGTTGAAAAGGTTGTATTTTTGCATCTTTTATTCTTCCACAAAAATGGGTCTTTATTTATAACTAAAGAATTGCAGAAACATGAACTGTGAACTTGCTGCAACTTCTGATTCGCTTCAGGTGAGTGACTGTCACTCTGGCATGGACAGTGGGCAAACATCACTCTCCATTTGTGCAAAGTTGCCTCTTGTCTCTCATGTTTCCCACACCCACCCTACTCCTCGTCTCTCTCCTGGGGGCACAGCCTATCAGTTGGATAGACATGAAGCACAGACATCTTAATGTAACATACCCTTACTTTCTAAAACTGTAATTGTTGTGGAGAGTGACCCCACCGCCATGGTGACAAGAGAGTTTCATGCTTTATTCCCAAGAGTATCATTGATCAGAGGTACACTACTCCAGGATCCCTAAGATCCGGTGAAACTGAAGCAACACTGCACTATAGAGTCCAGTGTAGACTGCACCAGAGGGACATGGAGGAGATCCATGTATAGTGGACGGAGATCAGTACCCTGAGCCTGGGTCTTGGGTTGAGGGAAACATACTACAGGTCTGTTATCTCATCCAGGCTCCTTAGAAGGGGAAAGAAACAGTGTAGAGATGCATCCTTCATCCAGGTTAAAGACACACAGAGAAGCTGGGGCACCGCACACAGGCTAGGGTCCACCGTGAAAGCGTCAAAGAAGGTGCACTCAATAGCTCCCCACTCTCAACCCTTCAAAACTGACACTGACCTCATGCAGCTCAGTGGACAAGACTGCTGAGCTTCAGACCTGGAAATGCCTAGAAAGGGTAAGTTGGTTCTACAAACACAAGCCAGGTCCTGCCACCCCAAGCACCTCTCAGCAGTGGGTGGACCCTTAGTACTCTCCTGCACCCTCCTGACGCAGAAACTTCAAAATATGGAAGCCAGCAGGGCCAAAATCAATCAGCAATCAACCAATAAAGAAATACTAAAATGTCAGCTGAGAGAAGTATTTGGAGTTAATTCTCTTATACTGCTACAGTTATTTTGAAAAAAAAAAAACAGGAATATATATATATATATATATATATATATTTATATTTTTTGGTGGGACCCTTGCAGGTGGCTGGGGAACAAACCGGCGCTACAGAGGCTGTGGGCAGCCTCGCAGCCCAGTGCTCAACTACTGTGCCACCAGGGGAGGCCCAAAAACATGAATAATTTTTTCAATGTTATTTTAAAGATTTATTTATTTATGCATACAAGATCTGCGGTACAGGCCATAGGTGTGGGGAGTGGTGAGAGGATTCACCAGAGAGAGTGGGGTACAGAACAGGCAGATTGACCGAAGTACACTGCTGAGTGGCGCAGCGGGTGAATCAGGAGAGGTCTGCTGCTCCATGTGGGTTGCTCCCTGGCTGGCCAGGTGATGGCACTCATGCTACAGTGGCTGCAGATTGATTTATAGGTTGTGTCTTAACTCATTGAACCATCAGGGAGGCCCAAAACAAGAAAATTTAAAGTAGCAAAATGGGAAGTGAAAAAATATAACACATGGTAACTAAAGATCTTAGTGAAATGTGACATTATCAGGAGAGAACAAATCTCCAAAATCCACTCACAAACTGCTAGAAGATTATATCTTCCCATGTGGCAAAAAGTTCAAACTATCTATAATAAACTGAAATAAATATTCAAAAACTCAGAAAAGCATGTCAAAGAGAAACAACAGAACTCAGAAAAAATATGCTAGTAAGCACTCTGACTCCATGGGAAACAGAAACAACAACAACAAAAAAAAATCATACACACAAATTAAAACAGAATTATATCAAACTAATAAACTTCTGCAGAGTGAAAGAAATTTGCATTGAAACGACGCAAAACATCCTTCTATAAAGAGAGGGCTTCCCTGGTGGTGCAAGGGGTTAAGACGCTACCTCTGAAGCTGTCTGCAGCCACTGCAGCACGAGTTCAATGCCCCGGCCAGCCAGGAAGCAACACACATGGCACAGCAGACCTGACTCCCCCGCTGCTCCCTTCAGCAGTGTGCTTTGGTCAATCTGCCTGTTCTGTTCTCTGTCTGTTGTGGTGAATCCTCTCAACTCTGTCTCTCGTGAATCCTCTCAACTTCCCCTCCCCCCCCACACACACACCTCTGGCCTGTACCTCAGCTCTTGTTAGCATAAATAAATAAATCTTAAAAAATAAAAATAAAAACTGGACTGAGGATCTGAGCAGACACTTCTCCAAGGAAGACCACCAGATGCCCATAGATGCTCATCACCTCCTATTACTAGGAAAATGCACATCAACCCCTAAGCTCACGCCTGTGAGAACGGCTATTCTCCAAGACAAGAGGCAACATGTGCTGCAGATGCTGCAATGAGAAAGGAATCTTTATTCACTATTTGTGGGAATGTAAATTTGTGCAGCAATTATGGAGGGCAGTGTGGAGAGTCCCCAAAGAAATAAAAATAGAAATGCCATATTATCCAGTTACCCCACTCTGGTATTTACCAGGAAAACCCACAAACAACTAATTTGAAGACAAAAATCTTTCAAATTATCCTCAGAGGTGGAAGTCAGCATACCAATGGCTCATTCTCAGGGAAGCAACCTGGGAGGAGAACAGAAGAGGCATCTGAGAAAATCCACAGATGGAGCCCCTGTCTTGTCTGCCAGCGGCAGGAAGGAGGAGCATGAAATCACACCTGCTGCACCCCATGTCTATAAAGGTAGCTCAAGGATACAATCTCAAATGACCTTTGATCTTTCAGTCAGGTAGCTCTGACTGAATTAGTTTTGTAAGGGGAAAGGTTTGTCTTGATATGATGAATAATGATTTTCTTTACAAATGAACTAAGTTTGCTGAAAACCAACATAGTTATCTGAAAATGTTGGAAAATAACCAAATGTGTTCAGTGTCCTTAAGAAAAAGCAACATTGCCTACTTTCTGTGCTTGTGATTATGTGCATAATCTAAGTCATGAGCCCGGAAGGCAGTGCTAGTATCAGTGATCTGATTGGGAGCCACAGCTCTGGGGGTTGGAGGTTGCTGCGGTTCTGGGGGTGGGGGCTGCTGCCTGAGCCACTGCAGGTCCCAAAGTTCCCAGAGCCACAGACGGCAGAGCTCTGGCTGTTGCAACCAGCCCTCAGGGGGCTCCAGCTGCTGCGGAGGTGGGAGCAGCCAGTCCTCTGGAGGCTGCTGCTGAAGTGGACCCTAAGCCAAGAAGTACAGACTTGGAGTCAGCAAATGGCCAGATCCTGGCTGGTCTTCCTGCCTCTGCCCATGGTGCTGATGTCTGGGAGCAAAAGTCTGACTCTGAGCTGCCTGTGCCCTGATGTCCAGGAGCCCAAAACCTCTTCCCCAAACCCACTCACTGCCTTCGTTCCTAGATGCTCATATTGTGACTGCTCTGGGCTCCCAAAGCTTGTCCTTCTACTGTTACCCTTTTGCATTCCCAATCTGATGTGAACAATAAAACTAGAAATGCAAACAAGCCTTGGCTTGACTCTGTATTCCTCATTATTTCTTTCCTACTCCATCTGCAGCTCCTGTTCCCGAGTACTCAGTATCTTCACAAGCATAAGACAGTGTTTTGTTGTCAAAGGGTTTACTGAACTCCTAATTCTGACATTTATCGCATAGTAATAGGATAAGTGGGACTGAATTGCAGAGTCTCAGAAAAGAGATGATCTGTACAAATGTAGAGCTAGAGTGGGGAGATGTGTTTACAGGTACAGCCTCCACACAGGAAAATGGTAGAATATAAAGTGGGGGAATCACACAGGGTATTGAAAGTCACTCAGAGATGCTGGGGTTGCCTTGACACAAGGGTAAGGCTGGCTGAGGCTCCCTTAGAGTCCAGGGTAAGGACCCAGGAGGGAGGGATTGGAGAAGTGGGGAAACATACCCTCAATGTCTGAGGCTGAGAATAATAAGCAAGGTGCCCTCTAGATCTGCATGTGTGCCTATATTTTAAATCTACCTCTATTTTTTGTCTCTGCCTCCATATGTGAGTATATATTTGTATACAGACAAAATCTAAGATACCACACACATGTGCACACATGTACCAATTAGGACACAGACTCCACTGCTCATGATGACCTGAGTGACAGGCAGTATTGACTCAATCATATCCCATTCCAGAGTCTGTTAAATTACTTTGGACTCTTCTAGATAGAGGGTTTTCTTTTCATCATTACCCGTAGTTCTAAGTTGTCTTCAGCTAATTATTTGAGCCTGCTTTTCACAATATCACCCTCAAGACATGGAAGAAGCACCTGCTGTGTATCAAGTTGAGGATAGTCTTTATCAACTTTCCAGCCACCTCAAGGGCCCTGGTGCATGAGGGGCAGCAGCAACACTGCAGGTCCCTAGAGAAGCCCAGGCTCTCCTGCCCTGTGGGGTCCTCCCACCTCCCGGACGTTCATGTCACATGCAAAGGCCTCCACCCTCACTTGTCCCAGGTTTGCACACTGTCACCTTTTGGGAGCCAGGGGTGTGTGCTCTTGGGCGACAGTCTTGAGTCCCACTGCCCTGCCACCCATTGCCCCACCGACCCACCAGATGACCTGAGACTGCAACAGTTGCCCAGTCACAAGGCAGAGAATGAGGGTGTCTTCCCACCGTGACCTTCAAGCTAGATCATTGAGCTCAGCACAGGCATGCAACTTCCTGATGTTGCTGCAACCACTGGCACCTCCTGATACCCTCAAGACACTAACTGTCACAAGGCATCACCTTGCCCTGCCCTCCCCAAACTTGAGATTGTATAGGTAAACGCCCTGCACCAGGGCCCGATTGCTCAGCAACAGTCCACCTGGTCCCATCTTTCACTAACATGTCTTTTCCTGTCTTTCCTTAATCTCCTACCATCCTCCCTTGATTTTGCTTGACTTAGCTTGTCCCCAGTACTCACCCCTCCTTTCAGCTTTATGCTTCTCATGCACAGACTCACCCTCTTCCATTTTCTAAGATTCTAGAAATCAGGTTCTCTTTCTCCTGTGCAAGCAGTGCTGGTTCCCTCCAGCTCCTCTGCAGGGTTATCATCTCCTGAAAATGCACGGAAGACTCAGCTGAATAAAGGGCTTTTTGAAAATCAAATGCACCTTTCCTGGAAAATAGCTGTGGTTAAAAAGAATGGACCCCTTTTTACAAGGGGTAGATGGATAGTCCATTTGATTGTGCTCATTAAGTTGCAGAATCTTTACCACACATTTTCCTTGTATGACCCTGTGACCTTCAGGACACCTTGAGACTGATTTGTATTTATTTTAAAGTTGAAGAAATAGAATGATGTGTGAGGAAGGGAAAAGAGGTGGCACTGATGATGGGAACAGGCTCCCTGGAAGGAGGCAGAGGAGCTGCCAGTCATCACCTGTCACAGCATCCATGTGCATGCCAGAAGGTGAGGTGGGGACTCATGTGCAGGCCTGTCTCATCCGCTGGGGTAAGAGCCAAAGCCAGGATAAAAGGTCCTCCTTAACATGCTCCACTATATGATGCAAGTGAAGCCGCTCCCACCCCCACAAATCATTCGCCAAATCACTAACAAAGTCTGCTCTGGGTTACATAAAACCATCAAACACTGGGCGGAACATTACTCTACTAAAGAAGAGAAGAGACAGAACAAAACCAGTTGCAGTGGAGGGTGTTGGTCCTTCCTCTCCAGCAGGGGGCAGTTCACCTGCACACCCCTGTCATGTTCAGTGGAAGCCCCTGTCCCTTCCTCACAGGACACATGTCCATGGGTTGACCAGGAGCCATACAATGCCCTGCTTAGGCAGGCACGAAGGAGCGCTCACTGAGTGTGAAACAAGGAAGATAGTCCCACAGGGGTGATCAGCCCAGGACAGGCTGATCCCTCGCTAAGGAAGGGTTCTGGAAGGAAGGTCCATTTTTTGCAACTGAATGAAAGACTGAACAGGTGCAACTGCCTTCCCCACACTAGACACTGTCAACTTTTCACCACCTTTGGGTAGGGGAGACACTGTTGAGATCTAATCTCAATGATGCAAACTGATTGAGGGTTTTTTTTTTCTGTGCTTCAGAGCCATTCATTAAATCAGTTATCTTTGTTTTTCTTTTACCAATTTCTATAAACTCTTTAAGCAGTTATAAAAGATGAAGCAATACGCTTAAAATCTAGAAAAATATTCAGTTACTATTTTAAATAGCATATTTTGAAGTTACATTTTCTGCCTTGTGAGGGTGATATATTTTTTACAAACTTCTCTCTCATGCTATAATTGTGCTGAATTCTCTTATTCTGAACTGTTGCAGCTAACATTCTCTTATTTATCTATTATTTTATCATGATATTTTTATCTCATTTTGCTAAATGTAAAACAACTTTTATGTAAAATGAATGCTCTTTTTATTTTTTTAATTAATTAATTTATACAAGCACTGGGTACAGTCAGAAGCGTGGGAGGGTGAGAGGATTCACCAGAGCCAGAGCGGGAAACAGAACAGGCAGAATGACGAAATACACTGCTGAGGGGAGTGGCAGGTGTGGCAGGAGAGGTTTGCGCGCCATGTGGGACCCTCGCCGATGGCCAGGGATCAAACTGGCGTTGCAGAGGCGGTGGGCAGCTTTGCAGCCCAGCGCTCAACTGCTGTGCCACCAGGGGAGGCCCTGAATGCTCTTTTTACACTTCAATTTATCCATTGCAATAAATGTGTGAACAAATCACCAGATCATTATGTTAATTTGCATTGCCAATGACAGAGCTTAAACTTTTGCACAAAACCCAGTCAGTATTGAGAGCACTTTTAATGCACTGTATAGTGAATAGAAATGATCCTGCTTAAAAGCTGAGAAATATTTGTTTATTGACTTTCCTATCTAACTATTGTGGAAATTAAGAAGTATTTCTTCTTGGGCCTACCTGATGGTGCAGGGGGTTAAGCATAGCACTATGAAGCAATCCATAGCCTCTACAGCACAAGTTTGATCCCCAGCCAGGGAGCTACCCACATGGCGAAACAGACCTTTCCTCTTTCACCTGCTGCTCCCCCTCAGCAGTATATTTCTGTTAGTCTGCCTGTTCTGTTCCCCACTCTATCTGTGGTGAATCCTCTCATCCTCTGCATCTTTGACCTATACCCCAGCTCTTGTATGCATAAATAAATAAATCTTTAAGAAAGAGAAGTATTTCTTCTTTTTTAAAAAGAATTGATGATTGCTGACTTTTCCAAATCTCTTACAGGAATGTTTACTTGTTTACTCTTAATTTATATGACCTGTATGAGTATTATGGATATTACTCCTGTAGTTGTCATATGGAATCTATTTTCCCAATTACATTTTTAAACTTTGTTTCTCAGAGTGGTTTTAAAGCATGTTCCTGCAAAATTGAGAAGAAGGTACAGAGATTTTCCCTCATCGTCTCCCCTACTATCTATATCCCTACCCTGAGTGGCATATTATTACCCTACGAACCTACATGACACACATCACCAGAGTCTGTAGACCATCTGCAGCTCACCCCTGGTGTTGTACAGTTTGAGGACAGGGGTTTAGTGATGCCATATTCAACTCTATGGTGCCATAAGCAGTTTTTCACTGCTCTGAAAATCCTCTGTGCTGTGTTTATTCATTCATTCTCCACCCCATGCCCACAACCCTAGAACAACTAGTCTTTTTACTGTATCCATAGTGTTGCCTTTTCCAGATGGTCATATATTATAATTTAATGATCCAGTGTATTATCTTTTCAGATTAGCTTCTATCACTTAGTAATACATATTTATGGTTTTCCAAGTCTGCTCATGACTCAAACGCTCATTTCTTTATAGTGTCAAATACCATCCATTGCATGGAACTTACACATTCATTCATCATTCACCTCCAGGAGGCTTCCAAGAATAGGCACTTGTGAGTAAAGATGCTCTGAACATCTGTGACAGATGTTATTTGGATGGATGACTGTCAGGCTGAGCTGCTCAGCCTGAAATCAGAAGCCGGGTGGGCAGGGCAGATTAAGACCCTCTACTACTACCCAAGATTTTATGGAGGCAGGTGGATGAGGCTCAAGCATAAGGTGAGACAACTCAGATTCCACAGACCCATATGCAGTCAGGGAGCTCCGGTTGCTCCTGTAATAGTCACACGTCCAGTGCAAAATGAAATTAGTGATTTAGGGTAATTGTAGCTGAGACTGCTGGAGACTTTCCTGGATCGGAGAGAAGGAGTCAGGGCATGCAAATATTTGATGTTCAAAAATAGAGGAAAATGTGATGTATTTGTCAGCCTAAAGCATAAGGATTTATCTCTCAACGTAATCTCTCTGAGTATGGAAGTCATTCTAAGAATTGGTTCACTCAGCCCATGGTGACCTGCATATTGTTTCCCAATCTCAACACAACCAAGTCCCAGAGAGTAGAGCATCCCTCCGGGTTTCATGTGGCTTTAGTTTGACGTAACTAGGTGAATTAAGTCAGGTGGGGATCATCTGACCATCATGGCTGTTTCAGGGCAGCTTGTCCAACATAGAACCCCTGTTTTTTTTCTATTGATTTCCGTAAAATACAGAAGTTCAATACTGTCCTTCCCTGAACAAGCATGGACACATATAGAAGGAGCAAGCCCTGGACGGGTGTGATCAAAGGGGCTTGGGAAGGGGCAGCAGAAGCACAGTCATAGGAAACACTGGCACTCCTATTCGTAAAAGCCTCCTGCCTTGGGGCTCAGGGTTTTCTTAGTCATTTGCCACCGGGAACATGGAACTCAGGCTGTCTCAACCCTGCTGTGCTCCCTCCTTGCTCCCCTCCTCCCAACAGGACCCCTATAACTCTGTCCCCCCACACCCACAGGGACAGTGTAGGGATTCTGGTCCCTCCACACCTGCTTCACCTTCTCACACCTTACAACTCACATAGATAGGTCCTCCCAGAACGGAATATTGTTCAAGACAGGCAGCAAGAAAGACAGACAGACCCACTCTTGTTAGGAAAAGAAGCTACGCTCAAAACCAGGACAGCATCTCTAATTTCATTTCTCAAGGATTGACGTTTTATTTTCAGATCCCACCATGTTACTGTACTGGTCCCTAGAAGTCAGTTTTCTTGTTGGATATTTTTTCTTGTGGCTCTCATGAAAATCTTGCAAATATTTTTCTTTGATTATTTCAATATTCAGTTGGACAAGTTGAAAAATGAAGAGGGTTAAACATGTCAATGCCACACTGTAGTGCCTCTTCTGAGTCTGGTTTCCCTTAAATCCTATGCTCACTGTGTGGAACTCCAGATACACAGACCCTGAGGGGACAGTGGCACAGCAGAGTAGACCTAGGTTAGTGCTGGGGACTAAGATTTCAAGTCAGGCTGTGAGATCCAAGGCACCCTGTGGAAAGGAGAGGAGACTGTCTTGGTTGAGAGTGGGACTGAGAAGCACTCAAGGCTGCCTGTCAGGAAACAGGGGTGGTGGCAGGAGTCACCTGAACCCCAGGCAAAGAAGCCACATTGCTGGATGGGAGCTGGGCCCAGAATCATTCCACTGACACTCTGAAGTAGAAAGGAAGTTCTGGTGCAGTGGGGAGGTGCCCCCACTTGGAAAAGGTATAGTGATGGTAGGGATGTTCCCACCCAACCAAATGCCCTGGGAGCAGCTACCCAGAGCCCCATGGAGGAACAGGGAGGAGATGCCAGTCATCCCCTGTCAGAACCAGGTGGGTGGGAGGTGAGACAGGGACTCTCATGCCCAGGCCCTGTCTCACAGTCGGGGGCAGAGCCCAAGGCCAGTATAAAAGGGCCCTGGCCACAGAGTCGCCACTAATCCCCTCCTGCCGAGCTGAAGGACCTGTGCCTGTGCCTGGTGAGTGTCCTGGGAACGGGAGCGGGGCTGCTGCTGAGGTAGCTCAGCCCAGAGCTCAGCTGGGCAGGGCTGGAGTGGAAGGTGAATGTGTCAGAGGAGGCGTCCAGGAAGCCTGAGGGCCAGTGCAGGAGGGTCTTGAGACAAGTGTGGCCACAGGCAGAGGAGGTGGATGGCAGCACCTTTGGGCTTGGAGAAAACAGGCTGTTCTGCAGTGGGCGGCCTCCAAGGACAGGGACATGAAGCTCCAGAGCCCTGCCCGCCTGACAGCTTGGGGGCGCTCACCTCAGAAACGCAGTCCTGTTCTGCCAGCCAAGGAGCAGCCTGGGCTTGGACAGGGGAGCACAGGCTCCCTTGGACTCATTATCCCTCATGGCCATGGGCTGACAAAGTCCCATGTTGGGAATTGTGAGATTTACCCATGTTCTCCTGAATACATGGATTTACTGACACTGGTAATATATAACAGACGTCACAGAATAAAACCACCTTGGAAGCTATGACAACAGCAACAACTACTGTATTTTTTCATTAGGAAAAAAGTATTCCATGACGTGGCGTATAAACTGGATGATTTCACAATTAGAGGGCAAAATTTGAGTCAATTCCATCTCCATGTATAAAACTGGATTATTGGATATGTTTTATACTATCATTTGGTCTCAGTTTACTACTTGGCATGTGAGATGAATATTCCTTTCTAATTTACAAGGATGTCAAAGTATCCACACAAATGATTCAAGCATAAGGAAAATACTAGAAGTAGTAAAACCAGTGCTGTTGTTTCATGATGTAAGTGATCCTGAAGGACAGAAAGGGCAGAAGCCTCCTTGTGCTGGGTCTCACTCCATTTTGTGTCTCCCCAGCTCCTGAATACCCACCTGCCAACATGTCCTGCCAGCAGAGCCAGCAGCAGTGCCCTCCCAAGTGCCAGACCCCTAAGTGCCCACCTAAGTGCCCTCCAGCATCTTCCTGTTGTGGCTCTGGCTGTGGTTGCTGCTGCAGCTCTGGGTGTGGGAGCTGCTGCAGCGCTGGGTGTGGGGGCTGCTGCGTGAGCCACAAGCCCCGCAGATTGCGCCGCCGTAGACACCAGAGCTCTGACAAGTGCAGCCAGCCCTCAGGGGGCTCCAGCTGCTGTGGGGGGTGCTCCAGCTGCTGTGGAGGGTGCTCCAGCTGCTGTGGAGGTGGGAGCAGCCAGTCCTCAGGAGGCTGCTGCTGACGTGGAAAGTGAGCCAAGAAGAGCACACTTGCAGAATGCAAAGGTTCAAACAGTTCCTTCTCCCTGAGACTGCCTGATCATGCAACAGACTCATGAAAAACTTCATTCTGGCCTAGAAGATTCCTCTGCTCTGGTGTCTAGAAGACCAGAACCTTTCTCTAACATCTCTTCACTATATCTAGCTGTTCTGAGAACAGCAGCACAAACCCTATGTCACTTCCCACTGCTTGATATTGTGCTCTGCTGCCTGAATTGAAACAATAAACATGATTTATCTGCTTACTAACTTACTTCAGATTGATTCAACATTCTGTGTTCGTTACCATTTCTGTTCTCTCCTGTGCCGGTGACCAATGATACCTGAGTGGGAAGGCATGGGGTTGGGAGGATAGAGGGAAAATTTGTATTTTTTTTACATACCTCAATCTTCATTAAAGGAATCTAATAATAATTGATTCATTGCCACAGAGCTCTGCTTTAGCCATGTATGATTCTTGGCAAAGCTGGAGTCTTATAATAAGCAAATCATAAGCATTGGAATTTATTCAGAGGGGTAACTAGAAATGTAAAAGACCCCAGGCCAAATTTGGGATGGCCTGAACTTGTAAATAATTAAGAACAGTGATGCATTATAGACCATTTTCAATAATACAAACCCGTTTGAGACCAATATTGATGATAACTAGCTAGCAAGACGGGGGAGAGGCTCTGGAGGAGACCAGAGGACTTTTGCTTCCAGTAGAATATGTCAAAGACTGTCTGGTAAAGTGGCAGGAGAGCTGCAGCTGTAATGCTGTTTTTATGTTTCATAGCAGAGGTTGAGGCAGGCGGGAGCCATCGCCTTAGGAGCAGAGCTGAAGGGCAAATTTGGGTGAAAAGCATGATATTTACCTGTTCTTACATTGTCTCACTAGAATCCTTATTTTTTAAAAAAAATACAGTAACTATGCAGGGACAATTCACACAAGCCCACGGTCAGGTGGTGAACTAGATGTCATCAACAGGAGCAGGTGAACGTCTGTGTCTGCAGATAGACATGACCTAACCCGGGCACGGTGTCCCTTCTGGGGACTCTAACATGAGCCTAATCATAAGCAAACATCAGAGACACTGTAAATCAGGAAGTTTCTATTTTTAAAACACGAACAGGGAGATGTACTCTCCAAAATTATTAGCGATATTAAAAAAGTCTTTGTAAATGTTCCAGAAGAAAAGGATTAGAGAAGTCATGGGTAAGTGCAAACGTTGATCCTAAGTGGATTCTGTACTGCAGGCGGCAAATGTTAAAATGGCACATTGCTAGGTAAAAAAGATGTATTTTTGCATCTTTTATTCTTCAACAAATATGGGTCTTTATTTATAACTAAAGAATTGCAGAAAAATGAACTGTGAACTTGCTGCAACTTCTGATTCGCTTCAGGTGAGTGACTGTCACTCTGGCATGGGCAGTGGACAAATATCACTCTCCATTTTGCAAAGTTGTTACTTCTCTCTTGTGTTCTCCACCCCCACCCTACTCCTAGTCTCTATCCTGGTGGCACATACTGTCAGTTGGATAGACATGAAGCACAGACATCTCACTATAATAAACCCTTACTTTCTTTTTTTATTTGTTAAAATTTATTTATTTATACAATCACTAGGTACAGTCAGAAGCGTGGGAGGGTGAGAGAATTCACCAGAGCCAGAGCAGGGAGCAGAGCAGGCAGACAGACGAAGGACAATGCTGAGGGGAGCAGCAGGCAGCAGGGGAGGTCTGCCCAACATGTGGGACCCTCGCCCTGTGACTGGGGATCGAACCAGCACTGCAGAGGCTGCGGGCAGCTTAGCAACCCAGCACTCAACCGCTGTGCCACCTGGGGAGGCACTAAACCCTTACTTTCTAAATCGGTAATTATTGCGGGAGTGTGACCCCACCGCCATGGTGACCAAGGAGTGTCTTGCCTTGTTCCCAAGAGTATAATTTATCAGAGGGTCACTACTTGGGGGAACCCTATGATCGGGTGAGACTGAAGCACCACAGCAGTGCACAGCCCAGCGTAGACTGCACCACAGGGGCATGGAGCGATCCATGTGTAGTGGATGGAGATCAGTACCTGGAGCCGGAGTTTTGGCATGAGGGAAACATACTACAGCCAGTATTGACTCAATTATATCTCATTCCAGGGTCTGTTAAATTCCTTTGAACTCTTCTGGAGGGAGATTTTCTTCTCATCATTACCCATAGTTCTAAGGTGCCTTCAGCTAATTATTTTGTGAACCTGCTTTTCTCAATATCGCCCTCCAGACACACTGGAAGCACCTGCTGTGTATCAGGTGGAGGATAGTCTTTATCTTACTTTCCAGCATCCTCAAGGGCCCTGGTGCATGAGGAGCAGCAGCAACACTGCAGATCCCTAAAGAAGCCTAGACTCACCTGTTCTGTGGGGTCCTCCCACCTCCCGTACCTTCTGGTCACGTGCACAGGCCTCCTCATACATTTGTCAAAGGTTTGCAACTTTTGAGAGGCAGGGATGTGTGCTCTTGGGGCAACACTCCTACATCCCATCGCCCCACCAGATGACCTGAGACTGCAACAGTTGCTGGGTCACAAGGCAGAGAATGAGGATGTCTTCCTACCATGACCTTCCAGCTAGATCACTGAGCTCAGCACAGGCATGCAGCTTCCTGATATTGCTGCAACCACTGGCACCTCCTGATACCTTCAAAACGCTAGTTGTCACAAGGCTTCACCTTGCCCTGCCCTCCTCCTACTCGAGATTGTATAGGTAAATGCCCTGCACCACGGCGCAATTGCTCAGTGAAAGCCCACCTGGTCCCATCTTTCACTAACATGTCTGTTCCTGCCTTTCCTTGATGTCCTACAGTCATCCCATGATTTCTGCTTGATTCGGCCAATCCGTGACACTGACCTTCCACTCAGCTTTCTGCTTCTCACTCACAGACTCACCCTCCTCCCATGAGTTAGATTCTTGAAATCAAGTTCTCATTCCCCTGTGCAAGGCAGTGCTGGTTTCCCTCCAGCCACTCTGCAGATTTATCACCTCATGAAAATGTATGGAAGATACAGCTGAATAAAAGGCTTTTTGAAAATCAAATGTACATTTCCTTGAAAACAGATGTCATTAAGAAGAATGCACCCCCTTCACTACGGATGGATGGATAATAAATTTGATTGTGCTCATCAAGTTACAGAACCTTTACCAGGCATTTTCCTCCCATGACTCTTTGAACTTCTTGATACCTTGAGAATAACTTGTATTGATTTTAGAGTTGAGGAAATAAATGAGAGAGACTAGGTGGTTTCCACAAGACCCCACAGCTCATAAGTGGCAGGACCAGGATTCAATGCGGGGTGTGGGATGGGACAGACCACACCCTGGAAATACACACACCCCCAGGATCTGCTAGGGTGGCGGGACAGAGCAGACATTTAGAGGTGTCTAGAGTCTAGTTGATAGCTGTACACCAGGCACACAGGGACTGGAGGAAAATTCCAAGAAGGTGATAAGAGGAAGGGAAAAGAGGTGACACTGATGATGGGAACAGGCTCCCTGGAAGGAGGCAGAGGAGCTGCCAGTCATCACCTGTCATAGCATCCATGTGAGTGGCAGCAGGTGAGGTGGGGACTCATATGCAGGCCTGTCTCACTCTTTGGGGTAAGAGCCCAAGGCCAGGATAAAAGGGCCTCCTTAACATTTTCCATTATACAATTCAAGTGAAGCTGTGCCCATCCCTACATATCATTAGCTAAATCACCAACAAAGTCTGCTCCGGGTTACACAAGACCATCACACACTGGGCAGAACATTTATCTACTGAAGAAGAGAAGAGACAGAACAAAACCAGCTACAGTGGAGGGTGTTGGTCCTCCCTCTCCAGCAGGGGTAGTTCACCTGCACACTCCTGTCATCTTCAGTGGAAGCCTCTGTCCCTCCCTCACAGGCACATGTCCATGGGTGGCCAGGAGCCCTGCTTTAGTCAGGGTCAAAGGAGCACTCACTGAGTGTAAAATTAAGGAAGATAGTCCCACAGGGGTGATCAGCCCAGGACAGGCTGCGTGGCAGCTGATCCTGTTCTTAGGAAGGGTTCTGGAAGGAAGACCTATTTTATTTAGCTGAATGAAAGGTAGAACAAGTGTAACTGCCTTCCCCACACTAGACACTTAATTTTCCACCATGTATGGGTAGGGGGAGACAATGTTGAGATCTAATCTCAATAATGCAAGCTGATTGAGGGTTTTTTTTTTTTTCTGTGCTTCAGAGCCATTCAGTTAAATCAGTTATCTTTGTTTTTCTTTTACCAATTTCTATAAACTCTTTAAGCAGTTATAAAAGATGAAGCAATAGGCTTAAAGTCTAGAAAGGATATTCAGTTACTATTTTTTTTTTTAAGATTTTATTTATTTATACAAGAACCAGAGTACAGGCCAGACGTGCAGGACGGTGAGAGGATTCACCAGAGACAGAGTGGGGAACAGAACAGGCAGAATGACCAAAATACGCTGCTGAGGGGAGCAGTGGGCAAGACAGGAAAAGTCTGCCTTGCCATGTGGGTTGCTCCACAGCCAGCGGGGATCGAACCAGCACTGCAGAGGCTGCGGACAGCTTCACAGCGCTGCGCTCAACCGCCTGTGCCACCAGGAAGGCCCAGTTACTATTTTAAATAGCATATTTGGAAGTAACATTTTCTGCCTGGTGAGAGTGATGTATTTTTTACAAACTTCTCTCTCATGCTGTAACTGCGTTGAATTCTCCTATTCTGAACTGTTGCTGCTAACATTCTCTGATTTATCTATTATTTTATCATGATATTTTATCTCATTTTGTTAAATATGAAACAATTTTTATGTAAAATTATGTTTGTTTCAAACTTGAAATTATCCAACCCAATAAATATTCTTGCATGAGCGAATCACCAGAATCATTATGTTAATTTGAGTTGCCAATGACAAAACATAAACTTTTGCACAAAACCCAGTCAGTATTAGGAGCCTTTTTAATAGCGTATATAGTGAATATAAATGAACCTGCTCAAAAGCTGAGTTATATTTGTTTATTGCTGAGGTAGAATTGACTTTCCTATCTAACTATTGTGGAAATTTGAAGCATTTCTTTCTTCTTTTTTAAAAGAATTGATGATAGCTGACTTTTCCATATCTCTTCCAGGTATGTTTACTTGTTTACTCCTAATTTATATGACCTGTATGAATATTATGGATTTTACTCCTGTAGTTGTCATATGGAATCTATTTTCCCAATTAGTTAGATTTTTAAACTTTGTTCCTCAGAGTAGTTGCAAAGCACCTTCCCTCAAAATTTAGAGGAAGGTACAGAGGTTTTCCTGCATAGGCTCCCCTACTGTCAACCTCCTGGTACCGAGTGGCATATCATTACCCTATGACCTTACACGACACACATGACCAGAGCTGAAGACTACATATAGCTCACCCCTGGTGTTGGCCAGTCTGAGGACAGGGGTGTGGTGATGCCATAGTTGGCTCTATGGTGTCACATGTCTTATTTCTCTGCCCTGAAATTCCTCTATGTCCTGTTTGTTCATCCCTTTTCCTCTCCATCGCCACAACCCTAGCACAAATAGTCACTTTATGTCTCCATGTGTTGTCTTTTCCAGGTGGTCATATATTATACTTTAATGATCTGGTCTATGGTGTTTTCAGATTAGCTTCTATCACTTAGTAATACGTATTTATGGTTTCTCCAAGTCTGCTCATAACTCAAAAGCACATTTGTTTATAGTGTCAATTACCTTCCATTGCATGGACCTCACACATTCATTCATCCATTCACCTCCATGAGGCCTCTGGGAATTGGCACTTGTGAGTAAAGAAGCTCTAAACATCTGTGGCAGATGTTAATTGGATGGATGACAGGCAGGCAGAGCTGCTCAGCCTGGAAGACAGGGGCCAGGCAGGCGATGCAGACTCAGACCTTCCATGGTCACCGAAAACTTTATTGAGGCAGGTGGATGATGCTCAAGAACAGTCTGAGACAACTCAGATACCACAGACCCAGATGCCATCAAGGGGCTCTGGATTCTCCTCTAGTAGCCACACAAACACCATACAAACACCACACAAACACTTCAAAATGAAGTTAGTGATTTAGGCTAATGATAGCTGAGGCTTCTGGAGACTTTCTTGGATCCAGAGAGGAGAGGTCAGGGTGTGTAAATAATTGATGTTCAAAAGAAGAGAAAAATATGATGTATTTGTCAGCCTAAAGCATGTTGATTTAACTCTCAGCGTGATCTCTCTGAGTATGGGAGTCATTCTAAGAATTGGTTCACTCAGCCCATGGTGACCTGCTTATTATTTCCCCATCGCAACACAACCAAGTCTCAGAGAGTAGAGCATCCCTCCCGGGTTTCATGTGGCTTTACTTTGACGTAACTAGGTGAATTAGGTCAGCTGGGATCATCTGACCATCATGGCTGTTTCAGGGCACTTTGTCCAACATAGAACCCCTGTTTTTTTCTTATTGATTTCCTTAAAATGCAGAAGTTCAATACTGCCCTTCCCTAAGCAAGCATGGACACACATAGAAGGAGCAAGCCCTGGATGGGCATGATCAAAGGGCCTTGGGAAGGGGCAGCAGAAGCACAGTCATAGGAAACACTGACACTCCTGTTCTAAAAGCCTCCTGCCTTGGGACCCCGGGGTTTCCTTAGGCATTGACACCAGGAACATGGGACTAAGGCTGTCTCAACCCTGCTGTGCTCCCAACCTGCTCCCCTCCTCCCAGCAGGACCCCTGGACACCCTGTTCCCCAACCCCACAGGGACAGTGCAAGGGTTCTGGACATTTCCACACCTGCTCCACTTTCTCACACCTTACTACTCACACAGACATGTCCTCCCAGAAGGGAAGATTGTTCAAAGACAGACAGCAAGAAAGACAGACAGCCCCACTCTTGTTAGGAAATGAAGCTACACACAAGACCCAGGGCAGCATCTCTACTTCTGTTTGTCAAAGATTGAAGTTTTATTTTCAGACTGCACCACGTTACATGTCCCTGGGAAGTCAGATGTCTTGTTGGGTGTTTTACCTCATGGCTCTCATGAATATCCTGCAAACATTCTCATTGTTTATTTCAATATTTATCTGGAAAAACTGAAAATGGTGAGGGTTAAAGACTAGTCAGACGCCACATTGTAGTGCCAGTTCTGGGTCTGGTCTCCCTAAACACCCATGTCCACTATGCTGGAACCTACACGCAGGCCCTGTGGGGACAGTGACATATCAGAGCAGACATTAGTTAGTCCTGGGAGATTAAGATTTCAGTTAAGGCTGTGAGATCCAAGGCACCCTGTGGAAAGGAGAGGGGACTGTCTTGGTTGAGAGTAGGACTGAGGAGCACTCAAGGCTGCCTGTCAGGAAACAGGGGTGGTGGCAGGAGTCACCTGAATTCCAGGGAAAAAAGGCACAATTCTGGATGGAAGCTGGGCACAGAATTATCCATTGACACTGGGGAAGCAGTTCTGAGGCAGAGGGTTAAAGGAAAAAAGAGCCCTGTGGGGAAGATACCCCACTTGTAACAAGGTGTAGTGATGGCAGGGATGTTCCCACCCAACCCAGTGCCCTGGGAGCCGCTACCCTGAGCCCCATGGAGGAACAGGGAGGAGATGCCAGTCATCCCCTGTCAGAACCAGGTGGGTGGGAGGTGAGACAGGGACTCTCATGCCCAGGCCCTGTCTCACAGTCGGAGCAGAGCCCAAGGCCAGTATAAAAGGGCCCTGGCCAGAGCCTCTCCACCACTCCCCTCCTGCCGAGCTGAAGGACCTGTGCCTGTGCCTGGTGAGTGTCCTGGGAATGGGAGCAGGGCTGCTGATGAGGGAGCTCAGCCAAGAGCATGGACAGCTGGGCAGGGCTGGAGTGGGAGGTGAATGTGTCAGAAGAAGAGGGCCAGGAAGCCTGTGGTCTTGTACAGGAGGGGCTGAGGCCAGGTGGGGACACAGAGAGAGGAAGTGGATGGCAGCATCTTAAGGCTTGGAGGAAACAAGCTGGTCAGCAGTGGGCGCCCTCCAAGGGCAGGGACATGAAGCTCTAGCACCTGCCCCGCTGATGGCTTGAGGGGAGCTTACCTTGGAAATACAGTCCTGTTCTACCTGCCCAGGAGAAGCTGTGCTTAGACAGGGGCACACAGGTTCACTTGGGCTCATTGTCCCCCACGGCCACGGGCTGATAAGGTCCCATATTGACAGCACAGAGCAGCCTGAGAACCAGCACACCACCAATGGGCTGAGCAACTGGGAGAAAGTCCTAGTGTGAGCTGAAATTAGCCAGGAATTGGGTGTTTTACATCCCAGGTCAGCAAGAATCGAGAGATTTACCA
The DNA here is from genome assembly GCF_964194135.1 of Talpa europaea. Classification (NCBI taxonomy): domain Eukaryota; kingdom Metazoa; phylum Chordata; class Mammalia; order Eulipotyphla; family Talpidae; genus Talpa; species Talpa europaea. The sequence continues at coordinate 79,720,177 of NC_140076.1, forward strand.
ATGTTTTCCTGAATACATGGATTTACTGACACTGGTAATATGGTAACTTCTGTGCAGACGGTACAGAATAAAACCATTTTGGAAGCTATGACAATAGCAAATAATTACTATATTTTTTCGTTAAGAAAAAATATTCCATGAAATGACATATAAACTGCATGGTTTCAGGATTAGAGAACAAAATGAGAGTCAATTTCATCTCCATGTATAAATCTGAATTATTGGAAATGTTTCATATTATCATTTGGTCTCAGTTTACTATTTGGCATATGAGATGAATATTCCTGTCTACCTTACAAGGATTTAACGGGATCTAAACAAATGATTCAAGCATAAGGAAAATACTGGAATTAGTAAAACCATGCAGTTATTTCATGATTTAAGTAATCCTGAAGGACAGAAAGGGCAGGAGCCTCCATATGCTGGGTCTCACTCCCTGTTTGTCTCTTCCCAGCTTCTGAACACTCACCTGCCAACATGTCCTGCCAGCAGAGCCAGCAGCAATGCCAGCCCCCTCCCAAGTGCACCCCCAAGTGCCCTCCCAAGTGCCAGATCCCTAAGTGCCCACCTAAGTGTCCCCCAAAGTGCCCTCCAGCGTCTTCCTGTTGTGGCTTTGGGTGTGGGGGCTGCTGCAGCTCTGGGTGTGGGAGTTGCTGCAGCTCTGGGTGTGGGAGCTGCTGTAGCTCTGGGTGTGGGAGCTGCTGCAGCTCTGGGTGTGGGGGCTGCTGCGTGAGCCACAAGCCCCGCAGGTTGCGTCGCCACAGACACCAGAGCCCTGACAAGTGCAACCAGCCCTCAGGGGGCTCCAGCTGCTGTGGAGGGTGCTCCAGCTGCTGTGGAGGGGGCTCCAGCTGCTGTGGAGGGGGCTCCAGCTGCTGTGGAAGTGGGAGCAGCCAGTCCACTGGAGGTTGCTGTTGATGTGGAAAGTGAGCCAAGAAGAGCACACTTGCAGAATGCAAAGGTCTCATCATTTCTGCTTCCTGAGACTGCCTGATGGTGCAACAGACACATGAAAAACATCATTCTGGCCTAGAAGATTCCTCTGCTCTGGTGTCTAGAAGACCAGAACCTTTCTCTAACATCGCTTCACTACCTCTAGCTGTTCTGAGAACAATAGCACAAACCCTATGTCACATTCCACTGTTTAATATTGTGCTCTGCTGCCTGAATTGAAATAATAAACATGATTTATCTGCTTACTAACTTACTTCAGATTGATTCAATCATCTGTTTTTGTTACCATTTCTGTTCTCTCCTCTGCTGATGACTAATATACCTGAGTGGATAGACCTGGGGCTGGGAGGGTATAAGGAAAATTTGTATTTTTTTAATATACCTCAATTTTCACTAAAAGATTCAAATAATAATATTGAGTCATTGCTACAATTTAGATCTGCTTTAGCCATATTTGATTCTTGGCAAAATTGGAGCCTTATGATAATCAAATCCTAAGCATTCAATTTATTCAGAGGGATAAATAGAAATGTAAAAGTTTCCCAGGCCCAGTTTGGGGTGGCCCGAACTTGTAAATAATTACGAACAATAATGCATTATAGACCATTTTAAATAATAGGAACCCCATCTGAGACCATATTGATAATAACTAAATAGAAAAATGGGAGGAGACCAGAGGAATTTTGCTTCCAGTAGAATATGTCAAAGACTGTCTGGTTAAGTGGCAGGAGAGCTGCAGGTGTAAACCAGTCTTAAGCTTTCATACAGAGGTTGAGTCAGGTGGGAGCCACCACTGAGGAGAGTGGAGACGAAGGGCAAATATGGATGAAAAGCATATTTTTCCTCTCTACATAGTCTCGCCAAAGTCCTCACTTGTTGTAAGAAAAATACAGTAACGGGCCTCCCCTGGTGGTGCAACAGTTGAGCGTTGGGCTGTGAAGATGCTAGCAGTCTCTGCAGCGCTGGTTTGATCCCCGGCCTCCAGCGAGGGTCCCACATGGCGCGACAGACCTCTCCTGCCGCGCCCGCTGCTCCCCTCAGCAGTGTACTTCATCAGTCTGCCTGTTCTGTTCCCTGCTCTGGCTCTTGTGAATTCTCTCACCCTCCTGTGCTTCTGACTATACCCAGTGCTTGTATAAATAAATAAATAAATAAATCTTTAAAAAAAGAAAGGAAAAAAAAAAGAAAAATGCAGTAACAATGCAGGGGAGAAATCACACAAGCCCGTGGCCAGGTGATGAACATTATGTCTTCAATAGGAGCAGGTGAAAGTCTGTGCCTGCAGATATACATGACCTGACCCGGGCACGGTGTCCATTCCAGGGACTCTAACATGAGCTTAATCATAAGCAACATCAGAGAAATTGTAAATAAGGAAGTTTCTATTTTAAAAATGTGAGCAGAGTTTGCTGAGTAATATTCCATGGTGTATATGTACCACGTTTTCTTGATCCAGTCATCTATTTTTGGGCTTTTGGGTTGTTTCCATAACTTAGCTATTGTAAATAGTGCTGCAACAAACATAGGGGTGCAAGTGTCTTATTGAATTAATGTTTTTGTATCCTTTGAAAATCAACAAGCAACTATAAACTAGAGACACACTATGGGGTGGGAGGAGAAGGAAATAGGATCAAAACAAGGAGGGTTGGAATTTTACTGGGACAATAACCAGGGTGAAAATGCACACATTGTACAAAAATGAAAAATGATGGGAAAATATGTAAAAAAAAAAAGGAAAAATATGCGAGTGGAGAACTGTACTCTGCAAAATTATCGACGACATAAAAAAAAGCTGTGAAAATATTCCACAAGAAAAGGATTGAGGAGACCGTGATAGCTGAATGCAAACGTAATCTTAAACAAGATCATATACTGCAACAGGGAAATGTTATAAGGGGACTTTGTTGGGTCAAAAAGTTTGTATTTTGGTATCTTGTATCTCCCACAAATGTGGGTCTTTACTTATAACAAGAGATCTGCAGCAACATGAACTGTGAACTTGCTGCAACTTCTGCTTCGCTTCAAGTGTGTGACTGTCACTCTGGTGTGGACAGTGGACAAACATCACTCTCCATTTGTGCAAAGTTGCCTCTTCTCACTTGTGTTCCCCACCCCCACTCATCTCCTATTCTCTATCCATGTCTCTATCCATCAGTTGGTAGACAGGAAGCACAGACATCTGAATGTAACAAACCCTTACTTTTTTTTTTTTCTTTTGTGTTTCTTTTTATTTTTTTGTCTTTTTTTAGATTTTTTTATTTTAACATTTATCATTTTTTACATTTTTTAGACAATATTTACTTCCCCCAACCCCTTCAGATTGAGTCCCAATAAAATTTCCTTCCCCAAGGCACCCGTGCACCATCACCTCAGTCCCCTGAGAGCTCCTCTCTCCTTGCTCTCACCCCTCTCCCGCCTCCTCCCCTGCAGGATGTCTCTGGTTTATAATTGTCTGTTTTTGCTTTGTTGTGTTTTGTACTGTTATTATTTTTTTACACTGATGTCTTATTTGTTTCGCCTGTATTCCACTCCTTCGGATCTACCCAAAGGACACAAAAACAGTGATTCAAAAGAGCACCTGTACACCTATGTTTACTGCAGCACTATTTACAATAGGTAAAACCTGGAAACAACCCAAATGCCCAAAAATAGGTGACTGGATCAAGAAGATGTGGCATATATACACAATGGAATATTATTCAGCAATCAAAAAGGATAAACTCATGCCATTTGCAGCAACGTGGATGGAGCTAGAAGGAATTATGCTCAGTGAAATAAGCCACGAAAACCCTTACTTTCTAAAACTTTAATTATTGCGGGAGAGTGACCCCGCCGCCATGGTGACAAGGGAGTTTCTTGCCTTGTTCCCAAGAGTATCATTGATTAGAGGGTCACTACTCCGGGGATCCCTAAGATCAGGTGAGACTGAAGCAATGCTGGAGTACAGAGCACAGCGTAGACTCCACCAGAGGGACATGGAGGATCCATGGGTAGTGAGCGCAGATTAGCACCCAGAGCCTGGGGATTGGAGTGAGGGAAAGAAACTACAGGTCTGTCAGCTCATCCAGGCTCCTTGGGAGGGGAGAGAAACAGTGTAGAGACTCATCCTTGATTCAGAGTAAAGACAGAGATAGCAGCTGGGGCACCCCACACTAGCCAGGGTCCATTGTGAAAGCAACAAAGATGTACTCGACAGCACCCCACTTCTCCACCCTTCAGAGCTGGCACTGACCTCAGGCACCCCAGTAGACAAGACTGCTGATTTTCAGACCTGGAAACCCATAGAAAGGGATTTTGGTGCCACAAACACAAACCAGGTCCTGGCACCTCTGCACCTCCCCAGCAGTGGTTGGATCCCTCCAGTACTTTCCTCCACTCTCCTGACACAGAAACCTCAAAATATGGCAGCCAGCAGGGTCAAAATCATCAGCAATCAATCAATAGAGAAATACTACAGTGTCATTTGAGAGAAGTAATTGGGTTTATTCTCTTTTACTGATTCAAGCATTTTGAAAAACCAGGAAAATTTCAAGTAGCAAAATGGGAAGTCAAAAATATAACACATGGTAACTAAAGATTGTAGTGAAATGTGACAACATCAGCAGAGAACAAACCTCCAGAATCCAACCACAAATTCCTGTTCTATAGCCTCAGAAGTAAAAAGTTCAAACTATCTGTAATAAACTGAAAGCGATAGTAAAAAAACTCAGAAAGGCAAGTCAAAGAGAAATAGCAGAACTCAGAAAAGATGTGTTAGTAAGCACACTGACTCCATAGGAAACACTAGCAAAACAAACAACAACAATATCCACAGGATTACATAAAACTAATAAACTTCTGCACAGTAAAATATTTTTGCACTGAAATGGCACAAAACATCCTTCTGTAAAGCAGAATATAAAGATATTTGTATATCATTCATGCGGCAAGGGACTCATACCCAAAATACAAAAGAACTTGTTATGATTCAACAATTAAAAAACAATCCAATTATAAACTGACCGAGGATCTGAAGGACCCTTCTCTGCTGCACCTCCCCCTGCAGTGATCTTTCCCTAGATCCGGCTGGGCAACCAGCGCGTGGGGGGAGAACAGCCTGAAGCAGAGGAAGTTCAGCGGAAGTTCCCTGAAAAGGCAGAAGCTTATCAAAAGATAACGACCACCAAGAACCACTACAAGAATGCTAAAAATCTTATCCAGTCTTTCTAGAACTACAAACTTTAATCCCTTATTTGTCTTCCTAAACTTCCTTCTTTCTTCTATAATGGTCATTGCTTGTTATGTAGATCACCTCCCTGATGGTGATAGACTGAGCCCATGAGCAAGCTAATTTCATTGATATTCATTCCTGTGCTTTTGGAAAACATATATACTGGTCACAAACTGAAAGAAAATTACACTCAGGTTTTCACTCTTGAAGTGTGTCTGTTTGTCATTTCTTTCATAGACGCCCTGACCACCCTGCACGCTTCTCTCAACCCTGAGGTGGCCTCATCGTCTACTGCTGTGCTGGTCCGCGGCAGGTGGCGCCCAACGTGGGGCCCCGACATTTCATTTCATTTCATTGAGTCTTCCACCCAAAGAAGAGGTGAGTAATGAAGAGATCGTGTTGGGTAAGCTATCTCCCTTCTTGTGTGTGAGTGTGAATGTGATTCCCTTAAAATACCCTCTTTTAAACAGTCAGGGATAGGATCCTCACTGGAGCGTCCGGAGCTCGCTGATAAAGGGTGATCAGTTTGAGATAGTGAGAAGTTTTTTTAAGAGTGAATGCTTGTGGTGCTGTGTGTGTATGAGAGTGCATGAATATGGCTCCACGGCCTCGTGTCTACGGAGTTTGAGTGGGCTGCACCCACGATTCCCGTGGAGGAACGTCATACGGCATAACCGTCATCTGCTCTTCAGAGTAGCCTGGTCCGAGACTTATACGGACAGACCTTAGCTAAGACGCCTCCGCAAGTTCCCGCGAGGGACACGGGCTGGACAGCACAGTTGAAAGAAATTTTTGCTTGAGTGAACAAAAGCACCACGAGACCATGGGTCAATTACAGACCCAAAACAAAGATCTTTTTCTATCTATATTAAAAAATATGATTGAAACACGAAGTATTAAAATAAATAAGAAAGCTCTACTGCAACTTTATAAATTTATATTACGGGTATGCCCGTGGTTTCCAGAAGAAGGTAGTTTGTCACTGAAAACTTGGAAGAAAGTAGGAAAAGAAGTAAAAGTTTTATGCCCTTCATGGACCATCTCAGGTTCCGAGACAGGCTCTGTCCTTGTGGGTACAAATTAGAGATTTGTTGGTTGATGCCACTGAGGCAGAATTGAGGGAAGGCCAACAGGATAAAGTTCAGGATAATCCTAAAAACAATAATGATCTAAACACGTCATTATTCACTCAAGCCTCTGCTCTCGTATTAAAGGAATCCCTTTCCCAGTCAGAGGATGAGTTTAATAATCATGAATATACTGAAATGCTAGATAAATTAACTTTCAAAAATGATAAACCCTCCCGCCCATCCGCTAACCTTTTTCCAGTTGTTACCAAACCTAAAATTGCATTACATAATAATCCTAATCATATCAAGGCCCATCAAGGGCCCCTAGGTGGCATTTTAGGATCAACAAGAGAGGCCAGTAAGACGGGAGATTTTTCATTAACTTTTCCCATTGCCGGACCTCCGGCTTTGTCTCGCGCTGATGAAGGCCCTACATGGGAGGCCATCCCCATAAAAACTCTTAAACAATTACAGTTAGCTGTTCAGACAACAGGTCATAACTCCCCTTATACTTATCAAATTATTGACATGCTATCGGCCACCTACATGACCCCTTATGACTGGCATAATCTTGCCAAGGCTGTTCTTCCTTCAGGAATGTATGTATTATTTCGCATGGAATATGAGGACCAAGTACATGCCTTCCTTAACAAGCATAATAATGAGGTCAAGGCTGACAAAATTCCCCTTTCTATGTTCATGGAACAGACAAATATGCTGAGGTACGCAGACAAGCTGCCCTTTCAAAAAATGTCCTAATTAAAATTAATAAACTATCAGTTGCCTCATGGAAAAAATCTTCCTTCACCTGAGTACAAACCCACTAACCTTACTGATATACACCAACGCCAGAATGAAATGTACCAGGATTTTGTGGCTAGATTAAAAACTGCTCTGGATAAAGTTCTTCCATCTTCCAGAGCAGGAAATTTGTTGTTTAAACAACTTGCATGGGAAAATGCTAATTCCCTCTGTAAACAACTAATTAGACCTATAAGAAAAACTGGTACACTTCAAGATTACATTAAATTTTGCTTAAATGCTTCCCCCACGACACTGGATCAAGGGTCTGAATTAGACAAAATAAATAAAAAACTCAAAAACTTATGGCTGTCTGTATCCCTAAATAACATCAAAGAGGACTCAGCTGACAGCCCCGTATTAATAAAACAATTGCCTAAACAAATAGGTCGTTTTTGCCTGGCTGGAGGCAAAATAAAATATGCAAAACAAAAGGTAAAACAAAAAATAGCATGCTGGTCCGCAGCACTTCTCCAAGGAAGACAACCAGATCCCCACAGATACTCATCACCTCTTATTACAGGGAAATGCACACCAGCCCTCATAGCTCACACTTAGGAGAATGGATATTCTCCCAAAGATAAGAAGCAGCAAGTGCTGGAGATATGTGGAGAGAAGGGAATCTTTATTCAGTGTTTGTGGGAATACAAATTTGTGCAGCAATTCTGGAGGACAGTATGGAGAGTCCCCAAAGAATTAAGAATAGAAATTGCCATAGGATCCAATTACCCCACTTGGTATTTACTAGGAAAACACACAAACAACTAATTTGAAGACAAAAATACCTTCAAATTATCTTCAGATAAGAAGTCAGCATAACAATGGCTCATTCTCAGGAAAGCAGCCTGGGTGGTGAACAACAGAGACATCTGAGAAAATCCACAGGTGGAGCCCCTGTCTTGTCTGCCCGAGGCAGGAAGGACGAGCATGACATCACAGCCTGCTGCACCCCATGTCTGTAAAGGTGCCTCAAGGATCCAATCTCAAATGACCTTTGATCTTTCCCTATTCCCACAGGTAGCTCTGACCCAATTAGTTTTGTAAGGGGAAGGTTTTTTCTTGAAATGACGAACACTGATTTTCTTACCAATGAACTAAGTTTGCTGAAAACCAACCTAGTTTGTTAACTGAAAATTTTGGATAATAACTAAATGTGTTCAGCTTTCTTAAGAAAAAACAACATTGTATTCTTTGTGTGCTTGTAGCTGTATATGTACAAGCTAAGTCTCAAGCCCTGAGGGCAGAGCTAGCATCAGTGACCTGATTGGGGGCCACAGCCGGGTCCTCAGTTTAGCTCTGAATAACGCCTGCATAAATTTCTCTTGTCTAAACTGTGAGTTCATTCAAAATAGTAATTACTTCAGTGGACACACTGTTACACCATTTTTTTTTAACTAATAAACAAATGAGAAGAAAACATTATAACGAAATAATAGAAAGTACAGAAAGTACATTATAGGCTAGGAAGCCAAATGCTCTCCTTCTCCATGTAAATAATGAATAAACAAGGTGCGGGCAAAGGTGACTTCAGGAGAACACAAGAAAGCGGATAATATGCTAAACAACAAGCTTGGTCCAGCTCATGAGAAGCCACTCTGAAGAGGGAATGTGCAGGTGCTGCTCTTGCCCTGCCTTCCCCTCCCCAGCAGGACCCCATGGTCAGGAGGAGGCACCCAATTCCTGGGGGTCCCTCAGGACACAGGGACATGGCTGCTTGTACAGACACTCTGGCTGCGCGGGAATCAAGAGCTGGTTTGTGTTGCACTGACTGGGGTGGGATGAAGGGGCCCAGCTCGCTAGCAGGTGGAGCTGCAGTAAGAAGGACCTGTCACCCCAGTAAGACCTGAATCAGGGACTCAAAACAGGAGGGCCCCTGAGGGCAGGAGATTAAGGACAGAGGAACAAACTGTTGAAGCTTCTAGAAGGGGGAAGATTCTAAGGGAAAGAAGGCATTTGAAAGCAACCACAGACATAAGGGAAGTGGAGCTGGCCACAGAGGGGACACCCTGCCAGGAGGTCTTGGAGACCCCTAAGCCTCCCCATGAGTGGGTGGCAAGAGACCATGCCCTGCGTGGGGCAAAACCCCAAGGCTGGGGCAGGTGGCTGTTCCCTTCAAATGCCCAGATCACAACAGATGTCACCAGGCCACAGACAACCAGGGAAATTTAACACTGACCAGCAGCATATCAGCAGGGGTCTGAGAGCCAGGGTTATATTCAGCTTCAGGATACAAATGGCGCTGAGTCACTAGCCAGCCAGGTCCATGACAGCTGGGTGTGGTCCTGTTGTAGGCAGAGGCCTGGACCAGAAGGCACTTCAGCAATATTGTCCTGGAGCAGGAGCTGGGAGCTGGGAGGCCTGCAGTGTGGGCCCAGGAATCCAGGTCCTGACATGCCCCATACTAACACCCTGAACAAGGGTCAACCCAGGTGAGGAGGGGCTGACCTCCCAGCACAGGGAGGACACACACCTCACTGAACCCTTCTGCCCAGGGAGTTCCGTGAGGATGACCTCAGCCATGGAAATGTTATTTGGAAACCTTGAGGTGAATGGGATCCTAAGGAGGTGATGACAGCTCATTCACACAGGCTGTCTCCATCTGGGCAAGCTAGCCTTGAGCCTGTGAGACAAAGAAATATGAGACAAGCTGTCAAGTCCTTGTCATGCCGTCAATGCTGTGTTCCCAAAGGACAGAGGGACAAGTGGGTGGAGCTGCTCAGGCTGGAAGGCAGGGTCCAGGGGTGTAGTGTAGCCTCAGACCCTCCACGGCCACACAAGACTTTTCAGAGGCAGGTGGATGAGGCTCAAGCACAGGCTGAGAAAACTCAGATTCCACAGACTCAGATGCAGTCAGTGGGCTCTTGGTGCTCCTGTAGCAGCCACATGTCCAGTGCAAGATGAAGTTAGTGATTTAGGCTAATTGTAGCTGACACTGCTGGATGCTTTCTTGGATTCACAGAAGAGTAGTTGGGTGCTTGCACAAAATTGATGGTTTAACAAAGTGGGCAAATAAGATCTATTTGTCAGTCTAAAGCATGTATATTTATCTCTCTAAATACTTAGTCCTTCTGATATGGCAGTATTTTCTAAGAGTTGGTTCACATAGTCTGTGGTGACTTGAGTATTATTTCCAGCCTGAACACACCAAGTGCTGCAGAGTAGAGAATCACTCCCGGGGTTCGCTTGTTTTTAGTTTTACTTAACCTGATGAATTAGGTCAGGATGGGATCATCGGACAGTCATGGCTGTCTCCAAGGCCACCTTTTCCACAATCAAATCCCTGTTTTTTCTATAGAGCTCCATAAAATGAAAAGTTCATAACCACCCTTCTTATATATGCATGTGACACATAGAAGGAGCAAGCCCTGCACGTGTGATCAAAGGGGCTTGGAAAGGGGCAGCAGAAGCACAACCGTAGGAAACACTGACACGCCTCTTCTTAAAAGCCACCTGTCTGGAGGCCCAGGTTTCCCTTAGTTAGTCATTTGCCACCTGGAACATGGGACTCAGGCTGTCTCCACCCTGCTGTGCTCCCTGCCTGCTCCCCTCCTCTCAGCAGAACCCTTGGAAAACCTTGTCTCCCCACCCCCACTGGGAGCAAACAGGGGTTCAGGACTTTCCACACCTGCTCCACCTTCTTACACCTTAGTACTCCCCCAGCCAGGTCCTCCCAGAAGGGAAGACTGTACAGACACACAGACAGACCCACTCTTGTTAGGAAAACATGCTATGATCAAGATCCAGAACATCTCTCATTTTATATCTCAAGGCTGAAACTTTATCTTCAGACTGCATTGTGTTACATATCTTTGGAAAGTCAGTTTTCTTGTTGGGTGTTTTGTCATAACTTTCACGAAAATCCTGCAAATATTTTTCTTTGTTTATTCCAATATTCGTTTGGAAAAAAATGGAAAATGTTGCCTGTTAAAGGCTTGTTAGATGCCGAGTCCAGGCTTGTTTTCCCCTCACTCCTTGTCCACTATGCAGGTGCCCCGACACCAGACCTCTGTGGAGCAGTGACACAGCAAGTCGATAAAGGTGAAGCCTGGTGTTAAAAGTTCAACATGTTATCTGGATCCAAGACACCCTGTGGAAAGGAGCAGAGGACATTGTCTTGGTTGAGAGTGGGACTGAGAAGCACCCAAGGCTGCATGTCAGGAAACAGGGGTGGTGGCAGGAGTTACCTGAACACCAGGCTAAGAAGCCACATTTCTGGATGGGAGCTGGGCCTCGGATCATTCATTCAACACTGAGGAGGCAGAAAGGCAGTGCTGGGGCAGAAGGTTTAAAGAATGGAGAACCTCAGGGAGAGGTGTCCTCCAGTTGTAACAAGGTATAAGTGATACCAGGCATATTCCCACCCAGCCCCAGGCCTGGGAGGGGATACCCCGAGCCCCATGGAGGAACAGGGAAGAGCTGCAGTCATCACCTGTCAGAACCAGGTGGGTGGGAGCTGAGCCAGGGACTCTCATGCCCAGGCCCTGTCTCACAGTCGGGGGCAGAGCCCAAGGCCTGATGAAAGGGCCCTGGCCACAGTGTCTCCACCACTCCCCTCTGCCGAGCTGAAGGACCTGTACCCCGTGCCTGGTGAGTGTCCTGGGAACGGGAGTGGGGCTGCTGCTGAGGGAGCTCAGGCCAGGGCAGGGGCAGCTGGGCAGGGCTGAGGTGGGAAGTCCATGTGTCAGAGGAGGCGGCCAGGGAGCCTGAGGGCCAGTGCAGGAGGGTCTGGAGCCAAGTGTGGCCACAGGCACAGGAGGTGGACGGCAGCACCTTTGGATTGGAGGAAACAAGCTGGTCAGCAGTCAGCGGCCTCCAACGGCAGGGACATGAAGATCCAGCACCCTGCCCTACTGACAGCTTGGCAGGGGAGCTCACCTTGGAAATGCAGTCCTGTTCTACCTGCCACGGAGCAGCCTGGGCTTGAATAGGGGATCAAGGTTCACTTGGGTCAGCCTGAGAACCGCCATGCCACTCATGGGCTGAGGAGGTGTGAGCAGAGATCTAAGATCTGTACTGAGATCACAGTGTTGGGGCTCCAGATTTCAAGTGCCAGGTCAGCGGGACTTGAGAGGTTTACCAGTCTCTCCTTAAATCTAGTGATTTTAGGCCCTATACACACACCCTTTGCACTGTCGCCTTTTCAGAATAAACCAATTGGTCAATTTCAGAATTAACCAATCAGTTAATGCGTCAGGGCATCATTATTGCACTCATTTAAAGAAATACTATCCCCTTATATGGTATACGAATTAAAGGATTTCAGAGTCTCAGGACATAGTGCCATGAGGTCCATGGTAGCTCACATATCCTCAGAGTCTTGGCATGTTTTATGGTAGTGTTGCCTCTAGTTTACTACTTAGTACATTAGACAAAGTTTGCTGCCTCCTAACAAGCATATACTTTGCTTCCAACTCCTTGATGCAAGAGTATGGCAAGATACTCAAATTATAAAACTAGTAGAGATAGTGTTTCATGGCATTAAATGTAGCTGAAGGACAGGCAAGGCGAGGCATGCATGTGCTGTTTCTAATGCTGGTTTGTGTTTCCTCAGTTCCTGAACGCCCTCAGTCAACATGTCCTGCCAGCAGTACCAGCAGCAGTGCCAGCCGCCTCCCAAGTGCACCCCCAAGTACATGCCCAAGTGTCCTCAACAGTGGCAGACCCCGAAGTGCCCCCCAAAGTGTCCCCCTAAATGTCACCCCAAATGCCCTCCAGTGTCTTCCTGCTGTAGTTCTGGGGGTGGGGGCTGCTGCAGCTCTGGGGGTGGGGGCTGCTGCAGTTCTGGAGGTGGAGGCTGCTGTTTAAGCCATTGCAGGTCCCAAACTTCGCAGAGCTACAGACAGCAGAGCTCTGGCTGTTGCAACCAGCCCTCAGGGGACTCCAGCTGCTGTGGAGGGGGCTCCAGCTCCAGCTGCTGTGGAGGTGGGATCAGCCTGTCCTCTGGAGGCTGCTGCTGAAGTGGACCCTGAGGCAAGAAGAGAGACTTGGAATCAGCAAATGGCCAGATCCTACCTTCTCCACCCGCCTCTGCCCATGGTGCCAATGCCCAGGCGGGAACCAAGGTCTGACTCTGAGGCTCCCTGTGCCCTGGTGTGCAGGAGACAAAACCTCTTCCCCAAACCCATTCCCTGACTTACTTCTGTAAATGCTCCTATTGTGGTTGTTCTGGAACCCCCAAAGTGGGTCCCGCCACTCTTATCCTTTTGGATCCCCAATCTTTTGTGAGCAATAAAACCAGAAATGTAACTGCGGCCTGCCTTGACACTTTGTATTCCTATTATCTCTTTCCTACTACACACTCAGCTCCCGCCTCCCCAGTACACAGTATCATCAGATACATAAGGCAGAGGTGTGCTGTCAAAGGGTTTACTGAACTCCTGCTGTGAATCTGTCACATAATAATGAGACACGTGGGACTGAATTGCATTGTCCTAGAAAGGAGATGATTCTGCGTAAAGCATGGAGTGAGAGTGGGCCGACGTGTTTACAGGTACAGCCCACACACAGGCAAAGAGCAGAACAGAAATAGGGGGAGTCACTCTGGGTCCTGAAAGTCACTCAGATTCTTGGATTGCCCAACACAAGTGGAGGCCTGGCTGAGGCTTCCTTCTCAGCCAGGGATCAGATTCAACACATGCACAACAGGATCTGCCAGGGCAGCTGGGACAGGGCAGACATTTAGTGGTTTCTGTGAGTCTCACTTGAAAGCTGAACACCAGGCACACAGGGACTGGAAGAAAAATTCCAAGAAGGAGATATGAGGAAGGGAGAAGAGGTGACACTGATGATGGGCACGTGCAGGCTCCCTGGAAGGAGGCAGGTAGGAGTTGCCAGTCTCACCTGTTACAGCATCCACGTGCATGGCAGGAGGTGAGGTGGGGACTGGAGAAGGCCATTCTTACCTGCTGAGGTAAGTGCCCAAGACCAGGATAAAAGGGCCTCCTCAACATTTTCCACTATATGAATCAAGTTAAGCCTCTACCATGCCTACAAATCATTAATACCAAAGTAGTAACAAAGTCTTGCCCAAGGCTACACACTATAGGATATGTCCCACATCTGATGTGAGATATAAGTCTACCTGCTACCTCTGTTGTCACCCACTTTTAGAGAATCCTGAAGCTGATCAAGGCTGCGTGTGCACCTGATGGTGACTGTGCCAGCGCTGCATGCCTGCCAGGGCTAGCATCCCTCACCACCTGCCCTTTATCGTCACACGACTCCTCACCCAAATGAGATTAAAGTACTTCTTTGATGTCCTGGTGAGTCTTATATTTCTATAACCACATAACCTCATACCAGTACAGTTGTGCACAGTAGTTAAAGTGCACTTACTAGTGTGGCTTTATAGTTTACAAATAACTATTCCTTGTGACATAGAGTATCCTCATAGGAGACCACACTCTGAGATACACCCAATGAGGTATTTTATCTGCATCACCCTGACATGTGACTCCTGCCCCTCCTGGGCAAGACATTTGATCCCCTCCTCAGGTTGTTCCAAAAGCTTAGTGTCAAGGAGTGTCAGGAACTGGACACACAGGCTCACATTGAGGGCCTCCCAGATCCCACCTCCTGCTCCAGGAAGATAGAGCTGAGGTGCCTTCTGGTCCAGGCCTCTCCCTGCATTCAGGGCAACACCCAAACTTAGATGCAGTGGGTGAGTCAGCAGCATCACTATATCCTGAAGCCCGGGGTTTAATCCTGACTATGAGATCTCATGACAGTATAAACTTTTCAGTAACAGACATTGGTTTTTCTATACGTTCCAATTTTTCTGTTGTCTCCCTCTTTTTTCAAGCAGAGTACCTCGGTACCAATCAGAGCATCTAACTCTTCTGCCCTCTGCATCTTGGTATCAGAGTTGCCAATAAAAACACAAGACAAACACTATGTAGAACAATATTCTACTTCTGTAGAGAAGAGACAGAACAAAATCAGTCTCAGTTTGGGGTGTTGGTCCTCCCAGTCCAGCAACCCCCACGGGGCAGTTGACATACACACCCCAGTCATGTGGCAGAGGAAGACCCTGCCCTCCTCCCTGAAGGACATATGTCTCTTAGCATAATGGTTCTAGTGATTCACTCATGCAACAATTTTTATTGGGGCACATAAATACAGGTTGAAAATGAATACACCATTTTACAGAAAAGTTGCTTTGCCCTTTAGCCAAGTGAGATAAAAATATAATAATAAGAGATAAATAAGAGATATTAGCTGTAACAGCTCAAAATAGGAGATTTCTGCACAGTTACAGTGTAAGAGATAAATACATAAAAATGTACTTTAACACCACAGAAAATACAACTTCAAGGAATGCTATTTAAAAATACTAACTGAATGTCTATTCTGGATTTTAAGAGTATTGCTTCATCATATATAATTGTTTAAAGAGTTTCTAGAAATTGAGAAAAGAAAAACAAAGATAATTGATTTTACCTGGATGGCTCTGAAGCACAGAAAAAAAAAAAAAAACATCAATCAGTTTGTATTATCCTAATGAGATCTCAAAAGTGTCTCCTCCTACCCATAGATGGTGAAGAGTTGACTGTGCGTAGAGTGGGGAAGGCAGTTGCATGTGTTCAGTCTTTCATTTGCTGCATAAAATGGGGCTTCCACAAGGAATGCTTCCTCAGCACAGGCTCAGCCGCCACCCAGCCTGTCCTGGGCTGATCACCCCTGTGGGACTATCTTCCTTGTTTCACACTCAGTCGGCACTCATTTGTGCCTGCCTAAGCAAGGCATCATATGGCTCCTGGCCAACCCATGGACATGCGTCCTGAGAGGAAGGGACAGGGGCTTCCACTGAACATGACAGGGGTGTGCAGGTGAACTGCCCCCTGCTGGAGAGGGAGGACCAACACCCTCCACTGCAGCTGGTTTTGTTTTGTCTCTTCTCTTCTTTAGTAGAATAATGTTCTGCCCAGTGTGTGATGGTCTTGTGTAACCTGGAGCAGACTTTGTTGGTGATTTGGCTAATGATTTGTGGGGATGGGAGAAGATTCACTTGCATGATATAGTGAGAAAATGTTGAGGAGGCCCTTTTATCCTGGCCTTGGGCTCCTACTCCGAAGAGTGAGACAAGCCTGCATGAGTCCCCACCTCACCTCCTGCCATGCACGTGGATGCTGTAACAGGTGAGACCGGCAGCTCCTACCTGCATCCTTCCAGGGAGCCCGCACGTGCTCATCATCAGTGTCACCGCTTCTCCCTTCCTCATATCTCCTTCTTGGAATTTTTCCTCCAGTCCCTATGTGTCTGGTGTTCAGCTTTCAACTGAGACTCTAGAACCTCTAAATGTCTGCTCTGTCCCAGCCACCCTGGCAGATCCTGCATGCATGTATGTTTGCACATGTGTGTTTACACTGTCCCAGACCACACCTGGCACCCAAACCTGGTCCTGTGGGGACCAGGAGCTGTGGGGTCTTGTGGAAACCACCTAGTCTTTCTCATTCTATTTCCTCAAACAATATCAATACAAGTTATTCTCAAGGTGTCATGAAGGTCACAGAGTCATGGGAGGAAATGCCTGGTAAAGATTCTGCAACTCGATGAGCACAATCAGACTTATCCCTCCACCCATAAAAGGGGTGCATTCTTTTTAATCACAGCATTTTCCAGGAAAGGTGCATCTGATTTTCAAAAAGGCTTTTATTCAGCCGAGTCTTCTGTACATTTTTAGGAGATGATAAACCTGCAGAGGAGCTGGAGGGAACCAGCACTGCTTGTACAAGAGAAGGAGAACTTGATTTCTAGACTCTTACACATGGGAAGAGGGTGACCTTCCATGAAAAGCATAGAGCTGGGCAGAGGCCAAGAAGTTGCAAGCCTGGTACATTGGTGGGAGGAGGCCCTGTGTAAGGGACCCCAGGTCCTGCAGGTGGGAGGACCACACAGGTCAGGAGAGCCTGGGCTTCTCTAGGCACCTGCAGTGTTGCTGCCGCTCCTCATACACCAGGGCCCTGGAGGTGATGGGAAAGTAAGATGAAGACTGTCCTCAACTTGGTACACAGCAGGTGCTTCTTCTGTGTGTGGAGGGGGATATTATGAAAAGCAGGCTCCCAAAATTAATTAGCTGAAGGTAACTTAGAGCTACAGGTAATGATGAGAAAAAAATCCTCCCTGCAGAGAGTCCCAAATAATTTGTCAGACTCTGGAATGAGATATGATTGAGTCAATAGTGACTGTCACTTAGAACATCACGGCAAGGAAAACAATGTCTTAAGTGGTATGTGTGTGCACATGCGTGTGGTTTCTTAGATTGCTTATAATTAAAAGATTATGTGTGTAAAAATATATACACATAGAGAAAAAGGCAGAGACACATAATAGAAGCAGATATGCAAATATAGTTATAGATATAGATTTAGAAAGCACCTTGTTTGTTGTTCTCAGCCTCAGATATGAAGGGCATGTTCCTTTCAACCCTTCCCGCCATCAATCACTACTCTGGCCTAGAAGGAAGCCTCAGCCAGGCCTCTACTTGGTCAGGGCAACTCCAGCATCTGAGTGACTTTCAAGACCCAGAGTGACTCCCCCTATTTCTGTTCTGCTCTTTGCCTGTGTGTGGGCTGTACCTGTAAACACGTCGGCCCACTCTCACTCCATGCTTTATACAGAATCATCTCCTTTCTGGGACAATGCAATTCAGTCCCACGTGTCTCATTATTATGTGACAGATTCACAGCAGGAGTTCAGTAAACCCTTTGACAGCACACCTCTGCCTTATGTATCTGATGATACTGTGTACTGGGGAGGCGGGAGCTGAGTGTGTAGTAGGAAAGAGATAATAGGAATACAAAGTGTCAAGGCAGGCCGCAGTTACATTTCTGGTTTTATTGCTCACAAAAGATTGGGGATCCAAAAGGATAAGAGTGGCGGGACCCACTTTGGGGGTTCCAGAACAACCACAATAGGAGCATTTACAGAAGTAAGTCAGGGAATGGGTTTGGGGAAGAGGCTTTGTCTCCTGCACACCAGGGCACAGGGAGCCTCAGAGTCAGACCTTGGTTCCCGCCTGGGCATTGGCACCATGGGCAGAGGTGATGGAGAAGGTAGGATCTGGCAATTTGCTGACTCCAAGTCTCTCTTCTTGCCTCAGGGTCCACTTCAGCAGCAGCCTCCAGAGGACTGGCTGCTCCCACCTCCACAGCAGCTGGAGCTGGAGCCCCCTCCACAGCAGCTGGAGCCCCCTGAGGGCTGGTGGCAACAGCCAGAGCTCTGCTGTCTGTAGCTCTGGGAACTTTGGGACCTGCAATGGCTTAAACAGCAGCCTCCACCTCCAGAACTGCAGCAGCTGCCACCCCCAGAGCTGCAGCAGCCACTACCCCCAGAACTGCAGCAGCCCCCACCCCCAGAACTACAGCAGGAAGACACTGGAGGACATTTGGGGGGACACTTAGGGGGACACTTTGGGGGGCACTTCGGGGTCTGGCACTGTTGAGGACACTTGGGCATGCACTTGGGGTTGCACTTGGGAGGCGGCTGGCACTGCTGCTGGTACTGCTGGCAGGACATGTTGGCAGTTGGGGGTTCTGGAGCTGAGGAGAGGCAAACAGGAGTTAGAAACAGCACAGACACGCCTCGCCCTTCAGCTACATTTAATGCCATGAAATACTATCTCCACTAGTTTTATAATTTGAGTATCTTGCCATACTCTCCCATCAAAGATTTGGATGCAAAAACATATGCTTGTTAGGAGGCAGCAAACTTCATCTATTGTGTCAAGTAGTGAACTAGAGCAAACACTACTATAAAACATGCCAAGACTCTAAGGACATGTAAGCTACCAAGGACCTGGTGCACTTTGTCCTGCAACTCTGAAATCCTCTAATTCATATACCATACAAGGGGATATTATTTATTTGAACAAGTGCAATTATCATGTCCTGATTCACTAATTTCCAGATTGGTTTTATTCTGAAAAGACAACAGTGTGAGACTAAGTTCACTAGATTCAGGAAGAGACTGGTAATCCTCTCAAGTCCTCCTACCCTGCATCTGAGACCTGGAGCCCCAACACTGTGAACTAGTACAGACCTCAGCTCTCTGCTCACAACTCCTCACCCCATTAGCAGCGTGCTGGTCCTCAGGTGCTCTGTGCTGTCAACATGGGACTTTGTCCCCTGTGGCTATGGGGGATAATGAGCCCAAGGGAGCCTGTGCTCCCCTAACCAGCTGGGTTGCTCCTTGACAGGTAGAACAGGACTGATTTCTGAGGTGAGCTCGTCCCCCAAGCTGTCAGTAGGGCAGGGTGCTGGAGTTCATGTCCCTGTCCTTGGAGGCTGCCCACTGCTGACCAGCTTGTTTCCTCCAATTCAAAGGTGCTGCCGTCCACCTCCTCTGCCTGTGGCCACACTTGGCTCCAGACACTCCTGCACTGGCCCTCAGGCTTCCTGGCCCCCTCCTCTGACACATTCACCTCCCACCCCAGCTCTGCTCAGCTCCCCTGCTCTGGGCTGATCTCCCTCAGCAGCAGCCCCGCTCCCATTCCCAGGACACTCACCAGGCGCAGGCACAGGTGCTTCAGCTTGGCAGGAGGGGAGTGGCAGAGATGCTCTGGCTAGGGGCCCTTTTATCCTGGCCTTGGGCTCTGCTCCGAATGTGAGACAGGGCCTGGGCATGAGAGTCCCTGTCTCACCTCCACACTCACCTGTTCTGACAGGTGATGACTGGCAGCCCCTCCCTCTTCCTCCATGGGGCTCGGGGAAGACTCTCCCAGGCTTGGGACTGAGTGAGAATATGACTGACATCACTTACACCTTGTTCCAATGGGGGACACCTCCCCTTGGGGCTCTACTTTCTTTAAGCCTTCGACCCAGCGCTGCCTTTCTGCCTCCTCAGTGTTGATGGAACGATTCTGTGCCCAGCTTCCATCCCGCAATGTGGCTTCTTTGTCTGGGCTTCAGGTAACTCCTGCCACCACCCTTGTTTCCTGACATGCAGCCTTGGGTGCTTCTCAGTCCCACTCTCAACCAAGACAGTCTCCTCTCCTCCTTTCCTCAGGGTGCCTTGGATCCCAGAGCCCGACTGAACTCTTAACTTCCAGGACTCACGTATATCTACTCTGCTGTGCCACTGCCCACAGGGTCTGGTGTTGGGCACATGCACAGTGGACATAGGGGAACGGAAACCTGGCCTAGCACAGGTCCTACTATGTGGCATCTGACAAAGCTTTAACCTGCCTTATTTTCAATTTATCCAAGTGAATATTGGAATAAAGAAAATATTTACAGGATTTTAGTGAAAGCCATGAGAGAAAATACCCAACAAGAAATCTGACTTCCCAGGGGCCTGCAATGTGGTGCGGTCTGAAAATAAAACTTCAAGCCTTGGCAAATGCAATGAGAGATGCTGTCCTGGGTCTTGAGCATAACTTCTGTTCCTAACAGGAGTGCGTCTGTCTGTCTGTCTTTCTGGCTGTCTGTCTTTGGACAACTCTTTCCTTTTGGGAGGACCTCGATGTTGCCTGTGCAGAGGGTGGAGCCAGTGTGGAAGGACCAGGACCCCTGCACTACTCCCTGTGGAGGAGGGGGGCAGCATTTTAATGAGTCATGTTGGGAAGAGGGGAGCAAGGAGGGAGCGGTCGGTCACAGATGACTAATTAAGGGACCTGGGCCCCCAGGCAAGAGGCTCTAAGAACAGGAGTGTCAGTGTTTCCTATGACTGTGCTTCTGCTGCCCCCACCCAAGCCCCTTTGATCACACCTGTGTGGGGCTTATTCCTTCTCCATGTGTCCACGCGTGCATAGGGAGGCAGTTATGAACTCCTGCATTTTTTTTATTTAATTATTTTATTTTATAAAATTCTTACATCATTTTTCATCTTTGCACAATGTATGCATTTTCATTTTGGTTATATTCCCCATACAATTGCACCCCCCCCCTTATTTTGACTCTTGTCCTTCCTTTCCCCGCCCCTGCCTCCCCTCCGCCCCCTCATAGTGTGTCTCTGGTTTATAGTTGCTTGTTGATTTTGATTTTTACTTTGGATTGATTAGTCTTTTTCTTGGTCCCTTATTTAGGTTTTCTAAATTCCTGCTATGAGTGAGACCATCCGGTATTTTTCTTTTTCTTTTTGGCTTATTTCGCTGAGCATGATCCCTTCCAGCTCCATCCATGTTGCTGCAAACTGCATGTGCTTATCTTCTTTGAATGCTGAGTAATTATTCCATGGTGTATATGAACCACATCTTCTTGATCCAGTCATCTATTTTTGGGCATTTGGGTTGCTTCCATAGCTTAGCTATTGTAAATAGTGCTGCTATAAACATAGGGGTGCAGGTGCCCTTTGGAATTACTGTTTCTGTGTCATTTGGGTAAATACCCAGGAGTGGAATTGCTGGATCATATGGAAGCTCTATGTTTAGTAGGTCAAGAAATGTCCACACAGCTCTCCATAGTGGTTGGACCAGTTTGCGTTCCCACCAGCAGCGCAGGAGAATGAACTCCGGCATTTTAAGGAAATCAGTACAAAGAACAGGGTTCATTGTGGACAAGGTGGCCCTGGAGACAGACATGACTATCAGATGACCCCAACCTGACCTAATGCATCAGTTACATCAGACTAAAGCCACGTGAAGCCCAGGAGGAAATCCTTTGCTCTGTGGGACTTGGTTGTGTTCAGACTGGGCAATAATGTGCAGGTCACCCTGGGCTGAGTGAACCAACTCTTAGAGAATACTCCTATGCTCAGAGGAGCTAAGTGTTGAGAGAGATAAATATATGTTTTATGCTGCCAAATACATTCTATTTGCACTATGTTGTCAACCATCAATTATTTCCTTGCCCCCCAATTCCTCCTCTATGGATCCAGGAAAGTCTCCAGCAACCTCAGCTACAAGTAACCTAAATCACTAATTTCATCTTGCGCTGGACATGTGGCTGCTACAGGAGCATCCAGAGCCCCCGACTGCATCCGGATCTGTGGAATCTGAGTTGTCTTGACCTGTGCTTGAGCCTCATCCACCTGCCTTAGAAAAGTCTCATGTGGCGGTGAATGATCTGAGGCTGCTCTGCCTACATGGGCCCTGACTCCCAGGCTGCACAGCTCCTCCCACCTGTCCTTCTGTCCTTAGGGGACACAGCTCTGATGGTATGACAAGGGCTTGACAGCTTGTCTCATATTTCTTTGCCTCACAGACTCAAGGCTAGCTTGTCCTGGATGGATGCGAATGAGCTGTCATCACCTCCTTAACATCCCATTCACTGCCCGGTTTCCAAATAGCCTTTCCACGGTTGAGGTCATCCTCAGGGAGATCCCGTGCAGAAGGAATCAGCAGGCGTGCCCTCCCTGTGCAGAAAGATCAGCCCCACCTGACCTGTGTAACCTTGGCTAGGATGTTAGTATGGGGTGTCAGGACCTGGATTCCTGGGCCCACACTGCAGGCCTCCCAGCTCCCAGCTCCTGCTCCAGGACAATATTGCTGAAGTGCCTTCTGGTCCAGGCCTCTGCCTACAACAGGACCACACCCAGCTGTCATGGACCTGGCTGGGCTGGCTAGTGACTCAGCACCATTCTGTATCCTGAAGCCTGGAATTTACCTTGGCTTTCAGACCCCAGCCAGCATGCTGCCAGGTCAGTGTAAAGGTTTCCTGGTTGTCTATGGCCTGGTGACATCTGTTGTGATCTGGGCATCTGAAGGGAACAGCCATCTGCCTCAGCCTTGGGGTTTTGCCCCCACGCAGGGCATAGTCTCCTGCCACCCACTTATAGGGAAGCTTAGGGCTCTCCAAGACCTCCTGGCAGGGTGTCCCCTCTGTGCCCGGGTCCACTTCCCTCATGTCTGTGGTTGCTTTCAAATGCCTTCTTTCCCTTAGAATCTTCCCCCTTCTAGAAGTTTCAACTGTTTGTTCCTCTGTCCTTAATCTCCTGCCCTCAGGGGCCCTCCTGTCTTGAGTCCCTTTTTGTTCTGTTGCTGGGGTGACAGGTCTTCTTACTGCAGCTCAAACTGCTAGCAAGCTGGGCCTCTTTATTCCATCCCAGTCAGTGCAACACAGACCAGCCCTCGGACTCCCAAGCAGCCAGAGTGTCTGTACAAGCAGTTATGTCCCTGTGTCCTGAGGGACCCCCAGGAATTGGGTGCCTCCTCCTGACCACGGGGGTCCTGCTGAAGAGGGAAGGGCAGGGCAATAGCAGCACCCATACATTCCCTCTACATGGCGGCTTCTTATGTGCTGGACCAACCTTGTTGCTTAGCATATTATTTGCTTTCATGAGTTCTCCTGGTTACCTTTGCCCGCACCTTGTTTATTCATTATTTCCATGGAAGAATGAAAGCATTTGGCTTCCTATTCTATAATGCACTTTCCGTTATTTCATTATTATGTTTTTATCTTATTTGGTTATCAGTAGAACAAATTGGTAAAAGTGTGTCCACTAAGGTAATTACTACTTTGAATGAACTTATAGTTTAGACAAGAGAAATTTATTGCAGGCGTTATTCAGAGCTAAACTGAGGCCCAAGCTGTGGCCCCTAATCAGACCCCTGATAGTAGCACTGCCCTCAGGGCTGGAGACTTAGCTTGTACACATAAGGCACAAGCACAGAAAGAATACATCGTTAAGGAAACTGAACACATTTAATTATTTTCCAAAATTTTCAGTTAACTAACTCAGGCTGGTTTTCAGCAAACTTAGTTCATTGGTAAAGTAATTCACTGTTTTTTCAAGACAAAACCTTCCCCTTACAAAACTAATTTGGTCAGAGCTACCTGTGGGAATAGGGAAAGATCAAAGGTCATTTGAGATTGGATCCTTGAGGCACCTTTACAGACATGGGGTGCTGCAGGCTGTGATGTCATGCTCGTCCTTCCTGCCACTGGCAGACAAGACAGGGGCTCCACCTGTGGATTTTCTCAGATGTCTCTTGTTCTCCTTCCAGGCTGCTTCCCTGAGAATGAGCCATTGGTATGCTGAGGATAATTTGAAGGTATTTTTGTCTTCAAATTTGTTGTTTGTGTGTTTTTGCTGCACCTCCCCCTGCCGTGACCTTCAGGGCTAATGGCTGTTGCCATCATCCCTGAGGTCCGGCGTGGGCAAGGAACCATGCGCGCAGGGGGAGAACAGCAAACTCCCTAAAGCATAGATAGGCCGGATGCCTGTTCAGGAAAGTAAGAAGGAATGCTGCCCACACAGAACCTTATCTCGCTTTCTCAAGGCCCACAAACTTTATTCTACTATAACTGTCTTTCTAAAATATTTTCTTTTTCCCGGTCTAAAAAGGTCATTGGTTGCTAATTAAAAAACATATGTAATCTAATAACTAGGCTAATTCAAATGAAACATTGCAAAACTCTGTGTAATAATAAAATGGTTAGTAATTTCTCGGTTATATGCTTGGCTTTGATAGCCTTGATGTTAATAAAAAAGCATTGCATTATAAGAAGTAAAATTCACCCATAATAATCAATAATAATTAAAAATAAGTTAGTGGTAGTGAGTAGTTATTAAAACAAAAAAGTAGGGCCTCCCCGGTGGCACAGCGGTTGAGCGCTGGGTTGCGAAGCTGCCCGCGGCCTCTGTGGCGCCGGTTCGAACCCCGGCTGCTCCCCGGCCACCGGAGGAGGGTCCCACATGGCGCGCAGACCTCTCCTGCCGCCCGCTGCTCCCCTCAGCAGTGTACTTCGGTCCTTCTGCCTGCTCTGCTCCCCGCTCTGGCTCTGGTGGATTCTCTCACCCTCCCGCACTTCTGACTGTACCCAGTGCATGTATAAACAAAAAACAAACAAATAAATAAATAAAACATGCCTCTAAAAAAATAATAAATAAATAACTAAAATAAAACAAAAAAGTAATTACATAGAACAAAAGAAAAATTATTAGCCTGACTACTTAGGAATGTGACTAGGTCCAGATGTAGCTGCGGATATAGATCACTGCCCTGTCAATGATAAGCTAAACTTATGAGCCAGCTGGTTTAGTTCGCTGATAACCGATCCTATGCCTTTAGAAAAACATAAATATACTGGCCACTAACTCAAATAAAATTACACTCAGATTTTCACTCTCTTCAAGTGTGTCTGTGTCATTTATTCGCCGAATCCCTGACCACTCCGCGCAATCTCTCAACCCTGAGACGGCCTCATCGTCCATCCATCACTGTGCTGGTCCGCGGCATGTTTTCATGGTAAATACCAGAGTGGGGTAACTGGTTCATATGGCATTTCTATTTTAATTCTTTGGTGAGTCTCCATACTGTCCTGCATAATTGCTGCGCAAATTTATATTCCCACGGACAGTGAATAAAGATTCCCTTCTGGACACATATTCTCCAGCACTTCCTGCTTTTTGTCTTTTGGAGAATAGAGATTCTTACAGGTGCGAATTTGAGGGGTGATATGCATTTCCCTATAATAGAGGTGATGAGCATCTCGGGAGATCTGGTTATCTTCCTTGGAGAAGTGTCCGCTCAGATCCTCTGTCCAGTTTTTAATTGTTTTTTTAATTATTGAATCTTATGAGTTCTTTTATATTTTGGGTATTAGTCTCTTGTTCCATGAGTGGCATGCAAATATATTCTATATTTTCTTTTTTAGAAGAATGTTTTGTGTCATTCAGTGCAAATTTTTTCACAACGCAGAAGTTTTTTAGTTTGATGTAATCCCGCTTTGTTTTTGTTTTTGTTTTTTTGCTCCTGTTTCCCCTGGAGTCACAGTGCTTACTAGCATTTTTTTTTTTTTCTGAGTCCTATTGTGTCTCTTTAACTTGCATTTCTGATTTTTTAACTATCTCTTTCAGTTTATTTCACAGAGTTTGAACTTTTTGCTTTGTGGGGAGATAGAATCTTCCCAGCGTTTGTGGTTGGATTCTGGAAAAATGTTCTACCCTTTTGATGTCATATTTCACTAAGGTCATTAGTTATCATGTGTTATATTTCTTGTCTTCCCATTTTCTCTTTAAATTTTCCTGGTTTTTCAAAGTTTCTGTAGCAGTAACAGAATTAAAATTCATTTACTTCTCTCAGATGACATTGTAGTATTTCTTTATTATTGATTGCTGATTGATTATGGCCTTTACTGGTTCCATATTTTGAGGATTCTGTGTGTGGAGGGTAGAGGAGATACTGGAGGGTCCAGCCACTGCTGGGGAGGTGCTGGGGAGACAGGGCCTGCCTTGAGTTTGTGACACCACCTTATCCCCTTCTAAAGACTTCCAGGTAAGAAACTCAGCAGTCTTGTCCACTGAGCTGCGGGAAGCACTTGTCACTGCCACTTCTGAGGGGTGGAGAAGTGGGGTGCTGTCGAGGGCACCTACTTTGTTGCTTTCACAGTGGACCCTGGCCTGTGTGGGGTGCCCCAGTGCTCTGTGTCTTCCTCCTGGATCGAGGGTACGTCTCCACACTGTTTCTCTCCCCTCCTAAGGAGATTGCATGAGCTGACAGAACTGTAGTTTATTCCCTCACCCCAAACCCCTAGCTCTGGGTACTGATCTCCATCCACTACGCATGGATCCTCCATGTCCCTCTGGTGCAGTCTACGCTAGGCTCTGAACTGCAGGGTGCTTCAGTCTCACCCGATCTTAGGGATCCCCAAGTAGTGATGCCCTGATCAGTATTCCTCTTGGGAACAAGGCAAGAAACTCCCTTGTCACCGTGGCAGTGGGGTGACTCTCCCACAGTATCTAAACTTTTAGAAAGTAAGGGTTTGTTACATTCAGATGTCTGTGTGTTCATGTCTATCCAACTGATGGGCTGTGCTACAAGGAGAGAGACTAGGATTAGGGTGGGGGTGGGGAACACAAGAGACGTGAGGCAACTTTGCACAACTGCAGATTGATGTTTGTCCTCTGCTCATGTCAGAGTGACAGTCACTCACCTGAAGTGAACCTCAAGTTGCAGCAAGGTTCACAGTTTATATTCCCACAGTTTTCTTGTTATACGTAAAGACCCATATTTGTGAGAGATACAAGATATCAAAATAAAACTTTTTGACCCAACAATATCCCCTTATAACATTTCCCCCGATGTATAGGATCTTGTGAAGGATTAATGTTTTTATTCAGCTATCACTTCTCTTTCAATCCTTTTCTTGTGGAACATTTTCTCAGCCTTTTTTTTGTTTGTTTGTTTATGTCATTGATCTTTTTGGATCTCTGCTTTACAGATCTCTGCTCACATTTTTTTAAATAGAAACTTCCTGATTTACAATTTCTCTTATTTTTGCTTATGGTTAGGTTCATGTTAGAGTCCCCGGAAGGGACACCGTGTCCAGGTCAGATCATGTATAGCTGCAGGCACAGATGTTCACCTGCTCCTGTTGATGACATCATGTTCATCATCAGGCCACGGGCTTGTGCAATTTCTCCCCTGCATAGTTACTGTATTTTTTCTTACAAAAACAAGGACTCTGGTGAGACAATGTAAGAACTGGTAAATATCATGCTTTTCACCAAATTTGCCCTTCAGCTCCACTCCTCAGCAATGGCTCCCACCTGCCTCAACGTCTGCTAAGATAGCTAAAGACTGGTTTACATCTGCAGCTCTCCCGCCACTTTATCAGACAGTCTTTGACATATTCTACTGAAAGCAAAAGTGCTCTGGTCTCCCCCAGAGTCTCTCCCCCGTCTTGCTAGCTAGCTAGTTATCATCTATATGGTCTTACAGGTTCCTATGATTTAAAATGGACTATAATGCATTACTGTTCTTAATTATTTACAAGTTCGAGCCATCCCAAATTTGCCCTGGGCAACGTTTACATTTCTCGTTAGCCCTCTGAATAAATTCCAATGCTTAGGATTTGCTTATTATAAGACTTCAGCTTAGCCAAGAATCATACATGGCTAAAGCAGATCTAAATTGTAGCAATGACTCTAAATTGTAGCAATCTAAATTGTAGCAATAATTGTAGCAATTATTATTTGACTCCATTAATGAAAATTGAGGTATGTAAAAAAATACAAATTTTCCCTCTATCCTCCCAACCCCATGCCTTCCCACTCAGGCATCATTGGTCACCAGCACAGGAGAGAACAGAAATGGTAACAAAAACAGAGTGTTGAATCAATCTGAAGTAAGTTAGTGAGTAGATAAATTATGTTTATTGTTCAATTCAAGCAGCAGAGCACAATATCAAGCAGTGGGAAGTGACATAGGGTTTGTGCTATTGTTCTCAGAACAGCTAGATGTAGTGAAGAGATGTTAGAGAAAGGTTCTGGTCTTCTAGTCAGCAGAACAGAGGAAACTTCCAGGCCAGAATTGAAGATTTTCATGGACCTTTGCACCATCAGGCAATCTCAGGGAGAAGCAATGTTTGAACCTTTGCATTCTGCAAGTCTGCTCTTCTTTCTCACGTTCCACATCAGCAGCAGCCTCCTGAGGACTGGCTGCTCCCACCTCCACAGCAGCTGGAGCCCCCTCCACAGCAGCTGGAGCCCCCTCCACAGCAGCTGGAGCACCCCCCACAGCAGCTGGAACACCCTCCACAGCAGCTGGAGCCCCCCCCACAGCAGCTGGAGCACCCTCCACAGCAGCTGGAGCCCCCTGAGGTCTGGCTGCACTTGTTAGAGCTCTGGTGTCTGTGGCGACGCAACCTGCGGGGCTTGCGGCTCACGCAGCAGCCCCCACACCCTGAGCTGCAGCAGCTCCCACACCCAGAGCTACAGCAGCCCCCACATCCAGAGCTGCAGCAGGAAGACACTGGAGGGCACTTTGGGGGACACTTAGGTGGGCACTTAGGGGTCTGGCACTTGGGAGGGCACTGCTGCTGACTCTGCTGGCAGGACATGTTGGCCGGAAGGTGTTCTGGAGCTGGGGAGAGACAAACAGGGAGTGAGACCCAGCACCTGGCAGCTCAGCCCTCTCTGTCCTTCAGGATCACTTAAATCATGAAATATCTGCACTGGTATTACTACTTTCAGTATTTTCCTTACGCTTGAATCACTTGTTTGGATCCTGTGAAATCCTTATAAGTCATACAGGAATATTCATCTCATATGCCAAGTAGTAAACTGAGATCAAATGATAGTATGAAACATTTCCAATAATCCAGATTTATACATAGAGATGGAATTGACTCTCACTTTGTCCTCTAATTCTGAAACCATCCAGTTTATAGGCCATTTCATGGAATTTTTTTTTAATAAATACAGTAATTATTCACTATTGTCATAGCTTCTAAGATGCTTTTGTTCTGTAACATCAGCTTTGTATATTCTGAGTATCAGTAAATCCATGTTATTCAGGAAAACATTGGTAAATCTCTCAATTCCTGCTGACCTGGGATATGAAACACCCAGCCCCTAACCAATTTCAGTTCAGACCTCAGTTATCTGCTCCCAGCTCCTCAGCCCATCGTCCACATGGTGGTTCTCAGGCTGCCCTGTGCTGTCAGCATAGGAATTTGTTAGCTTGTGGTCATGGGTGATAATGAGCCCATGTGAGCCTGTGGTCCCCTGTCCACCCCAGGCTTTTCCTTGGCAGGTAGAACAGGACTGCATTTCCAAATTGAGCTCGCCCCTCAAGATTTCAGCAGGCCAGAGCGCTGGAGTTCATGTCCCTCTCCTGAAAGGGTGCCCACTGCTGACCAACTTATTTCCCCCAAGCCCAAAGTGCTGCCATCCACCTCCTATGCCTGTGGCTCCAGTTGGCTCCAACACTTGCTGCATTGGCCCTCAGGCTTCCTGGCCTCCTACTCTGAAAATTCACCTCCCACCCCAGCCCTGCCCAGCTGCTTCTGCTCTGGGCTGAGCTCCCTCAGCAGCAGCCCCGCTCCCGTTCCCAGGACACTCACCAGGCACGGGGCACAGGTCCTTCAGCTCGGCAGACGGGAGTGGTGGAGACACTGTGGCCAGGGCCCTTTTATCAGGTCTTGGGCTCTTCCCCTGACTGTGAGACAGGGCCTGGGCATGAGAGTCCCTGTCTCACCTCCCAGCCACCTGGTTCTGACAGGTGATGACTGGCAGCTCTTCCCTCTTCCTCCATGGGGCTCGGGGCAGCTAGTACCAGGGCATTGGGTGGGTGGGAACATCCCTGCCATCACTTACAGCTTGTTCCAAGTGGGGGGCACCTCCCCATAGTGCTCTCCTTTCCTTTAACACTCTGCCCCAGAACTGCTTCCCCAGTGATGATTCTGGGCCCAGCTTCCATGCAGCAATGTGGCTTCTTTGCCTGCGGTTGGTTACTCCTGCCACTATCCCCTGTTTCCTGACAGGCAGCCTTGGGTGCTTCTCAGTCCCACTCTCAACCAAGACAGTCTCCTCTCTCCCTTTTCTACAAACCTTGGATCCCAGAGCTTGTAACTGAAATCTTAACCCCACAGAACTAACCTGTGTCTACTCTGCTGTGTCACTGTCCCCACAGTGACTGCACACCGGTGCACTTGCACAGTGGTCATGAAGTTTGAGGGAGACCAGACCAGAAATGGCCATACTATCAGGCATCTGGCAAGTCTATAACCCTCATCATTTTTCAGTTTTTCCAGCTGAATATTGTAATAAAGGAAATTATTTGCAGGATTTCATGAGAGCCATGAGATAAAACACCCAACAAGAAAACTGACATCCCAGGGACCAGTAACATGGTGGGATCTGAAAATAAAACTTCATTCCTTGACAAATGAAAGTAGAGATGCTGTCCTGAGTGTAGCTTCTTTTCCTAACAAGGGTGGGTCTGTGTGTCTTTCTCTCTGTCTATGAACAATTTTCCCTTCTGAGAGGACTCCTCTGTGTGAGTGGTAAGGTGCAAGAAGGTGCAGCAGGTGTGGAAGGATCAGAATAACTGCACTGTCCAAGTGGGGCAGGGAAACAGCGTTTTCCAGGGGTTCTTCTGGGAAGAGGGGAGCAGGAAGGGAGCACAGCAGGGTTGAGACAGCCTGAGTCCCATGTTCCAGGTGGCAAATGATTAAGGGAAACTCGGGCCCCCAAGGCAGAGACTTTTAAAAACAGTAGTGTCAGTGTTTCCTATGACTGTGCTTCTGCTACCCATTCTCAAGCCCCTTTGATCACACCTGTCCAGGGTTTGCTCCTTCTCCATGCATCCATGCATGTATAGGGAAGGGCAGTTTTGCACTTCTGCATTTTAAGGAAATCAGTACAAAGAACAGGGGTTCCATGTTGGAAAAGTTGGTCTTGGAGGCAGCCCTGATTTTCAGATGATCCCAACCTGACCTAATGCATCAGTTACGTCAAACTAAAGCCACGTGAAACAGGAGGAAATACTCTTCTCCCTGCAACTTGGTTGTGTTCACATTGAGAGATAATATTCAGGTCACCATGAGCTGAGTGAACCAATTCTTAGAATGACTCTCATACTCAGAGAGATTAAGTTGAGAGATAAATCTATTTGCTTTAGGCTGACAAATACACTGTATTTTGCTCTCTTTTTGAACATCTATTACTTGCACTCCCCAACTCCTCCTCTCTGGATCCAAGAAAGTCTCCAGCAGCCTCAGTTACAGTTAGATTAAATCACTAACATCATCTTGTAGTGGGTGTGTAGTTACTACAGGAGCATCCAGAGCACCCTGACTGCATCCAGGTCTGTGGATTCTGAGTTGTCTCAGCCTATGCTTGAGCCTCATCCACCTGCCTCAGTAAAGTCTTGCGTGGCCTTGGAGGATCTGGGGCTGAATCACCCTCCTGGCCCCTGCTATCCAGGCTGTGCAGCTCCACTTGCCTGTCTTCCATCCAAATAAATCTGACACAGATGTTTAGAAAATCTTTACTGACAAGTGCCAATTCTTGGAGGCCTCCTCGAGGTGAATGATGAATGAATTTGTGAAGTCCATGCAATGAATGGAATTTGACACTCTAAAGAAATGAGTGATTGAGTCATGAGCAGACTTGGAGAAACCATAAATATGTATTACTAATTGATAGAAGCTAATATGAAAAGTCCATAGACCAGATCACTCAACCGTAATATATGACCGTCTGGAAAAGGCAACACTACAGAGACAGTAAATGACTAGTTGTGCCAGGATTGTGGGGATGCAATGGAAAAAGGGTGAATAAACAGAGCACAGAGAGTTTTCAGAGCAGAGAAATAACTGCGTGTGACACCATAGAGCTGACGACAGCATTGCCACACCCCTGTCCTCAGACTGGCCAACACCAGAGGTGAGCTGCAGGTGGTCTGCAGCTCTGGTGATGTGTATTTTGTAGGGTCATAGGACAATAATATGCCACTTGGCACAGGGAGGTTGAGAGCAGGGGAGTCTATGAGGGAAATCTCTCTACCTTCCTCTCGATTTTGCGGGAACGTGCTTTGAAACTACTCTGAGAAACAAAGTTTAAAAAATCTAACTAATTGGTTTTCTAAATTCCTGTGATGAGTGAGATGATCCAGTATTTTTCTTTTTCTTTCTGGCTTATTTTGCTAAGCATGATCACTGTGCAAAAATGAAAAATGATGTAAGAAGTATATAAAATAAAATAAAATATTAAAAAAATCTAACTAATTGGAAAAATAGATTACAGATGACAACAACAGGAGTAATATCCTTAATACTCATACAGGTCATATAAATTAAGAGTAAACAAGTAAACATTCCTGTAAGAGAGTCAGAAAAGACATCAATCATCCATTCCTTTAAAAAAGAGGAAAAGAAATATTTCTAATTTCCACAATAGTTAGGAAAGTCAATTCTACCTCAGCAATAAATGAATATAACTCAGCTTTTTTTAATCTATCTTTATTTATTTATTTATTTGTTTGTTTGTTTGTTTATTTATTTATTTATTTTATACAAGCACTGGGTACAGTCAGAAGTGCGGAAGGGTGAGAGAATTCACCAGAGCCAGAGGGGACAGCAGAGCAGGCAGACTGACGAAGTACACTGCTGAGGGGAGTGTTTAGCAATATGAGATATAAATATAATAATAAAATAATAGATAAATAAGAGAATGTTAGCTGCAACAGTTCAGAATAGAGGAATTCAGCACAGTTACAGAATAAGTGGTAAGTTTGTAAAAAATATACCACACTAATCACACAGAAAATGTAACTTCAAAATATGCTAGTAACCAAATATCTTTTCTAGACTTTAAGAGTATTGCTTCATCATTTATAACTGCTTAAAGAGTTTATAGAAGTTGAGAAAAGAGAAACAAAGATAACTGATTTAACTGGATGGCTCTGAAGCATCAATCAGTTTGCATTATTGAGATTATGGCAACAGTGTCTCCCCTACCCATAGATGGTGAAAAGTTGACAGTGTGTAGAGTGGGGAAGGCAGTTGCACCTGTTCAGTCTTTCATTAAGCTGCATAAAATGGGCCTTCCTTCCAGAACCCTTCCTTAGCAAGGGATCAGCTGCCACCCAGCCTCTCCTGGGCTGATCACTCCTGTGGGACTAACTTCCTTGTTTCACACTCAGTGAGCGCAACCTTCCTGCTTGCCTGAAGCAGGGCATCCTATGGCTCCTGGTCAGCCCATGGACATGCGTCCTGTGAGGAAGGGACAGGGGCTTCCACTGAACATGACAAAGGTGTGCAGGTGAACTGCCCCTGCTGGAGAGGGAGGACCAACACCCTCCACTGCAGCTGGTTTTGTTCTGTCTCTTCTCTTCTTTAGTAGAGTAATGTTCCGCCCAGTGTGTGAAGGTCTTGTGTAACCCGGAGCAGACTTTGTTGGTGATTTGGCTAATGATTGTCGGGATAGGCACGGCTTCACTTGCATCATATTGTGGAGAATGTTAAGGAGGCCCTTTTATCCTGGCATTGGGCTCTTACCCCAGAGGGTGAGACAGGCCTTCACGTGAGTCCCCACCTTACTTTCTGGCATACACAGGGATGCTATGACAGGTGATGACTGGCAGCTCCTCTGCCTCCTTCCGGGGGCCCGTTCCCATCATCACCTTCCTCATATCACCTTCTTGGAATTTCCTTTCCTCATAATCACCTTTTCCCTTCCTCATATCACCTTCTTGGAATTTTCTTCCAGTCCCTGTATGCCTGATGCTCCATTTTGAAGTGAGACTGTAGAAACCTCTAAATGTTTCCTTTGTCCCAGCCACCTGGCAGATCCTGCGTGCTTGTGTGTTTGCACATGTGTGTTTACGCTGTCCTAGAACACACCTGGCACCCAATCCTGGTCCTGCCACTTATGAGCTGTGGAGTCTTGTGTAAACCACCTAATCTTCCTCATTCTATTTCTTCAAACTTAATATTAATGCAAGTTATTCTCAAGGTATCCTGAAGGTCACAGGGTCATGGAAGGAAAATGCCTGGTAAAGATCCTGTAACTTGATGAGCACAATCAAATGGACTATCCCTCCACTCTTACTGAAAAGAGGTACATTCTTTTTAATCAGTGTTTTCCAGTAGAGGTGCATCTGATTTTCAAAAAGCATTTATTCAGCGGGGCTTTCTATACATTTTCAGGAGAGGATAACCCTGCAGATGAGCTGAAGGGAAACAGCACTGCTTGAACAGGAGAAAGAGAACTTGATTTCTAGACTCTAACCCATATTAAATGGTGAGTCTGTGTGTGAGAAGCATAAAGCTGAGTGGAGCGTGAGTGCGCTGAGTAGCTGTGTCAAGCAGAATAGAGGGAGGACCGTAGGAGATTAAGGAAAGAAAGGAACAGACCTGTTAGTGAAAGCTGTGACCAGGTGGGCTGTTGCTGAGCAGATGCCCAGTTCTGGTGCAGCATATTTATTTACACAATCTCAAGCAGAGGGAGGGCAGGACATGCATTTGTGACAGTTATTGTCTTGAAGGTATCAGGAGCTCCAGTGGTTACAACAATATCAGGAAGCTGCATGCCTATGCTGAGCTCAGTGTTCTAGCCTGAAGATCACAGGGGAAGAAATCCTCTTTCTCTGCCATATGACAGAGCAACTCTTGCAGTCGCAGGCTTTAGGCCTGTTGCCCCGAGAGCACATGCCCCTGGCTCCCGAAGGTGAGACAGTGCAAACCTGGGACATGTGAGCAGAGGCCTGACACGTGACCTGAAGGTCCAGGAGGTGGGAGGACTCTACAGCGCAGCAGAGCCTGGACTTCTCCAGGAGTCTGAAGTGTTGCTGCTGCTCCTCATGCACCAGGGCCCCTGAGGTGACTGGAAAGTAGATAAAGATTGTCCTCAACTTGATACACAGCAGGTGCTTCTTCCAGTGTGGAGGGCGATAATGTGAAAAACGGGTTCAAATAATTGATTAGCTAAAGGCAACTTAGACCTATGGGTAATGGTGAGAAGAAAATCCTCCCTCCAGAAGAGTCCAAAGGTATTTAACAGGCTCTGCAATGAGATATGATTGAGTCAACACTGTCTGTCACTCAGGTCTTCATGTGCAGTAGAGCCTGTGTTCCAAGTGGTACATGTGTGCACATGCGTGCGGTATCTTAGATTATGTCTGTATACTAATATACACTTAGAGATAGAGGCAGAGGCAAACAATAGAGGTAGATTTAAAAAATAGAGACAGATCGGATCTAGGGAGCACCTTGTTTTTTATTCTCAGCCTCAGTTATTCAGGACCTGTGTCTCCCCTCCCCCAATCCCTCCCTCCTGAGTCTTTACACTAGACTCTAAGGAAGCATCAGCTAGGCCTGCCCAATGAGTACGCCAGCATCCATGAGTGACTTTAAACACCCTGTGTGTTTCCTCCAATTTTTGTTTGGCTGTTTGCGGGTCTGTGGGCTGTACCTCCTGTAAACACATCTCCAACTCTAGCTTGTATTTGTACAGAATTGTCTCCTTTCTTAGACAATGCAATTCAGTCCCACTTGCCCCATTATTATGTGATACATGTCACAATTAGGAGTTCAGTAAACCCTTCCACAACACAACTCTGCCTTATGTTTCTAAAGATACTGTGTACTGGGGAAGCAAGAGATGAGTATGTAGTAGGAAAGAGATAATGCAAATACAAAGTGTCAAGGCAGGCCGCAGTTACATTTCTGGTTTTATTGCTCACTTAAGATTGGGGATGCAAAAGGATAACAGTAGAAGGATCCAGTTTGGGGAGCCCAGAGCCCTCACAATATGAGCATCTAGAGGAGGAAGTCAGGGAATGGGTTTGGGCACGAGGTTTTTCGGCTCTTAACACCAGTGTGCAGGGAGCTCAGAGTCAGACTTCTGCTCCCACCCAGACATCAGCACCATGGGCATAGGCAGGAGGAGCAGGCAGGATCTGGACATTTGCTGACTCCAAGTCTTTCTCCTTGCCTTAGGTTCCACTTCAACTTCAGCAGCAGCCTCCACCCCCAGAGCTGCAACAACCTCCACTTCCAGAGCTACAGCAGCCACTACCCCCAGAACTGCAGAAGCTCCCACCCCCAGAGCTGCAGCAGGAAGACACTGGCGGGCATTTGGGGGGACATTTAGGGGGGCACTTTGGGGGATACTTTGGGGTCTGGCACTGTTGAGGACACTTGGGCATGCATTTGGGGGTGCACTTGGGAGGGGGCTGGCACTGCTGCTGGTACTGCTGGCAGGACATGTTGGCGGTTGGGGGTTCTGGAACTGAGGAAATAAAGAGTCAAACATAGCACACCCAGACCCCACCCTGCCTGCCCTTCAGCTACATTTAATGCCATGAAATACTATCTCCATAGTTTTTTTTTTTTATTTAAGTACCTTGTTATACTCTTCCATCAAGGATTTGGAAGTGAAGCTTATGGTTTTTAGGAGGCAGCAAACTTCATCTACTGTACCAAGTAGTAAACTAGAGCAAACACTACTATAAAACATGCTAAGACTCTAAATACATGTATGTAAGCTAAGCCTTGCAACACTAAAATCCTCTAATTCATATATTATCTAAAGGGATGTTATTTATTTAAACAAGTGCAATAGTAATGTCCTGATTCATTAATTTCCAGATTGGTTTTATTCTGAAAATGCAACAGTACAAAGGGTCTGTGTGTTGGGGCTAAAGTCACCAGATTCAAGGAGAGACTGGGAAATTTCTCAAATCCCACTGACCTGGCACTTGAAACCTGTAGCCCAAAACTGTGATCTCAGCACAGACCTCAGTGCAGATGCTCTCACCTCCTTCCCCCATGAGTGGCCTGGTGGTTCTCAGGCTGCTCTGCGCTTTTAACACTGGTCTTTGTCAACCCATGGCCATGGGCGTCAATGAGCATAAGTGAGCCTGCAGAATCCTCTGCAAGCCCAGGCTGCTCCTTGGCAGGCAGAACAGGACTGCATTTCCAAGGTGAGTTTGAGCTGCAAGCTGTCAACGGGACAGGTGCTGGAGCTTCTAGTCCCTATACTGACAACCTTATTTCCTCCAAGTCTAATAGTGCTTCCGTCCACCTCTATGCCTGTGGCTCCTCCTGGCTCCAGTCCCTCCTGCTGGTCCATAGGCTTCCTGGCCTCCTCCTCTGACACCTCCAACCCCAGCCCTGCCAGCTGCCCCTGCTCTGGGCTGAGCTCCCTCTGCAGCAGACCCTCTGCCCGTTCCCAGAACACTCACCAGGTACAGGCACAGGTCCTTCAGCTCGGCAGGAGGAAGTGGTGGAGAGGCTCTGGCCAGGGCCCTTTTATACTGGTCTTAGTCTCTGGCCCCTGACTGTGAGACAGAGCCTGGGCATGAGAGTCCCTGTCTCACCTCCACACTTACCTGTTCTGACAGGTGATGATTGGCATCTCCTCCCTGTTCCTCCATGGGGCTCAGGGCAGCTAGTACCAGAACACTGGGCGGGAGGGAACATTCCTGCCATCACTTATAGCTTTTTCCAAGTGGGGGCACCTCCCCATAGTGCTCTCCTTTCCTTAAACACTCTGCCCCAGAACTGCTTCCCCAGTGATGATTCTGGGCCCAGCTTCCATGCAGCAATGTGGCTTCTTTGCCTGCGGTTGGTTACTCCTGCCACTATCCCCTGTTTCCTGACAGGCAGCCTTGGGTGCTTCTCAGTCCCACTCTCAACCAAGACAGTCTCCTCTCTCCCTTTTCTACAAACCTTGGATCCCAGAGCTTGTAACTGAAATCTTAACCCCACAGAACTAACCTGTGTCTACTCTGCTGTGTCACTGTCCCCACAGTGACTGCACACCGGTGCACTTGCACAGTGGTCATGAAGTTTGAGGGAGACCAGACCAGAAATGGCCATACTATCAGGCATCTGGCAAGTCTATAACCCTCATCATTTTTTAGTTTTTCCAACTGAATATTGAAATAAACAAAGAAAATTATTTGCAGAATTTTCATGAGAGCCATGAGATAAAACACCCAACAAGAAAACTGATATCCCAGGGACCAGTAACATGGTGGGATCTGAAAATAATCTTCATTCCTTGACAAATGAAAGTAGAGATGCTGTCCTGGGTTTGAAGTGTAGCTTCTTTTCCTAACAAGGGTGGGTCTGTGTGTCTTGCTGTCTGTCTTTGAATGATCTTCCCTTCTAAGAGGACTTGTCTGTGTGAGTGGTAAGGTATGAGAAGGTGCAGCAGATGTGCAAGGACCAGAATCCCTGCACTGTCTAGTGGGGCTGGG
Organism: Talpa europaea; assembly: GCF_964194135.1. Classification (NCBI taxonomy): domain Eukaryota; kingdom Metazoa; phylum Chordata; class Mammalia; order Eulipotyphla; family Talpidae; genus Talpa; species Talpa europaea. The sequence goes on from NC_140076.1 coordinate 79,758,587, forward strand.
GGAACAGCGTTTTCCAGGGGTCCTTCTGGGAGGGGGAGAGCAGGAAGGGAGCACAGCAGGGTTGAGACAGCCTGAGTCCCATGTTCCAGGTGGCAAATGATTAAGGGAAACCCAGGTCCCCAAGGCAGAGACTTTTAAACAGGAGTGTCAGTGTTTCCTATGAATGATTGTGCTTCTGCTGCACATTCTCAAGCCCCTTTGATCACACCTGTCCAGGGTTTGCTCCTTTTCCATGCATCCATGCATGTATAGGGAGGGACAGTATTGCACTTCTGCATTTTAAGGAAATCAGTACAAAGAACAGTTCCATATTGGACAAGTTGATCTTGGAGGCAGCCCTGATTTTCAGATGATCCCAACCTGACCTAATGCATCAGTTACGTCAAACTAAAGCCACGTGAAACAGGAGGAAATACTCTTCTCCCTGCAACTTGGTTGTGTTCACATTGAGAAATAATATTCAGGTCACCATGAGCTGAGTGAACCAATTCTTAGAATGACTCTCATACTCAGAGAGATTAAGTTGAGAGATAAATCTATTTGCTTTAGGCTGACAAATACACTGTATTTTGCTCTCTTTTTGAACATCTATTACTTGCACTCCCCAACTCCTCCTCTCTGGATCCAAGAAAGTCTCCAGCAGCCTCAGTTACAGTTAGATTAAATCACTAACATCATCTTGTAGTGGGTGTGTAGTTACTACAGGAGCATCCAGAGCACCCTGACTGCATCTAGGTCTGTGGATTCTGAGTTGTCTCAGTCTATGCTTGAGCCTCATCCACCTGCCTCAGTAAAGTCTTGGGTGGTCTTGTGGGGTCCGAGACTGCGTCACCCTCCTGGCCCCTATATCCAAGCTGCGCAGCTCCACCTGCCTGTCTTCCATCCAAATAAATCTGACACAGATGGTTAGAAAATCTTTACTGACAAGTGCCAATTCTTGGAGGCCTCCTCGAGGTGAATGATGAATGAATTTGTGAAGTCCGTGCAATGAATGGCATTTGACACTCTAAAGAAGTGAGTGATTGAGTCATGAGCAGACTTGGAGAAACCATAAATATGTATTACTAATTGATAGAAGCTAATATGAAAAGTCCATAGACCAGATCACTCAACCGTAATATATGACCGTCTGGAAAAGGCAACACTACAGAGACAGTAAATGACTAGTTGTGCCAGGATTGTAGGGATGCAATGGAAAAAGGATGAATAAACAGAGCACAGAGAATTTTCAGAGCAGAGAAATAACTGCGTGTGACACCATAGAGCTGACGACAGCATTGCCACACCCCTGTCCTCAGACTGGCCAACACCAGAGGTGAGATGCAGGTGGTCTGCAGCTCTGGTGATGTGTATTTTGTAGGGTCATAGGACAATAATATGCCACTTGGCACAGGGAAGTTGAGAGCAAGGGAGTCTGTGCGAGAAATCTCTCTACCTTCCTCTCAATTTTGCGGGAACATGCTTTGAAACTACTCTGAGAAACAAAGTTTAAAAATCTAACTAATTGGTTTCCTAAAATTCTGTGATGAGTGAGATGATCCAGTATTTTTCTTTTTCTTTCTGGCTATTTTGCTAAGCATGATCACTGTGCAAAAATGAAAAATGATGTAAGAATTATATAAAATAAAATAAAATATTAAAAAAATCTAACCAATTGGAAAAATAGATTACAGATGACAACAACAGGAGTAATATCCTTAATACTCACACAGGTCATATACATTAAGAGCAAACGGTAAACATTCCTGTAAGAGAGTCAGAAAAGTCATCAATCATCCATTCTTTTATTATTTATTTATTTATTTATTTATTTTTTTGGTGGGACCCTCGCCATTGACCAGGGATCGAACTGGTGTTACAGAGGCCTCGCATCCCAGCCCTCAACCACTGCACCACCAGGGGAGGCCCTCATCCATTCTTTTAAAAAAGAGGAAAGAAATATTTCTAATTTCCACAATAGTTAGGAAAGTCAATTTTACCTCATCAATAAGTGAATATAACTCAGCTTTTAAGCTGGATTGTTTATATTCACTATATACTGCATTAAAAGGCCCACAATAGGGCCTCCACTGGTAGCGCAGCGGTTGAGCGCTGGGTGCGAAGCTGCCCGCAGCCTCTGCAGAGCTGGTTTGTTTCCCGGCCGCCAGCGAGGGTCCCACAAAAAAAAATGGCCCACAATAGTGACTGGGTTTTGTGCAAAAGTTTAAGTTTTGTCATTGGGGTGTAACTCAAATTAATGTAATGATTCTGGTGATTCGCTCATGCAACAATATTTATTGGGGTGGATAAATTCAAGTTTAAAACAAACATAAAACATACATAAAAGTTGTTTTGCATTTAGCGATATGAGATAAAAATATAAAAATAAAATAAGAGATAAATAAGAGAATGTTAGGTGCAACATTTCAGAGTAGAGGAATTCAGCACAGTTACAGAATAAGAGATAAGTTGTAAAAAATATATCACACTAATCACACAGAAAATCTTTTCTAGACTTTAAGAGTGCTGTTTCATCATTTATAACTGCTTAAAGAGTTTCTAGAAGTTGAGAAAAGAGAAACAAAGATAACTGATTTAACTGGATGGCTCTGAAGCATCAATCAGTTTGCATTATTGAGATTATGGCAACAGTGTCTCCCCTACCCATAGATGGTGAAAAGTTGACAGTGTGTAGAGTGGGGAAGGCAGTTGCACCTGTTCAGTCTTTCATTAAGCTGCATAAAATGGGCCTTCCTTCCAGAACCCTTCCTTAGCAAGGGATCAGCTGCCACCCAGCCTCTCCTGGGCTGATCACTCCTGTGGGACTATCTTCCTTGTTTCACACTCAGTGAGCGCAACCTTCCTGCTTGCCTGAAGCAGGGCATCATATGGCTCCTGGTCAGCCCATGGACATGCGTCCTGTGAGGAAGGGATGGGGGCTTCCACTGAACATGACAAAGGTGTGCAGGTGAACTGCCCCTGCTGGAGAGGGAGGACCAACACCCTCCACTGCAGCTGGTTTTGTTCTGTCTCTTCTCTTCTTTAGTAGAGTAATGTTCCGCCCAGTGTGTGAAGGTCTTGTGTAACCCGGAGGGGATTTTGTTGGTGATTTGGCTAATGATTGTCGGGATAGGCACGGCTTCACTTGCATCATATTGTGGAGAATGTTGAGGAGGCCCTTTTATCCTGGCATTGGGCTCTTACCCCAGAGGGTGAGACAGGCCTTCACGTGAGTCCCCACCCTACTTTCTGGCATACACAGGGATGCTATGACAGGTGATGACTGGCAGCTCCTCTGCCTCCTTCCGGGGGGCCGTTCCCATCATCACCTTCCTCATATCACCTTCTTGGAATTTCCTTTCCTCATATCACCTTTTCCCGTCCTCATATCACCTTCTTGGAATTTTCTTCCAGTCCCTGTATGCCTGATGCTCCATTTTGAAGTGAGACTATAGAAACCTCTAAATGTTTCCTTTGTCCCAGCCACCTGGCAGATCCTGCGTGCTTGTGTGTTTGCACATGTGTGTTTACGCTGTCCCAGAACACACCTGGCACCCAATCCTGGTCCTGCCACTTATGAGCTGTGGAGTCTTGTGTAAACCACCTAATCTTCCTCATTCTATTTCTTCAAACTTAATATTAATGCAAGTTATTCTCAAGGTATCCTGAAGGTCACAGGGTCATGGAAGGAAAATGCCTGGTAAAGATCCTGCAACTTGATGAGCACAATCAAATGGACTATCCCTCCACTCTTACGGAAAAGAGGTACATTCTTTTTAATCACAATATTTTCCAGGAAAGGTGCATCTGATTTTCAAAAAGCCTTTATGCAGCAGGCCCTTCCGTACATTTTCAGGAGATGATAACCCTGCAGAGGAGCTGAAGGGAAACAGCACTGTGTGTGTGAGAAGCATAAAGCTGAGTGGAGGGTGAGTCACAGACTAGCCGCGTCAAGCAGAATCGAGGGAGGACGGTAGGAGATTGAGGAAAGAAAGGAACAGACCTGTTAGTGAAAGCTGTGACCAGGTGGGCTGTTGCTGAGCAGAGGCCCAGTCCTGGTGCAGCATATTTATTTACACAATCTCAAGCAGACGGAGGGCAGGACATGCATTTGTGACAGTTATTTTTTTTTTTTTAAGATTTATTTTTATTTATTTATACAAGCACTGGGTACAGTCAGAATCGTGGGAGGGTGAGAGAATTCACCAGAGCCAGAGCGGGGAACAGAGCAGGCAGAAGGACTGAAGTACACTGCTGAGGGGAGCAGCGGGCGGCAGGAGAGGTCTGCGCGCCATGTGGGACCCTCCTCTGGTGACTGGGGAGCAGCCGGGGATCGAACCGGCGCTGCAGAGGCTGCGGGCAGCTTCGCAACCCAGCGCTCAACCGCTGCGCCACCAGGGAGGCCCCCTGTGACAGTTATTGTCTTGAAGTTATCAGGACTCCAGTGGTTACAACAATATCAGGAAGCTGCATGCCTGTGCTGAGCTCAGTTTCTAGCCTGAAGGTCACAGGGGAAGAAATCCTCTTTCTCTGCCATATGACAGAGCAACTCTTGCAGTCGCAGGCCTTAGGCCTGTTGCCTCGAGAGCACATGCCCCTGGCTCCCGAAGGTGAGACAGTGCAAACCTGGGACATGTGAGCAGAGGCCTGACACGTGACCTGAAGGTCCAGGAGGTGGGAGGACTCTACAGCGCAGCAGAGCCTGGACTTCTCCAGGAGTCTGAAGTGTTGCTGCTGCTCCTCATGCACCAGGGCCCCTGAGGTGACTGGAAAGTAGATAAAGATTGTCCTCAACTTGATACACAGCAGGTGCTTCTTCCAGTGTGGAGGGCGATATTGTGAAAAACGGGTTCAAATAATTGATTAGCTAAAGGCAACTTAGACCTATGGGTAATGGTGAGAAGAAAATCCTCCCTCCAGAAGAGTCCAAAGGTATTTAACAGGCTCTGCAATGAGATATGATTGAGTCAACACTGTCTGTCACTCAGGTCTTCATGTGCAGTAGAGCCTGTGTTCCAAGTGGTACATGTGTGCACATGCGTGCGGTATCTTAGATTATGTCTGTATACTAATATACACTTAGAGATAGAGGCAGAGGCAAACAATAGAGGTAGATTTAAAAAATAGAGACAGATCGGATCTAGGGAGCACCTTGTTTTTTATTCTCAGCCTCAGTTATTCAGGACCTGTGTCTCCCCTCCCCCAATCCCTCCCTCCTGAGTCTTTACACTAGACTCTAAGGAAGCATCAGCTAGGCCTGCCCAATGAGTACGCCAGCATCCATGAGTGACTTTAAACACCCTGTGTGTTTCCTCCAATTTTTGTTTGGCTGTTTGCGGGTCTGTGGGCTGTACCTCCTGTAAACACATCTCCAACTCTAGCTTGTATTTGTACAGAATTGTCTCCTTTCTTAGACAATGCAATTCAGTCCCACTTGCCCCATTATTATGTGATACATGTCACAATTAGGAGTTCAGTAAACCCTTCCACAACACAACTCTGCCTTATGTTTCTAAAGATACTGTGTACTGGGGAAGCAAGAGATGAGTATGTAGTAGGAAAGAGATAATGCAAATACAAAGTGTCAAGGCAGGCCGCAGTTACATTTCTGGTTTTATTGCTCACTTAAGATTGGGGATGCAAAAGGATAACAGTAGAAGGATCCAGTTTGGGGAGCCCAGAGCCCTCACAATATGAGCATCTAGAGGAGGAAGTCAGGGAATGGGTTTGGGCACGAGGTTTTTCGGCTCTTAACACCAGTGTGCAGGGAGCTCAGAGTCAGACTTCTGCTCCCACCCAGACATCAGCACCATGGGCATAGGCAGGAGGAGCAGGCAGGATCTGGACATTTGCTGACTCCAAGTCTTTCTCCTTGCCTTAGGTTCCACTTCAACTTCAGCAGCAGCCTCCACCCCCAGAGCTGCAACAACCTCCACTTCCAGAGCTACAGCAGCCACTACCCCCAGAACTGCAGCAGCCCCCACCCCCAGAGCTGCAGCAGGAAGACACTGGCGGGCATTTGGGGGGACATTTAGGGGGACACTTTGGGGTCTGGCACTGTTGAGGACACTTGGGCATGCACTTGGGGGTGCACTTGGGAGGGGGCTGGCACTGCTGCTGGTACTGCTGGCAGGACATGTTGGCGGTTGGGGGTTCTGGAACTGAGGAAATAAAGAGTCAAACATAGCACACCCAGACCCCGCCCTGCCTGCCCTTCAGCGACATTCAATGCCATGAATTACTGTCTCCATAGTTTTTTTTTTTTAATTTAAGTACCTTGCTATACTCTTCCATCAAGGATTTGGAAGTGAAGCTTATGCTTTTTAGGAGGCAGCAAACTTCATCTATGTACCAAGTAGTAAACTAGAGCAAACACTACTGTAAAACATGCTAAGAGTCTATACATGTATGTAAGCTAAGCTGGACGTGATTAAACTTGCCTTGCAACACTAAAATCCTCTAATTCATATATTATCTAAAGGGATGTTATTTATTTAAACAAGTACAATAATAATGTCCTGATTCATTAATTTCCAGATTGGTTTTATTCTGAAAATGCAATGGTGCAAAGGGTCTGTGTGTTGGGGCTAAAGTCACCAGATTCAAGGAGAGACTGGGAAACTTCTCAAATCCCACTGACCTGGCACTTGAAACCTGCAGCCCAAAACTGTGACTTCAGCACAGACAGTACAGATGCTCCCACCTCCTCCCCCCATGAGTGGCCTGGTTGTTCTCAGGCTGCTCTACGCTGTTAACACTGGACTTTGTGGGGGACAATGAGCACAAGTGAGCCTGCAGAATCTCTGCAAGCCCAGGCTGCTCCTTGGCAGGCAGAACAGGGCTGCATTTCCGAGATGCTGCAAGCTGTCAGTGGGGCAGGTGCTGGAGCTTCTAGTCCCTATACTGACCACCTTGTTTCCTCCAAGCCTAATAGTGCTGCCGTCCACCTCTATGCCTGTGGCCCCTCTTGGCTGCAGTCTCTCCTCCACTGGCCCTCAGGCTCCCTGGCTGCCTCCTCTGACACATGGACCTCCCACCTCAGCCCTGCCCAGCTGCCCCTGCCCTGGCCTGAGCTCCCTCAGCAGCAGCCCTGCTCCCGTTCCCAGGACACTCACCAGGCACAGGTACAGGTCCTTCAGTTCAGCAGGAGGGGAGTGGTGGAGAGGCTCTGGCCAGGGGCCTTTTATCCTGGCCTTGGGCTCTGCCCCCAACTGTGAGACAGGGCCTGGGCATGAGAGTCCCTGTCTCACCTCCCACCCACCTGGTTCTGACAGGTGACAACTGGCAGCTCCTCCCTCTTCCTCCATTGGGCTCGGGGCACCCCTCCCAGCCAGGGTCAGGGATCATCAGTCATGGGGCTTGGTGGAAACATCCCTGCCATCACTTACACCTTGTTCCAACTGGGGGACATTACCCATAGGGCTCTCCTTTCCTTAAATACACTTCCTATCTGCCTCCCCAGTGTCAATGGAATGATTCTGTGCCAGCTCCCATCCAGCAATGTGGCTTCTTCTCTTGGGGTTCAAGTTCTGCCAACAACCCCTATTTCCTGACGTACAGCCTTGAGTGCTTCTCAGTCTCCCTCTCCACCAAGACAGTCTTCTCTCCTCCTCCTCAGGGTACCTGCATCCCAGAGCCTTGTTGTACTTTTAACCCACAGGAATCAGCTATGTCTCCTCTGCTGTGCCACTGTCCCCATAAGGGTCTGTGTGGCTGGGTGCTTGCTCTGTGGATATGGGGGGTTAAGGGGAGACCTGGCCCAGGACCAATCAGCTATGTGGCATCTGATGAGCCTTTAACCTACAGAAGTTCCAATTTTCCAACTAAATATTGGGACAAACCAAGAAAAACATTTGTAGGAGTTTCTTAAATGCCATGAGCTAAAAACTCAATGAGAAAGCTGATTTCTCAGGGACCTGTAACACTGTGCAGTCTGAAAATAAAACTTTAAACTTTGAGAAATGAAAGTAGGGATGCTGTCCTGGGTCTTCGAACAATCTTCCCTTCTGGGGGGACCTGGCTGTGGGAGTACTAAGGTGTGAAGTGGGTGGAGCAGGTGTGGAAAGACCAGAACCCCTGTACTGTCCCAGTAGGTGTGGCAGGACTGAATTTTTCAGAAGTCCTGCTGAGAGGAGGGAAGCAGAGACGGAGCACTGCAGGGTGGAGTCAGCCTGAGTCCCACGTTCCAGGTGGCAAATAAATACCTAAGGGAAACCCTGCCCGAAAGTTTTTAAGAATAGGAGTGTCAGTGTTTCCTATGACTGTGCTTCTGCTGCCCCTTCTCAAGCCCCCTTTTTTAGATATTTTATTTTATATAATTCTTACATCATTTTTCATTTTTGCACAGTGTATGCATTTTCATTTTGGTTATATTCCCCATATAATTGCACCCCCCCTTACTTTGACCCTAGTCCTTCCTCTCCCCGCCCCTCCATGCCCCTCCCCCAGTAGTGTGTCTCTGGTTTATGGTTGCTTGTTGATTTTGATTTTCACTTTGTTAATTAGTCTTTTTCTTGGTCCCTTATTTAGGTTTTCTAAATTCCTGCTATGAGTGAGACCATCTGGTATTTTTCTTTTTCTTTCTGGCTTATTTCACTGAGCATGATCCCTTCTAGTTCCATCCATGTTGCTGCAATCTGCATGTGTTTACCTTTTTTGAATGCTGAGTAATATTCCATTGTGTATATGTACCACATCTTCTTGGTCCAGTCATCTATTTTTGGGCATTTGGGCTGTTTCCAAAGCTTAGCTATTGTAAATAGTGCTGCTATAAACATAGGGGCGCAGGTGCCCTTTGGAATTAATGTTTCTGTGTCATTTGGATAAATACCTAGAAGTGGAACTGCTGGATCATATGGAAGCTCTATCTTTAGTAGGTATCCAAGCCCCTTTGATCACACCCGTCCAGGGCTTGCTCCTTCTCTGTGTGCGCATGTGTGTATAGTTAGAGCAGTTATGAACTTCTCATTTTAATGAAATCATTAGAAAGGACAGAGGTTCAATGTTGGAAAAGGTGACCTTGGAGACAGCCATGATGTTCAGGTGATCCCAACCTGACCTAATTCATCAGTGACATCAAACTAAAGCCACATGAAGCCTGAAAGTGATTCTTCTCCTCTGCAGGACTTAGTGTGTTCAGACTGGAAATAATATTCAGGTTACCATGAGCTGTGGTAACCAACTCTTAGAAAATACTGCCATATTGGAGGAACTAAGTGTCTAGAGAGATAAATCTATATGCTTTAGGCTGACAAATACATTATATTTGCCCACTTTGTTAAACCATCAATTTTTTGCAAGCACTCAACTTCTCCTCTGTGAATCTAAGAAAGTCTCCAGCAGCCTCAGCTACAAGTCCTAAATCACTAACTTCATCTTGTGCTGGCTGTGTGACTATTTAGGAGCATCCAGAGCACCCTGACTGCATCCGGATCTGTGGAATCTGAGTTGTCTCAGCTTGTGCTTGAGCCTCACCCATCTACCTTAGAAAAGTCTTGGGTGGCTGTGGAGGGTCTGGGGCTGCTCGCCACCTGGCCCCTGACTCCCAGGCTGTGCAGCAACACCCTCCTGTCTCTCTGACCTTAGGGGACACAGTGCTGATGACAGGACTGGGCTTGAAAGCTTGTCTCATATTTCTTTGCCTCACAGGCTCAAGGCTAGCTTGCCCAGGATGGATGCGAATGAGCTGTCATCATCTCCTTAGCATCCCATTCACCTCACGGCTTCCAAATAACATTTCCATGGCTGAGGTCATCCTTAGGGAGCTCTCGTGCAGAAGGGATCAGTGAGGCGTGTGTCCTCCCTGTGCTGGGAGGTCAGCCCCGCCTCATCTGCGTGACTTTGGCTCGGGGTGTTAGTATGGGGCGTGTTAGGACCTGGATTCCTGGGCCCACACTGCAGGCCTCCCAGCTCCCAGCTCCTGCTCCAAGAGGATGAAGCTGAGATGCCTTCTGGTCCAGGTCTCTACCCTACAACAGGACCACACCCAACTGTCATGGACCTGGCTGGGCCAGCTGGTGACTCAGCGCCATTCTATATCCTGAAGCCGAATATAATCCTGGCTCTCAGACCTCAGCCGACATGCTGCCAGGTCAATGTAAAGGTCCCCCGGTTGTCTGTGGCCTGGTGACATCTGTGGCAATCTGGGCATTGGATGGGAACAGCCACCTGCCCCAGTCTTGGGGTTTTGCCCCCACGCAAGGCATGGTCTCCTGCCACCCACTCATGGGGAGGTTTAGGGCTCTCCAAGACCTCCTGGCAGGGTGTCCCCTCTGTGCCCGGCTCCACTTTCCTCATATCTGTGGTTGCTTTCAAATTTCTTCTTTCCCTTAGATTCTTCCCCATTCTAGAAGTTTCGACTGTTTGTTCCTTTCTCCCTAACCTCCTGCCCTCAGGGACCCCCTGTCTTGAGTCCATGATTCTTCTGTTGCTGGGGTGACAGATCCTTCTTACAGCAGCTCCACCTGCTAGCAAGCTGCGCCCCTTTATTCCACCCCAGTCAGTGCAACACAGACCAGCCATCAGACTCCCACACAGCCAGAGTTTCTGTACAAGCAGCCATGTCCCTGTATCCTGAGGGACCCCAGGAATTGGGTGCCTCCTCCTGACCACTGGGGTCCTGCTGGGGAGAGGAGGGCAGGGCACGAGCAGCACCTGGACATCCCTCTGTAGAGTGGTTTCTCTTTTTGTTGGACTAAACTTATTGTTGAACTTATTATCTGGTTTCTTGAGTTCTCTTAATATTGATAGGCCTATATATTCTTTATTAATTACCCATTGGGTTATTGGGTTCTGCAATTTCTTTATCTATCAACTACTGATGTCATTCTTGCAAGTGTCATTGCCATGCATCAATTATTTCATTATTATATTTTTATCTCATTGGCTACTAATAGAACAAATTGTAGTTAGGGCATATAAATTTGAAACTTGCAAACAAAGGTGGGCAGGCAAGTGTGCACCGAGCAAGGCTGCTGGAGCGCACACTCCCCCCTTTTAGAACTGAGTAGAGAGAGGGAGGGCTTGGACCACAAGGTGAACTGTAGACACCAGAAAAGTGCGGCCCCTGTGCCATTGTCGGAAGAGAGACCACACAATTCCCTTCTGGAACTGAGAAGAAAGCGCACTGAGCAAGGTTGCTGGAGGCCCTGTGTCCCCTTTTCGGAACTGAGTAGAAGGAGGGAAGTCTCCACCAACAAGGTGAACTGTGGGTCCCAGGAAAGTGCAGGCCTGTCTGTGGGACTTTCAGAAGCCAGGGACTCCATTACCCCTTCTGGAACTGAGTAAACACAAAGGGAGAGGATCTTTAAGGACAGCAGCCATCAACATATGCCCAGCATCACTACCTTTGTGGAGTCTGCCGTAACAGTGCTGACTCAATCTGGCCGCCAGTTCCCGACATCCCAGAAGGAGCACCCCAAGGAGATTGCTTGCCAGTGGCCCAGTCCATAGAACAAATTATAAAACAAACAACAGGGAGAAGGAAAAATATAAATAACCGAGCAAGCCCTAGGGGAAGGACACACCACAAAAAGAAAATCAGCCACTAGAACTCAACAACAATGATATGGAAGAACTTCTCTGCTTGCCAGATAGAGAATTTAAAATTGTCATGATTAAAAACCATAAAGAAGACAAAAAGGAAAAAGAATGATATGAGAAATATAATTAAAGAACTGACAGGTGAAATTGAGTCCTTAAAGAAGGAAATGAAGGAAACACAGGTGATTAAAAGATTAATGGAGAAGCTAAAGAACTCTCCTTCCTGTGCTCCTGGGATAAATCCCACATGGTCGTGGTATTTTATCCTTTCGATGCAGTGTTGGATTCTGTTGGCAAGGATTTTATTGAGGATTTTTGCATCAGTGTTCATTAGGGAGATTGGCCTATAGTTTTCTTTTTTGTGTTATCTTTGTTTGGTTTTGGTATTAGCGTAATTTTGGCTTCATAGTGTAATGTTGGCTACATATTTTGTAGTATTCTTTCCTTCTCAATTTTTTGAAAGAGTTTGTGTAGGATAGTTTGTCTAGTTCATTTCTGAATGTTTGGTAGAATTCATTTGTGAAGCCGTCTGGTCTTGGACTTTTGTTTTAGGGACTGTTTTGATTACTATTTCAATTTCACTGCTTGTAATTGGTCTGTTTAGGTGTTCTATTTCCTTTTTATCTAGCTTTGAATGGTTATATCATTCTAAGAATTTGCCCATCCCTTCTAGATTTTTGAATCGTTTGCATATAAATGTTCATAGTAATCTCTGATTATTCCTTGGTTTCTACCGAGTGTTGTAATTTCTCCTCTTTTGCTTGTGATCCTATTTGTGTTTCTCCCATTTTTTTCCTTGTAAGCCTGGCTAGAGGTTTGTAAATTTCATTTCTTTTTCAGAGAAACAACTTTTGGTTTTGTAGATCTTTTGGATTTTTTTTAAGTTTCTATTTCCTTTATTTCTGCTTTGATTTTTATTATTTTATTTCTTCTACTGGCTTTTGGGGATTTTTGTTGTTCTTTTTCTAGTTCTTTGAGTTGGAAGATTAGGTTGTTTCTTTGAGTTCTTGTTTCTTTTATTTTTTTGTTTTTGTTTTAAGATTTATGTATTTATTTATTTATTTATACAAGCACTGGGTACAGTCAGAAGCGCGGGAGGGTGAGAGAATTCACCAGAGCCAGAGGGGGGAAGCAGAACAGGCAGAGGGACCGAAGTACACTGCTGAGGGGAGCAGCGGCAGCAGGAGAGGTCTGCGTGCCATGTGGGAACCTCCTCCAGTGGCCAGGGAGTGCTCCCGAGGCTACAGGTAGCTTCGCAACCCAGCGCTCACCGGGGAGGCCCTCTTCTTGCTTCTTGATGTGAACCTGTATTGCTATATACTTTGCTCTTATTACTGCTTTTGCTGTGTCCCACACTTTCGAAAGTTGTGCCTTCATTGTTGTTTGACTCAAAGTATTTTTTAATTTCTTCTTTGATCTCCTCTTTAATCCAGTGGTCTTCCAGTAGTGTGGATTTCAATCTCCATGAAGTAGGAGGGCTCCTTGCTTTTTTCTCATATTTTATTTCTATTTTGATGCCTTTATGATCAGAGAAGATAGTTGGAATGATTTTGATCTTAATGTATCTGTTGATGTTTGTTTTGAGGACCAGCATGTGATCAATCCTGGAGAACAATCTGTGTGCAACTGAGAAAAATATACTTGGATTTTTTGGGGGGTGCAGTGTCCTATAGATGTCTGTTAAGGCCATGAGGCCTAAGTCTTTATTTAGGACTTAAGTGTCCGTGTTTATTTTTTATCTCATTGGTCTGTCCATTGGTGAGAGTGGGGTGTTGACGTCTCCTGCTACATATGTATTTTCTCTAATGTCTCTTTTCAGAGCTGATAATACTTGTCTGATATATTTTGGTGCTCCTTCATTTGGTGAGTATATGTTGATGAGGGTTATATCTTCCTGATATATTGCCCCCTTAATCATAATGTAGTGTCTAGCTATGTCTCTTTTTTACCTTTTTTAGTTTGAAGTCTATTTCATCTGATATAAATGTAGCTGTTCCCACCTTCTTTTTTGGTCCATTTGCTTGGAGGATTGTTTTTCAACCTTTTATTTTCAGTTTATGTTTATCTTTTGTAATTAAATATGTTACCTGGAGACACTACCTCATATCATGCACAAAAATCAACTCAAAATGGATAAAAGAACTGAACATAAGACCTGAAACAATAAAATATATAGAAGAAAATAAAGGTAAAACATTATGTGACATACATCTCAGTAACATCTTTAAAGACTCATTCCCCAAAGCAAAGAAAGTGAAGGAAAAGATAAACAGCTGATATTACATGACACTAAAAAGATTCTGTACAGCAAAAAAGACATTAATCAAGACAAAGAGACACCCTACTGACTGGGAGAAAATTTTTGCACCCCATGCAACTGATAAGGGACTGATCACAAAGATCTACAAATAGCTCATAGGACTTAACAAAAACAAAGTAAACAATCCAGTCAAGAAATGAGCAGAAGAGTTTAGAAGACACTTCTCCAAAGAGGAAATGTAAATGGCCAACAGGTATATAAAAAAATGTTCAATATCCCTCACAACCAGGGAAATGCAAATCAAAACCATAATGAGATAACACCGTATACCAGTGAGAATGGCCCATATTAAAAAGAAAGAAAAAAAAAAACTAGCAATAACAAATGTTGGCGAGGATTTGGTGAAAAAGGAACTCTCTTACACTGCTGGTGGGAATGCAAACTGATCCAACCACTATGGAAAGCTGTGTGGAGTTTCCTCAAACTATTAAAAATGGAGCTTTCATATGACCCAGCAATTCCACCCCTTAGGGATCTACACAAAAGACACAAAAACATTGATTCAAAAGGATACCTGCACCACTATGTTTATTGAAGCACTATTTATAATATTTGAGATTTGGAAACAACCCAAATGCCCAAAACTAGATGACTGGATCAAGAAGATGTGGTATATATACACAATGGAATACTACTCAGCAATCAAAAAAAGCTAAGTTCACGCAATTTGCAGCAACATGGATGGAGCTAGAAAGGATCATGCTCAGTGAAATAACTCAGAAGAAAAAAGAAAAATATCAGATGGTTTCACTTATAGTAGGAATATAGGGGAACCAAATAAAGGATCAGGGAAAAATAATAACAATAAAAAGCAAAACAAAAATAAACAGGCAACCGTAAAAAAAAGACATTCTGCTGGGGAGGAGGAGGGAGAGGGATCCCCTTGTGGGAAGAGCACAAGAGACTATGGTGATGATGCATGGGTGAATTGATGGTGGGAATTCTATGGGGACTACACCTGAGAAAAGCAAGCAAATATTATATAAAAATGAACATTGTGTAAAATATATATAAATAAATATTTTTTTAAAAATGAAACTAATCTTACCCAATTTGTATTTGTTGAGTGTTTATTCACCAACTTGCTCACACAATTTGCATTGCTTGTAACAAAAATCAAATGACTATTTCACATACTTTCACCAATGGGTTTTGTGACGGAGTTTAATGTTTTTTTTTTTTTAAATATTATTAATGCACCCCATGAACGGGAACTGTGAAGAACCATGCAGGAATCACAACAGAAGTGAGCAAATGGCTCCAGGTGCCATTAGAGGAAGATAAGGACTCCAGGAGACACTTGCAAATAGCCCAAGGCCAGCTGGTAAGCTTGTGTGGAAAAGCGTGTGCTTGCTCGAAAATCATATGTGGATTGCAGCTGCCCAGATCCCTTCGCCCGCAGCCTAGGTTCATGGGAAGATGCACGGGAACCATCACTGAGGTGAATTACCCTCACTGAGTAATCAAAAACCAGGCTCCCGGGCATGGGAGCAGGGTGCAAAAGGCGCCTTTTCTGCAGACACTGAACTGGGCTATGGTCTATGTCCCAGATCTGAGGGCTTCAGAACTGAGAACCAGGGCATGAAATTTGTGGCATGGGATCCCCACGACAGTGGGGGCACAGGGCAGACACATCTCCCTCATGCCATTGAGGCGCTCCACGTCACCCCCACTCAGTTCCCTGGAGACCCACAGGAAAAAACACAGTTCTGGAAGGATACTAGAAAAGATCTCTGGTGCCACCTAGCGACCAGGACAAAATCACCAACTTTCTGATAGTTGAAAGCCAGGGATACCAAAACCACCCTCTGGCTCTGAGAGAGGGTGGACCATGCAAATGGGAGGTAAGAAGGGAAACAAGGCGTGGAACAAGACACCATTCTAGAACTGAGGGCCAAGCACAGGATCCAGGATGTGGGACGTGCCATAACAGTGGGCACTGCACAGCGTGACAGCCAACGTTTTGGATCTTATAGCCCTGGAACAGAGACCAAAAGTGCAAAATTCAGGGTGCAGACTCCACAGCACTGGGTGAACACAGGGCAGACACAGCACCCAGCCTGAACAAGAGCCCCTGTGTTGAGGTGTTCCCCTCCACCCTCTGTTTCTCAGAGAACCACAGGAAAAAGCACAGGCAGCAAGTACGGGTCTCTGGCGCAACCTAGTGACCAGAAAAAAATCTCCAACAAGCTGATTCCCTGCTGGAACTAACTACAGAGGAAGGAAACTGTAAGGGACAGTGCCCAGCAACACAGCATCAACTCCCTGGCGGAGTTTTGGCATACAGCGCTGGACTCGGTCTGGTAAACAGTTTCCAACACCCATGAAGGATCACCCCAAAGAGATGCCCGGCAACACCAGCAGCACAACGTCCCAATGCATAGAATTAATTAGAAAGCGAACAGCAAAGAAAAGGAAAAATATAAATAACCAAGCAAGCCCACAGGAGGAGGACACACCACAGAAAGAAAAACAGTCACTTGTCAAATAGAGAATTAATGATCATCATGATTAAAAAGCAGAAAGAATACTAAAAGGAAAAAAATGATTTGAGACAAATAATCACTGAACTGAAGAATGAAATTGAAACTTTAAGAAAGAAAAGAAAAGAAACGCAGGAGATTAAAAGACTACTAGAGGAGACAAAGAACTCTGGGAAAAGCAATAAAAACAGAATTGATGAAATGGAACAATGGATCATCACTCTTGAAGATACAGAAATAAAAAGAGCCAAAAGAGCAAAGGAGAGTGAAGTGCAAAGGAAGAATAATGAGGACAGTCTTCGCAATTATCAGACTCCATGAAGAGAGGGAATGCAAGAGTATAAACATCCCAGAAGGTGAGGAGAGAGACAAAGGAACTGAGAAATTATTCAAGAAAACTTCCCAAGCATGAAAAAGAAGACAAATATAGACATATAAGCGAGAAGAACACCCAGTTACCACAATGAAAAAAAAATACTGCAGCAAGTCATATAATAATAAAGCTTGCAAAAGTCCAAGACAAGGATAAAATCATGAAACTGGCAAGGGGGAAGAAATAGATAACTTATAAGGGAAAATCAGGTTAACTTCAGACTTCTCCGAAGAAACACTACAATCAAGAAGCGAATGGAATAGCATATTCAACAGACTTCAACACAGCAAATACCAACCAAGAATACTTTACCCTGCAAAGCTCTCCATATATGATGAAAAATTATGGACCTTCTCAGACAAACAGAAACTCCAGAAATTCATTACAACTAAACCCCCACTCCAAAAACTTCTGCAAGAAGTCCTAAAGCCAAAACCAGCAGAGGAATAAACAAGAAGAACAGAATAAAGCAAGGAATAAAATCACAAAAAAAGACAAACAAAATGGCAAATATAGATGCCAACATATCAATATTAACTCTAAATGTAAATTTATTAAACTCATCAATAAAAAAACACAGAGTAGCAGGCTGTATTAAAAAACAAAATCTTCTGCCTTCTCCAGGAAACACATTTAACCACAAAATATAAACACAGACTGAAAGTCATAGGTTGGAAAACAATCCTACAAGCAAAAGGGACCAAAAAAGAAGGCAGGAACAGCCATACTTATATCAGATTAAATAGACATCAAATTAAAAAGGGTAAAAAGAGACATAGACGGACATTACATTATGATCAAGGGGCAATACATCAGGAAGATATAACACTCATTAACATATACTCACCAAATGCAGGAACACCAAAATATATTAGATAATTATTATCAGCTCTGAAAACGGACATTAAAGAAAATACATATACAGTGAGAGACTTCAACACTTCACTCTAACCAATGGGTAGATCGACAAGACAAAAAATAAATAAAGACACAGACCTCATGGCCTTAATAGACATTTATAGGACACTGCACCCAAAAATAACCGAGTACACATTTTTCTTAAGCGCACATGGATCATTCTCCAGAATTGATCACCTACTGGACCAAAAGACAAACATCAACAGATACATGAAGATCAAAATCATTCCAACTATCTTTTCTGATCATAAAGGCATCAAACTAGAAATAAATCATGAAAAGAAAACAAGGAACCCTCCCACTTCATGGAGATTGAAATCCACACTACTGGAAGACCACTGGACTAATGAGGAGATCAAAGAAGAAATTAAAAAATACTTTTAGTTGAATGACAAGGAGGACACCACTTTCCAGAATGTATGGGATGCAGCAAAAACAGTAATAAGAGAAAAATATATAGCAATACGGGCTCATATCAAGAAACAAGAAAGAACTCAAAGAAACAACCTAACCTCACAGCTCAAAGAGCTAGAAAAAGAACAACAACAACAAAAAAAAAAACCCCAAAGCCATTAGAAGAAAGGAAATAAGAAAATTCAAAGCAAAAATAAATGAAATAGAAATTTAAAAAAAAAATCCAAAAGATCAATGAAACCAAAAGTTGGTTCTTTGCATCTTTACAGACACATCACCCAAAGCAGTGATAGTGAAGGCAAAGATAAACAGCTGGGACTACATCAAATTAAAGAGCTTCTGCACAGCAAAAGAGACAATAACAAAAACAAAGAGAAACCCCACCAACTGGGAGAACATTTTTGCACCCAACACTAATGATAAAGGACTGATCACAAAAATCTGCAAAGAGCTGATGAGACTCAACAACAACAAAGAAAATAATACAGTCAAAAAATGGGCAGAAGAGCTAAAAAGAAACTTCTCTGAAGAGGAAATGCAAATGGCCAACAGGCATATGAAAAAATGTTCAACATCACTTGCCATCAGGGAAATGCAAATCAAAACTACCATGAGATACCATCTTACACCAGTGAGAATGGCACATATTAAAAAAACTAGCAACAAGAAATGCTGGCGAGGGTGTGGAGAAAAAGGAATTCTTCTGCACTGTTGGTGGGAGTGCAAACTGGTCCAACCACTGTGGAGAGCTGTGTGGAGATTTCTGGACCTACTAAACATAGAGCTTCCATATGATCCAGCAATTCCACTCCTAGGTATTTACCCAAAGGACACAGAAACATCAATTCCAAAGAACACCTGCACCCCTATGTTTATAGCAGCACTGTTTACAATAGCTAAGCTTTGGAAACAACCCAAATGCCCAAAAATAGATGACTGGATCAAGAAGATGTGGTCCATACATACCATGGAATATTACTCAGCATTCAAAAAAGATAAACACATGCAATTTGCAGCAACATGGATGGCGCTGGAAGGGATCATGCTCAGCGAAATAAGCCAAAAAGAAAAAGAAAAATACCGGATGGTCTCACTCATAGCAGGAATCTAGAAAACTTAAATAAGGGACCAGGAAAATGAATAACTATAAGAAAGTGAAAATCAAAATCAACAAAAAACTATGAACCAGAGACACTTTTAGGGGGGCGGGGGCGGGAGGGGAGGGATTGGGGTCAGAATGGGGGGGCTGCAATTGTATGGGGAATATAACAATAAAATTTATAAAAAAAAAAAAAAGAAAAAAACAAAAGTTGGTTCTTTGAAAAAATAAACAAAATAGCCAAACCTCTAGCCAGCTCACAAAGAAAAAGCGGGAGAAAACACATACAAAGAGGATTATAAATGAAAGAGGAGAAATCACAACAGACTCAGTAGAAATCAAAAGAATAATCAGAGATTACTATGAACACTTATATGCAAACAAATTCAACAATCTAGAAGAGATGGACAAATTCTTAGAACTATATAATCATCCAAAGCTGGACAAAGAAGAAATAGAACACCTAAACAGACCAATTACAAGCAGCAAAATTGAGGCAGTAATCAAAGCACTCCCCAAAAACAAAAGCCCAGGTCCAGATGGCTTCACAAATGAATTCTACCAAATGTTCAGCAGTGAATTAGTGCCTATTCTACACAAATTCTTTCAAAAAATTGAAAAAGAAGGAATACTACCAAATACATTCTATGAAGCCAACATTACACTCATACCAAAACCAAACAAAGACAGCACAAAAAAAGAAAATTACAGACCAATCTCCCTAATGAACACTGATGCAAAAATCCTCAACAAAATCCTTGCCAACAGAATCCAACAATACATCAAAGGGATTATACACCACAATCAAGTGGGATTCATCCCAGGGACACAAGGATGGTTCAACATACGAAAATCTATCAACGTAATCCAACACATCAACAAAAAGAAAAATAAAAACCATATGATCATATCAATAGATGATGAGAAAGCATTCGACAAAGCCCAACATCCATTTATGATGAAGGCCCTGGAAATTCTCGGGATAGAAGGAACATAACTTAACATGATAAAAGCCATATACAACAAACCCACCGCCAACATTATTCTCAATGGTGAAAAGCTGAAGGCCTTTCCTATAAGATCAGGAACAAGACAAGGATGTCCTCTCTTACCACTGCTCTTCAGTATAATACTGGAGGTCCTAGCCAGGGCAATAAGATAAAAGAAAGACATACAAAGAATCAAGATAGGGAAAGAAGAATTAAAACTATCACTATTTGCAGATGATATGATAATATACATAGAGAACCCTAAAAACTCCACAGAAAAAACTACTCAAAATAATCAACCAGTTCAGTAAAGTAGCAGGATACAAAATCAACACACAAAAATTAGTAGCCTTCCTATACACAAACAATCAGTCTGAAGAAGAAATCAAGAAAACCATCCCTTTTATAATTGAAACAAAAAAAAATCAAATACTTGGGAATAAACCTAACAAAAGAGGTGAAAGACCTATAAAAAGAAAATGATAAAACACTTTTAAAAGAAATAGAAGACACAAAGAAATTGAAAGACATCCCCTGCTCATGGATTGGAAGAATTAACATTATTAAAATGTCCATCCTGGACTTCCCCTGGTGGTGCAGGCAGTTGAGCGCTGCGCTGTGAAGCTGTCTGAAACCTCTGCAGCGCCGGTTGGATCCCAGCCGGCCAGTGAGGGTCCCAAATGACGCAGCAGATCTCTCCTGTCATGCCTGCTGCTCCCCTCAACCGTATGTTTCATCAGTCTGCCTGTTCTATTCCCCACTCTGTCTCTGGTGAATCCTCTCACCCTCCTGTGCATCAGGCCTGTACTCTGGTTCTTGTATAAAAATAAATAAATCTTTAAAAAAAAATAAAAAATAAGATGCCTATCCTACCAAAAGTAATATACAGATTCAACACTATTCCAATAAAAATCTCAATGACATTCTTCAAAGAAATAGAATACTGATGAAATTCATATGGAAGCACAAAAAACAAACAAACAAACAAAACAAAACAAAAAAAAAACACCATGAATAGCCAAAGCCCTACTGATGAAAACAAAGGAGAAAGGAGGTCTCACACTTTCAAACTTCAAGCTACACTACAAAGCCATAATAATTAAAACAGTTTGGTATTGGAACAAAAACAGGCACACAGACCAATGGAACCAAATAGAGAGCCCAGAAATAAAACCACACTTATATGAACAACTGATCTTTGACAAAGGAACAAAGAACATGCAATGGAACATGGACAGTTTGTTCAATAAATGGTGCTGGGAAAACTGAACCACCACATGCAAAAAAAAATGAAACTAGATCACTACCTTTCACTGTGCACAAAAATCAACTCAAAATGGATAAAAGAACTGGACATAAGACCTGAAACCATAAAATATATAGAAGAAAATATAGGTAAAACACTACAAGACATACATCACAATAACATCTTTAAAGACTCATCACCAAAAGCAAAGAAAGTCAAGGAAAACATAAACACCTGGGATTACATCCAACTGAAAAACTTCTGCACAGCAAAAGAGACATTAACCAAAACAAAGAAACACCCCCTACCCCTATTGGGAAAAAAACCTTTGCACTCCAGTCAACTGATAAGGGACTGATCACAAAGATATACAAAGAACTCACACAACTCAACAAAAACAAAATAAACAATCCAGTCAAGAAATGGACAGAAGAGGGCCTCCCCGGTGGCGCAGCGGTTGAGCACTGGGTTGCGAAGCTGCCCGCGGCCTCTGCGACGCCGGTTCGATCCCTGGCTGCTCCCTGGCCACTGGAGGAGGGTCCCACATGGTGCGCAGACCTCTCCTGCCGCCCACTGCTCCCCTCAACAGTGTAGCTCGGTCCTTCTGCCTGCTCTGCTCCCCGCTCTGGCTCTGGTGAATTCTCTCACCCTCCCACGCTTATGACTGTACCGAGTGCATGTATAAACAAAACAAACAAATAAAATAAATAAATAAATAAAACATGCCTCTTTAAAAAAAAAAAAAAAAGAAATGGACAGAAGAGCTTAAAAGACATTTCTCCAAAGAGGAAATGCAAATGGCCAACAAACATATGAAAAAATTTTCAACATCCCTGACAATCAGGGAAATGAAATTAAAACCACATTGAGATACCACCTTACACCAGTGATAATGGCCCATATTAAAAAAAAAAAAAAACAAGCAACAACAAATGTTGGTGAGGATGCAGTGAAAAAGGAGTTCTCCTACATCGCTGGTGGGAGTGCGAACCGGTCCAACCACTATGGAAAGCTGTCTGGAGTTTCCTCAGTCTGCTAAAAATGGAGCTACCATACAACCTGGCAATTCCACTCCTCGGGATCTACCCAAAGGACACAAAAACATTGATTCAAAAGAGCATCTGTACCCCTATGTTTACTGCAGCACTATTTACAATAGGTAAAACCTGGAAACAACTCAAATGCCCAAAAATAGATGACTGGATCAAGAAGATATTGCATATACACACAACGGAATATTATTCAGCAATCAAAAAAGATAAACTCATGCCATTCACAGCCACGTGGATGGAGCTAGAAGGAATGATGCTCAGTGAAATAAGCCAGAAGGAAAAAGAAAAATATCACATGGTTTCACTTATAGCAGGAATATAGGAAAACCAATAAGACATCAGTGTAAAAAAATAAAAACTGTACAAAACACAACAAAGCAAAAATGGACAATTATAAATCAGAGACATCCTGCAGGGGAGGAGGAGGGAGAGGGATCAGAAGGAGGAAGGGAGGAGCA
Organism: Talpa europaea; assembly: GCF_964194135.1. Classification (NCBI taxonomy): domain Eukaryota; kingdom Metazoa; phylum Chordata; class Mammalia; order Eulipotyphla; family Talpidae; genus Talpa; species Talpa europaea. The sequence goes on from NC_140076.1 coordinate 79,781,459, forward strand.
CAGGGGACTGAGGTGAAGGTGCAAAGATGCATTGGGGAAGGAAACTCTATGGGTACTACATCTGAGGGGGTGGGGGGAAGCAACTATTGTTTAAAAATGAACAGTGATGTAAAAAATAAAAAAATAATTAAAAAAATTTAAAAAGAAGATGAGGTATATAAACATTGTGGAGTATTACACAGTCATAAAAAGGATGAGGTATAACAATTTTCAACAAAATGGAGGGAATATGAGGGAATAATGTACAGCAAAGTTAAGTCAGAAGGTAAGCCAACTACTGGATGTTCATACAGCAGACAATTCAACAAGGTAAAACACTTTCAGAAACTAGTGAACATCAATAATCATCCTGAGGGTTTTGAGGTTCAGGGAAGGACTTAGGGAAAGGGACAAGGGTACACAAGAATGGAGGTGCGGAAAAACTTTATAGTGGTATAGTGATGATGCTTTTAATTCATATGAGCTGTATATTTACAACAGATAATTACCCTATATCTATTATATTTATTACATTTTTCTGAAGTTTTTTTTATACTTTTTATCATCTTAATGGTGCTTTCTCCCCTCAGATATAGTCCCCGTAAAATTTCCACCACCAATTCACCCGTGAACCATCACCTTAGTCCCTTGTGCTCTCCCTCCCCAGTTTTGTTCCCTCTTCCTCCCCCTCCCCTGCAGAATGCCTCTGATTTATAGCTGCCCACTAATTTTGGTTTTTTATTTATTTTTTTTTCTGATCCCTTATTTGGTTCCCTTATATTCCTCCTATAAGTGAAACCATCTGATATTTTTCTTTTTCCTTCTGGCTTATCCCTTCCAGCTGAGCATAATCCCTTCCAACTGCACCAATGTTGCTGCAAATGGCATGAGTTTATTTTTTTTGATTGCCGAATAGTATTCCACTGTGTATATATACCACATCTTCTTGACCCAGTTATCTAGTTTCGGGCATTTGGGTTGTTTCCAAATCTTACCTATTGTAAATAGTGCTGCAATAAACATAGGGGTGCAGGTATTCTTTTGAATTAATGTTTTTGTGTTCATTAGGTAGATTCCTGGGAGTGGAATTGCTGGGTCACTATCAATTGTTTTAATGATGTTGATAACAATTGTGCTCACGCTGCATATTTGTTTCCACAAACACATCGCTGTATATTTGACCCTGCATGGCTTCGCTTCCATGTAGATTTTTTTCTATCTTCAGCTGAAGCATTCACAGATTCAACCAACCAATTGAGGATATTGTTTGGCTGAATCCCCAGATGGGGAACTGCTTATGTGAGCACTGATTGCAAGTTATTTGTGTATTTTCAACTGATTGGGGACTGGCACCATTAACCCCTGCATTGTTCAAAGGGCAACTGTATATGTACAAATATTTGGCAAAACTCACTGAATTTTATTTTAAAAGGAAATGCATTTTATTGTATGTAAATTGTATAGCAAAAAGTAACTTAATTTTTTGGAAATAGAATTTATTAGGGCCTCCCCTGGGGGTGCAGCGGTTGAGCTCTGGGCACCCTCTGCAGCACTGGTTCGCTCTCCGGCTGCCGGCGAGGGTCCCACCAAAAAAAAAAAAAGAGAGAATTTATTATATTCATATGCATGTGTGTATGTATTCATATATATATTCATATATGTATATGATTGGGGACATATGTCTGTTGGAGATGGTTAGGAGAAAGTTGGGTAGTGGAGAGAATAAGAGTGAAAAGAAGCTTTTAGGAGAATGATATCTGTCCATTTTCCATGCTAGAGAGACAGTCCCACAAGCGAAGGGAAACAGACTTAAAGAAGCAAGAATTCATGCTACTACGATGATTTGAGTAGAAGGAAAGGCCCAGAAGTATGGGAATAAAAGAAAAGTACAATATAACAAAGTTTTTCCTCCTAACACCATGCCTGTCTATTGAGGCATCAAAAGTCTGACCAGCAAAGGAAAAGGAACAGAAATGGTGACAACAGCAGAAAGTTGTTGAGCAGATTCATTATTTTATTGATTCAATTCAGGCAGCAGGTACAATAATACACAATACAAAAGCACATAGTATCCGTGCTTATTGCTCCTAAAACAGCCAGATTGTGGGGAACAGGCCAGAAGCTGGATTTTAGAAAAAGGTTTGGGACTTGTAGTCACTGAGGCAGAAGTATCTTCTTCAAGAGAGCTGAAACTTTTCCTGGATTCCCTCCACCACCAGCAGACATTTGCATCCTACAAGTCCTCTCTTCTTGGCTCAGAATCTGCTTCAGCAGCAGCCTCCAGAGGACTGGCTGCTCCCCCCTCCACAGCAGCTGGAGCTAGAGCCCCCTCCACAGCAGCTGGAACCCCCTCCGCAGCAGCTGGAGCCCCCTGAGGGCTGGCTGCACTTGTCAGAGCTCTGGTGTCTGTGGCGGTGGAACCTGCGGGGCTTGTGGCTCAGGCAGCAGCCCCCACCCCCAGAGCTGCAGCAGCCCCCACCCCCAGAGCTGCAGCAGCCCCCACCCCCAGAGCTGCAGCAGCCCCCACCCCCAGAGCTGCAGCAGCCCCCACCCCCAGAGCTACAGCAGGAAGACACTGGAGGGCACTTAGGGGGACACTTCGGGGGGCATTTGGGGGGGCACTTAGGGGTCTGGCACTTGGGAGGGCACTTGGGGGTGCACTTGGGAGGGGGCTGGCATTGCTGCTGGCTCTGCTGGCAGGACATGTCAGTGGGTGGGCGTTCAGGAGCTGAGGAGAGACAAACAGAGTGAAACCCAGCACACAATTGCCCCCGCCCTGCCTGTCCTCTTAACCACACTTACAATCAGAGAAACATTATCTCTACTTGTTTCGCTGCTTTAGTAGCATACTCTTCCATATGTATTTGGAACCTCAGCATATCCTTGTAAATCAGACTAGATTCAATCTATTATATATAATAATAAAGGAAAACCGAATGATATTATAAAATATATTTAAAACTTTAAAGTCTTGTCAGTGGAGATGAAACCTTTGCTTTGCCACTGAAATTGTCCAATTTATACTCCATTTAAGGTACTATGAAGGAAAAACTTAAAGGAAATGTAAGCACACATAAGCTCTATCCTAGCCTCGGATGCAGCCTTGATTAAAGGAGAGACTGTTAAACCTCTCAAATCTTGCTGATCCGGCACTTGAAACTTGGAGCCCCAACACTGTGACCTCAGTTCAGGCCTCAGGTCTCTGCTCCCACCTCCTCAGCCCATGAGCCACATGGTGGTTCTCATGCTGCTCTGTGCTGTCAACATGGGACTTTGTCACCTTGTGGCCATGGGGGATAATAGCTCAAGTGAGCTTGTGGTCCCCTGCCCAAGCCCAGGCTTCTCCTTGGCAGGTAGAACAGGACTGTGTTTTCAAGGTGATATCTCCCCCTAAACTGTTAGAGGGGAAGGTGCTGAGCTTCATGTCCCTGTCCTTGGAGGCCGCCCACTGCTGACCAACTTGTTTCCTCCAAGCCCAAAGGTGCTGCCATCCACCTCTTCTGCCTGTGGCTACACTTGGCTCCAGACCCTCCTGCACTGGCCCTCAGGCTTCCTGGCCTCCTCATCTGACACATGGACCTCCCACCCCAGCCCTGTCCTGTTCCTCTGCTCTGGGCTGAGCTACCTCAGCAGCAGCCTGCTCCCATTCCCAGGACACTCACCAGGCACAGGCAAATGTCTCTCAGCGCAGCAGGAGGGGAGTGGTGGAGAGGCTCTGGCCAGAGGCCCTTTTATCCTGGCCTTGGGCTCTGCCCCAGCGTGTGAGACAGGGCCTGGGCATGAGAGGCCTGCCTCACCTCATACCACCCATGTGGTTCTGTGACAGGAAATGACTGGCAGCGCCTTCCTGCCTTGCTCCATGGAGCCATGGCAACTGTTCTCAGCCAGGAGTAGGACTGTGGAAAAAGAAGGAGTGGTATTTGGGGGATAATTTAGTTTCTGTCTTCTGCCTCATTCTATTTGGCTACTCTCAACCTAGAATATTCCTCTAGCTCCAATTTTTGGTTCATGGCTCTCCATTCTTGGTTTCCTTTTCCAGTTGACATAAATTCATTGACTTTTGAGCCTGTTTGGAGCTAATTTAGAAATGCTTTCTCATTCCTCCTCTTATGTGCACGTCTAAGACCCTTTCCAGAAGTCTGCAGCTCAAGTCTGCCCCCTGCCTGTGTTGTACAGCCTGCAAGCTAGGACTGGCTTTATGTGTTAGATGTTTGGGAAGAAAACTCAAATGAAGAACACTTCAGGACACATTAAAATTATATTAAATTGAAATTTCTTTCTTCATAAAGTTTATTTTGGAACCCAGGCAGATTCGATCCTTTAGTTTCTGTCCATGGCTGTTTTCATACACAGTGGTGGAGCTGAGTAAGTGGACAGAGACCCTATGGCTCTCAAACCTTAAATATTTACTCTTGGGCCCGTATTGAATAAAGTGTCGGCCCCTGGTGTAGCCATTGCTTCTAAGAGCTGGAGCCCTGGAGACATACACAATCTTGATTCTGCCCCAGGGAGCTGTGACCTGGTGAAATCTTCACTTGACTCATTTCTTCCTCCGTGCCCTCAAGTATAAAGTTCAGATCATAAAACAAATATCTCCCAGGAGTATTGCGCAGTTAGTATGAAGAAAGAGTCTGGTGACAGACCAGTAACATGAAAAGCAATCAAGTACTCAGATACCCATATATTCATAAAAACACGAACAACACCTACCATTGAGTCATAGCCTCCTTCTAAGGAAGGTAAATCTGGATTTGGGATGTTTGTTGTTGTTGTTGTTGTTGTTTTTTCCAGTTGCTTACTTTTTTTCTACTTAAGGTTTTGTTGTTCTGCTAAGTGTCTCCATGTGTTTGGCAGTGAATGGAGAGCCAGGAAAGGGTTTGTGTGGACAAGCAGACCAGCCCTGCATCACTCTGTGTAACTGGAGCAACAAAGCCTGGCCCATCTGAAGGGAAAGGAGTCTCCATGCCAACCTTGGGGCCCAGGGTCAGGGAAACCCAACGTGGTGTGGGGGGACAACCTTTAAGGGTTCTTTAAATCCTCTGCAACAACCTGTCCCTAGGTTTGTATTACTGCCATCTTTTCTAGAAAGCTTTTTCAACTCCTCCCCTTTCAGTAGAAGGAGGCAAAGGCAGGCATGCACACCTGATTCAAACTGGTATTCAACACCCTGGTGAGAGTTCCAAAAGCAGACTAATATAATAGAAAGCACATTACGGCCAGCAGCATGTGGAGAAAAATCTTTGATTTTTGTGTCAGTGTCAGAAAAATTGGGGAAGAATGTACAATTCTTTAAAGTCTACAACATAATGAATTAATAAAATAAGGAGCAGACCAAATTCAGTTAACATGTAGTTGTAAAATGTAAATATGTTTTGCATATACGTGAGTGTGAAAATGACATAAAGACTAACTAAATGTGTGTGCTTATATAAACATACACATTCTAAAATGTAAATATAGATTTTATAATGTTTTGTGTGCCTGTGTCTATGTGGGTTCTTTGTTTACTCTTTCTCTGCCTCCCATCTTCCTAGTTTTTCTCTCTGAGAACTCTTCTGGAAATAACTGCCTCTTGCCTTTTAATGGGTGACTTAAATTCCAGCTGATCTGGGACAATTTTGGATTATACCTTTGGCTTCAGCACAAATTATCATAAATCCTTTATTTCAATCTCAAATGTGCACAGTTTGGGTGATAATTTATGTAGTTGCACTAGCATTAAATGAAATGAGTCATGATAAATCTAAACCCCTTGCCCTGGCATTCAGCACCTACCGTGATACTCTGTTTCTACAGGATTTTCCTCGATGTCTTAAATGAAGAAATTCTTCCCTTAAATTGAGTGTTTACTTGGAGCAGGTGACTCTATGCTTTACCTTTGTTTTGTTTCATGTAACTTATGTCTGGTATAAGATCGAACATCTTGTGAGCACAGTCTGAATACGATGTTTTAGTCCCACCAGCATTCAGAGTGGAGATGTGTGGATAGTCATTCCACCAGCATTTCATATCACCTGCACACTGGCAAATAGCTTTGGTATGTGACGTAAGGAAACCACGTAAGAGGTTGACACTAAGACTCACACAGTGACAATTGCCGGCCATCTCACCCTACAGAGAGCTGCCTCTTTATTACTCAAGGATGATGTTTGTTCTCAGGTTGCTCCAAAGGGCTTAGTTATGGAAGGGGAGGTCAGGATACTGATTCCAGGGCTCACATAGGCAGCAGCGCTCAGAAGCCCAGCTCACTGATTCCTGGTATGCTGGGGCTGAGATGCCAATGGGTTATCCCCTGCCTCCAGGTAGGGCAGCTCCCAGCCATTGATGAATCTGACTTGGGCGTAGGTGACAAGTCAGCAGCATGGTTGTAAAACATGTGGATTCTTTGCTAAGTCTCATGCATTTTTTAGATTTTAGTTAATTTGACATGATTTCAATAGAAAAAAAATGTTTAGTGAGAAGTGATATGGTTTTTGAAGTCATCTACTCAGCAAGAGCATCCATCTCCTATATCCTATCATATACCCAGGGAATGGAAGGAACTTCTCTGAGATCCATATACTGAGATCCATATACAAGTGACTAAAATTGAAATTCACTGCTACCTGCACCCTACACCTCCTCACAGAGACAGAACCCTGTACATTAACAACTTTCAGTTTGTTCTCCTCCTTTTAAAAATTGATGTGTTTCTACATCAAAAGTTTACCTCTATATAGCAAATAGCTCCATAAATACCATAGAAAACAATAATCATTTGGGAGGGTTACAATACATTTGCCAAGAATATAGAGAAATAGCTCTTATACATCAACTTTAATAGTAGAGTGGCTGTAAAACAGAATACAATATAGCAGTAAAAAATGAATTTTGAAACCACACTGATTAACATGAATGCCTTACAAATTCTCTGTGATATGAAGGCAAGTTTATGTAATAGTGCATCAAGCTGAAAATATGTAAACAATACTGCAGAGTTTAAGGAAATGTAATACATTATAATACTACAATGTAATAGTCATATAAAGAAATGCATAGGAATACTGAACCTCAAACTCAGAATTTTTATTACCTCTGGAAGGGCCAAAGAAGTTGACATTAAAATGTCAATCTCACCAATGGAAAGATCAAGGAGACAAAAAATAAACAAGGACACTAGAGCTCTAAATAAGGAAGGACCTAGGCCTCATGGCCTTAACAGACATCTATAGGACACTGTACCCAAAAATATCTGAGTACACATTTTTCTCAAGTGCGCATGGATTATTCTCCAGGATTGATCCATATTAGAGCACAAGACAAACATGAACAGATACATTAAAATCAAAATCATACCAGCTATCTTCTCCAATCATAAAGGCATCAAACTAGAAATAAACCATGAAAAGAAAGAATGGAACCCTCCTACTTCATGGAGATTGAAACTCACACTACTGGAAGATCACTGGATTAATGAGGCGATCAAAGAAGAATTAAATAAATTACCTTGAGACAAACGACAATGAGGACACAATGGTCCAGAATGTATGGGACACAACAAAAGTAGTAATAAGAGGAAAGTATATAGCAATACAGGCTCACATCAAGAAGCAAAAGAGAACTCAAAGAAAAAAAACTAATCTCCCCTCTCAGCTAGAACTAGAAAAAGAACAACAATAAGAAGTGGGCCTCCCAGTTGGAACAGGGTTAAAGACACAGCGCTGTCAGGCCTCACTGGCCACTGCATCATGAGTTTAATCCCCGGCCAGGGAGGTGCACCACATGGTGCAACAGACCTCTCCTGTCTCACCTGCTGCTCCCCTCAGCAGTGTGTTTCAGTCTTTCTGCCTGTTCTGCTCCCCACTCTGTCTCTGGTGAATCCTCTCACCTTCCTACACCTTTGGCCTGCACCCCAGCTCTTGTATGCATAAATAAATAAATCTTTAAAAAAAAATCCAAAAGTCAGTAGAAGAAAGGAAATAATAAAAAAGCAGAAATAAATGAAATAGAATTTTTTAAAAATCCAAAAGATCAATTAAACCAAAATTTGGTTCTTTAAAAAAATAAACAAAATAGACAAACCTCTAGCCAGGCTCACAAAGAAAAAAATGGAGAAAACACAAACAAATAGGATCATAAATGAAAAGAGAAATTACAATAGACATAGCAGAAATCAAAAGAATAATAAGAGATAACTACAAATGTTTATATGCACCACAGGTTTTTGTGCAAATGCTCAGATCTTTAGAACAATCGATTTTTTTTACTGTGATAACAGATTCTCTATTTTTAATATATTTATCAGAGAAGTGCCTGACTAATTCACATGGAGTTTGCTAGGCCTATTGAAGGCAAATACATAAAGACAGCTGCTTACTTGAGACATAATGGAATCCTTATCATTGTACCACTTTATTTAAAAAATGACAGTAATTTGGCCAAGGCTAATGTCCAAGAATCTATTCAGTGTGGAAAAGATGATGGACTAAAGACTCTGCTTCCCTCTCCGCTGGTCCAAGTTCTTTTGATGCTTAATTACATTTGGATGAGACTGCTAATGAACTTCCAGGACTCGTAAGGCTGGCTTCTATGGGACAATATACACAGATAAAGCAATCATCTTCTTTCTGTTCTAGAATAGTGGCATAAATGCTGCAGTCACTGCTATTTAGAAAACAACATTTCAATGAATAGTTAAAGACATACTGATCACTACTTGGACCATGGTCTTGGTAAAGATGTTTTCATTTGTAGGACTTGCAAACATTTCTACTACTGTGTGACAATAAAAACTTTGAGGGCCATTTAAAGAATGAGCTTGTAGGTTTATTTGTAATATAGCAGTGTGCATTTATCTAGTATGAGTTATGTGAGGTCATTTTGTAGTTTTGCCTGGAGGGGGAGCAAGGTGAAATTCTTTGGAAGAAGAAATGTGGAAGGAGGATCCTGTGTCCCCTCCAGCCTTCAGTTTTCCTCTCTTCCTGTTATGTTGCTCGATTTCAAGGCTGTAGGATGTTATCTGGATGTTATCTGATGTTATCTTGGGACCCTGCACACCTCATTTCTCCTTTGGCAGCTCTAAGTAGGCCAAAACCTGTAAATCAGTCCTGTAAACTTGCCAACAGGGGGAGCTAGAGGTACAGAGACAGAGATGGGTGCTGGGAGACCCAAGACTGACAGAGGGACAAGAGCCACGCCCTCCTGTGGACTCATTTGCTTATTACATCTCTCAGGTTATGCCAACCTACTTGCTCACCCCAACAGTGGCAGTTTGCTCCTCTGCAACAGTGCATTCCAGTGTGCCGTGTCTCTAAGGCAGCCATTATTGGGGTGCCCCCTTAGAGATCCCAGATCTTCACCAGCTGGCACCTCTCCCTCAGAAGCCCAGCTGCTTGGGTACCTTTTCCAAGGCCAAGGAGCAACACTGGGGAGAAGGCCCTCTCCTCAGAGGCCCGCGTGTCAGCTTCATGAGACCCCTCCTTCAAGTTTATGAGGTTAATAATTCTAGCACCTCCCGCTTTCTCCCTCCCTCACTTATAGGAGTGGTACTTTTAAAGTTACTACCTCCACGAACCCCTATTTCCCTTTTCAGTTCTGCCATACCAATGTACCAATATCTACATACAATTCTGTTGGCTGAAGTAGTTATAATTTCTGTTCCTGACCTTGGCCAACTGAGGGACTGGTTTCAGATTTAATAGGACCAGGAGCTGAGTGAATTGTGTCAGACCCTGGAGGCCTTGAAGGCAAGCAATGCTGTTTCAGAGGACAAGAGGAGGAGAGTTAAGAACAGACCTGTTCATCCTTCCCAGCACATTCGCAAGCAAGGAAAAGCAGTCCAGGACAAGAGGTGAGCAGGTTTTTGTTTTATTGTCTCACTTCAGATGGGAGACCACCAAGGAAATCATCTGGGTAGTGGCATAAGAATTACTATCTGGGATTCCTAAGCAGACTGCAAGACGAGGTCGGGGTCAGAAGAGGAGTTTTTCGGAGAGGACACATGTTTCTGCATTCCAGGACCAAGTTTGAAGTTTTCACTAAAATGTCTCAGCAACAGAGGCAGACCCAAGGAAGATGACTTTGCTCCTTTCATGCTGAGAAGTCTCTTCTTGCCTCAGGGTCCACATCAGCAGCAGCCTCCAGAGGACTGGCTGCTCCCACCCCCACAGCAGCTGGAGCTAGAGCCCCCTCCACAGCAGCTGGAGCCCCCTCCACAGCAGCTGGAGCCCCCTGAGGGCTGGCTGCACTTGTCAGAGCTCTGGTGTCTGTGGCGACGCAACCTGAGGGGCTTGTGGCTCAGGCAGCAACCCCCACCCCCAGAACTGCAGCAGCCCCCACCCCCAGAACTGCAGCAGCCCCCACCCCCAGAGCTGCAGCAGCCCCCACCCCCAGAGCTGCAGCAGCCCCCACCCCCAGAGCTACAGCAGGAAGACACTGGAGGGCACTTAGGGGGACACTTCGGGGGGCATTTGGGGGGACACTTAGGGGTCTGGCACTTGGGAGGGCACTTGGGGGTGCACTTGGGAGGGGGCTGGCATTGCTGTTGGCTCTGCTGGCAGGACATGTTGGCTGGCGGACGTTCAGGAGCTGAGGAGAGACAAACAGGTGAGACTCAGCACACGCCCTTCAGCTACATTTCTAGCCCCTTTATTTTGAAAGTTTTGAGATTTGACACCAGAAATTCATCTCTGATTTTTTATCATTCTGCACTCTGAGCTTTTACTATTCTCAGCTTTCTTTCAGGTCTCATTTTAAACTTCATTTGGAGGTTGTCAAGCTATGTCTTATCCAATTATGTAAAGAAAGTTGATGCTCATTTCCATTTCCAAAGTGCTAGAGAAAGGCCAAGAAGCAAATCAGTTTCAGGCAACGTTCCTCCTACCACATCACCAAGAATCTTGGAAATGTCCAATTCAGGGGCCATTTTAGAGCTGAAAATCTCTTTAAGGAAAAAAATCAAACAAATTCTCTCTTGGAGGAAGAATTTCTGACATGTTTTGCTTTTGTAGAATATGAAATAAATTCTAACTGCAAAAGAACTTACGATCAATTTGCCCCAACAACTCAATCATGTGAAACCAAAATGGTGAAGTCTTGGCCCAGTGCTGTCCGCTGACATAGCTCAGAGCCCTTCCAGTTCCCCGAGTCCCACCAATGCTCTGTCCTTTGCAGTCCTCAACTTCCCAGGTTACCCTCCCCCACAGCCATAGGGTTCCCCGCCAGTTTGTCCCCATCCCATGTGGATCTCTTGGAGAATCCAAGCAGATCAGATGTATATCTGAGTTTCTCTTCCATCAAGGACCAACATCCTCAGCACCTTGTTTCTACAACTGATCATAGTTCCAAAATTATGTTCCCACTATACAACCTACTGAGGGTAATCCGTCAGTCAGCGTTTATTCCCTAAAACCAGAGAAATATGCCCAGCAACTGAAAACAGTTTGATTTCTCTGAACCTGCAGCATACAGCCACAGAAATCTCCCCACTTATTTCTAGTATCCTCCACCATTCTTCCCTTCCTTCAGGTTTCCTGGGCCCTTGTCCTGCCCTTACCAACTACAACCCCTAACCTCAGCTGCCCCTGCTCTGGACTGAGCTCCCTCAGCAGCAGCCCCGCTCCCGTTCCCAGGACACTCACCAGGCTCAGGCTCGGGTCCTTCAGCTCGGCAGGAGGGGAGTGGTGGAGAGGCTCTGGCCAGGGGCCCTTTTATCCTGGCCCTGGGCTTTGCCCCAGCATGTGAGACAGGGCCTGGGCATGAGAGGCCTGCCTCACCTCCTGCCACCCACGTGGTGCTGTGACAGGATGACTGGCAGCTCCTCCCTGCTCCCTCCACAGGGCCCAGGACAGCAGTCTGTCTAGGAAAGTGTCCGCTAAAAAATAAGGACTGTGGTGGATGGAAGTGGTTATCACCATTCTAGAGTCCTCTGTTGCTTTGTTTTCTATGGAACATGGCTCACAGTCTTTAACTCATGCTTACGGACCTTTGCCACTCAACTTCTTTCCTTCTACCCAAGATATTAATTTTTCAGCTGGACCTTTGGATCTAGGTGACTTGGTGTAAAAATCTCCACGTTTATGTTCTGGGGTGTGTGTGTGTGTGTGTGTGTGTGTGTGTGTGTGTGTGTAGAGCACAGTTGTTGAGAAAAGAAGCTTTGAAGATCTGAGCAAACTATTCGACTTCTTTGAACCTCAGCACTCTGCTCTTCTAACGTGTTAACGATAAAAGTATCTTCTCTGCAAACTCTACACATTAATTAAAACGGTGAAGGGGAAATAGCCAAGATAATATGTGGCATATGGTGACATTTAGGAAAGGGATGAGTGGGTGGGTGATAAATGGATGGATGGATAGATAGATAGACAGACAGACAGACAGATAGAGATAGATGGATCAAAGATGAGACATAAAGAGAAATAGATGCAGACATGCATCTTTAATGGACATTGGGGAGCTTTTAAAATCACAGGTGTATCTTATTAAACTAAATGCTTTCTTTTCCTCCTACGTAACTCAATGAGTTTGGCCTTATGAGAGTAGGTCTAAGGTGACTATAGGAAGAGAGGCCTGAAGATGGGCACACTGGCCTAAGTTATAGCCGGAGAGGAATTTCCCAGGTTGAATCTGAAGGGATGCAGTAAAATGGAAATGGGAAGAGTGAAGACAAGAGACCAGCCTAAGGGGGTCCTTCAACTGTGAGCTGAAGTGGTGTAGCTGGTAAACTAGGGACAGACGGATGTATTCAATACTCAATTAAAAATTGTTCGCATTGTTGTAATATAAATTTCCTGTTTTCCATGCTCAGAAATAACCAAATGGAGATTCTAAAAGTGAAAATCACAATTTCTGAGAAAATATGTTCAAAATATACTGTCAATAAGATCATTAGCTGGTTTAGCAGATGTAAACCATAGGACAATGAATTGGTGAACTTGAATTTGAATAAATTACCTAAACTGACGTTAACAGAAGGGAAAAATATTGAAAAAAATGAAGAGATGCAGCAATCAAAAGATATGTCATTTGTGGTCACATAGATGGAGCTGGAAGGGATGATGCTAAGCAAAATAAGGCAGACGGAGACAGATAAATACCAGATGGTGTCATTTACACGAGGAATATAGAGAAGCGAAACAAAGAGCCAGCCAAACTTTAAAATCAACCCATGACAATTGATCATAGATCTGCAGCAGCCAGAGGGGGAGGGGAAGGGGTGAGTGGTGGGGTGGGGGCCAGGGAGAGCACAGTGCACTATGGTGGAGAACTGTAGGTGCCTTGGTGGTGGGAGTTCTAGGGTGACTACAGCTAAAGGGAGGAAATCTTACACCACCAAACACTAGCAAGGATGTAAAACAATGGCCCTTCAATAACAATTAATTAAAAAAATAAAGAGACTGAAAATCTGTTGAATAATATCAGTCTAAAATACATGGATTGGGTCTCTCCGGTGGCGCAGCGGTTGAGCGCTGGGCTGCGAGGCTGCCCACAGCCTCTGCAGCGCCGGTTCGATCCCCGCCACCGGGTGAGGGTCCCTCATGGCGCGCAGACCTCTCCTGACGCCCGCTGCTCCCCTCAGCAATGTCCTCCATCTGTCTGCCTGTTCTGCTCCCCGGTCTGACTCTGGTGAATTCTCTCACCCTCCCGAGCTTCTGACTGTACCCGTGCTTTTATAAATAAATAAATAAATAATAAAAAAATAAAATAAAATACATGGATTTAGAAATCCGGAGAGACTAAGTGAAATGGAATGAAATGTATTTTCAAATAATTTTTAAAAATCTCCAAATTTGATAAAAAAGCATCAACCCATAGGACCAGAAAAAGAAAGAAATCTCCAGCAGGAGACAAAGAAAGCCAATAAGTGATGACATGTTCAGGGGGAGGATACAAATTCGTCCTGGAAAATAAATGGGAGGAATTCTGAGGAAGGTTGCTGGGAAAGATCATTCAAAGGGTACTGACGGGTTATGGAGTTTAAAAGGGGTGAGGCACGGATACAGTGGAGTGGAGGGAAGGACATTCAGTGGAGAAGCAGCTCTGCGAGAATAGGCAGGGCCAGGAGGTACAGGGGGCCTTCCTGAGCAGTGAGTGGTGGAACGTTGTGGAACACAGGACATGTGTAAGAAGTCGGGGGAGGGTGAAGCAAAAGTCAAGGCTGAGAAGACTGTTGCCAGGACCAGCCTCTTGGGCTTTATTGAATGTGCACCACATCCACTGAAGGGCTTAGTTTAATTTATTGTTGTTGCGTGTAGGTATGTTGCTTTAGCGGGTAAGGGTAATCCCACTGGCTCCAGACACTGATGTGGAAGTGGACTATGCGGAGACCTTGAGGGAGAGGGCAACAGCGCAGAGAATGAAATAAGAGAATACCCTTACCAACAGCTCCCACATGGCACTGCAGCTCCACATCCTTATTCACAATTCCCAAATCCAAAGAACTCTGGAAACTGGGTTTCCTGTCTGATGGTGGACGCCACCAGGTGGGTGGCAGAAACCGCACCTGGACCGAGGTGGCGCCACCTTGTGGTGCTATTCATATTCACATGTCTGTGTTGCAGGAATATTCCTGGCTGCCCCCAGGGGTAGGACGCAGAAGCCCTGGGGTCGGGGTAGTCTGGGCCACATCCCAGAACCACCCATATTTGGTGGGCTGCTTGGTCTGAATTCCGTAGACACCTGAAGTATACCTGCAGCGTTACTAACACATTCTATTCACTCTATAGCCTCTTATATTTCTGGGTTGCTTTTGGCACCAAGGGGCCACAGCCAAAGGGATTATGGTCTGTAATATTTCTATCCTCGAGTCTTTAGAGAAATACAGAAATCTGACATTTTTCAGGAATATCAACTCATCTCTAATAATCACTACTATCCTAAGAGAGCCTAGCTGTAAGCCTCAGATGCTCCCCATTTTTAGCTGACGCTTTAAGATTTGCCCAACTTATACTCACATCATCAACTTTAACTCATAATGTATTCCTATACAGTGTGTTTTCCTTATTTGTTTTCCATTATTCCATGGTACTCAGTGGGGGAGGGGGGGCAGGAGATCAGAAATGTGCACGTGTTTATTAAATGTCCTGCCATTTTCTTCTTTTATCTATAAACCCCATTAACCAGCCATTCATACAAATTTCTTCTTTTTGTGTTCAAATGTTCTGTGATGATTCTTGTAGACAATGAAAATCCTTGCATATAATTTTTCAGATCGCCACTGGCATGCTTTAGTAGACCAAGAGCAGGGCAGTTAGAAAGTACCCTGAGCTATGGGACAAGTTTGCCAAACAATTATAACAATGACAGTCACAGATAACCTACCTACAATGAGCCAAGATCAACCACCCTTCCACTAAGTTTCTGCAGGGGGAAAAAAGCTTCTAAAGCTTAAAGCTGAAATTCCTTACTCTGGTTCCCTGTGTCCTGCCTTCCATCATAGACCCATTTTGTTGTTAATAAATAGGGGCTGTTGGGGACAGAGACAAGATGAGGATGGGGTTCTCTGTTAAATCGGGAGTCTCTGAGGACAAAGCCCCAGCTTCTTTCCTTTAACTTGATGAGAGACAATGGAGGGTTTTGCCCACCCCTAGTGGGGAGCCTTAGATAATCTGTTGACTTGATTAGCCATCACAACTCGGGTGGTGGTTGTGTTTGATACTGTCACTTAGAAGGCAGAGGTGAGGGTGGCTGCTAAATACCCTACAATGCACAAGAAAGCACCTGCACCCCCATAAAGACCTATCCAACCCAAACCCAAAATGTGGTGACACTGGGGATGACAAACCTTCCTGGGCTACAGGAGGACTAAGAATACTCACTGAAAATAGCTCCCGGATTTCTGACTGAGCCAAACAAACCTCTGAAGAATGCTGATGATATGCTGTGGAAATAACTAATGAAATGATTTCTCAACCAGCCATTTTATCCAAGCTAGGTCAAGTCAGAAGACCTCTCAGTGACTAAGGGCACAATCCCAAGTCAAGCCGTCAAGCTATTTCTGGTTGAATGAGAGCCTCCTCTCGCTGCCACCTGCACTCACTCTGGCAACCAGATGGATCATGCCAGTGGGAACGTGACTGATGGCATCGGCTCACCGGTAACTACTGACCTCATTGTCCTTTGAGCCAACATTCACCCTGGAGTCCAAGCGTCTTGCCCCCAAATCTTTTACTCCTTCCAGGGATAGTGTTTTGTCTGAGCCATTTTCCATTGCCAGTCACCCCCTGTCTCCTCTTTGCCATCCCAAGTCCCTTCACTCCTTCAATTCTGCCTCCTCCAAGCTGCCACCAACTTGCCCCAAGCAGCCACATCCATTCCTATTTGTGCTTCTCTTGCACCCATCTGGCTGCTGCTTGGCCTGGCCTGACCTGCCTCTGTGGCCCACACTTCATCCAATGGCCAGCTCCCCAGGGCCAGTCACATCTCTTCCCTCTACTTCTCCTTTACTCTTAGGGGCAAACAATTCATGGCTAAAAGCAAATATATTTGTAGTGTTTAATTATGTAAAAAGTGCTTTTAAATAACTTAGCTCTTTCAATCCCCAGTGTGATCCAAACAAGCATGTGCAAGTGTGCGTTTTGTTTTAGCCACATTTCATAGGTGGAAGAGCTGAGAGCATCAGGGAAATCACCTAACCCAAGTCCTCCCAGAGTGGGTGGTGGAGCTGGGCTCAAACTCACTCCTCCTGAGCCCCTCTTATGCCCTCTTTCTCTTTCTGCCTATTGGTTCATGCTTCCTCACCCCCTGGCACCCCTTTTTCT
Source organism: Talpa europaea (assembly GCF_964194135.1). Lineage (NCBI taxonomy): Eukaryota > Metazoa > Chordata > Mammalia > Eulipotyphla > Talpidae > Talpa > Talpa europaea. Next base: position 79,798,174 of record NC_140076.1, read on the forward strand.
CACACATCAAGTTCAGTCCCCTCCCCTTTTTATGTTGTTTGAGATTCCTGCCCAAGTCATCCCCAATACTTTATTTGTTCTTATTTCCAAAGTAGCACATTTATTCTCATATATATATATTTTTTAAATATGCCTATTATTTATTATCTTTTTTCTCTGCTAGAATATCAACTCCTGGAGAAAGGGGGCATTTGTCTCTTTTGTTTGTTGGTATTCCCCCAGCTTCCAGAATAGTGCCTAGCACACACTAAAGCTCAGTATGTGAAAAATTAGTTGTTGAATGCATGGATGAATAGTGCATTCCATTTGCAAACAGTTCTGATAATTACAATCTTTTTGTTTATTTCTATTTTAGAATGTTCTGTTGGGCTTAGACTCTTGAATTTTACTTTTTTTGAAAGTCTATCAAATAATGGAAGAGGGCAACATGCTACTCCCTTTCACACACGATTCCTCCTTTCACAGGGAGATGGAGCAAACTCTGAAGTGAGATAAGCCTGGATTTGGAGTCTAACATTAAGAGGTTTCTGTGTGTGACTGGACAAGTTAGTTAACTTCATTGTGTGTGTGTCATTGTCTGTAAGAGGCAACACTAATAGTTCCTTTTCAAATGGTGAGTATAAGGAAGGATGTAGGTTTTCTACCTTGGGTGGTAGCTGGCATGCAGTAGGTCATCACCCCACAAAGCTTTATTCCCATTTGACCTGAGCTGTCAGGGGCCAGCAGAGGAGCAGTACATACTAAGATCTGAATGAAATAAGCTTTCTCCAAATGTGTGGCCCCACATATACCCGCTCACCCTGTCCATGTGCACTTGATCTCTGAGCTAAATTCACAACTTCACATTTATCTTAATTACATTTTATCTTGTCAGTTAAACCCATTATTCTAACTCCTGTTGAGTCAGGCTCCCACTCTAATTCTCATAACTTGAATCACTTGAAATTTAGGGTAGGTCCTTCTCAAGTCTCTTCTAAGATGTTGATTAGAAGTTCATCAGGACAGGATGAGAAGGGATTCCTGGGTTCATACAAACTTAGGAAACAGGATTGATGATCCAACAGTGAGGAAATACTCCTTCCTGGGCTGTCTGTCATGTCATTAAGCTGACAGTATACCTGCTATTATCTCTACATAGAACATTCTCTTCTTTCCTCTATTAGCTAACTTCACCTATCTCTCATACCTCTGGTTTTGTTGCCTCCTCCAGGCACCTGACCCACTCAAGTGTCTCTACCGTGAATTCCCATGGTACTTGCATCTCCCATGTCGACGCTCTCACAGACACTATTGTCTCTCAGACTCTATGTGAGCAAGAAAGCATCCACCTTGTCCAACATTGTATCTCTCAGACCAAGTACAGTTCCTGGAAGATAGCCCAGTCTCAGGAAATATCTGTCAAATGAATGGATGTGTTGATGCAAGTCAGCGGTGGCTTACTCCTTCACAGAGAGAATGCTCGAGGAAAGGTGTTTACCAGCTCAGGGCTCCTATGTCAAGATGTGAGAAGCATGATGGGAAGACAGGGAACCGCGTAGGATAGTTCTACTCTTCTAGATATTTCTAGCTAACTATTCTGGGTCAAGAAGCTCCATTTTTTGGAGAAATGGGTTGGGTGGCCTTTATGTGAGGGCAGCACATGGGTTGTCTTGCATCACCCTCTCATCCTAACTAACCTCAGGTCACAGGTATGTAGATCTTCTGGGGTGTCCAACCATGCCAGAAATCAGGAGTATGCTACAGCCAATTGTGGTTCACCATCTGGCTATTTTCCCATACATCAGTGAAGAATCCATATACATACTGCCTGTCTTCAGATTACGACTATCTATGCATGTATTCCATTATGAACAGCTAGTGCATGACAGCTCTATTTGTTTGTTCATCTGAGACTAGTCTATGTGTCAGACAAACTTGGGATGTGGAATGTCTGTCTCTTATTGTTTGGGGAATGCTTCAGTAAAGAAGAGATAGATTCAAACTGGGCCTACCCTCTTCCTGAGAAAGTAACTGTAACACATGCCAGACCCTCCCTGTATTCTACCACATGCAGGCTTACTCTGAGTATTTTTTTTGGTGGCAGTGGAGTTGCAGGTTAACAGAGAAAAAGGGAGAGACTCCTTAGTCTTGAGGTACTTCTAGACTGAGGAACAGAAAATTTGATTCTACCCATGGGGCAATTACATAACACCTGCCACAAAACTCAGTTCATGTTCTCCTCGTCTGTATCCTACTATGCTGTGACCAGATTGACAGATTCAACTCTCCTTCTACATATTAACACATGCACCTGAGTATTCATTATAGCAATGCTTCTTCCTCTAGCTGATCAGAATAATTTTTAAGTGGAGGTCCCATATTTTCTTTTTGGAAATTCAACTTAATTAGGTCTGAGATGGACTCCTGGATTCTGTGACTACCATGTCCCATTGTCTATACCAGAGGAACTGTGGATAACTCACCAGGCCTGAAAGCCACCTCTGAGAACTTCTGGCACAGTTCCCTCATCCTGTGGTGAAGACACTGGCCCCAGGGCCAGAGGTCCATAAAGAAGCAAAGAATGAATAACTGCAGGATTTCAAAGCTGGATGCAAGCCCTTTAGAGCCCATCTCTCTTATATTCCTGTGGACTAACAAGGGCCTCATCTCCGCATGTGGGGCCCTGTTCTGAGGCAGCCTGGATGATCAGGCACCCGGGGTGACTTAGCCAGTGTGTTGGCATTTCCAGATAGTATTTCCCCAAACTGGTGGAAACAACTTGCTGCCTCAGAGTCACGTGCCCCAAGGGGAGGTTCTGGGGGGCTTTGAACATCTTTACAGGGCTTTATAAAAGATTCTTTTTGCTCTGAAATTTGGGTCTTTAGCCCTGGTCCCAGGGACACTTTCAAGTTTTGTTCGAATGGTTGACAGGGCAAGAAAAGGCAGAAAGCTGGGAGGCAGGTGGACCATGGAAGTAAGGCTGGGGACTGGAAGGATGGCAGGGAATGGTCGTCAGACCCACGGGCACACAGAGAACCTCACAGAGCCCCCAAGGACATGCACACACACATCCTTCCCTCTAGCTGTTCCAGATGGGAGAAAACTTCCACAGGGAACCTGCCTGGAGGCTGCAGGCTGGGTCTGTTAGAAGAAGTGGAGGCCCCTGGAGGCCAATGCAAGCTCAGGCCCAGAAGAGAGGCTTGTGAGGGCCGAGCGCCTGTGGCTATGGAGAGCACCCCCCTCCTACTGGTCTATGAGCGAGTACCTGCCATTGGGGATTCCCTCACTCTGCCCCAGCCTGACTCTCCCAGAGATCCCTCTAATATATGACCATCCAAACCCTTTCCACGTCCAGCCCTGGTTATCCTGCACTGGATCTGCTTCTGAGAACAGTGCAGCTCTTATTAGGTCATTGTAAAGAACCTTGTGGTAACGTGTGCCCTGCACCTGGGGGTGGGCCCAGATTTTTAGGAGTAAATGCCCTTCTTTTACAGCCGGCTCTGTGTTTCTTTCGTATGTTGAAGGGATGAACTTGTCCCCACTCACCCTCCAGACCAGGAGGTCCTTGTCTAACAATATGTTTGAGAGAACAGGGGAGACCTTGCAGGAGCATTCCCACCTGGTGCTCTTTCTCTGTTCTTCTACCTTCATCAGGGACCTAAGCTGAAATCCCAGGGATGATCCCCCATCCACACCTGAGCCATTCAGGTCCTGTGAGACTCCTGGAAAAAATGTGCCCAAGTGTGGATATAGTCCAAGAGTTGCCTGGGTTTAGGAGAGGAGGCAAATGTAGAACTGGTAAAAGTAAACTTGTTTAATAATGAGATAAGTCTTAATTTTGTTGAAAAAGTGATGGAATTGATATAGGTAAGATCTTTGAAAGAGGCAGGCACTGTGGCCAAGATGAAAGGGGCCACGTATCACAGAAAAGTGTGTAGGTTCCAAATCAAGTCTGGCAGACAGTTCCAGCAAGTCACGTCAATATTGCAAGCTTAAGTTCCCACCTGTGCAAAACAGTAGGATAAATATGCCTGTGGATGGGCTGTTGTGGAAATTAGGGGACACACACACACAAATGTGTGCCCACACATTCATGGGCACACACACATATTCGCATTCTGCCTGCATAAGGCATTTCATCAAACCAGTAATGACTGAACATCATAGGGCATTGAAGCACCTGAAGACCTGGTTGGCACCTTTCAGGGTCTCACTCCCAGAGTTTGCTTCAGTCAGTCTGGGTATGCATCTGCATTTCTCACCTGGACCTAGGTGATGCTGACACACAGGTCTGGACACCCCAGTGAGAACCAGCATGCTATTGTAAGCTCTCTGAGAGCAACTGGGGTTATGTGTGTTTCCTTTACTAGCACCTTCTTTCTTAGCGGACCAGCATGAATATTTGTCCACAAAGAAAATGACTGAATGGATTTCACATAAAAAACCTTAATTTTCCTTATATAAAATGGGCAACTGGTGGTGTTATGAGTCTCACAAGACTGGGGCAAGCGAAAGTCATCCTCAAGAGCCTGGACCTGGTCTGTGATTCCCACCGGTGGTGCTACAATGTTTTTTGTGGGTTCTGGCCTGATAAGAAGAGGGCATTATTGACCAGGCCAGAGCCCCCCTGCTCTCCTAAGAGCCCCTTTCATCCTATACAGATCCCTGTGGACTCTGGGCTTCCTCCCTCTGGGAAGGTCTTTCCCAGGAACACTCATTCCTCAGCGATGTGTCCCCACATCACCTGTCTCATCTGCAGTATGTGGGAGGAAGTCACTACTCTCTTCTGCCCTCAGCACCCCACCTCCATGCAGCCAAGATCACCTGTGCCTATGGGACTTGTGAACAACTGAGGAATACAGGATTGCAGAATTGCTATTAAGTAAAAAAAAAAAAAAAATGAAGGAAGGAAGGAAGGGTGTATCCTACTCAGAGTATCCAAGGGAGCCTCTGCTTCTCTGTGGGCTCCCTTTTCTCCAGTCCAGACTCCATAGAAGTTACAAAGCTGTGACTATGGCTCCAGAGTTGGGCGACCTGCCAAACAGACATGAGATTTTTGCTTCAAGATTGAGGATGCCTCATGCCTTTTTGACAGGGGCTAGGAACACTGAGGGGACACAAAACCCCAGAAGGCAGCCCACCTGCTCTGGTCAAATGAAGACTCTGAACATGAATACAATACACCCAGGATGAAAAACAATAGATAAAAAAGTAGAAGTTCTTCCCAGAGAGTCAAGAAGAAAGGAAAAAACAGGCATTATGTGGCACTCGGGTATAATCATCTTTATTATTAAATGGCCTTGTGTTCTCGGCACTGGGGTTGCCCATCAGCACAGATGGTGGCTCCAGCCACCAGCACACAGCCCTGCGAGCAGCTGTCCACCCCGGCAGAAGCATGGGACTTCAGGGATGTCCTGACTCCATTCAAATGGGAGTTTACAACCTAGTTGAGCAAGCAGGATGGACACACCTGGGTAATGAAATAGCAATTCAAGCGATATTGCAAGGCAATCCCCAAAGGGATGGAGTGTGAACGATGCAATAAGTTCTAAGAAGTCTGCACAGGTTCCTGTGGCTGCAAGGAAGAGGTCTTGGGGGTCAGACTTCAGATGAAGGGAGTCACAGAGAAGTGGCCCAGGCAGGAGGGGCTGGGGAAGAGCAATCGGAGGCTCCGAGGTAGACACCAAGTATGTTCCAGGGAACACCCAGGATGTGCCCTGGTTGCCAGACTGGTCTGGCCAGGAGTGAGCAGGGGAGGAGTCCTGTGTGACTGCAAAGGTGACTGAGACCCAGGTGTGGCTCCTGAAAGGCATGCAAAGGAGTTTGCATAGCAGTATCACCTCTGCAGCAGGAAGCCTCTGAATGTCTTTGGAGACATGCAAACAAGAACAAATTGAAAACGGAGGCTGCTGAGAAAAGAGGAGCAAACTTTTCAAGGCAAGAGGCAAAGACGTTTCAGACGCTGCCTTTAAAAGTAGGCACCCTTCATGCCAGCATAATCCCCCCCTTTGACTCCAACACTGGCGCCTCCTTGGTCTCCACAGCCGCCCAGACCCCGTGGCTCTGGAAAGACATCACAAGGGCCACAGCTAGCACCACTCTCCTGCCAGCGGTGATAACCATCCGAGCCACAGCTGGGGACTTCGGTGTCCAAGTGGCAGGGACTGGACGCGCGGCAGCCTAGGTCTCCCGAGCAGGGCATCGCACTCGGGCTGGAGCAAGGGCTGGGGTAGCGTCGCGGTTCCACACAGGGCTCTGGGCTCGGGCAGGGTGCTGGAAGGGGAATTGGCTCTGGACGTGGACGAGATTCCGGGCGCTCACGGGGACGTGGCTCTGGAGGCTCGCACTCCACTGGACAGGGGCGCGGGGCCTGGCGCGGGGCCGGACGCGGGGCCGGACGCGGGGCCGGACGCGGCTCTGGACACAGACAGGGCTCGGAAAGTCGCCGTGGTGGGGGACACGGGTAGGGCTCTGGACTCGAGCACGGCTCTGGGCGCGGATAAGGCCGTGGAGCCGGCAGCGGACACCGCAGCGGCGCGGGCTCCGGGTAGCGGTCCACACGCCGGGGTGGGCAGAAGCTCGAACGTGGACCTGGCTCTCCACAGGGCTTCAGCTCCGGGCAAGAGCCCCCCCAGGAAGGTCGTGGGGCGCAACCCTCAGAGCAGCGGCCGATGGGAGGAATCTGAGGACGGCACCTCAGGGGTGGAACCTGCTTGGGGCAGCAGGGGGAGGAAATCTCAACTCTGTACTTGGGTCCACATCTCTGGGACCCGCCTGCAGTGGGACCCCTAGGACAGCCGCTGCCATAGATGGGCTCGGAGCGGCGGGGCGGGGTGCAGTAGCTGTGGGAGCCCGAAGGGCAGCTGCTGTAGTAGGGCTCAGAGCGCCGCGGTGGGGAACAGCTGCGGTAGGAAGGCTGCAGCTGGCGGGGAGGGAGGCATCTGCTGGCGCTGCGAGAGCGACGCTGCGCGGTGAAGCTCCCATTAGACCCCTGGCACTGGTACTGGGGGGCATAGCTGTCAAATGAAGGCCGGCACTGACGCTGGGGGGCGCAGCTGCCGCCGTAGGAACCCCGGGACTGGTACTGAGGGGCACAGTTGCTGTAGGAAGCCCGGGACTGGTACTGGGGGCCACAGCTGCTGTAGGGTGCTGCAGGCTGGTACTGGGGGCCACAGCTGCTGTAGGGTGCTGCAGGCTGGAACCGGGGGACGCAGCTTCTGTAGGGAGCCGTGGACTGGAATTGGGGTGCGCAGCTGCTGTAGGAATTCCGGCACTGGAACTGGGAGGCACTGCTGCCGTAGGAGCCCTGATATTGGCCTTGGGTGGAGAATCCTCCCTGAGTCTGGCACACTGCGGGGCATGCTACGTAAGTCTGGACAGACTGGGGAGCTGGTACATAGGTCTGCACTGGACATTCCACAAAGCAAGTTTCTGTGTAACAAACTGGAGCACCTCCTACATAGCAAGTCTGAATGGCGCCTGGGGCTCCAGGCTGACCTGCAGCCTGGCACTGAACATAGGAAGCTTGAGGCTGGCTGGTAGCCTGGCCCTTCACCAGCGTGGCCTTAGCCTGGCCCTTCATCTGGACTGTCTTAGACTGGCTGGAAGCCTGGCCCTTCACCTGGGTGGTCTGGGAAGAGCATGGAGCCTGGGAAACTTGAACTGGACCTGGTGCAGGGCACTCCACAATTTGCATCTCACAGGGGGCTTGGACCAACACCTGGCTGTTGCCACAGGGGGACGGGGAGGGGTAGTAGTAAGAGCCCTTCACACAGCACATGGGAAGCGGCAGGCAACACGGAATCTGCTGCTGGTCACACATGATTCTGAAGCAGGCGGGTGACTGGGACCTGAGATAGAAAGAGCAGGTCAGAAGGGGGAGACATATTGGTGAGGAGAGGTCACCCTGCTTCTTCCCTGGCCTCTCCTCCCCTGCCTGACCTTTACCAAAGAATCTGGCCTGTTAGCTGACTCAACATTAGTCACCATTGTCTACTTTGGATCTGCAAAAGACCCAACCCAGGTGTTGGTCTGAGGGTGTTCAAAGGCACAGTCAGGGTTGGGGTGTCCAGGGTCTCCCCCTGGAGGGAAGGTGTACCAGTGCCCAGAATAAGGAGGCCCTGGTTGGCAAGGGGGTTTCCATCATTTCTCATGTCCTAAGTGCTGGGAAGGAGGGGGCACCACAAGAAATAGAGGCAACACTGTAGCCCTCTAGGGGACTGCACACCCACAGGAGTATGGATATCCTCGAACACTGGCAGCCCATGTGTGTGCAAGCATGTCAAAGTGCACACCTGGGAACAAGAACTCAGGCACCATGTGTGCTCCAAGTCTCTACTGGAAAGTACAGAGCTTCCTGTTACTGGGCAGCTCAAACACAACATAAAATGTTTGTTTTCCTATATTCAGTCTTTCTTAGGTGAATTTACTTAAACAAGTCCTTGGGGACATGTGCAAAAAACATGCACATACAAAACACACCCTCCTTGGAAGGCTCAGAAGCAACATGGCAACTTGCCCAGGCAGGTTGCGTCCTTAATCACCTGAATTGGGACAGTCTAACTTGGAAAATGTTTTCTCCAGGCCCCTCTGAGAGGTAGGCGGAGGTTACTTAAGATGGGGGTGACCCAGAACGTTCAAGGTTCCCAATGGCAACACTGGCTGAGCCACACACACAAAGCTCTCCACTGTGGGAGTATTACAAACATGACATGGGGTAGAGAGGCATCCTCTCAACAGCACACTTAGCTGAGAAGAAACAGGGGGCAGCCCCATCCCCTGCCTTCTCCCACACTGCACTTTCATGTAGAAACAGCCCAGCCACCAGCACAGCAGGGGGCTGATTTAACAACTAGCTCATCCAACAAAACACTTCTCAATAAGTTCCTGAAAATGTTTCTAATGAGGGGCAAGGTTTTCCATTTTCCATGTACAGAGAATCTCTAGATATATATGCCCTGGGGGAAGGTAACCCTTCTACACATGACTCTGCTCACAAGGTATAAATTACAATGCATTTTTTCCCAGGGAGAGAAGTTCTGGTGACAGCAAATGGCACCTGAGAATGGGACCAAGGACTCAAAGGCAAAGGCCCTGAACATCAATGCCCTAGCTCTTCACACAAACTCTTCTAAAGTCCCCTAAAGATCCCCCAGACCATTCTCCTCCTGAGGGAATGGTCTTCCTCTACTCCCAGCTCTCCCCTTGCTATACCTCACCCTTGTGAATTTGAGGACCCCCCCGAACATTATCCCCACCCCAATCCCAGGACCAAACCCCTAGACTCACCCTCCTCACAGGCAGGCAGGCATTCAGGCTGAGGAATCTGGACAGAGGGCTGTCTTTTTATAAAGTGCTCTGGGTCTGGCTTAGGCCATGATACAGCTGGTTGGCATCTTCTGGGTTCATTACCCAGGTTGACATTCCAGGAGCAAGTCTCCTCCCTGTATACCTGTCCTTGTAGTCACCTGCAGAGTGTGGGGGTGTCTTGCTTCAAGGTCAAAGCTTCCAGACTATGAAAGAATAGAGTTTTGTTTTCTTCCTCCTTCTTTACCCTATCAGTTTCTTCTCTATTCCTAGAAGACCTGGAGATGAGGATGGTGAGGTGTGGCAAAGATATCTTCTCTTCTGAAAGATGATTTCAGGCCCATACTTTCTTTCTTTCCTCAGATTCTTTCCAGATATGAGATGAAGACTTTCCTAACTTGGAGTAATTAAAATCATCTCAAAGATAGAAGTAGCTCTGCACACAATGAAGAGAATGTTGGATTAGAAAAGAGCCTGATATCCCAGGCAACCAAACTGAAAGAAGAGAATAAAGAAGAAACATTAGAAAAGGCATGGGCTTATTGTGTCAAATAAGTGATCCAAAGCATTTAGCACTTAATTTGCCATTTAGCTCTCTGGGCTTTACTTTCCTCATATGAAGGTAAGAATGAATATAATTACTTCACCGAGTTCTCCTGAAGATAAAAGTCAGATTGCTAGTAAAATACTACAGTGCATATGCCAGTCATGTCCACAACATGCCCCCCACCCTCATCCCGAGGGTAAGTCTCTGCCTAGATCAACCTGACTTCAGAGTCCAAGTTCTGAATCCTATCACTCACTCCAAAGGGGCCTCTAAGTATCATTCTAAACTTGAGTAATATAGGCTTCCTGAAGATCAGAGCCATTAGAACCCCAAGGAATTTTCTGGTCCCATGTTGTTATTCTACAAATGAGGACTCTTCATCCCAGACTGAATCTGTCTGGAATTTAAAGCTAATGACTTGGGGGAAAAGATCTAGTCTAGACTATTCCTATTCTAGGAATAGAGAAGAAACTAATAGGGTAAAGAAGGAGGAAGAAAACTCTATTCCTTCATATTCCGGAAGCTTTGGCATTGAAACAAGACACCCCCACACTCTGTAGGTGACTAGAACTAGATCTAGTCTAGTTCTAGACTCGAAGTCTTTCCACTACAACATGCAAGTTATTTCTTTGATCACATGCTCTGAAATTGTATACTCCTGGGCTTCATGGTGATCTAGAAAGTAGTCAGAAAAGCCTTGAAGAAAGAAAATTGAAAATACAAACTAGGGCCTCCCTGGTGGCCTAGGGGTTAAGTTTCAGTGCTATCACTGATACAGCCTGAGTTCGATCCCCAGCCAGGGAGCTAACTCACATGGTGCAGCAGACCTTTCCTGTCTCGCCCCTGCTCCCCCTACCAGTATATTTTGGTAGATCTGCCTGTTCTGCTCCCACTCCGTCTCTGGTGAATCCTCTCACACCCCACACCTCTGGCCTAAACCCCGGTTCTTCTATGCAAAAACTATCAATAAAAATTAGCAAATAGGGCCTCCCCGGTGGCGCAGAGGTTGAGCGCTGGGTTGCGAAGCTGCCCGCGGCCTCTGCGGCGCCAGTTCGATCCCCGGCTGCTCCCCGGCCACCTGAGGAGGGTCCCACATGGCGCGCAGAGCTCTCCTGCCGCCCGCTGCTCCCCTCAGCAGTGTACTTCGGTCCTTCTGCCTGCTCTGCTCTCTGCTCTGGCTCTGGTGAATTCTCTCACCCTCCCGCGCTTCTGACTGTACCCAGTGCATGTATAAACAAAAAGAAAGAAAGAAAGAAAGAAAGAAAGAAAGAAAGAAAGAAAGAAAGGAAGGAAGGAAGGAAGGAAGGAAGGAAGGAAGGAAGGAAGGAAGGAAGGAAGGAAGGAAGGAAGGAAGGAAGGAAGGAAGGAAGGAAGGAAGGAAGGAAGAAAAACATGCCTCTCTATAAAAAAAAAATTAGCAAATAAACACAATCCAGTTGGCTCCACAAGAATGTGAGTTATTGAAAACTTGTGAATGTGTCTTTCTCACTCATCTCTTGATAGAATGTGCATATCTTGATAGAATGTGCATATCTACCTTATTCACCACTGTGCCTCTAGATTCCTGATTTAATATGAGTCTGTTGATGGGTGGATGGATGGCTAGATAGATGAATGGAAAGATGGCATGGAATTGGGGTTGGTTCACACATTACAAACTACTGAAAACAAAATGAGCTGATATTGTCCAATCCAATGACCAAGAATACTGCAATTCTTGTGACTTCCTGCTTCTTGCTTTTTACAAAGAAAAGTAAGAGGCTGGTTAGGGAAGAGGCCTGGAAGATAAGTGTTGCTGATGATGTGCGACTAAGCGTTAGAGCTTTCAACTCTATCTTTAGATAGAAGTGATTATTTAGAAATAGTCATGTAGGTTGAAATATACATGGCTATAAATTAATTGATGAAAATCTGGTAATAAGTGTTAACATTGTAGTGACTTGAAAATGACGTGAAGGTATACAAGCAAGTATATATTTATGAAAGCTATAAAATAGATGATAAAAAGCAGAAGATGAAGTAATAGATTTAATGATAATATAGAAGTGTATATTGTATAAACTGGGGGGGATGGAATGATAGATCTTGTGAACAAAAATACAGAGGCACAGAGATGGCAGCATACATGGATGCATTGATTTAAAAATATGGAGGTGACTTGAATAGCAAACATAATCTAAAGATAACTCATTGAGCACTTGCTATATAACTCTCAATTGTCTAGGAATTTGATATCCAGTGATTATCTTGATTTTTAAAATAGCCCTTTGTACATGTATTATTATCATTACTTTAGAACTGAGAAAATGAAAGTTCAATGAGGTGGTAATCTGTTGTACATCTCAAGCTTGGAAATGAAGAAAGAAGATTTGCAGTCATGTTATCTAGAGATAGAGGCCTCCAGAGGTAAATACGTAATGAGATCGAGATACTCAGAGAGTCCCTCAGTTTTACTATGCAATGAAACCCTTTTTAAGAGTATGATCCTTTGGTGCCCTGGTATGCTAAGTCCTAAAAACACGTATCTTAGGGGTGCCTTGATCATGAGAATTAGAACATATTTTCCCTTTGTCTGCAAAGGTGAATATTTTCAACAGAGTCAGTGATTTCTCCCTCTGCATTATTTTGCAATTATCTTCTCATTTAGTACCCCCCCACTATAATAGAGATGCTAGGACTCGTCCCTGAAATGGTGCTGACACTTGTTATTTGAAGTCTCTTCCAGTATTTCTAAATAAATTCTCAGTGTCTGTGTCCTCTACTCCCAAGGTCTGAAGTAGTCAGGTTTTGTGTTTTGTTTTTATCTTGCCATCAGGGCATCAGTGAGTTTTCCTAAGTGTAGTTTCAATAGATGAAATATTTAAGCCACATAGTACCTATGTCTTAACAAGGATAAAGATGGAGACAAAAAAATAGTGTCAGAGATTGTTATGAAATGGCTGTTTAATAGATAAAGAAACAAGGACACTGCAGGCTATGCCAGAGAGAACAAAGAAAAGTTAACAGTACACAGAGCAGAAGAGTTTCTCAATTCCCTTTGTAATCTCTACAACCACACTTAACAGAGGCATTCAAAGATAAAAGAGAAAGTGCGCACAATAAGGATAGTGAGAGAGAAAACCACACAGGTATATATAGAAAGAAGTTGCATGTGGAAATACATTAACAAAGAATGTATACAAACAAGGAAGTAGGCGTAACGACACAAAATAGAGCTATGTATCTGCCTTCACTCTTTTTACATGTGGCAAATTTGATGTTTCCTCAGTTAAATATTGATATATGCAGGTTTCATTGACAGAGTCAAAAGTAGGCTAGACAAGCGATACCCCGGCATATACATAGAATTAAGGGCTTCTGGAAAGCTTACAGACTATCTTGCCATACCCATATCACCAAACAATAATATACTAAGTCTAGTGCAGAAATAAGTCAATTACTTTTTTTTAAGATTTATTTATTTATGCATACAAGAGCTGGGGTACAGGCCAGAGATGTGGGGGGTGAGAGGATTCACCAGAGACAGAGTGGGGAACAGAACAGGCAGATCTAATGAAATACACTGCTGAGGGGAGCAGCGGGTGAGTCAGGAGAGGTCTGCTGCGCCATGTGGGTTGCTCCCTGGCCAGCTGGGGCTCAAACTCGTGCTGCAGAGGCTGCAGATTGCTTCAGAGTGCAGTGCTTAACCCCTTGCACCACCAGGGAGGCCCCTCAACTACTTTTTTAATCATAGTAAACTCTCAGACAGTTGTCACCACAGTGAGTGGAGGGTCCTGCTTAATCAGATGTTCAGGCTATATGAGCTCTGTGGATGAAACATATGTGGATGAAATCAATGCAGCATCACTGGGTTATCAATAGCCAAGGATTTTGACAAGAGTAAAGGGGACTCACTGGCATAGATACATCAAAAGCCAATCTGTTTTTGATTAATGAGGAGTCTTTTGCTATGTCCCACTCTTCACAATTGCTCTCAATGTGGACTAGTGCTTTATTTCAAATGCCTTTTCTCAGAATTCCCTCCTCTGTCCAGAACACTGTATCTTGCCCCTTTCTGTCCACCCACTGTTAAGCCCCTTTTATGCCAAATATCTACCAATAGTTCCACCACATTTAGCTAAAACACCAGTGTCTCCATCTGCCTTATCTGGCTCTACTTTTCCCACCACCCCACATAACATGGGACACTTTTGGAACCCTTGCTGATGTGTCTTCTTTCTTCACTTGATGATGAACATCTTTCTGGCAGAAGAATGTACTTAATAAAAAGTCAGACTCCTAGAAAGTGCCTATTAAATGTTTGTAGAATGACATTATGAAAGTCAGTCTTCTAATAAGTCCCAGAGGCCAATGAAAAGAGTTAGTGAAATAATTGGTCTGATAACATTCCAGAAATGGCTTTCAGTAGATAGAAGTTAGCTAGAAATAAGATGAGAATTCACTTATTACTTTGAATAAAAGATATAGGTTAACTTTCTATGTTGAAAATTTGTGTTTGCTATGGGTTTCAAAGATAAACTACCTCCAGCTTAGAATCTTGGTACATTTTATATATATGTGTGTGTGTGTGTGTGTATTTTACCTAATTTTAATTTTGAAGCTAAGTTATTACTATAAATTTCCTTTATTAACTATGAATCTCTTAATACCACAAAGAAGACATTGAAAGTTGTGTGACCCCCCAGAAAAAAATCTTTTCAATTCTCTGGGTCTCAGTTGAATTAGATAAATTCAGAAACTATTTCTGGTCCTAATATGAGATCCAAATTATAGAGACAGAGATAGAGATAGAAATGGAGATGGAGATAGAGTTGGGGGGTGCAGAGAACTAGAGACTGAGATAGAACAATTAAATAAATATAAAGCTATGGTGATAATACCAGTATATAGAAAGAGAGAAGGGATATTTGTTCAATGAGATTAAATAGATTGTTCATAAGGATATAGAGATGAAATTAAGATTAAAATATATGATTCTTCATTCCATACACAAAAATTAATTCAAAATAGATGAAGACCTAAATGTAAGAGTTACAACTGTAAAACATTAAGAAGAAAATACAGGAGTAAACCTTCATGGTATTAGAGTAGGCCGTAGTTTCTCATAAACAACAACAAAAGCATAAGTGACAAAAGAAAAAAAATTGGATAAATTGGGCTTCATAAAAACTAAAAACTTTTGTGTTGCAAATGATACCATTAAGAAAGTGAAAAAATGACCCGTGGAATGTATTTTCAAATTATAAAATTGAAAAGATACTTGTTTCTAGAATGTATAAAGAACAGTTAACAACACAATAATAAAAAGAAACCACAATTTAAAAATGGACAATGAATCTAAATAGAAATTTCTCAAAAAAAATATAAATGGCCAGTAAACATATGAAAATATGTTTAGAATAATTAGTCATTAAAAAAATACAAATCAAAATCATGTGACATACTTCTTCATACCCACTAACATAATTATGATAATAATAATATAAAAAGATAGGTAATTACAAGTGTTGGGAAAGATATGGAGAAACTGAGTAGCAGTAAGGGAATGGATATCAAATAACCATGTGGAAAACACTTTGGAAGTTCTTTGAAAGTTAAGCATACAATTTCCATGGGGCCCACCAATTCCACTCTAGCAAGTGAAAACCCCATCAAACAAAATCAAAACATTCATCCACACAAAAATTTGTCCATGAATATGTCACAGCAACATTATTTACAACACCCATGATGTGGCAATAACCCAAGCATCCGTCTACTGTTAAACATAAACACAGCATGATTTTCCAACACAATGGAATATCAACTTGCCAAAAAAAAAAAAAAAACCAGAATGAAGCTCTAGCATATGCTACAACATAGACAAAACTTGTAAGCATGCTAAGTAAAAGAAAACAGTCACAAAAGGCCACATATTGCATAATGCCATGGATGTAAAATATCCAGAATAGAGACTGAAAGTAGGGCTGAGGGGAATGGAGAGAAACTGTATTTTCAGTAATAAATTATTCTACAATTAAATTGCAGTGATGATTATACAGTTTTGTGAATATATTAAAAACATTTAATTATATATTTTGAATGGATGAACTGTACACAATGTGAATTACATATCAAAGATTACATATGTTTTGCATATACATATGTGTATGCATATGTTCATGCACACTGTATACACACATATGGATATATTCCTAATCCTAGTGAAACCTAAACCCATTCAATCAAATCTGAAAGCAGAGAATCACATGCGCCTTGAGCTGCAACCTGCCTGTCATTCATCGTAACTTCTACAGCATCCCTAGGGTGAACCTCAGTCAGGTATTTCCCCAAGCACCAGGGAATACAAAGCACTTAGCTTGACATGTTCACTTGGAAACCAACTTGCAAAGCCAAGGAAATAGTATATTCACTTGGTGATGACTACTTCTTTGTATCTTCCCTATTGATAGTCATTATCTCAAACACTCTATGCTAAATGAATGAGATCTTAGTTCATGAAGTGGAACTTATTAAAAACAGTTCACTCAACAAGTATTTTTAGATCACCCATCAGATTCCGAGAATTGAATTGAGAATAGTCATCACCCACTCAACAAACACTCTGAGCAATTACTCCCAGCCTCTACTTTTCAAGAGCTTACAGTCAATTAAGAAAACATAAATACAGACACGTGTAATGCAGTGTGAGAGGGCTTTGATAGATACAAGCAGGGCAAGCCATAGAAAGGAGGCACTTACTAAAGAAGAATCAGGAAGCACTACCAAATAATTTACCTCACTCTGGAGGAAGACCACACATTTAAACCAGTGGAAGAGTGGAACTACGAGCTTTCAAACATGAAACTGAATGGCCCACAGCCAAGGTGTCTGTTGTAGAAATGCTAAAATTAGCGAATAAAAATAGGAGACACGCAAATTGAACTATTTCAGATAGATTACAAATATATATGCATGTATATATATTTATTGCATGTGACTGGAGCACTTAAAGATGTTTCAACACTAACACAGTTTGGAGGGATGATGGTGATGATGTTGCTGAGTCTGATTCATTCATTTTCCCATGCATGCATTGATTCATTCAGCTATTGATTATTTATTATATATAAAGCTAATGTGACACCCTGGGGGTTCATGATAAGAAGACAACGAGTAAATGTAGCCCCTGTTCTTAGAGAACTTTCAGATGAGTGAGTAGAGAGGAACATTAATCAAAGGGTCACATAGACAAAATGATTGATGATATCCCTGATTAGTGCTTGACAGGAGAGGTCTCTAGGCCAATGAGGGGGTGACCAGGAAAGTCTGCCTTGAAGAAGCGAACATGTGACTGAAATCTGAAGGACAAGGAACATTTTAGTAGGGAACAGCATGCGCAAAGGAAAGGCATGGGGACAGGTTGGCTGTGGTAATTATTTAAACCTGAAAGTAGCTAGAGAATGACAATAGGAGAGATGTGGGCAATAAGGGGCACTAAAACTGGCCTAGGACACTGCTCAAATAGTTTACCGGTCACTGTCTAAGTTCTTCACCCATGTGCACAATTGCAAGACGACCCAGGTTCATAGAACAATAATGGGATTTATTTAACAAGGGAAAACAAAGATTCACTGAGGACACAAGTGACTGGTTATCTCACCCAAAACTGTGTCCAGTGTTTTATAGTCCTAAACAAAAGGCGTCTAAATGGGCATCTTCCCACCACTGAGGAAACAGAGCTCCTATCCCAAACAAAAGGCCACACTTCTAAGATGGTGTCTTCTCACCACTGAGGGCCTGGAGCATATGGCAGACAGAGAGTAGGCTGGGATCCAACTCATGAAGACAGCAGAAGATGCAACAGGAGACACTCACCGGAGCTGCTGAGAAGTGCCAGCACAGTACCAGACAAGCAACATTGGAAACAACAGCTGCGGCAGCCAAAGGACCTGATAAATAGCCCACATTCACACAGCGAGGCACCCGGCTCTGGGTCTTCGCCTTCCTTTCCAGGCTGTAACAGCAACAAAACTGGGAACGTTTCACCTGGCTACCTGCAATCCCTCTGAAATTTTCTCCTCTGAGGTTGGCTGCTGGAAGCTTCTCCAGGTCCTTCTGAGGTCTGCAAACTTTTGAAAGATAGGTGTGGTGGGGGCAGGAATGGCTGACCCTGGAATGCTGAATCCTGAAAAAACACTGAAATACTGAAAACACTGAATCCTGGGGGCTGCTTCTGTGTCCCGTATACCTCCTATCAGAGTCTCCATTCTCACCAATAGTTTTTCCTCATTTTGCCTGGAGCTATTAATCTTCACCTGCACCCCCCTCCAGAGGGCGCCACCTGTAACAGCCTTTGGCTTCAGCCCCAGTTACAGGAGGAAGGAACCACAGGGGTCTGCAAACTCAGGTCATTGGTCACTCATTTAAGCAGAAATGAGACAGAACCAAGCTCTGGGTGCCTGGAGGGGTATGGTGTGGAAGTTACTGGAGCAGAAACAAAGGCACAGATGTATAGACAACCTCTCTTAATCCAGGAAATGGCATGTTAAGCTCCCTCAGAAACACTCAATACTTTATCTTCTTTGATCTCAAGAAGTAAAGCTGGCAGTTGGGAGGCTGAGTGCCCAGGGACATGGCGAGATCTTGGAAGCCAAGCCTGAACCTGTCCCATGACTGTCGCTCCAAGCCAACTATGTAGTAGAGCAAGTCACTCTCTCCGATCCTTGATTAGCTTCATCGTGAAATGTAAACATCTCTGCCTAGGGGGTTGTGGTCAAGGCTAAATAAAAGGTATGTGAAGAGTCAAGCCATGAACAGGCCCTCAATAAAGGTAATTATTACCATCATTATATTGTTATTACTTAACATTATGGCTGTTTTTATTACATCATGATGCTCACCTAATGGAAAAAATAATCATTTATCTAAGACAGTTTGCAATGGGCCAAAATTATTTGGAGAACACAACCCCATGGGCCTGACCAAATGACTTTGGAAATAATTAAAAAAAGGAAGAGAGAGGCTTTGTGATCTGGTCTCTGTTCAGAAATGCCCTCCATTTGGCCTCCCTAAATCTCTACCATCAGCCTCAGAGCTGCAGGTTGTGCTTTTCTTGCTCAC
Source organism: Talpa europaea (assembly GCF_964194135.1). Taxonomy (NCBI): domain Eukaryota; kingdom Metazoa; phylum Chordata; class Mammalia; order Eulipotyphla; family Talpidae; genus Talpa; species Talpa europaea. The sequence continues at coordinate 79,817,108 of NC_140076.1, forward strand.
TTACCAAAATATGTTGTAAAAAATAAGATGTTGTGAATATTGCAAGCACTCTGTAATTGACACAAATCACAGCCCAGAGCCCTGTTCCCTTTGCATGAGTGACATTTTTAGTCTGCACTTCTGGGACCAGCAGAAGAAAAGAAGGTCCCTTTGCAGATTAAAGACCTGGTCATTGAACTTGCCCTAGGGCTTTGTCCCAAGGGGTTGTCTGGACAAATCAGTTTAAAGCCCCAATAGGATGACATTAACATTGCCTGGAGGTACACTGTTCTTCCTCAAGGGCAGGGTAGGTAGGGCAGCAGGGGAGAGGGGGTGGGGGAGGAGGTGTTATGTGCCAAGCCATGGGGACAAGGAACAGGGGTACTTTACTAGAAGAAGAAACTTTATTATTCCCATGATGGGATTTAGGGCCTAGTGTTTCCTCAGAAGTGTTCCTGGAGCTAGTTGACAGGGAATTTGGGGGAGCACAGGGATGAGCCTGTGACAAGACCATTTCAACATCTCAAACCCCAGAGCAGAAAAAGGGGTGAGAACAGAAAAATTTGCTGAAGGGCAGGTCCAAATTACTTGGGTCTTGTTTCTTTGCTGTTCCCCAGTGGACAAGATCTAGATCTATGGTAGTCCCCAGAGCCAGGGCAGAAGGGGAAGCCCCCTCACCCCTGGGAGTTCATGCTTAGTATTTAGGGCTCTGGTGCCAGCACCGGGGGAAGAGACAGGCCCAGTGACTAAGGCAGTAGTCCCATCCCCAGAGCTGCACCCGCAGGGACAAGAGACTGGAGGTGGACATGGAGCAGGGCATTGGGGCCAGTACTTAGGGGGGACACTTGGGAGGGGACTGGCACTGCTTCTGGGTTTGCTGGCAGAGTATTTCCAAAGTTAACTTGAGAGAAGGAAAACAGAAATCAGCACACAATCTCAAGGATTCCTTGTCATTATATCCCTTCCCCTAGATTTCAGAGTCTTGCCCTCTGCGGGACCTGGTTCATGATCCAAGTTCTATAGGGACACTGGAAACCAATCTTCAGGAAAACAAACTTTAGCAAGTATTGCCTCTCCCCAAGCCACTTGGCTTCCACTGAGGTCTGATAAATATCTCATGTTCATTGCGATGAACATTTGGTGGCAAAGTCACCAGAAGAGAAGCTTCAGACCTCCAAAGGACACAGGTAGCTATATACTCATTTTCTCACCCTGATTCTAAAGGATATTAGACATAGGGCATATCCAAAAACGTGTGATATCTAAAATATAAACTACAAGATGATGATACTGAGAAACAAGACTTCTGCCATTTGCGCATCCTTCCAGCGGTCACCATGGTGATGCCCTCCTCTCTTGCCCCTGGGTCTGCTTTGCAAAGTGCTCACTTGGTAAATGCTCACTTGTAAAGACTGAATCTCAGCAGGACACAGAATGAAGAGCTAGCAAGTGACACTTTATCCTTGGACTAACACGTTCCCAAGAGGAAGCAGGGCTGAGCAGGGAGTGCTGACACTCCCTGAGCAGTGCTCCACTGAGTACCCCACGCCTTCACCCGTTCATTTCTTGCTGAGCACTTAGGTTGTTGCCATAATCTGGCTATTGTAAGTAGTGTTGCGATGAACTCCTATGTACCTACCCAGAGAATGCAAAAGCACTAATTCAAAGAGAAAATTGTCCTCTATGCCATTTTAAAGAGTTATGAGACCGAGAATACAAAATGACTAAATGCATAAAACGCCTTTCAACAGGACCTTAGGCTATAACATCAGAGAATTCTTGAACATGTCACACTGCCATTATTGCCCCATGAGTGGGACAATATGTTAAGACAATTGATTTATTGTCCTTTCATGTATTCATTACTTTTAATAATATAAAAAGAAAGGAAAAGACTCCAAAATTAAGGCTAAGGTTTTACAGTAATCTATTTAATCACATGTCTTGCACAAACCCACCCATCCACTGCTCCTATACATGAAAAGCATTGTCATCAAGTATGTGTTCATCCATATCCTGTATTTTTTAATATAGATAAGTGGCAACCATATGTATTTCCCTCAAAATAGGCGTCTTTTTTTTTTTTTTGCTATATTGAACTTGAATATTAGGGAATCATTTTTTATATAATCTATTAGGAAAATGTTTTCCCCTTACTGATATATCTTTCCATGACTCTGAATGGATTTGTGTCCTGTACCGACCCTAAAAAATAACCACAAATCCAATTGCTTAACACAACAAAAATTCTCCCACGGTTCTGGAACCTCAAGGCACCTGCCCCCAGTCCATTCCTCCAGCCTCTCAGGCCTCTGCCGTGTAAGGATGTTGTTTGTCCTGACACCTCATCTCTGTGTCCCTCCCTACAATGACTTCCTCTCTTGTGTGTTGTGCGTGCATGTGTCTCTTTGAAATGTGCTGTGTCTGTCAACACAGCAGGACCAAAATCATCTGTTTATAACCTTGATGAGAAAAAAACAGCTCCTGCTGGCCAGAATCTGCATTTGCATTTCTTCCCAGGTCTGAGGGTCTTCCCAGGGGCTCCACTTTCCTCCCACATTCCCATTATCCCATCAGCAGGTGCCAGTGGGATGTGCCCTGAGGGTGTCCCCCCAAGTTGGCTCCCACCTGTGCGCTGACCTGCAGGAATCGGCCATGCCCCCAGCCACCCACTACTGGATTATTGGAACGAGAATGTTATAAAATAAAGAACTGAATGGATATAATTATTGTTTAACATTAAAAATGATTTTGGGTGCTTATTTAGAAGTTTAATGATGTTTGCATGACCAGAATCATGTTAAAAGAAATTCACCCTGGTGATGCAAGGGGTTAAGTTTCAGCACTATGAAGTTATCTGCAACCACTGTAACACCAGTTTGATCCCCAGCCACCCACATAACTCAGCAGACCTCTCCTGTCTTGCCTGATGCTCCCCTCAGCAGCGTATTTCAGTCAATCCACCTGTTCTGCTTCTGATGCTGTATCTGGTGAATTCTCTCACTCTCCTGAACCTCTGGCCTGCACCCCAGCCTTGTGTGCATAAATATGTAAGTCATTAAAAAAAAAGAAATTCACCTTTCTGTACATTGATTGGTTTCCTTATAGTCATTTCATTTAAAGTCCAGTTTCCAACAAATTTGAGGATTTACTGTAATTATATTTGTGATGGAGTTGCCCGTTAATCAATTCATTTCCAATCCTTTTGTAGTCAGGACGTACAGGGGATAAGTCCCCTCTAAGACATATCCCAGACTCCAGAGATTAAGTGTGGTGTGTTTTGAGCAAGTATTTAAGTGATTTCATGGGGATTCACTCACTTTAATTTAGTCTATCCCAGGACATGTGGAAGGACACTCAGTTTGTCTCCAAATGTTTCATGATTTTGAACAACATTTAATATCATATTGATTGTTAGAAATGTTAACTCTATATTTGTAAACTACAAATACAGTGAACTAACCTCCAGCATCAAGGCTAACAAAGGGGACACTCAACAATTGGGACTATGAAAAACTAAAAAGCTTCCATACAGCAAAAAGTGACTAAAACAAAGAGACAACTAATTAATTAAATTTATTCATTTATTTGAACCTCAATATCATTTAGATTTTTTTATTGCCTCCACCAAACCGCCATGTCCATACCCTATCTACTCTGTGCCCCATCCCATATGGTGTGGAAACTGGACCCTCAAGGGCCAATCTGTATTCAGAGAAATTTTTCCAGAGTCTCCCCAGGGATGACCAGGTGATCCACACTCCAGGACCCCAAGTTGCTAACACTGACCTCTAGGGCACAACTGGCAAACATAAGCAGGAGGCAGAGGGCAGTGTGGGGAAGGCTTTATTATTTGGTGACACAGAAGAGGAGGTGGGTAGAAGGAGGCAGAAGCCTTGAGGTTTCACTGGAGAGCGCAACTCCTCAGATGCAGGACATGGAGAGAGGCAAAGCAGGAGTAGCAGCAGGCTGAGGCTGGTGTTGGCACAAAGATGTTTCCAGGTTTGCCTGCCAGAAGTCCTGATGCTCTGGGTCAGAAGCAGCAACTCCACCAGAGATGCCTGGAGCCCCCCACTGCTGCCCGCTGCCACTGCCACAGCAGCTGGAGCCCTCTGAGGCTGGCTGCAGCATGAGAGCTCTGGTTTCTGAGAGGGGGGACTCTGTTGGGGCCTGTGTTAGCTCAGGCAGCACTGCCCCCCTTAGAGCTGTGGAAGCCCCCAGCCCCAGAGCTGCAGCGGCCCCCACACACACAGGGGCAGCCACATCGACACCCACAGCTACAGCCACACCGACATCCGCAGATACAATGACATCCACACCCAAGGCTACAGGGACACCCACAGCCGCAGCCACAGAAGCCCTCAGAGCTGGGACAACAACAGGGTGCTGCAGGGGCACATGGGGCTGGGCACTGTGGTGGGCAGGTAGGGGCACACTTGGGAGGACAACAGGGGGCGCCTTTGGGGGCAGAACACTGGGCAGGCGGCTGGCACTGCTGCTGGCTCTGCTGGCAGGACATGTTACACAGGAAGTCAGTAAACCTGGGGAGAAAGGGGGAAAGCCATCAGCATGCAGGTGACATGCACATGAGTCCTTTACCTGATTTCAGAGCCTCCTCCCTGCAGTCATTGAGGATTTTGTGAATAAGAACATACAAGGAAATGGAGGGAAGTAAACTGACTGCACTAAAGCTCTCTCTTCCTTCTGTGATTTCCCATCAAAGATGCAAACCATCTTCCTGCATGGGCCCTGAGGTCAGCCCCAGATGGGACTTGCCATCCGTCTTGGAAACAGGCTGACTCTAATTTGGAGTCCTCATGCTGGTCAGTCATTCTTCAGCGTTTCCAGGGATCCCTGTCGCTCTGATAACATTTATTGGAAGAAGACAAGAGGGAAGGACACGGAAGGAAGGCCAGAGTCTGACATGCCTGTCAGCTGCCTGCACCAGCTCTGGGGGCCCGGTCCCTGCTGTGCTGCTACAGATGCTGCAGCTGTTTCTGTCCTTCTGTTGTCTCTTCTCCACCCCCTCTCTCCCTCCTCCTCCTTCTTCTTCTTACTCTAGTTCCATTGTTGCATCTTTCCTACTGTCTTGGCAGTATAAGACTTCCCCCTCCGCTGTAGTGACCTGAGCGCTCCCACTACCAAAGCACCAATAATCTCCCACCATAGTCCCTTGTGCTCTCTCTTTCCCCTTCTCTCCCCCTCCCCCTAGATATCTCAGTTTTCGGTCAGCTTTCAAGGGTTGGCTTAAAAGTACACTCTGTCTGACCTTTGTTTGGCTTCTCTGCATTCCTCATATAAGTGACATCATCTGGTATTTATCCGGTTTATTTCACTGAACATAATCCCTTACAGCTCCATCCATGTTCCTGCAAGGGCATGGCTTTATCTTTTTTTGATCACTGAATAGTATTTCATTGTGTATATAGACCACATCTGACCTCCTCATCTTTTCTTGGCCCTTAGGTTGTTTCCATGTCTTGGTAAAGAGTGCTGTCTATTCTCTCTTCCTTCTTTTCTTTCTACCCAGGGCCCCATATTAGTCTTGTTTTCTTCTTCTCCCTGACATAGTATATTCTCAGTCCATAGCCCACTTTCCCCCTTATTGTCCAAGAAAATTCAGAGAGGATGTCCTGATCAGCTGTGTAAAGAGAATCTGGGACAGGAGAACTGGTTATGGAACACCTCACACCGTCCCCGCTCCCACACCCAGCACTTCCTCTTCTCTCTGTACCCCAGTCCCCGCAGTGCAGTCCCTGGGCTCCCCTCTGCTAGCACTCACCTTGGTAGTAAGGAGGCAGAGGTTGAGGATCTCAGGTTGAAGATCTGAGGTTGAGGATCCAGCGCTGGCCCTTTTATCCTGGGCCTGGTGTCTTCCCAGCATGAGACACAGCCTGTGTATTCAAAACAGTCACTTTCACAAACAGGGATGAGGTGAGTCCTCACATTCCCAGCCCCAGTCTCAGATCTGCACTCAGCCAAGAGCCATCCTGCAAGTCACAGACAGTGGTTCTCTGCTCCCAGCCTGCTGCAGGGCAGCCATTCCAGCATCAAGCATTCATATATGCATTAATTAAAAAAAAAAACTACTGTCTTTCTTCTAACCAGAATGTTGCAAGATGCTGAAGTCAAAGTTTAACGTGGTTTCCTGAGGAAATGCATGTGCACAATGCACTATAATCACTCTGTGCTACCAGAGGACCCCTCGACCTTGTGTGACTCCAACAACTCTTACTCAGAAGAGTGCTATGACCATTTGAATAGCTCTCTGCTCCTCCACAGGGAGAAAGAAGGAAGAGTCTGTTCAGGATTTTATTCATCTCCCTTTCCCTCTGACTTCCATGAACATTCAGTAAATGTGAAGGAAAAAATGAGCCCACGATTTCAATTTACTGAACAATGAACAGGAGGCAGTGCAAAAGAGTCACAGCAGAGGTTTGTGACTCAGCACAAGTCCACGCTTTGGGCATAAAAGTGCCCTGATGAAGGCATGCACTGGGTCAAATGTGACACTACCTGGAGGCCATCATCTCTCGATGTCATAAGAACACAAGAGAATGACATTCAGACGGATGGGGCTGTGTGTAAGCAAACTGGGAGAGGCGTGCACCCCAAGTCACAGACTGGAAGGACCCTCAGGCAAAGAGACAGGCCAGGAGACAGCCTGAGGGACTGCAGGGTCATGAAGTGTCATCATATGACAGACTATGGAATGTGGGCTAGGATGACACTGGGTAAGTGACAAAACTGCCATTTAGTCATGGGGCATTCCGTGAAACTTGAGGCTCCATTAAAGCCAGTAGGAAATTTAATAGTAGGAAATACTTGGTTAGAGAAAATGCATATTGTGACTGCATATTTTTCCCAGAAAATGCAGCTTTTTGAATTTTTATTTAAATTTATTTTTAGATCAAATATTTATTTTTTTTCAAATATTTGTATATAAGTATTTAAAATTGGACAATAAAAACAATTGAAGATTGGGGGAAGGTCTTTCTACCTATGTCAAAAGCTATAAAGAACAGTTTGACAAATTCACTGTCATATTTTATTGTTGCAAAAGATGCTCACGATCATTTCTAATAAAAGAAACTCAGTGTGTTTCATTACACTGATATGACAGTGTTTTTCATTTGGCAAAGTTAAAAAAAGTTTATTAACACAGTGCTCATGAGAATGTGGGGAAAAGATACCGTCACACATTGATGTGGGGATAAATTGTCCTTTGGAGGGAGATTTGGGAATATCCATTAGAATTACAAAAGACATAACCTTTGATCCAGAAATTTCACATCTAGGAATCTATCTCATAAGTGGGAAAATTGACATCTCTATATATCATTATAGAGTGATCTCCAATATATAGTGTTAGGTATAAATACAATGTGTGAAACAAGACATGTATATATTATTTACCCAATATACTATGGGGTAAAAAAATATTTAGGAAAATACACTAGAGATGAATCTGGATAAAGAAAATGAAGGACATATATACATATATATATTACATGTATGTATATGTTATTAAAATACCATTGGTTCACATCCTTGCTAGTGTTTCAAAACATAGGATTTTCCCCTGTGGTGCAGTTCCTCTAGTGCACCCACCACCGGAGCACCATAGTCCTCCACCACAGTCCACTGTGCTCTCTCCCTGCCCTGTTCTTACCTCTCCAACTCCCACCCCTCTGGATACCTCAGTTTTGTGGTCAGCTTTCAGTGGTAGGTTTTAAAGTTTGTCTTAAAGACAACATTTTAAAGGATTAGAAAATACAGAAGAACATCACCATTTCTTCAGGCTTACAAAAACAAGTTTTTATTACATTGAGAGCATCAATTGAACCTGAAATGCATAACATTGATTACAAATACATTAGATATTAAGAAACAAAGTAATTAATATGGGTGGATTAGTTATGGAGATTGGTACAAAGGACCTAGGTCATTAATGGGAGTGTCCATTTTAAGCTGATGGTGCTGATATTAACGATGAACATAAATTTAATCATAATAGTAATGACAAAGAACTGCTACAGGGAAATAAATCTGTTCCTGAGGGTTTTGTGTTAAATGAGAGAAAAACATTATTATCCTGTCCTAAGTCATTTTATCCACTTAAAAAAATTATTGCGGTAACATTGGTTTACATCACTGTGTTTTGGAATTGAAGGATAATACGCCCCTGCCTCAGATATTCTGACCATAGAGCTCCCACCACCAAAGCACCCATAGTCCACCACCTTGGTCCACTCTCCCTCACCACCTTGTGCTCGTCCCTCCCTTTTCCTCTCCCCCTCTGAATGCCTCAGTCAGTTTTCAAGCGTTCGTTTTGAGTTTGGCTTAATCTGATCCTTACTTTGGTTTCTCTGTATTTCACTGTGATACCATCCAGTATTTGTCATTTTCCTGACTTATTTTCTTACCATAATCCCTTCCAGCTCTATTCATGTTGATGCAAATGACATGAGTTTATCTTTTTTGATTGCTGAGTAGTATTCCATTATATGTGTATATATATGTGTGTTTGTGTATGTATGTGTGTATATGTACTTGTGTCTGTATGTGTAATGTGTATATTTAAGTGTGTATGTCTCACATATGTGTATGTATCACATCTTCTTGATCCACTCATTTATTTTTGACCACTTAGGTTATTTCCATAGTTTGGCTATTGTAAGTAGTATTGCAATGAACTCCTAGGCATCCAGCCAAAAAATACGAAACACAATTTTGAAGGGAAATTTGCACTCCCAACTCATTTTAAAGATATGTGAGAACTAATTGAGAAGATTAAATGAATAAATGCATACAAGACACTTCTTAAATAGGACCTTAGAAAAATCACAGATTTTTAATTTATTTTTTATTTTTAAGAGGGTTTTTTTTTTTTAGATTTATTTATTTATTTATACAAGCACTGGGTACAGTCAGAAGAGCGAGAAGGTGAGAGAATTCACCAGACCCAGAGTGGGAACAGAACAGGCAGACTGATGATATGCACTGCTGAGGGGAGCAGTGGGCACAGAGGAGAGGTCTGTCGCAACATGTGGGACCCTTGTCGGCAGCCAGGGATCGAACCGGCGCTGCAGAAGCTGAGGGCAGCTTCGCAGGCCAGCGCTCAACTGCTGTGCCACCAGGGGAGGCCCCAGATTTTTAGTTTAATAAGCATTTATTCCTTTAGCCAAAAAAAAACCTCTACACACATCGAAATTTATGGTTTTAGATTTTTCTGGGTGTGATTTAGGTCTCAAAAAGTGTTAAGCCTACATATTTTTTAGAGAATATTTATTTGGGCATTTGAAGACCCTTAAAGAAAATAGAAGCGTTGGTTCAAGGACACCAGAAATTAGATTTTGAAATTAACTCTTAAATCAGAAAACTCAGCATTAGTAAAGATTAGGGCAATTCATCTCTTTATTTCCAACACACTCAAATTCACCCTGGAAACAGAAACCTAGTCTACTGGAACATATGATACAATCAATTCAACAGATTATGGTAATACACGTACTGTTAAGGTGAGCGGATGATGGCCTACCAACTTTGTGGAATGGTAAGAGTTTTTGAGGGTAGTTTGATCAGGAATGAGTAAAATAACTACAGACACTTATGGTTAGATCAGCAATGGTGAACTTGTGCTGATGCCTATACCTACTACATGGCTTACTTAGCAGCCTTATAGGCGTGGATAATTTGGGTTACCCCAAGATGACTGGTGAGAGAGAATGGAGTGAGCAGCGATCTACTTTTCAATAAAGCCAACCATATTTTCTCCAGATTCCTAATGGTGTGGCAAACAGTGTAACAGATACAGTATTTAAAATTTTGATCAAAGTGGGCATACATTTTTTTTCTTCACATTTGAAAGGGATCTAATGGCCACTGATTTCCCTACCCAGAGCATTGCTTACAAGCTTAACAGTCCCTAAGGGTAATAATTTCCTTCTCAAATTTGCTATTTCCACCAGTTTAAATACCATAACTTTGCACAAAACTGAGGATTCTGCATAGCTCATGGAGTCATAGGTTGAGCAAGCAGCCTTTACTGTGATTTCCAGAGTCCTGTGGAGACCATGTTAACCAGGACATTTCATCTATAGAACAGTACTGGCAACAGGTTTACTCAATTCTCCTAAGACAGGTGGCTTTTAAAATTTGTCTTTTTAGAAGTAATAGTTATATAAATGGAATATTGGGCTAAATCTAAAAATGTGGGCCCTAGTTAACTGTCACTTTTTTCTGCATATAATCAAAACAAAGGATTAGGATATCACTCACATTTTAAGCAAAATTCAGTTTAAATTTGTTTCCACTAACTCCTAAAAAAGCCACTTGAGAGAAAACCAGCAGAGTGTGGCATTCCCCCAATAAAGCTGTAGGTTTTAAATCACACGCACCAAGAAATCCACAGGGCTAATTTCTGCCCTCCTCCTCGTCCACAACATTTCTTTTAACCTATATAACAAACAGCATTTACAAAAAAAAGATTTATTTATTTATGCATATAAGAACTGGGGTACAGGCCAGAGGTGGGGGGTGATGGATTCACCAGAGACAGAGTGGGGAACAGAAGAGGCAGATGGACTGAAATACACTGCTGAGGGGAGCAGCGGGCAAGTCAGGAGAGGTCTGCTGAGCCATGTGGGTAGCTCCCTGGCCGGGGATTGAACTCGTGCTGCAGAGGCTGCAGATAGCTTCATAGGTTGTGTCTTAACTCCTTGCACTGCCAGGGAGGCCCCGAAACAAAATTTTAAACACTGACATTTAACTCTCTGACAAAATGGAGCAAAACATTTAACTTAGCTTCACTATCACTTACAGTCTTCAAACACTATTGCATTTAAACTTTTGTTTAAATTCATGAAACAATTGTTTAAATTCATGAAATAATCTGCAGAGACCAGTTTTGAAAGACAAATTAAAGAACACTTTGAAGCAGACTGGCTGTCCTAAATTGTTTACTAGGTAGGGAAGAATTTTACAAACCAGATTTAGCAGAGTACTGTGCCTGCTATGAGCTGCAGGCAGGACCACCAGTGCAGCGGGACTATGGCCCTTCCCAGGCCAGAGCTCTTGTGGCCTACAGGTGTCAACTCACCTCTCCCTGTGCTTGTGGTTTGGTGAGTTGCCGGCTGTCGGGATTTCTTCAGATAGCTTTTTGGAATGGATCCATGAGGAAAGCCTCAAATTTGTATGTGGAATCTTCACCACTTGGCAAGAATTCTCAGAGCCTCACAGGTGTGTCAGCTCGCTCCTTAGCAACAGAGCAAAGCTTTGGGCAAACTTTGGCTGATTAACACCATGATGGAAAGTCTGCCACAGGTTGCAGCCTTTGGAACTGGACATTTCTGGCCAGCAAGGCACACATGAACCTGACCTATGACAGCCTGGCTTGACCTTACATCATCTTAATCTATGAGCTTTACCCAGGGGTGGGGTGGGGCCCTGTGGAGCACTGAGAGCTGTGCCCCCAGAGAAGAACATGCATCACGCCCAATTGCTTCTTCCTCCCCAGCTCCCAGATATACTTATAAGCAACCACTTTGGCTTACCTGATGGAGAGGAAGGAGCCCTTGCTCCTCAATTATTGAACCGTGCCACACTCACTGTGTGCCATACACAGGGCAATTAACTTGTTCAGTTATTCTTCCATATACTCATTACATATAATAATATAAAAAAAGGGAAAACTCACCAAAATGAAAACTAGGATCTTGACAATAATCCGTCTAATCACAGATCTTACATCAACCATCCTCTTCCTGTTCTTCTCCAAAGTATGATCATTAAATATGTGTTCATCCATATCCTATTCTTTTTATATAGGTAAATAGTAAACATATATTCTCCCCTCAAAATAGCACCTCCCTTTTTCACCATATTGAACTTGAGTATTAGGGAGTCATTTTGTACATGTTTTATTAGAAATGACTTAATTCCTTTACTATGTATTATTGTGTGAGTCTGTATGCATTTGTGTCCTATACCTACCCTAAAAAATAACCACAAATCCAATGGCTTAACACAACAAAAATTCTCCCACAGTTCTGGAACCTGAAGTCTAGATCCCGATCACTAGACCAAACTCCAGGTGGAAGGAAGCTGCACTGGCCCCCGGTCCATCCCTCCAGCCTCTGTGGCCTCTGCTGGTATAGACATGCTGTTTGTCCCAACACCTCATCTCTATGTCCCTCTCTTGTGTGGTGTGGGGGTGTCTCTGTGTGTTTGAAATGCCCTGTGTTTCTGTCTACACAGCAGGTCCTGGAATCACATCATTTTGTCCAACATCATTTGGTTATAACCTTGATGAGAAAAAACAATCCCTGTGTGGGTTTTGCATTTCTCCTCATGTCTGAGGGTCTTCCCAGGGGCTCCACTTTCCTCCCACATCCCCATTAGATGCGCCTGTGAGGTTTATCAGCTCATCCACATTATCCTATCAGCAGGTGCAGGTGGGGTGTGCCCTGAAGGGTGTCTCATCTCATTTGGTTCCCACTTGTGCACTGAGCTACAGGAATCGGCCATGCCCCCAGCCACCTGCAACTGGATTATTGGAACAAAAATGTCACAAAATGAAAGACTGAGTAAATACAAATAATTGTTCAATATCACAAGTGTCTTAGGGTCTTTATTTAGATGTTGTGGCCAGAATGATGAACACTTCTGGGCTTCCCTGGTGGCCTAGGGGTTAAGTTTCAGGAACATGGCCCCTAAGGCCTGAGTTCCATCCCAGCCAGGGACCTACCCACATGGCACAGCAGACGTCTCTTGTCTCACCCGCTGCTCCCCTCAGCAGTGTATTTCATTAGATCTGCCTGTTCTGCTCCCCACTCTCTCTCTGGTGAATCTGCTTACCTTCCATACCTCTGACCTGTACCCCAGTTCTTCAATGCAAAAATAAAAAAAAAAAGAGATGAACACTCTGTATGTCAATCGGACTATGCATAACTTGTTTTTCTAATGCTCTTTTCACTTGAAGTCCTGTTTCCAATAACCCAGGCCATTAAGGGAGCAGTCGTTGTAACTACCTTTGTGAGTGGATTTAGGCTCCACCCAGTTAATCCCACATAATCCCTGCATCTCCAGATCTTTATGCAGTTTGGATGCACAGACTTTTCTCCTGAGGTCATATTCAAAGACTCCAAGGGATAAGATATAAAGTATTGTTGGCAAGTATTTAGTTTATTTCTTGAAGATTCTTACTTTGAATGTTCCATCACAGTCCATGTGGGGACTTACTTGATGTCTTTAAATTTTTCATGATTTTGAAGAACACTTATGAACATTTAATATCATATTAGAAACATCTATGGATTTGTAATTTGCAAATACAGGAGAGTAATGGAAATTATTTCAGGTTGCTCAAGAGAACAGTTTTCATCCAGTCTGAAAACTGGACCCTTGAGGACCTCTCTGTGTGCACGGAAATTTTTCCAGAGTCTCCCCAGGGATACCTGTGGGCACAGATGACCAGGTGAGCCACACTCCAGGACCCCAAGTTGCTAACACTGACCTCTAGGGCACAACTGGCAAACATAAGCAGGAAGCAGAGGGCAGTGTGAGGAAGGCTTTATTATTTGGTGACACAGAAGAGGAGGGGGGTAGAAGGGGGCAGAAGCCTTGAGGTTTCACTGGAGAGTGCAGCTCCTCAGATGCAGGATATGGAGGGAGGCAAAGCAGGAGTAGCAGCAAGTTGGGGCTGGTGTTGGCACAAAGATGCTTCTGGGCTTGCCTGTCAGAAGTCCTGATGCTCTAGGTCAGAAGCAGCCCCCCAGAGATGCCTGGAGCCCCCCACTGCTGCCCGCTGCCACTGCCACAGCAGCTGGAGCCCCCTGAGGCTGACTGCAGCATGAGAGCTCTGGTGTCTGAGATGGGGGACTTACAGCTACACTGATACCCTCAGATGCAATGACTCCCACACTCAAGTCTATAAAAACAACCACAGCCACAGAAGACCTGAGAGCTGGGGCAACAGCAGGGTACTGCAGGGGCACATGGCACTGGGCACTGCTGTGGGCACCTGGGAGCACACTTAGGAAGACAACAGGGGGCGCCTTTGGGGGAAGGACACTGGGCAGGGGCCTGGCACTGCTGCTGGCTCTGCTGGCAGGACATGCTACACAGGAAGTCAGTAAACCTGGGGGGAAAGGGGAAAAGCCATCAGCATGCAGGTGACATGCACATGAGTCCTTTACCTGATTTCAGAGCCTCCTCCCTGCAGTCATTGAGGATTTTGTGACTAAGTGAGGATTTTGTAAATAAGACCATACAAGGAAATGGAGGGAAGTAAACTGACTGCACTAAAGCTCTCTCTTCCTTCTGTGATTTCCCATCAAAGATGCAAACCATCTTCCTGCATGGGCCCTGACGTCAGCCCCAGATGGGACTTGCCATCCATCTTGGAAACAGGCTGACTCTAATTCAGAGTCCTCCTCATGCTGGTCAGTCATTCCTCAGCGTTTCCAGTGATCCTTGTCACTGGAGAACATTTGCTGGAGGAAGACAAGAGGGAAGGACATGGAAGGAAGGCCAGAGTCTGACATGCTTGTTAGGCACCCGTGCCAGCTCCCGGCCCAATTGTGCGGATGAAAGATCGGTTTACCCTGAAGATTGTAGTATGAACAGAGGGAAACAAGACTCAAGGAGGACAGGAGCAAAGGGTTAATAAAAGAGGACACAGGAAATGGAATAATTGGGGGACAACAGCTCTTGTGAAAATCAGAATGGGATTGCTGCTCCATGCTGAACCCTCAAGGTCCTGCCCCCTCGCCCCCACCCCCACACACCAGGTATCTGGATCAAGTCACTTTGCCTCTCCACATCTCAGTTTCCTCATCGGTTATGTTGGAGCAGCAATTACATAAATACAGTTGCATAAGCTTGCTTTCAAAATGAGAGAATGGACTTGAAATTATCTTGTAGTTTAGACCAAATGTAAACTATATTTTGCATCACAGTTTTTGAGTTATAATAGTAGTGTGATAACGCACCTGCCTAGTACTATGTAAAGAAGACTCTGGGAACAAAGGACACAGAGCAAAGAAAGGTGGAGGATGAAAGATACTGTCTCTTTGATAGGAAATTTCACAGATTTCAACCACATGGAACCATTGAAGTGCTCCCTTTGTGGAAATTCAGTTTCTAGGGTAGAGGGCAGAACCACATTCTGGTTAAGAGCAAAGACTCCTAAGTAAGACTGGATTAATATCTGAGCTACCATTAGTGTGACTTCAGGCAAGTTATTTCACCTTAGGAGGCTCTACCCTCAGAAAATGAAGAGAAATATTGCATCTACCTCTTGGGCAAATATGAGTATTAAATAAGACCCAATCATTCTTCCAATAAATATGTAGAAACTACCTCTCAGGTGCCAGACATTGTTCTGGGCACTGGACAATACAATTGTAAATAAGATGCAGAAAGCCCTTGCCTTCAGGCTGCTTTTAATTTAATGAGAAAGTAACATGATACATGAATATATAATACCACTTGGTAGTAAAATGATCCAAGAAAAATTAAGCAGGTAGGGGGCCTCCATGGTGGCACAAGGGGTTAAGTCTCAGCACTATGAAGCTATCTTCAGCCACTGTGGCATGAGATCAATCCCTGGCCAGGGAGCTATCCACATGGCACAGCAGACCTCTCTGGTCTTGCCCGCTGCTCCCCTCAGCAGTGTATTTCAGTGGACCTGCTTATTCTGCTCCCCACACTGTCTCTGGTGAATCCTCTATTACACCCCAGCTCTTGGATGCATAAATAAATAAATCTTTTTAAAATATGAAGCAGGTAGAGTAAGGAGTTTGGGCAGGATGCTATGTCTGGTGGTTGGAGGTGTGGAAGGCTTAGCACCAAGACAAGTAGATAGCATTTAACATGACGTTTTTCTGCCTGAGAAGTCCATAGACGCTATACTGATGAGTCTTCCCTAGTGTTCCCTGGGTGATCAGACTGGATTCAAACATTACAGGAAATGACCATAGGCTCTACACACAGATGAGGAGGATTCACTTGTTAATTTGATAAAGAATATATTGAGTCCCGCCTTGTGCTGGACTCTGAGGACATCAACTCCAATAGGGCCTAGGTCCAGCTCCTGCAGATTTCCAGCTCCTGCAGGTTAAGATTCACAGCAGCCTGTCCATGTGTAGAACACGAGGACTGGCCACGAGGATCTCTGAGACTATGAATCACATTCTGCCTATCTCGTCTGCCTCTCGCAGCCCTGTGGAGCTATCCATACTATTTTGCTCCCTCCCTTTCTCCCGGCGGTCCAGCCCACTCCAACACCCACCTGTCTTGCACAACAACTTACTAATCAGGTCATCAACAGCCATCAACAAGGTGGAGATGCTGACACCAATGACAAGGAATGAATAGCTGATTGTGACATTTTCCCCAGCCTGGGGACCTGGCCTAGATTCCCCCTTCTTGCCAAGCATGGGGTCCAGGACAGGAGCTATTATCTGGGTACCCCACTCCCTGTGCCCCTTAAGGAATGCAACGGATATCCATCAAAATCATTGCCTAATTTCCATTTCCATTTTCTTGGAAAGAGACTGTCTCTGAACTTCAAGGAAAACTCAAAGAATTGGAAGTACAAATGGTCAGAAATAGAAAGGGACCTAGAAATTATCTCATCTACTCCTTCATTTTATAGAGGAGGAGCTGAGACCCGAAGAGGTGAAGTGGTTTATTCAGTGTTACAGGAAGAACATGGCAAAATGGGGAGAAGAACCAAGGGGGAGAAACTGGGAGACAAATCATCCGTAATCAGGTTGCACATTTTCTTAATTTTATTCATAAAGAAAACCTTTTCCTTGCATTTTATTCTAGAACTATAAAATATCAAACCATGAGAATTCCTTAATATTTTTCATCTGATGTGATTATCACTCACTTAGTCTCTAAGTTGCCTTACTGCCAACGAGCCTCTAACCAGGGACATGAAAATGGCTTAATGTATTGTGGACTTAACATGTTCTGGGCACCATTGTAAGCAGCAGCTTTATGAGGCACACTCACTCTGAGTAAAGTGATGATATAACTTGTCTGAAGTTAGAGGGTCAGTGAAGGGATGTATCTATTAGAAATTCCCAATCTCACTGCAGCACAGGCTGTTACTCTTTTCATGCCTGCCTGGGCACCATTGTAAGCAGCAGCATTATGAGGCACACTCACTCTGAGTAAAGTGATGATATAACTTGTCCGAAGTTAGAGGGTCAGTGAAGGGATGTGTCTATTAGAAATTCCCAATCTCACTGCAGCACAGGCTGTTACTCTTTTCATGCCTGCCTGGTAGTTAGAGTTGTCATCTTACTGCTTAGATTACAGAAGCATCACATGTAAAGTAGTCAGCAGAGTACCCAGGACACAGTAGGTCCAGCACATAGTAGGTCCTCAATCATTAAAAATCAATGCCCTCTGCAGTTCCCTATAAGTGTCAAGAATGGATTAGGGCCATTTTCCCTAATATTGGCTATATATTCATATACAATAGACATGTGTTATAAGATAGATATTTAGATGCATGCGACTATATATTTATTTATTTATTTATTTGGGGGAAATGGTATGAAATCTATCTGTATCTACTGAATTTACTTGTCAGTAATTTTGACATAGGTATTTTCCTGAAAGAGAAGACATAAAAACTATCCTATACTAGGATATAGGTTCTCCTCAGATTTTTCTATCCCAGAAAAATTGTGGTGACATAGACTCATGGTAAATTCCAGGAGACCAGCTTTGCAACCTGCCCATGGAGCCTCCTTCTAGTCTCCCCGGGGCTGACTTCATGTGCTAGACTAGCTTTTCTTTAAACCATTTACATTAAGGCCCCTTCCAATACTGAAGAGAAAGCAGGAATCAGGAAATCTGGGTTATTCTACATAAGCAATGTGACACTGAGATTTTTTTAAGTTATAAAAAAGTAGGATAGGGTAGAACTTTTAACTGACCTAAGAATATCCTGAAAGTGAATATTCTAACTTTTTTAAGCCATCCATTTGAGATAAGCTCATCAGCATGCACAATGTCAAGGTCCCCGTGCAGGGAGTCACAGATCACCTAACGCAAGCACTGGAGGCCACCGTACTCAGAAGAAGGCCCAGCTGTCATCTGAGGGCTGTGCCAACTAGACCTGGTGGGGAGCAGTTACACATGGCAGGGCTAAGAGAGAACCAGGTCAACTAATTCTGCTGGACAATTGTTCTGAAAATATGAATTATTTTCAGCACAGAAAAAATAATCTTTAATATCACAAATCTTGGGGCATCACCTGCCTACTGGAAACCTTGTCCTGGTTTCCTTTGCTTCCCTGGTCATCTCCACTGATGCCATCCTTAACGGGGCCCCAAGACCCCCCTCCTCCTTTTGCCTCATCCTCTCACTCTCCCATCAGCTCTAATTCTTGTCAGGCTCCCTCCTCCTCCCACAGAGCCCTGCCCTTGCCTCTGCCTCTGTCTGCCTGGGGAAGCCAGTCTTCCCTAGATGCTGTAATTAACTCCCACTCAACCTTGGGATCTAGTCGCACTTTCTCAGGGAAGTCTTTCCTGCTCTCTGTAACCAGATACAATTTGCATAGTACAGACTGTCAGGGCCCCTGGCTTCCCTCCTTCATCTCTGTCATAGGTGCATCTTTACATCTGGTGTCTGGATTATTTGGTTGCTTTTTCTCCATCTCACTTGTAAACTCCAACATGGTAGAGAAGGTACCTGGAACAAAATCAATGCTAAGTAACTGTTCAGTAGATAAATAAGTAAAATTCCCAAACCTAAAAGTTACTTCTAGACCTCCCAGACCCGTCAGGTTCCTTAGGGCTTTTCAAGTCCTGGTCTGGTCAATCCCCAGTCACTTGTGTAAGGAGGGGTCTCTGCCACCGTGTCTTGGGGTTCACGTGAAGGCGTTCCTGGATACTCACTTCTTATGTTTTGAAAACCCAGACCCATCAGCTGCTGCTCTCTTCACATCAAATTTTCTATGCAAACACCTAAAACACAAGCAGGATCCTTCTGAAGGTTCTGGAGTTAGAGAAAGACAGTTCTGTTCTGCTCCACCTTGTGCCTCCAAACTCCGCCCCTGCTTCACAGGGAGCCTGAACTTTAATTTACTTGTTTCAATATGACATTCGCTTTCTGTGATCTGGATAGTGGCTTCAGTAATAAACTTATGATCTGTGTGCTTTTCTGTAAGTGTGTTATATTTCAGTATTAAACTTTAAAACATCCAAAGGGGGAAGGGACACAACAGGGAGGGGGTGAGAGCAGAATGGACTGTGGTGGAGGACTATGGGTGCTCTGGCAGTGGGAGAGCTACAGTGACTATGATGGAGGTTAACAGTAAAAAAGGCAAGAAGGTACCACAAGACCAGAAACCTGGCTTGCATAATGCAGGGAGCTGAAGGATAGGGTAGAAGTGATTAACATTGTCATTAAACCAGCTATAGAAATGCAAAATCTTTAGGAACCCCAGGCACAGACCCAAGCAAGTGTCAGACTGCTGTTCTTGAGTGCCATGGGACACAGACAGAGGTGGGGATATGAGGTGGAGGGCCATTGTAGAATCCCAGGTCCTTTTCAAATTCTATAATTATTCAAAATAAAAAACAAAAGAAAAGAAAACAAAAAAAACCCAGCCACGCCACAAAGGAAGGAGCCCCTCCCAAAGAGAAGAAGACTATCTCAGTGCAATCTCTGCAGTGGCACAGGGCAGCAGTCCTTCTGCCCACCCGCGCTGTGACCTGTTATTACAGGGCAACCCCAATGTGAAATGGGGTTCAAGCGTGGCTGAGGGCCCACAGTCAGGCCAATCATTTCACATTGGGGTTGCCCTGACTGTGGGCCCTCAGCCACGCTTGAATGGGACCTATAGAGAGACTCAACTGCAAGCACACACAAAATATTAATAAAAGGTTTATTTACAAAAAGGGGAAATGAAGAGAGGAATAACCCAGGGAGAAAGAGAGAGAGATAAATTGGTGAAAGTGTCCTAACAGTTCCGCTGAGCTGGAACCCCAATAGCACACCGAAGGACCGCAAAAAACCAACCCCCCAAGGCCCACAGGTCTCTGATTCTATATCAAGCCTGGCTGCTTAACTTCACCCTCAGTGCCCAGCAGTCCTCCCTTCGGTGGGGATGGCATGATGGGTTTTGCAGGCCTTAGTGCCTTGGATCTCTTTCGTCTGGGGTGGGTTGGAGTCCATAAAACCTGTGTTTGTGGAGTTCATGCAGGACATCCTTTCCCCCCAACATTGTGACCATGCTGGGGCTTCTTGCACTGACCTCCCTGAGCAGAGGCGGCGCTCCTCAGGCCGCCCGCCTGCGACCATGCAGACCTCTCTCTTAGCAAAGGGGCGGCCCTTCCTGCCCGCTGGTGTCTATGCAGTGTCATTTATTCCTCTCTCCTTTCACAATAAGCCTGCCCTTTTAGATATAACTAACACCTCTCTCTCCTGGAGAAACTAGCTTGGGAAACTCACCAGTGCTCCTGAAAGGGGAGCTTAGGTGAATCTTTCCCCAGAGTGAGCCCAAGGACTCTGCTCTCCGAACACAACATCTCAAAAATGACTTCAGCTGCATCTGAGTGGGAAATACTAGACTGCCAAAACATTAACAAGGATGTAAAACTGCGGTATTTAAAATGAAAAAAGTAAAATAAAGCATTTTAAAAAGATCTTAGCAACAATGTGTATAATAACGAGACAGAGTGAGAAGGAGACAGAAAAGGAAAGAAAGAGATAAAAAGAGAAACAGAGAGGAATCAAATATCTGAAGTGTAATAAGCAGATGGCTAAATAAATCATTGACTAGCCAGGTTATGAAAATGTTAGTGGACAGATGTTAAAAAAGACAAGATACAGTTGTATGCACTAACCACAGCTGATGAAGCAGGTCATCCTGTACGTATTGAAATTTTATATAATAAAAAAAAACAAAACCTTTAAAATATGTAATCGGTTGGGATTTCTTAATGCACATATTTGCTCCCTGTTATTCCTGCTACTCACACTCCCTAGCAATGAGGATGTGCTTGCTTTTTAAAGTTTATATTCCCTTTCCTCCTCCCTATACAAAGTCCATAGAATGGACTAGAGAAAGAGTTGTAATGGCTGCAGAAAAAAGGAGAGGGTCAATTCCTGCGGAATGGAGACCAGGGTAAAGAATAGAGAAGACTAAGCATCAGAGGAACTCAGGTTATACATCATCCAGGGCAGATTCAGTGAGGTCAGGAAGGGAGGACGGGGGCAAAAGGACAAAGAGATAAAAGACGCCTCATGTCTGCATGTTAGAGTGCATTTGGGTGGATGCCTTTAGTGAGGGGCTGCAGTGTGATCTCATCTGAGAGAGTTGAAACAGAGAAAATGGGAATTTTAGAAGCACACTGTGGCTTACAGAATGGATTCCCTAAAATATTTTTTGACATTAGTGCTGGGTTGGGTTTTGGGGATGCCATTTTCAGCAGATAGTAAGCCACAGGGGGCTCCAGGAATTTTTCAGCTCTGTGTGGTCTATGTATAAGCAATGCCTAGACAAGGTCTAAATGGATATAATCCAAATGCAGTATCATCATCTCCAAAAAAGGGCTTGGTAGTGGACATCAAAAGGTAACTTTCAATTCTTATCCATAAATGTCTGCACTATTAAAATTTCTACATAGCTTGTGCTACTGATCTAATTTTTAAGTAATAAATATTTATTTTTTATTTTTTTTAATTGACAAGTTGTATACAGATCAGGTACTGAAAGGTTTTATACAGGTTTCAGAAATCCAAATGCTTCCCTTTTAGTTTTTTTTAAAGATATATTTATTTATACATACTAGAACTGGGGTACAGGCCAGAAATGCATGGGGTGGGGGTAAGAGGATTCACCAGAGACAGAGTGGGGAACAGAACAGGCAGATTGACTGAAATACACTGCTGAGGGGAGCAGTGGGTGAGTCAGGAGAGGTCTGCTGCACCACATGGATCAGCTCCATGCCTGGGGATAGAACTCGTGCTGCAGTAGCTGCAGACAGCTTCATAGGTTGCATCTTAACCCCTTGTGCCACCAGGGAGGCCCAGTAATAGATATTTAAAAAGCTCTTGTTAACTGCAAAATAAGCAGTCTTCCGACTTCCCACACTGCAAGTGCCCTAGTCCTGCCTGGGCTGTTCTCAGCTCTGAGTGGTTGTCCAACGAGTGGGCTGCAAGGTTATGGGGTCTGGACGGAGGGACAGAGTATGGCTTGTGGATCCGCAGCTGATTCAGATGTCCAAAGGCAACATGCTAATGCAGATGGCGTTCTGAGTGTCCCAGGGTGACTCACAGAGATTACTTAGAAATAAGCAAGGTGCCAGGCTCTGGTTCTTACACTGGCTTATGCATTCCCCAGACATATCGTCTCCTATGCTCACACACCAGACCTCAAAGGATTGCTTTGAAAAGTGCTTATCTCTCTACCTGTTTTTAATGTGTGTTTATGGTCTTTATTCAGAAACATCCACCCCAACCTGCCAGGTTAGCAAAACCTTAGAGAAGGAGCTACACATGAGGAACGATGACTGGGCTGGAGACACAGATCCTGTCCCACCAGGCTCACCATCTCCACAGAGATCTCTTGCACTATCAGGGCTGAATTCCCAGAGCCCGTGTGGGATGTAGCTATCTGCTTCAGGGGAGTTGTAGACTCTTCTCTTGGGGAACAAGCCTGTTGGATCAGAAAACATCACCCACAAAGTCCAGCACGGTTTCAAGCCTCTCACAGGCACAGGGAGGCCCCAGGCTCCTCAGCAGCTCTGACTTCACAGCCCCTGAGACATCCATGCTGGACTCTGGGTTTATAGGCGGCAGTGGTGCTGCCTTGGGGGCCTCACCATGGCCAACACTCTCCTCTGACCATCGGAGGCAAGAGAAAGGAATCCCTCACCCCAAACCCCAGCCTCTGATCCTGCTCACTTGCATAGGGAAGTTTATTCACAGCTTCCTAGAAGGCATAGCAATTTCAGGCTGGGATGGCACCAGTTTGGTCTGCTTGTCCATGTCCATATAGACCTTCCCTTTCATTGAGTAACAAGAGTAAAGGGGGAAGACAGAAGACCTTCTACCAGAAAAACCTAAATATGAACCAAAAAATAGACAGGAAGTCACTGTGAGTTACATTTAGCACTTTTTTATTCTTGCCAAAGTTTGGGGGGGTCGCACTAACTCTGGCAGGCTGCCTTGATAGAGGAGCAAAGCACAGAGGTGAAGCAATGAGATTCTACATTACCAGGGCTATAGGTGGGGGTAAATGTTCCAGAAGGTAGAGTAGGGCAGTGAATTCTGAAGTAGAGCAATTCTTCTGTATTTAACAGCAGCAGTCATTCTCGCGATCACAGCATGCAGGACCCCGGGACCTCATGGGAATGATTCCCAAACAGCAGCACCCAGAGCCACAGCCTCCGGAGCTACAGCACCCAGAGCTGCAGCCCCCAGAACCACAGCCCCCAGAACCACAGCCCCTAGAAAGGCAGCATCCAGAGCTGCAGCACCCAGAACTCTCACAGCAGCCTGATGATCCTGAGTTGCAGCCCTGGGGCCGTTGGACCCAGCGTCTCAGGGGACTCACCCCGAAGGTCCGGGGAGCCAGGCAGCAGTAGCTGGTGGAGCATGGAGCAGAGCAGGGATTAGGGACACTGCATGAGGTGGAAGAGGCACTTGCTGCTGCAGCCTGACCATAGTAGGTCTGATAAGATGCAGGGTACTGGACATAGTACGTCTGGGTCTGGTAGGGGACTGGGCACTTCACATAAGTCGTCTGGCATGGAGCTGGGCACTTCACGTACGTCTGGCAGGGAGTTATGTATTTCACGTAGGTTTGAGTCTGGCACGGAGCTGGGCATTTCACAACAGTTTGAGTTGGGCATGGAGCTGGGCACTTCACATAGGTTTGAGTCTGGCATGGAGCTGGGCACGGAGCTGGGCACTTCACATAGGTTTGAGTCTGGCACGGAGCTGGGCATGGAGCTGGACACTTCACGTAGGTTTGAGTCTGGCACGGAGCTGGACATTTCACAATGGTTTGAGTCTCACATGGAGCTGGGCACTTCACAGAGGTACATTTGGTACTTTGCCCAGCCCCCAATCCTGTCCCTGTCACACAAGATGGAGCAAATTGTGCTTGCTTCTGCTGGTCACACATCTTTCTGTGGCTTTGCCCAACCTGAAAAGAAAAGATCCATCAAAAGTAGGAGGCTTCCAGGGAAAACTATAACATCCCCTTTGGACACAATGGTCTGTGAGTGGTAGCCTTTTCCAGAAGGTCCCCGGACATGGGGGTTTGCTCAGAGACAGGCATCCTAAGTCTGTGCCTTTGCTGACATGTGCCTCTGACAGCACCAACCCTCAGTGTCCACAGTGGAGCATGAAGATCTTGAAAGACGGCTGGCAGTCTTCCCGCAAACTCCCCAAGGCGCCTCTCTTCTTACCCATGCCAGTATCTGCACTGCAAATTCTCTTTGGGAGAATTCCCCACTGATTTCCCCTTGCTGCCAGTTCTCTCAAGACTGGATTCTTTCTTCCTCTACACAGCCAGGCTTACAGGGATGGCAAATTCCTATCAATGGGACCTGACAAGGTTATATTTAGGTTGTTAAATTTCTATCATTTGCTCTTTGAATTAGCTAGATTATCACCTCACCTCATTCATGGACCCAAGAGAGGACTGATCCGTGCACTCAGATAGGGAGAAGGTGGCAACCCAGTTCTCTAATAAACGCAGTTCTCATGCAGGACAAACATCTCGGTTCACACTTGTTCCTCCCCTCTTGCTCTGGCTCTGTGCTTCCTGCCAAGTATTGCCATCCGCCTCCTCAGGGCCCACCCTCCGTGTCTTGTCCCGATCCCCTCCTCCTGCTGTTCTCCACACCAACATCTCCAAGGACTTCCCAGGCATAGACGTACCTGCTTTGTTGAATGGAGTGAGCCTGGAAGTCAGTGATCTGAGGAACTGGCAGTGGGGACACATTTTATAGGGGAGCAATGAGGCAATTTAATGGAATCTAAATGAAGCAGAGATCACGAGGATGAGGGCCGGCCTTGCATTGATGAGATTCCTCCCCAGCACACTGGCTCTCCAGTCAGAGGCAGGGCATGTCTCTGCTTGATTCCAAATTTTCTTTAACACAAGATAAATGATTCCTCCTGCCTTCTTCATGAAATCTGTCAGTCTTATTTTCCTAGAAGTTAGAAGAGATACCTGTGAGACTTAGCCCTGGGAAGCTGTTTCTAGGTCACTCGAGTCTTCAAGGAGCTGATTAAGATGTGGCTAGAGCTTCAGTTTCATACACCGTGCCAAAGAGCACTGCCTCTGCCCAGCCCAGGTGGCATGTTCTTCCTCCATAGTGGCTCCTGCTGGTCTGGGTGACTGGGCATAGTTTGGCCCAGTAGTCTTTGTCTCAATATTGCAGCAAGGCCCCCGAATTACGGATTGTTCCATGGTCATCCTAAGTTAATTTGGGAAACTGAAGGGGAGCTTGATGATCCCAGACCCCAGTTTCTATGATCAGGCTGTTCTCCTCAGCTTCTCATGCCCTGTGAATCGCTCCCACCCCCATCACTCTCCTGGGCCTAACTATCAGACCTAGATCCCCAAGAACCCAGCACAAGGGGAAATCCAGTCAAACACTGTGTGGTAACAATAATAAAGACTCTAATATTTACTTGAGCTTCTTTTAGCGCCAAGCAATTCCTGAAGCATGTATATTTACAGATGGCCCCCTGTAACTGAATGATGTAGGAAGTTAACCATTATCATCAAGCAAGTAAGAGAAGCTAGACCTCAAACGCAGGTAAGCCGTAGCCTTCATCATCGGGACCCATCGCCTTTTACTTCTGGACATAGCACAGTCACTGCACTGCTGTTCCTTTCCCCAGGGGAATAGACACCAGAGGACAGGCAGGGACGCTATGTGTTTAGAACTTATGTCTAAATGTGCTGAATCACGTCCCAGCTTCTCCACCTATGTGTCTTCAATAACCCTGCGAGGTAGGTTATGCTAACCTATTTTTACAGAAGTGGAAGCTAAGACCAAGAGGCCTAACTATCTGTCCCTCCGAGGGCATCCCATTGGTAGGCAACAGAGTATCACTTGAATCCAACCCTGTCTAGAGTCCATGTTCTTCTTGCAGTGCCATGTCAAACTGCCCTTTATAGAAAGTTATGTGACAGCTATCTGACTCCAGTTTCTCCCCGAGATCAGCTAGTCAGGTTCAACCTTGATACCTGTGGTCTCTCAGATAACAGGTGCTCCTGCATTAGTCCTTGTGGATTTTTAATTTCTTCAGGACCCATAAAACCTAAGGTTCCCCAATCTTCTGAATAAAGAAAATGCAAACCCTCAATAGTTCATAGATTCTTCCCCATTCCACTGCATATTTTGCAAGTTCTCTCTGAAACAGTTTGGAGAAATCAAGAAGGAAGATTCTACCTCAGGTCCAGAAATTTCCCTGCTTCCTCTTGCCATTCCTGTGTGTGGAAACACTCCAGAAGCCCACCGTTCCTTTCCCTAAGGGGGCGGTGTGAGAGGGGAGGGATGAGCTTAAGGTTGTCCCATTATCTGCTGCCCTGGGTATGCCACCACCATCGATGCCCAGGATGATATTTTATGGAGGGAGGAAGCAAGGGATGATCATTTTTGAGGTCAGACAGCTTGTCAAATTTAGTACCCATAATAGTGTCTCAAATAAATAAGTAAACAAACAAACCTGCCCTAGATTGCCTATCTAGAATTGGTAGAACCAGAATTTGAACCCAGGTCCAAGAGACTTCAAGTTTGACTATTTTTCCACCACAACAGATTGCTGCTATCATTCAAGGCAAAAGTAGAACTAAGCCCACGCCCTGGTTCTGCCTCTGCTTGGCACTGTGATCCCATTATTCTCTGCTGTCTCTAGTCTTTCCTCTTCCACTCGGGAATGCTTAGGAGAGGCTCCTCTTTGTTATGAGATTCTGTAGTTGTAGAGTTTGGTTTTGTTCAATAAAAGAAATGTGCAATTCCATCTTCACCCTGTTCATATAGTCATTCCCCCCTAGACTGTAATTTCCAGGCATTGGTAAGAGTGGACTCATTCACTGTATCATCTAGCACAGGGCCAGAGGAACACTTACTGGACAGAATGAATGAGTAGACAAATTGAATAGGGATACTTTACAATGACAGGGTATCCTAACCAACTCCTTCCATGTGGCGAGTACCCATCCTACTATTGGCCAATCTGCATGCCTCAAGCCATCTATAGCCTCTGCTGGGCTGACTTCCTGCTCTGGTGGACCAAGCTCTCACTAAGGGGCTTGACATTTTCAGGTAGCACTTACCTCTCTGATGAGAGATCCTGCACCCACATGCCACCAAGGCAGGTGGGTGGGCTGTACCCCGCCCACTTTATAGGCTGTGACAGCAAGGCATGGAGATGCTAGATGACTGGAACAAGTGCCAGGGTGAGTCACAAGGTTCTTCCCTAAGGTCTCATTGTCTCTTTGGACACAAGTTTATAAAATCAAAGACTTGTGGATTCATGCAGCAGAAGTCCAATAGGCTCACAAGATATTAGAGAGAAAGAACCATAGTTTCACAGAATTGCAGGTTTAGAACCAAAACAACTCTGAGGTGGAAAGGCAAAAACATGCCACAGGTCTGGTCCCTGCCATAGACAGGTCATCTGTGTCATATGGTCTACTGGGCTTTATAGGGAGATATTCAGGTCTTTTTTTTTTTTAAGGTTTATTTATTTATGCACACAAGAACAGGAGTACAGGCCAGAAATGTGGGGCCCGAGAGGATTCACCAGAGACAGGGTGGGGAGCAGAGCAGGCAGATCTACTGAAATACACTGCTGAGGGGAGCAGGGGGCGAGACAGGAGAGGTCTGCTGCACCTTGTGGGTAGCTCCCTGGCTGGCCGGGGATCAAATTCATGCTGCAGAGGCTGTGGATAGCGTCACAGTGCTGTGCTTAACCCCTTGTGCCACCAAGGAGGCCCAAAATCTTCTGGTCTTTAAGAACTCTCTGCAGTCCCTCTGGTCAGCACACCTCCTGACCTATCATCTGCATGGTCAGGAACTATATACTAGATCATCTCCAAAGTCCCACAGCATCAGCATCCATCGACCCTGACATGAATTGCTTGTCATCAGTTGTGTCCTTTAGTGCATGAACCACAGCAAGGAGCTCATCCACATTAGGAGCTCAGAGGGGAAGTACTTTGCTGACATGTTGCCCCCAGAGGGCAGGATTTGGGTGTCCTCTCACACTGGAAACTTTCCTTGATCAGGGACTGGGGGAATTTGAGGGCAAAATCTGTTCTTTGTGTAGAAAAAAAGTGGAGCAAGTGAGAAGCCACACACAGGAGACTGAAGACACAACAACGTTGGTGTCCATTGAGAAATCTCTCCTCTGTATCTGAGACCAGAAGACAGTACAGAGTCCCATCCCTTAAGGCTTCTGTCTGTGTGTGTCTGTGTTCTAGGCTCAGCTCTGAAATTTACATCAGAGATCCCTGCACCATTATTCCTGAGACAGTTGGGAGTTCCTTCTAGATTATCAGGAGATTGTATTGTAGAGCCATAGAATAAAGAGGAAGTGAGGACATTCACAGGCATGAAGTTCAGCCCCTATATTGTAACTGAGTCTCACAGAGAAGGCAAGAAACTTGCTCCAGGAAGCTTAGATAGGAAGCTTAGATAGGAATTTCCGAGCCCAGTGGCTCAATCGCTCACCTCTTTCAAGTCTTTGCTCAAACAGAACCTCAAGGAGGTCTTCACTGTTAGCATTTTAATGCCTGTCCACAAGACCCTGGCTTTGCAAGTTTTGTTTTTCTCCCTAGAACTAATAAACCACCTAACTACAAACTTTATGTGTGTGCTCTCCATTTTCTTCCTTCAGAATGTAAACCCTCTCAGGTAAAAATTTCACCTCTTTTTTCCACCACCATATCCATAGTCCTTACTCAGGGACTTGGTACATTCAAAACATGTCTGTTGGATGAGCAAATATTATACATTTTCTTACTCATTTTTTGCCATCTCTCTTCCCTTATTAGAATACATTCAATGAGGCAGAAGCCTTATGTGTTTTTGTTACCAGGAATATCAGGGTATTTTGCTGCCTGCCACATGCCAGAAATCAATAAACAAAGGCAGGAACTGAATCACCACAATTTGCACTTTTTATTAGATTTTCCAGCAAAGCTGAGAACAGCTGGTATCATGCTCCAAAGAAACCATGCTAACACCTTGCCTCTACCTGGCTGTTTTGTAGTGAGTTAAGCAAAGACAGGTAATTATTAGTGAGCAGGCTTCCACTCCAGGAGGTAAACAGCTCTGGGAATTTTATAGTGCCCCCTCTCCCAGGCAGCTTCCCTTCAGCTCCTCCTCTGCTGGCATCTTGATTTAGGGAAATCCCCAGCTGCTGAGATGGATCAGTCTCTGACAAAAGTGGTGTCCATCACTCTTTCAGGTACCTCTTGGTCTGGGAAGTTAACTCAGAGCAAACAGGTCACAGGTCAATGTGTGTACGAGCTGATTTCTAAACCATGTATGGAGACCTCCTCACCCCCTCCCTAGCCCCTATTATTTTGTTCATATGTATATCCTTAGTTCTTAAAACCACTCCTGGAACATAATAGATACCTAATAAATAACTTTTGAAGGAACACTTCAAGCAAATACTAAGGTGGAGCACAAGCCTACCAAGTAAGCAAGAACTAACTGAATGTTGGTGAGTGTTGCTAGTATTGCTGTTTTCCCCCATTAAACATACCCAGTAACCACAGTTGCACTCAGCACTTAACAAAGAGCCAGGGGGAAAAAAATTGAGCTATTCTTTTGACTCAGATGAATTGCATCCCAAAGAGCTTTGAGCTCCACTGCACAAGCCCTTACTCACATCAGTCATTGTTTTCCATGCTTCTGTGGTTCTAAGGCATCATCCTAGAAAGCAGGAGAGTAGGGTTTCAGCCAGTGGTCTGGGTGCTGTGATATGGGGCTCCCTGGGAGGTGAATGGAGGAAAACCACTTTGTTTCCTGTGCCCTTCTGAGCAAACAGCTCTTTGTCAAGTCCGAGACAAATAGTTTGTATGATGCACCCTGCCCAGATGCTTCCACGTCTCCGGAGAATCCCAGTTCACCTTTTACTTCTTCATCCCCTCCAAGACATGTGCAACAAATTCCCTGCATTTAACTGTTCTCTGTTACAAGTAGCCAGTGTGGTCTCCGCTTTCATGGCTGGACACTGACACTTATATAATACAGAGCATCACACACCAGGGGAATGAGAGGCATGGAGCGCATGAAAAGAAATAAAAATGAAATTTCAAATGGTGGTGAGAACAACCACCACAAACCAGGTTTATCTCAAGAGAGGATTCTTGAAAGGCCCGAGGGAGCCATACAGACACCCACCTTAGCTCTCCAGCCTTTCCCCATGGTGAGTTCACTTTGCACACCCTATGTGACCCCAAGACTAATATGGGTCTGTGATATCTAATCTGCCACATGCAGGGCTCTGCCTCCGGATCCCCAAATCAGCAGAGTTCTGTGTCCAGGGGCTCCCTATCTCCAGGATAGCACGTAGGGAGAAGAAAGGCAGATCTTTGTCAATTCCAATTCTGATGGCTGCCTCGCTGTAAATAAGCTTCTTTTTAAAAAGATATTTTTCAATAGTAAATAAATAAATGTTAAATAAATTATCCAACCAAGAAGAACATCTACAAAGATCTGTTAGTTGTCACTATCCACTCCAGATGGAGCTGAGACAACTCTGCTACCTTAGAGAGCAAGAGAGAGCAAGCGAGTGAGTGAGAGAGAGAAGACAGTCTTAAAGAAGGTGTATGTGTGAAGCTACAGGTACATTTTACTTAAGTATACAGGTTCTTTTGGCTGAGACACTTCAGTGACATGGCTATTTTTCATCACAAATTTTTCAACTTCATTAGATATATAATTAACAAGTAACGTTGTTTAAGTTTAAATTGCGCAACTTGTTAACTTGAAATATATATTGCATATACATGTATATAAACATACATGCATGTATATATGTATACTATATATACATATCTATCGTACCCACATTAGTGTTAGTTAACATCCCAATATGTCATATAACTACCAATTATCTCTTTTGTGATAAGAACATCTTAAATAAATCTTTAAAAAATAAGATTTATTCCTCTATCAACTTTCAAGTATATAGCAAGATAGCAATATTTTATCTGTAATCACTATGTTGTACATTAGATCCCTAGAATTATTTTTTCATCTTCACCAGAGCCAGAGCGGGGAGCAGAGCAGGCAGAAGGACCAAAGCACACTGCTGAGGGGAGCAGCAGGCGGCAGGAGAGGTCTGTGCGCCTTGTGGGACCCTCCTCCAGTGGCTGGGGAGCAGCTGGGGATCGAACTGGCGCCGCAGAGGCTGCGGGCAGCTTCACAACCCAGCGTTCAACCGCTGCGCCACCGGGGAGGCCCTATCTTTTCATCTTCTAACTAGAAGTTTGCACCAACAGCTCCCCATTTCTACTCCTTGATAATTACATGTGCGTATATATTAGACTCATCTTGGAAATATAGTCAACTTTAATTTACTAGGTTCACAAAAATACTGCAGTTTCAGATTTTCTTGAAGATAAACATACACTGAAAAATCATTCATTAAAGTTTAATTGACTCACTTTCTCTAGTCCAAATAAGTTGTAATTATGTCTTCCTATTTAGGAAGGACTGGGATTTAGTTAAAAGAGAAAAAAAGTGGGATAAAAAATTACCAATTAAATTGGGATTTGAAAGTTGCAAAGCACATGCCTTAGGATATTGTTCAACTATCAGAAAAATATAGGTATTGACATGAGGACAAAAGAATGAAAATCCAAGGCATGGAGATGATGACCTCTGAGAATCAAACTTCTATTTTTGAGAGGTCTGAGAATCAACATCAATTGGGACCCCAACGAGAAGACAAGAGAAGAAGCAGGTAAAACCCAGGATGTAATAGGTCCTTGTCTCTTCATTCTTTCAAGGCCGCCCTCATGCTTGAGAACAGCAGCAACTCCAGACTTGGAGCAGCCAGAGTCACTGCCACTGCCCCAGAAGCCGTAGCCCCCACGGGCTGACCGCAGCAGTCAGAGCTCCGGTGTCTCTGGTGGTGGGACCTGCGGTGGCTCAGACAGCAGCCTGCACCCCACCCCAACCAGAGCTATAGCAGCCCCCACCCACAGAGGTGCAGTTGGAAAACACTGGAGGGCACTTTGGGGGGTACTTGAGGGACACTGGGCACTGGGGGGGCGGGCACTGCCGCTGCCTCTGCTGGCAGGACATCTGGTGGGAGTTCAGTAAATCTGAGTGATAAAATAGAAACATATTCAGAAACTCAGTATCTACAGCCATTACATTTTTCCCTATTCTGAATTCCTTCCCCAAAGTTGGGGGAGTATCTATTGATAAAATCTGTGCTTCGAGAGAAACCTATTTGGACACTGAATATGTCTTCTTTTATACTTCTAGGGTTATCCACAGTTCTTGACTCGTAAGTGGTTAATAAATGACAACTGGACTAATAAATCAAACAATATTTGACACACTAGAAAGGGTCTCTCATGTTACATCAAAGACTTGTTAAATCCATCACAACTTTACCTACATAAGTCTATCTAGGAATGTTTTTCAGAAATTGGTAGAAGGGCTGTCTCTTCACATGCTTTAAATTTAGGGTCTGCATGGTCAGAGAAAAGCTTCCCTCAGAGAAGTGCAGTCAGCACTGGCCGGTCAGTCATTGTTGGACTATTGCAGGTCTAGGTCACTTACCACCTGTCTGTCCAACCACACTGACAGCCCTTCCCAGGCAGCTGCAGCTTTGTCCAGAGCAAACTTTGGTCCTGATCTTCCTTTCCCACCCACCCTCCACCTCCCCTCCATGCTCCATGCTGCCCCTCTCCCAGAGGAATTCTCCAGCCTTATCTGCTTCCTGCTCAGTATCACCTCTGGATTCCACAGGAAACCTCACCCTGGTTTCAGACAGCCACAGACTCATCCTTGAGGAGGCTGAGCAGGTGAGGTGCCAGCAGCCTGCACACATTTTATATGGGCTCTAGGTCTGGGCCTCAGATGAGCCAGGTTTCTGGGTGTGGCTGTTCCACAGGTGAATGATGTGCAGTTCTGGCTGACAGTCCTGTTTCTCTGTTCATTCCATACCAGAATGCAGATGGAAGTGGAGGGGGAGCAGGGAGCAGGGAATGGGAACTGCCAACCTGGCCACCTAGAGTCAGGGTTTGGGGAAAACAATTCTATAATTGGCATTTGTAAATCACTAGGTTGTGCCTTAAGTTTGGGTGAACCCACAACCTCCAGTAGAGGTCTATGATATGACCTCTGAAATTTTCTTTCTTGGGAAGTTGTGAATGACCTTTCTAAATTCTCTTGAACTCCCCTTGTCTATCAATGAGAAAGAGTCTTTGGGGTCTAAATCTACTGCTTTGGCCTCTGCTTGCTTTGGGTCAAGTTTCTTCTCCCCAACAATCATGCTTGGTGTTGTGTCCCAAGTCCAGTGATGAAGTGATACTCAGTTGTATGTATGTCTTCCTAAAGCTGCAGTGCATCATCAATTTGGTAGCTTGAAACCATGGGAACATTTACACCATTGGAATTGACAACAACTCCTGTCTCCTTTTTCAAGAAATCCCACTGTTAAACTTTTACTAACTTACTACTTTCCAGGTCTCAGTCCAAACATTGCCCTTCCTCTTAATTAGGTCAAACGCATGTACCCATGTGTGGGAATAGACTCCTTGCACCAAAATCTTTGACAGAGATACTTCTTTAAGAATCCTTCAGATTGATGGGTCTCCTTGGTGGCACAAGGGATTAAGCATAGAACTGTGAAGCTATCCACAGCCTCTGCAGCACGAGTTCGATCCCTGGCCTGCCAGAGAGCTACCCACATGGAGCAGCAGACCTCTCTAGTCTTGTCCACTGCTCCCCTCAGCAGTGTATTTCAGTCAGTCTGCCTGTTCTGCTCCCCACTCTGTGTCTGGTGAATCCTCTCATCCCTTGCACCTCTGGCCTGCACCCCAGTTCTTGTATGCATAAATAAATAAATCTTAAAAAAAAAGAATCCTTCAGAATGAATCTCAAAGGCTAGCACATTTGTACTGGCACTTGGGTCAATTTGTGAAGGTGGGGATATAAAATGACCTTAAGTTTGGAATTACATTGACTTGTTGAGAATTGTATTGTAACCCTGCCTTGTCTTAAGGAGTCCTCAGTGAGAGACCTGGTAGCCATGTCTATATCTGTCCAAATGTGTAACCTTGCTTAGAAAATCTCTCCCGCTACAGCATTTTCCCTTTTCTCTTCTTCATTATCTCCCTCCCTCCCTCCCTCACTATGTCTCTTTCTTGTGCATATACACTAACATTTTAATAAATGAATTTTCTTAATATACACGAAAATGAGTGTACAGATAGAGTTCTCCTAATACT
Source organism: Talpa europaea (assembly GCF_964194135.1). Lineage (NCBI taxonomy): Eukaryota > Metazoa > Chordata > Mammalia > Eulipotyphla > Talpidae > Talpa > Talpa europaea. The sequence continues at coordinate 79,851,576 of NC_140076.1, forward strand.
ACTACTAATAAATCAACAACAAAACACAAAGCAAGAGATCACACAAGAACAAAGCCTTTCCTTCTAACCCAGGGCACACATTCCTGGGATGACAACATTTATTTGAATAACCCCACTTATGAAAAGCCACCCCTGGTAGTCAACTCTTTTCAAATATTTTCATAACATATACTTATTTACGTACCTTCTCACAAGGCACTTTTTGAATATCTACTTTGGGAAATAGTTGCCCAACTGAAAATAGATGCCTAAAGTTAATGCTGGTGTTGATGATGAGTTTGATAACAAAGACAAAGAAGATGACTAAATTCCAAGCTTGAGTTTCTTCCTTCAAGGACCAGGAACTAACTGCCTTTGTGGTAACTTCTGCTTCTGACTCAACAACTATTTGTCTGGGTAGGTGTGGGCAAAGAGTCTCCTGGCATGAATCTCTCTAGGAATGGCTTGCTTTCACCCCATTTGTCTCCATTAATATGATGCCCCAGTTTCACAGCATTCAAATTTCAGATAAGAGTCTCATAGACACAGAGATAAAATCATGGGCTACAGGGAACAGTTATCACAAAAAAACGACTTCAAACACACTGGGCCTTCACTCTGTGGCCAACGCTACCCCAGTCCTGGGGGAAATACTGGCACATAAACCTGAGTTCCCCCTAAGACCATGAGAGGGTCTCATGGTTGAATTACAGAGAGAAACAGAGATGCTGGAGCAATTAGTTAATAACCCTGACCTCATCACAAGAGAAATGAGGACCCAGGGCATGACAGCAGGTAAATCAAAGGTCTACATCAGTGTTTCTTAGTAGGTGGACCCCATGGTAGCAATTGAGTCCAAATTCCGGGACTAGAGTCCACATCAATACTTTTTAAAGATAAGGAGTTAATTGCAATGCAATCATTTTAGACGTAGAGGATACAGTGCATGTTAGGTGTAGAAACCTGCTAAGGCTCATGGGAGAGACAAGGCAGTTGAGGATACTGAAAGGGGCACATGAATGAGGGTGACCTTTGTCATACATGTCCCTATAGGCAGTTTGCATCATGGGTGCACAAAGTGTTCTGTGTTTTAAGAAAATGAATACATAGCACTCTTTTTTCAATTCACAAAATTGTAATGCTTGGCATGTGCTTAATTATATGTGAATTATATTTGTAGTCACACCTTTAGCATTCACTAAAGCCTTCACTATTAAGGATCATAAACAAAATAATTAATAAAAAGAAAAAAACAATATGAAAACTCACCCCGTGACAACCCGCATACATGATTGTTCTGAATTACATTGTTCCAGAACAACTAGTGTTGTTCAATGTTAACAGATGACCCCTGGGGAAGATGTAGAATTGGTGGCAGGTTATCTTTGCAGGATGACCTCAGGGGCCACAGTGAAGCCTCTGCTAGGACTCCAGATGAGGAAGGCGGGACCCAGAAAGAAACACCAGAATCAAACTCTAACTAACTCATCTCAACAAGTTCAAGTAAGTTTGTCTCCCTTCTCTGTGCAGTGGTGGGGCTGAAGTTCTGACTATTGGAAGGGGTCTTATGTATGACTTTGAGTTGTGAAATTGCCTTTCTGCAATCACTTCTTTAGTTATGCTTTCCCCACACTCAAAAAACCTGTCTTTTAAAGACTTCAAATGCCAGTCAAAATATATACAAAATATATACATATATATACACATATATAAACTGACAAATAATTTAGTAAAATTTAGTATTAGATCTCAATTTTTGAAATACAGAAATTTTAAAGTAAAAGGATTATCAGTGTGATAATGAACATGATTTGTTGCAAATGAAGAAAAATTGTCATATATCAATCATCATGGTAAATTTGTTTTATGCTGATTTCTAACAAATTAAATAAAACAAATATACATGTACATATGATTTATACTATTATACATACATATATGATGTATGCTGTATATTGTATGGGCATATATATTATGTACCTATATATACACCTATGTAATATAGATATGCATATATGTTATAAAGGATGACATCATTTGCAAATAATATGACTACAAAATTAGAAAGTAAAAAATCATTGATTTGAATTAGCAAGAAAATTCTCTGATTTGATCACATTCTACATTAATAAGAAAACTCTGGATTAAGTGTGTGATAAGAAATGCTCCTTTATATATGCCACTAAACATGAAATACTAAAAATCATCTGAATAAAAACTATTAAAGTTCCATATGAATGAAACTACAAAATCATTTACAGAAGAGTTGAATTATGAAGAGACATACCATCCTCTTCTAAGGGAAAAATGCTTTACAAAATTAATAAAACCAAGCAAAATTTTCAACATTCATCAATGACAAAAAGGATTAAACTATCTGAGTTAATTTAGTCTTCCAAATTCCTATATGATTAATAAAAAAAATACTAAGAATTAACAACAAATGGGCTGTAGTTTATTAAAAAAAGAAAATTCACAAAATAGAGAATTCCAAGGAACAAAAAATATTTGGAAAAATGTATACTCTCATAAAGAAAGAAATGCAAACACAGGCAATAAAACATCATTTTAACCCGTCATTGATTTTTTTAAAAATAGATACTGTCCAATTACGGACTTATTAAACAACTCTTGCATATTTTTGTTTCACAGTTTTATTATCAACTCTAAATCTGGAAACTGAATTGTAGATAATATCCTAAAATTCGAACAAAAATTCAAAACTTTAAGATATTGATTTTTGTGTTATATACCATACACACAAATGCTAGGAACAAATATAGAATGTTTAGGTGTTGATTATATAGGGCCTCCCTGGTGGCACAAGGTATTAAGCATAGCCCTATGAAGTTATCCGCAGCCACTGCAGCACAAGTTCAATCCCCAGCCAGCCAGGGAGCTACCACATGGCGCAGCAGACCTCTCCTGTCTCACCCGCTGCTCCCCTAAGCAGTGTATTTCAGTCAGTCTGCCTGTTCTGTTCCCCACTCTGTCTCTGGTGAATCCTCTCACCACCACCCACCACCTTTCATCTCTGGCCTCTACCCCAGCTCTTGTATGCATAAATAAATAAATTTTAAAAAGGTGCTGATTAAATAAGTATGTGCATCCCTGTGGTATTATCTTCCCTGAGTGTCAGGATATAGGAGGTAATTTCTAGGAGCTTGTGCAGGTTCCATTCTGCCTCCTTGTGTCTAGATCCCCCAGCCATTATCCCAACCCCTTCTCCTGACAGATGGTTCCCTGTCACACCTTTGCTACCATCATCCAAAACAGCTTTGACTTGAAAATGGAACTGATTTGGCATTTGCTTCACAGCACAATGGAAGAGGACCCCTAAATTAAAGATCTCATTGTGAGTAGATTCTAGAGATTCCAGCTCTGAGAAGGGAATTAAAGAAAACGCAATGAAAAACAATTTCAACCATGAAGTTTGAGCTTTATTGTTGAATGAGATTAAAAGAAATAGAACAAATCTGGTTCCACAGTAAATTTGGAAATCTCTTGAGTCTACATAAAGTCTTATGAACCCAGAAAACAGAGGACAAAAGGTCAGAGAAGAGTAAAAGAGCATTAGACCGGGGCAAGTCCATGATTATTTGGTTCATCCTTTGTTTATTCTTAGTGATCCTCAGGGTCTAGGTGAGCAGCAGCCCCCACTGCCTGGGCAGTATCCAGAGTCCCCCAAGGGCTCACAATCGGCACTTTGGTGCCCACACCAGTGGAAGAGAAGGGGCCTGTGGTGGCCCAGGCAGCAACGCTACCCCAGAGCTGCAGGAGCCCTCAGAACTGGGCCGCAGCAGGAAGAGACTGGAGGTAAGCCCTGGGCTGGCCCAGGGGTGGGCAACTTGGGGTGCATTTGAGAGTGCACTTTGGAAGAGGTTTGCACTGCTGCTGGTTCTGTTGGCAGAGTGTCTCAGCAGAAATTCAATGAGCTGAGTGAGAAAATACAAAGTCCTTGCACATGCTTTAAACTTTTAAGTAATGTCACTCCCACTGCACTTTTTCATCTTTCCACATAAAAATAATGAGTTGACTTAGAAAAGGCTGAAGAAATCATCCTGCAATTTTATGCACTAAAAAAAAGGGGGTGGGTGGAGTATCCTTCTACTTCCCAGGTGAATTCTGTGTCCCCAGGAATTCAGAAGTGAGAGTGATACCAACCTTTCCAAACTCCCTTGAGAAGGGGGTGCCCATGTATCAAAGGACACCTTCAGAGACAATCTTCAGAAACAACGCAAGCCCCAGGGCAAAGCTGACACAGTCTCAGGCACAGCTGTGCTCACCCCTCTAGTAAAGTGCCAGTTCCAGATGAGGCTCTTGACAAACATGTACAAACTTTGTCCTTCTACTTTCTTATGTCAAAAAGTTAACCTTACTCCAGTTCCAAATAAAACATATTTGGCATATTTCTTCAAATATTGCCCTTCCGGGCCTCCCCTGGTGGCGCAGGCAGTTGAGCACAGCGCTGTAAAGCTGTCCACAGCTTCTGCAGCACCGGTTCGATCCCGGCCGGGCGGCGAGTGTCCCACATGGTGCACAGACCTCTCCTGTCTCGCCTGCTGCTCCCCTCAGCAGTGTATATCAGTCAGTCTGCCTGTTCTATTCCCCGCTCTGTCACTGGTGAATCCTCTCACTCTCCCGCGAATCTGGCCTGTGACCCGGTTCTTGTGTGAATAAATAAATAAAAATCTTTAAAAAAAAAATTGCTCTTCCCATGATTGTCTGACTCTTCTACCCATTCCTCCCCTGCAAACTCATCCACGATACCTCAGCTCTTCTCAGCCTACCTGGTCCCAAATCACTCACCTGGTTATGGGCTTTAATACAGCGTGGCATCAGGACAGTCACCAGAGTGTTCCAGGAGTGCGTGAGAAGCCAGTCCCAGGGACATCTTCTAAAGGAAACACAGTCTCTAACTAAGGTCAGCCATGGCCCCGGAGAGCAGGAGGCAGTGTTGGCCAACCTGAGCGTGTGCTAGGGTAATCCTGCCTCCTCGCCCGGCCTCTCCTGCAGTCCTTCGCCAGCTGCTCTGAGGCCATGGCATCCTCAGTTGCTCAGTGTTGGGTCAGGCTTCCTGGTGGGCATTTCTCATGATAAAATCCCACAGACTGAGCCCTGGGACCAGGGTCTGTGTGCTCAGGTCCCCATGCTCCACGTCTGGTCTCACGTGGCATGGTGTGTGACTGGCAGGTCTGATCTGGGTCATCTGAAAATATAAAGCAACTGTATCACCGGGCAGGGACAAAGCATTACAGTGTGAGAACACGGGGCTACTGTTCTTAATCATTAGAGGGAGGCTCAAAACTAGCATCAGGTAATTGGCATTAACGTCTGTGTGCTCACTAAATGACAACATTCAGTCACTGAGTTGAGGGGTCCCCAGCCATGAAACACTGCAAAAAGTTCTGAGAAAATGGGAAAAGCCCAAAGGGAGCTAAATTTGGACCGACCTTTGAAAATTTTAGAATGTGTCTCCCCGGGTTTACCCTCTGTCCTTCTTCCCACACTGCTCGTCGCCTTTATCTGATTCTCTGGAGGGTCCTTTCTCCTGAGGGGTGAGCTGAGCCTCTCACTCTTGTATCTTGTATTTTGGTGGTGGGTTGGTGTAGGTCGGGGGTGAAGAGAGGAGTAACCCCAACTTGCCACCAGCACAGTTTTCCTGATAACACAGACTTACTGATAAGTCTGCAAGGCAGGAGGTGTCTGCCTCCGGGAGTGCTACGCCTGCTGCAGTGAGTCACTCTTCCCTAATTGTTTTCTGAGAACCCCAGCCTGATGCCAAACCTGCCCTGCCCCTCAGATCCGCCTCAGAGCCCTCAGCCCTGGCTGTTTGGCTGCTTTGTTCTGTTTTTGAGTAAGAGAACTGGGGTGCAGGCCAGAGGTGCGTGGGACAAGGAGACTCACCAGAGACAGAGTAGGAAGCAGAACAGGCAGATCTACTGAAACACACTGCTGAGGGCTGCAGCGGGCGAGGCAGTAGAGGTCTGGTTTCTCCCTGGTGGGAGATCAAACTCAGGCCGTCAGGGTGAAAAGGCTGAGGCTTAACCCCTCAGTCATCAGGGAGGCCCCCTCAGCCTTGGCTGTTGTCAGAGCCCATGGAAGTGGCACGGTGGGCACAATTATGAATTTTATGTTGAAAGTCACTCTTGTGACTCTGCCAAGTGTGCTAGAGCACAGCTGAAGCTTGCAGTTCTGCTGCAGAAACCCAGGGATACATCCTTCCCAGGATGCCACCCTCTAGAAGAGAGACAAGACAGCAGAAAACAGTGGATAGGTGCCCAGACCTTGTTGCTGGACTGCTTGAGCTTGATTCCCTGTGACTTGAGCTAGTTACTTCACTACTCTGTTCCTCAGTTTCATCTCTAAAATGGAGATGATGATAGTACCTTTTTCAAAATAATGCTGTGGAGATGAAATAAATTAATATTTCAAAAGGATTTAAAATTCTTCTGCATTGTGGCATAGAAGCATTTGCTGCATACATACGTATATATTTATATACATACATACATATGCACACATAGACACAAAGGGAATTTTTAATTTCCAATTTAAAATATTGTTTCTATAATGACAGAATTCCTATATTTCTGGATTAATAACATGCTCAACTAAAGAACTATCTGTGTGTCACAGATCCCTTTGTTTACAAGGATAGCTAATGAAATCAAAGTAGGAATCACTGAAGGTCTTGGGAAGTCACTTTAATTTTTTTTCCTCAAAGATTTATTTATTCATGTATACAAGAACTGGGGTACAGGTCAGAGGTGCGCGGGGTGAGAGGAGTCACCAGAGACAAGGTGGGGAACAGAATAGGCAGACTGACTGAAATACACTGCTGAGGGGAGCAGCAGGTGAGACAGGAGAGGTCTGCTGCACCATGTGGGTATCTCCCTGGCCAGCTGGGGATCAAATTCGTGCTGCAGAGGCTGTGGATAGCTTCCCAGTGCTGTGCTTAACCCCTTGTGCCACCAGGGAAGCCCTGGGAAGTCACTTTAAAAAGAACCTGTCCTGTTCCTTTCCTGTTTCCTCCTCCTTGGATGAGGAATGTGATGGATAGTGGAACCTCAACTAGCCATTTGTCTCATGAAGCAGCCAGTACCAAGGACAGAGGGGCAGCGAGGAGAGGAGAAGGAGCCAGAGATCCTGATGCTAGCACAGTCCTGGCCAGCTTTCCTCCAGATTTGACAACAGGAAGAGAAAAAACAAATTCCCAATTTTATTAAATCATCAGATTTTTATCACTAGCACTGGAAGCCAGGACACAGACATTGAAATGCTCTGTGAGTGGGGACTCACATGCACACACATTGATTGTAAAACAAAATGAATCTGAAAAGCACATCAAGTCCATGAAAAAATTAGAATAAGAAATATACTCATCAAAGGAGAGCCTCAGGACTCACAGACTAGAGGAAGGAGAGTCAAAAATGATAATTCCAAACTAGGGGAGAAATTTGGAAAAGTACCTTTGATACCCAAGTCTTTTTACATTTTTCCTGACACCCAGACTAACTTAGATCCCCATTTTGTTCTCCCAAAACATGAGTTGCTATAACTGCTTGAGTAATCATGCCAGGCCATTGTAATAACCACAATTTTCTGTATTGTAAGGAACACCTGATGGCTGGGGAGAGACTGCCCCCCCTCAGGGTCAGCCTGTTCCTGAAAACGGCAGATTAACTTGTCAGCGAGTCCACCTTTCATATCTAAGCCAGGCAACCCTGAGTCCACACCCATCTCCTTCATCTTATTCTCATACGCCCAGCCGATATTTCCCTTGCCCTAAATCTGCCCTGGGCCAGGTGGTACATAGAGACAGTCCCTGTTCCCCAAATCAAAACTAGCCGATTCTAAACTATTTCCTGGCCTTGTCGTCCCTCTCCACCACCAGAAACACAGCAAAGGCTGTGACCCAGGATTTCGACTCCCTCCAGCTGCTACCACCTGACCAAATGCCGGCATATCCCCCTGTGGCCCTGCATTCACTTAGGAACTATGAGCAATAAATTCCTTCATTTAACCTCTTTATGTTGTCGCTCAATCACTTTTATAAAGGGAGACCTAGGCAAAGATCAGCTAAAACTAGAGTCTGCCCCATGTCAGCTCCACAGTAAAAATTTGTTGAGTGAATGCATGGATTTTAGGATAACATCACCGAGAGATTCCCCCTGAGGATAATTATGCAGCAGGGGCTAGTGACAGTGAAGACGATGATGTTAACAATATTGACAATGACGGGTGACCAATTTCTGGATCATCTTTCTGACCCCATGGTGGCTTGAGTTGGCTCACCTCAAACTCCTCCATCTGAGGATGCCATGCTTTCGGCCACGTCTTACCCACTGTTTACCATTTGTTCTTCAAAATGAATTTTTTGTGTGGTCTCTCCACACTCTACAGACTTGGAGCATCAGGTCAGCCCTTCATGGGGAGCCAGGCTGCAGACTGGTTATAGGCCCCTTTATAATTGTCATCTCCCCTCACCCAGAGAAGATGGCGAGCATTAGCACACACTCAAAGGGACTGTAATGTAAATACTTCAGCCCAGCAGTAGCTATTATGTTTCTTTCCGGAAGGACCAAGCTGCACTCCAGAAATTGTTTGAACAAGCCTAATTTACCACAGTGTTCTTTGCTTCATGCTCCAAGCTTGGCCTCCAGGTCCCCAGTCTTTTTCCACGGGTGTCTGGTCAGCGGCCTCTCCTGCTCACGCCCACGCCCTTGCCCTGGCTCATTCACACACTCATCTTTAAGGAGTTGACCTGAATGACAGGGAGGACCCTGGCCCATATCCTGGGGAAATGTCTCTGCCCAGAGGACCAGTTCTGGCTCTTCTTTGAGTCCCACAGCTTGCAGGTCCCACCCAGCTCTGCTCAGCCCTTCACTTGGGCTACCAGAATGTTTCCTGCATCTGCCAGCTCTGAGAGGCTGCCAGGGACATGCATCCCTGTACTGGGTAGATGAAGTGGGAGGAGGAAACGCAGGCCATTTGCACCCGGCTCTTGACTGTTGTTAATACAAGGTTCTAAGGTGAAGGGAGAGGAGAGAATGAGGGACAACTAGCAGTTTCAATCACAGTGTGACTTTCCAGGAAAAACATGGCTGGACCACTGAGTAGCCAGACAAAGCATGCACCACATTGTACCTGACAGAATCACACCAGTGATCTTCATCACAAAAAGGGAGGAAACTCATTCCTACGATGCCACCTCCATGGATCCAGAGCTGAGGCGATGCTAGTGTCCTGGTGTGAGGTGGAAAAGTCGATTTGGCAATCACCTTGTCTCCAAAGGTGTGGCCCTGAGAGGATGTGCCCTTGTTGGGGGCCCTCTCGGGAGGAAGCACTGACTGGCCGTATCTATAACTGAGGCAAACTCTGAAAGTGTCTAAAGGTGGAGCTTTCTTAGAATTAATTATTCTTTCATAATTAATTAATTTTTAACTGCGGTAACCCCATCAGGTATCACCACCAATGTGCACCCACCACCAACTCACCCAGACTACTGCACCGTAGACCATTGTGCTTCCACCCTCTCTGTTCTTACCCCTCCCACCCCTTGGTGTCTCAGTCCTATAATCAGCTCTCAAGGGTTAGTTTTTCTGCGTCTTATCTGACTATTAATTTAGTTACTTTATATTCCACATATTAGTGACCCCATGCAGTGCTTATCTTTCTCCTTCTGACTTATTTTGCTCAGCACTGTCACCTCCAGCTCTATCCATGTTGCTGCAAATGGCATGAGTTTATCTTTTTTGATCACTGAGTATTATTTCTTTTGTATGCCTACCACATTTTATTGATTCACTCATCTATTCTGGGGCACTTAAGATTGTTTCCATAGTTGAGCTGTAGTAAATAGTGCTGCAATAAACATGGGAGTGCACATTTCTTTTCCAATTAGTGTCTTTAAATTTTTTGGATAGATGCCTAGGAGTGGAATTACTGGGTTGAATGGCAGATACATGTTTAATGTTCTCTCCATAGGGGCTGGCCCAGGCTGCATTCCCACCAGCACTAAAGGCAGTTTCCCTTTCCTCCACATCCTCACAAGCATTTGTTGTTTCTGGTATTTTCCATATGGGCAATTGGCACAGGTGTGAGATGGTATCTCATTGTGGTCTTAATTTGCATTTCTCTAATAATGAGTGACTGTGAACATTTTTTTCATATACCAGTGGGTCATTATAAAGTCTTTAAGAAAGTTTAGTGAAGGGGCTCATTGAGCTTGTGGATACCTTTTGCCCTGCCTTTTCTTTATTCTGCCTGAGCCCCAGATAACATGGGCAGAGCTCAGCCCCCTGGTGTGGTGCTCTAGCTCTAGCAATTTTATGGATGCAGAACTAAGGATGACAGAAGAGAATGATAAAAGATGCCTAGAACATTGAGAACTTCATAGAGCTGCCAGGAAGCCTTGGACCACACAGCTCCAGATGATCAGCATGTGAAATAAAACCAGTCCTCCAATTCTTTGAGCACTTTTCCAGATTTCTGTTACTAGAAGCCAGACTTTCTAAGACAGACACATACAAACAAATACAAAAACAAGGTTTAATACAAATACAAATGCCAGAGCTCATGCTGTATGTAGTAGAGACATAAATACAGGAGCTTCTCAACACAAGGAGCTCAAGAAGCTCCAAGTAACACTGAGGAGAAAGGTAGGCAGATCTCACCAAAAATAAATAAATGAATGAATGAATGAATAAATAAATAAATAAATAAATAAATAAATAAATAAATAAATAAAAAGGTGTTCCTCTAAATGACCTGGGTCTCCAGCTCCTTTTAGGCATTCCCTAATCTCAGACAAATTTAGATTTTTTTTTTAATTGAGGTAACATTGGTTTACAACATATTATGATTTGTGGGAACAGGGGCACCTCTTTATATGTATGTTGTCACAACACAGCCACCACCAAACCCCCCATTATACTCCACCATAATGCATTGCACCCTTCTCTTCTCCCTGTTGCCCACCCCCTACCCATCCCTTTAGCAGCCTCAACTCTGCAGGTATATTTCTAGGGTTTGTTTTGTGTTACTTTCATACATAGTCTTTGTTGCAAACGGTTAGTATGCTGCTTCTTCCTCCAGTTTTCATATACATTTTCAATATACATTATCCCAGGAAAGGTCTCCAGTGCATACTTGGCTAAGAAGAATTAACAAAAGAATGAAAGAGTGTGTTATTATAATTACAGGAAGATCATTTTATGCTCATTTTATTGCTCATACTGGAAAGCAAATTATGCAAATCGGATGCTAATTTACAAGTTTGCTGAAGCTGCGGGTGATGACGCTGGTGGTGGCAGTGACCAAATCATGTGCCTCTTGACTCTTAGCCTCTTAATCAGGCTGCTCTGCTTCTGTGGTGTTGCCATCTCCTGGTGGTGGTGGAGGGCACATAGACCTGTTTCTATGAGTACCATTGCGTGCATGCAGTGTTTGACCAGTAAGATATCAAAAATTTTAATTGTTGAGACAGAGGATGTCATTTTCTGTTGTAATACTCATGGAAAATTTACCACCAGTGACTTATGACAATTGGTAGTCTATATAAATATCTCTTCCCCAAGCTCAGCTAATATTTAATATTATAAAACTGGTAAGACAACAGTTTTTAATATTAAGAATAACGCTCGCCAAATTAAAGGACAAAAATGATATAGAGATATTTATTTAACTTGCAGTTCTCTAAATGCCTATATGGTTGACATCTCATTTTACATTTATTTGCTACATGAATGTCTTCTTTTGTAACAGTTCTGCTCATAAACTTATCCAGTTTTCATAGGATAATTTTTCTTTGTTCTATTAATTGGTATGAGCTATTTACATGAGTTGTTTCTACATCTGAATTTACTTTCTTGAGTATTATGAGTGCTAGAAATAAAGGATAACATTAACGACATAAAAAGATATGCAATGTAATATAAAATATAATATTAATTTATTGTTTTGTAATATTTTCTTTTGTATCTTACTTTTCATAACCCACATTACTCTAAGGTTATGAAAACAGTCTCCTATGTTTCATTCCACTCTTTTAGGGTTTTGATTTTTCATCTAGGTGTATAACTATCAACAATTTAAAGAGAGAGATAAAAACAAACACCATATGATTTCATTCAAATGTGAAAAATTAAAAACAAAAAACAAAGGAACTAAACAAAACCAAACTCAGACTCTAAGAACCTAACATTATTGTCAGAGGGAAGGGAGATGAGGAAGAAACAGAAGAAAAGGAGGGGAGCTAGACTTGGTGTAAATGTAATGCAGTAAATATAGGTGTGTAGTGGCAGGGCAGGGACAAGGTGCAGGTTTTCTATGATCCAAGCAGACTGAGTAAAGGAGAGCCGTGGAGCCCTCCGTGACTTTTTCAGACTTTTTTATTGAGCTTTTACATGTAATGCAGCAACCAGGTACACAGCAGGCAGGGGTTTCCGGGGGGCCAGGAGGCCTCCAAGCCCCCAGCAGGCTTCCAGGCCCCCAAGCCCCCAGCAAGTCTTCATTCTGGGCTTCTCTCTGGTGTTCTTTCTCCCCTTCTCTCTCCTTTTCTTTCTCCTGCTTCTGCTTCTCTTAGCCAATATACCAACACTGAGCCATGGCCCACAGAAGTAAACAACACAGCTTACAACAATGTAACAACTGCAGGTGCCCCATCAGGAGGGTCAATCCCAATGGCCAGAGGGCAGAAAAGCCTGAAAACTATTTACCCTACAAGGAGTTTACTTAAAAGGGCTGAAACCTAAAACCCACATAGTGTTAAAAACCAATGTTATTTGAATCAAAAAACACCTTTAAAGATATTATTCTTGTGAATAGTAAGGGCTTTCATTTATAAATGCCCTCTGCAGGGGCCTCCCTGATGGCACAAGGGGTTAAGCATAGCCCTGTGGAGCTATTGACAAACACTGGAGCACTAGTTTGATCCCCAGCCAGGGAGCTACCCACATGGCACAGCAGACCTCTCCTGAATTGCCCACTGCTCCCCTCAGCAGTGCTTTTGGTCCATCTGCCTTTTCTGTTCCCCACTCTGTCTCTGGTGAATCCTCTCACCTCCACACCTCTGGCCTGTACCTCAGTTCTTGTATGTATAAACACATAAATCTTTAAAAAAAATGTCCTCTTCATTATATATTAACTCACCATACAGGTCTGTTTCCATGTTACGTTTTGTTTCACTGATGCATTAATCTATTTTTATGGCAGTATCCAACAATTCAAATTATTAAAACTTCTTAATAAATTTTGAAATCTGGTGAAGTTTTCATTATTCTGCTTTTTCTAATACAGGCTTGTAAGAAATAAATAAGGTCGGGCCTCCCCGGTGGCGCAACGGTTGAGCGCTGGGTTGCGAAGCTGCCCACGGCCTCTGCGGCGCCGGTTCGATCCCCGGCTGCTCCCCGGCCACCGGAGGAGGGTCCCACATGGCACGCAGACCTCTCCTGCCGCCCGCTGCTCCCCTCAGCAGTGTACTTCGGTCCTTCTGCCTGCTCTGCTCCCCGCTCTGGCTCTGGTGAATTCTCTCACCCTCCCGCACTTCTGACTGTACCCAGTGCATGTATAAACAAAAACAAACAAACAAACCAGCAAACAAATAAATAAAGCATGCCTCTATAAAAAAAAAAAAAGAAATAAATAAGGATTGGAAACAACAAAACAGTTCTCCTTACTTTGGATGATTTCATTGTGTTAGAAAAATCAGGCAATTACATAGACACACTACAAAATCTTTATATAAAAATACATAGGGCCTGCCTGGTGGTGCAGCAGTTGAGCCCTGGGCTGCGAAGCTGCCCGCAGCCTCTGCAGCGCCGGTTCAATCCCCGGCTGCCGGGAGAGGGTCCCACATGGTGCGTAGACCTTTCCTACCGGGCCCACTGTTCCCCTCAGCAGTGTGTTTCGTCAGTCTGCCTGTTCTGCTCCCTGCTCTGGCTCTGGTGAATTCTCTCACTCTCCTGTGCTTCTGACTGTATCCATTGCTTGTATAAATAAAATAAATAAATCTCAAAAAAAAAATATATATAATCAACTAATAGTTAAAAGAATAAAAGTTCCAGTTACGTAATTGTTAAGAATATACCTACATTTGAAAAGTATTTTCAAATAAATCTAACCTCTGTATTTAAAGACTTGCAAGCTATCTTTTAATAAAACTTTGAGACACTAATTGGTATTCCATACCAATTGACCTGTACATTTAATTGTAATTCCATTCCATAATCACAACAGATTTTTTTCAGTTTTTCTGAGATATAATTCACACGCCCTTTAATATTTACAGTGGGCCTCCCTGGTGGCGCAGGGGTTAAGTCTCAGCGATATCAAGTTGTTGTCAGTCACTGTGAGTTTGATCCCCAGTCAAGGAGTTCTCCTGTCTTGCCCTCTACTCCCCTCAGCAGTGTATTTCAGTAGATTTGCCTGTTGTTGCCCTCCCCACTCTGTCTCTGGTGAATCATCTCACCCCTGGCATTCTGGCTTACACCCCAGTTCTTGTATGCATAAATAAAAAAATTTTTTAAGAAAGATATTTACAGGGCCTCCCCGGTGGCGCAGCGGTTGAGGGCTGGGTTGCGAAGCTGCCCACAGCCTCTGCAGCGCCGGTTCAATCCCCTTCGATCCCCGGCCGCTGGGCAAGAGTCCCACATGGCGCACAGACCTCTTCTGCCGCCCGCTGCTCCCCTCAGCAGTGTACTTCGGTCCTTCTGCCTGCTCTGCTCCCTGCTCTGGCTCTGGTGAATTCTCTCACCCTCCCGCTCTTCTGACTGTACCCAGTGCTTGTATAAATAAATAAATAAATCCTTAAAAAATAAATAAATAAACTACTTCAGTCTTTAAAAAAAAAAGATATTTACAGAGTTGTGAAAACATCACCAAAATATAATTTTAGAGCATTTTTATCACATGAAAGAAACCCTGATAGCCAATTCCCCTTTCTCCAGCTCTAGCATTAACCTACTTTCTTTTTCTCTGTATTGGTCTGTTTTAAACATTTCATGTCAATGGACTGATACAATACATGGCCTTTTTTAACTGTCTGCATTCAGGGGACACAGTGTTTCCAAGGCTCCAGGATGTTGTAGTCCCGCAGCACTTCATTCCTTTTTATTGCTGAGTAAAGCTAGATTGCATGCTTATGTAACATTTTATTCATCCTTTCATCGGTTGATGGAATTTTTATGATTTCTACTTAACACTATCACAAATCCTCCTGACAGGAGCATACCTTCTCATTTGTGTATTTTAACTTGGGAGCTCATTATTCTATATTGTTTAAACCTGTGCTTAACTTTTGTTTAAGGATGTCTGGAGCATGAATGACGACAAGATTGGGCAGATTACCGTCCCGGAAAGGCAATTAATGCCAATGAGTTACCATTTATGTTTGTCCCTAAGAAGTTCCTACTATCATGCCAAGCATTTTAAATCAAATGAAAAGAGTTTTGTTAAAAACTCTATCCCCTTGGGCCTCCTGGTGGCGCAGCAGTTGAGCGTTGGGTTGCGAAGCTGCCTGCAGCCTCTGTGGCGCCGGTTCGATCCCCGGCTGCTCCCCGGCCACCGGAGGAGGGTCCCACATGGCGCGCAGACCTCTCCTGCCGTCTGCTGCTCCCCTCAGCAGTGTACTTTGTCACTCTGCCTGCTCTGCTCCCTGCTCTGGCTCTGGTGAATTCTCTCACCCTCCCGCGCTTCTGACTGTACCCAGTGCTTGTATAAATAAATGAATAAATAAATCTTTAAAAAAAAAAACAAAAAAACCTCTATCCCCTTGAATTCCAAAGACTTCAAATGTTGCCGTCATGGCATGCAGGAAAAATGAAAGTAATTTACATATGTGCAGTGTGATGGGTAAACTGACCAGGCTGCTCATGACCCAGTGTGCTCAGCCCTGGAACTCCCAGGCCCAGAACTCTCAGCACCTTAGCAGCCACATAGGCTGAGACAATCCATGTCCCCAGCCCACAACCAAAAGGGGCTGGCCACAGGGACATCTGCTGTGAAATTGCTCTCTGTAATTGCCTCTCTGGGAGATGACCACCACACTTCGTGAGTAGGTAACTGAGCTTCATTGTTGTTGAAGGAAAGGAGGGGAAGATCAGGTTCCAGGCCAGCCACTTTCATGTTCAGAACAGAACACTAGAGGACTTGGAGAGGAGGGAGTAGAAGAAGCATCATCCCAGTGGAGGTCCTTGTCTTGAGGTTTCTCCTATGATTTCTCTGGGAGGCTCAAAGTCTGGGGCAGCAGCAGCCCCCAGAGCTGGGGCAGCAGCTGAGCCCCCTGAGGGTTCACAGTCACACCATTCAGGACTCTGGTGCCGACCCCGGTGGAAGAGACGGGCCTGCGGTGACTCAGGCAGCAGGCCCCACACCCAGAGCTACAGCAGCCCCCACACCCAGAGCTGCAGAAGCCACCACAGCTGGAGCCACAGCAGGAGACTGGGGGTGGGCATGGGGCTGGGCACTAGGGTGGACACTTGGGAGGTCACTTGGGTGGGCATTTTGGGGGGCACTTGGGAGGGGTTTGACACTGTTGCTGGTTTTGCTGGCAGGACATCTGGTTGGGAAGTTTTCAACCTGAAAGTAAATCATGAATTTCTTTAGTTATGGAAAGCCAAGGATGATAATTTCATTTCTTTTAAAATTAAATCATATGGGGATGACTGATGATACCTGGTGTGTATACATCAATAAATAAACAGAAACAACCTGTCTTTCCCCTGAATAAAAATATGTGGCATGAGAAACCATATATATTAAGGAGCTTCTTGCTCTGCTGTTCAATTGATACTGGTTTTCTTAATTTTCACAAGCTTACAGAGCGTGCCTGCAGAAGTGCTTGTTCTCTTATTAAAAGAATAAGCCCCTAACAAAATTGTGAGACCCACACTTCTCCAAGCCCAAGGCAAGGTTTCCAAAGACTTAGGTCAGGCTGAGTCTTATTTCAGCCCCTTGCAGCACAGAACTAAAATCAGCTGCTTCCATCCTCTTCCTGTTCTGCTCTTCTCTCCACCTCCCAGTTATCGGCTTATCCCTTGTCCTCTTAGAGCCCCTGTGAGCTCCATCTCCTACGCACCCTTGTCACAGTAGGACAAGGTTGGTCCCTGGGGAATCAGTGGAACTGAGGTGCTGGAGACCAGTGTGTCTTTATAGCCCCAGTCGCCTCCAGGAAGAGCAGGGGGTGGTTCTTGCTTAAGCAGATGCAGACACCTGCCGGTCATTCCTGGCATTCCCTTGCCTCCCAGGAGGCCTTGGCAGCTCCAAGAACAACCCGTCCCTGAAACTGGGATCTGTAGTCATAGCCTACCTCAGGTTGAGTCAGTTAAGGACTGACCGGGAATTCCCAAGGAGCCAGTCGCTGAATAAAGGTTTAGGGAATGACTCTTAAGGAATCCAGAGGTTGCTACCGCAGATTTCTTATGGAAGTGCTTTATCCCCTTTTCCTCCCACCCCCAATAGTGGTCTTGGAGCCCTGTATCTATGGCAAGCAGATTTTTCCAGGGTATTGAACTGGGACCATTTCCTGCCTAGGGAACACTCCTGCACAATCCATCCCACCCTGGTCAGCCCCTGGTGCCTGACTGTCGTGTCCCTGGTAGCTTGCAGATGCCAGCTACCAGGATCATTAGGTGGATCCAAGATAGTTTCCTCAGATTCCTTTGGTTGTGATGATGATTGTGACTAAATCTGTTCCCTATTTTCCAAAGCAGTTTTTATTATAAGGAAATGGTTTCTTGAGTTGAGATCAGGAAATTAAAGATCAAATTATAGCTCTGTTGTTGATCTGAGTGACCTCAATGACCATTTCGACAATGATTTTCAACTGTAAATTAGTACTTTCCTTCCTGAACTTTCAGGACCACTAGATGGGGCTCAGCATATAGGAAGATATGTGGGGAATGCTTTACCATTGTCAATATCAATTTTTAAAACACTATATGCTGGAACCCGGTACTCCTGGAAATGTATATTATGCCTTCAGGGTTTGGTGAAGGTATAATATTCTGGTCAGGGGAATGATGAGAACCAAATGGTTCACTTAGTGGATGGGGGGACAGCAAGGAATTTGATATAAGTTTGGGTTAGATGCATTCATCCATTATTAGTTAATTCATTGAATTATTTTGTTAAGCATTTACTGAGGTGAGGTCCAATTTTATGGCAAACTTGGAATACAAATTTGAAAAAGAAACATTCCTTTCACATATCTTTTGTCTAAAGGGTATGAAGGGTATATAACTTTTAAATTTCTATCCAATTAAGAGGTGTCCTATCTTCCATATCAGTGAGAGTTGTCATGTGTCAGAGATAAGCCACTAACCCTGAGGGTTTTCAGAGTGAATGAAAAAAAATTGACTTATGAATGTAGCCAATCAATCAAAAAAATAGTCTGATCACCTACAATGTAATGAAACACTTTGGTTGATAAGCATTAAATAAGGATCCTTCTTCCTTATTCAAATTACCAAGGAGGGTTGAACAATATGGGTGTTGAAGTCTTTAGATAATCACAATCCAAAAGACCCATGGAAAGTCATATGCATGCAGAGAGGCTTGAGCTGGGACTCCCCTGAGTCAACAATTTCCCAATCAGGTGGTTGGGATACCAGATGGTCTGGAGTCCCCTCAGTGGTGTCATTCCAGCTTTCCTCATTCTGATGAAGACAGCAGGCACCATGCAGCAAAGAGTGAGAAAGACTGCTGCCTTTATGAGTGTGTGTGTGTGTGTGTGTGTTTGTGTGTGCGCGCGCACACGCGCGCGCATAGAATGCACCAGCACAGAAGTGTGGATAAGGAGTCTGAAAAGCCTGCAAAACTGAAGAGAACCTCATAAACCCAGGAAGCCAGACTTAAGGGACAAAATATCTCTCTGTGCTCCTTTTTGTGGTCCAAAGTGCCACTATTTTAACAATAGCGGCATAAGGATTTTAAGAATTCTTAAGCCCATAGTCATTGTATCACCAGCGTTTGAGGAATCTGAATGAGACCTTGTTCCTTGTTTCTTTTCCTGAATGATTTAGCAATCACCATGGAATATTGATTAGATGAGTGGATGGGTGAAAGTTATTAAAATAATGACTTTTAAATTTCTATCTGACTAAGATTATAAGATTACCTTAAGCGACCTCCCCTTGCCTAAAAAGTC
The DNA here is from genome assembly GCF_964194135.1 of Talpa europaea. Lineage (NCBI taxonomy): Eukaryota > Metazoa > Chordata > Mammalia > Eulipotyphla > Talpidae > Talpa > Talpa europaea. Next base: position 79,870,705 of record NC_140076.1, read on the forward strand.
ATTAACTAATAGTTTGATCTTGTCAAATATCCATGAAAGTTTCAAAAGTTTTGTTGTGCCCTCAAACTTATTCTACCACAAAACCTGCATAGCTTCAAAACATGCCCTCTTACTGTGGTGCCACCTCTCCTCCACCATACATGGGACAACCAGATAATATTGTCATTCATCCCTCTCCTCAATCTTCCACAAGTAATGTGCTTGTTACTTTAAAGTTTAATGTATCTCTTAATTTATTTTAACCTCTCCTCTGCACTGAAAACAGATAACCCCCATCCTAAGCCGCCAACTTTTAGAGTAGAGCTGAGGTGAGAGTGTAACATTTAGTCTCCTGGGAAGGGATGGATGCATAGCCATTTTCAATTCTGGTCTATTGATCCATGTGTTTATTCTAATACCATATTGTTTTAACTGCTGTTGCTTTATAGTATAGTTTTAAGTCAGGTAACATGATGCCTTCATTTCTTTTATTTCCTCAGGATTGTTTTAGCTAATTGGGGTCTTATATGGTTCCACATAAACTTTAAAACTTCTCTTCTATTTCCTTGAATACTGTCATTGGGATCTGAATGGGGATTATCTATATATTGCTTTTTATAGAATACTTTATTTAAGAGTGTTTAGTATAATTTGAATCTTCATAATTTTATTGACAACTGACTTGTGTCCCAACTTATGGTCTATCCTTGAAAATGTTCCAGGTGAACTTGAAAAAAAAATTATATGCTGCAGTTTTTGAGTGGAGTGTTCTGTAGATGTCTTTAAGTCTTTTGGTCTAGTTCCTCATTTAAGGCTGTAGTTTCCTTTTTAATTCTATGTACTGTGATCTGTCCATAATTACTAAGCAGAATATTAAAATTTCCTGGTATTATTGTGCTGTTGTCAATATCTCTATTAAGTTCTATTAATAATTGCTATGTATATATACATCAGGAACTTAATTATAATGTCTGTCTCTGTCTCTCATTACCTTTTAACTGGAGATATGCTTTATGTGATGAAAGGGTAGTTGTTGTTGACATTTTTTTGACTACCATTTTTTGTAAGATTATCTTCCAGCCTTTAAGTCTGTGTTTGTCTTTGGTGGTAAGATAAACAGCATATAGTTGGACTTCGTTTTTGGAATCCACCCAGCCAGTCTATGCCTTTTAATTGGTGAATTCAAGCCATTTTATGTTTAATGTGATTATTAAGGCATAAGTGCTTATTTTCATTTTGTTTTTGTCTTTTTTATCTTGTCTTTGTGTTTTTTTATTTTTTTAAAGATTTATTTATTTATGAATACAAGAACTGGGGTGCAAGCCAAAGGTGTGGTGGGTAGGAAGGTGAGAGGATTCACCAGAGACAGAGTAGAGAACAGAACAGGCAGACTGACTGAAATGCACTGCTGAGGGGAGCAGTGGGCGAGATAGGCGAGGTCTGCTGCACCATGTGGGTAGCTCCCTGGCCAGCTGGGGATGGAACTCATGCTGCAGAGACTGCAGACAGCTTCACAGTGCTGTGCTTAACCCCTTGCACCACCAGGGAGGCCCATTTTTTGTTTTTATTTTTTGTCTCCTTTATTTATCTCCCTGTCATGTTTTGTTTGGGTTCTGAAAGTTTGCCTCCAGTAAGCACCAAGAGTTCATACTCTATAAAGTGTGCTGCATAGCTGATATGGGCATTAAGGAACTACAGTAACCCTCCTCTTTAGGTCAACTCCTCAGCTAAAATGTCTTGTACTATCTTGTGCCATCTTCAACCTCTAAGCTATGGTTGAACATTAGAGGTAGCAGATTGTAGTTGAGATAGGGTCACAATCAGGATTTTCTCTTTGCATTTCAAGTCCAGAGCCAAGTCCAGAGTATGTCTCCTATTAAGAACCAGGTGCTTTGAACTCTGCTTAATAACAGGATTCCTGGGCTTTGGCACTGGATGGGGGATAAGGCAGATGTTTCAAATAACACAGTTGCAGGCTGCAAATAATATCTTCTTTGGTAAGAATACATAGGTGCTTTGATCTAACCCTCCCAGTAGTTCAGGCTCTTGTTTGGGGGTCACAGACTAGCTGAGAGTCACCACTCTGCCTTCTTCGTGATGGTCTTGGCTAGTGCATCCCTCTCCCACCCCCACTGTCCTATATATCAGCTTTGTGCACTTCATTTTCCAGTATAGTCCCCAACTTTTAAAGTCACCTGTTAGATGTGAGTCCTTCAGTTAATAACAAGGAGACTCCAGTAGCAGCCATTCTTATGCTGCCCCTGTATTACTACAAATAGTTTAATTTAAAAGGGTAATTTTTCCTACCCTTTCCACTGTGCTGTCATTTTCTTTTTCTTTTTTTTTTTTTTTTTCATAGAAGAAATAGGATGTAGGACAGAAGTGTGGCAGGCTCAGAGTTGTGGGGAAGGGAAGAGGTAAGAGTTTTCACCAGAGACAAAATGGGGAGCAGAACAGGCAGATCTACTGAAATACACTGCTGAGGGGAGCAGCGGTTGAGACAGGTTAGCTCCCTGGCCAAACTGAGGCCATAGTGGTGATAGCACTGAGACTTAACCCCTAGGCCTCCAGGGAGGCCCTGTTCTGCTGCAGGAGGCCTTGTAGCCCCAGCCAGATAAACTACTGGCAAGCAGCGAAGCTCAAAGGGCCTCACACCTTGGGGCGGAAGTTAAAGGGCCTCACACCGTGGGGCCGAAGATTCCTTGTGCCTCACACTGTGGGGCTGAAGATCTAACATCCCTTCACTTTTTGTTCTTGGTCATAAAAGGAGAAAAATTTCCCAAAAAGTACATTAGGCGCTACATTATATGCATCAGTATACAGTAAATAAACGGCTCGGAAAATTATCTCTTAAAAACTAATTATTAAACAATTTGGCCCACTTGACAATGGGAGACAAGTTATTGAACATGCCTGACAAGCATTACAATACAACTATTATTCTAAGTCCTTCTTTTGCCTTCCCTTGAAGTTTCTTGGGAAAGTTCTTAAATGAAGCTATTTGCGTTAAGGAGTTTCTAGGTAGAGGAAGTTCTGATAGCTGAGTAGCAGCCGGCCCCTGGTTTGAAGGCCATGAGAATAAGAAAAGTTCTTTCTTTGCTTAGGTTTTAGCTGATGGGGATGTTCTGGCGGCTATCAATTGTCTTAGGCTATTGTTTAGCTGAGACAATGAATTTTAGTGTAAGACTTAGTTTTTTTATTAACCTTGAAGGTTGCCTTCTTGCTGAGAGCACGGAAAAAGAGTTGCACTAATTGTTTCTGCTTTGTTTCTATGCACTTGATAATGTAATCTCAATGCTTGCAAAAAATGTATAAATAAAGAACCTGCTGAGCCTTTCGGCAGAAGATACTAACACCTCACCAAGTGTCGGTGTCTTCTCATTCCCTTCCCCTCAGTCCCTAAGTTTCAGATCCTTCGTTTTCACCGAGGTTGTCTCATCCTTTCAGGAACCCCTGACACGACAATTTGCCGGAGGCTGGTCCCCGGCACTGTTCCTGTCATTCTTTTTTATTTTTTAAAGATTTATTTATTTATTCAAGAACTGGGGTATAGGCCAGAGGCGTCAGACAGTAAGAGTATTCACCAGAAATGGAGCAGGGAGCAGAACAGGCAGACGGACCGAAAACACTGCTGAGGGGAGCAGCAGGAAAGACAGGAGAGGTCTGAGCATCATGTTGAGACACAGGGCAAGCTAGGGTTATTAGGCAGTTTTAGGGACAGTGCAGGAGGGGACCTCTGAAGAATTAAGGGAGGCTTCAGAGATAAGGACAACCAAGGGAATGTAACCAATTCCACTGGGAAAAACAAACATCCCAGGACCATTGATAACAAAATGGGAAAAACAAACATTCCAGGATGGTCCTGGTTTTCTTTAGGTGATAAGGTGTGGAGATGCTCTCCCGGAAGACTAGGCCATAAAAAATGTAACAAATGGGGAAAGACAAACCTGTTAGATAAAGAATGTGAAGATCCCCCACTCAGTAGCAAATTAAGTGAGACAGCCAAGAACTGACCAATCACAAAAAAAACTGGTGGAGCTTTAGAATAATCAGGGAAAGAACGTATATATTCCCTGAGACACGACTCCACTTTGGCTTCCTTGCCCCTTCCAGGCCTGGTTCCCTGGCCTGGGAGTCCCACTTTATTTCTGCTCTTTTTCTCCTCAATAAACTTTTTCTTTCTATAAACAAACTGCCTCTTTTTGCTTGCTTGCCTTGTCTGCGAAGTTCCTGCTGAGGCTTTGTGAGACACCAACCCGTGGGGGGTCTAGCGGCTGGGGCTCAGAGCTGCCCTGCAGCCTGGAATCCATTCCTGGCTGGGAGACTAGGCCTGACAATTCCGGTATCAATGTGGGTATCTCCCTGGCCAGCCGGGAATTGAACTCATGCTGCAGAGACTGCGGACATCTTCACAGCGCTGTGCTCAACCCACTGTGCCACCAGGAAGTCCCTGTCCTGTCATTCTTAAGACATAAAATAGTATTCCATTCATCATTCAAGAGTCATTGTCTTTGTTTACGTGTAATTTAGTTGTAAATAGGTGGAAGCAAACCCAATATCTTTACTCTGCCACTATGTTGCTGAACTCAGTACTCATTTTTTTTTTCCCTCTCTCCTCCATCATTCTACAGACATCCCCTAACCCATTTGTCATCCTTTGAGGTCAACTATGGACATTGCTGATTAGATGATGGCATTTTTTTAAATTTTTTAAAATTTCTTGTATGTTCATTTGGTACCTGACTCCATTCCAATGAAGATTTCAATATTATCTAGAAACTTTTGACCACACAGTGCTCTCAATATGGTGGTCTCATAAAGGAATGATATTGGAAACCAAAGAGAAAAAAATGTTAATATTAATATGTCTGGTAGTACAGCCAAGGCAACAGTATTTCTTTTTTTTTTTTTTAAAGATTTATTTATTTATTTATACAAGCATGGTGTATAGTCAGAAGCACGGGAGGGTGAGAGAATTCACCAGAGCCAGAGGGGAGAGCAGAGCAGGCAGACTGATGAAATACACTGCTGAGGGGAGCAGCGGGCGTGGCAGAAGAGGTCTGTGCACCATGTGGGACCCTTGCCGATACCCTGCGGGCAGCTTCGTAGCTCAGCGCTCAACCGCTGTGCCACCGGGGAGGCCCGCAACAGTATTTCTTAAATGCTCTTCCAGATGTTTCCAAAGTGCAACAAAAATCAAAATCATCTCGATTAGACAGGGAAGTTTTTGCTACTGGAAGAACAGGTCTGGGAAGTTTCCTTAAAGAGGGAAAACTAAATATGAACTTTGAAGTATATATAAAAGTTCAAAAATTATGCTCCTGGAAATCTAGTGTCCTATGTATTTAAGTATTCAATTTCTAAGAGTCAAAAAATGTCAGTGTTTACTCCATCCCCAGGGTAAAAAATGTTAACACACTAAATCTCCCCAATTTTAAGGTGTTTTTAGCCTCAAATAGCTTAGGATCACTTATATTAACTAATTCAATGACCAATGGTAAAAGATGACATACAAAGTGAAATATTAATGTAAAACTCAGAAATAGGATAACATGAAAATACCTGTGTGTATTGTTCTGGTTGCTACACCATGTGAGCTAGCTAGAAGGAGAACTCATTAACCTCTATCAATTTCAGGCAGAGTTGGAATAAAGATTGGAGAGAGCTGGGTGAGCTCGGGCAACTATGATAAAGATTTTTGGGGGGATTTTGAGTGGGTAACTTTACTAGTAGGAAGTTTAACTGCAGATAGATTATAAAGAGATAGGTAGATATATACATGCATACATACGCAGATACATAGATTAATAGAAAATAGCCTTAACATATATACATATATATAAAGTACAGCTCAGTACTGGGCAGAATGGTACAGTATCTTTTTAATTTATTCCATGAACATTGACATCTCTAACAGGTAAGATTTGAGGTTTTGAGAAATCCTGGAAACCAGGAGAGCTGTGTTCAAGTCCCAAACTTGCCAATACTTTCTTCTTTATGTAAGCCACTTTGCTACTCTATGACTCAGTTTCTTCATCTAAATTTCCTGTTGATTCTAAGCATCTATGATTGTAATGAAAAAGTCATTTAGAAACCCTCAGGAAAGGAGAGAGTAATATGGGGAGAACCTTTACCTGTCCTTATCCATTCTTTCCACCTAAAGCAAACAACCTGGGTGATAAAGCTACGTCAAGGCAAATGGAAAATGCCAAAGTATATATAGGCAGGAAAAGAAAGAATGCTGGAATTAGATTGCCAAGTTAGATACAAAACTGGTTAATGTCTTCAAAGGCAAAGAAACCACTGAGTTATATTTTTTCTATTGGAACTTAAAAATTTGTAACTCTTTTAGGAATTTGTCTAACTTTACAGAGTCTACAGGTTGATAATACTAATCTAAGAAATCTAATTTAGCAAGTAGATCCAATCAATTGTAAATAGAATAAGTTAAAATCACACCCCTCCCATGATCTCCTAAAGCCATACAACCTGAGGCCGACTTGTTAACCACAGGCTTGTAGGGTAAATTGAAGAAACTGCTCAGAAATCTGATTTTGCTTTACTTTTATGTTTGGAGTATTTAACCCCACCTCCACCCACCACCATTTTCTAACATGGAATATGATTAGTGCCAGAGAAGTGGGGCCTCAGAGCTCACATCCCGACTGGCTCCTTGCTGCAGGCACATCTGTCCATGAACACAGGGGCAGCCTGGACAGGCCAGGATTTTCCAGGCAGGGAAGGGACGAGGTGCTAGGAGAGAATTCCTGAGGCCTGTCCCTGAGAGAACCTGGGCAGGGGCTGGGGCCCACGTACCTTGTAAGAACTCCCAACACTGACCCTCATTGCCTTCACCTCCTCGGGGGACTCTTGACGCCCTGGTGGGTGAGGGGGACCTTTATCCTTGGGAGCCATGGAACTGGGCCTGAGCACAATCTGGGGGTGCTAAAGAGCATCACTGGGGTGTGGAGTGCCCAGGCAGAAAGAGGACAGTAAAGAGGTAGGGGCTCACGTGGGGGGCACCGGGCAGCAGGAGCACCTGGGAGGGAAGACTGGGCCTGGGGGGAGGGCCGAGCCTCTGTGCACCAGGCCCTCTTGTTTAACCTGCACTTTACACAGGAGCTGAGAGCATGGACTGGATCTTCATCTCAATTCATTAATGCCAAGATAAACATTTTTAACACCCCTGAAATTGGGTTGCACCAAATAACTTGCTGGAGCTGAACTGACAGCTTCTCCTTTCTTGGTTGTGTTTGCACACTGTTGCACTTCCAGCCGGCAGGTTTGCGGGGTGCAGACATGAAAGGGGAACGAGATGGTCAGAGGCCAAATGGACACTGACTGGGCGGAGTCCAGGGCAGGGATCTCTCTCTTGCCACCCGAACTTGGGGTAAGAGTTTCCTCAGGGAAACCAATTTCTCTGTAACTCTTTACCAGCACACAGGGAGCGGGTTTAAAAGGGCAAAAGGATCGTTGTCTTGAGTTTAATTCATCTGACTTACTCAACTCACTCTCAGATGACACTTCACCAGTCCCCATGAGCAATGCCAGTGCCAGGTGTCCCCAACCGCCTCCCCACAGTGCCCCCCCCCAGTGTCCACCAGTGTCCCTACAGCCCCCAACAATGCCCCCCAAGAGCCCCCTAGTTTCTCACTGTCCTCCATAGTGTCCCCACGGCAACCCACACTGGCTCCCCATGTTCACCCCCAGCACTTCCTGCGACCCCAACATGGGGGTGTACTGCCTGAGGACTCCAGATTCGCGGAGCTCCCATCGCCAGGTGGCTGTCCACGTCTGGGCTGCAGTACTGCTGACACTGCCCTGAGGTGGCCGCCAAGGGCCCCTTAGCTCAGGCCTTCTCCTCTCTGTCCTCCTGGCCACACAGCCCCGCCAGGACCCAGGCATTAGCTCGGCCCACCTGCTCTCCTGACCTCTGTCCAGGAGCTGCCTTTCCCCGTGGGCATGAAACTGTCATTGCACTCCCCAGGGTGCGCCACCCTCTTCCTCCTCCAGGGACTTACTTCTGATGACTCTACCTAGGGTTCAGCCCCACTGGGGGATGCTCCCCCTGCTCATCAGGCTCCAGAGCAAGGGGCACGAAGGGCCCATTCATCAGAGGATCCTCCTTTCAACCAACCCATCTTCTTGGGCCGCTCCCGGTGAGTGACTCCCCTGCGTTCTCCCTCCATCTCTCAGCTCAGCCTCAGAGGTAAACTGAGGTCAATATTCATGATGCTGGTGAGGTTTTGAGGTGTTAATCTTCCCCTGGTCATGTGGTCAATACTTCTCCTGCTTGACAGGTCAATGTACTCCTTGGGAGAGCAGAAGCATCCAGCACCGGCTGACCTCACAGCGCCCTCTTCCGGTGGACACAGAAAGGCTACTGAAAACAAAATTGATAAGGATTAGACACACAGATCTATAGACAGATAAGTGTAGATAATGAATAGGTATAGATACAGAGACAGAGATAAATATAGATTAGATACAGCTGCATACTAGAAGAATATACAGACACAGATTGGATAGAGACAGAAATACAGGGACAAATATAGATTCAGAGATAGGAATGGAAATAGAGGTAGAGTTCAGAGGTAGCTAGAGATACCGAGATAGATATTTGTGAGATATATACATATTAGATATAGATATACATGACAGATTTATTGATAGTCATCTATAAAATGGAAGATAACAGAAAATAATATAAGAAACAAATATTTTTGACTGCTCATTTTCTTCTAGCTATTGCTCTTAGTGCCTTACACACATATTATACAATTTATCATCATAATCCTGTGAGGTAGGTTCTGCTCATACTCTCTCCATTATTGAAAAATCTGAGGTTCCTAGTGTTAAGAAATTGTCCAAATTCATAATAAAATTAAGACAATTTGACTTCCAAAATAAAACTACATTCTCAAGCATTCGAAAATAATGCCAACAGTTTTCTCTGTCTCGAAAGATCACAAAGGATAAATGAGAAAGGGCTCTGTTAGAATGAATTAAAAGAGCAAAATATGTCTCCAAAGGGAAATATTGGAGGACTAGAAAGTTCAAGATTGAGAGTCCATTACCTCACTCCCCACACACTCAGCAAGACTGTGCCTCCAACTCTGGAGACAAAACATGATATAAAAGAAAAATGATATCTGCCCACCTTGACAAAGGAGGCAAAAGTTTGACAAGTGAAAGGAAATAGTAATTAGTAATGATAGGCATCCACGTTGCTTGTGGGTCATTCCACCAGAGGTCTTCAAATGCGAGGACTTCCCACTGAAACCCAACTCGATTCTTCAGCCTTCCCAGGGTAACTCTGAGTTTCCAACAAGAATAGGACTAAGATTTCTGCATACCTTGTTCCATCCACTAGTGGGGAGTGGGGGTGGGCAGGGCATATAAATAGGTGGGCTGGCTCTGTGGGGCACTCCCACCATGACACTGTGGAGGGAAAGATAACAAAGAGCCAAGCAGACATCCTTTCTTGGTCACTGCCCACCTGGAAATGCTTCTACATGCATGAGTGTTAAGAGGCTTAATTCAATTCACTTCTCCTCAAATAAGAGGAGATGACAGAATGTTTCCTTCATCTGAACTCAAGAATGTCAGGGAACTGCTTACCTGAATCCTTTCCCTTTTTGTATTATTATTTTACTGGGGTAACATAGGTTTACAACTCTGTGTGTGACTCAGAGTACAGATTCACACTCTTCAGGTTTCTGTTAACAAACTGCACCCACCAGCATGGCACCTGTAACTCTCTACCATGGCCCATTGCACCCCCTTCCTCCTTTGCTCCTCTCACTCATCACATGGTAGCCTCAGTTCTACCGTGATTTTCTGGGGTTTGTTTGGATTAGTTTTTTTTCTGTTCTTTTGGTTTTTTCCTTCTCTATTTTTTACACCTGAATGAAATCATCTGGTACTTGTCGTTCTTCTAATTTATTTTGCTTATCATGATCCCCTGCAGATCCATTCATGTTGTTGCAAATGGCAAGAGTTCATGTTTTTGTTTTTTAAGATTTATTTATTTTTATACAAGAACCAGGGTACAGGCCAGATGCGCAGGAGGGTGAGCGAGAATTCGCCGGAGATAAAGCGGGGAACAAAACAGGCAGACTGATGAAATACACTGCTGAGGGGAGCAGCAGGTGAGACAGGAGAGGTCTGCTTCGCCATGTGGGATTCTCGCCGGCCGGCTGGGATCGAACCCGTGCTGCAGAGGCTGCGGACAGCTTCACAGTGAATTGCTCAACCTGCTGCGCCACCAGGGAGGCCCAAGAGTTCATGTTTTTATATAGCTGAGTAGTATTTCACTGTGTACTTGCACCACTTCTTCCTAATCCACTCATCCCTCACACTGAAGTTGTGTTCATAACTTGACTATTGTAAATAGTGCTTCAATAAACATAGGATTGCATATATCCTTTTGAATTAGTGTTTTTTATTCTTCCGGTAAATACCTAAGAGTGAAATTGCTGGATTATAAGGTAGATCTATTTTTAAATTTTGAGAAAACTCCATATTGTTTTCTATAGGGGCTGAACCAGTCTACATATTCCCACCTACAGTGTACAAGGGATCCTTTTTCTCCACACTCTCACAAACACTTGCTTCTGACGAGAATATGGCCATATTCACTGGTGTGAGGTGGTATCTCATTGTGGTTTTGATGTGCATTTCCCTCATAATAAATGATGTTGAACATTTTTTCATGTACCATTGATAATCTGTATCTTCTTTGGAGAAGTGTCTATGTAACCCTTCTGCTTAAATTGTGAATGTTTTTTTTTTCTTTTTTTTTTCTTTTTTGGGGTTGTATGAGTACTTTGCATCTGTACCAGCCCCTTGTAAGATGTATAACATGTAAATGTTTTCTCCCATTCAGTAGGGTATCTTTTTGATTGTTTAGTGATAGCTGCTTTCAGAAGCTTTTTATTTGTATAAATCACCTTAAATAACACAATAACAAAGACTGAGCACAGACTTAGAGATTAACATCAAATTTTATTGAAAGGTTATTTATGAAATAATGTGCAAATTCTTATCTTTTTATATTAAAGTTCACTTTTTGTTAGAATCACTGAAATGATGATTATTTAAAATTTATTTTTTGAAATTAAAAACATTTGAAAATACTTTTGTAGGATTCTACCTGGGATACCAGTATAATCCTAATCTATTTGTTGCTATGATGTGTCCACACCTTAGGTTTATCAAAAACAATGCAAACATGTACTTTAAAAAATTAATACCTTCATGTTTGATAGATTGATAGAAATCTTCTTCAACTAAAGTTAAGAACCCAGTCTTTTATTTAGAGGAAAGAGACAGGACTAGGTAAGTAGAGAGAAACATGAATCAAAAACCACTGGACTGAGGGGGTTTTGAAAATATTTACTGTGGTAAAACAGCTATTCCAAGTGACCTCTAATTATCAGGAAAAGAAGTTTTGAATCCAGCCCCAAAGTCACTATGCCAATGGCAGCATTTGGGGCACAACTCCCAGGAGTTACATTTTATGGGTCTCACGCATCAAGGGATGGGGACAGATAAAGGACAGAGGGATAAGAAGCACGGGATGGGTGCCTCTGGTCCTTGGCCCTCAATGGATGCTCAGAGTCCAGGTGTGAAGCAGCCCCAAAGCAGGCAACAGCTGAAGTTCTGTGCCACAGTCAGTTGCTAGCATCGGAGCCCTGGGGTTACAGCAGGAAGAGACCGGAACAGGGTGGCTTTGGGGGGCTCTTCGGGGGGCACTTTGGTGGGCATTCAGTCACGGACCCTTTAAAAGTAGGTTGACTCAGCCACTGTGATTTCTGGCAGGACATCTCTGTGGAAATTCAATCAATCTGAAACTGAACACAGATGTTTCATGAATGTGTGAAATATTTTATTTTCTTTATTTAATTATTTATTTATTTTATATAATTGTTACATCATTTTTCATTTTTGCACAATGTATGCATTTTCATTTAGGTTGTATTCCCCATACAATACCCACTGCCCTTACTTTGGCCCTCATCCCTCCTCTCCTCCCACCCCCATTAGCGTGTCTCTGGTTTATGGTTGCTTGTTGATTTTGATTTTTTCTTTATTATAATTAGTCTTTTTCCTGGTCCCTTATCTTAACTCATTGATTGCTCATTTAGAATCCACCTCCAGGCTGCTGCTATCTGGATGTATTCATAAGCACATGTACTCATCCACTTGCCCACACTCACATTCAAATTAAAGCCTCAGACTTACTCATTTTTGTTATTTTTTTTTAAGATTTATTTATTTATACAAGCACTGGGGCACAGGCCAGGGGCGCGGGAGGGTGAGAGAATCCACTAAAGACAGAGCAGGGAGAACAGGCAGAAGGACCGAAATACACTGCTAAGGGGAGCAGTGGGTGAGACAGGAGAGGTCGGCCTTGCCATGTGGGAATCTCCCAGGGTTGGGTGGGAATCGAACCAGCACCACGGAGGCTGCGGACAGCTTCACAGCGCAGCACTCAACCCACTGCGCCACCGGGGAGGCCCTTACTCATTTTTACAGCTCTACAATATGGTACAATGTCCAATAAATGTAGATCCCCCACTAAAATGGGAGCTCCATAAGAACAGGAATTTCCACCATCATCCCTTTCTCACATGTCTATATAGCCAGGGTCTAAATAGCACCAGCTATTTGGTAGGAGCTCAAGAAATAATTGGTGAATATGTGAAGAATATAACAATGAATAAATGAATGAGAAAAGAAAGGTAAGAAAGAGAAAAGGATGGTGAGAGGGAAGGAGGGAGGAAGAAAGGAAGGGAGAGAGGGAGGAAGGAGAGGAATTATATCTGGGGTAAAGGAGAGACACCAGTGATATTTCCTGGTCCTATTGGTGTCACGTTTCTCCGTGTGCACCTGCCATCCTCCCCAAGCATCCACAACTGTCACTGTGAGGGAACTGGACTAGATATGCCCTCCCCAGCCAGCTGTCTTAGTTGCCAGAGGGCAGACATGAGCAAGAATTTAGGGTGACTAATCACTCACTGTCCAGTTTCAAGCACTATAATTCTCAGCCCCTACTTGACTAACCTACAAGATCCAAAGAAATATATCTCCTCCTCTCCCTTTCCCCCCTCGCTGTCCTTCTCCATGCCAGCTCCTCACCTTTTCAGCCATGCTCTCTTCTAGATTCCAAGCCCAGATGTGGACGGCAGTCCCTGAATTTCAAGTGGGATGAGCAGTGGGTCCTGAGGTGTGTTTTAAAGGTTCTCACCTGATTAGGTTCTTGTGAGCCCTAGCTCTGGGAGGAGCCAGAGGTGGGCCCTCCCACACCTGGGACACCTGCAAAGTGACACTCTGTATTAGACTTACTCATAAAGTACTAGACTTACTCTTCTAAATATGGAAATGAGCCATCAAATTCATCAAATTCCAGGAATTATATGAGAATTCCTAGCCCCTGGGCAGAGCGTTTCTCAAAACTATGACCCCATTCTTTCTTAGAAACAAACTTTTCTCTCTTCCCAATTCTGCCTCATTCCCTCAGAAAATACCTCTTTAAATCCCGGAGTGCTCTTTTGGACAATTTTATAAAAGCTCCTTTATGATCTGTGGCAGATATTTCCAACATCTGTGTCATCTGGACATGGGCTTTTGTTGACTGTCTTCCCGAGGTAGTCGAAATTTTCATGGTTCTTCTAATACAAAATATATGAGATAATTTTGGTTTGTGTCCTGGACATTTTTAACATTACAAGATACTGGCTTTTGTTTAAATCCTCTGAAAAAAAAGTTGATATTTTTGTTTAATTAGGCTGCTGACTAGTTTGGGCTTGTTTCACCAGTTCTAATTAGCCTTTTATGTGATGTGACTCCAATATCATTTAAGCTTTTAAGACCTTCATGCTGTTCTTCATACCTTTGCAGAGTGAGTGCCAACTGATGGTCAGCCTGCGGCCTTGGAAGTAGGTTCTCTGTTAAGAAGTTTTCATTTTCTGTTTGTTTGTTCATTGGGATCAGATCTATGCATCAGTATCCTGGGGGAGAACTCTGAGGCTCATAAACAATTTTGTGGGATCCCTTTCCTAGGCTTCACTCTCCCTCTCCGTAATCTGATTGCAGAAAATATTTCTGGTTCCCCTTTATGTTCTTGCCAGAAATTCAATTGCCAATTACCAGCTGTCACACACTAATAAATTACTGAAGGCCCACATTCCATCCACGCCCAAGAGGTGGGAGGACAGAGAGAGAAAATAAAACAGTGAAAGTTGACCCCACCCTTTTGGGGTGGAAACCCCACCCCTTTATCAGCAGCTGACTGACACTGTGGGATTACCTGACATATGGGACATTGAGAAACCAGAGATAACAGAACACAGGGGCTCTTCACACTCTCTCAGAGCACTAGACTTCACCCTGGTTGCTCCCTAAGGCACCTTGAATGGCTTCTCCTGGAACTCTTTGTACACAGCACATATTTTCAAGTTCAGGGCAAGAGACTAGAGGACAAAAGGGCCAATGAGTCACCATTCAGTCTTGTCTTGAATTCTCGTACTCTTTTCCTGTCTGTCAGCTGCTGCTTGGGTTTTTAAATCATTCCCTCTATGCGCTCTGTCCAGGCCTTGTGGCTCTATTGACTAGGAGTGAGAGATGTTTCCTCCACCTTAGCTGAAACAAGAATTCCTAGTCTATAGTTTTAAGAAGTAACTCCATCGCCTTGTTGTGCTTTCCTTCTGCAGTTATACAAATTACATGTGTGCTGGCATGGAGATATCTTCTCTATCACTTTTTTTCCTAAACTTTTTGGTGTTATTTTCTTGCTCTTTTCCATTTTTTTTTTCCTTTTTAATTCAATTAATTCCTCCTTGGTATCTCAGCGAGGAATTTGTCTTCTTCCTTCAAGTTCTTCCCAAGTCCAGTGTTTATAATACCTTTTCTTAAAAATCATTTTGGTCAGTCATTTCTATTACCTCTGATCTGAATGGAATCTTCTTAAATGTGTATGATTTTGTCATTTGACCTGCGAGCTCATAGTCTGCTGGTAAGTACTGGTGATCCTCAATGTAGATAATTTTGAGGAGAATGCTGTAAACTAGGTCTGTGTCAGAGCCCCAGTGAGGACAAGACTGACTGGAGCACAGTGAGCCCTACTAACCAGTCCCAGCTCCAGAAAATCAACAGGCCAAGTCAGGGCTGCACACTCACACTGCCCTCCTCTCTGAACCAGGCAGAAAAGATGACTAGCTTTTTATACTGGGGGCCCCCACCTCCTGGGAAACTGGAAAAGTAAGAATGAGGATATAAAAATCCAAGTGAGTTCATCTCTACCTTTCTCCCTGAACTCCTCGCTGGAGCAGGGTTCTCTCTGTTCCCTGAATTTTCCTTGGAGGAACATAAGCCTCCTTGGTGATCTGGTAGCTCTCTGGCCATCACATTTGCACATATAAAAAAAGCTGCTGTTGAAACTCGGCAAGTCTTCTCATCCTTAAGACAAGGTAGAATCCCAAGTTTAGAAGGAGCAAAACCCTTGTAAGATTAATCTTGAACAAAAAGAAGATATTATTAAATAATATTATGAAATAAAATATTTTACACCTTCATAATTACAAGAAAACAGAAATAAAAGACAAAGGTAAACGATTATGAGTAATTATAGCTAACGCTATTGACAGTTTAGATAAATTGGGATAAAACATAGAAAAGTATAATCAAGAAGAAACAAACAAGTATGAATACTCTCATAAGTAACAAAGAAACTCAAGTACTATTTAAGGGCATTCCCACCACCCCCCAAAATTAAATGCACAGAGATAGTTCTGTAGACAATGGTACAAAATTTTAAAAGGACTAGAGCAATTGCGTGCACTTGAGATCTATTAAAACTTAATAGAAAAGAGGAAATCAGGATCATAGTGGTAATACTTTGGCAACAGGCAAACATAAAGGATAGATGGCACCCTTCTCTCTGGCTGTAAAATTTATAATGGCAAGAAGTGTAACAGGCTTCTGTGGGCTCCTGTTCTTTTAACATTGAAAGTGACTTTCACCAACTGTCTATATATCTACTGGCAGGCACGGGAGGGCCTGTGAGGATGGGGCACCTTTAGTGACAAGTGCTCAGGGCAGGAGGACAAGGTGGCATCAGTCATCTCTACAGGACCTGGGCAGGCTCAGCTCCACTGCCCTGGGTCTCAGTGTCAAAGGGAAGAGCAGGTGGGAGACAAAGGGTAGAATCTAGGGTCTCCTGTAAAAGTCCATGGTGGACTGGAATTTGGGGGATCCCCAGAGTAAATGGGGGAGCTAGAAAGATGAGAAAAATTCTCCTGAGTTTGGAGCTGGTTAGGGATAGATCACTGATAATTGACCTTAAATGCAGAAGGAATAATAAAGACCAAGGCACAACGTGAGCAGAAAATAGGAAGTTTTTGTCACTTAAGGAAATCCATTGATGGGAAATGATCATGTGACAGGGAGTGAGCCAGTGTCAGGAGGGGTTAGCCTTCCAGTCCTTGTCCATCATCCAGTGGAGACGTCTATGAGGTGTTTAGAGGCCCCAGCTCAGAATGTGTTAATTCCCAGGCTCAAGGAATTTAGAGATAAACTTCATCCTGATGTTCATTGTTCATTATTTATAGACACATCAACATGTTTGCTTGTTTGAACAACCAGGTGTTCTGGGTCTTCTGCTGGACCCCAGGAGGACAAAAAGGGGCTTCTTCACTCAGTGGATCTTACATCCTGGTGGGATCCAAACAGTGGAGGTAAATACACCAGGAACTCATTTAAATACTGAATATAAAGCTGCTGGGGCAGGGAGCACTCATGAAACAGCAGTTTCACACTCCGACATCTCTGGGAAAGGGATGGGGCACACCAAGAAGAAACGGGACACTGAGACTGGAGTGAAGGGCTCCTCTACCCCCACCTCTACAAGTAGGGGAACAGCCCTGTGTGCCTTTCTGTTCAACCTCCAATCTAAGTGTGTATTTGTGTGTGTGTGTGTGCATAGGTGGAAGCACGAACATTGTACACACACATGCCTGCGTGCAAATGAGTGTACACAAACACACTCCCCTCATATAGAAAAACACGCACCCCATCCTTACTCCATGGTTGTCACAAACCTCTCTACTCAGACAGTGATGAAACAGGATGACACTGTGAGACAGTGGACTGATGGAAGCGTCCCACAAACTCATTGCAAAACAGTGATTCAGGAGGTGAGATTCAGATTCAATGCCAAATCTTAGGATCTTAGGGACTTGTCTTATGCAAAGAAGAAGGTCAGAAACCCCAAAGGACTGTGAGCTTCTCAGGACATAGATGGTGAATGATTCCCTTCTGAACCCCAAATCCTTCTCAGATGCCCCTGGGCCCCTCCATTGTACTCAAGGAATATCCATCTCACTAAGAGTTTGTCCATATGTCTAGCACTTCACTGCTGTCCTGAAAACACTTAGGGGTGGTTTGTCTGGAAAGAGGTAATTCATTGGATAGGGGACCCCTGCAAGCTAAAAGGGACTTGGAGGCCATGCTCTCCTCTCTGGGGCCTCACTGAGTGTGAAGTCATCTATTTTGTTAGTAGCTTTGTCCTGTCGTCCTGAGCACAGTGCATGGCACGTCTTGTCACAACAAATTATTTAATATAACTAATCCAAACTCTGCTCTGACAGGTCACTGACCAGTTGAACTCAGTCCTTAGGCAGTCTCTTAAGCATGGCCACCCTGTCCCCAGTGAGGATGGCACTTTCAGTTCAGAAGCCCCCAGCATGGTGACCTCTCCCCCAACTTTTCCTATAGTTCACGGATAAGCCCCCTGCACGTCGGGGCTGTCAGTGCCCTCTCAAGATAGCACAGAGGTCCAGATGCCAGTTTTTATTACAAGTTCATCATTAGGCATCTTCTATGTGCCCAACCTATGGCACCTTTTCTTCCTGTCTTAGTTAATGTTCAAAACCATGAATGAAATCATTTTAGAAAGGAACTCTGATACTTAGGAAACAGAGTGATATTTCAAAGGTCATGTACTCCACCTAAAATGTATCCTAGACTCCTGGCTATAGTCATAGAGAGCTACCCTCCACCACCAGGGTACTTCTCACCAGGTTAAGTGTCCGGAGTCTTGCCTAAATAAATAAACACAGTGCCCACTGTCTCTACAACTAAAGGAAATCAGGACCACGGGGTGGGGCAGGGAGGAGAAACAGAGACCCAGAAGCACACCCAGATGCATGGGGGGAGCATCCTTCCCAATGCAGGACCCCTGAGCAGCCAGCCCTGGAATGACAGGGACCTAAAGCAGACCTAACAGACGAGCCTGGAGCGTGGGAGGGATTCAGAATAGAATAGTTCCATGGCGACGACTACATAAAAAGAGAAACAACCTGTGACTTTAACCGAGGGTTCCCAGAGCGCACACAGCATCTCCGGTCTAGCCCTGGGGAATCCCAGGTCCCTCTCCAGCCTCCAGCCTCAGGGAGGGTATGACTGGTAAAGCCCTGAGGCCCCAGCCCCACATTGGGTCTGGGGGCTCCCAAGTCCTCCCAAGTCCTCCGGGAGGCAGGGGAATGCCAGGAATAATCTCACCTGTCTGCATTTATTTGTGCAAAAACCACCCCCCTGCTCCTCCTGGAGGCACCTGTAGCTAGAAAGACACACTGGGCTCTTCAGTTCCACTGACTCCCCAGGGCCACCCCTGTTCCTGCTGTGACAGGGTGAGTGGGAGATGGAGCTCACAGGGGCTCTGAGGGGACAAGGAGTTGCATTAGCAATGGGGGGGGGCGTTGGAGAGAAGAACAAAATAGAAGGAGAAAGGAAGATGCTGAGAGGAGCGGCTCTGCCTTTGATTCTGTGCTGCAAGGAGCTGAAATAAGACTCAGTCTGACCTAAGTCTCCAGAAATCTTGCCTTGGGCTTGGAGAAGTGTGGGTCTCACAATTTTGTTAGGGGCTTATTCTTTTAATAAGAGAACAAGCACTTCTGCAGGCACGCTCTGTAAGCTTGTGAAAATTAAGGAAACCAGTATTTACTGAACAGCAGGGCAAGAAGCTCCTTAATATATATGATTTTTCATGCCATATATTTTTATTCAGGGGAAAGACAGGTTGTTTCCTTTTATTTACTGATATATACACTCTAGGTATCATCAACCATCCCCATATGATTTAATTTTAAAAGAAATGAAATTATCGCCTTTGGCTTTACATAGTTAAAGAATTTCATGATTTACTTTCAGGTTGAAAACTTCCCATCCAGATATCCTGCTAGCAAAACCAGCAACAGTGTCAGTCCTCTCCCAAGAGCCCCCTGAAATACCCACCCAAGTGTCCTCCCAAGTGTCTACCCCATTGTCCAGACCCAAGCCCACCCCAGTCTTCTGCTGTGGCCCCAATTCCTGGGGTTGCTCTAGCTCTAGAGGTGGGGGCTGCTGTGGCTCCAGCTGTGGGGTGCACAGTCCCCATTCCCTCTACGAGAGTCCCAACAGCTGTGACTGTGAGCCCTCAAGGGACTCCAGCTGCTGCCCCAGCCCTGGGGCTACTGCTGACCTGGGCACTGAGAACAACAAAGACAAAAGGAACAAAGCACCAAAGGTCTTGCTTCCCCTCAGCTCACTCCCTCTTGGCCATCTTACAGCCTGGGGCTGCCAGGTCTTAGCTAACTCAGGCATAGCTGCATGGAGGACTTTCTGCTTTTCCTCATCACCACTGCAAAAATAGCTTCTTCCTTCCCTTCATAGGTGTCTTGGTCACTTCCTCAGCCAATGCACTTTGCTCTGGGAGCCTCTTCACGGGCAGGGGGCCGCTGGGGGTGGGTATGTGCAAGTTTCTCAAGACTTCATTTTTTTTTTAATGCAGATTTATTTATTTATTTATGCAAGCACTGGGTACAGTCAGAAGCGCGGGAGGGTGAGAATTCACCAGAGCCTGAGCTGGGAACAGAACAGGCAGACTGATGAAATACACTGCTGAGGGGAGCAGCGGGCAGCAGGAGAGGTCTGCCGCACCATGTGGGACCCTTTCCCAGTGGCCCGGGATCGAACCAGCGCTGTAGAGGCTGCAGGCAGTTTCACAGCCCAGTGCTCCACCTCTGTGCCACCAGGGGAGGCCCTCAAGGCTTCATTTTCTAAGATAAGGAAAAACATCTCCAGAAGTGTAGTGAGAGTGAGGAAAATTACTACCAAAGCCTGTTTGGAAAAGAGACTTGTGTTGTTGAAAGAACTGGGGAAGTGAAAATGTGCTACTGAATGACAATGCAAGGTCATAAATTGTCTTCTAAATAGAGAAATCTAGTTAATTACAGAACTTTATTCTTCTAAATTAGGATGATTCCTTTATTTGAAACCTCTCCCTATCACAAAACTCATTCTCACTTCTAAATCTGTATTAACAAGTACCGGATTGAAATGGAGCAGCAAATGAGTTAGTCCAGACGCCTCCATGTCTGTCCAGCCCATTGCATCATCTGGTAGTTAAGAGTGTGGATTTTGGCCAAACTTCCTGTGTCTAACTCCTACTCCTGCCACTTACTAGGTGTGTGAAGTTCTCTGAGCCTCCACTGCCACGTCTGTAAAATGGGATAATAGCAATATCTTCCTCAAAGAGGCTAAGAGCAATGCTTATACCAAATGAAGCCTGTGTGAAGTACGAGTGCTATTCCTACTATTGATGCTGCCGTTATTTTGCTGTGAAAAGTGAGTCTGCACATGCAGTTTGCAGCAACATGGATGGAGCTACAAGGGATCATGCTCAGCGAAATAAGCCAGAAAGAAAAAGAAAAATACCGGATGGTCTCACTCATAGCAGGAATTTAGGAAACCTAAATAAGGGACCAGGAAAAAGACTAATTAATACAAAGTAAAAATCAAAATCAACAAGCAACTATAAACCAGAGACACATTACAGGGGAGGGCGGGAAGGGAAGGGGAGAGGAAGGACGAGGGTCAAAATAAAGGGGGGGGGGTGCAATTGTATGGGGAAATATAACCAAAATGAAAATGCATACATTGTGCAAAAATGAAAAATGATGTAAGAATTATATAAAATAAAATATTAATTTTTTTTTAAAAAAAGTGAGTCTGGGTTGCCAAAGCACTAGACAAGGAGACCATGCTAACATCTTGCTTCCTTGCGGACTCACTCAGTAAATAGGCTTGCCACGGCAGCCCACAGCTGATGGTCACGACCCTTGCCCTCTTCCCTGGTTGCAGAGCCCAAGAACAGGTAAGAGGTGGGGATGAATTCAGGACACCTCTAAGCCCCAGGATCCAAACAGACACCCCCTTCACTTCTCTCCTTTCCCCAGCTTAGCCCTCCAGCTACCACGAGGCTCATAACACAGAAGAATGTGAGAAAAGGAGGCTCAGGTACCAAAAAGGGAGACATCACAACGCTCCTTATACCAGACAGGACAGAATCTACCCAGGGTATGTCTATACTGATTGGCCAGAGGCCCTAAGAACAGAGTGACTCAGCTTTCCATGTACCTGTCTGCTCCCCTCTCCCTACAGCCACCAGCTAAAGCCTCTGTAATCTGAACTAGAACAACTAGCTGGATGACCTCAGCCTATGTACCCCAACACATAGGTTCTCTGTGCTGCAAGAGCAACCATTTACCTTTCATTTCCAATCAAATTTAAAATTTCAAAAATGATTTGTGCTCAAAATA
Source organism: Talpa europaea (assembly GCF_964194135.1). Taxonomy (NCBI): domain Eukaryota; kingdom Metazoa; phylum Chordata; class Mammalia; order Eulipotyphla; family Talpidae; genus Talpa; species Talpa europaea. The sequence goes on from NC_140076.1 coordinate 79,892,325, forward strand.
AAATAGCTGTAAATTATGGGAGAAAAAAAAAAAAAGAGACTAGGTTAAGCATCCCCACATTTACCGGGACCTAAGTAACAGCACTGACCTCTGCATGTCTGGCTCCAGAATGCATCTTGCAGACAGCTGCCTTCTTGCTCATTTTCTCCCTGGACCTTGAGTAGCCTCCTTCTTCCTCCCTCGTCCTTCTTCTCCACCAATCAGGGAAGTTCTGAGGGTGATCAACACGACGGAGCACAGGAAAACATGGCACCATTGGATGGAATGCATGTGTCTTATGGAGCAGGGACAATTTACCTGCAGAAATTATATGTATGGATAAAGGTTTGTGCATCCCTAGAAGAGCTGGGGTGTAGGCCAGAGGTGCAGGGGGTGAGAGGATTCACCAGAAACAAACTGGGAAGCAGAACAGGTGGATCTACTGAAATACACTGCTGAGGGGAGTAGTGGGGGAGACAGGAAAGGTCTGCTGTGCCATGTGGGTCAGCTCCCTGGCCAGGATCAAACTCAGACCATAGTGGTGATAGCACTGAGACTTAACCCCTAGGCCACCAGGGAGGCCCTACTGTACTTTAAATTTAATTTTTCCTACTTCCCAATTAGGAATACCTTTTACCAAGTAGGTCTTCAAAGCACCGATTTCTCCTTATGCATTACCTTTCTTTTACGATTTTCTCACTTAAAATGTCATTTTTCTCTTTAATATCTTTGAATACCTTTATCTCTAAATCATTCTCTAAGCAAAACTTTGCTTATTTTCACTATTCTATGGTCTTATTTTGATTATCATTGACTCCAAAATAGCCAATTTACATTGTGCTTTCTTTATGAGTCATGAGTTATTGAGAAGTTATTGCTTGGTTTCAAAAACACCTGGGGACTTCCCACTAATCTTTCTTCTTGTTATTGACACATTGCCTAAAATACACATACACACTCATGTCCTGAAAGATCTCAGTGTTTTGCAGTTTTGTTAGGTCTCATCTATGATCCAAAATATGGTCAGTTTTGGTAAATACCCAAGTACATTTGAAAAAAAAATATGATTTCTGTCCTTGTTTGCTATTGTGTCCTTATATGACAAAACATCGATTTTTTTATCTTGTTTTCCCATCTTTTATATTCTCACTGAATTTTTGCATGATTTCTCCATTAATAACTAAGGAAAAACATGCAGGCGGCAGAAGTAGAGCAGACTATGTCAGTGTGGCAGGGACACTTGGCTATCAGAAGCCCAGACATAGGACAAAATCATGAGGATGTGCACAGGAATTCCTGCCCCTGGCTATAATCATGGCCTTGCGGACTCTCCTTTTTCTGATCTACAATATCTTAGGAATTTCCTGCAAGACATGGTATGGTCCCTTCTCTCTCAGATCTGAGTTTAATTTAGCAAAGGATAAATAGACACAGTCATGTGATCAATTACCAGTTCATCATTGCTTAGAACTTCAAAAGTGATAACACAAGCATCCAGCATCTAAGTTGTTCATAGTTCAGTGAATTTTTGAAAAACATTTTAATTTTATAACACACACACACACACACACACACACACACTTACACACACTTGGGTTTGAGAACTGAACAGCTCTGACTGTTTCCAAAGAGATTGTTAGAATAATCTAGAAACAGTCTTAGTGAGGTCATCCATGGTTTCCTTATTCTGTTTGACAGAGGTTTTTTTTTAATATTTTATATAATTCATACATCATTTTTCATTTTTGCACAAAGTATGAATTTTCATTTTGGTTATATTCCCCATACAATTGCATCCCCCCTTTATTTTGACCCCAGTTCTTCCTCTCCCTTTCCCTTCCCCCCCCCATAGTGTGTCTCTGGTTCATAGTTGCTTGTTGATTTTGATTTTTACTTTGTATTAATTAGTCTTTTTCCTGGTCCCTTATCGACAGAGGTGTTTTTAACAGAAAAGCAGAGGGTGTAGTGTATTGTGCGCACGTGTATATAACAATATGTATGCTCAAAGGGGGAGATGTGACACCTAGTGTATGCATCCCATAATGTTCAGTGACACTCAGGTGTTCCATAAACTGAGAACTACTAGAAACATCGTGCTGTAAGTGACTACTTCCTCCATGAATTTCAACATCAATGATTTAAGAGTTTTAGATATTTTTGTATCCTCCCACCAATTCCAGTAATTGAAGACCCTGTGACAACAAAAACATCATGGATGTTATCCATTGACTTTGTTATACAAGAAACCACATAGGTTGTTGGTGAGAAAAGCAAAAGAAGGAAAGAAGGAAGAAGAAGAGAAAAAAGAAAGATAGGGAGGAGGGAGGGAGGAAGGAATAAAGAAAGAAAATAAGATGGTCACCAGGCTCATCTCTCCAAATATCCTGAAATATTTCCACCTCCAAGTTCTACTTGTGATCTGTGTTCTCAAACTCAAAATCCTCTAAACAGAGCTTACTTCATTTTCTGATCTCATTCATGATAACTTTATTTCCCTTGGCATCAGGTTGTCACCAATGACATCATTCCTGATTAAATCATATTCTCCACCTTACACAGTGAGTAAATACTTCCTATATAGTCTCTCTTAATTGATCCTCTTCCCTCAGCTCCACTCCCACCAAATGACCTCTCTTCCTCTGACCTCTTCCAAATAAGTTAGAGAGGGTGTGACTAGATGTTTCCAAAATAGGGAAAGACACACTGAGAGTTAAACCCCCAAATCTCTAACCTAATCATTTGTTTCTTAGAAATTCTCAAGTTATAGCGGGGACCCAATCCGAGGAAAGGATGTGTCCTGAAGAACCTTTATCTCATCCACAGGCATCAGAAAAGCCACTCAAAAGTTTGCTGAAAGGCAGAGGCAAGGGAGTGTGAGAATGCCAGGAGTTGGCCTCCCTACCCTGCTGATGTAAGAGGCTGCACCTGCTCCTTCTTGAGACACCCACACCTCAGCACCCAGCCCTGGAATTTCCCAGGAAAGTGACCAGCATCATGAGCTCTGGTGTCACAGGAAGGAGGTTTGTCTGAAAACAGAGTAACTTCTTTGTTGCAGGACTCACAAGTCTTAAAAGAAGTGGGATTAAAGAAACAAACAAAAAAAAAAAAAAAAAAAAAAGGAAAGACGATGAAGAATAGAGAGAAGTCAGGGACAGGAGGAGTCTGGAATGTTTCTGCTAGTAAAGGGGAGTGTGGCCAGGGATGAGGGGAGAGAGAGAGAGAGAGAGAGAGATAGAGAGACAGAGAGAGACAGAGAGAGACAGAGAGAGACAGAGAGAGAGACAGACTAGAGAAATCTATGTATTTCTAGAGAAAAGAGTTTTTCTTAAAGAGCTTAACCTGGGTAAAGATTTTTCTTTCTGATATTTATTTTATCCATATATTAGACATTCAATACTCATAATATGATTTAATTTTAAAAGGAACAGTGGTTATTTGATACATTGGAATAGGTGTTGAAGACATCCTACTGAGATAGACTGCCAGTGAAACCATCATTTGTACTAAACACCTTCCAAGTGCCCCACTCCCAAGCAGCTCCCCAAGTGCCTGTCCTCAGGGTCAGCACTGTGTCTAGTCCTGCTGCTTGAGTGGACCTGGGCCCTGCAAATCTTACTATGGCCACTAGAGGTCCTACTTCTGTGGTGGGGAGTGGTCAGTGGCTGGGAACTCTGGCTGCTGTCCCAGGTCCAGGGACCATTGCTGATCTGGGCAAAGACTCAGAGCCACAGCATTAAAAGAACCAAAAGTTCAAAAGGCAAGTAAATTTCCTGGTAGGAGACTCTCCCCAATGACTCTCCTCAGTTTTCTGGGGCTGAACTGATATATTGTATCAAGACAACATCTGGTTCTCCCCAGAAGGCTCACCTTCCAAAATGTAGAGACTGTCTTAAGAGCCTCAACCCTAATATTTAAAACTACAAGACTTCTTTTTGAGTACACCTTTCCTTCCCTGTGCACTTTCAATCCCCACCCAACATGTTCAGGGGTGTTTTACACACTTTCATTTTCAAAATACAGCAAAGTTACACATTTAGCATGGAAGCCCAATTAAAGACCAGAAAAACTAAAAAACAAGACTCTCCTTCATTCTTGGATGGCCTATAGGAATTGAGAGGGCAGGGGAAGGTATGTATTTGGCAACATAAATGTTTCATGAGCATTTCCTAATCTTTCCCCAAATTTTTTTGATTCACCATTTATATACATAGCTATATAACCTTAGGAGTATAATTCACACCTTAGCATGTGCACATGCTTCACTCATCTTCCGCCAAACTTCAGTGCCAATGTCTTATCACCACCTTCCCCCACCTCTCCCCACCCCCTTTAGTAACCATCGTATTTTTCATAGAGTCTAAGAAGTTATTTTTGTTGTGTTTTGACAATTTGTTTTCTTTGGTTATTTATAGTCCACAGATGAGTGAAACTCTCAGGTAACTGTCTTTCATTTTCTGATTTATTTCACTCAGCATAATCATCTCTAGCTCCACCCATTTCATCTTTTTAAATAGCTGAGTAATATTCCATTGAGAGTATATCCCAGTTTCTTTATCCAGTTGGCTGTCGATGGTCTCTTATGTTGGTTCCATGTCTTGGCTGCCGTGAATGATGCTGCTATAAACAGGAGAGTAAAAATCTTAAGAAGGACCTAAGTGGATGTTTCTTCAAAGAAGACATACAAATCGTCCACAGGAACAAGAACAAAATGCTCATCATCATTTTCCATAAGGGAAATACAAATCAAATAAGGTATCACCTCACCTCTGTGAGAATGACCTGTATCAAAGAGATTGGAAACAAGAAATGTTAGTGAGGATGTGGAGAAAGGAACACTCATTTCATCGTTGGTGGGAATCTAATTTGGTGCAGCCTCCATGGGAAAAAGTATGGAAATTCCATAAATCTATATGATCCCACACCTTAATTCTAGGTGTTTACCCAACCCCTTTGATAAACTTGCAACACAATTTATTTCATAGAATTAACTCCAGTAATCAATATTTGGAAAAAATGCCCCCAAAGTACAAAGATGAACAAACTGAGCTCAATGCAGTACAGACATGAGATGTTTTTACTTCTTTCCATATGCTCTCCTCTCCTCTCCTGTGCCAAAATGAATGCCCCTTTTCAATCACTGGAAGGTGCATTTCATACATGTCCATTCACTTTTAAGTATTAAAAAACACTTAAAATATTTAAAATATATATTTCACCCCGTCAACTCAGTTCAATTTAATCTCAAATAATCCCCATCCCCAGAGTTAATCAGACCTTGCTGGTGAGACTCTTCCCCTCCACCTTCTGGGTAGGCTTTTCTCTCTCCATTTAAATTTAAAGGCAGAGAGTTGGGGGGTAGGGAGAGAGTGAAACATCCCCTGATAGCTGGTCTTACTGTAGAACTCTCCATGCTGCCCTTGACTCTCTGCAAGGAGACCTGTGGCTTCAGTTTCTCCTGACGGCGAGTCCATATAGCTTCTGCTGGGACCTCATCATGATCCGCCCCTTGTTGCGGGCATGCCTTCACCCAGGGGCAGCCCTCTTGAACAGAACACGGTGCCACAGCTCCAGCCTGGCTGTGCCTCCTGGTGTCCAGTCATCCCATCAAACAGTATGGTCAGGCCCATGCTGCCCATTTCTCTGAACTACCCATGCCTGTCCCCAAAAATTATAGATGCAAAGAACAGATAAAATGCCATAATCTCAGCAAGATTAAAATACGAGCCTCTTCTTGCAGACACCATTAGCTCACCAATGATCCTCCTAGAGGATGACCCACTATGGGACAATTTTCCCTAGCCTTAGTCCCCTCTTTATAGAGGTGGGAATGCAGTGGGGGAACAGGCAGTGGGTATGGGATAAATCCTGCCACTGCACAGTGAGTCCCAAGAGGCTGTGCCTGTACCTGTTGTCTATAGGGGGAGATTCACCTTGGGCCCAGTTGTTTTCAACTTTGGAGATGTAGCCGTAATTCTTGTAAAATTGTATATGTCTTTGAAACCATGTTAGAGCTTGATTCAATCCATGAAATTTTCAGTGGATTTGGGCCAGTGCTTATCTACCAAAAAGAGTCATGAGGACTCAGAAAAGTATCCTTAAATTGAAAGCTAAAGCATTATTTCCAGGCTCCCTCATTCTACCTTCCTTATAAATGATTTAACTGAATTTCATAGGATCCAGGTGGCCTTGGTTGAAGACAGTGGAGACTTGAATTAGGAAGGGATTAATTGGTTAAGGAAAAAGTGTTTGTATGTGCACTCCTTTGTTAGTTGACATAAATTTTCATGGATGCATCTTGGTCATTAAATATGGAATTATTGAAATTAAATATGCAATGCTTGCTCTCTTTGCTTCTGATTCAATAGTCCATTTATTTTTTAAAGATTTATTTATTTATACAAGAACTGGGGTACAGGCCATATGTGCGGGAGGGTGAGAGGATTCACCAGAGACAGAGCGGGGAGCAGAGCAGGCAGAAGGACCGAAGTACACTGCTGAGGGGAGCAGCAGGCGGCAGGAGAGGTCTGCCACACCATGTGGGCATCTTGCCGGCCCGTCGGGATCGAACCGGTGCTACAGAGGCTGCAGACAGCTTCACAGCACTGTGCTCAACTGCCTGCACCACCAGGGAGGCCCTCAGTAGCCCATTTAATAAAGACAACACAGTGGCTGGAAAAAGCATTAAGAAAATCTACAATGTTGCATTATACTTTTCTATCACATCAGTTGGCAAAACCAGATAATGAACTTTTCCAAAGGTTTGCTCAGGTAAACCAGGTTCAGTCTTTGCCTGTTTTACAGGACTCTAGAGCCTCAGGAATACAAAGGACAAATCTGTGTATGTTTCCAAGCTGCTGCATGCTCTGGGAGAGCTGAAGGTTGATGAGTCACTTTTCTATCTGCATGGGACATTTGCCAGCCTGTCAATCTGACTTAAATGATCAAAATGACGGCCCTAAAGTGGGGATTGTGACTCATTTCCTCCAGAACATAGAGAGGGGAGGCAAATGGCATGAAACCATCAATGTATGGCACCAAGGACTGGGTTTAGGGAAGTGACCCAGAAACCCATTTGTGTTTCATAATTTGGGAGTATGTGCTACTGTTGCCCCAGGCTAAGTACAAGGTACATCCTTGGGCCAGGCCGCGCAATGCAGCTCAGCGTAAAAGGCTGGTTCTTAGTCCCCAACTTCTCCTGCTTCCACAGAATCAGGTGAACATCTAGCTGGGGAGAGAGCCTGGGCTGTGGGGTTGAGCAGACATGTCTGTACTTCAGCAAGGAGAGGGAAGGAGGAAAGGGCGGAGATGGTAGAAGGAGGCCCACGATGGGCAGCAGGGGCCTCAAAGAGTAAGATGGGAAGAAGAGTCCACCAGCAAAGACAGGGTTCTGCCATGCATCTGATATGGGTATGTCCCCCCTCTTGTCTTCCCAGACAAGCAGTCATGTCCTCCGCACACCTCAGTGATTTCCCCCAGTGCACAGGTGCCCAGAGGGAGAAGCCCAGAACTATTATGGCCTAATGGGCCCTTGTGCACATGCTGCCTGCAGGGGGCGCTGCTCACACTGTGTCTGTGTGACAGGCCCACTGCGGGGTTGTGTGTTATGTATGTTGAATTTTCATTCCTCTTAGGAGAGAGCCAAGAAAGGACAGCTTATCAGGCCAGTTTAACTCCAAGTCGTTTACATCTCCCTCTCCAAAACTTGGCTCAAGGAGAGCAATTGATCTTAGGAGAAAAGTAGCTACAGTTAAACCAATGAATGCGGAGACTTGACCTGAAGTCTCTGCATGGACACATTTTTCTGTTTTTCTTTGTCTTTTCACCTCCCTCCACGATGTCCTGCCAGCAAAACCAGCAGCAGTGCCAGCCCCCTCCCAAGAGCCCCACCCCCAAGTGTCCCCTCAGGAGCCCAGCACAGTGTTTGCCTCCTCCGGCCTCCTCAGGCTGTACTCCCAGCTCTGGGGTCTGCCATGGCCCCTGCTCAGGGGCCAACTGCTGCCTGAGCCCCCACGGAGGCCACAGGTCCCACAGGGGCCGCAGGTCCCATGGGTGCAGGCGCCAGAGCTCCAGCAACTCTGACAGAGCCAGTGGGCAGCAATAGGGGGGCTCTGACTATGGCCACGACTCTGGGGGCTGCTGCCGACCTGGGATCCTGAGACTGCGAGGAGCTATTTCGGGGGAAACCAGAATCCCAGGGACCAGGCAAAGCCCCCGCCTGATACAGCGGTTCCCACACACCCCATCCGGGTTTCTCCGGGTTGAGCCAGATGTCTTTAGGAGGCTTCCCTGTGTTCCCAAGAGGCTCCATCTGTCTAATGTCCAGTCGCAAAGTCCCCCTTTACCCTGGCTGGGCTGCTGTCCCCACCTGTGAAAAATAGAACTTCTTCCAATTTTCATGAGTACTCAGTTTAATCTCACTGTCCCTCCCCTGGTGGCTGGTGGCCTGGCTTGTGCCTCCTGTGAACCCCCCCACCCAGGGCCAGTCCCGTCCTGCAGAAGATGCAGGATGCTGGACTGGCCACTGACTGGAACGAGGAGGGTCGGTCTGTGTTTTATACTGAATGGTGAGCCCAGGGGGGAGGGGCATGGGGTAGGTCCTGCCACCACCAGAACCAGGGTGAGTGTCTTATGAAGGTGGGTGTGTGCCCCTCTCACATTGGCTCCCGGGATCTACCAGGGGCTACGATTCTCTTTCAGTAAGTAGCTTCTGGCATCGCATCAAGAAACAGAGACTGCATAGTAGCAAATTATCAAAAACTAGGCAGAAAGCAATTCTCAGCAAAGAGAAATGTCCCTCACTGGAACATTGGCAATATGCAATGCGATATTTGCAATATGACATTTGTGACTGATTCTAGATTTCACTTTTATCTAATGGGTCAAGGCCAGAGATGCTGCTAAATATTTATCTAGAAAGTGGGCCCTTACCAGACACTTGCCAGTGCCTTCATCTTAGACGTCTTACCCTCCAGAACTATATGAAATAAATTTATTTTGTTTATATGCCCCCACTGTCTGGTATTTTGTTAAAGTGACCTGAGGGCCCATCACCTGGTGTGTGCGGGTGCCACTTTAGGGGGGATCAGCCCGGCATGGGCCAACTTAGAAGTATAAAATTGGTTGGTTTTGGGGGGTGTAAACAAGGTCATCCACTTTGTAGGGAGGAAAATAAATAGTAATGTTGTAATGGGAGAAGATTAGAGGCTTTCCTGATTACCACTATGACTGTAACAGTAGTGGTGAAACTTGGAGTTTTCTGTTTTGTGGGTCAGGATTTCAGAATGGCTCAACTAGGTAATTCTGATTGGGAGTCTTTCCTGCTTTTGCGCTCAGATGTTGAATGGGTCTGTAGTTCCCTGGAGGTTTGATTGGGGTGGACATCCAGGTAGGATCACCTAGGTGAGCACCATTGACGCTGGCTACAGCTACCACCCACCCCAGAGTCTCTGGCATGAGGGTCTCAGTGTAATCCTGAGCCTTGTGACATGCTTCTCCCAAGACAATCAGGTGGGATACGCATGGCCTCTTGTGACTGAACCCCAGCCTCACAGACCATAACTTCTAGCATTTTCTATGGGTTAAGCAACCCAGTTACAAGCCAGCCTAGGGGCAAGAGGAGGAGACATAGACTCCATCGCTCTGTGAGAGGAGTGTCAAAGTATTCTGAGGCATGTTTTTGAACCATCATTGTGGAGATATTGACACTATCATTCTCTCTCCAGCTGGCATTACCTTTTCCTGAAGGCCCAACATAAACTCGTGTCCCCACAGCATTCTGAAAAAAACTCAGATTTGGGCCATGGTTGTAACATGTTTAGGTCTTGATGAGGATGGTTGCTCATAAAACCTTGCACAACCACGTTCTGAGCCAGCACACTCTTCTGCCTCCTGCTATCTCAGTTTGCTCCCCTTTTAGATGTAGTTTCTCTCAGCTGGCAGCTTTATTTCTTCCTTCTTCCCAGAAGCCTCCTGCCCAGGGACTCTTGGCTCTGGGGTTCCGTGTATTCTTAGTCACCTTAACTGAGTCACCCCAAGGTGACATCTTGCTCCTGCCCTGTAATCAAGAGCCAGTTTGAAGGTCAAAGACCTCACCCACCTCCCACGCGTGATACCAGTGACAACATCTGGACACTTTACTCCTGTCAGGACAAAAGGAACTGATGCCCAAAGGCTATAACTCAGCCCCAGGAACTTCCTCCACACTATTATAGCAGGCTTAGTAATTTCACTACTTGTGAGTGTCCATTATGTCTGCTACAGTATTGCTCCTCAAGGTTGGAGCCCACTTATGTAAGCACATTTCTGAAATTTGCACTTGATTCATGTTGTATGAGTGGAAGGATGGATGGACAAATGGCAGGATGGACAACAGTTGGATGTATGACAAAGCATAAACAACTAACTTTCAGAAGTGTGAGGACAAGAACCAGGTATTTGGACATCTTGGGGTCTTCCTGTGTCCCTTTTATCAGAAATATATCTGGGCATCTACAGAGGCCTGGGACTTGCAGTTTGAAGATCTACCACTCAGAATATAACGCTTCCTGTCTCCACTCTCCATATCCCACCATCTTTTTCCTGACTGTAAATCAAAGGAGGAAGGGAAAAAAGTTGGGGGCTTAATCCATAATCATCTTGAACCAGGATCTCTGCTCAAGGCCCTTTCTGCTTCCCTGCTGCATTCAGGTTACCTAAACTGTGGATTTGGGGTCACAGGGTTGGAATCAGCAAAAAGATGGAGAAGGGGCAAGAGGGCAGGAAATAGACATTTATACATAAAGGACAGTCCCAGCTCCCTGACTTACAAAAGTTCAGATTCATACTGATACAAGTGACATACATTCAGTGGAAAACATCCTTTGAATTTTGAGCTACAGCATTCTGTTTCTCACTTTCAGTACAGTATAAAACAATTTGTTATGAAATAGGTTTTATATTACATGATTTTTCCCAAGGGTAGATTAAAGTTTTATGCACACATTTATGGTCAGTCAGGCTAAACTATGATGTCTGGTAGGTAGGAAGATATCAACTTGTGATAATTTCCATTTTTAATGGGTTTATTGGGACATAACCCCACCGTATGTCAAGGAAGATCTGATTATAGTGATAGCTATACATCAGTGTTATGCAGGGCTTTATTTTATTCCCCCCTGTATCACTAAGCTGAGATATCCTGCCAGGACAAACTGCAGAAGCCTCCGTCTCCTCCCCCCCTCCCAAATGCCTCACCCTCAAGCATCCCTTAGATCATTTGCCTCCAGCCTCTTTCCACTGTGGTTCCAGCTCTAGGGGAAGCTGCTACCTGAGCCTCCAAAGAGCCCACAGATCTGACACCCCAATCAGGGCACTCAGGAGACCCCCAAGTGCTGCACAGCTTGGAGGTCTGAAGGTCAGCCCTCCTGGGTCATGAGGGCCACAGAGCCTGAGGCTGGAGGAAGCAGAGGGGTGAGGGCTGCTGGGTCTGCACTTGTCTCGACCTCTCAGCCTCTCCTTGAGTGGATCCTCCAGGGGTTCTCTGAAGCAACTGCACTGCCCAGGAAACTCCTTCCTCCCCTTTGCTTTCTGGAGTTCTATATTTACTTTCAACTCACGCCTCTGTCTTTGACCTTGGGAACTGACATATACCCCCCATGTGAGTGTTATGGCGATTTCCCAGAGAAATCAGGTGGCACTCAGAGAGGTGGAGAGAGATCTACTTGTCACACAGGTGGGCTCAATGGGATCACTCCCGAAAATGCTGAGCCCCCAAGAATAAAAATGGCAGGGTTTTATGCAGTTTGTATAAGGAAACTAGCTATCCCATCCATCATAGCATAAGCATTCAGGAAGGGGGTCAAGGTAGCCACGGCTACCACTTGTACAAGCAGTGTAGTACACCCAGCAACTTCTCTGCTCCAGCAAGAAGCAGACTCTAAGGAGCAGACTCCCCCAAGCAGCAGACTTGGGAAACTTCCTGCTTCATGAGCACCATCCCCTGGACCAGAGAAGGGGGGAGTAGGTTTTCTTCCACTCAAAGGGAATCTCTGGACCGAGATGAGGGAAGGTCAGCAGCTGTCAGGGAAAGTCCTCATGTATTCTGACACCAAAGTGAGTCCCCCAGGTGCTGCCGTCTTCCCCGCCCCACGCTACTTCCACTCCTGAGTCACCTTTCCTTTCCTCCCCACTGACCCACGCTCTCCAGGCCGCATTTTCTACCCAGCCCACATGCTCCAGAAACCTTCATTGAGTGAGCTTTCCCCTGTCTCTTCCCTGGGCCCAGTCTAAAATCCTTCACTTTTCCTTCTATCTCTGTCTTCATATGATGGCTGGCTAGATATTTTGCAGTTTCATCCTCTGGCCTCATTCTTCTCTGCCCCTTTTGATTCTCTATCCCTCTTACCCCATCATTCAGTCACTTGGCGGGGCCCCCCAAAACAATGTTCTTACAGGAACTCCATGAACAGACCCTGGGATGCCAACAGCAGATCAGATCCCCGCTCATTTCACAAAAAAACAACACAAGACTTTCATTAATTTGCCCCACCAGTCCTGCTCCAAAGGCCACCGCCATCCTAACCACCCCCAGGCTCCTGTGAGTTGGGGTGGTATGAGACAGAAACCCCGTGTTGGGCGGCAGGCTGGGGAGAAGACATGAATGTGTCAGACAAAGGTTGTGCTGAGAAGGAAGTTTTATTTTTTTTTTCCCCCCCACAGGAACAAAGTAAGAGGGAGCATTGAGCATTCTATCTTCTGTAGAATGTGAAGCTAGCCCCAGCAGTGCTGGGGGCTCTGGAAATCTCCAATAGGTCTCAGCAGGAGAGAGGAGGTGGAACAACTGGCTCCTGCTGGGGCTGCGTCCCTCAGGTTGGAGCTCGCCTCCTTTCAGGTGTTTTCACTTCATCTCATGGTCCAGGTCAGCAGCAGCCCCCAGAGCCGCGGCCACAGCCAGAGCCCCCCGGCCGCTGCCCAGTAGCACTGTCACAGGAGCCAGAGCTCTGGCGCCAGCACCCATGGGACCTGAGGCCCCCATGGGAGCTCAGGCAGCAGCCAGCCCCGGAGCTGGGGCCATGGCAGCCCCCGGAGCTGAGCGCACAGCCCGAGGAGGCCAGAGGCAAGCACTGCGCTGGGCTCTTGGGGGGGCACTTGGGGACAGGGCATTTGGGGGCGGGGCACTTGGGAGGGGGCTGGCACTGCTGCTGGTTCTGCTGGCAGGACATCGTGGTGGGAGGAGGGTGAGCCTGGACAAAGACAAAGAATATGTCTCAATCAAGTTCTCATCTTCGCGGGTTTTGTCAAGCACATCCCCCCGACCAGGCCGCTTTCTAAGTCAGGATCTGTGCAGAGAAATGGGAACACGGGACACAGACATACATGTGCATAAAGCTGCTCCCCGGTGTCAGATGGCTCCTGTGCACCCTGACAACATGCTCAGAGCAGGAGTGGGAAGGATCCCTGAGGACCTGAGGCTTTGGGGGTTCACAGACCCAGACAGGTCCTCCATGTCCTTCCTCAGCACACCCTCCCCACTGCTGCCCCTGTGGGGCCCTTTCAGCTGGATCCAACCGGGTCTGAGTCTGTCTTCCCAGCACTCCCAGCTGAGGCTGTGACCCCTGTAGATACTCACCGGGCACAGAGGAGGCAGGAGAGGCTGTTCCAGAGGAGGCTGTGCATGAGGAGCCCACGGCTGGAGCCCTTTTATCCTGGGCAGGGTGTGATGCAGGGCCTGAGCATGTGGCTGCTTTCACATGAAGGGAGGGGACAGTCTGGCACCCTCCCAGGACTGACCTGCCATTCATCATCTTCCTGGGTATGACCAAGATGCCTGACTCAAGGGAACCAGGAAGCTCTTTGACTTCCCCTCTCACTCACCTACTGGGGGTCCCTCCCCCACAAGCTTCATTGAGCTCACACTCCCCAAAATAGTCTCTGCCCAGGGGCTTAGCTAGAAACTAGGCACATGTGGATGAATGTGGTACTTTTCTGTTTCTGGGTAGCTCGCAATCTGTCAAGAAGAAGAGAGAGAAATGTTAACACATGGACCTCCCTGGTGGCTCAAGGGGTTGACTCTCAGCACTATCAGGCTATCGCCAGCCTCTGTAGCATGAGTTCCATCCCCGGGTGGGCAGGGAGCTATCCCACATGGCGCAGCAGACCTCTCTTGTCTCACCCGCTGCTCCCCTCAGCAGTGTATTTCAGTCAATCTGCCTGTTCTGTTCCCCATTCTGTCTCTGGTGAATCCTCTCACCCTAGCACCTCTGGCCTACACCCCAGTTCTTTTATACATAAATAAATAAATCTTTAAAAAAAAGAAATATCAACACACGTATACATACAGTATCAAACATCAAGTGCTAGATGCTGTAGGCAGCTTTGCAGAACGTCTTCAGACTGGGGGTCATGGGGTTGGGGGGTCAGCCTCCCTCCACCTGCACAAAACCAAAGCTCCCTGCCCCTCAGATATCACCAATTACTGTCGCTTGCGCCCTTGGGAATGAGATGAGGGGGTAAAAGGATGGAGGAGTAGAGTTGAGACCTTGTCTGGGCAAGCAGAACACCAAAGAAGATCTCATGGCATCTGGGAACCTAGTAATGGGGTTCGTGAGAAGGAGGGGGGTGGAGGTAAGTGCATTGTTGATGGGTAGGGGGCTTCAATAGACCAGACAGTATCTGAAGTGTGACTATGTTCTATAAGCAAACTGAAGATTTTTCTCATTTGAATTTACCATTTATTATTCAATATTTGCTATATTGCCAAAAAAATATAGCTACCAAGAACTCCACCAAAATTTAAATATTCCATTTAAATAAAATATTTTTCTATAAAATTATATTACCTATTTGTTTTATGACTTGGAAAAATGGTGATGACCTATTTATAGTTACAAACAAAATTTATAAAGCAATATGCATGGTCATTCATGTAACATTTTAAATCAAATGCTTTGTAGTAGGTGTGTTTCGTTCTTCTATGAGTATTAAAGCTTATATGACTGGCTCTATGTTTTTAGAGAAAACATGGACTCTGTAGGGTACTTTAATATCCTGATTGCTTTTGTTCTACTTCAAAACTATTCTCTTTGAAACAGAGAGAATAACTCTGCAAGGTGACCACTCCAGGAGTCCCTTCCCCAAGAGAATAAGTATCCCACCATCCAGAGACATCAGAGGAAGCACAGAGGCTGGTGTGGATGAAGGAAGTGGAGAGTTCGTGCCTTGTTAATACCACTGGCATTACGGAGGTAGGCATCCAGCCTCTCAGGTTTACTACCTTGGCTGTATTTTGATTAGACCATATAGCTTATATGTCAAAGATGAGTCTCTCTTTCCTATTCATCAGAGTTAATTGTAGTTCAAGACTCTCCTGTCATCACAATCAATCTATATGGTGACACTCCCCTGTGACATCTATAGGTAAGATGACAATTTGCATGCCATAAAATCCACCCTTTTAAAATGGACATTTATATATTTATATTGTATATTTACAAAGCTATGCAACCATTATCACTATCTAATTCCAAAACATTTTTATCATCCCTAAAGGGAACTCATTATCCATTGGCAGTCATTTTCCATTCTTCCCTGTCTTTCTGGTAATCACTAAATTATGTTTTGCCTCAACAGATTTGCTGATTCTAGACATTTCTTACAATGGTGTCACAGAACATGGGGTCTTCTGTGTTGGCCTCTTTCACTTAGCATATTGTTTTCGATGCTCATTCATATTGAGGCAGCATGTAGCAGTACTTTATTCCACCTTATGACAAAATAATATTGCACTTGATGGTATACCATATCCAGTTTTTGCATCCCTTGATGGACATTTGGGTTATTTCCACATTTTTACTATTATGAATAATACAACTGTGGTCTTAATCTTTACTATTCCTTTCCTTTTGCTTTAGGTTTAGTTTGCTGTTCTTTTTCCAGTGTCTTAAATGGAAGTTTACAACATTGATTTAAGATTTTTCTTCTTTTTTCATATAGACGACTACTATCTTGATGACTATCTATCTTGATGACTATAGATTTCTATCTTGATGACTATAGATTTCTCTCTTGGCACTCCTTTTGTTGAATTTTGTAAGTTTTAATATGTTGTGTTTTTTAAAAATTCATTTCCAAGTATTTTTCTGAGTTTCTTTACAATTTCTTCATTACTTAAGACATATATCTGAATTGTTCAGTTTTCCTTCTGTTTCCCTGACCCAAGTGGACATTTGGAAGTCTGCTAGGCTTGAGCTGTGTTCTGGAGTCCCTCTAAGAGTGTGGCTGGCGAAGCAAGAAGCCCCAGCTTCATGATGCTATGATTTGCACCAGCAGGGATGGGAGTTTATGAAAGTGTCTGAAATGGCCACTTTTTTTTGTATCACTTCACTCTGCCATGAGGATATGTCCCCTGCAAGACTATCAATCCCAGACACTCACCTGGTAAGAGAACACTCGTAAACTTTTAGCACAGATAGGATGGAGCCACCTAGAGACATCTGCAGCACAAGTTAAGCATAAAATGTTTACCTTCTTACTTCCCCATGTCCCAGGCCCCTGTCTCCATCAGAGCAGAAGGGACCCCCAAGGTGAAGGAGGAAGTGGAAGATGAGTGACAATTGATCCTGTTTCTTTCCAAATGCAGCACCTTAGGAGAGGGTGGCATGGGAGCAGTTACAATTTTTGTACTGAGTTATAACATCTGAAAAGTACCGGATCATTTCAAACCCCTAAAGATGTTACAAAGTTACGGAATATGTTTCAGATATCACCAAAGATCAGCCTTGAAGAATAGCAAAAGACCGTGGTTGGAGGAAAACAAATTCTTAGTATCTCACTGATTTCAGACATTTAAATAAAGTAGTAAAAATCCTTGAGCAATTTTTGTTCCAAAGGCCTCTCTTGGTGCCTCCTACATTTCCACTCTCAGTCAATAAATTAAAAAGTGCATAATTTCCTAAGTTGTGCATTTAGAAAAACAGTCATTTCTGGAGTTAGTAATATCATTAAAATAAGGTTTTGTGGTTTAATGTGCAAGGCTTCAGATGTCAACACTGGAAAGTTTTGCTCCTCCAAGTCTATGTCACCCTCAAGTCCTCCCATTTTTATCAGCCAGTGTAGTTGGTCTGTAATCTTTCTGTCATGACCTTGAGTTTTCTGCAACCCTCAGAGTGGTCAGTGGGCTTCTGAAAGAGCCAAGGGATGGGTGGAATTATCTCACAGCCTAGAGAGTCTGGGTTGTCAAGAGAGGCTTGGGTTAGCCGATGGATTTAGAATCAGTTTAATTATTTCAAAGTCTCACACAGGTACAAAGGGTATCCAGGCAATAAAAACTAGAATGGAGAGTGGGGAGTGAGTGGGTTTTTGGAGATCAGAGGGGCTGAAATATCTGGTGAGAACTGAGCGTGTTCTCCATTAGAGGTTCTAAATTTTGACCCCACAGTGAAATTATCTTGGCAGTTTTTTTAAATTAAATTTATTTATTGATATACATGTTACATCATTGTTCTATTTTTGGCACTGATTTTTTAATTTCTATTTTTTAAATTTTATTTATTTTTTTATTTATATATATTTTATCTAGAAAAATTTTTTAAAAAAGCAACTCTCTGACTCTTTATCCCCAAAGGCATTCATTGACATAGTCTGCAGTGTACCCTAATTATCAGGATTTTTAATATCACCCAAAGGATGCCAATGTATGACCAGCCTGAGAAGATCAGATCATATGAGAAGGAAAAGAAAGATGAAGATTGAAGAACAGGATTCCCTGTAGCCTTCTCTACCTGTTGCCCATGAACCAACACAGCTCTTTGGCAGGCAGTATGTATTTCTGGCCAATCAGAAATTCTGATTCTGTTTCTCGAGTCTCACACCTTGCCATGTTCTCCTGCAAACCTCCCCTCCAGCTCCTCACCTGTCTATGACACACAGGACTGAGGTTCTGCCCGTGGGGCTGGGAGCTGGGCGCCTGAAGGGCTGAAGCTCCATGCTCAGGGATCCCTGTCTGGGCACCTGGAGGAGAGAGCCGTTGTCCCGGGAGTTCTAACCCACAGGGGTTTGGACAGGAATTTCTCACCAGTCCCCGTTCCCTGTGTCACACCGGGAGGTTGCAGGGACTCGTGTTAGGGAGGGAAGGGGACAGCGAGCATGTTTTCCTATGAGAAGGGACCTGTTCAGATAGCTGTTCCTTAACTTTCTGGTGGTCTTGTTTTCTTCTATCCCTCCCACTCTTTCTTTGTCCATTCCTCTTTCCTTCCTTTCTTTTTTCATTCTCTAAAATGTCACAAAGGGCCTCCCCGGTGGCGCAGCGGTTGAGCGCTGGGCTGCGAAGCTGCCCGCAGCCTCTGCAGCGCCAATTCGATCCCTGGCAGCCGACAAGGGTCCCACATGGTGCAACAGACCTCTCCTGCTGCCCGCTGCTCCCCTCAGCAGTGTATTTCGTCTGTCTGCCTGCTCTGCTCCCCGCTCTGGCTCTGGTGAATTCTCTCACCCTCCCGCACTTCTGACTGTACCCAATGCTTGTATAAATAAATAAATAAATATTAAAAAATGATAAAATAAATTAAAAAATAAAATAAATAAAATATCACAAAAACTGATACCACACTGGGTCTGGTGCGCCAGGAAATCAGAGTGAATAAGCATGGGCCTGGTGGAGCAGCCCACAGGATGGCGGGCGAGCGGGCGGGTGGGCAGCCCATCAGCTGTGAGCCAAGGTGATGACAGGTGACGCAGACATGTGCAGAGAGGCCTCAGGCTCGAGCAGGAGCTCTTGGGTATCAGCCTCCTGTTGGTTGGTGTGCTCAGATATTGCACTGGTATCCCCTGGGAGCAGCTGAGAGGAACTTGGGCCCCTAGGAACTGAGCGAGGGTTTACAGAAGGAACAGTGGACTGTGGAGCCTGAGAGAGCATATGGGGGCTGGTGCAGGGGGGAGCCTGAGAGACACTCATGAAACCAGAGGCAGAGGGTCCCCACAAAGAGGGGGAGTGATCGCTCTGAAGCTTGAGGGCAGCACATGACTGACAGAAGGGACCAGAATAACATGCTCACAACGTGCTGGTTGTGGAATTAGATAATCCTGACCTTGCCCCCCTGTTTCTTCAGGAGCAAGCTACCTGCATGGCAGTGTTTGGGGAGAATAATGGCCATACTCTTAGGAGGGCACAATGCCATAGATTTTTAGAGGTGAAATCAGAGCTGTAAATAAGAAACAACCTGTATCCAATGAAAGATGTGTCATGGAATCCTTTACTCTGTTTCTGAGTTTCAGGATGGTTCAGGAAAGGTGAGTCACCTAGGCTGGACAACCAGGGGAGATTTAGCTGAAAGATAATTATAATTACCTTCGGTGAATAATAATTAGATGTGGAAGTGCTATTATGTACAGTTGACATGATGCAATTGAATTGACTAACATCTGCTAAAACTGCATTTAAATCTACTGTGGACATTTTTCTTATTTTATTTTAAACTAGAGATGTATTCCCCTCTTAAACAGAATTACACTTAAGAATAGGATAAATATGGGACCTCCCCGGTGGTGCAGCGGGTTGAGCTCAGCACTGTGAAGCTATCTGCAGCCTCTGCAGTGTGGATTCGATTCCCAGCTGGTCAGGGAGAGATCCCCATGGTGAGGCAGACCTCTCCTGTCGCGCCTGCTGCTCCCCTCAGCAGTGCTTTCAGTCAGTCTGCCTGTTCTGCTCTCCACTCAGTCTCTGGTGAATTCTCTCACCCTCCCGCACCTCTGTCCTGTACCCCAGTTCTTGTGAAAATAAATAAATCTTTAAAAAAAAAAGAATAGGACAAATATTTTACATCACACATACAATTGAAAATTAGAGTTTGAGATAAAACATTTTAACAGTAAATGTGTGTGTGTTTATTCTGTTGCAGGAAGGTCTGCCAAGGTAAGTGCCCAATGAGAGATGCTCAAATATGGTAGAACAGGGAGGAAAACAAAAGCATTCACAGAACTGGTGCAAACTTGCTTTTTCACTGGGACTTTGGAGGGAGAAAGGAGAGGGTCTGGGAGGGACATGAGCCCAGAGGCCTATATTCTCCCATCACCTTTAGTGGTTCATTGGCTGGTGTGACTTGACAATTGCCATTGTATGAAAGCAAGAAGTGATCATATGAATTTATGACAGCAGCAAAGCCAGTATGATTTGGTCTCAATATTTTTCCCAGGCTGGGGTTCTTGATTGTGTGAATCAAACCTACACCCTGCCTCCCCTATCCAAGGGTATGGCAGCCTCCAGACAGAGACACTGCATTCCTCTGCTGCATTGCCAGGAAATCAGAAACTGTCTTTCTTATCTCTTTCGTATGTCCAGGACCTACAGTTCTGCTCATAGTGGGTGCTTAAGAAATAGCTTCTGAATCAATGAATTACTGACTGTTGAGTCCTGGATTGCGATGGGGGTGCTCCTGATGGAACCTGGGGCATCACCCCACTACTGAACTTTCACCTGTTGGGGTCCAGTTTCAGGGACAGCATCACAAGCTTCACAGCTGTGGCTTTCACTCCACTGTGCTGGTGTTGCAGGTTCAAGCTTCACTTTGGGTCCAGCACTATTTCTTCTCCCTCCTGGTGCACTCACTGACTGCAGGGATTGTGGCTACTTCAGCACTGAGAGCTTGAGACTGATAGGGGTTCTAAACCCCCAAATCTCAGTCTACAGTCTTGGTGGGTGACAGACTGGATTACTTCAAGGGCTGAGTCCAGCTTCTCTGGAAGCCGATGTGCATTTACAGTGTGGCCCAGCACTGCAGCCACGCTCCACATGGCAGCGCAGCTCAGCTCCTGCACTGTGTGCCTCTGGGTCACCAGCACACCCCACCCATGAGGCTGAGTGAGGTCTCACACTGCTGGGGTGACTGACCACCCAGAAGCTTTTCCATCCCGAATTTATTTTATGTTTTCACCATGGCCTTATACTGCTCCTATCCTTGGAGTCGCACTCTCCAAGAATTTCTCAGGTCTGGGGTGACAAGGTTTTCATTGTGATGTATCCAAATCTGGCAGATCTGAGGGAAAGGTGTGGACCTGAGTGAGTTACTCCTTGTCAGAGTATGTCTGGAAGCAAATTAACTGGGAGTCCTTTTTCCATTAAATCTCATGATTTTAAAAGTTCTGAGATCTGGATGCTAAAGTGAAATAGTTTGACATTTTCCAAGATCAAATTTCTTCTCATTGAGAACTGCCTTGTGCCTAGTTTTTTAGTATTTGCTGCTATGCAATCTCTGTTTCTTAATGGGATGCCGAAACTGCTCACAAAAAGTGAATTGTAGCTCCTGGTAGAGCCTGGGAGGCACCGTGAGAGGGGCATCTACTCACTTTCTTAGGACAGTTGCCCTGGTCCTGGTGGTGGCAGGACCTGCCCAATGCCCCCTCTCACCAGGGTCAACATCTAGTATAAAACAAAGCCAGACCCCTCCTCGTTCAGTGAGGGCCTAGTCCAGCATCCTGCACCCTTGGCAGGATGGCGATGGACGTGGGGGCAGACAGAGGACCAGTCACCAGTAACCAGGAAAGACAAAGTGAAGTAACACATGAGCACTGATGTAAATGAGGAAGAGAAGCTTTATTTTTCACAGTTGGGGTTAGGCACCCCAGTCACAGGCAAGGAAAGGGGGGAACTTTGAGATTCTAGACATCAGATAGATGGAGCCTCTTGGGACGACAGGGAAGCCTCCCTGGGACATCTGGCATAGCTGCAGAAACCAGGATGGAGTGTGTGGGAACAGCTGTGTCAGGCAGGGGCTTTGCCTAGCCCCTGGGATTCTGGTCTCCCCTGAAATGGCTCCTTTCAGCATCAGAAGTCCAGGTCAGCAGCAGCCCCCTGAGCCGCGGCCACAGCCAGAGCCCCCCGACTGCTGCCCACTAGCACCACAGGAGCCAGAGCTCTGGCGCCTGCACCCATGGGACCTGTGGGAGCTCAGGCAGCAGCCAGTCCCAGAGCTGGGGCCATGGCAGCCCCCGGAGCTGAGCGCACAGCCCGAGGAGGCCGGAGGCAAGCACTGCGCTGGGCTCTTGGGGGGGCACTTGGGTGTGGGACACTTGGGTGTAGGGCACTTGGGAGGGGGCTGGCACTGCTGCTGGTTCTGCTGGCAGGACATCGTGGCGGGAGGAGGATGAGCCTGGACAAAAGAAAAATGCCTGTCAGTTCAGATCCACAATCCGATTATCTCCTCACTCTTGGTTTCCTGGACCAGCTGCTTTCTGACCAAGGGATGAGGAGGTACTGGGACATGCAAGATGCCTCCCCCTGTGCTCTCCACCCAGGACCTGAGGCTGCCAAGCTACTTGGGGATACAGGATTTTTTCCCGGGGGAGACACACAGAAGATGCACCCACAGGGAGAGCTTCTGAGGGACGACGTCCCAGGAACATGTGTGGACAAGAAGAGAATGAGCAGGGGAGGGAATCGTGTGTTCCCATGGCTTATGCCGGTCACAGAATTCCTGTCACTCCTTCCTGGCCTCCCTTGCCCCATTGTTTCCTTCTCTGTGTCCTCATCGCCAGGATTTCCCTCCAGACCCCTCTGTCTCCCTCCTCTTTAGTTCCAGTCCAGCATCTCAACTGGAGTCTCAACCTTGCTGGGCACTCACCAGGTGCAGAGGAGGCAGGAGAGGCTGTTCCCGAGGAGGCTGTGCATGGGGAGCCCAGGGCAGGAGCACTTTTATCCTGCGCAGGGTGTGATGCAGGGCCGGAGCACACGGCTGCTTTCTCATGCAGGGAGGGGACCGCCTGGCACCCTCCCAGGAGGGTGCAAGTCCCTTACCTGGCACTTGCATAATGTCCAGCTAGGTAGGTTCAAGGAGGAAGCATGACTGTCCACATAGCCCCACCCCTACCCCCAGGTGCAGGGAGCCTGACCTGCCATCCTCCTTCTTCCTTTCTGCTTTCTGCTTGCATGCCTCCTGCAGACTCTCTCTAGTGCTTTTCTTGGAACAGGTTTGACAAGGAAAGAATTGTGTTGTTGTTTTTGGTTTTTTATGTTTGCTTTTTATTATTTCTCTGAGCTGTTGGTTTTACTGAGTTTTTAGCCTGAGGGTTTTTCATTTTCCTTCCATTTATCTATATATTTAATAAGACAATAGCTTTTGGGCCTCCCCGGTGGCGCAGTGGTTGAGCGCTGGGTTGGGAAGCTGCCCGCAGCCTCTGCAGCACCGGTTCGATCCCCGGCCACTGGCGAGGGTCCCACATGGCGCGCAGACCTCTCCTGCTGCCCACTGCTCCCCTCAGCAGTGTACTTTGTCGGTCTGCCTGTTCTGTTCCCCACTCTGTCTCTGGTGAATCCTCTCACCCTCCCGCGCTTCTGACTATACCCAGTGCTTGTATAAATAAATAAATAAATAAATATTTAAAAAAAGACAATAACTTTTGTCTAGCACATTGTTTTCAGTGGAAGTTTTTTCTTTTTTTATCAAATATTGTTGATTTGGTGTTTGTTTACATGACATATCATTTCGGAGGTACAGCTTCACACAAGACATGTGCACAGGCTTTTTTTCACCGCCCTCCTGAGCTCCTGTGCATACACATTGTCAGGGATTCCCTGCTAGCCTCTCACCCCACGCCCCTGTAACCACCATATTTTTTGCAGTCTGAGAGTTATCCTTTTGTGTTTTGCCTGTTTTGTGGGTTTTGTTGTTGTTGTTGTTTGTCTTTCATATTCTACAAATGTGTCAAACTATGCAGTAATTGTCTTTCATTTTCTGACTTATTTCACTCAGTATACTCACCTCAAGTTCCATCCATATTGTCACAAAAGACACAATTTCATCTTTTTTTTTAATAGTTGTGTAGTATGCCACTGAGTATATCAATAACAATTTCTTGAGTATATCACAGCAGACTCACAGACAAATGAATAAATCATAAGATAAATTCTTGTGGTAAACATAATGTGCACAGTGTCTCCAGCCTACCCCAGTGGCCAAGGCCTTCAAAGTAATCCATGAGCTTCCAGAGCTCCTGGCAGTGAGTTGTGTGGACAGTGGATTGGGCCTGGGGCAAGAATCTTCTGTGGAGGAAGTGCGACCCCTCTCATGATTATTGGCACCTGGGAATGACAGGGAGCTTGGGGCATGAGATGAGCAGAGCCAAATTAGGTTTTGATAGCAATTAAATATATTGAACAGTTGACCATCTACAGGGCTTTTTTTTAATGGATTTGTATAAATTAAAACCTATTGAATATTTGAATTGATTGAATCATGCTAGAGTCAAAGGAAAATACAGTCATAGTTACAAACTTCAATAATCCATACATAATGTATTAATTTTGCTATTACCTTTGATATCATGGACTTCTATTGTCTTATGGAGAAAAATGTTCACGGTCTGTTGTTTGTTGGCAAAAAGCAGATGAGAAAACAGTACACACAGTTGACTAAGTGATATCTCAAATGAAGCCCTTTTTTTAATTAACATTTTATTTTTTAATTAATATTTTATTTTATATAATTCTTACATCACTTTTCATTTTTGCACAATGTATGCATTATTATTTTGGTTATAATCCCCATTCAATTGCACCCCCCAGCCCTTTTTATAGGGGTTGGTGTTGTGGTATCATTTTAAAGGGTCAAAACTCAAACATCCCCCCCTTCTTTGCTCAGCAGACAAGAATGGGAGGTTTGAATAGATAACGGGGACCAAATTTTTGCCATGGAAACCATATCATAAAACCTTGGGAGGCTTGAAAAGATAAGGGGAACCAACCCACAAAACTTACATATGATCAAAAAAGGTAGTGGGAACTTCAAGGAATGCAGAGCTAATCCTGACCCAACACCCCAGCAGATGTTAACCTACAAAAATGGGTGCCTTGTATCCTTGAAAATCCAGAAAAAGCAGGGTATAAAAATGAGGCTGAGGACCCCTCCCCAAGGCAAAACAACATTCCTACCTGGTCCACTGTTGCCTTCAGCATTATCCTCAATAAATGCAGCTTTTCTGCCCTCTAATCTGTCTCCAGCCTCTACCATGACGCTGGTTCATAATTTTCTTCTTTTTTTTAATATTTATTTATTTATGCATACAAGAACTGGGGTATGCGCCAGAGTTGTGGGGGGTGAGAGGATTCACCAGAGAGAGTGGGCAGCAGAACAGGTAGATCTAATGAAGTGCACTGTTGAGGGGAGCAGCGGGCGAGTCAGGAGAGGTCTGCTGTACCATGTGGGTTGCTCCCTGGCTGGCCGGAATCAAACTCCTGCTGCAGTGGCTGGCGACAGCTTGATAGCACTGTCTTTAACCCCTGTGCCACTGGTGAGGCACTTCTTATTAAAACTTTAGTTCAAATTCCAACCATCAAAACAGAGCACCAAATATCTTCAAGTTCTAGAAAAAGCCCTGGAGATCTAGAGCCAATCTAGATACTAACAAGAAACTGTAGAAGATCTGCTATTTACACCATTATAAAATAGAAAACGAAAAATGTCAGAATGGAGAATGATTTTCCTAGCAAAACGGTGTTGTTATCTCCTTGCTACTACCCCAAGGAAGGGCAGAAACACCTCACATGACAAAGTTCAAATTCAAGGTTTCCAGCACTGCTGCCCCCAGATCCCTGCTTAGGAGGGGCAGCAGGTACCAGTGGCCATGGATTGAACCCTGCAGAAAGGAAACTTAGCAGGGTCACAGAAGGGGAGGCCTTGGATATGCCCCCCATATCAGGGAACTCTGCTGTGGGCATATCTCTTGCAAAGCTGAGCTCTCACACCTTCAGCTCATCAGAGATTCCTCATTCTGTGTCTTTCACAAAGAACCCCTGGAAGCCTGCTGAGCAGGCAACAAGAACAAGTCAGATACATTTTCTGTCTTCCTTTGCCCTTTTCACTAGGACTGAAGATATCAGAAGCTACAGAAAAAAAAAAAAATGACCAGAAGGTGGTAGAGCAGGTGAAAGAGAAGAAAAATGTCTAACTACATCCCTGCACTGAATTCCCTGGAGGAGGGCAACTGATATTGAAGTAACTGACGCTGAAGTTTCAAACCGAAGTAAGAAAGATTCAAACCTTCTTTACTATCCTTGTAAAGTTATCAGGAATTCTCTTGGCATTTCAATTTCAACATGGTAGGAAAGAGAGAACTGTTGAGAGGACCAACTGGGGGATGGGCGTGAGCAGGCAAGACAGGAGAAAGAGAGGCAGGGGCAGGACAGACAAAATAAGCAGGGCCAGGTGTTAGGGGGTTAGTATCTGAAATGACTGTGAGGGATTTCTGCTGCTCCTTGTTGGTAAGGGTGGGCATGATTTCTTTTGTGTTTTCTGAACTTGGATTTGTGTGTCTTCCAGCAGAGCACTGGACTGCGTCTGGTGACTTGTCCTGGGAGAATTGTATTCTGGGGAGTGCAGCCAGGACGGGGAACACGGGAGGCAACTGGTATAGACTTAGGCCCAAGTTCAAAGATGAGGGTGTAGACCTTAGCAACTCATTTCCTGGGAGAGCTATGTGATTCTGGGCAGGGAATGAGAGCCAAGAGCCAATACAACTACAAAGCAAACACTTCTTAGAAGAGGAGTTGCTTTTAGTCAAATTGTGATACTGAAATAGGGAGGAGGCCTGTTCACCACAGTCCTTGAAGCAGGTTCATTTTCAGCCTGACCCACTGAGCTGTGGCTCATACTTCTGGGTGGTTCCTGGGGCTCCCCGGTGGCCCTGACGCAGTGGGGAGGGGAGGGGAGGCAACGTGGAGCAGGAGCAGGGTGGGCACAGAGGATGTGAGCTGGACCTGGACAGGAAGAGCCAGTGTGCTGCGCTGACAGGAGCTGTCAAACTGGTTTTTGTGATCATGAATACATTCCTTTGACGATTCCAAGGAATTACATGGAGACACTCAGTGACACTTTACTTAGGGAAAATAAAGGAATTGTGAAATCATCTTATGCTATCAGGCTGAAAAAAGACATCTTATACAGAGGTTATACATTACAGGAGGCACTCATATTTTATAAAAATTTGTCTTTTTTGAAAAAGAGAAAAGGAATCCAGACAGGCCAACCATTCTAAGGAGAGTCTTGGAGTAATTGAGACAATGCTATTGAGACATATCAGACTAAAGGGAAAATAAAAGTATATGATTATCTCAATAGATAAAAAAAAATCACTTGAAAAACAATGCAATATCAATTCAGCATAAAAACTTCCAGAAAACTAGGACTAGAAGGGAATACCATGAACCCAATAAAGAATATCTACAGAAGCCTTAGAGCTAATGTTACGATTATCAGAATGAGCACTTTCCTGCGAGGGGTTCTGGAGGAAGAACAGATTGAAAAATTACCCCTGGGCATTTGATTGGCTCAGTCTAAACATAAACCAAAGCATTTGCCTGGAGCTGAAGATAAGATGGTCAACCTCACAAATATTGCTGAAATACGCAGACTCCTGTATAATAAAGACTTGAACTGTACCTCATGCTATTTACAAAAATTAACTCAATATGGATAATCGACCAAAATATCAAACATAATGTAAAACTTCTACTGTCAAACATAAGAGAACATTTT
Organism: Talpa europaea; assembly: GCF_964194135.1. Taxonomy (NCBI): domain Eukaryota; kingdom Metazoa; phylum Chordata; class Mammalia; order Eulipotyphla; family Talpidae; genus Talpa; species Talpa europaea. Next base: position 79,919,798 of record NC_140076.1, read on the forward strand.
TATGACACTGAATTATGCAAATTTTTACCTGTGACAATAAAAGGAGCAATTCAAGAAGAAAGCCTTATTAAGTTAGATTATATCAACATCAAAGTTTTCTTTTGTAAAGATACTGTTAGGAGAATGCAAAAAGAGAAATTCAGACTTAAAGAAAATCCCAGAAAAATAAATCAGCTTAAGGACTTATATTCAAAATATACTAAAAATACTCAGAATCAGTAATAAGAAAACAGAAAACCTGTTTTTAAAATGGGCCAAAGATTTTAACAGATTTCCAACAAAGAAATAAAGAAATAAGTGCATGAAAAGGCACTCATAATCATTTATCGCCACAGAAATGCAAATTAATAGCAACAATGCAAATTAATACCATCTGCACACTTTAGAATAGCTCAAATACAAAAAAACACTTTGATACTAGTTATTACGAGATGAGAGCGACAGGTCTCAATACTGCTGGTGGGAAGCAACATTATACAAGCCCATTCAGAAACGGTCAGTTAAATAAAAAAATGAAATGTACATTTAGCATTTGTCCAAGAAATCCTATTACAGAATTTTTCCCAGAGAAATAAAATATATGTTCACAGAAAAGTCTGTAAACCAATGTTTTGTAGTGGCTTCTTCATAACTGCGCTGACACATGTGTACAAAGAATGCTGGTTAGCAATAAAAAAGGAATGAACTACTAACACATGAAACAACAGAAATGAATTTTAGATGCCTTATTCTATGTGAAGGAAGCCAGACTTTAAATGCTACATATTACATGATTCACTTATAAGACATCCTGGAAAAGGCAAAATTACAAGCTCTTACAATAAGATCAGGTTTCAAAGACTGGTATGGGGGAGGAGCTGACTATGTAGGGTCATGAGGGAATATTTTGGGGTGTTGGAACTGTTCCATATCTTACTTATAAAGGTATTTACATGACCATTTATGTTAGTTGGAGATCATGAATGGTATATTTAAATGCTTGATTTTTCTTTATGTAAAACATAACTAAAGACACCTGACTTAAAATTCTAAAAAAAAAAAAATTGGGCCTCCCTGGTGGGCTAGGCATTAAGACTCAGCACTGTCACATCTAGGGCATGAATTTGATCCCCGGCCAGGGAGCTAACCCACATATGGCACAGCAGACCTCTCCTGTCTCACCTGCTGTTCCCCTCACCAGTGGATTTCAGTAGATTCCCCCTGTTCTGCTCCCCAATCTGTCTCTGGTGAATCTTCTCACTCCCATTCTTCTATGCAAAAGTAAATATTTTTTTTTTAAATGAAGAATGAAGGAAATGATTTTGGGGAATACATGTAAATGTGACTATATAAACACTATATACACACTCCTGTGTGTATATTACATGCATAGCCATCTATGTGTAGGTGTAAAGGGGGCAAAAAATTTTTAAATACAAGATTCAGGCCAGTGGTTAAATCAGAGGGACATCCAGTTGGCTGGGTGAGGGACAACTAAGTATGTAGGGATAATTTTTTGGCCATTTCCACTTATGTAATGGATATTTGTGTTAGTTATTGAAATAATAGATTGTTAGATGATAGTTGGATGGATCAATAATGGTTGCTGATACAAACATTGAGTAATCGATAGATAGGTAGGTAGGTAGATAGATAGAAAGACAGACAGACAGACAGATAGATAGATAATTAGTTAAGCAAGCCTTGCATGGACCAATGATGAAATTTATCACAAACCAAGGATTACTGGTAAACTAAATCTGTGAATCTGATATTGACACTAAGAAAAAGTAATGACATAGACTCCAAGAACAAATCCAAGAACAAATATCATCTTGGCACACACACCATTCCAGGCTTGTGGGTCTCATCTCCCCCTTTCATAGTGCCAGCCATAAGTTGAATGGGGTAGGGCCGGCCCTTCTTTGTTTGCTCACTTATTACACTAATAACTTGCTCAAAAGTCTCGCCCTGAAGGCAGACCTCAGATAAAGCACTTTCTGTTCCAGATCTAAAGTCCATGCTTCAGGTCATAAAACCCAATTTGGGGCCAGCCTGAGAGTATCTTCTCCAAGTATTATCCCAGAGTCCTCAGGATGCCCTGGCTGCTGAAACGTCCCACAGAGCCACACATATGGAGACCCCTATGCTCTGGGAGGGGTCAAGGAACTTCTGTCCTTCCAGGTTCACTGTGGATGCTGTTCTGAGAAGCAAAGGCAGGTAGGGGAGGCCCCCAGGGAGTGTGAAACTAAGGAGTTTCATTCAGCTCAATGACAGAAAGGAGAACATTGGCTATGTGTCCCCAAACACAGAGGGGGAAGCTCCCTGCTGACAGGCTCTGAAGTGCAGACATTGTTCACATCCAGAGCACAGCCCCACTCTAAACAGCATTGGGATGAAAAATGGCCTCTCTACTTATTTCTGGGAAACCACATTACCTGGAACAATCATTCCACAGCCAGGCTTAAACCTGAGACTGAATTCTCCTTGGTTCACCCAGTAACACCTCCACTGTGCCTTGGGGCTCAGTCAGCACAGATGCAAACACTGCTGGTGCCCTTCCTCTCTGCTACCTCCAAAGATCCCTGAAGGCAGACATGCCTCTAGTTCACTGCTGAAATCCAGCCCCGCAGCCCACTGCCTACCCCAGCTGGTGGGCGCATGCGCTTGCAGTGAGGAACTGTGGGAATGCACACCCTGAGTGAAACCGATTCCAGGAGATGAGAATGGCCAGGCAGCTGGGAAGGAAAGGCTGAGGAGAGGAGCTGTAGAATAATGGCTCCAGTGACGGTGATGGGGTGGGTCTGGGTGGGACTGGCGGGGCTCCCAGTACTCCCACAATCTCCATGGGCCCCATCCCTGCTTTGGGCCCCTTCAGCCCCACCATATGGTTGGGCGTGTTAAGGGACAATCCACAGAGCAAGCAAAAGGGCTAAACTTCCGAGGAACTTAGAGGACACAGAAACATGCTCCCTTCCCCCTGCCCACCAGACACCTCTTTCTCCATACTCAAGGCCATTCATGTTCCACAGGTATGGGGAAGATTTTGGAACCATTGATTCAAAATGAGAGAAGGGGGAAACTATAACCTTTACTATTAATTTGTTATCTAAAAACCAGCAGTTCCTGTAGACAAATCAGAAACATTGGCATTAATGGTGCTCATTGAGTTTTGTTTAATTCAGTTTAAATATGTGAATATTGAAGTTGCAATCATTTTTTTGGTATAGGTAAAGTAATATATTTTATTACAGTTCAGATAAAACTGATAGTCTATATCTGTAGCACTATAAGTAATTTGAATAAGGAATGTATTCAGTTTACATAAAGCTTAATACTTTTATGAGGGTCACACCATCAAGTGAGGTTTACGTACCATTGTCAACATCACAATTATCAACCATTTTTTGCAAACATTTAATGATCATAAGTTGCACAATTTGTCCTTGACTTTACCTTCACATGAACCATTTATTTTCATTGGTATCTACAGCATTAGAACAACAGCACATATACCTGTTAAATGGGTCCAGAGCTGGGCCTTGTTAGTCTCCATGGCCTCCTTTTCCTTCTTATTTAGTAGCAATTGTGAATCTTGTCACCTAAAAGTGACAAGTGCTGTCTCCACACAGACTCCTCTGCTGTTCCCCGTGTTGCAGCACGGGGACCACAAGTTTTTCTTAGGAACATTTCATCTTTAAACATGAACTTTCTCTACCTGCCACCCCTTAGCCCACACGTCACACTCACAGGATAAGAACGTTATCCAGCTGTCTCCCCCAGAGAGCATGTGAGACTCTATAACTCACTGGGACTTGCAGTACAATTTTAGGGGAGTGTGCCCTAAAAGCTGAAACCATAAACTTGAGCATTTCACAAGCACTTCTGTGATAGCACTTTATCATCAGAACATCTATATCTACTAGTCTGAGTGATGGGCCACGTAGGTGGTGAGACACTCAGGGAAGAACTGTGACACAGATCTCTAAATTGTTACTGTTGGGTGATGTGAAAGGGACAGATCTTGTGTCAGGGCTTGGAAATGAATGAATGAAACGAAGGAGCAGCAGCCTCCAAGGCCTATACAAGTGGGAAGTCATATGCAGTCATGGGACATCCTGGATCCGCCTGATTAGATCTTTAGCCTGGTGCTCAGGAAGACACTGGATGCAGGCATCAGGAAGTGTGTGGCCGGTCCCCTCCCTGCTTGAGAAAGCAACCACATGCTCAGGCCCTGCATCACACCCTGCTGAGGATAAAAGGGCTCCTGCCCTGGGCTCCCCATGCACAGCCTCCTCTGGAACAGCCTCTCCTGCCTCCTCTGTGCCCGGTGAGTGTCTACAGGGGTCACAGCCTCAGCTGGGAGTGCTGGGAAGACAGACTCAGACCTGGTTGGATCCAGCTGAAAGGGCCCCACAGGGGCAGCAGTGGGGAGGGTGTGCTGAGGAAGGACATGGAGGACCTGTCTGGGTCTGTGAACCCCCAAAGCCTCAGGTCCTCAGGGATCCTTCCCACTCCTGCTCTGAGCATGTTGTCAGGGTGCACAGGAGCCATCTGACACCGGGGAGCAGCTTTATGCACATGTATGTCTGTGTCCCGTGTTCCCATTTCTCTGCACAGATCCTGACTTAGAAAGCGGCCTGGTCGGGGGGATGTGCTTGACAAAACCCGCGAAGATGAGAACTTGATTGAGACATATTCTTTGTCTTTGTCCAGGCTCACCCTCCTCCCACCACGATGTCCTGCCAGCAGAACCAGCAGCAGTGCCAGCCCCCTCCCAAGTGCCCCGCCCCCAAATGCCCTGTCCCCAAGTGCCCCCCCAAGAGCCCAGCACAGTGCTTGCCTCTGGCCTCCTCGGGCTGTGGGCTCAGCTCCGGGGGCTGCCATGGCCCCAGCTCTGGGGCTGGCTGCTGCCTGAGTTCCCATGGGGGCCGCAGGTCCCATGGGTGCTGGCGCCAGAGCTCTGGCTCCTGTGGTGCTAGTGGGCAGCAGTCGGGGGGCTCTGGCTGTGGCTCTGGGGGCTGCTGCTGATCTGGAATCCTAATGTTGAGAGGAGCTATTTCAGAATCCCAGGGTGCAGGAAAAGCCCCTCCCTGATACAGCTTTATCCAGACATCCATCCTGGCATTTCCCCCTTTCATAACCCTGCCAATGATAGGAATGCCAATGGCCCACTCTGTGAAAAATAAATCTTCTCTTCCTCATTTCCATGAGTGTTTGGTTTCATTTCATTTTGCTCATCCTTGGTGGCTGGTGGCCTGGCCTGTGCCCCCTGTCTGCCCCCAGGCCCAGGGACACCCTGCCAAGGGTGCAGGATGCTGGACTAGCCCCTGACTGAACGAGGAGGGGTCTGGCTGTGTTTTATACTGGATGGTGACCCCGGAGGCGAGGGGGCATTGGGCGGGTCCTGCCACCACCAGCACCAGGGCGAGCGTCCTACGAAGGTGGGTGGGTGCCCCTCTCACAGTGCCTCCAGGGCTCAGCTTCTGGCATCCCATCAAGAAACAGAGACTACATAGTAACAAATAATCAAAAACTAGGCACAAGGCAAGTTTTTTTTTTTTAACTCTTTTTTTAAGATTTATTTATTTATGCATACAAGAGCTGGGGTACAGGCCAGAGATGGGGGGTGAGAGGATTCACCAGAGACAGAGTGGGAAATAGAACAGGCAGACTGACTGAAATACACTGCTGAGAGGAGCAGCGGGCAAGAAAGGAGAGGTCTGCTGCGCCATGTGAGTAGCTCCCTGGCCGTCCGGGGATCAAACTCGTGTTGCAGAGGCTGCGGATTGCTTCATAATCCAGTGCTTAACCGCTTGCACCACCAGGGAGGCCCACAAGGCAGTTTTTGACACAGAGAAACACCCCTCGTTGGAACATTTGCAATATGCAATGTGGTATTTGCAATATAACATTTCTCACTCATTTTAGATATTACTCACATCTAATGGGTCAAGGCCATGGATGCTGCTAAATATGCTACCAAGCACAGCAAAGATACAACCCCCACCCCCCCAACAGAGATTATCTGATCCCAAATGCCAATAGCACCAGGGATGAAAATCCAGAGCAGATGAACAAGTGAGGGAAAGGAAGATAAGACACCAGGGAGGATGGACAATTTCACTGACTTAGTAAGATACCACAGGGAGGTAGAGGTGGGTTCTGGGAGGAGACAGGGGCAAAAGCAGTAAAGCAAAGGAGTTACAAGTTAGAGGGAGAGATGGGGCTGAGAGTTTAGGAAATGTGATAATTTGACAAGTGTGAATTAGAAGACAATTAGAAAAAAGGGGAACACCGAACATGTTTCTACGATTTTAAATTGGTATAACTGCAAGATCAAACTTTATTAGTGCTTATAATGTGCTGGGATCCCCTGTGTGACTGATGAACTTACTCAGTTTTCTAAACAATGGGTTTTGGTCACAATCTCCAATAGACACAATTCTGAACATAGCAATCCCAAGGTTGAAATCCCAAAAGATCCAAATTCCTTGTCTGAAAACCCAAAAAACACATCCTGGAAGGTAAACATCACACACAAAAAAGTCTCAGTTGGAAAATAATAATTAAAAATTGCCTAAAAATCATGTATTTACATTTTTAAAAGGAATTTATTTCAAAAACATGACAACACTTCATACAGATCATTTTACAATAAAATACATGTAAGGAGAAATTTTATCTTTCACAATGCAGATATACAGAAAGGACACCTTTTCTTTTATTGAAGAAGAGTCACCATTCTACATACACCATGCTTACAAAAAGTCAATTTTCATGGAGTAAATTTGCAAAACATGAATTAAATAACTTAAAATTCCATAAAAGCCTTTCCAAAAGTTTTATCTATGCTATTGAAAATGATATGAAGATGTAATATATAACAATGAATTATAGAAAAATGTAATGAATTATAGAATATATTACTTAAAATTTTAAAATAGTGGGGAAAATTAAAAAATGAAATAGAAAATTAGACATGGAAAAAAGTAAACTGTGGTAATGTTTATGGGCAATTGCATAAAGTACCCCATACCAGCTGACTGATTTAACTGTCATTAATGTATTTTGAAATCTTGCATCTCAAAAAACAGCTGCTTTTTGTCTTTTAGGGAATGACTATCCTCAGAGAATACACCATTTTTCTTTTACACGTAGTCTACTCTTTTCGTCATTCGTCATTCGTCTATGATTCACCAGCTTACGCAGGGCCTGCTACATTTTCTCATCTTCTGGGCCATGCTTATAAGCTGTTTTTTGGCACCATAAATCCTTTCCACGTGCCCTCATCCGCAGACCACAGGTCGGTGGAAACAAGTCTGGATCGAACACCCACAGCAGGTGTCGCCTAGCCTTCTGCGCATGCGCCAGTCAGGAACCGGTCGGTCGGCAGCGCCACTGTAACATCAGTCCAATGTAGCTTTAATTCATTAAAATCTCCTGAATTTCATCATCTGGGGGGGATGCTAGTGTGGACAATTCACTTTTAAAGCGAAGTTTTAGTTGTTGCTGTATTGTATGGCCAATTGGCTCATCTCAATTTTCTGCCGAATTCATTGGACTAAATAGAAAATACAAACTCTATTAGCTAAGATTAAAATTCGAGTTTAGTAGCCTTTATCATACTTAATACCATATTTTTCATCATGGTTTGGGAACCAATTGAAAGTGATTTTCTTCTGCAAAATCCAACAAATCTCAACTAAGCATTATAAAGTGCTTCCTTTTTTCCCAGTCATTAATACGTTAATGAACAGAGAAGTGCTAGAATTTTCAGATCCAACAGGGGCATGAACTTAAATAGTTGATTAAAAAAAAAAATCTGGGACAGTTTTGAAAGTGTCATCCTTTAGTGAAGCCTGAACTAGTTTTCCCATATTAGATGCATAGAATAACTGTCTTCTGGACATTCAAATTCCTCTCCAAGAACAGCACACTGTAATGTGTGTGGCGACATGGAAGCTCTATGCCAGCAAGTGTCTTCAATTCAGAGACTGCTCAACTTGTCCTCTGGTTCCTACTCTTTAACAAAGGACATCGTTTGAAGGCAGGGACAGCACTATGTGCCAAGGGGCAGAAGGCCTACATGATTGAATAATTTGACAGGTTTTGATTTCTTATATTTTCCCCTGTGTTTTCACTTATTCTTGGCATTCAGAGTGTCAATATTAAGGATTTTGATCTTCTGGGATTGATTTTCAGGATTTGAGACTTTAGGGTTTTTTGCTGCTTCAGGATTTCAGCATTTGGTATCAAGGCTTTTGGGACTGTGCCCTTTAGGGTTACGATCAGCACCACACTCTCCAAGGGCCAGAGCAGTGTAGAGTCATAAAGGAAATACAATGTAAGTCCAGCATAGATAGGCTCGTGGGAAGTCAAAGTCACCCCCACCATGTGAGACTTCACTCAGCCTCATGGAAGGGGCTGGTGGCCCAGAGGCACGCATCTCCCAGATTGGGCAGAACCACACATGGTACAGGATCTGAGGGGCTCTGCTGCATGGAGCATGGCTGCAATACTGGACCACATTGTAAATGCTCATCCACTTCCAGAGAAGCTAGACTCAGCCTTGAAGAAATCCAGCCTCTCACACACCAAGACTGTAGACTGAGACTTGGGGGCTCAGAAGCACCTGTTGTTGCCCACTGGAAAGTTTTATCTCAAACTTGTGACTACTAATAGTACGCATTTTCCTTTTGGTGGTAAAAACATCCTGGAATTAGATAGAGATGCTGGTTGCATTTGTGAATATACTAACACCCAACCAATTGTACATTTTAAAAGTGTGGATTTTATGGTATGTTGTAGTGCCAGGAAGGCACAGAGCTGGTTCTCTCTGATCCAAGCAGATGGATAGAGTCCTGGAGCCCTTGGTGGCTTTTTCAGGCTTTTATTGAGCTTTTACATGTAGTGCAGCAACCAGGTACATGGCAGGAAGGGGTGCCGCGGAGGCCAGGAGGCCAGTAGGCCAGTACACCCATCAGCCCCCGCTAATTTTCACTCTTTTCTAGGATCTCTGGCGTTCTCTCTCCTTTTCTCTCTCCTGTTCTCTCTCCTGCATTTGCTTCTCTTGGTGAAAAAAAAAAAAAAAATATATATATATATATATATACTGCAGCCATGACCCACAGAACTAAACAATACAACTTATAACAATGTAACAAAATGCAGGTTCCCACCATCAGGCATGCAATCTCAATGGCTGGAGGGCAGAAAAGCCTGACAATTATTTATCCTACAATCCACCCCCTCAGGGTTTTCTGCTATACAGTCTACATATAAATTAAATACAATTTTCCCTTAACAAATATAAACACTGCAGCCATGGCCCACAAAAGAAAATAGAATACAACTGAATACATAATGATGAAACAATACAACAGAACACAAATAAGCCCAGGCAAGGCACCAACCTAGTGGCAAAAGACAATTATTGGCACTAACAGCTCCACCACTTCTGCTCCTGAAGGCACTGCTCATACAAGGGAGGAGAACCACTCAAGCATCTGTCGTCACACACCAGGAGCCATCAGGCTTCCTGGCCTTCTCTGGCTGTGGTCTCGGCTACAAGCCACACACCGCATCCACCCCCAGGATGCACTCACTCTGGGATTGGCGATTCTATTTTACTGTTGGGGATAATCGCCAACCCTCAGGGTTTCTGTCTGCTGTCGCTCCAACAGTCAGCTTTCATAGCCACCAATGCAACACGCAGACCCCTGCACTCAGGCCAGCCCATTGCACAAGCACATGGTTCAGGGACCGGTGGATACAAGCTCCACATGCGGCCTCTCTTGCGTCCCCTCTTTGGCTGTGGGCTCCACCACAAGCCACATTCTCCACCCGTCCCCCAAGGACAGGTTCCTCAGCTCCTCACCCTTATTCAACAATGAACAGGGCATCACCCACAGGTGATTTTAAGAGACTCACTGACCTCCTTTAACATATGTAGGCTGCTTAACAGCAGCTCAGGGTTTCCCAATCTCAACACTAGCATTGCCTTTCTAAGTTGGCTCTTTTTGATACATCTTCTCTGTCTGGCTGCAGAGAACTTGGCGAGGGCTTTCCGCTCAGCCAACCGAGGGCTCTTCTCAGGCCTGCCCCTCCCTCTAGTCTGGCCATTGCCTCTCTAGGCTGTGGCCCTAGGATTAATGGGCAGTACACAAGTCTGTTTTTGGCTGTTGTGACCCACTGACCACCCCCAGATTCCCATCTCCTGGGGTGTACAAACAATACCATCCTCCTCCAGGTTCCCTGTAGTAGTAGGATGGCACAGAGCAGGTTTTCTATGATCAGAGCAGACCAGGTAAAGGAGAGTCCTGGAGCCCTCTCTGGCGTTCTCTCTCCTGCTTCTGCTTCTCTTGGCGAATATATATACTGCAGCCATGGCCTACAGAAGTGAATAATACAACTTATAACAATGTAACAAAATGCAGTTCCCACCATTAGGCATGCAATCCTAATGGCGAGAGGGCAGAAAAGCCTGAAAATCATTTACCCTAGGTATGTATATTACATTTCAAAACAAAAAGGTTTCCATCTGTCTCCTCCCATCTTACCTAAGGATGACTCAGGAGAGTGTCACCAAGTAGTGTGATTGTGGTGACAGGAGAGTCTTGATCTACATATAATTAACTCTTGTGGGCTGGGAAGAAAAATTTACCTCTGGCACATAAGCTGTATGTCTAATCAAAATACTCCCAAGGAGGTAGACCTGAGAGGTTGAGTGCCTGTTGTGATAATGCCAGTGGCATTAAAAAGACAAGAATTCTCCAAGATCGTCCCTCCACACCAGGCTCTGTGTCTTTTCGGATGTCTCTTAAGGATGGGACTCCTGGCTGTGTACGCCCTTGCAGATTCCTCCTCATACTCCCTGCGAATCTGGGGAAGGGCAGCTCCTTCTCCAGGATTAAAGACTTACGAACAATAGATTGTTGAGTCACCCAAGACAGGCAGGCAAGGATGGACCTGAGGGAAATCCAAAAGATGACTTGCATTCCAAGGGCAGAGACAACTCTTCACCAATTGTTCCTTAGTGCTGTGAATTGAGAACTCACCAAAACCGTGACTGGGATTTCTTTTCAACTGTTACCATCAAATGACTCAAGATTTCACCAAATTGGACCAAAAGATCTTCTCACTTGTGAAGAGTCTTGAAATAATACCAAATAAACGTTCACTTCTACAGGAGGTCTGCCCCCCGCAAAAAAATTATGTAGACCAGTGTCCCTGGGAGCAGTTGTCAACATTGCCTTGGTGTTTGCCCTGTGCTAAGCTATAAGCAACATGAGGATGGAAATGTGAGCTTCCGCCTCCCCTACTGTTTTCTCAATATAGACTCAGGAGCCTACTCCATGGTTGATGTTCCCCCAAACTTTTTGAACAAAAATATATGAAAACAGATGACTTAAGGAAATGGATGACTTTTGTATAGCCATAAGGAAGGCAGGGGCTCAGGTCAAATGTCAAATCTGTGGCAGACAGACACTGTCTCCTACCAAGACTGAAGCCCAGATGGGCTTGTGAGCCTGAGTCCCTGGGGTGGCCATTGCTTGGGCTGTTTTTTCACCTAATCTGGAATTCTCCCAGAGCACAGGAGAGCACAGGGCACGCTGTTAGCACACTACTGTTAGCACACTACTGTCTTCAAACTTAACAGCCATTGCAGTAGACAGATATTCCTACTGTTCCTCCTTGTGGTGATTTTTCTAGAATAGTAACCACCTGTGAGGCCCCAGCAGTGCTGGTGAAATTGCACTGAGTCTGAAATGAAGCTGAGGGAGTATGACCCTCATTCATGCAACTCCATCCTAGGTAACCATTTGCTCTGACCCCGGTGAATCATTCTCCAACAGATACTTCTTAGCAATAACTATATTTCAAAAAGGAAGGCATTGAAAATAGAAGAAATAATAGGGAAACTAAACCTTATAAGTTTGAAGTGAAGAATGAAAACAGTTACTATAAAAATGTATCGTTTAAAATGTCTGATAAACAAGCTGGTATATTATTTTAAAACCTGCTGTGATAAATGGGTCATGGACATTTTTCTAAGTGATAACATTTAAGTAATAATGGAATAAATACGTCTTCTAATAGAGCATTATAATTTTGATTGTGTTCTTGACAGTTATTTTTTCTTTGAAATGTTGCAAATATAGTATAACAAATGGTACATTCAAATGAGAAAAATCTTCAGTTTGCATAAACAGATCAAACTGAAACTTCAGATACTGTCTGGTCTACTGAAGCTTCCTACTCAATGTACTTACGTCCACCACCCTCCTTCCCAGGAACCCCATTACTAGGTTCCTAGATGCTATGAGATCTTCTTTGGGGCCTCTAGACAGGATCTCAACTCTACTCCTTCATCCTTTACCCACTCATCTCATTCCCAAGGGCTCAAGTGACAGTAACTGGTGACATCTGAGGGGCAGGGAGCTTTGGTCATGTGCACGTTAAGGGAGGCTGATGCCCCCCACATCATGACCTCCAGTCTGAGGACATTCTGCACAGTTGCCTGCAGCATTTAGCTGTGTGTGTGTGTGTGTGTTGATATTTCGAACTCTTTTTCCTAACAGATTGCAAGCTACCCAGAAACAGAAAAGTGCCATATTCACCCACATGTGCCTAGTTCCCAGCGAAGCCCCTGGATAAAGCCTGTTTTGGGGAATGTGAGCTCAACGAAGGTTAGGGAGGAGGGACCTCCAGTAGGTGAGTGGGATGTGCAGTCACAGAGCTTCCTGGTTCCCTCGAGTCAGACATCTTGGTCATGCCCAAGAAGATGACGGATGGAAGGTCGGTCCTGGGAGGGTGCCAGGCTGTCTCCTCCCTGCATGAGAAAGCAGTCACATGCTCAGGTCCTGCATCACACCCTGCTCAGGATAAAAGGGCTCCTGCCCTGGGCTCCCCATGCACAGCCTCCTCTGGAACAGCCTCTCCTGCCACCTCTGCACCAGGTGAGTATATACAAGGGTAACAGCCTCAGCTGGGAGTGCTGGGAACACATCTAGTCTTTACTAGAGGGAAGCAGAGGTGATGGCTAAGAAACAAGAATACCTTACAGAGAAGCTGGGGACAGTGAGCAAAGAACCTGGATGGGAAGCATCAGGGTCTACGGCACACGGGCTCCCCCCATGGGCACGTGCCTGGACATCCTCCAGGAGTCACTGCCCAGCTGGATATAGTCTTTCCAGGAAGACAGAGAGACAGGGGATCAGTTAGAAGATAGCAGCATCATTGCTACAAGAAAGCAAAGTGAGGGAAATGTTTTGCCAGGTCAATTTAACTTGAGGTTGGTTTCCATTTTCCCCCTAAATCACAGCTCAGGAAGCAGCAGGTAGTAGGGGCCGGGGCTTTATAAAACCCTTCGCAGAGGAGACACTGACGTGGAGTTTTTGCACTGACCTTTTGCTTTAATTTCTTCAGGCTCACCCACCTCCTGCCACGATGTCCTGCCAACAGAACCAGCAGCAGTGCCAACCCCCTCCCAAGTGCCCAGCACCCAAGTGCCCCACACCCAAATGCCCCACACCCAAGTGCCCCCCCAAGAGCCCAGCACAGTGCCTGCCTCCAGCCTCCTCGGGCTGTGTGCTCAGCTCCGGGGGCTGCCATGGCCCCAGCTCTGGGACTGGCTGCTGCCTAAGCTCCCACAGGGGCCACAGATCCCATGGGTGCAGGCGCCAGAGCTCCAGCTCCTGTGACGGTGCCAGTGGGCAACAGTCAGGGAGCTCTGGGGGCTGCTGCTGACCTGGACTTCTAATGCCAAGAGGAGCCGTTCCAGGGGAGACCAGAATCCCAGGGACCAGGTTTTGAGTTATTCTAATGGAGGCTTTCCTGCTGTCCCAGGAGGCTCTTTCTGTCTGATGTCTAGGATCTCACAGTGGGTTTGGCCTATACCTGCCAACAATTGGGGTGCTTGTACCCCAGTCTGTGAAAAATAAAACTTCTCTACCAGCGTTACTGCTCATGTGTTATTTCACTTTATCCTTCCCCCCAGTTCCTTAGCTCTGGACCAGGTAAAGCAGAACAGTGCCCTGTCCACCATGGAAGGGCTGTGGGGAGTGCTGGGGAGGAGCACAGACTGAGAGAAGGGTGCAGGCCCGTTGAGGAGGAACTGCTCCTCTCAGTGAGGAGGGGCTCGGCTCTGGCCCTCCTTTTAAGTTCAATTATCGATCACCAGAGAGAGGGCCTGCGGGCCTGCACACAGGGCATCGGTGCTGTTGGCACACAGACCCAGCAGCCCTGGCCTGACCTGAAAGCATATAACACGGGCTGGGCAAGACTGGAGAATGAGAGCAGGCCATCTGACGAAGCCTGCAGGAAAATGCTCAGAAGTGCCTCAGACTGCCACTGTGGAACATGGACAGAGCTACACATAGTTGTGGTTGACAGGCATCTGGAAGAAAGGAAAAGGGAGCAGGAACAACCAATAACACTCCTGGCTGGGCCACCAGAGATCTCGAGAAGCTAGAAGTCCTAGAAGAATATCTTTAAAATGGAGCCAAAATAGGAAGGCCCACCAGCAAAGAACAATCACTCCCCTGCATCTCATCATGGTGTGCCAAGCAGTAGCCTTGGACCTACGAAACACAACCTGCTTTCATTGAGTATTCCTTCTGTGCACAGCTCCAGGCACGGGGCATACAGCAGCGAACTCAAAGTATGAAGTTTTATCTCTGGGGAACTTACATTCAAATGGGCCCATGGATGACAGTCCCTTGTGGACATGCGGGGGGCCAGCGAGGGGGCAAAGAGCGGCTGTCTGCTCAGCTGGTCTCCTGCCCTCCAGGGACGAGTGAACACTAGTGGGAGCGTAATAAGCCCAGAGAAGACACCAGCAGGCAGAATACTGATGCTTTCAGATCGATGCTCTGGTGACAATAAAAAGAGGGCACGACTGTTTGCTAGCTCCCACTCAAAAGACAACAGCTCAGGAGCGGGGACAAATTGTTGACTAAGGAGCAAATTCCATGCATAAGCTGCCTCTGCCCTCATGCCTTTCCCCAGCTCCCTCGCCCCCTCACTCCACAGCTCAGTGATGCAACTTCTTCTCAGGGATGCTCTTTCTTCTCTTGAAAAGCACTTATTTGATCACCTAAAAAGGTACAACTACACCTTCCTATAATAGAATAATCAGGCATGTGATTTTCATCCATGTTTATAAAAACAGTAACTTGTCACCAGTATAATTAACATGTGTGATATGAAGGATTTGTGTCACTTGTAAACTGTGATGTCTAAGAGGGCAACACATCCCTGATGTTATAATAAAGTGTGGTGGAAAAGCCCCTGCTCTGCTACACTGTGAGGGACTCAGCCACAGGGAGCAAATCTTCTTCATTTCTGAATCTCTTATTTATGCCAAAATGCCCGGCATGCCACTGTATCAGCATAACACATCTTTTGAATAAATTGAGTAAAGGGATGGCAGGAGGGAGGGAGAAAGCGAGGGAGGACGGATGAAAAAGTTAGAATGACTCCGGAAAGGCTGTAGCGTAGGTGTTCAAAGTCTTATAACCTTTCTTTTTTTTTTAAGATTTATTTTTTATTTATACAAGGGCAGTGGTACAGGCCAGATGCACAGGAGAGTGAAAGGATTCACCAGAGACAGAGTGGGGAACAGAACAGACAGAATGATGAAATACACTGCTGAGGGGAGCAGCGGGTGCCACAGGAGAGGTCCGGGGCGCCATGTGGGACCCTTGCCAGCAGGCCGGGATCGAACTTGCAGATGGCTTCACAGGGCTGCGCTCAAGCGCCTGCGCCACCAGGGAGACCCCTTACACCTTTTCTTATAGAAATTCTTGACACTTTCCCAGGAAGATGTGGGGGATCTAGGAATGGACATTACATGGAGTTCAGTTAGTTCAATAAGGTAAAGAAGAAAGGAAAGGAGGGAAGAAAGGAGAGAGGGAGGAAGAAAGGGAAAGAAGGTAAGAGGGAGGGAGGGAGGGAAAATAAAAGAAAAAATGAGAAATGACAAGTGCACAGAAAGAGGACAGGCATTTGCACAGCTAGGGGCTTTCCGAATCCCTCCCACCAGGAAAACTCCTACCCCTTTCCCTTCCCTTCCAGACCACCATGACCCTGGAGCCCCCAGGGAGTGTGTGGAGGGACCACACTTCCCATGATGCTTGCCTTGGCCAGACACCAGGGGACCCTGAGAACTCAGGATCTGTCATTCGGTGCCCTCTGGCTGAGGGTGCAGACAAAAGTCCTTCAGGCCCTTGGTGGATGTCTACCTTCTCTCCACAGTCAGAAGCTGTGAGAAAATATGATGCAGGGGATCAAGAGATAAAGGAGGCAGCAGTGGGTGCTGAGACTGGAGAGGTCACCGCTTGTTATATGGGGGGACAGGCAAGCAGCACGTGCACAGTCGCCCCTCCAAGTCCCTGTTGTCTCTCCTCCATCTCACAGGACTTAATCTCCTAAAAAGTTCCTCTAGAAGCTCTAAGCTGTTCCAGGCACCTCAAATCTTCAGACTTCACCCCCATCCCTCGTACTCCTTGGCCGCCCTTCCTACATGCCTTAAGGCAAAGGCCTTTGTGAACAAAGGTCTCTTTCTCACAGCACCACCACTTCCTGCATGTTGGTCCTTTGCACACCCCCTCCCTCAGCACTCCTAGACCCCACACTGACCTTCAGGAATGTTGGCATCCAGAGCAATGCCAAAGAGAGAGAGAGACTTATTTCTGATCACCCACTGGTGACCCATAGGTGCTGAGGGGAGGTTTTAGAACACAAAGCTTTTCAGGGTTGATACCTTACGCAGCATTTCACAGCTTCTTTGACCATGAAACACAAATTTCTTGGAGTAACAGTTAACAACACCAAGAAGGAAGGTTCTAAACACAGTGAGGGACCATGACCCAAGTCTTGGCTGCACCACTGATTGACAGATAGTTCTGATAGATGGAAAGACCCCAGAGAAGTCCTTAGGACAGATGCTCAGGGGCACTTTATTGAGCAACCTGGAATCAGTTTGTTACAAGAAGAAATGGTTCTGTTTTCCGTGCTGTGTTCAGTCTCTCATTGCTCTCTCAGGCAGGGCCCATGTCCATTTCCAGGGTTCAAAAAGCCAGTGCAGCTTAATAAAACCTAGCATAAAATTTCCATGTTCAAGGCTCCTCTCCCCCAGCACTGTCCATTAGGAAGGGGAAGTCAGCACACACCCCACTCTGAGGAAGCACACACCCCACTCTTACTCTGTCAGATTTCCAGTGTTCACCCTGGAATAGGCAGCGGGTACAGGAGCCACAGTGGCTTTTCTGAAAAAGCTCTTGGGCATGAGTTTGAGCCTCTCTAGTTTATTTTATTTTATTAATAAATTAAATTTTATTTTTAAACAGGGGTGCTGAGATCCAATTATTTCCAGCTTCAGCACTTTAACTAAACTCCCAACATAGCAAGAAAAACCCGAACTTCCCCTAAATCCAGGATCTTTCTGGAACATTATAGATAGGGGCTATATATCTCAAAATGTAAAATCACTATCTGAAGGGGAATTAGAAACCTAAGAAAAAGAATGGGAGTGACTTTAAATCTGAAGACCAGATGGCATTTTCAGACTCTCACACCATCTTCCTGAGAATGACTCAGCTGCTCCCACATGCTTGCTAACGGCTTGGGTAATGAGGCAGTCCTGAACCAAGAGGGGTCCATGTTTTGCATAAATGGCAGTTTTTCTTTGTGCAGCTCACCATTTATAGTTACACATCACTTAATGACATTCCCATCATAAGCAGACAGAACTTACATACACAGTGGTGGTTCCCCCCAACCCTGCCGTGAAGCCTGGGGGTGCAGGAGCCTGTACCCCTCAGCCTGTGTGAGTGAGCACTGTGATGTACAATGACAACATCACCATGTGAGGAGCTTCTCAGAATGCACCCCTGCTGTAGAGCAAGACGGAACTATATTTATCATGCACATGGCCTGACTCCAAGGAACACAGCGTGAGCTTCTGTGTGCCTGTTGCCTCATCCTACCAATACTACCAAGCCATGGAGTCACCCAGAATTTGTCCAGCCAGGCAGGCCTCCACCCAGGGAGCCAGAGCGCTGAGGATGGTGCCCCCTGATAGAGTGGAGCCTGGGAGAGGCATCCCCAAACTCAGGCCAGGTGCCAGACTGTGGTCCCCCAGCCCTTCCTCTGACCTCACAGGAAACACATTCAGCCTCAGGCCTGCGGGGCTCCTGCTCTGATGAGAAATGGAAGGACTGACAGCTGGGAGGCGCTCAGGAAGGAGGGGAGACTGAAGAACAGCATCCCCAGGAGGTACGTGGAGCTTCCGTAGGCCAGGCAGGCCAGGACCCCCTGAACTTCACAGAGAGAGAGGAGGCTCCACACTTATAGATCTGGGATGTCTGATGACTTCAGAACTTCCTTCCCAATTGTTGTCTCTCAATAAGTAGAGATTTCACGCCTAAGAAACAAAAAAATACCCATTTCAAAAGGTAATTTCAGTCCTACCATCCAGGCACTGTGAGAGAGTACCTGTTCTGAAGGGTGTCTTTCTAGTGCAGGCTTTAATGAAAGAATTCTCAACAAGATGAGTAAAAGGGCTTCTCAACTGTAGTTCTGGGATGATTCTGGAAATACCTTCCAGCAGAACAGGAGCCACCTGGTAGGAGGCAGGAGAGGCTGGTGAGGCTGTGAGTGCCTGCACACACGCACACACACACACACACCCCATCTCACCCCGAGCACACGCAGAGTCTCCTCTGTTTCCTGTGCTCCCACTGGCAGCTTGAAATAAGGCACAGCACTGCCATGTTCTCAATGCGTGGAAGGATGGGAAGGTAAAAATTGCATCCTCTTGTAATAAACATTATTTAAATATGGGTTAAGTTTTTTTATAGTCCTGTGCTGCATCTCCCCTGCAATGACCTTTAGGGCTAATGGCTTTCGCCAAGGTCCCTAGGTCTGGCTGGGCAAGGAACCAGCATGCAGGGGGAGAACAGCAAAACGCCCTGAAGACATAGATAAGATGGAAGCCTGTTGAAAGATAAAGACCCCCAGGAGCCACTACAGGAATGCTGACCGCAGGGAACACAAACTTTATTCTAATACAACTGTCTCTCTAAAATCTTTTCTCTTTCTAAAATCTTTTCTCTTTCTCTGTCTAAAAATGTCATTGGTTTGCTGATTAAAAAAGAACATAGAAAATCTAATAACTAGGCTAATTCAAATGAAATGTTACTAAACACTGTGTATTAATAGAACTGTTAGCTTAATAATTTCTCTGTTGTATGCTTAGTCTTGTTAGCATTAATCTTAATGATAAAAATATTACATTGTGAAAAGTAAAACTCACCCATGCTAATTAATAGTAATTTAGTGGTAGTGAGTAGTTTAAACAAAAAGTAATCACATAAAATAAAAAGAAAAATTAATAGCCTAACTACTTAGGAATGTGCCTGGGTCCAGATGTAAATCACTGCCCTATCAATGATAAGCTAAACCTATAAGCAAGCTGATTTCTTCACTGATGTTTGCCTTTCCTATGCCTTTAGAAAAACATATATATAGTGGTCACCAACTCAAAGAAAATTACACTCAGATTTACACTCTCTCTTTTTTTTTTTTTTTTTTTTTATAGAGGCATGTTTTATTTATTTTATTATTTGTTTGTTTGTTTGTTTATACATGCACTGGGTACAGTCAGAAGCGCGGGAGGGTGAGAGAATTCACCAGAGCCAGAGAGGGGAGCAGAGCAGGCAGAAGGACCGAAGTACACTGCTGAGGGGAGCAGCGGGCGGCAGGAGAGGTCTGCGCGCCATGTGGGACCCTCCTCTGGTGGCCGGGGAGCAGCCGGGGATCGAACCGGTGCCGCAGAGGCCGCGGGCAGCTTTGCAACCCAGCGCTCAACCGCTGCGCCACCGGGGAGGCCCATCAGATTTACACTCTCTCTTGAAGTGTGTCATTTCTTTCGCCGAATCCCTGACCACCCTGCGCAGTCTCTCAACCCTGAGACAGCCTCATCGTTCACTGCTGTGCTGGTCCGTGGCAGTCCTGCCCGTGTTTTACTTTAAAAAAAACATGCAGCAAAATATATTTATTTTAATATTAGAGATTAAGTGAATAAGGCATTCACCCCTAAAATTTAAGTGAAACTCACAGGAGACTTGGCATTTAGCTGGCAGTACATTCAGTTATCATTCACATCTGCGGAACTCACTTGACTAGTTCAAGCAAATGAATGAGCCACTCCTGACTCCAGATTTTTAAGGTCTTCATGATCAACACACATTCCCTGGGATCTTGAGAGAAATATTATTTGTAATATGTTCATGGTGATCTTTGTCAGTTCAATTATTGTGTTTTTCCTTCTCTATACCTGCCCTTGGATTTAGCCTAGTTTGTTCCACCCCTCTCCTGCCCAGGGATCTCATGTTGCTTCCTGGGTGTTGGTAAGTCCTCTCAGGGAGCCCACCTCCCCTAACTTCACCCTTCCATCCATTCTCCACACACAGCTCACCCTGAATGTCAAGTGCTTGGTTCAGTCACCACCCTAAGAGCAAGAACTGATTAAATCCAAGTACCTGATCTTCTAGGAACACACAGCAAAAAAAGAGGACACCCAAAGTAATACAGACTCTATAGTTAGCCACTTCCATTATAGCACTTAAAACCTGTCTGTCTGTCCAGTTAATTACTCTGGGTCAGCCACACATCCTATTCAACTCTACATTCCACTGTAGAGCATGGTCTCTGCTAACACATCTGTAGGTCTAAGAAGAAGGTATTTACTAAGTACCAGGGTTTTCTGGCTCCATTTTGTCAAACATGCTGTCTTGTGCCCATAGGCTGGCACGGTGAGCTGTGCATTGCAACCCAAAGAATCTCTTGGGTTTGTGATGTGCAGCACTAGCATGTGGCTGGAGAGGGTGATGCTGTGCATGACAAACCCAAAGGGTCCTTTCCTGGCTTCTCTATGTCTGGCCTATGCAGAACGAGCTTTCTCTGGCTTCCACAAAATCAGCTCAATGTCCAGCTTGGGCAAGACCTGAGCTAGGAATGTTGGGAGGACATGAACACGTCTCATCAGAGGAGAGGGAGGCAGTCAGTCAGAATGGAGGCAGCAGGAAGAGTATGAGCCAATGTCTTTGTGGGATGTTTCAACAGTTCTCTAACTTGCAGAGGTCACAGTGGACATCCTCAAGGAAACCTCACCCTTTCTCCTGGAGAAGACACTTAGAAGTCCAATTAGAAAAGACCCAGTGTTCTTTTCTAGCTGGAGACCAAAAAGGAGCTAGCATCATTCCTGGCTAAATTAATTTCAATTCAGTTTTCATTTCCTTTTCACATTTCTTAGCTCAGAAATGGAGCACAAGTTCTCCAAAAACATCAGAGAAGAGATGTTGCCCAGAGTCCAAGGCCTGGATGCCTCTTGGGTCACAAGCTCCTCTTAGTTGCCCTATCTAGTTTCTTTATGCCTGAATAGATTACAGATTCTACATCTCTGTCTCTCTCATCAATCATTCCAAGTGCTAGCAGGTGACATCTGGATGCATCAATCACTCAGAGCCATTGCAGAGCGAAAAGGACCTGACACCCAAAATCTCTGACCTTGGGCTAGAGGATACCCACACAAGTGTATTTCAATATCCTCACATCCTTGCTTCACCTCTTGCCTCTGGCCTCCCCACACTGTCAGTCTAAGGATAAGGTCAGCATCTTCTTTGTCCTTGACTCTCCTTTGCCCAGCATAGTGTGTACTACCATCACAGTATAAATGGCTTGAAAGAATGAGTGATTTTTATGAATGAGTGAAAACCAGGGATGACAGAGCTACAAGAATAAGACACACATATTTGAACTGGAATTGGGGTTTCTTGGATTCCTTGCTTCTCAAAATTCTTGACATCTGCCAGAGAGATGTAAAGGGACTGGGATTGAAGAATGTCAGAAGTTGTCCCCTAAATAAGACTTACCATCTTCACCCATCCCAATCATTCCATACATTTCCTGACTGTAAATCAAAATAAGAACACTGTTTCAAGATTTGACTCCTCAATGAAGTCAGAATACCTCAACACAAGCTACTTTCTACTTCTCTACTCTTCTTTGCTCAAGAATTTTTCCTAAGTTGTGAGTTCCAAGTCATAAGCTCTGAAATAAATAGGGGGAAAATCATTTTTTTAAGTTGATGAAACCACATGCAATTATTTGCCTTTTTTTCTTCCTCTGGAGTTACTAAACTTTCCCCCTGCCACAAGAGATCCTAAAAAGCAAAACTAGAAGTAGCATCAAGATCCCCTCCCCAAGAGTCTCCAAAGTGTCTAATCAAATATCTTTCCTCAGTGTCCACCTGCAACCCCTTTCCTGAGAACCTCAGCTCCAGGGGCTGCCATAGCTTCAGCTGTGAGGGGGATATTGAGATCTAGCAAAAGACCTTAGCAATGCATCCTTCAAGTTAACATGGAAAGTATATGTCTATCTCTTCCATTTTTCCATTTTCCTTAAGAGTAACTCAGCTGCTTGCTGTGGAATACAATTGTTATGGGAGAACTGGAAAGACAGAACTGAGGAGGAACTTAGTTGCAGGCAAAAGGAGATGGATTTTGTGTTTGTTGATTCCTCCTTGATAGCTGATCTGGAATGTTCAAAATGTCTAAGGAGCTCAGCCTGAGATCCAGTACTATAGGCTGATCCAGTAATACAACTGTAATGACTAAGCCATGAGGTTCTCCCAAGACCAGTCTCTGTGTATCCTTGAGGTCTCAGAACCACAGGAAGTCAAGACTCCTCATCATGGCACTCCTCATGGGTGACTCTCAGGGAGTTGTCCTGGCTATGGGGATGTGACAAGGCCATGACCATATGGCTGTGCTCTGTCATCACAGGTGACTGCTCTGAGCATGGGGCCTGTGGAGCCCCTGAGCTCATGAGGAAAAGGAGGGGTGAGAGAGGAGCAACTCATCAAGGTGAAGGTGAAATTAATGAGCTCCATCACCTGGTGAAGTTTTCCAAGACAGGTAGATAGGTAGGGATGGGGCTAGGGCAGAGCCTGATATCCACTATTATTACATGAAGGGCAGAGAAACTGTCCATTGATAGTCATTGACAAAAATGTTTATATTCTTTAAAACTATCCCAAAGTATATTGTGTTATTTTTTCAACTAATGCCCCCCCACCTCATTCCTCTGCTACCCCAGCCCACCTCCCACTCCCACTGCTGCCAGTAATTCAGGGATACAACCCATGGGAGGGAGCAGGAAATGTTTTCCATGCTTGCTGCTATTTTAAGGATGACACTTGCTTCTCATAGGCATAAGACACAAGGAAATAAATGCTCATTTTTTTCAGCAAAATCTAAACCACATCACCTTTTTTTTACATGGCACTTTAATTCTGTAAAGGAACCATTAATCACTGGTGTAATTTTTATACGTTTAATTTTATGATGATAGTAGAGCTGAAGTAATGAAAAATTCATGTCTGATACTATAATAAAATCCCCTGGGAAGATATAACTCAGATTTTATTTTAAACTTCATCTTACACGAACTAGATATAATCAGATCTATCTTATTAAATGTAATATTCATAACTTACCACCTTCATCAATATCATCTTTAGCAATACATTGTATAAATCCTCTTCATGACCCCCATCAATTATCTCAAACTTTTCACATTTGTAGGTGTAGGGGCAGAATAGGATGGGCAAAGAGCAGGTTTTCTAGGATTCGAGCAGACCGGGTAAAGGAGGAGTCCTAGAGCCCTTGGTGGCTTTCTCAGCCTTTTATTGAGCTTTTCATGTAGTGTGGCGAACAGGCACACGGCAGGCAGGTGTGCCGGGGTACCAGGAGGCCAATAGGCCTCCAAGCCCCCAGCGAGTCTTCAATCTGGGCTTCTCTCTCTTCTAGCTTGCTTTCTCCCCTTCTCTCTCCTGCTTCTCTCCTGCTTTTCTCAGTGACTTTATCAATACTCCTCCCATGGCCCACAGAAGTAAACAACACAACAATGTAACAACTGCAGGTGC
Organism: Talpa europaea; assembly: GCF_964194135.1. Taxonomy (NCBI): domain Eukaryota; kingdom Metazoa; phylum Chordata; class Mammalia; order Eulipotyphla; family Talpidae; genus Talpa; species Talpa europaea. The sequence continues at coordinate 79,943,772 of NC_140076.1, forward strand.
CAGATCAGGCAGGGCAATCCTAATGGTGGAGGGCAGAAAAGCCTGAAAAACCATTTTCCCTACAGTAGACAATTGTTGGAGGTGGCCACCCTGCGTAGTGAGCAAAAGGGCCTTGACCCGAGTCTCTAAGGCATGTGAAAACACATGCGTCTGGGAGGACGTTGGTGTTGAGAGCCTGGAAAGTGACCTGCGTGGAGTCGGGCTTCTACATCTCCACAATCTGAGAATAACAAAATGGAGAGATCCTGCGCAGTAAGCAGAAGGGCCTTGACCTGAGTCCCTAAGGCATGTGAAAACACATGAGTCTCGGAGGAAAACCTCTTGGTGACAGGACTCGGTGTTGAGAGCCTGGAAGTGAACTGCGTACATCTCCACAGATTGACAACAACAAAATAATGAGCGAACTTCCCAGGCTCAGGCTAGGAGGCGATAAGATTATGTGTGTGAGAACTAACCGCCCGGTATCCTACTGTCTGAAGTAAATAGATAATAGTAAGAAAATAGACTAATCATTCATACGTGTTATCATTGTGTGGTATGCTTTGATGTTACATCTGCTACAATTAAAATAGTATATAATGAGCACTAAGACAATAAAGATTTGCTGCATGCTGGACATGACAGTCCTCCATGTCTGATTTCCTTCACCGCCGTGGTTCAGGTTCGGACTCACTAGAAGTCCACAAGTGGCGCCCGCATACAGGGACCTGAAGTTAATACCTCCCACCCAGAGTGACGAGGTGACGGCAGCGGCGGGTGATAGTTTACACAAGGTGGTGAGTAAACAAGGGGAAAATAACAGAATGGGGTATTCTTCTTCTCATCTTCCTACTTTTGCTTCTCTGTTGAAACATTTATTGGCTGAAAATGGGGCAAAAGTCCCGCTCTCTCAAATTCTTGAATGTTTGAATGTTGTGACTGAATTTAATCTTTGGTTTCCTGGTACTGGTACTTTTGATCTTGGATCATGGGACCGGGTCCGAGAGACAATAGTCCGGAAATATAAGCAGGGGGAGCAGATCCCTGTAAAGTTTTGGTGCACATGGGCTATACTTAGAGTAGCTATGTTAGTTGTCGACGGAAAAATCCGTCCTGACGCAGCCGTTTTGGTTCAAACGGCGCAGGAATCTTTACATAAGTATGACCTTGATGATGACACTCTGGCTAAGGCAGCTCAAGCTGTTCAGCAATCTCTAGAAGATTGTGATGATGATGTTCCTTTGCAAGAATCCAATAAGGATGATCAAGGGGCTCAGCCTTTTGTTGTAGCTGTTAATAATTCTGCCAAACCTTTTACAAATAATGTCACCAGAGGAGTGGTATTCAATGTTGCAGCCTGCCTTTAAACAGGGGCGTAGACAGTGCTCAAGACTTAAACCAGCTGCAGAGAAGTTAGGAGAGTTTACTTTAGGGAGCTCAACTTCTCAAGGACTTCAAATCAGGTCTCCCATCCCTCTTCATGAGGAGGAGGAAATGAAAACAACAAGGTCTCATAAAATTCGGCCTGAGGATGTGTCTTTACCTGACACTGGGGAGGAGGCTAGGTTCCCCCCACTAGAGTTTTGTCATTTGTTCCTTTTAGAAAAAAATAAAAAGAAAAAAGGTCTTTCTCAATAATAGTATTCAAAGTTCATTCACAATTGTTAAAGTGAAAGAAAATGGTTAAATTTGACTATATGAGACTATATGACTATAATATGACTAAAAGGTTTTTATTAAAATAGTATAAACCCACTGCAGGGGACAGGTGGGGCTGCCCCTGGTCTCAACAAGCAGCTGCCTGGATTTTTTTTTTTTCCAGTGTTGCGATCACTGGCAGGTCTCTACTGCCTTCCCATTGTGGAGGACTGGACTTTCCTTTTGTCCACCTTAACAAACTATTTTGGTTCATTCTAGGAAAAAAGTTCTATTTCCCTGGGTGTTTCTCATTTTAAAGTCTACATTGTTTAAGGTAAAAACTGTGGGGTAACTTTGGACTTGCAAATAAACTATACAAAATGTTTATTGGTGAAATAAAAGCTTTTAAATTTACTTATTAGACCTATAAAAGGTTACATTTCTTGTTAAAACTAATTAACCTGGTAAAATATACAGTATTAATACAGACATTTTTGAGCTAAATTCTAAACCTCAAATTTTGATAAAAGCCTACAAACAGGCAGACTGTAAAAATTTACCTCTTCTCCTGTTCTCAAGATAACAGTGTTCTTTTATGTTTTAAAATATGCCTGTTCCCAGTGAGATAATGTGTTAACAACCTAAAGCCAAAAAATCATTTCTTAAAAATATAAACTCCCAAAATATTTTCTTATCAAAAAAGTTAGTAAAAACTGCCGTGACTGCTGTGGTCTCGAGCCCAAGGTCTTTGGTAATAATTAAGATTAGATACTTATTCTGTGTACAGATTTTAGCTGTTAACTCATTAAAAACCTCAGTATCTTCACACATATTGGTAAAATGACTATGTTTTAAAATATATACATATGGCTAAAATTTTATATGCATATCAAGAGATCTCTGTGTCTGTTTGTGTCTGTCTTTGTGTCTTTGTTTTGTTTTGTTCTTTACCTCCGGGAGGACTAATTATAAACGGCGCCTATATAAGTTCTCATAAAAACAAATTTTAAGATCAATCATGATCCAAATTTTTAATATACAAAAACTAGTTCAAATTTTATAATATAATACAAATCATGTATGTCTTAAAGTTATAATGTTAAATATTAATAATAATCTACTCTTTTTAAATGTATCTTTAAAGTATTTTTCTTTCCTTGACTAAAAATATATACTTATAATTTTTTGTCATATTAACTTTACCAAGTGAAACTCAGCTATACTGTTTTTAAGTCAATTTTAAAAATCTGCAATGTTTAAAGCAGCATTTTGGGGTGACGAACACACAAAGCATCTTCTTATGTTCTGAACTACTGAAAAGAAACCACCATCATAATTTGTTGAAAGTTTTAGTGGTGTCTGAAGAAAAGAGGAAGAACAAGTGATCGTAAGTAAAAAAAAAAAAAAAAAAAGGAAAGGGAGAATAGGTTTGTCTTAAAATTAAAATGTCTGGTTGTGCCAGAATGGGGAAAAAACAGAGAAAAAGCTAAAATTGAGAGTATGTAGTAAGTGGTAGAAGGTTTGAGGGGAAGTAAATTTTATTTGCCTTGGTTTATAAAACCTGCAAATAATGGGTTTGAAGAGAAACAATGATATGTGTTGGAAATTTAACTGTATTGCATTATTTGATCAATTTATTCATTTGATGGAAAAAAGACTAATTAATACTGAAGCCTGCTTTCAGGTGGCCACACAGGCCATTTCAGTAAAAATTGCCCTCAGAAATCAGGAATTGCTTCTAGAGAAACTAATTCTCCTAATGCTGCAGCTCCTCCTAAAACCTTATGTTCCCAGCTTTAAAAAATTATGTACATGTCTCTGTAGACATCTTTTCTCATTTGATTATGGCTACAGCTAAAACCGGAAAAGCCTTTAAAAATGTGTCTCAACATTTTATGTTTTGCTTTGCTTGTGCAGAAAAGCCTAAACTATTAAGACAAATAATGCACCTGCTTACACCTCCTTTGTCTTCAAAAAATTTTTAATTCATTTAACTTGTGGAAGAGGCTATGCTTGTATTTTTCTACAGGACACTGTTCGATTTGCCTTTAAGGTGCCCTCTTTAAATAATGGACAGCCTGCCCAGCGATATCAATGGAAGGTGCTGCCTCAGGACATGGCAGATTCTCCTATTATGTGTCAGTTTTATGTTGACAAGGCTCTAGTTAGTTCACGGCAGCAATTTCCAAATGCTCGCATTTTACATTATATGGATGATATTTTAATAGCTGCTGACAGTAACTTTGTCCTTTCTCAAGTTGTACAGTTTTTATTAATGGGATTTCCAAAGTTTGGTCTTTTAATAGCTCCCAAGAAAATTCAAACCTTATCACCTTTAAAATATGTCGGTGGCCTTGTTGGCCGGCACACTGTGCGACCTCAGTGCATGAAACTGCAACAAAAGCATTTAAAAACCTTAAATGATTTTCAAAAGTTACGTGGAGATATTAACTGGTTACGCCCTACGTTGGGCATTCCTAATTATGCTTTAACCCATCTTTTTCAGACAATTTAATTTTTTATACACTGAAAACTGAAAGTAAAGGGGGATTTTTTTTCACATTAAGTATGAGTCTCATGATCTCAACTACTTTAGGTTCTCTTGGTACTTTGCTCATTAACATAACCCTACCTTAGCCTCAGTTCGCTTAAGGACTGCACCAGACAGGGCAGGATCCCATCTTCTGTCTATTTCCTAACACATCTCATTCCCAGGGTCCAGTGGTCTTAGATCACCAAATATTCCCAGTAGTCAGGAGCACATTAAGTCTGAACAAATCATTACACTTGGGAATAAGAAACAGATGCCCAAAAGACAGAGGTATCTGGAGACATTTGTATCAGAGTGAATCACATGGTATCAGACACTATTTACTTCTCTGATGTCTGTCCAGTTAAACTTGAAATGTTCAAGGTCAGGAAATGTTTCACAGCCCAGCATTACACTGCAGCAAAAATACAAGGGGCAGAACTGAGGTTAAGCACCTGAGCTGCATGAATGAAAGGGAAAGGGCAGGTGTCCAACACAGCTGGGAGCAGTCATCAGGATTTCCTGTTTCCTCTTCCCAGACATCTTGGCAAGCATGCAGGAGCAAACTGGGGAGCAGGAATGGGAGTATGTGGCCCTGTCACACTCCCTGCATGAGAAATCAGCTGCGTGCTCAGGCCCTGCATCACACCCTGCCCAGGATAAAAGGGCTCCTGCTCTGGGCTCCCCATGCACAGCCTCCTCTGGAACAGCCTCTCCTGCCTCCTCTGCACCCGGTGAGTATCTACAAGGGTCACAGTCTCAGCTGGGAGTGCTGGGAACACAGCTCAGTCTACTGCAGGGAAGCAGAGGTGTCTGATGGAGAAGAAGCAAGAGGAGGACCTTGGAGGGGAGCTGGGGACAGTGAACAAGGAACCTGGGTGGGAAGCATCAAGATCTGTGGCACCGGCTCCCCCCATGGGCATGTACCGGGACATCCTCCAGGAGTCACTGCCCAACTGGATATAGTGTTTCCAGGAAGACAGAGAGAAGACAGAGAGACAAGCCAGTTAGAAGATAGCAGCATCATTGCTAGAAGGAAGCTAGGTGAGGGAAATGTTTTGCCAGGGCAATTTAACTCGAAGCTGGTTTCCATTTTCCCCCTAAATCACAGCTCAGGAATCAGCAGGTAGAAGGGACTGGGGCTTTATAAAACCCTTCACAGAGGAGACACTGACGCGGAGTTTTTGCACTGACCATTTGCTTTAATTTCTTCAGGCTCACCCACCTCCTGCCACCATGTCCTGCCAGCAGAACCAGCAGCAGTGCCAGCCCCCTCCCAAGTGCCCCACACCCAAGTGCCCCCCCAAGAGCCCAGCGCAGTGCTTGCCTCCGGCCTCCTCGGGCTGTGCTCTCAGCTCTGGGGACTGCCATGGCCCCAGCTCTGGGACCGGCTGCTGCCTGAGCCTCCATGGGAGCCACAGGTCCCATGGGTGCAGGCGCCAAAGCTCTGGCTCCTGTGACGGTGTCAGTGGGCGGCAGTTGGGGGGCTCTGGCTGTGGCTGAGGCTCTGGGGGCTGCTGCTGACCTGGACTCCTGATGCCGAGACAAAGGATCAGAGGAGACAGCTCCAAGGGTGGTCCTCACCGTGTCCTTCACAAGCCCCCACTGCTGTGCCCCCTGCCTGTGCTGAAACATTGCTGGAGTGTATCCAGCTTTCCTCAGTGGCTCCTCTGAAGAGCCCCCAGAATGCACCTTGGTGTCTGTCAGAACTTGGTGTCTGTCAGTATCTGCCCACCCATGTCATCTCCCGTGTCTGAGCCTGAAAAAATATTTTTTTTTTGCCCAGCAAAGACTCTCCTTGACTTTGCTGAACCCAGGCTGCTCTGTGTGTCCTGCCTCCCCTGGGCCCTCCAGCACCACCACCTGGCATGCGGAGCAGGTCCTGACTCCAGGCCAGAAAAGAGCCGTCCAATTCCTCTGACAGGGCTGAGATGAGGAGGGATACTGGTTTGAGGCGACACCAGTGTGAGGCCTTATTTGCCATGGTGTGGGTACCATCTATGACTCCTGCCCGGAATCTGTGGGAGGTGACTACACCCTCAGAATATGGAGGATATTCCAGGACCCCCAGCTAAGAGACGGGGAATGAGGAGGCAAAGAAACTAATAAAGTAATAACCAAAAAATTGTTGTGAGATGGGGCTGGAGAGGTAAGGCCCCCTGATGACTACTAACTCAACATCTTTAATAAAGATCTGAGGGCAGGAGAGTCAAAACTGCAGAGCTCACAGATGCACGGGGGAAATGCAGCGGGGCTTTCTCAGTGTCAGGTGGGAGGAAATTGGGAGGAAAACTAAAAGCACTCCTGGGGCCTCCCTGGTGGTGCAAGGGGTTAGCACCGCACTATGAAGCAGTCCGCAGCCTCTGCAGCATGAGTTCGATTCCCGGCCGGCCAGGGAGCAACTCACATGGCGCAGCAGACCTCTCCTGTCTTGATCGCTGCTCCCCTCAGCAGTGTATTTCAGTCAGTCTGCCTGCTCTGTTCCCCACTCTGTCTCTGGTGAATCTTCTCACCCCCCGCATCTCTGGCCTATACCACAGCTCTTGTAAGCATAAATAAATAAATCTTAAAAAAAAAAAAAACCACTTGTGTGGTTTTAAAAATGAAGATAATCTTGGGCCTCCCCGGTGGCGCAGCGGTTGAGCGCTGGGTTGCGAAGCTGCCCACAGCTTCTGCAGTGCTGGTTTGATCCCCGGCAGCTCCCCGGCCACCAGAGGAGGATCCCACATGGCGCTCAGACCTCTCCTGCAGCCCGCTGCTTCCCTCAGCAGTGTACTTCGGTCCTTCTGCCTGCTCTGCTCCCCACTCTGGCTCTGGTGAATTCTCTCACCCTCCCGCGCTTCTGACTGTACCCAGTGCTTGTATAAATAAATAAACAAACAAATAAATAAATAAATAATGAAGATAATCTTAAGATCAAATATTTACTTAGCGTTTACTCTGAGTCAGACATGGCTCTCACTGGCAGGCATGTTCGTCAATCAATCCCCCAACAACCCTGGCTTGTGGGTTCTCTTATTAGCTCTTGTTACAGATGGGGACACATAAGTCCCACACATATTCTTGACTTACCACATAACAGTCTGGCTGCTGGATCATCAATACAACTACCACACCATTCTGAATTTTTTCCAAGTAAGTAACAGAATTATTTCTAAATTACTTTTTTCAGCCAGCTCAAAATGTTGAATATAAATTTTTAACACTATACCAAGATTCCAAACCACTTTAAGTGGTTTCTTAGAAATAGCACCCCATCAGGGGAAAGGAGGTGCTGTCCCTGAGTAGATGAAAATGTAACCATCAGCTGCCACATGTCCTCACCCCTGCTGAAACCCCTATTTTCTATTGATCCAAGAGTGATATTCTTCATTGCCTGAGAGTTGCTGAGATTATGGTAAAACAAAACGATACTCAGATCTGAGCCAGGATAGTTCTTAAAATAAAACTATTAATTAAAAACTAAAAAATTAGTAAGACATCATAGATTTCCACCTCTAGGTATATAGCCAAAAGAATTGAAAGCAGGGATTCAAACAGATATTGTACACCCCTAGTCACATCGGTGCCCCATCTGCATAGCAGCACTACTCACAATAGCCAAAGGGGGTTATCAACTCAAATGTCCATCAACAGATGAATAGATAAATGAAATGTAGTGTACATGTAGGTGGAATATATCTGATCTTAAGAAGGAATGAAATTCAGACTCATGCTACAACATGGGTGAACCTTAAGAACATTATGCTAAGTTGAATAGCCAGATAAAAAAGGAAAATATTGTATGTTTCCACTAATATGAAATACCTATTAAATACAGAAAAAAAGAGCCCAAATATACAGTCTTTCCTGCCAGGTCCCATGCAGACTAAGCAATTTTTTAAGTTTCAACTTTTCCCCAAAGTGTGATCCTACCCTGTCAACCTAGGTCCTACCCTGTCAACCACACTGTCAGCACCAGTGAGGTCATCTGCATGCTAAAGGCCCCTGCTTCTCCTCTAGGGTGATGTGCCATTGAAGTAATCTTTTCTTTTGGGCCTCCCTGGTGGTACAGGCGGTTGAGCGCCGCACTGTGAAGCTGTCCGCAGCCTCAGCAGCACCGGTTCAATCCCAGCCGACCGGCGAGGGTCCCACATCGTGCGGCAGACCTCTCCTGTCATGCCCGCTGCTCCCTGTAGCAGTGTATTTCTTCAGCCTGCCTGTTCTGTTCCCTGCTCAGTCTCCAGTGAATCCTCTCACCCTCCCGCGCCATATGGCCTGTACCCCGGTTCTTGTATAAAAATAAATAAATCTTAAAAAAAAAGAAATAATCTTTTCTTTTGCTGAGATCCTTGTCCCATCCTCTTGCTGCCTATAAATTTCCTCCATTTTTGCATGTGAAGCCCCATGTGGATATTTAATGAGGCAAAATATATCCCCAAATTCATAGATTTTGTTTTTTAATATATCTAGAGCAGTCCAATTCAGAAAGACAGAAAGTAGAACAGAGGTAGCATGGACTTTGAGGAGAAGGAAAATGGAGAGCAATTATCGAATTACTAAGGTTTTTCTTTGGAAAGATGAAAAAGTTCTGGAAATATAGTGGCACTGTGCGCATGACATGATGTGACATGACGAATGTACTTAGCACCACTGGATCGAACACCTAAAAATGGTAAATACGTTTTGCATATTTTACCATAATTTTTTTAAAAAGATAAATTAGAACCTGAGCAAAAGTCAAACTGTCGATCCTCGGCCTGCCAGGGAGCAACCCACATGGTGCAGCAGACCTCTCCTGTCTTGATCGCTGCTCCCCTCAGCAGTGTATTTCAGTCAGTCTGCCTGTTCTGTTCCCCATTCTGTCTCTGGTGAATCCTCTCACCCCCCGCATCTCTGTCTCTGGCCTGTACCCCAGCTCTTGTATGCATAAGTGAATAAATCTTAAAAAAAAAAAGTCAAACTGTCACAGGGCCACATGAATTGATGGAACTAAAAGTTTTTTAAAGCCTGTGGGAAGTGGCAAATTAGAAGTCACTTTCCCCTTTCACGTCCATGGGAATCCAGTTCATTACACTCCAGGATCAAGAATATAATGGAGACCATCTGTCAGATGGGGCTGATGGCAGATCTGCTCTGAAAAATACCTCTCCCTGAGTCTTGAGGAGCATCAGGCAGAGAAGGCACCAAGCACATAGAACCTGGAAGTCAAAGGGCAGGAGCTTGAATTTTATTCCAAATGCCAGGGTGTTTTAAAGTAGAGGGACAGTGTCTAATCTGGCCCAGGCATCACTTACTTGGATAACTATTTCCCACAGGGGGTGTGGGGTTGGGGACAGAAGTGGAAGGAGAAGGAGAGGGGTTAGGGTGGTGGGGTGCTGGCCATGTGCCTGCTTGCAGAGCCTCACTTTTGCAGCAACCACCCCAGTAGTGATTTGAAGCCAAGTTCTGTCCTGGGTACATCTTCCTTAATCTGAGAAGTTAGGGGGCAAAGAAGGCTTAAAAGTCATTCAGTCTGTATAAAAGCAGCCTGTCAGTCTCAGGGAGGAAATCTGCTTAAATCCTCCAAAGGGTGTTTGTCTCCTACACAATTCAACCCCTAGGGCTGCATTTGTCCTGCCTCCCTCTCTAACCACAATCCCAGCCCCGCCCTTGCCTGCCAGTGCTCTGGGTCATCTGTAGCTCCTGGAGGCCCACACTCTGACTTGTGCAACAGGGCTTAATGTGGAATGCCCTGTGGCCTGGAGAAGATTTACCCATCCTGCTGGACCCAGCCCAAACCCCAACTCTTCCATGAAGTCTCTTCCTCCTGGCCCTCCACACATTCCCCCAATTCCCATGTCAGGTCAGAATCAGTGGGTACATGCACTCCAGTGCCTGTCACTGCTCATCTACCTGCCTTCTCCTCTCCTCGTGAACCCTAGGATCTCCATCTGTCACTGCTCTGCCAGACCTTATGCAAACTTGCACTTAGGGTGCTGTGCAGCTTTCTCTAACAGGAGCAAGCATGGAGATAATAGGTGACCAGGTGCAGGCTGGCTTGGGCCCTATGTACTGATTGCTTTGACACCCCAGGAACCACTGTGCCTGATTCCGTCCCCCAGGGACCCAAAAAGACCCTCGCCTGGACGGGACCTGTTCAGAGGCACAGAGCCAAAGAAAGGCCCATACCTGGGCCAAAGACAGTCATCAGTAATCCATGCATGGAAAGGGAGTCAGACAAAACACAACCACAGCTCCACCCACATCAGCTGGGCCCAAATCCCTGCGAGAGTGACCAGAGCCACCCAGCGGCCATCCAATGCTACTGCTTCCCGGTGCCTCCCCAGAGACCGCTTCCAAATCCTGGCCCTGACCCAGCTGACCACATAATTGGTAGCTCCAGGAGGCAAAAGTCACCCTAGGAAGTTTTTAAAAGGAAACTATAAATAGAATAAAAGCTTAGAATATATATTCAACTTGTTAATTTTATTACATATTATTAGCGCTACATAGTTCCCATGTAGTACAAATGCAAAAAATTCTAATCTATTAAGAAATAAAAAAATTCCTGGTTTTGAAAAATTGAGGAGGGACAAAGGCAACACACAAAAGAACTGCAAAAGGCCATAAATATAAGAATATGTTCACCTTCTTTAATAAAGCACACACACAAAAATTCCCACCTGTCTTCTGTAGTTACCAGATTCTAGGCACTTGAGGTTGTGAAAAATGGGTACATAATTACTAGTGGCAGTGACCAACTCAGCGGCATGTGGAGAAACCTTAAAGTCATTGGGTTTGACAGAATAATATCTATCTTTAGGAAAATGTCTCTATTTAAATCAATGGAGATTTTTTTAGAACGTGTGTGTCATTCTTATAAAGGGGCGATCGAATTTGTTCAACAATTAAAGAATAGTTAACTAAAATATGGTGTGCCCAGAAAATGGATGAAATAGTTCTTAGTCATTAAAGCCACATTCAAAGATGAACAGATTCTACCGTGAAATTGTGAGAATACAGAGAATATTACCCCAAAACAGCATGTACTGTATACAGATGGTATTGATTTTGCATTCACACACAATATTTTTCACATTTGCATAGTTTTCAAAAATTTAGCAAAGGTGTATTAACTTTATCCTTAAAAGAAAATAGGCAGGAGGAGATTCCCAAGAATTAGGGGTTCTCTCTCGTGCTGCCTGGCCCACAGGGTTTAAGGTAATTGACAGGGAAAAGCCATTCCTGTCATTGTGTTGTATGAACTCCACAAACAGGTTTTATGGACCCCACCCCCACCCCAGACAAAGATCCAAGACACCAAAGGCTACAAATCCCATGTCATCACCACAGAAGGGAGGATTGCTGGGAACTGAGGGTGGAGTTAAGCAGCCAGGCTTGGTATAGTACCAGACATGTGGGCCTTGGGGGTGCTTGGCTTTTCATCAGCTGTCAGCGTGCTATTGGGGTTCCAGCTCAGTGGAACTGGTAGGACGCATTCACCAATTTATCTCTCTCTCCCTGTGTTATTCCTTTCTTCATTTCCCCTTTTTGTAAATAAACCCTTTATTACCTTTTTGTGTGTGTGCCTGCAGTTGAGTCTCATTATAAGTCCCTTGTAAGCGCATGGGTGAGGACCAATACTCAGGCCAACCCATTTCACACTGGGGTTACCCTGTAACAGCTGTAACAATGAAGAAACAGCCATCTGCTCTCCTCTGGCCACCCCAGTCAGTGACCGCGTCTCCTGGTCACTGCTGCGCAACTGCAGAGGAGCACCAGCGTCCTGGCCACTCACCCCAGCCTGGGCAGTCCTGCCTGGAAAGATCTGCTCTGCTGTGAACAAATTATGGATTTGAAGCCCTTTCTCACACTCTTGACTGACACATTGTCACTTTTGTTGTCATTATTTAAAAAATAAACAAATCCTTTAATTCCATTGTAAACCTGTGAACTGCCTATGACACTGAAACACTTTGCTTTTGAAATCTTATTTCAAACAACTCAAATGTTATGGGTCTATTTCTTTGGCTCTTAAGCAGAGAAGGGAAGCAGGCAAAGCCACCACTTCCCTCTTGACCCAGTTCTGAGCCTGCCTCAGGTCCTGCTCCACAAAAACTTGCCACCCACTGTCATTGATGCAGAGCAAAGTAAGGAAAAGACTGCTGGTGGGTAGCTAGTTACCTTAGGAGAAGGGCTAGCTTTTCCTGTGTGCTGGGACCACACACAGCTTTACCCAGCCTCCTAGTTTCTAAGGCCAGTCCAGTGAGGAGAGGCCTGGGAGCGGGTGGAGGCCAGGTTGAGTCCCAGGGCAAGTTAGGGTTAATCATGCAGTCAGGGACAGTGCAGGCAGGGACTTCAGGAGAGTTAAAGAGGCTTCTGAAATAAGGACAACAAAAGGAATAAGGGATACTCCAGAGATAAGGGCTACAAATTCCAAAGGGGGTTAATCAAACAAAAGACATTCCAGGACAAGGGCAATAAAGAAAAAGGACTCTAAGATAAGGGCTGGGACACAAGCTTAATTCTAGGCACAGAGACATTTAGGCAGTGGGTGATACCACCCAGAACTGACCAATCACAAAGTAACTGATGGGGCTATAGACTAACTAGGGAAAGAAGGCCTATATTCCCTGATACAGACTCCACTTCCACTCCCTGGCCCCTTCTTGGCCTGGTTCCAGCAGCCTGGGAGTCCCACTTTATTTCTGTTCATTTTCTCTTTAATAAACTTTTTCTTTCTCTAAACATTTGCCTCTTTCGCCTACTTGCCTGAGCGTCTGCAAAGTTACTGCTGCAGCTTGGTGAGACACCAACCCATGGTGGTCTAGTGGCTAGGACTCAGCGCTGCCACTGTAGCCTGGGATCCTTTCCTGGCTGGGAGACTAGGCCTGAAAACCTGAAATTAAGGTATCACAGGAAGGGGGAGAGGCCAGGGAAGGGGAGGCCTGGGGAGGAGAGAAGGCTGGGAAGGAAGATAAGTTAGGAAGGGGGAAAGGTTGGGGAGGAGCTTGGGAGAAACCCTTTGGGTTTTTCTCATCCTAGCCCACTTCTGGAAGTTGTAGTTCCTCTTTTCTCCTTTGTCAATTCAATTTAAAATTGAAAGGAAAAAAAAAAAAAAAACCCAATCATCTGTTTGTTAAATAAATCCTGTTGTTGACAGAAAAAATTACAGGAAAACAATAAAATTGAAAGAAAAAAGAAAAATAAGAAACCCATAGTCATTTTAAATTCATGAAGCATTTTAAAAGTTTTTGTTGTTAAATATCTTCCCAAACTGAAATGGGAAATTCACAGGATCTGCCCTGTTTCTTTTTTTCATTTGTTTTTAATTTTTTCAGGGTTTTTCCTAACTTTTTAAAACATTTGTTAAAGTAACTTTACACAATAACGTTATTTAAGTTTCAGGTGTGTATCATTATTAGTCAACATCTGTAATATCACGACCACCACTGAAGGGTCAGGCCTCTACTTCAGCACACAGGCCATGCCTTTGTAGACTTGTAAACTGTCATCCTCATTCATTTCAGAACTGCTTTTCTCTTGTAAATGGTGCCCATGTTTGCCTAAAGAGCGATTCAAAAAACAATGACATTGTGTACCTCTGCTCCACCTCAGCTAGTAGGAGCTAGCAGACACACACACACACACACACACACACACACTCCATTATTCACACATTTACCCACGTGTTTTCCTACCTCCAGACACCAAGCGCCACCTGGAGTCCAAAAATAGCTGGCATAAGTGTTTTACATAATTCTGTAGGTGGAGGAGGAATAATTACTTGAGCAAGAAGGTTGATTCCCTTGAATGTTTGACCTGAAGGTGACCACAAGGCGGTGTTTCCTTGATGCACTTCTTTGAGGTGCCTGTAGGGGGTGTTATGAGGCAGAGGAAGAAGCCCAGAGATTTGGATTCCAGTGCCCTTGCTTTAAACCCTATAGCGCTAAGTCCTCTCCAATAGAGGAGATGATGATGATGATAATCACTTTCCTTCCTAGTTAGACATGTTAAAATTAAGATTAAAGAAACTGAGTTAAACCTAAGCCTAATAAAAATAATTATGTATGGGAGAGAGATGGGACAAGGAAGGAAGCTGGACCTTGCTAGAAAGCGAGAAGGTTATAGTAGACCACTGGGATTGTGTCCAAAGACAGAGGTGTTGTGCCCAAGGTCAGCAGACTCCGCGAGCATAGCCTCCAAGAGCATAGCCTCCAAGAGCATAGCCTCCAAGAACCCAAAGACAGCTGATGCAAACGCAAAAGGGAGTTTATTTCAGACTCAAGTCCGGGTTCACGGCACCTACCAACGCAGTGGCAGATACCAAGAGCCCCGAACAAAAGGAAGCAGGGGTCTTTTAATAAGGTTAAATTATGCTGGCAGTTACTCATTGGCTGCAAGGATGCGTTCTCCAACTTTGCCCGGCTATCATTCTAAGCTGACTGGTCAGGCCAAGATGCAGCTCCAACCTGCAGCTCCAATTACAGCAAGTTCGCCCTCATTGGTGACCACAAGGTGGGGGTGGAGTGAGGGTCTTAACTATCTCTGGAATGCAGTCTTTTTCCCAGCAAAACCTAAAATTCTAAAATGGCAGTTACACAAAGCAATGGCTAAGAATACTTATGCTTGGTTCCACAAGAGGAAGATAAAAATTGGGGCAATTTGAACATTAAAAAGGATTATCATAGGTATTTATCAAACCACATCAAAAATTGAGAAATTCATGAATCCATAATAATAATTTGTTTTTTTAAAAAAATGGCTATCTTTGGAAATTGCTGTTACCAACTCATTATTTTTAAAATTGGCAAAAGAAAGAATTTAGCATTTAGTCTGCTAGCCTATCTAAACTGAATTTCAGGTTGCCACATACTTGAGGAGAGTTCCTTTTCATGAAAATAATTTCAATTAATAAATGAAGAATGGATGATAAAATTAGGAAAACACCATTTATTAATCTTTAAAGAGATAATGGTTCCCCTAACAGTTCTAGCCGGCAAGATCAGTCTGTGCTTCTAGCATTAGGTGAAAAGTTTATGGGCAACTTTAAAATGAATGAATAGAGATGGATGGTGCTAACACCACCCAAACCTACAGCTCAACCTTGACAACACAGCAAGTACAGCATTGTGACACAGGTGCCCCTTTAGGTACATTAAAAATTACGCGACATCACATTTGATGTAGATTTGCCCCTGCAAAAAAGTGAACTGGAATTTAAGCATGTGGATCTGGCTTAGTTTATATAAGAAAATAGTAGGGAATATGAGGACATCACAAGAAAGTTAAATAGCTCCAAAAAGCAATTTATCAAAATGAAAATGTGAATAATTCACATTTTGAATTCATAATTCAAGGTAAATTATGTTTCTTGGAAAATTACATGATGTGAAAGAGAAGATAAACAATAATAGATGAGAAAATTTTGACAGATCCACCCTTCAACAAATGTGCAGAACTTATTTGCATCCTAATTCAAGAAACCAACTCAAAGCACATTTTCTTAGGTAATAGTGGACACAAGGTAGATGTGTGGCAATATTAAAGGGGCATTGTAATTCTGTTAGGAATCATAATGGCTTTGATATAAGAAAGAAAAATGTCCTTATGTGTTAGAAATACATACTCTAGTCTCTAGTCAGGTAAAATGTGATCTGAATTTTGCACTAAAATGCTCCAGAAAAATAAGGGGATGGCACACTATTGGGAAAATGTTGATTTTTTTTAATCTGAGTGCTGAGTGATGGGAGGCTGGTTATCCATCCTCTCTTTTGGTACAGATTTGAAATTTTTCATAACAAAAGAATAAAATTTAAAAAAAATTATTAATGCATTAGATTAATGTGAAAATTCTCCATAAATTGTGATTTCTGTCCCATGTAGGGGACAGTATTGCTATGGATCAAACAGAAAGCAGCTGGCTAGTGCTGAGCCCATCCAGAGGGCAGCACTAGGGACCAAGAGCAGGAGCTGGGCTGCAGCCAGCCTCGGGGAGAAGGGAAGACGCGCTCTGCACCAGGGTGGGAGGACAGCAAGTCCTCTTCCACAGGTCCCTCTAAGGCTGATCCTCTGACTATGTGCCACAGTGTATCTTCCCCCACTAAACTACAGACTCTACCCTGTCACTTTCTATCTCATTACCTAGTTTTATTGTGTTCCCAGCTGTTACTGCTGTGTGCAATTATCTTTGCAGTGTTTTTGATTTGTCTCCCTCTTTAGAGGTTAACATCAAGGACAGGAACTTCATGCCCCATTCTCAATCCTGAGCACCTAGTATAAGACTAGGCAGTCATAGGCAGAGTTGAGGGGCCTAATAAACAGTTGTTGAATAAATAAATAATAGGCATTATATCATATTTAGCATAGTAAAAAATTGTAGGCATGACAATATCCAGTAATAAGGAGCAGATTAAATGGTGGATGTACATTAAAATGGAAAATTCTTCCCATATGGAAAGTATGCTAAGGATGAATGTCTATTGTCATGAAAAGATGTTGTGATATATTATTGGGTGAAAAGTTCAGATGAAAAAAAGAGTACTCACAGTGAATAAAATTTTGTTAAAAAGATTAAGTTTTCATAGAAAACTATCTAGAGGAAAACATACCTGGTATAAAAATGATTATCTATGGATATGAGTTTTACCTTTTGTGCACTTATGTTTGTACTTTTCTACAATGAACACAATTATTCAGTAATGAGGGGGAAGTTACATTAATATTAAAAATGTAATACAAAAAAATTCTAGCAAAGTTTTTGAAATGCAATAAGCTACCTTGTGAGGTGTTGGTCTGATTTTCTCTTTCTACATGTGCACAAGCATTAACCAAGTTACTGCAGATGGGACTTAAAGAAACACCAAACTGCAGTTAAGTATGGTAATAATATTCATAGTGTTGAAAAAAGCAAAAGAAAATAATATATTAATTCTCAGGCTACTTGGAGGATATTTCTTTATTTGCCTTTGGTTTTAAGCAGTTTTACTCTGATTCCTTTCTATAAGTACTTCTATAAAAAAAAATACTGTCATTTTTGGAGAATACTATGTCATTACCTCTTCAAGTAATTTATCTAAGCCATATTCTCTCTCTCCCTGCAACTTGTTGACATATATCTTAGACATTTTCGTGAAGTCCCATATATCTCTTAGGATCTCCTCTGTATTTTTTCATTGTTTACTCTTCATGCTTCAGCTTGAATATTTTCTGTTGACCTATTTTCCAAGTTAGTAATCGATGACTAATAAGCTCTTAAACCCATCTCCTGATTCCTTAGTTTCTGTTTTGTATTTTATTTTCTTTTGAAAATTCCATTTCATATTCTTTATAGATCCCAGGAGGGAAAAATGAAGCCACTGAGTTTTAATGGCCACTCAGAGATGAGACCTTAGACCTGAGAGATGCAGCGAGTTCAGAACTGGAAACTATATCATAAACCCAGAGAAAAGGTAAAATACCGACACAATACCACAAAGGAAATTGTCTATCTTGACCTAAGTACAAAATATAAAAATGAGTTGTCTTTCCTAAGAATTTGTAACCAAGGCCCTGCTCATAAGTGGATTTGAATTTTGCACTATGTTATTCAGGGACTCCCATTCAACTCATAAAAATAAGCAGTGGTCCCAAAGAGAAATCTCTGAAAAGACTTCATCTTAACCAAGACTGCAGAGACCTCCCAAAGATAGCGCTTTGCTAAAGAGGGCCGTGAAACCCCAAATTACAGTAAGTAAGATGTAGCAACCCTCTATAATCAAGATTCAAAGGCATAAATCCCCAAGAATTAGAGATGATAGATATATAAGATAAAAGCTATTCCATAATTGTGTTTAAAATTATTATTGAGATAAACCAGTTTAAAAAAAAAAGTGACTTTTCCTTGCCCTGAATTGTGGACTGTTTACTTCTGAAAGTTTTTTTAAAAAACTTTATCTAAACAGGCGATACATTAATCCTTTCTACTTAATTATTGATTGAGAATTAGTTATGGAATGGATATAATGTCAAAAATGAGTCCAGGCATTTTTTGATGTTTCTGAACTGGGTGGAGCACAGTTGATGGCTGCTTTGTATTGAGAACACACCACACCTTGATGTAATTTTCTGATGAGTACAAAGCACAAAGCAAGGATTAAATTATATAGTTTATGCTGTCAACAACCAATCAACAATTGTTTTTGAACAATTTCTATGTTCAAATCATGGTGCTGAGTAGTTAAGGAAACACCAAGGCATGGTCCTCAAAAGGCATAGTCTGGTAGCTGTGCGGGACATCTGCCTTGCTTAGCAATGAGGTGAGAATCCACACGCAGGGCCTGCATGTTGGCTTCCCTTTGAGTCGCTCTCATCTCTGTTGTGTTCCATCCACCACAGTCTCCTAAGAAGAACCAAATTTTTTTCCCTTGATGTCACAGCGGAGACAACTCAGAACTTTCAAAGAACCAACTACCTGTGCTAGCCATATTGTTTATTAGAAAACATTAAAATCTTTCTTTAAATCAAATTTAATTGATCTGCAATTTATGTACAAAACTATATAAATTGGGAAGGACAACTTTACACCTCAGCATGGACACACACTTCACTCGTCCTCCACCAAAGCTCCCTTGCCCCTACACTGTCACCTTACCTCCACCCCGACCCTCTGGTAATCACCATATATTTCAGTCTAGAGTTATTTTTGTTGTGTTTTGCCAGTTTGTTTTATTTAGTTATATATATTCCATAAATGGGTGAAACCATTCAGAAACCATTGAGAAACCCAAAAAAGTGTCGGGAAAAATAGACAAAACTTGCAAGCTGACCATAGATCTGAGGCACACGGCAGGGGAGGGGGAGTAAGAAGGGTCAAAACAGGGGAGGCCAAGGGACTATGGCAATGGGTCACGGATGCTATGATGGTGGGAGAACTACAGGGACCACACCTGAGGGGAGACATCAAATACTGTATAAAAATTAACAAAGATATAAGAAAACAAATAAATTAATCCAAAAATATTATTTTAATAGTAGAAAAAAGGGTGAAACCATCTAGTAATTCTGTTTGACTTACTGACTTATTTCATATAGCACAATCACCTCAAGATCCACCTAAATTATCCCCCAAAAAAACATGACTTCATCCTTTTTAATAGCTGAGTAGTATTTCATTGAGTATATGTACCACAGTTTCTTTATCCAGTTGTCTGTTGATGGTATTTAGATTGATTCCACATCCTGACTATTGTGAATAAGGCTGCTATGAACATAGAGATGCATAAATCTTAGAAAATTTTAAAACCTTTATGCCATAATCATCTTAAATATTAGAAATAATGGAACAAATGCCCTTTCAGTGTATATCTAGGTCTGCGAGAAAACAAGAAAAATCCCTAAGTTTCATAACTGAAGGCAGAATTGAAAATAAATACCAGTTAAAAAAAAAAATCTATAAGTAGATATGGTAGCTGCCTGATGGCAGAGAGTCTAGGTCATGAAGAGAAAGGAACAAGGTGGAAGAAATAAAGGGGATATCCTCCATGGACTAGAAAAAGGATACCACAGGGGACCTTCCTGGTGGCGCAAGGGGTTAGGTGTCAGCACTATGAAGCAATCCACAACTACTGCCATATGAGTTTGATCCCTGGCCCAGAGGTGACCCATTGGGCACAGCAGGCCTCTCCTGTCTTGTCCGCTGCTCCCCTCCGCAGTGTATTTCAGTTACTCCTCCTGTTCTGCTCCCACTCTATCTCTGGTGAATCCTCTCACCCCCCACCCCCGCGCCTCTGGCCTGAACCCCAGCTCTTATATGCATAAATAAATAAATCTCAAAAAAATGTTTAAAAAAAACAAGTATAAGGAAGCTCATCTGCCTTAACCTGGACTTTGGGGTAAGGGAAGAATAAGTTTAATAACCATCAGCCTATGCCTCTTATTAGTTTGCCATTCTTCCAAAGTATACTATATCTTTAAGCTGAGACTCTCTAAGCTAAGTAACTAGTATAAAAATTGTTTCCAGTCAGCAGCCCTTCTGCCCACCTGTGACTGTGCAGGTGTTTCTCTTTGCAAAACTCCCTTTCAGGGGCAGCTTTTTCTGCCTGCTTGTGTCCTTGCAAGTGTCCTTTATTCGTCTCTCCCTTTTTATAATAAACCTGCCCTTTTGCATATATATAAAAAAAATTGTTTCCAGGTTGGTGTCTTGGATATTTGGTAGGAACAAACCCAAAATTGAGAGGTACTTATCTTCAACATAAGTCATGTAAGAAACCCACAACTTGAGTCCCATTGAAGACAAACTCATGGTGGATTATTTTGCTTATAATTTTGAACAATGAGTTTATCTTCAATGAAAGTCAAGGTACTCTATAAACAGTAGGACTCAAGTACCAAGAAATTTCAGATTGGATAACTGCCTGATATAAAAATAAGTATGTTTCAAACATTTATTAAAAACAATAAATGTGAAATTTAAAACACGTAGATACTATGAAAAATAACCAAAAGAACAACACAACATTCAAAATATAGTCTCTGACATTTAAAAGACAATGGATGATCTATTATATTTGGTCAAGAATGAAGAGAGAAAAGATAGTGCCTTAATAATTTACAAGCTTCTCATACAAACTTGGTTCTGTTTCTCACATAAGATTCCAGAGTGAGGCCATTCAGTACTGACACAGCCTCACAGCTATCTGGAACTGAGCTGCTTTTCTTCCCATGATACTTATTCTTTTGCTTTCAATATGAAGTTCCCCGCCACCAATACACATTCCAAGCAAGGGAATGATGGAAGAGACAAAAAGAAGGATGGGGGAAAAGGATGTAGATATCCTTTAAGAAACTCTCCTGGAGGTACCTCCATTGCTGCCAAGAATCAAGTCACATGGCCATGTTTAGGTGCAGGGATTCTGAGATATTTATCCTGGGCAACTAAGAACCTAAATTCTGTGGTGATGGTGCATGGGTGTCTTGGGGAAGGAAATTCTATGGGGACTCAATCTGAGGGGGTGAGGGGAAGCAAATATTGTTTTAAAAAATTTTAAAAATGATAAATGTTAAAATAAAAAAAAGAATTAAAAAAAACCTAAATTCAAATTGAATTCAGTAGGTTTATAACTTTACACCTTGTCTCCAGACACAATTTATACTTATACATCTTAGAGACTTTAACCCTAATTGTACTCTTCTTGCCATACTTTTTATTGTTGGTCAACATTGTAGCTTCACTTTAAACTGAATTAGTAGCTAAAAGCAGGGGCTTTATTAGTAGAAGGAAAGGAGAATATATATGTTGTAGTAAATCAACTAGCTGTAAACAATTTATTAAAAAGAACTGGAAAGAGAAATCATGAACTAGAAGATAAATACATTGAAGTGATTTAAATGCAGTGGTTTCTGGAATACAAAATGTAGAAATCCTACATACATTTAATACATTTTCTCTCCAGGAGGAAATATACTTGCAAGAATATTTTCTTCACATTTTCAAGAATTAATAAAAGTCATGAATCTTCACAAATTCAAACATCAAGGGGAAATTGTAAAAAACACCAAGGAAATTAAACATATTACATCCTCCCAAAGTGAAAACTAGGCTAGCAACACCCTTCTCAATCATTAGTATAAAAAAATAGTAGGTGAATTCTTTAAAGTGATCCAAGACATTATTTGTTAACTTGGAATTCTACATGCATAAAGGCTGAGGACAAAAATTAAGGTATTTTTAGATGAAGATTTTACCACTAACAGTGGCTAAAAGTATTCACCAAATATTTATTTCTGGCAAAAGGAAATTGAATTTGGAAGAAAAGAACAATCTGAGGTAGGTAATGGGAGGTATGTGTAGGCTAGAATGCTAACATGGATAAATTTAAATAAACAGTATAAAATTGATGATGGCAAACCTGAAGGTAGTGAATTGAAGCGGTAATACTGACCAGCAATAAAAGGTAAGGTAAGAAGATTACAATTATGCTTAAAGTTTCTAAGATGCATAAGAATAGCTAGTGTCTGGCAGACAGGGTATAAAGTTCTAAACCACTACATCTAGCCTGTCCCCACTCTATGTTGTTAAGATTTCCAACTTAGCTCCTTCTGGCACCACATTATAGGTGACTTGCCTGGATCTTTACTTCTAAAGTTCCTGTCCATTTTCTTGCTGAGGGTAAAAAGATGGGGCAGAGGATTCCCGACTCCCTGCAAGGCCCTGCCAGTGAGTGCCCTGGCTGGTGAGACCCCAGACCAGTGTCAGGGACGATGCCAGAGCAGCCAGAGGACTCTCCACCTTGACCCCACCAACTGCTCACCCCCAGATAGCCAGAACTATCAACAATCTGCACTACCATCAAGCTGCATGCCCAGATCCTCTGAGGAAGGCCCTGGCAACTGTACCCACCACTTGATAAGCACCCAGAACAGTAGGCGAGGAAGGCCCACATCCAGCAGAAGCCCCATCTACAGCAGAGCAAACCCCAAATCAAATAATGGGGAGAAAGAAAAATGCAAATGGCCAAGCAAGTTCACTGAGGAACAACACACCACTGAAAAGAAAACCAATCTCCTGAACCTAATGCCAGAGACATGGATGAGTTTTTCTTCTTATCAGATAAAGAATTCAAAACTGCCATAAGAAAAGCAAAGAATTACAGCGAGAATGAAAAGATGATGGTGGTAGAGATAAAAAGAAGGACCAAAGGGGAATCTATTGGGAAGGAGTGTGCAATAGCCAGGCAACTGGTTAGAAATAAAACAAGGGAAAGGGAAGAGTTAAGGATGCACGAGGTCTTCAATGTGGACCCTGACAGTGGTCCCACCATCCAAAGTAAAACTTCTGTAGAAAAGAAAAAAGTTTAAGAGGTAGCTATAATTAGTATAAACTGTGTCTGAGACATCTAAAGGAATATAATCTATGATCACTTGAGATCTTTATCCTATATTTTGTAGGAAATCACTAGAGAGAGATTTTGGAGACATCCACATTAAAAAAATCATCCAGATTGCATCTTTCCATCTGAAATCCTGACCAAGAGCCTAGCATGTATTAAGTGTGAGGTATGAGGGGATGAATGAGGTTTCTCTGTAGGAAGAAGGTCAAAAAGAAGGTCAGAAGGTCATGGGCTAAGCCCTGGGTAAATGCACAGAGCCAGAAGTGGAGTTGAGAGATCAATAGCAGAGAATAATTAAAGGACTGGAAAAACACTGAGGGACAGACAACTTCATGAAGGGAGGGACAGAAGCTGATCCACAATGGGCAATGCAGCATAGGGGGCTGGGATTCTGGGAACTGAAGAAAGACCACTGGACATAGCACTTGAGACTTGATGACCTGGGTTGAGAACATCTGGCACAGGCATTATTCAATGGGATAAAGGAATATTTACTATAAGATAAAACAATGAATGTACTCTGAAATTTGGGGAAGACACTAAGAACAAAAAATAGGGTGTGGTAGCTAGAGATGAAGTTAATCCCCTGATCTTTTAAGCTAAGGTTACTTTGGCATGATTGAAAACATAGGCAAGAAACCTAACAAGTTCCCAAATCTCCTAATTTGCCATGCTTTCAAGGTCACGTTCCAGTAGCTTCAGACAGTTGTACAAGGTCCTGTGTTATCTCTGCCCAGACCAGCTGTATAATCTCACCTGCCCTTGTTTCCTTGAGCACCAACGATGCAAAGTTGTTTGCTACAAAACACATGCTCACCTCTCCAAGCTTTCCACTTAAAGCTGTTTATTCTAACTGACTTATTTCTTCTCTCTTCTCAGTCTGGCTAACTCCTACACATCCTTCAGAGTTCAATTCAAAGAAGACTTTTTACCAGCCCCTCACCTGAATCAGTGACCCCTCCCTGTGATGCCTACTTCATGTGTGATTTATTTATTGCATTAACTATCTTATGACCATTGACTCAACCACTAAACTATTGGTGAAGAGTTACTTATTTGTGTCACCCAGTACCTAGCATATAGTAATTGATCAATGAAGTTTTAATGAATGAAAGATTGCAGTGATAAATAAACAGAAAATCACGGGGCAGGAGAGGGACTAGGGGAAGAGGTTAATTCCTGATTTTAAGTACTTGTAATCACACTTCATACATGTAGAAAAATGGCCTCCGAATATGCAAATTGAGTTTCCAAACATGCAGAACTGATATAGCTATATCATTGACAATAGTCTGAAGAATGAGCTACAGTAGATGCTGTAGCTCTTGTTCTGATGCAGTGTCTGTAAGAGTAGAGAAGATACTTGCTCTTCCAGGGTGGACTATCACACATCCGAGGCAAGCTGACGTAGTTCAGATTTATCAGGGCCAAGTCATCAACTCTCCAGCAGTGTCATTCACAGGAAAGAGGATGTTTTCCTTATTTGCCATGAATGCTGGTTTTCCTGTTCAACCTGTTCTACTTACTTAAGATGAAACTGCTATCCTTACAGATGGAATCTCTCATTCTAACTGTCCAATGATTCAAAGATTCCAGGATGGATCATACAATAAGAAGGAAGATCCTGTCTAACAAACCTGATTTGGATAATATCCCTTTGCTTCTGCAACCCCACACTTTTCTGGTTCTCCTCCACCTGGACTTCTAGAATCTGAGACCTCCAAAATAGTCTTGATCCAAGTCTCTTGTGCAATTTTTGTGACTTCATCATCATCCAAGTTACTTCACTTGGAACTCAACTACTCAATGTCTCCACCAATCCAACTCTTGACTTTCTGTTTTACCCATTCATTCATTCATTCACTCATTCACCCAACACATATCCATTGAGGGTCTTCTATGTCCCAATTTCTGTTCTTTATTCTGAGGCTACTGCAATAAACAAGACAGACCATATTTGTTCCCTTAGTATATTTTACTGCAGAGGTCGGACCACATCTAATCCCTAGGATTTGACTCTCACCTCTGTATGACTTACTGCATGTATTATCTCAATATTCAGGGATTCTATATCTGCAGTTTCCTCCCCACATCCGCTATCATGGTCAAGTCTGGCAAGCACCTCATTCTCAGCGTGCCCTAAATTGAACTCACCTTCTTCCTCCCCACAGGAGTTCTTTCTCCTGACTTCTCGTTTTGCTAGTGGTGTCATCATTTCCCCATCAACAGGCACTAATCCTCAGAGAGCCACAATTGCCTCTACTTCCTCAGTCCCAACACATTAATCAGTTCTACTCTTCTTCTTTTTGGATAGATGCTTTTCATGTCTGCCATTTCCTTACACACTGCTGTATACTGAGTTCAGATCTTCATTTCAAATCTGTGCCACTGCACCTCTCACAGAGATTTAGAGTCCTGTGTTTTCTCCATTCCCTCCTCTAGAGTATCCTAATCATTGCTGCCTCACTACTTTTTTAAAAAAGATTTATTTATTTATGCATACAAGAGCTGGGGTTCAAGCCAGAGATGCCGGATGTGAGAGGGTTCACCAGAGACAGAGTGGGGAACAGAACAGGCAGATTGACTGAAATACAGTGCTGAGGGGAGCAGCGGGCGAGACGGGAGAGGTCTGTTGTGCCATGTGGGTAGCTCCCTGGCTGGGGATCGAACTCATGCTGCAGAGGCTGTGGACTGCTTCATAGAGTGGTACTTAACCCCTTGTACCACCAGGGAGGCCCACTGCCTCACCACTTTTAAGTCATGTCAGGAAGGTATTAATACTGTAGATATGCAATAGACCAAACTCTGTCTTTCTTGAGTACTTTCAAAATCATTTTCCTACCATCACATTCCGCAAATATGATAAAGTTTCAGCTCCTTGTTACATAATGCCATCCATGAGCTAGCCTCATCGCTCCTCTCAGCTGGCTTCTTATGGTCTATCTGCACCACCACCTCACTTTCAGATCTCTTTTCCCTCTGTCCAAACTTGAAACTACTCTCCTCCTTCTCATAGAGCTCGGTGTCCAGAGCATTGGTCTTAGAGTCAGACACTTCCAGTTCAAATCCCTGTTCTGCCAATCACGAGCCATGCAACCTTGAGCTGGCTGCCTAAGAACTCCACAGCTTAGTTTTCTTATCAAAAACTGCCTTGTGGGGGGGCCTCCCCGGTGGCGCAGCGGTTGAGCGCTGGCTTGCGAAGCTGCCCGCAGCCTCTGCAGCGCCGGTTCGATCCCCGGCTGCTCCCGGGCCACCAGAGGAGGGTCCCACATGGCGCGCAGACCTCTCCTGCCGCCCGCTGCTCCCCTCAGCAGTGTCCTTCGGTCCTTCTGCCTGCTCTGCTCCCCGCTCTGGCTCTGGTGAATTCTCTCACCCTCCCGCGCTTCTGACTGTACCCAGTGCATGTATAAACAAAACAAACAAAATAAATAAATAAATAAAAAATAAAAAAGCATGCCTCTATTAAAAAAAAAAAAAACTGCCTTGTGGGGGATTTGTGACAATTGAGGGAAATAATGCTCAGCTCATATATGAGCAGTCTCACTATCAAATCTGCATGCCAAACAACTAGAATTCCAAGCTACTTCCTAGTAGTGAGAGCCCCTATTGGGCCTGTGTAATTATGAGCACTTCTTAAACACCTGTGACTTGTGATGGCCAATAAGGCTGGAATACCCAACCATCTGATTTCCTGCTCTGGGTGATGCTTCCAACCATTTCTGCTGAGAGAACTTCCCTTAGAGAGGCCTTCCTTAATCCTTTCTAAAATCCCCAACTTACACCTTCATCCATATCTACACTTCATCTTCTTTCTTTTTAACATAGCACTTTTTTATATATGAAATTTTATTTGACTTTCTTGTTCACTTTCTTGTCTACCTCTGTCCCAGAAGGCAAGGACCATGTTGACAGGATCTTGGTCTCATTCCCCATCCTGTTCCAGCACCACAAACAACAGTGTCCATAAACTTGAGTGAATGCAAGAACAAATTAATCTATGCCTCGCCCAGATGTCTCCATCCTTCAGACCCAGCTCACATCCTCCCTCCCATGAAGCCTTGTGAACAACCCAGCCCACATCGTTTGCCTTCATTTGAATCCTGTAATAAACCCCATTTCCATTCAGACCCCCATAGACATGCCCATGCCATGTTTTGATCATGATGCTCCAGTATTTATGTGTGTTTGTATTTACTGTATGTATTATGTGATATAATTTCTTGTCTGTGATATTATCATTTATCCTTGTCTGGTTACTTCCCAGAATTCTCAAATCAGACCATAAACTCCTTGAGGTCAATCCATACTTTTTGTGCACTTCCTAGAATTACTTAACACCATATTTTATGTATGATTCACTGAAAAACATTCACTTACTTATTGACCCCTAATATGTACCTGGCAGTGTTCTAGATGCTATGAATAAAATGATAAATATAGCACAGTCCCTAAATAATCAGTTGGGCCACATCATTCAATTATCTCAGCACATAGATTAAGAAGAGGTGTCTCTTGGCCCTGTTGAAAGTCAAGGCCAGGTCAAGTCAAAGATTGCCACTGTTAGCGCATAGCTGCAGGTGGTCACCTAAACTCTCAACCTTTTCCAGACCTGTTAAACAGAGATGATACTTATCTTACAGAATTGTGAAAGGGATATGTGAAAGCACCTCATAAACTCTAAGTTTTATATAAATACATTTGTTGTAACAGCCACTGTAATAACACAGTTGAAGCTGAAACAAGAGCCATCAGGAGTAAAATACATCCAATAATGCTGTCACTGTCTTGCTAACAATACTGTGTTATTATTTAAGAATAACGAGAAACCTGATTTTGCCTGTCACAGTATACTGGGTTCATGTTGCCAAATTCCCCTCAGGCACAGCTTTCTGAAGAGTACTGCTTCCAGCTCAGGGGGCATGCCTGTGCCACCCAGAAGCTCTACCTGTTGTGCAGCAGCTGCTGCTGCTGAAATCAGAAGACTATGAGGCCATGAGTAGAGAGCATGCAAAATAGCATGGCCCATGCGAAATAGCATGGTTTCTATATCAAAACTATATCCTTAGAATGTCCAAATCTCTCTGATCAGATTATCCCTGAGGTGGCCAGCTTGGGGCCAGGGGCGTGAGCTGGTGGTACTGCCATCCCCATGGTCATTTGATAGCTATCAGTGTGCCTCCCGCTCAAGGGTGTTACTCTGTGTCTCTCTGTGAGTCACTGCCTTTCTTTCCCAAATCTCAGGCCTCAGCTTCTTGCCTAAGGGTCACCCCCATCTGCCTCTTCTGTGTCAGGCAATTTTCCCTTCCCACCTCAGCCCCTACCAGGTCCCTGGGTTTGTTTCAACACACATCACTGGTGGGAGAGGTAGGCCCACAGGTGACTTCATGTGTTTACATCCACACATCACCTCCCACTAGAGTCGCAGTATTCCAGAGATGGAAGTAGGGCCCCTCCCACCCAAGGCTGGACTGCCCTTCAAAAACCCCCTGGCAGGGTCATTCGGCCTCAGCTTTAAACACCCTGGATGAATCAATGGTGCATTTCTGACCTCGCCTCTGAGCAAATTCCTTTTGCTGGGTGGATGGCATGACAAAGCCTGCCGGACGTTGGGTCATTGATGAAGCAGCAGCCAAGAAGCCAAGCTCCAATTTTCTAAGAGCCTGGGTGTGTCTGCCAAGACCAAGTGCCCCTGCCCCTGGATGCTGTGATTTCTAAGGCTGAGGACTTGGCCTTGGAGTCCAGCAGACCCCAGTTTGAATCTCATCTCCCTCCCTCTCCACCTGGGGGCCTTCGACATTCACTAACTATAACTTTAGCCGAGTCAGTGAAACTCCCTGAAGCCCAGTGTTCTCAAATATATGTATATTTGGAAATCCATGTGTCTATTTTGAGACTGTTGTGAGGCTTAAATGGGATAATAACTGTAAAATTCTTAGCCTGGTGCCTGGAAAAAAGTAAGTGCCCAATAAAGGGAAGCTGTGGCTGCTATTATTATCACCGCTATTATTGCCTCTTTGCTTTTGAACCCAGTGGACACCATGGCAATGAAAATTATTCCTGTTTTCTCTTTCCTGAAATGAGTGGATGAGATCTGTACCTGCAGGCATGGGTTTCTGACCTACTGAGATGGCCCCCCCTCCTGCCACCACCACCTACAGAGAATGACATCCTGCATTGCTGGGCATGGCACCTCTCACCCTGCAGATCCCTGGAAGCCCTGGCTCCTGCTCATTCCGCTGCACTGATGAGGTCTGGAAGAGAGAGGGGGCCCAGCCTCCTGCAATGTCCAGCTGGAAAAGCTTCCTCAGCCAGCAAGGCAAGCAGTGAGTGGGTCAGCGATCCTCTACTGAGCAAGTGTCAGCTCTCCTGATTTCAAAACCCCAAGAGCTGCAGATCCAAAACTGGGCTTCATGGGCAGTGCATCAGGAGGAAAGTTCTAGGAGATTCTGAGGTCCCAAGTAGATCATTTAAGAGCTTAGCCTTGGAGTCAAGCATCCAGTCCTGTCCATCAGGTACCAGCTGGGTGACTTTAGCAAATTGCTTGGCCTCGGTTTCTCTTCTGTAAAATGGGGCAATACAGTACCTGCCTCACTGAGTCACTGAATTAAATGAGATGAACCATGTCAGGTTAAGTCCCTGACACTGCCTGGCTCCATATGTGACTTCTGGTATCTCAAGTAAATACCAGAGAGTCAGGCATGAATTTTCCTTTTCTGCCATTTACAATCATACCAAGCCTTGCTATGGGAGCAGAGAGAAAGGTAGTGGGTGGGGTAGCAGGACACGATACTAAAGACACGAATGAAAGAACCAGTAGGAAAGAGGATGTTCTCTGGAGGTAGAAGCTTTATTATGACATCTTCACAGAACAATCAAAGCAGTAGGCATTTTTTAGCACCTACTGTGTGCAAGCCCCTGCACAGTAGGATCCAACGTCCCACCATGGGTCTTGGGTTCCCCAGGAGGAATCTCACAGGGAGGTCAGGGATTTTCCTGGAGCTGAGAACAGAGTAGGTTTCTGAACATCCGAGCGCTCGTAGTTTTGCAGCAGGAGGGGGCGAATGCGGAGGGCCAAGAGGCCTGGGAGCATAGAAATGCAGGGTGGAGACACGAGGTGGGCGGGCAGGCAGGACCGGCAGCGCTGGGGCCCGGGGGGACACTCAGCAGCCGCAGCAGCCGGTGTTGCTGGTGCTCTGCGACCTCTGGCTGCCGCCCCCGCAGCAGGAGCAGCACCCACTGCGCTGCCGGCGGCGCCTCCGAGGGAAGCAGCAGCAGCCGGTGGAGCTGGAGCCGCAGCAGCCGCCGCTGCAGCAGCCGGAACTGGAGCCGCAGCAGCCCCTGCAGCAGGAGGACGAGGAGGGCGCCGGGGTGGGCGCTGGGGCGGGGCAGGACCCCGAGCCCTGGGAAGACCCCTTCGAAAAGCCCTTGGCTGAAGCCATGCTCTGCTGGGAGGACATTGCGGAGAACCTGGAAGAAAGGCAGCCTGTCACACTCAAGCGGACTTTTTTCTTTCTGACAATGGGGCTTGGAGCTTTTGACGTTTGAATTTGTGAGCAAGCGAATCTGGTTTAGTGCCAGGAAGGAAAAAGAGAACAACATAAAACAGCGTCTGCTTCCCAGGTGAAGGGAAGCAAATAAAAAAAACCCAAAGAGGTGTTTCCAATGAGTTGAAGAGGCATGGGGGGGGGGCGGGGGGCTGTCTCAGCAAAGAACCAGTTTTCCCTCTTCTCTGACTAGGATCAGGACTCCCAGTACTGGGCAGTGGCAAATGAGAATGTGGTGGCAACTGATGCCATGATTCAGTTCAAAATCTTCTGCTGGCTTTCCCCCTCCCCCATTTCACTGTGTCCCCAGAGCTACAGGTGATGCTGGCATAGTTATTAGCACTGTATAAAGAGCCCCTCAGTATTTTAGAAAGCCCCAAATCACACAGGCATCCCTGCTGCCTGGGTCTAAAGAATCCACAAGCACCAGTGCTTGTTCTGGTCTTTCTCTCCCTAGGCCTTTCATTCCCTACAACCATGAGGAAAAGAGTGATCAGAAGACAGAAAGGCATCCGAGCCCCGCGAGTCAGAGAACTGGTTCCACTTGCATCTGGGCCGTGGACTTGCCACGTAACCTCACAGGTCATCTCTCCCGTGGGCCTCCACCACCTCATCGGTATCAGGAGAAATGGGTTCACTTGAAACATGGGCC
This sequence comes from Talpa europaea, assembly GCF_964194135.1. Lineage (NCBI taxonomy): Eukaryota > Metazoa > Chordata > Mammalia > Eulipotyphla > Talpidae > Talpa > Talpa europaea. The sequence continues at coordinate 79,974,945 of NC_140076.1, forward strand.
CTTTCCAGGGCTCCCCACACCCCACACCCCATCCACCTGGCTGTGTACTGCCCTCTCCTCCCTTCACTTCAACTCTTCCCAACCCCATCCAGGCCCTGCTTGGAGACTTACCAGACACTGGCTCCTCTAGAAGACTCACTCAGTGCTTCAACTGCAACGGGCTACCTGCAAGGCAGTGGACTGAGTAGTGACCAGCCAGAGAACCTTTTATAAGATTCTTCCTCACACTAGTACTTGGGAGGGGCCTGTTTCCCAACACACTGGCTCAGCTGACACTCACATCCCAGAGCCATTCATCACTCAGGTAGCACCGTAGGTGGTGCACGTGGGTATTCAAGTCACTCTAGAGAGGTGCCAGGATTGTTGTGGTGTGTTTACTTTCCAAACAGGACACTGTTCATAGCTAGGAGGCTACGTATGTTCCAAAAGAAGGCACTGTGTGAGGGGAGGGCTGGGCCCCCTTCTTGGGACCTGTTCTCTTTGTCCCTTTCTACAAAGTACACACACACACACACACACACACACACACACCCTTCCCCTGCTTGCACATGCATTCTGTAGAGTCATCTACTTGGTTCTCTTACTTATCCTGGTTTGCATCTCTCTGGCTCTTGGTCCTTGACTCCCAAGAGCAGACCACAGGCTGTGTGGAAAGCCTGCTGGGTCTCATCCAGATGCTTCAGGATGGGGGTGAATGAAGATGGTGGCTGGCTGCACTTGTAGGAATTCCAGTGTGATTTCTGTCATTGGAGATGGGAAGAAAAACCCAGCAAACCCAGTTATGGAGCCATTGAGACAAGAAACAGATTAGTTAGGTCACCATGTCCCTCTATACCCTGGTGGGGCTGGGAGGAGACCATGCAGGACATGGGGTTCAATTGCAAAATGCCAGGCTGGTCTGCTCATTACCCCACCCAGTCCCCCTTGGAAGACAGGTTGTCCCTAGGGCCACTGCCAAACGGGTGGAAGGGGTGAGTAGGGAGAGAAAGAGGAAGAAAGAAAGGAGAAAGGGAAGAGTTGGAAGAGTAGAGAGGAAAAAGAAAGAGAAAGGGGCCTCCCTGGTGGCACAGGCAGTTGAGCGCAGTGCTGTGAAGCTGTCCGCAGCCTCTGCAGCGCATGTTCCATCCCGGCTGGCGAGGGAGCTACCCACATGGTGCAGCAGACCTCTCCTGTCTCGCCCGCTGCTCCCCTCAACAGTGCTTTCGGTCCATCTGCCTGTTCTGCTCCCCACTCTGTCTCTGGTGGGTCCTCTCGCCCTCCTGCATATCTGGCCTATACCCCGGTTTTTGTATGCATGAATAAATAAATCTTTAAAAAAAAAAAAAAGAAAGAAAAGAGAGATTCTTTCCCAAGTCCAAAGTGTCTATGAAAAAAATGGTGTTTTTAGAATAAGGAACTTTTAAGAATTGAGGGAGACTTTGAAGGTCAGCTTGCTACAGAAATGCTTCTTAATGAACACAATTGCCCATGACCTTGAATGTGAGGTATAAGAGAAATCCAAGAGGGAAAATGCAAAATTTGATGGCAAGACCAGCTTTGGGTATAACTGAGCTGGGAGTGGCATGAGGGAACAGACAAGAAAAGTTAAGTCACAAAAATACCAGTTTCATTAAAGTGCCTTTAGAGCCTGATTAACAGGTTGTGTGCACCTAGAGATGAGGTCAATATTAGAAAAGGAAGTAATGACGTGACAAGGTGGAGGCAGGAGCTCTGGAGGTGATTTGGGCAGGCAGGTGCTCACTGTGTGGACAACGACAGCCTCAGTGTCACTCACTCCATGCCTCACTGTCAACTCTTATCAAAGAAAGGCCTAATAGCACTGCTGTGTAAAAGACTGATTCATAATTGTCGTTTCTGTTGTAATCTTTTGAGACTGTCCTGGAGGAATCAGCCTATTCCTAAAGGAAATAGAAACCCAACACAGGGACCAAAGTCCCCTGCTCCCACTCTCCACCCCTCACCTAACTCCCCACACACTAACCACAGGGAGGCAGTTTGGGGAGACAACTTTCTTGGTTCTATACTAAGACCTAAACTCGGGCTGTCAGGATTCAGGGAAAATGGGTTCAGGCATGTCATCCCCTCCTCCTAAACATGCCCATCTCCAGAAACTAACCCCCTCCAGTTCTCCTCTCTTTTCAGTTGAGCGAAGCACCTAGAAGTTTACAATAATTACAAAAGCAAAGGGTGTCCATTCATGGGAGCCCAGAATGAGCCCTCTAGTGATCTGATCTCCCCTAACTAGGAGAGAGTCATCTGCACACTCTCACCATGGTTGAAGGAAACCCTGCCAGAGATCTCATCTCTGTGACCTTCCTGGACACCGCCATGCTCCTCTCTGAAAACCCAGTCCCAACTCTGCTCATGCGAAGCTTGAGTCAGGGTCCTGGTCTCAGACACAATCCTTCCTCCAAGCTCAGCTCAAGTTCCAGCATTCAGAGCATGAAAGAGAACACTGTTTCCCAGGGGTCTAAGTCCCTTCAGGTCCAAAATCTGCCTCCCAAGTGATGTTTGAAGTGTTCTCTCGCATTTGATAGAAGGGAAGAGAGAAGGGCTTGACGCAAGGCGTGAGGAGGGGGAGAGAGTATCAAAACAATCAGGGGACAGTGACTTCGGGTTTAAAAAGCTTTATTGTTATAGAGAAGACAGCTTCTCTGAACTCCAGCACCAAGTCCTCCAAAGAGCTGTGTCCAAGGGGGTGAATCAGGCCAGTGAACACCAGAGGTTAAACCTCTAGGCCTCACAGGGCATTGAACAGGCGGGAAGTAGGGGAAACTCAAAGCTGTTGGGAAGCCTACCCCCTGGCAACAGAGGGAAGGCTCAGCCCGCAGGTCTTCAGCACTTTTGCTCCTCCAGGGCTGCTCCTCAGTGTTCCTCATGGCCCAGGTCAGCAGCCAGAGCCCCCAGAGCAGCAGCTGGAGCCCCCAGAGCAGCAACCAGAGCCCCCAGAGCCACAGCTGGAGCCCCCAGAACCACAGCTGGAGCCCCCAGAACCACAGCTGGAGCCTCCAGACCTCTTGCCACTCCCGTTGCCGCTCCCACTGCCACTGCCACAGCAGTTGGAGCTCTGGTGTCGGTGTCGAAGAGATCGGCGAGGCCTGTGGTGGCTCAGGCAGCAGCCTCCACCCCCAGAGCTGCAGCAACCCCCTCCCCCAGAGTTGCAGCAGCCCCCACCTCCAGAGCTGCAACAGGAGACTGAAGGTGGACAGGGGGATGGGCATTTGGGGGTGGCTTTGGGAGGACACTTGGGGGGGCACTTGGGTGGGGGCTGGCATTGTTTCTGACTCTGCTGGCAGGACATCTTAGCAGGAGCTGAATGAAGCTGAAAGACAATACAGAAATTTTAAGTCCAGCTAACCCGATATTACTCCCTTACATTTAAAGCTGAACTGTGAATTCACAAGGTTTCATCCTTATGATTATCATATTTTTAAAACTCAATCTGCTAGCATCAGTTACCAAGAATCATGCAAAACGTTTCAACCAACCTAGGGAATTCCATAACTCTGAATGGATTTCTTGCAACTTCAAAAAAGATACCAATCTCTCTTTCCCTAACTTCCAGCAAAACCCTCCCATCCAAATCTTTTTTTTTTTTTCCCTTGTCTTTGTCATGATTGTCCTCAGCCTCTACCCAGGACTTCCCTCTGTTACCAGCCGCCAGTACCAAGAGTCCCTCCTGGTCCTTGAGATGCAATCTACCTGGTTCAGGCACAGGAACAGATCACGAAGGAGGCAGGTGGACTGGGGCACTTTTAGAGCGTCCACCTTTTATAGGACTCAGCTGTGATCTGGCATTGGGCAGTGCAGACCATGCACAGAATGCCAATAGCATCTTTCACAAAGGGCTTGGGTGACTACCCTCCCCTCACATCCCAGGGACCTAATTCCTCCCTCCAAGAGCATCTCGAGCATTACCTATAGGAAGAGCCCCTGAGAAGACAGGCCCTGGATAGCAATGGAGCTTCGCAAATTGCACACAACTACCTGTCAGTCTCCCAGGCAGCTCTGCTATGCTCCGTATTTCCTGAGCTGGGTCAGTCAGGTTCTAGACCTTGAGGACAGAGAAAAGGCCTCTTTTCTCTTGTATATAGGAAATGGAGGGAAATTTTCCCAAGATGGAAATTAGATGGCCCTTTCTAGAAAAAAAAAAGGTAGAGGTTCAAAATAATATAATAAAATGCCAGGTTCAAGTCTATGATCTCACGTGACATTTTCATTCTTAAATGATGCCACAGCCTATTCTAAGAATGCTTGATATCTCAATGATGTTATTTTAGGCAAGTCAAATGCAGGTGTGTAGCTGGTTGAGCTTCTCTCCTTACCTGAACTTGACCCACCAGTGGGACTCAAATGGCACTGATTCAGCACTAACAATCCCTTCAAAAGGGCAGAAGAAGTCCAGGAATGGTTTTCTCTCTGCGTGTATCCCAACGAAGGCATCTTTGGTCAGCCCAAGGAGAGGTGGCAGGAACCAGGTACAGGCTGAGAATGAAGCAGAAGGACTAGACTCATATGGAAATTGCCAGAAGTAAGGCATCAGTCTGGTCATGCCTAAAAAAATAGCATCCAGCATGGGAAGATTCTTTTTATATAAATAATCTTTGAATGGGGAGGGGGAATATATAGTTTTTAAGTCCACAATGGAATCTAAAGCTTTTCCCCTAGCAATATTCTGAAGGCAAGTTAGGACCCTCCCAAAGTCATCAAATTCTATTTAGCAAGTTTACAAAGAAAATCACAGTGGGAAGAAATAAGACAGGGGAAACACAGACAGCATCTCAGCTCTAAATTGGGCTAAAGGGCTACAGTAAGAAGCATGTGGGTCATTATAACAGCTTCTGGAGTGAGACTGTCTGGTGGCATCTGTTCCAGGTTTGCAAACTCAGGCAAGTCATCATCATAATGGGGGCAAAGGACAATTCTTAACCCCCTAAGGCAGGAAATAGTAAAGTGCTTAGAACAGTTTCTGGGGCTCTTAGTTCCAAAAGCTAGTTTAAAAACAAATTAACCATTATGAATATTCTTATATCCAGGAGAAAATATCTTTTAAATCTCAACTTATTGGTTTCCCAATTATTGAAAAAAAAATCCATTTCTTTAAATATCAGCGCATAGCCCTGATGATTTCTTTGAGCAAAATATTAAAAGCACTTACTTGCCACCGGAAGATGAGATTATAAGGAGCAGAATCATGAAAAAAGTAGGAAAGATTTTAGATTCACTTATAATCCCTTCCCCCAAATATGCTAAGTATTTTGCTACTTTGCTTCCAATCTCCTTCTTGCTTTTTTCCAGTCTTTTTGCTATGTACAGGTTTTAGTGGATTGCCTGCTGTCTTTTCTCAAACTTTTCTAATTGAAGTAACACTGCTTTATAACATTATATAAGGGTCAGGTGTGCATCATTCTAAGTCAGTGTCTGCATGTGCTATATTAAGTTCACCACTAACAGTTCATCTCTCTCCATCATACAACTGGCCCCATCCCCCCTATTTTACTCACCTCCCATCCCCCCTCCCTTCGGGTAACCACAATTTTGCCTTATAGTCTAAAAGATAATTTTTGTTTGATTCAATTCATTCATTTGTGCTGTTTCTTTATGTATACCTATATATACCTATATGTGAAATCACAAGGTGTTTGCACTGTCTTCATCATAGTACTTATATAAAGGATCATCTTACTAATTTTCCACTTAACAGTGTAGCATAAACATTCCCTATGTTGTTATTCATTCTTTGTAAGCATTGCTTTTCATAGCCATAGAACATTTCATGGAGGGCACAGAATCCATTGGTAAGCAGTGGGGAGCATGAGTTCTGGATCCAGTCTCTGGTTTTGAACACCAACTCCCCACTTGCCAGCAGTGTGATCTTGGACAAGTGATGTGACTCTGTCTCACTGTCCTCACCGGTGATATGTGGAAAGTAGTGGTGTTTTCTCAGATGCATTTGCTGATTAAATAAGTTAACATCCATAAAACTCTTGGCACACAGTGAGCACTCAGAGAAGATTCCAGGAAAAACCTGATGCTGGGTAACTTCTAAATGTCAGCGTGCAGGGGCAGGTGGGGAGCCTGCTTTGGCTTGAGATTTCTGTGCATTGGGGGATCTGTCTCCCCTGGCCGTAATGAGAAGTACAAGAAAGGATGTAAAGCACAGGCTCTGAGTTTTGGGAAACGGGCCAACAGAAATGAAAGGAAGTCCCCACTTAATGCATTCCATTGGAAAGGGAGCCGTGCTCATCTCATTTGACTTATAATTATTTGGGAACATGGCCCCCTCTGAGATACACTGAAAAGCCTATGAGTCCAGGATCCCTCAAGGACCTACTTTACGGTGCATTGTAGACAGTGCACACGCCTTTTCCACTTCTTTGTTGATTTGAATATGCGCTTCCTTCAGGACAATGGGTACGTCCTACAAATCTGAACCTAGATTTTCATTAAAAGGATCCAGATAGTTTGTGGAATGATAGAAAAATTCAGAATGAACCTGGGCCATCATGAGACGAGGGCTGAGAGACGAGGGCTGAGAGACGATGGTCCTCAGCACCAGTGAGGTCTGGGCAAAACTCCAAAAGATCACTGTCTGGTTCCGATGGCCAATCAAATGAGAGTAACTGATTTGGACCAAGCCCCTTGTTATAGAGATGAAGGCACTGAAGCTTTGAGATGGAAAGCGGCCTGATTAGAGGCAGAGCTGGAATTTGGTTCCTGCCATTAGCCCTCCCAGCGCTCTGCCTTGTGCGTAATTTGTTTTCAGCAAATTTTATTTTATAGAATTTGCCTGTTAAACATGGCTATGGTAGTTGGAGTGAAAATAGTAATAAACATGGTGAATCATTTTCGAATTTCATGTTTAGAGGAGTTGGAAGTAATCCTTACCGCTACTGCTCTAAGTGACGGAGACTCCAGTTCCCATATAGAGTTGCATGAGAATTCCTTGAGATAATGACTCTAAAGCCATATCTGACTTTCAGGGTAGTCACCAGGGTTGGCTCAGCTGGCAGGCCCCCAGGAATCCTCCCCAGGATGCCTTTACCTTGATGACGGTTCCTTGACCCAGAGTTTGCCTGTGCCTTTCAGTTTATCAGTCATGAAGGTATTGAGTCACCACAGCTCACTCACAAGAGACTGATGAGTCAAGTAACAAAGAGAAACATGGAATCAAATGTTGGCCTGGTACATTCTCTTCCTTTAGGAAAATTCCTCGAAGAAATCAAGTCATAGTTTGGCTGTGCTAAGTAAAGTGGAATTGCACAATGTCTTTGGGTTTTAATGGTGAACAAAATTAGACATTCCCCAAAAACAAACTACCTAAATGTTCCCATCATGTCATTTGAACACCTCTCACTTATGACAAATGGATAGATGGGGTGGCCTGTGACTGCCCCTCTTCTGGGCTCCTTTATAGATCAGCCCTTCCCCACCTGCCCCTGGCCTGAGACCCCTTCTGTCAGGGAGCATTGCTGAGTGATGCTGTCACCCATTACTTGCTGATTTTGGCGTTTAAGATTGCAAAGGTAATGTTACTATTTTTTTTTAAGGTTTATTCATTAATGCATACAAGAACCCGGGTACAGGCCAGATGTGCAGGAGGGTGAGAGGATTCACCAGAGACAGAGTGGGGAGCAGAACAGGTGGACTGCCTGAAATACACTGCTGCGGGGAGCAGCGGGCGAGACAGGAGAGGTCTGCTGCACGATGTGGGTATCTCACCCGAACCCGCGCTGCAGAGGCTGCAGACAGCTTCACAGCACTGTGCTCAACCATCTGCACCACAAGGGGAGGCCCAATGTTACTATTTATTTGTTTCATGTTCCATACTCACTATTGCCCTGATGTACAAGGTAGCCTACAGAATATGGCTTCTCACTCCCAAAGAAGGCCACGTTGCAATCTTCTGAAATGTATTACCTTACACTGCAAAATAGGATCTTGCAGGTGTGATTAGGTTAAGGATTTTGAGATGGAGAGATTGTCTTAGATTATTCAGGTGAACCCAATGGAATCATGAAGGTCCTTAAAAGAAGAAAGTCGGGGATCAGTGTCAGAGAGAGGAGATGTGACAACAGAAGCAGGACTTGGAGTGATGCACTTTTAAAATGGCTATGAGCTGAGCTAAGGAATGGGAGCAGGCTCTGGAGGCTGGAAACCACAAGGAAGCAGATTCTCCCATAAAACTTACCAGCACCTTGATGCTAACCTAGCAACACCCATGTTGGACTTCTAACCCACAGAACTATAAAAGGGCAAGTTTATATTGATTAACCATTAAGTTTATGGTACTTTGTTATAGCAGCAACGGTAACCTAATACACACATCAATTTAAAAAATAGTATTGTGTTTCAGAATGTGGCTCAATTATTTAAAATGAGTTCAAGTGTATTAAATATTTTCCCATTGAGGCTTGGAACTGAAACTTGCATCTCTAAGTTTGACAGGATGTCTTTGGCCAAAGAAGTTCAGTGAAGAAAATAGAAAATTCTCATAAATAAACAAAGACACCGCCTGGGTTTGTGCCACTCTGCCTTGCATAGCTGTGTGACCTTTCTGAACCTGTTTACTCATCCATAAAATGGAGATAATAACAGTGCCCCCTTACAGGCGTATGTGTAGGAAGATTCCTTGAGATAATGATTCTAAAACCATTAACCCTAGACCTGGCATGGAGAAAATGCTCAGTAATTGTTAACCCTTCTTATTCACATCATTATCACTATAGTCTTATCACAATAGGAATCTGCGCTATCCATGGAAACCCAGAGATGTCAGGATTGCTGCTTGGACAAGCTCAGGCCCTCCTGGATCAGGACTTGGCAGATTCCAAAGAGCAGGATAGACAAATTGCCACCACCTGGGGCCTATTTGAATCAACAACACACTACCTGTACTCCTCAGAAACACAAAGTCTTTTTATTCTTTCCCTTTTGGAGAGCATTTTACTATTAGTAAGGGTGTTTTGCACTCATCCCTCTATTTGAATCTCAACACAATCCCAGAGGTTCATTACCCGCATTACTTGAAAAGAAAATAAATGCTCAGAGAGACCAAGCAATTTGTGTAAGATCACATGGATTAGAGAAGGAATCAGGCTCCAGGCCCTGCCCCTGGGGCTCCAGATCCCTGCTCTTCCTCAGACCACGGTGCCCTTTAGCCCAATCTCTGCATCATGCCAAAGAGGTAGGGGGCATGTCAAGAGTCCTGAAGGGATAAGAATATACAAATGGTGTTGGGAAAACTGGACAATCATGTGCAGAAAAAAATGAGAGTGAAAAATTTCATTTCTTTACACCATATATGCAAAGTAGCTCTAAATGGCTTAAAGATTTAAACATAAGGATGATACCATAAAACTCCTAGGAGAAAACATAAGGATGAAACTCCATGACATTGGTCTTAGCAATGGTTTTGTGGATATGACACTAAAAGCACAAATAGTAAAAGCAAAAATCAACAAGTGGGACTATATTAGACTGAAGCTTCTGAACAGCAAAAGAAAAACATAATAAAATGAAAGGCAATCTATAAAATTGGAGAAAATATTTGCAAACTGTATATTGGATAAGGGGTTAATCCAAAACACATAAAGAACTCATACAAGTCAATAAAAAAAAAAAACTAATAGTCCAGTTACAACATGGGCAAAGATACTGAACAGATTATTTTTCCAAAGAAGACACAAATGGTCACTGCATATGACAAGCTGCTCATCACAAATCACCAGGTAAATGTGAATCAAAATCACAATTAGGTATCACTTCACACCTACAAGAATGGTTATAATCAAAAGGCAAGAAATAACCAGGGTTGACCAGAAAGTGGAGAAAAGGGAACTCTTGTGCAGTGTTGATTCAAGTACAAATTCATGCATCCACTCTGGAAAACAGCATGGTGGATCCTCAAAAATATTAGATCTACCCAGTAATGCAGCAATTCTACTTCTGGGTATATATCCAACGAAAATGAGAAGGGACATCAAAAATGTACTGCCATGATTTTTGAAGCATTCTTAACAGCAGCCAAGATATGGAACCAACCTACGTGTCCATCAGTGGATGAATGGATAGTGAAGATGTGATTTATACATTACTCAGTCATGAGAGAGAAATCTGCCATTTGTAACAACATGGATGGCCCTTGAGGACGTTATGCTAAATGAGGTAGTTGGATAGAGAAAGACAAATACCATCTATGTGGAAAAGAGCTGAACTCACAGAAACAGAGTAGAAGGACCAGAGAGTGAGGAAAATAGGGTAATTTTGTTGAAAGGTACAAAATTGCAACTAAAAGATGAATTAATTCTGGAGATCTAATGCACAACACAGTGATTATAATAAATGATACTCTACTATATATTTCAAAAACTCAGAATTAAACTCTTGGAAGTCATCAACACACAAAAAAAGAGATGACAATTGACATGCAAAGATGGTAATCACATTGCAAGACATAAATATGTCATATCAACACATTGTACACTGTAAACTACACACAGCACAATCAAAATGTACATAAGTAGACCACAGTATTCCTCAGCTGAAATGGGACTTTCTTCTTGCTCCAAATGACTGGTGTGCTGGGTATAGGAGCCCTCTAGCTGTCTGGTCTCAAACTACTGAGCAATCTTCCTGTCTGGGCACCACCACCTCTTCGCCAGAGACATGGGTGCAGGCAGGGATTGCAGAGATGGATGCTTGGAGCGGCCTGGGGCTCCCTGGTGAGGGCGGCACTTCCAGGAAGAGCCACACCTCTGGGCCCCAAGCCAGCCAGGCTCAGCCTGCCCAGCTCAGCCTGTGCAACCTGGAATGTGGGAGGCACAGGCCTCCTGGGCTCTCCCAAACTACAGTGTTCTCTCTTTGTAGGGAGCACTTCCGTAGCTAAGCCCAGAGGCAGGGATGCTGTGGAAGCCTCTGGAGTGAGTAACTAGGGAAAGGAGAGTCCCGCCTCTTAAAGAGTAAGTAAATATCCAAGATCTGGGTGGTGGACTCATTGAAGGAGTAAAAATAGCCTAGAAGACTCTTGGAAGCACATGCGTTGTTTTCCCAGCTGGAGGGGCTGGAGGCTGAGCACAGGATGACATGAAACTGGCGGCAGGGAGAGGCGGGCAGGACCGCAAACATCTGTCACAGAGGCTAAGCATGTTGGCGCAGTGGGTGTGACATATGACTGTGAAGCTGGCTTGCCACTCACGGCTGCTGGATCTGCTCATACAAGCTGTCTTCAGCGCAGTGTAGTCAGCAAAGAATTGTTTTACTTCTCCCAACCTACACTGAGACTCCATAGGTGGCCAAGCCTGTACTAGTTAGTGGAGAGACAGATGACAACATCACCCTCACTGCTCGTGAGTTGACAATCCAGTGGGGAGAATGGGAATTCCACTGTGCTATGTGGGGGGAAAACAAGCAGAAATCAACAGTCTGGAGCAAAGGAAAAAGCTCCAGGGGCATAGTCAGCTAACACAGGGCAGTTTAGCTGTGAAGATGCACTGTAGCCCGGGTTGGCACACCCAAATTCCACGCCCCACACTGTGCTGACACTGCTGGAAGGACAAACAACCATCAAATGCTTGATCAGACCCACAAGTCCACGAAATGCATCCTTTAGGATAAAGTAGGCCTAAGTTCTTGCATTCTCACACATACATCTCACCACTAAGATAAGGACCCCCAAAAGTACACAATTCATTCCCCTAACTCTTTTTGCCTAGGGATGTTAGAAAATCACCAGATACCTGCTTCTAAAACAGGTATTTTGTTTTACCATAATTAACATGCTCTTTCTCTTCCCTGCAGTCCACCTTCCACAGAAGCATAGAACCTATCTCAGGAGAAGGGGTGTAGCTGACAGAACTCGCTCTGGCTCTGCTCCCCAGATTAGTGCCCACTGTTGACTGGAAATAAAGCTCCTTTATAACCTTTTCAGTGGCGATTATTTTAGTCAGACAGCAATAAAAAGAACAGACATGAATGAATAGGGACCAAGTTTAAGTAAAGTGGATTAGAGGAGAAAAAGTTAGCAAGTTGTAACAGCAAAAACAATATGTTGATTCCATTTATTTAAGTATGGTGTAAACCCTGACCTGCAACTCTCTTTTGGAACACAAGTGCCTGACTAAGCTTCACTGCTGAAGCTCCCTGTCAAGCTTAGGGCACCCGCCCTGAAAAGAGGGCCACCTCAACAAAGGCAGGGCCTGCCACAGGGATAGGTGGGAGCGGCCTTCCTCATCCTGCTAAGGCGCCCTTATTTATGGATTCTGGTGGATTTAGGTAACTGATAAGTTGGGATTGATTTAGAGAGCTTCCTTTTTCCTTCTTTTTTGATGTCACTCTTTCCTCACTTAAAATTCCCATTTTTTTAAAAAAGATTTATTTATTTATACAAGCACTGGGGTACAGGCCAGAGGCACAGGAGGGTGAGAGAATTCACCAGAGACAGAGCAGGGAGCAGAACAGGCAGAAGGACCAAAATACACTGCTGAGGGGAGCAGCGGGAGAGACAGGAGAGGTCTGCCGCGCCATGTGGGACTCTCCCTGGCCAGCCGGGAGTCGAACCTGCCCTGCAGAGGCTGTGGACAGCTTCACAGCACTGCACTCAACCCACTGCGCCACCATGGAGGTCCAAAATTCCCATTTTCATGCTTTAAATTTACCAATAAAGAGTGAGCCTGAGAAACCCTAGACCTCCCACCTTAATCCCAATAAAACAAGACCCCAGGCCTGTCCTTTCTCTGCTTTCCTCCCTCTCTCTCCCCACCCACCCCATTGTGTGCTGTGACCCAGATATGCTATGTAATTTCCAGGTCTTGTAAATAATAAACCTCTATTTTTTCCAGAACTTCCTGATGGCTATTGCTGAAGGGCATCTTGCAATCATAGTAAGAACCCTAAGGACTGGTCCAGTATTGATATTGACTTCAAAGGGGAAATGTCTTTGGGAAACTCAGATGGGACTATGTGAGTGCCCCAAGCATTTCTAGCTGACAACATTATTATCAATTGGCTCAGACCAACCCAAAACATTAAGTCTTTCCAAAAATATACCTATACATACGTAGCACATGTAAATAAACAGAAAAAATCCTCAGTGGGTATGAATTAAAATGTTAATGACATTTACTTCTGAGTGGGGGTTGTGAATTTCTTCCATCCTGTACTTAACCTACATTTTCAATTTTTTTCTTCAATGAACACATATTTCTTAGACAAAAAAATATTTAACTTAGCACAGAGATTATAAATGCACTGAACATATCAGAGAAGACATCACAAAAGTAGCAAATGACGTTTTTATTCAGTTTTGCAAATGTCAGAGTTTCTACTGAGCACAAAGTCCTGCTCTTGGTCCTGGAGGCAGCGACTTGTGCCCAGCCGATGCCTTCACTTCTCCAACCATCTGCAGCTCAGATGCCACCTCCTGCCTGTGGGGTCTCAGGAGCCCTCTCTGTCAGTCACTCTTTCAAATGCTTGACCACACTGTGCAACAGTGTCCTGCCATGTGTGGACATCATTTACCTCCAGGATCACCCACTCCTTGCAAGCCAGAACTCTATGATATACTTCCATTGAATACTCAAAGCAATGCGGTAGATGGTACGGTACATGAAACTGGTAGGAGGGAAGGGGCATCGTGGGCCAGACAAGAGTCAGTCTTGGTTTCTGATGCTGGAGGAGCCCCGTGGGTCTCAACCCTTGAACCCAGACAGAAGATGGTGAGTCCTACCCCTTGTTTGTGCCACTCACCACCAATACACTGCCTGTCCCTGGCTTACACAGAAAATGAAACTAGTGTTTATTGAATTGAATGATGGCTCCAAAGACAGGCTTTGCCACATTTGGAAAAAAATATTCTCTTTGTCCAAAGACACAACCTTCTCTCTTGAGATCTCAAAGTTCAATTATGTTCATACCCAGGGCTTAATGACATTTAATTTAACATTATGAACCTGGCATAGTTCCAGCCTGGATACCCAATAACCATGGTAAATAGGGAAAACAGAGAGAAAGAGAAAGAAGGAAAGAAGAAGGCAAAGGTGAGGAAGAAATGGACAGAGATGGGAAATGAGTGACAAATATAATTCTCTCTCCCCCACTGCATGTTATTCTCAATAGAGGTGATTCTGTTGACAAATAAAAAAAAAAATAGTAAAGTAGAGGGCCTCCCTGGTGGTACAGGCAGTTGAGTGCCATGCTGTGAAGCTGTCCATAGCCTCTGCTGCGTGGATTTAATCCCAGCCAGCAGACGAGAATCCCACAGGGCGCAGCAGACCACTCCTGTCTCGCCCGCTGCTCCCCTCAGCAGTGTATTTCATCAGTCTGCCTGTTCTGTTCCCCCCTCTGTCTCTGGTGGATCCTTTCGCCTTCCCACACATCTGGCCTGTACCCCAGTTCTTGTATAAATAAATAAATCTTTAAAAAAAATTTAAAAAACTTAAAAAAAAAGTAAAATAGAAAGTGAATCTCACTTCTAACAAAGAAAAAAGATACCCAAATATCCTAGCATATGGGAATGAGATTACAAGTCAGATCTGCTGCTCTGCCCTTCTGCCTTCTCCCATGCCCACAGCAGTCCTGGACTCTCCTGGTGCCAAGTCTTCTCCGAGCTTGCCAGTCACGTTCCTCTCTCTGGCAGACAGGTGGAGCATGCCTGAGTCATGTGATAGGAATTTGAGCAATTTATCAGAGGCTTAAAGTCTCTAGCTTAATAATGAAATGACCAATAATTTCCTGCCACCTTTGCACCAGACTTTTCCACCAAAACCCAAAGATTTGGAAACGACTGTGTGTGCTGGGGTTGCAGATTGTTCTGTCCAGGCACTACTGTCTCTACAGTCCCCTGCCCACCCTCCCAGCACACACTCATCCCAAGACCTCCCCTGAATATACACTCCTTTAACTGTCCTCCATCAGGCTGTGTGAGGCCTCTCTCCCTCCCCACTTCCTGAGCTTTGTCCTTAATCCTCTGATACATAAACCATGCCCTGCAGTTGAGAGCAAGTGCACAGGACCCATCATCACCACCTCCTCATGAACCCCCACCCCTATTCCCTCAGCAAATGGGGGGCTGAGAGTCATCCTACCTTTTTCCTTCTCCTCACCCCACATCCAACAATGCATTATGGTTTTTCCTCCTAGCTCTACTGCCTCCTTCCCACAGACCCTCCCCATCTCTCTAAAATATAAATCTGAGCCTGTTTAAAACTGTCAATGGCTCCCTATTACCTCAAGGGGGAAACAAGCTACATTCCTCCAAACAGTGCCTAGTCTTCATTCTTTGGCTCCTTCGACCTCTCTGGGCTTCTCCGCCTTGCACCACATGGACAATGCTGCCAGACCACATTATTACCTCCCCTGACTGTGCCTAGATGCCTGCTATGCTTAGGTCATCCTTCCTTCCTCCCTCCCTCCTACATGCTTCCAGGAAATTCCTCTGAGAAGCCTGCGCAGACAGCACCCCATCACTGGGTCCTTGTAATAGGGTGCCTCCTAAACAGTACAGCTGCCATGCTCTGTGTACATGACTGGCTCCCCTGTTGGACTCTGAGCTCCTCCTCTTTGGGGTCCAGTTGTGCCTCCATACCCTGGCTGATATCACTGAGACCAGTACATAAAATAACTCGGTGGAAGCTTCCTGAGATTCAATCTTCTCCTTGCTTTAGATTGAGAGCCCCTTGGGAGCAGATGCCTCACATTTTTTCATTAGTCTGTCCTCAAGGACCCCACAGAGCCCACGGCATTCAGCAAATATTTTTGGAGTGAAGAGGGAAGGAATAAAAAGATGAGCGCCTGTCATCCTGGTCGGGGAGGAGCCCACAGGGCCCGCGCAGTCACCGCACAGCACATTGACCTTGACTCAGCCTGATTCAGTTGGAAACTGTGACTGAGGTCATCTCTTCTCAGCCTGTTGCCTTGGTCTCCCTGGGATGCCAGGCAAACAGCGGGCTTCTAGATAAATTGAGGGATGTCAGTGCTAATTGAGTCATCCTCAGCCTGTGTAGGTCATCTGGAGTTCGTCAGAGATCTGACCCCTTCCTTCTCATCCAGAGGATGAATTTTGGGTCCAGAAGTTAGGACCAGAGCCCAGGGATCCTGCCACTGAGCCCTTGCCTCTCTGCATTCCCCTCCTCTGAACTGCCTAATTTCTTGTCAGGCCTGAGCTGAGGAAGGACCTGGCTTATAACAAAAGAACGGAGACTTAGGGTGCTTAGCAGAGTGTCCACTTAACTTTCATCGCCCAGTTAGTGTGGGGAGCCCCAGCACACAATGGGAGACCACAGAGGGACGGGAACTCCTAGTTTCTGCTAATGATCCCCGTGGACTTCGAGGGAAGCAAGAGCTAGGCCTCTGATAAAGTGGATCCAGTTACTGCCCTCCAAGGGAGGTTGTTCTCTGCAATCTCCTTAAGTGGGACACAGTCTGCTGAGCTCTGTTAGTTCCTGGAAGATATCACAATATTCTTGGTGCTCAATGTTTTTTCTGGTACAGAGAGAGCATGAACCTTGGGCCAATTTTTCATGTGCCGGCGAGAGTTCATCTCTTTAGGTTTCCAGTTCATCGCTAAATTCCCAGGACCTAGAAGATACTTGGAAGATAGTAAATGTTGGCTAAATATTTGTAGGAAGAAGACAGGAAAGAGAGAGGGAGGAAGGAAGAGGGGAGTGAGGGAGGAAGGGAGGCAAGGCCACCTGCCACTATTTGCACCAGTTGCCGCTGAACTGGCTGAGAGAGCAGGGTGGCCCTGACTTGAGCATCTGGTACCCCATGCCAGAGGCTAAAGCCAACTTCCCAGAACAGATGCCTCCTCCCACCAACCCCAACACTCTAGGACACCACAGCTTATTTGTCTGAGCATAAAGCCTCCTGCGTCAGGAAACTTGACAGTCAAGGAAGCATCCTTTGGGGCATAGGCAAGGGCCTAATGACCCGTCACTCTTAAGTTATCCCAGCTCCATCTTTCCCCAGGGCTTTCCCACAAGTGCCCCTAGCAACATGGAAGGAACTTGTGTTGGAAGCACAGACTCAGGAGTAGTTTGGGCTTCAGTTACTGAGGCGCTATTTTCTCACTGGAATCCAGGAGTTGGGGTGACTGGAGAGAATTCTATTAGGAGTGTAAGACCAGTGTGTGTGTTGGGGTGGGGGAGGCCTTCAGCGCAGAGTGGTGCCCGGTAAGGATAGCAAAATAATGCTGAATCTGAAACAGCAAAATCTTTCTTGAGTCTCAGTTCTGCCTTATTAACCGGGTAACCTCAGACATGTCACATTGCTCCTCTGAATCTCAATCTTCTCACCCGTCTAATCCACTAACATGCTACCCAATCCAATGAGATCATATATAGCAAAATACTTGGTGAGCCATAAAGTACTATAAAAATATAAGCTATTAATAATAATATAAACATAATCAGATAATGATGATGATATCAGCAAGGCCAACCTATGAGTCTCCCTGTTCCTCACACAGTCCTGTAGCTTTACATGATGTCAGTGAGCTTGGGGGTGGAGGAAGGCAAGCCCCGCAGCAGGGAAGACCCCAGGTGAAAGCAGGTGTCGGCGACACTTCCAGGGGTGGGCTGGCACCTGCCTGGAAGACAGCACTGAAGCAAATGGTGTTCTTGTCCAAAAAGCGTGAGAAAGCAAGAATGAATCTGCTGGCTAACCTTTGTGACCCAGCCCTGACCCCGGTGGCACTCCTCTGACAACTGGGAAATGTGTACTCTGTTCTCCCCGGCTGGTTCTGCAAGCCCTTGGGAACCAGAATGTCAGGATGAGGTTGGTGCCTGGGTTCAGACAGTCACTCTGCCTCTGGAGCTGTAAATCCTTGTGCAGAAGAGGAAGAGGCTGGGCAAGACCACTTCTGCAGGCCCATTCTGCCTGGGGTAGCCCAGGGAATAGTCCCACTCTCTGTTGCAAACTCTGTTCTCAGGGGCTCACAGTCCTTGGCACTGTGGCAGCACCCAACATGACAATGCCACCTCAGCAGGGGTTCCACTCAGGGGCACGCCTGACTTTGAGGCAGCTGGACTCTGACCCTGCACCAAGTGTCACACACAAAAGACCCTGGGAACTGCTATTGAGGGGATTCAGATGCAGTACCTCTTACCTGCCAGGTACTGTGCTAAACTCCAAAAATGCAAAAGAGGAGGCCCAGGCACTGACCCTAAGTGGTCCCCATCTGGGTCAAGGTGGGGTCAGACTGGGCAGATAGACAAACATGATAATACAGGATGACATGTGCTGGCAGCCCTCCCAAGACATCTCAGTGGCAGGGAATGGCCATGGAGAGGTGGGGAGGGACACTGAACATCCCCTCCTGGTAGCCACAATGCCACTGCTCCATACCTGACAGGCGCTGAATGACTTCAACAAAACCTCTCACCCACACATTCAACCTTCTAAGGGACGAACCAGAAAGAATTCCAATTCTGCCTTTGATTAGCTAAGTGACCTTGGGAAAGTCATTTAACTTCATGGGACTTCAGTTTCCTCACCTGCAAATGGGAGTTGTGATGAGTCTTCATCTATTCACTCAATTAAATTGCAAATATTTTGTGAGCAGCAGCTGCAGCTAAGCTCTGAAAACACAGCAGTGAGCAGACGTGACCCCTCATCTCATGAACTGAAGTTTCAGTGGGGAGAACAGGCACTAAGCAAACATCATATTGGGACTGAGGGCCATAAGCACAGGAACAGGGCCCCATGGGATGTTAGGAAGAGTCCCAGCAGCCATGACTGTCCTCTCAGTGATGAAAGTGCTCTTCAAACGGCCGAGTTCTGCATAAATGTGTGTGTATTTGCTTCTGGGGCAACGCTCAGAGCTAGGGAAGTTGGACTATGGGAAAGATGAAAAGGAAAACCAAGGTCAACTGAGATATCACTGCGTGGCAGATGGTTCCTCACAACCACTCTCAAGAGGGAGATAATTTTACTGTGGGCTGGGGCAGAAGGCTGGGTGGCTTACTCAGGGCCCTCTCAACAGCTCCATAGTAGACAGAAGGACAATTCACCTTCCTTCATGTCTCTCCTCCAGCCCTGCTCCTTGGCTTCCAGTTAGTAGGCCAGTGAGAAAGACTGTCAGTCCAGGTGCTGAGGGCAGGGAGAGGCCTGGCTGCCTGCCAGGGGGCCCATGTCTGCCCTCTTGGGGCTTGAAGCATGTGGGGGCTTGCTTTGGTGGGGAGCCAATTTGGTCAAGGTTTCGATGAAGTCTAGTCTGGCTTGAGTGTATAACGGGTGGACAGATGTGGAAACTGAGGTTCAGAGTAGAAAACTGGGTGGGTGGAGGCATGCCAGTGCCCCAGTTCTCAGCCTGCTGTTCTCACCACACTGAAGGCTGGTTGGCTGGTGGCAATGCCCCTGTTTGTGCTCCTCTCCCTCAGCCAGTGCCCTCAAGCTCTCCTCCTGGACATTCAAAATCTGCTTTTCATAAACCATCTGAAACCTTATTCCTGCGCAGGGCCCCCCTGAGGACTGAGGCTATATCAGGGACAGATCATCAGATAAAAGGATGAAACTGTAATCAGAAGTTTGGGGCTTATGCCCCAGGAGTCCCTGGCAGTGGTTTTAGTGGTGGTTGCAGTAGATTTCTCCCCATATAAGGACACTGAGGCCCAGAACCAGAGTGGAAAAGCAGCTCACCATGGCAGGACCCCGTCTAGAGGCCAAGTCTTCTGAAAGGCAGCCCCTTTAAGAAAATCATAGATGGTGTAGACCTCAGTGCAGCCAGAGAGGATCTTCTCAGCCTGAAAACTTCCTCATGGAACAGTGATCGGCCACCTCATACCCTGACCTACCCTATCCCTGGCCCAGAACCGCCAAATCCCCCAATAGGGGTTGCTGGAGATGAAGGTATAAAGATTTAAACCTGCTTTCCCAAGTTGGGAGGAATTTTGGCCTCTGGCTGGGTCTTTCCAGGTTAGTTGCTCCAGTCACTTGCCTGAGATCCTGAATGTAAACACATCCCAGAGCCCCATGGGGTCCTCTGAAGGTGTCAGCCTGCATTGAGATGCCCCCTGGTGGTGTGCAAGGAATGTCCAGCCTTTGAAGTCAGTCCTGTTTGCATCTCAATCAGCAATGTGGTCTCAGGGAAGCTATTAAATCTCTCTGAGTCTCAGTTTCTGTATCCATAATGATGGGAAAAATACTGCCAACTTTGGGGAGTTGGTCTGAGAATAGAAGAGATGACACATGTGAACTCACCATGCTGCGGTGCTACCCAGTTGCTCTGTTTCCTTTTCCTCTTCAGCTGGTTCCTTCCTATAGAAACCAGAGCACTTCGCAGATCTGGTTTAGAGGAAGTCAGAGGTGTGACTACACAAGATAGGATGAAGGTGGAACCTTAAGAACACCTCTGGGTATATTTCTATTAATACAGGTTCTTGTTTCAGTGGGACTGAGATACTTCAGAACTTGGCCCAGTCAATCTTTGCAATAACTGGGGGTCAGGAAGTTGGGTCAGGAAATTGAGGATCTTGCTTGCCCTGGGGTCTTCGTTTCCCTGTCTGACATGAGAAGAGAGGCCAGTGTACACTAAGCTTCAAATGTCTTATAGTCACCAAACACAACACTAAGTGAGGGAGGAGAGACAAAAAGGATCAGCATGAAAATGAGTAAGTTGGGGTCTCTTCCACATAAGAACATAAAACCTGGTAGCAAAAGTCGAGAATTGCACAGCTAATATTCAAAAGTATGGAATGGGGAACTAACATGTGGGGTTTGAATACCAGCTAGACCTTTGGCAAATATGTCTCTGGGTTTGATTTCTATAAAATGGGGTGATAATAAGATCAATTAATCATTGTGGTATGTATTATATATATAACTTATATAAATTATATAAATATCAAGTCATATACTATACTACTAATAAATCATATAAATATACAATTAAATTATCTGTGCCTTCCTCTATGAAGCATGCAACTGTAGTCTGCCTTCCACGCAGTGTATCAAATTTGAAGTGTATTAATAGTATATAATGTAAGTTACACATAATACAATATTAATTTCTATTACATGTTTACTTACATGTTATTATATTTTATATATATTTATACATATCTATATTAAGCATAAATTACATGTAATTTTTATAAAATATAATGTAAGAAAATATAAAAGAAAAATATAATATATATGTATAATAATTAAACACTTTCATTTTTTTCTTTTTTTTTTATTGAGGTAATATTCATTTACAATACTGTACAGGTTCTAGGAAGACATTTTCTCACCCCAGAAATTACATATATTCCACCACCCCCAACACCAAATGTCTTGTCACCTTCCACCACCTACGATTGGCGTCCTCTCCCATTCTCCCTGCCCCAACCCCTCTGGAAACTACCACTCTGCTGTCAGAGTCCAAGGGTTTGTTTTTGGTTTTGTTTAGCTTGTTCATTTGCTCTTTTTTTCTTCACATTCCACCAAATGAGTGAAATCATTTGGAGTTGTCTTTCTCCTGACTTATTTCACTTAGCATAATCCCCTTAAGGTCCATTCATATTGTCACAAATGGCAAGAGTTCATCTTTTCTTACAGCTGAAGAGTATTCCTTTTTTTTTTTTTCACCCTAATCCACTCATCTGTCACTGGGCTCTTTAGTTGTTTCCCTGTCTTGGTTGTTATGAATACTGCTACAATGAACACAGGGGTGCATAGATCTTTTAGAATTGGTGTTTTCATATTCTTCAGGTAAATACCCAAAATGGGATTACTGATTCATATAGTAATTGTACTCTGAATTTTTTTTAAATAATAAATTTTATTTTTATATTCCCCATACAATTGCAGCCCCCCCCCATTCTGACCGCAATCCCTCCCCTCCCGCCCCCGCCCCCCTAAAAGTGTCTCTGGTTCATAGTTTTTTGTTGATTTTGATTTTCACTTTCTTATAGTTATTCATTTTCCTGGTCCCTTATTTAAGTTTTCTAGATTCCTGCTATGAGTGAGACCATCCGGTATTTTTCTTTTTCTTTCTGGCTTATTTCACTGAGCATGATCCCTTCCAGCGCCATCCATGTGGCTGCAAATTGCATGTGTTTATCTTTTTTGAATGCTGAGTAATATTCCATGGTGTATATGTACCACATCTTCTTGATCCAGTCATCTATTTTTGGGCATTTGGGTTGTTTCCAAAGCTTAGCTATTGTAAACAGTGCTGCTATAAACATAGGGGTGCAGGTGTTCTTTGGAATTGATGTTTCTGTGTCCTTTGGGTAAATACCTAGGAGTGGAATTGCTGGATCATATGGAAGCTCTATGTTTAGAAATCTCCACACAGCTCTCCACAGTGGTTGGACCAGTTTGCACTCCCACCAACAGTGCAGAAGAGTTCCTTTTTCTCCACACCCTCGCCAACATTTGTTGTTGCTAGTTTTTTTAATATGTGCCATTCTCACTGGTGTAAGATGGTATCTCATGGTAGTTTTGATTTGCATTTCCCTGATGACAAGTGATGTTGAACATTTTTTCATATGCCTGTTGGCCATTTGCATTTCCTCTTCAGAGAAGTTTCTTTTTAGCTCTTCTGCCCATTTTTTGACTGGATAATTTTCTTTGTTGTTGTTGAGTCTCATCAGCTCTTTGCAGATTTTTGTGATCAGTCCTTTATCATTAGTGTTGGGTGCAAAAATGTTCTCCCAGTTGGTGGGGTTTCTCTTTGTTTTTGTTATTGTCTCTTTTGCTGTGCAGAAGCTCTTTAATTTGATGTAGTCCCAGCTGTTTATCTTTGCCTTCACTATCACTGCTTTGGGTGATGTGTCTGTAAAGATGTCTTTGATGTGCAAATCACGTAGTGTTTTGCCTATATTTCCTTCTATATATTTTATGGTTTCAGGTCTTATGTCTAGTTCTTTAATCCATTTGGAGTTGATTTTTGTGTATGGTGTGAGGTAGTAGTCAAGCTTCATTCTTTTGCATGTAGCGACCCAGTTTTCCCAGCACCATTTATTGAACAAACTTTCTTTGCTCCAATGCATAGTCTTTGCTCCTTTGTCAAAGATTAGTTGACCATAAATCTGTGGGTTTATTTCTGGATTTTCTATTCGATTCCATTGGTCTGTATGTCTGTTCTTGTTCCAATACCATGCAGTTTTGATGATCATGGCTTTGTAGTATAGTTTGAAGTCTGGGAGTGTGATGCCTCCATTCCCTTCTTTTTTTTTCAGGAGAGCTTTGGCTATTCGGGGTTTTTTGTGATTCCATATGAATTTCATCAATAATTGTTCTATTTCTTTGAAGAATGACATTGAAATTTTGATTGGAATAGCATTGAATCTGTATATTGCTTTTGGAAGGATGGCCATTTTAATAATGTTTATTCTTCCAATCCATGAGCAGGGGATGTCTTTCCATTTCTTTGTGTCTCCTTCTATTTCTTTTAACAGTGTTTTATAGTTTTCTTTGTATAAGTCCTTTACCTCTTTTGTTAGATTTATTCCCAAATATTTGGGTGTTTTTGTTTCAATAAAAAAGGGATGGTTTTTTTGATTTCTTCTTCTTCAGATTTATTGTTTGTGTATAGGAAGGCTACTGACTTTTGCGTGCTGATTTTGTATCCTGCCACTTTACTGAACTAATTGATGAGTTGAATTAGTTTTTCTGTGGAGTTTTTGGGGTTCTCTATGTATATTATCATATCATCTGCAAATAGTGATAGCTTGACTTCTTCTTTTCCTATTTGGATTCCTTGGATGTCTTTCTCTTTGTACTCTGAATTTTTTGAGGAAACTCTATATTGTTTTCCATGGTGACTGCACCAATTTATATTCCCACCAACAGTGTATGAGGTTTCTTTTTCTCCACATCCTCACCAACGCTTATTATATTTCTTGATAAAACACTTAAATGGTACCTGGCACATAGTAATTGCCATGCTGTTGGTATTAATAAAACCAGAAAACTACACAAAAGTCTGACCATAGTTGCAAGCTCTGTAGAAGAAGGTACAGTTAATTTGGTACTTGACTTTGCTAGCATTGCATCAGGCATCGAAGGAGAGGGGGGTTTGTAGTGGTATCTTCCTGCTCTTACATCCCATCACTGGGATGCAAACTTTCCAGGAGATATAGATGCCATCAATTCTGGACTCAGACCTTTGATTCTGTCTCCCCCTACTGTCCAATATTTGTAAAGCAAATTGTAGGCTCCATCTTGTGGCCACTACAGAGAAGTGTTAAAACCCTGATCTAGCCAGCTCAGAGTCTGATTCTAGAGACTACAATGTGAACATGGCTGTGAACAAAGAAGGAACAATAGAGAGAAACAGATTTGGAAGGAAGGTTGGGCAGAAAAGCCTTTGGAAGACAGATGTGTTTGTTTTCTAGAGCGACCATAACAAAGTACCACAAACTAGGAGGCTTAAACAATAGTAAATTATTTC
This sequence comes from Talpa europaea, assembly GCF_964194135.1. Lineage (NCBI taxonomy): Eukaryota > Metazoa > Chordata > Mammalia > Eulipotyphla > Talpidae > Talpa > Talpa europaea. The sequence goes on from NC_140076.1 coordinate 79,999,324, forward strand.
TTCACACATCTGGATGCTGGAAGGGCTTATTATAATTTAATTAAAATCTTCTTTAAAGGTCCCACCTCTACATAGACACATTCTGAGGTATTATGCATTAGACTTCAATATGGGCTTTGGGGTTAGGAAATCCATATAAATTTTGGAGAGGGTCACATTTTGTCTATAACAATAGATGAGAGGAATGTCTTATTTTGGTTACCCAAAATGACCCCTATAATGGTACCTTTTGGGTGGGGTAGGAGGATTTGCCTTGAATCTAATAGGATCTGAGGCTTGGGTCCAGAAGAAGCTGAGAATTATAGCTCCTGAAACTGGACAGTGAGTGATTAGCTGTCTTAAATTCTTGCCAATGTCTGCCCTCTGGCAACTGAGACAGCTGGCTGGGGAGGGCATATATAGCCCAATTACCATCAAAGTGACAGTTGTGGATGCTTAGAGAGGATGGCAGGTGCACACAGAGAAAACATGGCTCCTACAGGACCAGGAAATGTCACCTGGTATCTCTCCTTTACCCCAGATATAATTCCTCTCCCTCTCTCTCTCCCTCTTTCTCCCTCTTTCTCTCTCACCATCCTTTTTTCTTTCTTACTTTTCTTTTCTCATTCATTTATTCATTGTTATATTCTTCACATATTCACCAATTATTTCTTGAGCTCCTACCAAATACCTGGTGCTATTTAGACCCTGGAATATAGACGCGTGAGACAGGGATGATGGTGGAAATTCCTGTTCTTATGGAGCTCCCATTTTAGTGGGGGATCTACATTTATCGGACATTATACCATATTGTAGAGCTATAAAAATGAGTAAGTCTGAGGTTTTGGAGTGTATGTGTGTGGGCAGAGGCATGGGGGTTGGCTGGGGGTGTATAAGTTTCCAATAGCACTAGCCTGGGGGTAGACTCCAATTGAGGAAACAATGGCCTATGGTTTCACACACTCTTCACACATCTACTTTGGTTCATAGGTTGACTGAATTCTCACTGAGAGATCCTACCAGCAATCCCAGAAACACAGTGATCCTCCCCTTACAGGCCCCTCACTGAGTGACGTCCACAGTGGCCCCTAAACCAACCAGGGCACCCTGCTCCAGTCTTTTCCTGCTGAGACCCCACCCCAGGGCTCCCATGTTCTCAGTGACTATGGCACAGAGCTCCAGCTGTTGCCCCTGCTTTGGAGGCTGCTTCCCACTCAGACTCTGAGCTTCTGATGAGTAACAGAAGGCCGAGGACGACTGGTGGAGGGAGCAGTGGTGGCCGGTGGTGTGGGGATGAAAGGATTCACCAGAGACAGTGAGGACAGAAAATGTGGGTTTGTTAAGTACACTGCAGGGGGAAGCAGTGGGCTAGAAGGGAGTGTTCATCTCCTTCAGGGAGAGGTTCTGAGGCTTGTTTTTACTGTTTTCCACGGAGTTTCCTCAAGGACAGAAGGCACCCGCTTTTGCAGGTTGTTATCTGCTGGGGCGTACGATCAGGATTACTCCTGCATTCCTTGAAGCTCACACTAGCTTTTTTTTAGGTCATAGGAAGGTCTTTTGGTCTGGTTCCCATGGCAACTTCTTGGTTCTCCTCATCTCTTCAAGCCTACCATCCTGAGCAATGTGCAGGGATTGAATTTTAACTCTTTTAAATGATACCCCAACTCCGGTCTTGTTCTACCCATCACTCCTCCCTCATCATCCCTTGACGGGTCATCTTGTCAAAGTTCTGGGCAGATATTATATTTCTTTTATTTCATGTTGTGTCTCCAGAGTAGACCATTAGTCAGTAAATACGTAGTGTGTGGAGAGTGAGATAATGAATTCTGAATCTTGATCTCCCTAGTGGAGACAGCCCATGAAAATCCTCCAATATTTCCCTTTGCAGATATTTTGCTCTTTTCATTGATTCTAACACATCCCTCTCATTTATCCTGCTTGATCTATATCTGGTTTTCTCAGCACAGAACCTTTTGGAGTAGCTCCTTGGTCATGGACACTCCAAGGTCCAGATATGTAACGGTTGATAAATGTGTCCATAGTATTGCAGCATGCATCTAAAGCATCTCCTAATTCCAGGGATTAAAAAGATACCCACAGTGGATACAATGGCCATAGGCCATTGGTGTATGGTAGCGATGGTATCTATTAAGATAATTCTATTTCATAAGAGTCTATAAATAGTGCTGCCTAGGTTGTGAAGATAATCTGTTCTATCTTTGTCTTGACTGAGAAGCAAGAACACAGACATTGCATCAGAAAAGGTTTTAAGTGGGCAATAAAGTTCTGAGAGTTGTTATGAGGGAGAAAGCACAGTATCAGTGACCTGGAAATTCCTCTGGACATGGGAACAGACAATCTGGGTCATATAGATGGATGCCATTCTGGAGCCAGTGTCACCTCCAAGGAGAATTTTGTGGACATGATTTTTCCTTATAATATCAATGCTGATAAATTACAGAGACACTCGTGGTATGTAAGTAATCTATGTATAAAGTTATTTTCATTGTAGATGAGAAAACTGTTGTCACCATATAGAAATGTTTGAGAATGAGTTGTGGGATTTTGGGAGGAATCAAATTATTTGAACTTTATTCCCAACTATGTGAATTTGGACAATTGTGCTTGCAGCCTCAATTTTTTCATTAGTGTAGAGGAATCTGAATAGTACCTGCCTCACAGGATTATGAGATAAAATGGGACAATATGCTTTAGTCGTTTAGAACAAAAATGTGCTCATAAAGTTATATTTTTATTTTGTTATGTTATTTACCACATATGTATATTTATTTATCTAACATGTATCTATATTCTATCTCTATCTTTATCTCTATTTCTATCTCTCTTTGTATCTTCATCTATATCTAATCTAACCTGTATCTGTCTCTATATATCTAACCCTTAGCTATTTTGTTTTCAGTAGCCTTTCTGAGTCCCACCGGGAGAGGACGCTGTGAGGTCCGCAGGGGCTGGATGCTTCTGCTCTCGCAGGGAGTGGATTGAAATGTCAAGCGGGAGACAACATTAGCAGGGGAAGAGCAACACCTTGAAGCCTCACCAGCATTTCCAAGTGTGACTATTGACCTCCCTTTACCTCTGAGGCTCAGCAGGGGTTTACACTGTGGGGTCAATAAAACAGAGGGTGGAGAGAGAATGCAGGGGAGTCACTCACAGGGAGCTGCCTGAGAAGATGGGTTGGGAGAACAGGAGGATCCTCTGATGAATGGGCCCTTGGTGCCCCTTGCTCTGGAGCCTGATGAGTAGGGGGAGGGTCCCCCAGTGGGGCTGAACCCTAGGTAGAGTCATCAGAAGTAAGTCCCAGCAGGAGGAAGAGGGTGGCGCACCCTGGGAAGTGCAATGACAGTTTCATGCCCACAGGGAAAGGCAGCTCGTGGACAGACATCAGGGGAGCAGCAGGGCCAGGGCTAACGACTGGGTCCCGGAGGGGCTGTCCTCCAGGAGGACAGAGAGGAGAAGGCTTGAGATGAGGGGCCCTTGGCGGCCACCTCAGGGCAGGGTCTGCAGCACTGCAGCCCAGACCTGGACAGCCACCCGGCAGTGGGAGCTCCGCGAACTGGAGTCCTCCGGCAGTGCCTCCCCACGTCGGGGTCGCAGGAAGGGCTGGAGGTGAACATGGGGAGCCATTTGGGATGCCGTGGGGACCCTGTGGAGGACAGTGGGGAAACTGGGGGGCTCTTGGGGGGCATTGTTGGGGGCTGTAGGGACACTGGTGGACACTGGGGGGGGGCACTGTGGGGAGGCGGTGGGGATACCTGGCACTGGCATTGCTCACAGGGACTGGGGAGGTGTCATCTGAGAGTGAGTTCAGTAAGTCAGATGAATTAAACTCAGGACAACGATCCTTTTGCCCTTTTAAACCCGCTCCCTGTGTGCTGGTAAAGAGTTTACAGAGACATTGGTTTCCCTGAGGAAACTCTTACCCCAAGTTCGGGTGGCAGGAGAGAGATCCCTGCCCTGGACTCCACCCAGTGTCCATTTGGCCTCTGGCCATCTCGTTCCCCTTTCACATCTGCACCCCCCAACCCTGCCGGCAGGAAGTGCAACAGTGTGCGAACACAACCAAGAAAGGAGAAGCTGTCTGTTCAGCTCCAGCAAGTTATTTGGTGCAACTCAATTTCAGAGCTGTTAAAAATGTTTATCTTGGAGTGCCTGCCTGGTGGCACAAAGGTAGTGCATCTCCTTTGTAGACGCATCCTAAAAAGCTATCCGCAGCCGCTGCAGCACGAGTTTCATCCCTGGCCAGGGGTCTACCCACATGGCGCAGCAGACCTCTCCTGTCTCACCCACTGCTCCCCTCAGCAGTGTATTTTGTCAATCTGCCTGTTCTGTTCCCCACTCTGTCTCTGGTGAATCCTCTCACTCTCCTGCACCTCTGGCCTGTACCCCAGTTGTTGTATACACAAATAAATAAATCTTTAAAAAAATGTTTATCTCGGAATTAATGAACTGAGATGAAGACCCAGTCCATGCTCTCGGCTCCTGTGCGAAGTGCAGGTGAAATGAGAGGGCCTGGTGCACAGAGGCTCAGCCCTCCCCAAAGGCCCAGGCCTTCTTCACAGTTGCTCCTGCTGCCCGGCGTCCTCCACGTGAACCCCTCCCTCTCTACTGTCCCTGTTTCTACCTCGGCACCCCACACCCCAGTGAGGCTCTTTAGGACCCCCAGGTTGTGCTCAGGCCCAGTTCCATGGCTCCCAAGGATAAGGGCGCCCCTCACCCACCAGGGCATCAGGGATCAGGGGTCCCCAAGGAGGTGAAGGCAATGAGGGTCAGTGTTGGGAGTTCTTACAAGGTACATGGGCCCCAACCCCTGCCTGGGTTCTCTCAGGGACAGGCCTCGGGAATTCTCTCCCAGTACCTCGTCCCTTCCCTGCCTGGAAAGTCCTGGCCTGTCCAGGCTGCCCCTGTGTTCATGGACAGATATGCCTGCAACAAGAAGCCAGTCGGGATGTGAGCTCTGAGGCCCTACTTCTCTCATCCCAATCACCCTATTTTAGGACATGGGGGTTAAAATGACCCAAACTTAGAAGTTACAATCAGATTACTGAGCAGTCTCTCCAATTTACACTGCAAGCTAGTGGTCAGCAAGCCTGCCTCAGGTTCATATCTAGGAGATCGTGAAAGGGGTGTGATTTTAACTGATTCTATTTACTATTTGTTTAATTAGATTTCTTCTATTAACATTATCGATATGTTGACTCTGTAAAGTTAAATGAATTCCTAAAAGATTTACAATTTTTTATGTCTAATAGAAAATGTAACTCAATGGCTTCTTTGCCTTTGAAGACATTAACCAGTTTTGTATCTAACTTTGCAGTCTAATTTCTGGCATTCTTTCTTTTCCTGCCTGTATATGCTTTGGTTTTCCTATTCGCCTTGAACTAGCTTTATCATCCAGCTGGTTCCCTTACTGATGAATTAAATTAATTGATTTATATTTGCATGAGAGTCCTGTTTTTAACTTTTAAAAATAATAGTCGGGCCTCCCTGGTGACGCGGGTGGTTGAGCGCAGTGCTGTGAAGCTGTTGGCAGCCTCTGCAGCACAGGTTCAATCCCAGCCGGACGGCGAAATACCCACATGGTGCCTCAGACCTCTCCTTCTCACCCGCTGCTCCCCTCAGCAGTGTACTTCAGTTGATGTGCCTGTTCTGCTCCTCATTCTGTCTCTGGTGAATCCTCTCACCCTCCCACACATCTGGCCTGGACCCCGGTTCTTGTATAAATAAATAAATCTTTAAAAGAAATAAAATAATAGCCTACAAAACTTGCTGTCCCCTCTTTTAAGAATGAAGACCTGGCAGGGCCAGACAATGCCTGTGTGAGCACTAGAAGCACAAGGGCCACCATGACTGCACACAGGAAAATCTGGATTAGTGACCTCGTAGCTGAACGAGACCGAGGTGCAAGATAATCAAGGGTGTGTGCACCATGGACTGGGGTCACCGTGCAGTCCCAGAGTTTGATGGGTAAGAGTTTCCTGAGCTCAAGGTCCTTGGAAGCTTCAGATGGACACATCAAGAAGATAGTTAAGCTGCAGGTCCATGACTTCCCAGAGGAGGTGGCAAGTGAAGTCCCTGAAACCAGCCCCAGTCTGTTCTGCTGCTGACAATGACTCTCAGTGATGCAGAGGGAATGTGGTCACACATTCCTTCCACCAATCAGTGTTCATGGGGCAAAGTGCTTGGCTAGTCCCTGGGGAACACAGTCTATGAGACAAAGGATCCTGCACTCAGAGAACCAACACCAATGGCGCGAGGGCCATGCACAGAAGCACCTACAGACGGGCATTTCTTTATTAACCTATAAGCTCTTTCCCAACATTTTCTGAAACACAGAGGTATACTAGGGAGCTTGTTAAAGAGCCATTTATCTCCCTGATCTTGGATTACAGATGATCCCATCATTGCTTATTCAACCATCCTTTGATGCCAAAGCTCATGTCTGTTCACATTCGTGTCACATACACCTTCGTGCAAATACAACTCTTGCACATGCACGTGCAGCCTTGCTTCCCTCGAGACCCCATCATCATAAACATCTTTGTCAAGGAGTAGACAGCTGAGGGTGATGTCACCAAGAAGAAAGTTCAATAACCAGTGTGTGCCAGTCTCATTGGCAAATGGAGGCCCACGATGGTATTGATACCAGAATTGCAGGTTTTCAGGCCCCGTCTCCCAGCCAGGAACTGGCCCCAGGCTGCGGGGCAGCGCTGAGTCCCAGCCACTAGACCACCATGGGTTGGTGTCTCACGAAGCCGCAGTAGGAACTTCCCAGACACTCAGGCAAGTAGGCGAAAGAGGCAGATTTGTTTAGAGAAAGAAAAAGTTGATTAAGGAGAAAAGGAACAGAAATAAAGTGGACTCCCAGGCTGGTGGTACCAGGCGAGGGAGGGGCAAGGGAGTGGAAGTGGATCCGAGCCCCAGGGAATATACACCTTCTTTCCCTTATTATTCTAAAGCCCCACCAGTCTCTCTGTGATTGGTTAGTTCTGGTGGTCTCGCTCACTGCTCTAATGTCTCTGTGCCCAGAACTAAGTCTCTATGTCCAGCCCTTACCTTTTTTTTTTTTATCGTCCTTGTCCAGAAATGTCCTGTTGCCCCTAGACCTGGGGGGTTTGATTAGTCTCCTTCGGATTTGTTGTCCTTATCTCTGGAGCCCCCCTTATTCCTCTGAGGCTTTTCCTATTCTGACGTAAGGATTCTCCGCTTGCTCTATGCCTCATTATGACCCAAACATAGTCTGCTTTGGCGCTCATATTTTCTGTTTATATCCAGAAAGGCCACTAAATCCTGCAGTCCTTGAGGCCAGGACACATTTCATTCACCCCCACATCACTTTGCATTCATCCCTTCCCAGGAATCTGGAGATTGCACCCTCACCTCTGTCACCAAATGTTGGTCTGTTTTCCTCAGCCAATGAAAGGAAACAGAATTGGAGGAGAAGGAAAGTAATTTGTCAACAAACTGAAGAGGGCCGCAGACTCGTATCTGAAAGACTACCACGCTGCTCTTTGGCAGAGGGCAGGGTATTATCCAGGGTTTCAAAGGGAGTAGAAGGGGTGTGGGCAGGCATCAGCATGTCTATCCTTGCAACCGGTTGCTGCCAACTTGCCCTCGCCATCACCGGGTGGCCAGCAATTCAGAATGTTAGCTTCCTCATGATGCTCTTTTCCCTTGGAATGTAAAGGAGATAGGAATGATTATCTGGTGGGGCAGAAAGAGAGCCTTTTATCACTGTATCACCTCTAGATTGCTCAGGACTGAGTTATTTGTTTTCACTGTGGAAGAGAGATTGAAATGAGGTGAAAGATGAATTTTACAGGCAAAAATTCTAAAGTGATTATAACATTGCTTGTAGAAGTACACAAAGGGGAAAGCAAATCATGAGGTTATAATTCAAAAAAATTATAAACTGTATGGGAAGGAAAGGGGCTGGGTTGCTGGGACCGCTTTAATTTTTTTTTTTAAAGATTTATTTGTTTGTTTGTTTTTTTTGTTTATTTATTTATACAAGCACTGGGTACAGTCAGAAGCGCGGGAGGGTGAGAGAATTCACCAGAGCCAGAGCGGGGAGCAGAGCAGGCAGAAGGACTGAAGTACACTGCTGAGGGGAGCAGCGGGCGGCAGGAGAGGTCTGCACGCCATGTGGGACCCTCCTCCGGTGGCCGGGGAGCAGCCGGGGATCAAACCGGAGCCGCAGAGGCTGCGGGCAGCTTCGAAACCCAGAGCGCAACCGCTGCGCCACCCGGGAGGCCTGGGACCTCTTTAATTTGCCAGCCCCTGCTCAGGGACTTCAATTCTTCATTAATCAAATAAGAATGATCATAGTATGAAAACTACATCATGGGGTTACTTGGAGGATTAAGTGAGAGTGTCTTATACACAGCAAGTGCTCAATAAGTGTTAGTTATAATTATTGTGGGGTGCATGAAGCAGTGAGGTGTTAGTGTAGGTAAGGACCTTGGAAGTGTCTGGGTGTTAGTGGCTTGAGCTAGCCATCCTATCTTTCTTCCTCCCTTTCCCATGGACACAGAAGGCCACAGGGTAGTTAGATGCATCAGGGTAGGACAAGCAATTTAGCACAGATTAATAAAAAGTGGCATCGATTGAGTCCTGCACCATGTCTGTGCCTCCTTGATGGTACAGGCACAGGTGGGCTGATAAATTACAGTTTCTGGAAAGGCCTGGACATAATTAGCTGTAACTCATCCAAAATATTAGCCTGAGATATTAATTCTCTAAAAGGTTTTTCAAATATTCTGCAAAGTCACTGGAGGAGGAACGTTTAATTTGTCCTCTTGGTAATTTGCATCTCTAAGAATCTCATCACCTAGCCAAAGGTACTCCCCAGATGTTTTTTTATTGGGTACAGTGTACTTTACTGATGGTTCATGACAAGGTGGGGTTCCCTGAGCCCCTCACCTTTTCCAGGGTTTCTAGGAGGTAACTGTGACAGGTCAGGAGATTCTCGATGTGTTTGGATGGGTGAGGGAAGGACTCCCGAGCAACTGAGGGTGCCTCTTTTCCTCTTGTACTCTCTTTGGGGCTGGTAGTCCAGGGGCCTTTTACTCCTTGGAGGCCTATGGACCCCCAAGGTCCACCACATCCAGACAGACATTTAATACCCAATAGAACTTCAGAGTTTTGGTCGTTAATGGCTATTTCTTATATATAGTATACAGTAGTCAAAACATGTCAACAAAGATTTTATTTGTATTTAAAAATTTGATTTTAGAAAGGTATTTACAACCATCTGAATTTTCATTTCCTCATGTAAGGAAAACGCTTAAGGGTTTTTTGTGAAGAGAAAATAGAACTTAGATTAAAATGTTCTAACAAAAGACTTTGTATGTCAGGATATACAGCTTGCAAGCATTAAATATTTATCAAAGTGTGAGTCAAAAAACCATTTCAAATTGTCCCTGAATCTCTTGAGAAGGGGACTTTTAGTGCCCACATCTAATCTACTGCAATTGTCTATTTATTCACCTGCCTTCTCCACTGGCTTTTGAGACCAGAAATTGCCTTTGTTATTGAATTAGCCTGCTGGGTTGTCATTAACAAAATACTATACACTGGATAGCTTAACTCACAGAAATTTATTTTCTCACAGTTCTGCAGCTGGGAAAGCCCAAGATCAGGTTCTGGCAGTAATCTGTTTCTGGTGAGAGCTCTCTTCCTGGCTTGCAGGCAGCTTCTGTGTCCTCACATGGTCTTTCCTCTGAAAACATGCAGAAAGAAACAGAGAGAACCAGCCTCCCTTGCATCTCCTCTTGCAAGAAACTAATCCTATGGGATCATGGTTCCACCCTTAGGTTGTCATTTAACCTTTGTGATGGTTAATTTTATGAGTCAAATTGACAAGATCATATGATGTCCAGATATCAGGTTAAACAGTATTTCTGGGTGTGTCTGCACAGGTGTTCCCAGAAGAGATTAACATTTGAATCAGTAGATTGAGTGGAGTGCATTTCCTCCCCAATTTGGATGGGTACCATCCCATCCAATGAGAACAAAAGTTGAAGGAAGGGAGGTTTCACACAGACTGAGTTTTCGCTCTTAGAATGCTTGAGTTGGAACATCAATGTCTTCCTGCACCCAGTGCTCCTGATTCTCAGGCCTTCAGACTCAGAATGAAATCTGTCTACACAATTGGGTCTCCAGCCCTTGTGTCTGTAGTATACCCAAACCTCCAGCTTTCAGATGGCAGATCTTGAGATTTCTCAGCCTCCATAATCATGTATCTTATAATACCAGTACTGGTATACCTTATACTAAACATGCCAATGTCTTAATATATAAGGGTGTATTGTATTATATAATAATATGTAAGGTATAACACATATATTAAGGTACATATTAAGGCTCTGTTTCCCTGGAGAACCTTGATAATTACAACCTTAATTGCTCCCTTATTTCAATCACCAGGGATTGAGCTTCAACATATGAATTCAGGGCCTCCCCGGTGGTGCAGCGGTTGAACGCTGGGTTGCGAAGCTGCCCGCTGCCTCTGCAGCGCCGGTTTGATCCCCGGCTGCTCCCCGGCTACCGGAGGAGGGTCCCACATGGCGCGCAGCCCTCTCCTGCCGCCCGCTGCTCCCCTCAGCAGTGTACTTCAGTCCTTCTGCCTGCTCTGCTCCCCGCTCTGGCTCTGGTGAATTCTCTCACCCTCCCGTGCTTCTGACTGTACCCAGTGCATGTATAAATAAATAAAATAAATCTTTTAAAAAAACAAAAAACGTTAAAAAAAAAAACCATATGAATTCAGACCATAACAGTCTCCATCTTGTTCCCAGTGCTAGTGGGTGACCGAGTGGTACCAAACTTTTAAGGGATACATACTGTAAAAGAGATTCAGCCACCTGCATGTACAAAGGCAAAGAGAGTATACTCTTAGTGTGAAAGATTTTTTAATAGAATTAGTGTGTATAGGGCCTCCCTGATGGCCTAGCAGGTTGAGTTCAGTGCTGTGAAGCTGTCCACAGCCTCTGCAGTGCCGGTTCGATTCCCGGCCTGTCAGGGAGATTCCCACGGCAGACCTCTCCCATCTCACCTGCTGCTCCCCTCAGCAGTGTATTTCAGTCCTTTTGCCTGTTCTGCTCCCTGCTCTGTCTCTGGTGAATCCTCTCACCCTCCCGTGCCTCTGGCCTGGACCCTAGTGCTTGTATAACTAAATTAATCTTTATATAAAAAAATTAGTGTGTATAGAGAGAAAAAAAAGAAAGGATTTCAAATAAAGTTTCACAATAAAATTCCCCAAAATTGCTCATTTTGTTGTGGGCAAATGCCCAAACAAACAGGGCTGGCCTTAAACAGAGCCATTGAGACCTGAAAGTGTGCCATAATATAAAGTACCTTTTGGCAGGGAACCACAAGAAGAGTTAGGTGGGACAGAAGGAGAGACTCAAAATTCACCATACACTCTAATGTGAAATCAATATAACAGATTCTACTACCTCTGCCAGGACCAGGAAAAGCCTCCCCACATTTCTCACACTCATATGTCTCTTCCAAGTATCTCTTCCATGTCTCTACATATCTCTCCTCCAAATGTCTCCTCCAAGTGCCCTTAGCAGTACCAGAGTACAAGTTGAAGCATGAAATCAAGAGACAAGAGCAGGCATGTGTTCAGTTGCAAGTCAAGCATGATTTTTTTTAAATAAATTTTATTTTTATATTCCCCATACAATTGCAATCCCCTTATTTTGACCCCAATCCCTCCCCTCCCCACCCCCCACCCCCCATAAAATGTCTCTTGTTCATAGTTGTTTGTTGATTTTGATATTTTCTTTCTTATAGTTATTCTTTTTCCTGGTCCCTTATTTAAGTTTTCTAGATTCCTGCTATGAGTGAGACCATCCGGTATTTTTCTTTTTCTTTCTGGCTTATTTCGCTGAGCATGATCCCTTCCAGCACCATCCAAAGCATGATTTTTTAACTCTGCCCCTAGTTCCCAGCTACCCCCATTCAGGAAGTCAGATTCATGGCATGTTGGGAGTTGTAGTCCTGTGTGCCTAAGACTTCTTCAGCATGGAGATGGGGGTAGAAGCTATAAAAAAGCATCAGAGGGTGTTCATTGAGAACATCATTCACAGGTGCAGAGTTTGCTCATTATTGTTCCTCTAACACAAGAAGCCAGCATACAGTCTAGGCTAGAATCAGTAGGTAAGAAATATATCTTGAAAGATAATGAATAAAATTATTCACAAGAACCCAGTATCAGTGAGAAATGTAAAGAAACATTCTCATATTTCATCCCCTGCCTTGCTGCATTTGTAACGCCAGGGAAGCAGGAAGAACTCAAAGAAGAGCCGGAGGAGTTTGGCTTCTGAAACCAAACAGTCTGATGGGAATTCTCTCTCACGCTTCCAGGTCTTTTTAGAACCTCCAGTTTAAGTCTCCCATCAGCCAAAAGTGAGGAAGAGTGGCCTTTCCCATCTGAGCTTATTTGTGACAAGAAGTAAATATTAGCAGTTCAGGGTGCATTTGGGGATTTTCATGCTAGTAAATTGCAAAGACAAACATTCTTTCTTTATTATAAATGTTATACTAATTTATGTCAATACAAAGCTGTCTTTGCCCAGAAACAAAAACAAAAGAAATATAGAACTAAATGGAGTAATTAAACAGAGGAAAGAAGATGAATATAAGACTGTATTTTACAGATGGCTCATGAGATCATCTTTGGGCTAAGGAAGAGTAACTGTTATGAGGGTCTATGCTGAAGTGAGTTAATGGGATAGACATCAATGAGATGAAATAAATAGAAAAATAGTGGCCTTTTCCCAATTCAGAGGGGGAAAATATGATATGATAGAGACAGGTAGTTAGGTAGATAGGTAGACAGATAGATAATATATATGATTTTCATATTTCAGGTCACAGATTTTTCTCAAAGAAATCTGTAACTTAACAGGACGTTAACTCTAAAAACTTGAAAACTACTACAGATCAACCCCAGAATTTCATGGTTAAAAAAATTTGAGGTCGAGAAAAGGAAAGTGACAAATATAGGCCTCGCTTTCTGGGAGGAGCGCTGGTCCCTGAGCTCTGTCATGACAAGTGAATTCAGGAATCTTTGCTGGAATATTTTTAAAAAAAAAACCTTCCCTGTAAATTCAGTAACCAGTCAGATATCGTATTATCACCATATCCAGCAAAATAAGAGAAAAATATACATACACTATATATATAATTTATATATATAATTTTATATATTCTAAACACACACATATATATAGTATGCACATATATATATTACATAAATGAAGTTAAAGGCAAAAACTAAATTCTCATCATTCATAGACATTATGATTGTCCATTATAGGGTCACAATGTCTACAAGAAAATATTGAAACTAGTTAAGAGTTCAACAAGAAAGCTGAAAATATCACTGCACTGTGAAATTAAGTCAGAAGGAAAAAGAAAAATATCGGATGGTTTCATTTATAGCAGGAATATAGGGGAACCAAATAAGACATCAGTGTAAAAAATAATAATACAAAACACAACAAAGCAAAAACAGACAATTATAATCAGAGACATAATGCAGGGGAGGAGGGAGAGGGATCAGAAGGAGGGAGGGAGGAGCACAGGGGACTGAGGTGAAGGTGCACGGGTGCATTGGTGAAGGAAACTCTATGGGGACTACACCTGAGGGGGTGCGGGGAAGCAAATATTGTTTAAAAATGAACAGTGATGTAAAAATAAATTTTTTTATTTTTTTTTAATAGAGGCATGTTTTTTTTTGTTTGTTTGTTTGTTTTGTTTATACAAGCACTGGGTACAGTCAGAAGCACGGGAGGGTGAGAGAATTCACCAGAGCCAGAGCGGGGAGCAGAGCAGGCAGAAGGACCGAAGTACACTGCTGAGGGGAGCAGCGGGCGGCAGGAGAGGGCTGCGCGCCATGTGGGACCCTCCTCCGGCGGCCGGGGAGCAGCTGGGGATCGAACCGGCGCCGCAGAGGCCGCGGGCAACTTCGCAACCCAGCGTTCAACCGCTGCGCCACCGGGGAGGCCCAAAATAAATTTTTTTAAATAAAAATATCATTGCACCAAAATTAAGTGCACTTCTACACACAAACAATAAGAAAATATATATTTATTTAAATGCCATTTACAAAACCAACAAAAATAAACAAAATATATCAGATAAAATTTATCAAAAATGCCTCTTTTTGAAAAAATTCTAAATTAGAATTGAAAGACATTAGCGAAAATCTAAATAAATGCACAAGGATACTATACTCATGCATGGGAATATTTGATACCCTAAAGATGTCAATTTTTCTTGAGTTAATCTATCAATTTGATGTAATTCCAAACAATATCCTAACAGAATTTTTGCAGAACTTGGCCATTTCTAATAATTACATGGGAATGTAGAAGAGTAAGCATGTATCAGGCACCCCTAAAAAGAACAAGGTGGGGGCCTCCCCTGGTGGCGCAGTGGTTGTGCACTGGGTTGCGAGGCTGCCCGCAGCCTCTGCAGCGCCAGTTGGATCCCTGGCCACCGGCGAGGGTCCCACCAAAAAAAAAAAAAAAAAAAACAAGGTGGGAGGATGCGCTTTGCCAGATGAACAGACTTGTCATAAAGCAGCAAGAATTAGGATAGAGCAGTGTTGGCACAGAGAAATACAAGTTGATCAGTGGAATCTAATTTAACTCCTTATGTATCTCCAGAACATCATATATGAAGACGTAAGAAGATCATGGAATGACTTGCCATTTGAACCTTGTTGAATAGACAACATAAATCTTTCTCCCCATTGTACACATCTAGAAATTGCAATAAAAAATGTAAAACAGGTGTTTTCAGGCATTGAACAGAGCTCAACACAGAAACAATTCTTGAGATGAGAGAAACATAAGGCAAAACCCATACTCAGTCTGATTTTCCTCCAGAAGGCTGAGTTAAGAGATCAGAGTTCAGGCCTCCCCGGTCGCGCAGCGGTTGAGTGCTGGGTTGCGAAGCTTCCCGCAGCATCTGCAGCGCAGGTGGCGCACAGACCTCTCCTGCCACTCACTGCTCCCTTCAGCAGTGTACTTCGTCATTCTACCTGTTCTGCACCCCACTCTGGCTCTGGTGAATTCTCTCACCCTCCCGCACTTCTGACTGTACCCAGTGCTTGTATAAATAAATAAATAAATCTTTAAAAAAAGGAGAGAGAGAGAGAGAGATCAGAGTTCTCAGCTACCAAGAGAGGGTTTGGTTGGCAGGGTCCCCAAGAAGATAAATCCACAGAGAAGAATACAAAAAAATCTGCATTTAATCCCCCCCTGCATCACTGGCCACCCCCTAAGCTGCTGTACTTGACCTGACACTACAGAAGCCTGAGAGACAAGCCCCTGGAATGCTAGAGAACTGGAGAGGTATTCATGCTGCATAGTGTTAGGAGAGCACAGGTGGCGTCTGATCCCAGGAACTGCCAGTTAAGATCCCAGAAACACCATGTGCTAGGATAATGACCCACACCTGAGATAAGGTAGCACTCTGGGAGTAAGAAGCTACCGCTGACCCTTATATACACAGGTTTGAACTCCCTGGGTCCAATTCTATATGGATTTTTTTTCTGTGTATGTCAATTTTTTTAAGATTTATTTATTTATGCATACAAGAACTGGGGTGCAGGCCAGAAGTGCAGGGGGTGAGAGGATACACCAGAGACAGAGTGGGGAACAGAACAGGCAGACTGACTGAAATACACTGCTGAGGGGAGCAGCGGGTGAGACAGGAGAGGTCTGCTGTGCCATGTGAATAGCTCCCTGGTTGGCCAGGGAACGAACTCGTGCTGCAGAGGCTGTGGATAGCTACGCAGTGCTGTGCTTAACCCCTTGTGCCACGAGGGAGGCTCTGAATGTCAATTATTAAAACCCTGGACACAGAACACATATACAGAGGGCTGAGTCTAAGTTGTACATGAATTTTCTACTGCAGGGGTGATCATAGGCCCTAACCCCTGCATTGGTCAAGAGTTACCTATATGTATAATGAATGTCTAAAGCAATTTCAACAGGATCACACAAATCCTCTGTGAATTTAACTGCCTATCAGAACAAAACACTCTTCAAAAGAAGATAACATAAATTATCCAGAATATTCAGCATATATATATATATATATATATATATATATGTGTGTGTGTGTATGCATACTTTTAAAATTAGTCATACAAAGATGCAGGACAAGGGACCAATATGAAGAAAAAAGTGAATAACAGTAGCCTGAGAGATCCAGTGTTGTACTTTATAGTCAAGAACTTCAACATCACTATGATAAATATTGCAAATAAAATAGAGGAACAGTTGGACAAACCACTTGTAAAGGAAGAGAATTTCAACAAAGAATTGCAATCAGGC
Organism: Talpa europaea; assembly: GCF_964194135.1. NCBI lineage: Eukaryota > Metazoa > Chordata > Mammalia > Eulipotyphla > Talpidae > Talpa > Talpa europaea. Next base: position 80,015,679 of record NC_140076.1, read on the forward strand.
GCAGCAGACCTCTCCTGTCTCGCCCGCTGCTCCCCTCAGCAGTGTATTTCAGTCTGTTTGCTCTGTTCCCCATTCTGTCTCTGGTGAATCCTCTCACCCTCCCTGCACCTCTGATCTGTACCACAGCTCTTGTATGCATAAATAAAAAAAATCTTAAAAAAAAAAAAGAATTGCAATCAGTATAAAAGCCATCAAGTGGATATTCTATAACTAAAGAACATAGTTTCTGTTGTTACTGGCTGCCCCTAATCACAAACTGGGACTGACAGAAGTAGGGAAAGTGAAGAAAGGGCAAAAGTAAAAATACAAACACGTGCACACAGAAAAAATGGGGGAAATAAAACAGAGCAAAATGAACAAGATAAGTGTATCAGGCTCAAAAGTTAATGTGCATGCAAATAGGGTCTGGACCGAGCAGGGAGAATGGGACAGAGCAATCTGTGAAGTAGTAATGGCCAGGAATTTTCAAAATCTGGTGAAAGACACAAATTCAAAAAGTTCAACAAACCAAGAAGGTCATGACTAAGTATATTATATTGAAATTATAAAAACAAATCATAGGAACAATCTCAAAAGTAGTCAGAAGAGGACATATGTTTCTTTCAGAGGAATACAACTGACTTTTAAACACAAATTTTAGGACCCAGATTGTGATAGAACTGCATCTTTAAAGTGCTGGGAGCAAACTGCCAAGCACTCTCTGCCTTGAAAAGATCTTTCAACCTCTCCTGTCACGCCCGCTGCTCCCCTCAGCAGTGTATTTCACTCAGTCTGCCTGTTCTGTTCCCCACTCTGTCTCTGGTGAATCCTTTCACCCCCCACATCTCTGGCCTGTACCCCAGCTCTTCTATGCATAAATAAATAAATATTTTTAAAAATTAGAATGAAATAATGATAGTGTCAGGTCAAGACAAGCAATAACAACACACACCAAAACAGATGAAGAACTTGCCTCCCTTGGATTTACACCACAAGAAATACTTAGGAGAGTTCTTCAGGCTAAAAGAAAATGATCTTAGATGGAAGCAGAAAACAATATTAACCAAAAAATAGATAAACATTTGAGAAATTATGTAAATAATAATATATATTATTTCTATGTAAAAATAAAATATATAATAATAATAGCAGAGAGGCAAAGAGTTAAAGTTCTTACAATGTTTAGAAAGTGGGGAAAAGTACTAATTAAAGTAAGCTGGAAAATTTCAAAGAATATTTTATTTCTATGGTAACCATTAAAAGAATAAATAAATCAAAATATATCTAATGTAATGTAATATAAAAAGTAGTCAACAAAGTAAAGTAAAAAATGAACAAAGAAGAAATGCACCAAAACAATTCAATGAAGGATAAATGTGGCCTTTTCACTGCTTGGGGCCTCTCTATGCACCTGTGCGTGTAGGATTTGGATAAGGCACTCCTGTCCTCAGACAACGGCCCACATTATGAGGCAGCCAGGGACGGCCAGGGAGCCATTGACTGATTGTGTGGCCATGGTCTGAGGTGGTCTGGGAGTAGCTTAGAAATTACACCAAGTACCTGCATGGGAAATCCTCTCTGTATATGAGGTCAACATGTCCCCTTGCATTCCCCAAAATGATTACCCTCTGTCTCCCCTGGACCCTGTTCCTCCTGTTCTTGTCGTATAATCAATCATGCTTGTTTGATACTGTGAATAAATAGCAAGAGGGCTTCTCACTGAACAGCAGAGTCTTGCCTTGCAAACCTGCTCCATGACTCGTCCTTCAGCGTGTCCCCGGGGACATGCTGACACATTCCCGACTCAACAGATAAATCTAAACCTAACTATATCAGCAATTACATTAAATATGAATGCTCTAAATATTAACCTATAGATTTATATACTTATAAATTTGTGTTGTTTTAATCCATTATGCTCGTAGTAACCTATTATAACACCAATAGAATATTAATACAAATGAATTTTAAAATATACATGTTATATTTATACACTGAAATATTACACAGTTATCAAAAAAGAACAAAGTCAACAACATGAATGGAACTCACAAATATGATGAATGAAAAAAAAGAAAGATACAAAATGGTATACACTATATGGTTCCATTTATTTCTACTTACACAAAGCTCAAGTATGCAGGCAAAACTAATCTGTGGTGATAGAGTTCAGGATAGTGGTTACTCTTTGTACTGAAGGGGGCCTGAGGAAACTTTTTGAGGTGCTAAAAATGTTCTCTATTTTGATCCAAGTGGTGATTGCACAGTTGTGTATGTGTGTGTGTGTGTGCGTGTTTGCAAAAATGCATTGAGTTCTACACTTAAGGTCTGTGTAATCTGATTTTTTTACAATAGTTATACATCAATATAAAAATACAATGAAATATAATGGGGAAAGGAAACTCAAAGTTGTTGGGATAATTAGTTACCCAAGGAGGGTAGCCTATTTTCTAAACCTCTTTTGCATTTAATTTGCTAGTTCTCCACAAGAGGGCACCCACGTACAAAGAGCAAGTTCTACCTGGCACAACACTGGTGGCCACTGAAACCTCTCCCAGTCAGGCTTTTCAGCTCATCTCCAATCATTTCCTCTCACAATTGCTATGTTCTTTTACACAATTTGTGAGAGGCACGCATGTAGTCAGGAAATCACAGCAATATGTGATAAATGCTAAGATACTTACTAGGTAAGACCTGGTAAGGAATCCATGTAGCCAGATGAAAGGATGAGCATGAGTTCACAAAACCTAAGATGCTTGCAATCTATTTGCTTAGAAATCAAAACTAGAACATCTAGAAATGTCTGTATGAATCTTGACCCCTAAAAGTCTTTAAAAGGGTTGTTCTTGAGTTACCAGCACCAATATTTAATATAAAAGATTGGAAAGTGCAGTAGCTCTTTGGAACTCTCTCACCAAAGGAGGACATTCTTCTTCCATTTAAATTAACACCGCACATCTCTACAGAGCAAAGTGCATTCTAGGTTTCATTTATTGCAGTCTGCTGCTATTCAGTCTTTCTTTCCATATTACATACCATGCCCAGGCCCTGTGCTGTCATCTGAAATCAGAGGGGAGGATGCTAATTCTCTGTGCTCAAGTGTTCACGCAGAGAGAAGGCACCCACAATAGCCATACAGTCTGTAGAGGTAGCACAGGGGCCATGGAGGTCTGGGAGGTGTGTGGGGGTATAAGGGGTATTTTCTGGAAATAGGTGGTTTTTGAAGTTGTGACAGGAGGAGAAGGACATTTTAGGTGAGAAGGATATGGTTCTTTACACCAATACAAACAGTGATACAGGGACATTAACATGATGTGACCATACAGGTAACAGATACTGAAGTGTTTTGGGAAGACTGAAAAGGGAAGAATCTATTTGCTTGAGTCTTATCCAAGAAGGTTTCCTGCACCATTTCTTGGTTGATCAGGACAATGATAAGGATTCACTGAGTAAAAGAGTGTTTTGCACAAACAGCCAGCAGGCGGTGCTCACCCTTACCCACAGCCTGCAACAAGGCTGGATCCTTCCCCAAAAACATCAACCCAGAAGAAGATAAATATTACCCCTAATACAACCTCCTCCCCACCACACCTGCGCAAACTGTATAAAGCCTGAGCTATTCTGGATAAAGGGACGCAGAGGCAGGCGTGGGGATGAAAGATGTATTGCTGGAGAGTGGCACAGGTTGAGGGATAGAGTAAAGACTACTGGCTTGAATCTGAGGCTCATAACACAAAAAGCTGTAGCCTGAACTCCCTTATAGATGAGGCTACTACTGAAGCCCAGACTAAGATGTCCAAAATGCCTACCACACCACACCACCCCCCAAGAAATAATTTACAACAGAAAGTTCAAATTCCTGAATGTGCTGGAGGTGAGCCTATTTTGCCTATTGCCCTGGTCCTCTTTTATACCTACAGTTCCTTACTGGCTCCAGGCCCCAACTACTCCAACAGATGAAAATACAACAGTTGAAAATCTATTCCTATTAAAACCCAAACAAAACCAAAAACGAGTAGAAAGAAGAACACAATACAAATTCCAGAACAAAAAACAAAAACAAAACCTGAAACTGAAAGGAGCCCTGGCTCAGCGGAGTTGCAGAGCATGACAGAAGGGGAATTCAGGGCAACAGTCCTGGAAATGCTGATGGAACTTAAAAAAGAAAAGAAAAAAAACAGCCAAGGCTATAAAGCAGTAACATAATAAAAACAATGAAAATATGAGCTACATTCATAAATAATGGAGTTAAACACTACAGCTGATTTTAAAAATACAAGTGAGGACCTTGATAGCAGACAAATAAGCAATGGAGAGAATTAATGAGCTTAAAAGCACAGTGCTGGGGGACACCAGAAAAGAAATGAGGTAGGAGGAAAAAGAATTTAAGAAATGATAACAGTGTATGAGCTCCCTATGACAACTTAGAGAGAAACAATATCCATGTCTTGGGGGATTCCAGAAGGAGAAGAAAAAGTCACAGAAAACCTATGGAAAGAATTAAAAGAGGCCAACCATCTCAGTCTAGGAAATGAACAAAAGATTGTGATCCAAGAGGCCAAAAGAGTTGAAAAAAAAATAATACACCAACAAAAATATAGACCAAGCCATCTAATAATAAAACTATTTAGAACCAATAACAAGAAAAACATATTAAAAATATCAAGAGGAAGAAGGGTAACCTATAAGGCAACACCAATCCTTTTCAACAGCAACTTTACAAGCATGAAAGGACAGAGAACTAAAAAGAGTCACAGATTTCAGAATAGTGAGAAAGCTACACCAAAGAATAGGGACACATGGACATGGCCCAGGAGGGAAATTGGCACGCAGCGCTGGTGTCTCCTAAGGGCCTCCTCCGTGACCACTGAGCCTGCAGCCACAACATGGCAGCTGGTGAGTTGGCCTAGAACACACAGCTGCTGCAGGCAGGCACTGCTCGCTGGCAGGAGAATCTGTGGACAGGGCACCCTCTCTCACTGAGCCACTATTTCTCAAGTTATAATGAGTTCATAACACCCTCCCAAAGGTGGGGACAAGGTCAGTATGTGGAAGTGCCTCATGGCACCCAGATGTAACAGCTACTCAATAAATGGCAGTGTCCAGGCCCTCACCCTCCCCCTGCCCCCACCCCACCACACGCACATTCCCCCTCTGTCCCCCCATGTCTCTCCTTCCCTTGCTGGCCTATAGCTACACTGGCCCCTTTGTGTGTCCTGTGTGGAACAGGCACATTCTCATCTCGGACATTTGTACTGCTGCCCCCCTACCTGGAATGTTCTTGCCCAAGACATCTCCTTGGCTTAATCCCTAGCCTCATGAAGTATTTCTCAAAAGTAGGGTTCTTAATGAAGCAGATCTGATCTGTTCATTTCAACTATAATTCACCTTCCATCACTTGCACCCCCAGTCTTCCTGATCCTGCTGTTAGCAAGGCTGGAAAGCTGTTATCTCTGCCAGCATTTTATATATAATGTCTTTGTTGGGCTTAATGTTTACTACCTAATCCTCCTCCTCCATATATATCCCTAGTGCCAAAATCATTGACTGCCACAACAGAGTAGAGGCTCTGTAATTTATTTTATTTCATGAATAAATGAATGAGTGAACAACCTTACATTTCTGAGGATAAATTCTTGCCTATCAAATAAGAAGAGCTGATGTTAAGAAGAAAGGGGGTCTCTTAGCTGGAGGGCCGGTAGAAAGAAAGCACTGACCACAGCTGACTATTCCTGGTGGCTTTCAAGAGTGCTCAGAAGGGAGGGGTGAAAGGTCTTAGACACATCCCCACAGGCCCAGGGTCAATCCCCTGCCCAGAGGCTCATACACTGGCTGGGTTTGGGCTCCGAAGAGCCTCACCAGGTGGGGGTTTAAGCAGAGCCCTGTGTCTTTGAGGGTTGACATGAATTGCGCCTCACTATACTTTGGGGCCTCAGAAATCAATAATCAACAGATTGTTCCTTTCCCAGACAGGGTCTGGCCTATCTCTGTCTTTCGGAGTCAGACAAAGCTGGATGTGCATCCCAGCTCCACCACTATGGAGTTATGATTTTGGACAGGTGGCATAATTTCTCTGAAGCTGAGTTTACACCTCTGCTAAACAGAGATAATAACACCCATTGCTCAAGGTTATGCTGAGTGTCCAGCGACTACCTACACACAATGTATTTGACAAAAGATTCCCCTTCCCCTTGCATCTTAAATCTCAGACATTTCACTGAGTTCTACTGAGACGTGAGCATGCATTTCCGAGAGCTCCCTAGAGAGGGCGCCACAATACCAGGGAAGCCAGACTCCCAGAGCACACCCCTCAGCACCTGGCAGCTTGTGGGCAGTCAGTCACATTTCTTTTAGGATCCTCTACCTTGGTCTCCTTTCTCTCCTCTACCCAAGGCCTTCCTCCTGAGCCAGTGTACTCCCTGCCTGCTGCCCGGTAGCTCCTCTTCCCAGGCTGCAACCTATTAAAATGATCCTCCAATCAAAATATCAATACCCTTTTCCCTTGTCCCAGGCAAGTGGCAAATTGGTTTGTGCCAGGATGTTGCTGAGTACTATTTCCTCCTCCCAGGTAACAGCTGTGGATTTGAACAAGTGTCTTCAGAAAATGGAATATTCCAGGGGGCCTCCCTGGTGGTGCAAGTGGTTAAGATGCAACCTATGAAGCTAGCCGCAGCTGCTGCAGCGCAAGTTCAATCCCCAGCCAGGGAGCTACCCACATGACGTAGCAGACCTCTCCTGTCTCACCCGCTGCTCCCCTCAGCAGTGTATTTCAGTCAGTCTGCCTGTTCTGTTCCCCACTCTGTCTCTGGTGAATCCTCTCATCCCCCTCCTCTGGCCTGTACTCCCATTCTTGTATGCATAAATAAATAAATCTTTTAAAAAAGAAAATGGAGCACTCCAGAAACTAAAATCAAGTGCTGTTCATTTAAACCCAACTGCATTCCATAGGAGATACTGAGGATTAAGTGCTTTCCCTTGGAGAGTTTACGTTAGATTAAACACATAAAGTTGCTCGCAATCTACCATTTTTTACCTACAAAACAATCTCACATGGTCCAAGTTAATACTTCACTCCTTCAACACCTCTTGATTCCATTACACACCCTGACTTCTTTTTTCTTTTTAACTTATCCCATCATATATCTGCCCTCAGTACTGTTTTCACTCTTGTTATATCCCCTCCTGGCCCTACCTCTGTTCAAGGTTCTTAATACTTACCCAGCCACAATTCACCCTCATGGGCCATGTCTCTGGGGGGCAGCAGCTGTGATGGGGTTGGTCCCACCTAGCATCTCCAGAGTGCACACACCTGTGCACATCCAGGACTTGGTCCAGCCAGGGCCAGAGGGTCTCCAACTTCCCCCATGCTAGCATGTCCCAAGAGGCCTCTCTCCTGGGTTATGCAAACTACCTTAACCTCCCAGACTTCAGGAGTATGAGTCCCACAGGTTAACTGTCTCAACCACTCTGGGTCCAACTGTCCCATAAAACACAGCCAGACAATGCCCCCATGTGATGATTGTGAAGTCCTAGCTCCCTGCCCAGCAGTTATAGTTGAAGTGCCCCTCTTAGGACCATGGCCATGGTCTACAAATCAAAGGCAAGGAGCCCAGATCACAAACTCCTGTGACAGTGTGGGACAGGCTGGGACTCCCAATGGGATTGAGTCCTGCTCACCAGGATCTTGCCATTTAGTCCTGGGACCTTGGGATCTGTCCTCCCTGCACAGCAATACCAGATCCCTATGACAGTTCTGGTATCCCCATATTAATTGTAAATTATAAAAAGTCCTCATGTTTCATTTCAAAAGGAGAGTTGCATTAACTTCTGCTCTTTCTCTGCAGGTGTAGATTCGCCTGAGAGGGTCTCAGTTCCTCAGTCCTGTTCTCCAGTTAGGATGATTTGGGAAAGAGAGTCTGATTAAAAATAAACTATCCCAGAGAAAGTGGAGCCAGTCCCTAAGCAAATAGATCTGACTTTGGAGGTTAAATAGAGAGGATCTATGGAGCGGGTGGGAAGGATTTTAGCCCTGGAGGGATGGAAGGTGGTTAGGCTGGCATGAGGGGTCCTGGAAATTTGTCCTGAAAATGTCTTTCCCATCCCCCTTCCTCCTTCCACCCTACCCTTACCATTCTCTGTCCTTATGCTTCTCACCCCACCCCCTCACGTCTCCAATCCTAAACCCAGACCCATGAAGACCATAGAGAGGGTCCCAAGCTAGCATTGGAGGGATTAGAGTTGACTGATAAAGACAAGAGAAGGTGCTCAGCCTCACCAAAGGCCAAAGCAGATGTGGAAGGTTTTCAATGGGGAAATTATACATTTATCCAGCTTGAACTTTTAAAGTATTATAAACTCTAATTACAATTTTAGATTTTGACTTTGAAAAAGAATAGAATAATGGTATTAAGTCAATAAAAATATAAAGTGGAGACTTCCTCTTCCAATAAGATTGGAATTATAGGGACAATTTTATCCTCCAACCTGAAGCAACTAACTACAAAACCTGACAGATTATATTAAATAGTTCTCAAGACACTGGCTCTCAAGTGGTAAAATTCTTGGATCTCCAAGAGATGAAACACAAAGGAAGTGAGGCCCAGGACGCCCAGACTTAGTGTCTGGGAATTTCCAGGCTTTGGAAGGGGAAGGGCCAGGCAGAGTTATGTTTTCTCTGAATCCAGCAAATGAAGCTGGGCCTGGAGAGACAGAGGTGCTGGGGGCAGGTACTGAGAGAACCAGGTACACAGAGAGTGCTGGCTAGCAGGTGACCTCTCCCAGATTTTTAGTTGAACAGGAACCAGCACTGTGTGAGGTCACCCCTTGGGAAAGAGCCCCTGAAAGATGAAAGGGAACAACCCCCAAACTCATGCAAGGTTAGGAAGAGCTCCTGTTCCCACCACCAGAGTGGAAAATCCCTGCCACATGGAACTCTGGGAAGAGCACAAAAGGTTTCAACTCAGTAGTGGAGCAAAATTAGTCACAGAGGAACTGCTGTTCGTCCCACCAAACACAGCTTAAAAAGCAGAAAGAAAGGATCAAACTATTTCCAAACTATTTCAGTCCTGGGACCTTGGGATCTGTCATCCCTGCACAGCAATACGAGATCCCTATGACAGTACTGGTATCCCCACATTTATTGTAAATTATAAAAAGACCTCATGTTTCATTTCAAAAGGAAAGAGAGTTGGAAAACTCAAGAACTTTTATATAAATCTATATAGTTGTCAATCTGGTAAAATTCACAATGTTTCACATCTGTCAAAAAGTACTAGATTTACAAAGCAGGAAAATAGGCTAGAGGACATAGAGAAAAATCAGTCAGAAGTGATTGATAATTATAGATGACAGAGTCAGTAGATGAGGGCTTTCAGAAGGTTAATATGACTGTAATTCATATGTCTAAAACACTAGCTGAAAGATTAAGTAGAGATAGAAAAGATTTAATTCCAAATTTGATTTGGAGAAGAAAAGTAAGTAGAGATGGTTCACAGCCTATCAAACACTGCAGAAGCAATGGTTATGAAACTGAGCACACAGCCCAGGAGACAACCCAAGATGAAAAATGCGTGCAGTCAGGTTGGGGTAACTCCTTATGGCCTAATATACGTGTAATTGGCATGGATTGGAGAATGGGGCAGCGTGGGGAAAATCTTTGAAGAAATAATGGCCACACGTTTTCTAATTGTACTTTCCACAAAGAAAACTATACCAGGGCACATTTTAATCAAATTGCTTAAAGTCAGTGATGAGGAGAAAAGTATCTTAATAGCAGCCAGAGGAAAATAATACATTATTTACAGGGGGAGAAAGAGAAGTGATAATTTCTCAAAAACAACCCAAGCAGAAGATGGTGAGGCAATATATTTAAATCGCCGCTACAAGAATAACTTTCAGCCTAGAACTTTACACCCTTAAAAAGATCTTTCAAAAATGAAGAATGGAGGACTTTCTTAAGGGTCCCAAACACTGAAGGAATTCATCAGCAAACTGAGCCACAGGCAATGCTCCAGGAAGTCCTGCAGGTAGAAGGGAAATGGTATCTGAGGGAATCTGGAGCTCACCAAGGAGTGGAGGGTGCCTGAAACAGTCGACATGGGAGAGATAGAAAAGCACTTTTTAAAAATTATTTAAATCTTGCTTAAATGGTGCCACAAGTTAGAATACCGAGAACCTGAGGCAGTGTCTGCTTCCACACCAGACCCCAGGCCCAGCCCTGCTGGGAGCTGCCCTGGGCCCTGTCCAGGATACAGTCCCAGCTCCTTCCCAGCAGGGGGAGCCTGTGGACTTGGGGAAAGGCTGCCATCTGCCAGCCTGTCCTGCCTGAAGTCTCTGCAGCCTGGTAGGATAGAGCTCTCTGCCAGTGACAGGGGATAAGTTATCAACCTGAATGGGTGAAATGTTAGGGAACCTGGTCTTCATCCAGGCTTTCCCACTAATTTGCTGTGAAACATTCTTTGGGCACCTACCTCCCTGGGCCCCAGCTTCTAGCTGATGTCCAAGGACCCTCTATTCCCCTCACTCTGTAGCTCTATGGCCCTACGCTTTTAAGAAGCAGCTAGGCCCCTCACTTCTGACCTGGTGGAGCCTCCTGTGGTAAAGAGTTGTGGTCCAGGGCCCCCTAGGGAAGGGTTAAAGAAAAGACTGAGAAATCAGAACCTGAAAATCAAGCTCAGGAATTCCCTGGCCATTAGCCACCACCCCCACCTCCTAGTGCAGCCACCGTGCAAAGCACTTTATACAATTCTTTTATTTCATTTTCCATTCCAAACTTCAAAGCTCGGCAGAGAGAACTAATTAGCCCAATTTTATGCATGAAGAAACCCAAAGAAGTCAAGAAATTTGCCTTAAGTCAAACAGGGAGTAAGAGGTGGGACTAGCACTGAGCCAAAAGTCATGCCCTCCTCAAGCTCCAGGTCTGGGGGCTGCAGAGCAGCTTCCTGGGAAGCATGGGAAACATGGCTGCCCTTTGTTCCTTGGAATCCCAGACTCTCCCCAGAAAGGGTTCTTGCTGCCTTCTGGTCTAACCCCCTCATTTTACATATGAAGAAACTAACCTAGAGGGAGTTTTATTATTTTATTTTTATTTATTTATATATATTTTATATCATTGTTTATTTTTGTACAATGTTCGATTTCTCCTCTCAGGGGTAGTCCCTATAAAATTCCCACCACTAAGTCTCCTGTGAACCATCATCATAGTCTTTTGTGCTCTTCCCGCCCCTATTTTAATCCCTCTCCCTCCAAAAATATTAAGCACCTCATACACCTGGCCAATTCTGTTCCAAAGTTCCAGTTCCGAAGCAAATCTCATGAGAATGAGGCTCAAAGACAGCTCCACACCTCACATTGGAATTGAACAAGAGTTTACACATAATTGCCTGAGAATGATGATCTCAACTCTTTACAATAAATGTAAATTTTCAAATAAAAATGAATTTGTTAAGAAAATGTCCATTTTGTAGGCAAGGATATCTCAGCACAGTTTAAGTAACTGGGTCAGCATCCCATAACTGAGAGTCAGTTAATCCAAGCTGTAACCTCAATCCAATTCCAAGCTCACGCTTCTCTAGAACACCTCTTCTCTTCTAAGCCACTCTCTACACCTGTTTATAAGAGAAAACGACATAAATAAAAGGCTGCGGATAAGACCAGCTGGATGGAGCAGTCTCAGTGGCCATCATTGGCAAGGACCCTCCTAGCCCCCTGAATCTACCTGCCAGAGTCCAGGGCCTCCAGCGGCCCCCATCTGCCTCCTCACTCTGGTCTGTGTTGGCTCATGTGCTCTGTTCTATGCACCAGGCCTTCTCATCAACCTCCCCAGAGCAGAGCCACCTGGACAGCAGGTGGAGTCGGTGGGCCCCTTGGACTCTCCCCATCTTTAATGACAGAAAGATATGATCGCCTCCCAATTGCCTGGACCTAATTAACACATGCTCAGAGTTTCGGTTGCTGATTAAGGGCGTCCCTCCCAAGCTGAGGCTCCTATACAGAGTCTGTTGCAACTCCCTAAAGGTGGGACCAAGATTAAGGGCAGGGCAGGGGCCAGGGTCCCTCCTGCTTGAACTCTTCTAGAATCATAGCACTGGATCAGGAGCAAGTCAGAGCTAAACAACAGGTCTGCTGTGAAAACCTGCCCTCCTGTACACTGTCCAGAGCAAGAGGGCAGAGAGGTCCACTCAGCTCAGCAGTCCTCAGGGTCTCCAGGCCAAATCAATTCTCCAGCCCCTCTCAGACCAGTATGCTGCCCTTCTCCCCAGTCAGCAGCACCTCCACAAGTTGGACCAGGAAGCGTCCCCCGTGAACCCAATATGTAACCCAGCACCTTCCCTACTTGAACTTGAACCTCCGGTTGGTGCGGGTAGCTTTCAGGGCCTCATCCCCATCTCTTTCCCAAATTCACAACATTTGGAATGACATCAGAATTTATCTGATTATTTGAAGAAGAAATAAACAAAAAACATCATCCCAGGGCGGGCATTACAGAGGAAAGCACTTGGGTGTGTGGGTTGATGATGGGGGTGCGGCAGTGCCTCAGGAGCTGCATTAGGCCCAAAATGGCCCCTTCCTGGAGGCGCTCGGGGGCCTGAGGCCCACTCAGGCCATCTTCCCCGTTCAGTCACCTCCCACCACCTGACGCCAGCGCTCCCTTTGGCTTTACTTGTTATTTTGCCCACCCTGGCCTAACCAACGATAATGTTAGCTCTATGAAGGTAGGGTTTTTGCATGTTTTGTTCATGACTGTACCCCTACCACCCACAACAGCACTTGGCACACAGCAAGGGCATAATAAATATGGCTGAATAAATTAAAGTGGCCTCCACTTATCCCTGGCAAGATGAGCATGAGCTAATGACCAGAAGGAGACAATTTTCCAAAGCCCCTACCATCTTGGGGGCAGAGTCAACTCCAATCTTCCAGAACTCAGAGGAAGGACACAGCATCTGCACCCCAGACCATGCTGCAACAATGTCCCCTAACCAGAAAGACGTCCAGACTGGGACCCAACGTTCTGAAGAAGACCCTACTCTTCAGTTTGCTCACAGACCAAACCCAGAACTCACCCCAGATTTTTCCCTTCCCTTCACCCCCACACATCAAGTCCTCATTATCTAAGCACCACACACATTTTGAAGTTGCAAACTTATATCTGCTCCTTTTCCAATCCCGCAGTACCAGCACTCCTTGCAGGCTGGGCCACAGCAGAACCCCGAGCTGGTCTCTGCTCCTCCTCTTAGCCCTTCTGGTCAAGCTCCATGCAGCAGCGGGGTGCTTGTTTTAAAACATAAAAGTTGGCTCCCTTCCCGGCCTGAGACCCTCCATGGCTTTTCTTGGCCTTTAGAAAAACTGCCCACCTCACTGAGCCTCATCTCTTTGTGCCACTATTGCTACTCTCATGCCCCATTGGCCCTGTCTCTCTTTCAAGTGCCAAGTTTATCATGTTTGTTTTGAAGGCCCCCTCATAAGGCCCTTTCTCATCCTGTAAGCCTCTGCTCAAATGTTACCTTCTTGGGGAGGCCTTAGGGATCCGGTTACCTAAAGGGGTGCCCCATGCTTGCTCTGTATCACACTGTCCAGTTTATTTTTTCCAAATCTCACTGCTTGTCATCACTCTGCTTGCGGTGTCCATCTGCCGCCTCTGTTAGTGCAGCCCTGCCAGGGTAACTCAGCCCCCTTCTCCTGATGCCACGCAGGGGTAAAGTCTCATGAACACTGATTCTTTTGAAGGAAGAACAGAGGAGTCTCCACTTACTCACACTCTCTCTTGTGATTGAGACTCTCTTGAGTGTGTGACCTCTGATATGCACACCGCCTCAGCACACACATGTAGTCACACACCGGCAGGCACACAGCGGCACAGGTTCACACACACTCACACTCACTGATTCACATACTCTCACACTCACACGATTTTCACACTCACATATTTCACACAAAATCATGCTGTCTCACTCACACAGTTCTCAACATTCATACTCACACATGTACTTGCTCACACACACTCTCACATACATTTTCACACTCAATCTCACATACACTCACAATTCTCACACTCACAAAATCTCATGTTCTTACACTCACATACACAATTCTCGCTCTTGCACACTCAAGGTCGCAGTCACATTGCTGTGGTTGCAATCCTACAAGCCTTTGCCACTTTGACATCCTCAGAAGCCACCTCCTCCCTCAAGAGTCTAGTCACTCCATGTCCCTATGAGCCTCTGAGACTTTGCTTTTCTCTCTGACTGATATGCTCGGCTGATTCTTCTGCACCAACTGGACCCTCATCGGGTCTTTGAGGCAAGGTTCACACATTGCTTCTTGGAATGTTCACCCACCTCACATCTCCTCTCTCCTCTGAGTGCTCACAGACTATAACACGGATAGAACATTTATCATGCTTTGCTTCCTTGCTGTTTTGTGTTTCTGTCTCCTAAACAGACCATGGTATCTTCTTGAAGTCAGGGATCTGTCTTATTCAATACTGCATTCCCCCGGCTTCCCAGAGCCCAGAGCGCAGTACTCAGTACTGCGAGAGCTGTGTGAGGAGCATTGCAAGCCTTTATGCATGATCTCTTAGATCTGTGACTGCCTCTGGTTCCCTCCGCGGTCCCTTCCCTTGCCTTATTACCTCCTAAATGTCGTCACTTTCTGAGTTTCCCCTCTCAAACCTCTCCTGGTGTTCCCCTGTAATTTTTCCAAAGAGATGTCAGAATTTCAAGTAGCTCTTCAACAGCCAGCACACGGGAAACCCCAGCCCTGTTGATTCTCCTCCAAAGCCTGAAGCCAGCCCTACTGCTGACCTCTGCGGCCCTCTACCAGGCCAGCAGCAGCAGTGGACAGACCTCTCTGTAAAAGGTCTCTAAAGATTCAGCCCGACACTCAGGGCATGCGCCCTTGCAACAGGTTTCTGCCTTATGCCAGGAGAACACAATCTTGGGAAATTCCTACTCAAGACTCTTTGTGGCTGGTGCACTTTGGGATGTGACCTCTGAAACCAGGAAGGACGGAGATGAAGGAAATTCAGTGTAGGGGCCACACTGCCTCCTCAGCTTGTGGAGATGGGTTTGGGGGAGGGATGACAATGAGGACAACACTTCTGCAAATGCACAATGAGATCACACAACCACAAGACAACAGAAAATGATCTGAATTCAATGTGGCCACTAAGCACTTAGGACCACCCTCCTCTGGCATGGTAATGGAATCATATAATAAAGCCACATGGGTGAGCTAGGAGGGACAGTTCCAGGGTAACAATAATTAGGGTCCTAAATTCCCACGTACAGCATGTCATTCGCTCTTGCACGTTTTCCCAGAGTGTGAATGGATGCTTCACTGGGGCTCAGTCCTTCATTAAAGGGTAGGCCAACACCCACAACTCTGCCCCCACCCAAAGGAAGGTCAAGAGCCCATTGACAGGGTTGAAGGGCGAAAGTACAGGCTTTGAGAGGAAACAGATCTGGGTTTGAAATCCTGACCCCGCCTGCCCCCGCACTGTGGATTTCATTCAGCACTTGTTTATTAGAGTCATCCTCTGTGCCCGACTGCGCTAGGCTTTCGGGAGAAGGAAGGAAACAGAGCAGACATGGGCGCCTGGCAAATTACTTACACTGGCAGGGCTCTCTTGTCTCATCCAGAATGGGGTCATGGCTACCCCAGAGATGTGGGGGGGATTTTATGAGATGATTAGCATAATTGTGGAGTTAATCATAGTATCGTTGCTACTTAAAAAGCGAAGTGGCAGCAATAGATGTAGAAAGTTGTACAATTGTTTAAATTCTTGAACTCAATATTTATCCTAAGATAGACATTGTATGGAAAAGCCCAACTATGAAGATAAATACGAAGGAGAGAGATGGAAAGGAAATAAAGCACCTACTAAGTATAAACTTTTACCAGGCACTGGGTGCAAGACCTTGCGTTTGTAAATTTATGAAAATGAGCTGGGGAAACAAAACAATACACACAGCCTAAATATTCAGCAATAACCTAATGAAGAAACTATTATACAGTCATTTACATTAATTGTGGAGACTATGTAGCAACATAGAAAAATGCTCACGTCATCATGTGAGGAGGAGAAAGTAGGTTACAGAGGGTGGGTATGTGGACGTGAGAGTTGCTAGGCACCCATCCTACGCATAAACACAGCCACACACAACAGCCAGGCTTGCTCCAGAGTGAGGGACTTACAAGGTGATTCTTTGCTCTTCACTTTTCAAACAGTTTGCAGTGTTGTCTGTCATATTATTTTTTATAAGTGTACTTTTCTTAGGAGGCTCTGTGGGTATTTCGCTCTCTCCTCTTTGGCCTCACTAATTCTGAGAAAGGTGAAGATATTTTCAAATGTGTAGTGTGTAGCAAATCTTGAAGAGACACCAGTTATGTTGAGTTTAGCACTGTTTCCTAAACAATAAATGGAAGAGTTAACCTTTCTGGTCAGTTCACCACTCAGGGCAAGCCTTCAAAAACCACACTCCCAGCAATGCCTGGAGTGCGGCCAGCAGCAAGGGCTTACTGGCCAGCCTCCTCCTCCATCCACTCAACCATTTATTCTACCATCCTCCTGTCCGTGCATTTGATGTCACTATCCATCAATATGCCCCATCTCTCTGCTTGGCTCTCCCACCCTATCTTAGAAGGGCATCACCACAGAACTCCCTTGCAGGAATAAGGGATTTATGCAAATGACCTGACGCTCCAGCAGTACTATGGAAAACCAAGGTCCATGTTCCCAATTGGGGTCAATGATGCAACAGGACAGCACCCAGGAGACGTGCCTCTCCTCTCCTCCTCATCCCCAGTGCCCCGGTGGGCTGCGTGGCAGCTGGTTCAGCCCCTGGTCAGGTTGCCAGGGCCCATTCTAGGAACAAAGGGCCCCAGTAATCAGGTCACATTTGTCACTAGGGTCCACCCTTTCCCATTAGCACCCAGGTGGCTGGCTTGAGTAGGCTTTTCAAGGCATTCCAAGCATCTGCCACCTAAACCTGTCACATCCTAGCCCGGGAGGCGGCATGGGAGAGGCTGTGCTGCATGCCCCTGTCAAGCTGCCAACTGCAAACCTGTTTTGAATTGATTTAATAATGGGCTGTGGCTGCACAAGCCTGCAGCGTGCTGTCTCAATCACAGGTTGGCGAGGACACTCGCCCCTGGGCCCTCTCACCCTGCATCACACTGCTTAGAGTTCCGCCTTCATCCCCAATGAGGGTAGGTGGGGAAACTGAGTCAGGGCCCACTAGTGGCAGGGATGTGCACACAGAACAAACTAAAGAATTAAGTATTTACTGAGTGTGCACCCTGCATGAGGCCCAGCACAAGATGCTAGGAAGGTGGGGACGAACCCAGCACTTGTCCTGCCTGTGAGGAGCGGTGGATAAAAAAAACCCTGAAACAGTGACAATCAGCATGGAAGGGGCTGTGATAGTGGTAAGGGTGGGGTGCAGTGAGAGCCCAGAAGCAGGAGCAGCTACATTGGTCTAGAGAGCCCCAGAGGCTTCACGGAAGGAGACACCGGAACTGGGTAAACACAGAGAGATGTGAGGAGGAGCAAGGGAGAGGGTCCTGAGAGTTTCAGGGTGGCTCACTGCTGCTGCTCACACAGGGCCGCTGAGGCAACAGCCTTGCCCTTCAACAGTGCAGCTCAGGTCTGAGTAAGCCAGGGAGGACCCCACTTTCCTGAACACAAACTGAGCCTTTGTCCCTGCAGGTTACTTTCTTTGTATTTTTAAAGATTTATTTTTATTTATTTATGCATACAAGAACTGGGGTATAGGCCAGAGGTGCAGGGGGTGGAGGGTTCAGCAGAGACAGAGTAGGGAGCAGAACAGGCCAATCTACTGAAATACACTACTGAGGGGAGCAGCGGGACAGACAGTAGAGGTCTGCTGCACCAGGGAGAGCTCAGCTCCCTGGCCAGGGATCAAACTCATGCCACAGTGGCTGGTGCTAGCACTGACTCCTGAGCCACCAGACAGGCCCTCCATTCTTCGATTTGTTCTAGAACAGCTACTCTTCTCTCATCTAGGCCCAAAGCCCCCCAACCAACTCATTCTTCCAGGCCTGACTCTTAGAACCTCCTTTTCTGTGCAGACTTCCTGGAGTAACACCCCAGGAGCCCCTTCTGCCCTCCCAAGGTTTGGCTCTCGGTCGAGGGCCACATACTTCAGGCATTTTTTAATTGTTGTCACTCTTAGTTGTAATTTACTACATATTCTAAAATAGACTCATTTTTAATGGTGAAATTTTTTTAAAGATTCATACACAGGAAAATTTATCTAAATGAACATAAGCCAAGGGTTTGGACACCTGCACAATGATTTCTAGGTCATTACTCGGAAATTCTTTTCTTCATCTCCCTCAAAGTCCACTCTTCATATGTCCTCAGAGAACAGAGGTGAGGTGTGAAATTTTATGCAATGTTGTTGGTTTGAATAAAATACAAGGGTGGCAACTAAAACTCAATTGCCCTCCAAGTGGCCACTTACTCTTTTTCACCAAAGTGTGGCAGATTTCAGAGATAGTCAAAAAAAAGCAGGAATCGAGGGCCTCCCAGGTGGCGCAGCAGGTTGAGCTCAGCGCTGTGAAGCTGTCCGCAGCCTCTGTAGTGCAGGTTCGATTCCTGGCTGGCCAGGGAGATTCCCACATGGCGTGGCAGACCTCTCCTGCCTTGCCCGCTGCTCTCCTCAGCAGTGTATTTCGTCAGTCTGCCTGTTCTGCTCCCCACTCTCGCTGGTGAATTCTCTCACCCTCCCCGCTCCTCTGACCTATACCCAGTTCTTGTGTAAATAAATAAATCTTAAAAAAAAAAGTAGTAATCAAATCTATAAATCAAAATAGAAACTATAGGGAACTGGGATGGGGGCACAGTTCAGACCTAACTCTGAGACATGAGACTAGACAAGGGCAATTTTACAAGATGTCTTACATATATATTGGTGACCAAATCAGGCAGATTCTAGAGATTCAGGGGCCAGAGAGCACGCAGTGAACTGTTCTGCCTTCCCCTCTCTGTCACCTGTGCTAGGACAGCCCCAAGATTAGGTCAAATTCTTCCTGCTCTCCCCTGAGCAGCACCAGCTTTCAGGGGGCATTTGGTTAAGCCTGGCATACTCCTATCTGCCAGGGTGGCATCCCAGTTAGCCTGTAGCTCCTGTTTCCAACCACCTCATCTTCATCTCCCCAGGGGCCCTCACAGTACTTGGCACACAACAGGGAGTCAACCTCTGGTTTTCCAGAGACTAACTCTTCCCAGGATCCATTCACACTCAGGTGATCCAGGAGCACAGGTCAGACCACTCCCTGCAGGGTTGAGCCTGTTGTCATGGCAGAAAGCCAACTGTCAACTTAGGAGAAACAAGTCCACGCAAAACCAGCCAGCGCCCAGGGAGCACGTGCAGATTGTACCCACTCGCCCCGCACCCACTCCCCACTGCATCCCCCACCGCACCCAACCCCTGCACCCACCTCCACCCACATCCACCTCCACCCGCACCTATTGCCCATGTTTACAGGAAGCTTGAGGCTCCCCGGCACCAGTCATCAGTCACCCCACAAGAATGGACTGAGCGCCCGTGCCCGCAACAACAGACCCTTTAGTCACTGGGAAGAGAAGTGGGAGGAACTTACTAGTCATCCAAGATGAGATGTTTGTTTATTTTTAATAAATTATAAGCACGGTCTGGTTGAGTTTGCCATCATTATGTTTTCCTCGTTGACTTTCCCATAGTGAGTTCGTCTCACTCTACAGCTAGATTTTTATTAAAAAGAAATTTTAGGACAGTTGGGATGGAGCAGCAAAGTCTTAGGCGCACGATCCCTGGTGAAGGTTTACTGAGAGATGACCAGTCTGATCCAGTTTGGGCCTTAGTGCTGACTAGTTCTTTTCTACTGGGGAAGGAAGGGTGTACCGAATATGTGTGGAAAGTGGGGGCTGCCGGGGCCCCAAGAAGCTAGACTGCAGAGGCCTGAGGGACTTGCCAGGACAGGGCCTCACCTGCAGGACAGACCCCTGGCCAGGCTCCTTCCCAGCCGCCCTTCTCCCTGCCTCAGCCTCAGCTCCCTGCCAACCTGAACCCTAAGAACCAGGCCTCTGGAGGTGCTCTGCCCTTTAGTGACCCCGCTTGGCACAGGAGCCAAGGATTCTGCCTTCTTGTTCAGAAAAAGTGGGAGAAGGGGGCTGTGATTCTTTTTCTCAAAGGGAATTTAGGAAACTGAGAAATGAGCAAATAAAAGAGTAACTAGGAAGAGGTAGAAGAAGGAAGCTGTGCAGAGCAGTCCTCATCCTACAGTGTCCAAAGATGCGGATCGGGTTGACATGTGCTACTCAGGTTCTGCCTTCTTAATCCTACCAGGGACCCACTGCTGCCCCTCGGGCTGCCCCCACAATTTTACCCACTTGAGCCAGGGGTTGAGAAGAAAACTCCTTTGTGGATTCTCATCTGAAGGCCATTCTGCCCACCACGCCCAGCTGGTGTCCCCAGGGGCCTCTTGGCCTCTCTTCCTAATTATGCCTGAGCAGGTGGAAATTTTCTTCCCTATAATTCTGCCAGGAAGTGCTCAGTCCCAGAGCCCCTGGTGCTGCCTGCCCTTGGGGCCCATCTCCTCCCTGGTATGGCTTTTCCATCTTGGGTTCTTCATTCCAGCTGTTGGTGAGCAGGCCAGATGTGCAGGAGGCCCGTAGCTGATCATCCACCACTCAGCCTGCAGGCCTTGTCTTCAGGCAGTCACAGCTAGTGCCCACCAATCTCCAGGATCCTGTGCTGGATTCTTTTCTCTCTCTTCATTTTTTATTGAGGTAACATTGGTTTACAACATTGCGCATGATTTAGAGGTATGGCATCACACCCTTCAGAAGTATGTTACCACAGAACACCCACCCCAAGTCTCACAGGCACCTCCACCCCCTGGGCAGTGGTGGGGCTTCCCACTTTCGGGCACCGCTCTCTGCCTGAAGGTCAGCAGGCACACGTCCCTGTGGTTCAGTTTTGCCCAGACCCTCCACACTTCGTCCTTGCTTCTGCCAAGATTGTTCCCGTTGCTCCTGAAATAAAAAGGACTCAATGCTCCCCACCCTTCAACTTTTCCTTTCAAAGTCTCAAGTCCCTTTTCAAATCTTAGTCCTGCCATTTAACCAGAGAATGACTTGGGCAAATCTCTCAAGTCTTCCAGGAATAAGCCACATCTGTAAAACAGAAGAAATGATAATAACCTACTCAAAGGATCAAATGGCAGTGCCTTTAAAGTGCCTTGTAAACTATAACCCTGTGAGCTTTATTGGCCTCTCGCCCCAGTTGGCTAGTAACTCCGCTGCTTGTCCTCACCACCTGAAATACATCCTCTCTTGGGTTGAGGACGGTGTGCCTGTCTCTCAAGTCTGGTTTCTTGGTGGGTTTTCTGGTTTTCCTTCTTTTACTAGCCTATCCCCTACTCAGGATGGGGCATGGAAAGTCCTTCCAGCTGTACATAAAGCCTAACACTAGGTGGCAGCCTGACCACAGGTCCTTGCGGAATGAGCCCAGCCCTCTGCCTGGCTCAGATCCAAGGCCCCAGGCTCCAGCAGGGTTACCAGGTGTCAGGCACATTTTAGGATCTGCCCTACTCCACCACTGCGGCTGTGGGCAGCAGAGAGCCAAGGAACAGTTCCCACTGCCAGTACAGGCTGGAGGCTAGTATTGAGCTAGGTCCAGAGTCAGCTCTTCTGCCAGCAGGGGCTACCTTGTAAAACAAAGGTCCAACAAAGTCTTTGGCGGAAGGTGGAAGGAACTGAGGCCGGGGTGATGGCAGAGGGGGTTGGCATGGCTGAATTTTAGGCCAGAAATCTGCTTCACCTACAGGGTCTGGAGTTCCCTGCGGCCCAGAAGCCCCTCTGGGATCCCAGTGACCTCCACAGCTTTCTCTCTTCATCCTTTCTCTCTGCTAATTCCTCCTCTCCACGTGTGCACATGCTCAGAGCTCCCCCATTCTAAAACAAGCCTTCTTGGATTTGTCTCTCCTTCCACCACCCTTCTCTACTCTTTGGCTTTGTCTTCTATTGACAAAGATATCTTCATTGCCTCTCCCAGAATCACCTCACTCTCACTTCTTACCCCACTGAATTCTGACTGTTCCTCCTTCCGTTCTTCCCAGTCTGCTCCCTCCTGGGCCAGCCGTGTTCCTACATCTCCAATTTCAAGGACTTTCCAGTCTCTATCTTACTGTATCTCTTTGACAAGTCTCCTTAAATTATTCCTCTTGAGCTGCTTCGTACACTCAAACCCAATATGCCCAATTTTTTATCTAAAATTTCTGCCCTGAAGACTTCCAAATCTTCCCTTCAGGACCTGGCTCCCCCTCATTCCCAGGCCACCCCCAGCTGGCTCACCTTCCCCGAGACTGATCTCACTACTCTGCGCTAAGCCTGATGTAAACCTGCTCCTTCTCCTGCTTTCTGTCACAGTGAAGAGCACCTGGAGACCCAGGGGTGGCCAAGGTCAGGCCATCAGAGGCCTTCTTGACTCCCCTGCCCCTCCCACCCACATCCACTGGAAGCCATGTCCTATCAGTTCTATCCCCTGGCTGTCTCTCAAATTGCTCCCCATCTCCTGTCCCTCCCCTGCCCCTGGTCACGTCCTTAGCTTTTCTTTGCTGAAAACTGCAACAGACTCCTAGTTGGTCTCCCTGCCTTCACTCCCTGCCTTCACCCACTGCATTCTCTCACCACAGTCAGTTTTCTATATTAAATGCAAAGTTCAAACAAGTCATTGTTATGCTTCAAATGCTCAAGGCCCTGAGGTTGTCATCCAAATGCCATTGTCTGGTCCATAGAAATTCATGACCTGGCTCCATCTCTCCATCTGCCTTTCCCAGTTGCATAGCCTGGCAAGCTCCACCCCCAACTCTCTCTCTCTCTCTCTCTCTTTCTCTCTCCCCCTCCCCACCCCCAGCAAAAGCATCCCTGGGCACCCCTGCCTTCACCTTGCACTGCCTGTTGTGCCTGCACTCCCTCTCAACTCTCCTTTTTTGTCCATTGAGACTCTGTCATTGAGACTGTCAACTCCCTAAGTTCAAGTCCCTCTCTCTGGTTGCCCTTCTCTCTGCCCCCTTGATCAAAGTACTCTGTGTTAGAACTGTGGATCACATATCACTAGACTCAACGTGAAGTCAAGATCTGTGTTTTTGGCCTTTGGGTTCCCAGCACCAAGGTCACTGCCTGACGCAGAGATGGGGTTAAACAAATGTTGATTTGATGGGTGCCGGGGACCAGCCTCCGGCAAAATGTCGTGTCAGGTGTTCCTGAAAGGATGGCGACTTGTTAAGCGACTGAAACTCAGGGGCTGAGGGGAAGGGGATGAGGTAGAATGAGGAGACACTGACATTTGGTGAGGTGCTAGTATCTTCTGCCGAGAGACTCAGCAGGTCTTTATTTATTTATTTTTAGTAAGCAGAGAAAAAAGAAAAAAAAAATACATTGTCATGTGTAAAGCAGAAACAATTAGTGTATTTTATTCCCATGGACTACTGGCTCCTACGGGTCCCAGCTAGACAGTAGCCTTCAAGGTTAATAGATAAAAAACCAGACCTAACACTAAAACTTATTTTTTCAGCTAGACAATTATCTAAGACAGTGGAGAGCCGCCAGTGCATCCCTATCAGCTAAAGCCTAAGCATCAAAAGACTATTTTATTCACATGGCCTTCAGTCAGAGACCAGCTGCTACTCAGCTATCAGAACTTTTTCCACCTACAAACTTCTTAACACAGTTAACTTCATTTAAAGACTTTCCTAAGAAACTTTTAAATAAAAGGAACTTCTAAAAAAGCAAAAGAAGGACTTACTATAATAGTTGTGCTGGGTTGCTTGTCAGATATGTACAATAAATCATCTCCCATTGTCAAGTGGGCCAAATTGTTTAATAACTAATATCTAAACAGGTAATTTTCCATGCCAATTGCTTGCAGTCTACTGATACATATAATTTATTGCCCATTGTACTTTTCTGATAAATTTTTCTCTTTTTATGACCAAGAACAAAAAATGAAGGAATGTTCGATCTTTAGCCCCACGGTGTGAGGCACAAGGAATCTTCAGCCCCACGGTATGAGGCCCTTTACCTTCGGCCCCACGGTGTGAGGCCCTTTACCTTCCAGTGTCTTATCTGGCTGGAGCATCAAGGCCTTCTGCAGCAGATGGGTAAATGGATGGATGAAAACTTATTGACCAGGAAAAGCTCCTCACTTCTTCAGAGGTGATAGTATTTCAATTCCTCACCTTAACCCCCAGCTCTGGCATCTGTTTCATGAAGACAGAGGTCAGATCCAGAAGGACATAAAGCAGGGAATTTTCCATGGGGCCAGGGATGGAATACGCCCCTGGGTTCTCTACTGAAACATTTAGGCATTGAATAGAAGCAGTCACTGCAGTGCCCCAACTTTGCTCTCATGTTGCCCCAGAGAGATACTCTTGCCAGGTCAGGGAGAGAGAGCAGTTGGTCAGAGGACAGGATCAGTCTCTCTGCAGCTTGTCTCCACAGAAGAAAAGAGAACTGAACTCGTGGGCCTGGGGAAATACAGAACAAGGGCACAGAAGGCAAAACCCCTGGTGATGATTCAAAGGAGAGGCACATACAAGACCCAGTCCTCAGGACAAAGAGTGTCGGCTTCTAGGAAGCAGCCACAATGGCACTGACAAAGTTTCTTACGGTAGCAGGCATGTTTTACAGGCTGGTCTTCATTCAAGACCTTGTCCCTGATTCTTCTCCCACCTGCCTGCCTCTTAAAGTCTCAGCCTTCCTCTAGGACCCTGTGTAAATGCACCATCTGTGAAGTTTTTCCCGGAGCCACTTGTCTACAATCTGAATTAACCATTACTTCTCCCATACTTCTCTACTCCACTGTTTATATTTATTTTACAACCCTGATCTCAGTTTCTCTTTCAATGGTATTTGATATGGCAGTCTTTGCCTATGTCCCTGACCAGGTTAAAAATTCCTGGCAGAAAGAACTATGTTTTATCCATATCTGCTTCTTTTTTTTTTTTTTTTTTTTTTTTTTATAAATTTTATTGTTATATTCCCCATACAATTGCAGCCCCCCATTCTGACCCCAATCCCTCCCCTCCCGCCCCCGCCCCCCTAAAAGTGTCTCTGGTTCATAGTTTTTTGTTGATTTTGATTTTCACTTTCTTATAGTTATTCATTTTCCTGGTCCCTTATTTAAGTTTTCTAGATTCCTGCTATGAGTGAGACCATCCGGTATTTTTCTTTTTCTTTTTGGCTTATTTCGCTGAGCATGATCCCTTCCAGCGCCATCCATGTTGCTGCAAATTGCATGTGTTTATCTTTTTTGAATGCTGAGTAATATTCCATGGTATATATGTACCACATCTTCTTGATCCAGTCATCTATTTTTGGGCATTTGGGTTGTTTCCAAAGCTTAGCTATTGTAAACAGTGCTGCTATAAACATAGGGGTGCAGGTGTTCTTTGGAATTGATGTTTCTGTGTCCTTTGGGTAAATACCTAGGAGTGGAATTGCTGGGTCATATGGAAGCTCTATGTTTAGTAGGTCCAGAAATCTCCACACAGCTTTCCACAGTGGTTGGACCAGTTTGCACTCCCACCAACAGTGCAGAAGAGTTCCTTTTTCTCCACACCCTCGCCAACATTTGTTGTTGCTAGTTTTTTTAATATGTGCCATTCTCACTGGTGTAAGATGGTATCTCATGGTAGTTTTGATTTGCATTTCCCTGATTACAAATGATGTTGAACATTTTTTCATATGCCTGTTGGCCATTCGCATTTCCTCTTCAGAGAAGTTCCTTTTTAGTTCCTCTGTCCATTTTTTGACTGGATTATTTTCTTTGTTGTTGTTGAGTCTCATCAGCTCTTTGCAGATTTTTGTGATCAGTCCTTTATCATTAGTGTTGGGTGCAAAAATGTTCTCCCAGTTGGTGGGGTTTCTCTTTGTTTTTGTTATTGTCTCTTTTGCTGTGCAAAAGCTCTTTAATTTGATATAATCCCAGCTGTTTATCTTTGCCTTCACTATCACTGCTTTGGGTGATGTGTCTGTAAAGATGTCTTTGATGTGCAAATCACGTAGTGTTTCGCCTATATTTCCTTCTATATATTTTATGGTTTCAGGTCTTATGTCTAGTTCTTTAATCCATTTTGAGTTGATTTTTGTGTATGGTGTGAGGTGGTGGTCAAGCTTCATTCTTTTGCATGTAGCGACCCAGTTTTCCCAGCACCATTTATTGAACAAACTTTCTTTGCTCCAATGCATAGTCTTTGCTCCTTTGTCAAAGATTAGTTGACCATAAATCTGTGGGTTTATTTCTGGATTTTCTATTCGATTCCATTGGTCTGTATGTCTGTTCTTGTTCCAATACCATGCAGTTTTGATGATTATGGCTTTGTAGTATAGTTTGAAGTCTGGGAGTCTGATGCCTCCATTCCCTTCTTTTTTTTTCAGGAGAGCTTTGGCTATTCGGGGTTTTTTGTGATTCCATATGAATTTCATCAATAATTGTTCTATTTCTTTGAAGAATGACATTGAAATTTTGATTGGAATAGCATTGAATCTGTATATTGCTTTTGGAAGGATGGCCATTTTAATAATGTTTATTCTTCCAATCCATGAGCAGGGGATGTCTCTCCATTTCTTTGTGTCTTCTTCTATTTCTTTTAACAGTGTTTTATAGTTTTCTTTGTATAGGTCCTTTACCTCTTTTGTTAGATTTATTCCCAAATATTTGATTTTTTTTGTTTCAATAACAAAAGGGATGGTCTTTTTGATTTCTTCTTCTTCAGATTTATTGTTTGTGTATAGGAAGGCTACTGACTTTTGCGTGTTGATTTTGTATCCTGCCACTTTACTGAACTGATTGATGAGTTGAATTAGCTTTTCTGTGGAGTTTTTGGGGTTCTCTATGTATAATATCATATCGTCTGCAAATAGTGATAGTTTGACTTCTTCTTTTCCTATTTGGATTCCTTGGATGTCTTTCTCTTGTCTTATTGCCCTGGCTAGGACTTCCAGTATTATATTGAAAAGCAATGGTGAGAGTGGACATCCTTGTCTTGTTCCAGATCTTAATGGAATTGCTTTCAGCTTTTCACCATTGAGAATGATACTGGCTGTTGGCTTGTCATAGATGGCCTTTATGATGTTGAGGTATGTTCCTTGTATCCCAAGAATTTCAAGGGCTTTTATCATGAATGGGTGTTGCACTTTGTCGAAAGCTTTCTCAGCATCTATTGATATTATCATATGGTTTTTATATTTCTTTTTGTTGATGTGTTGGATAACGTTGATTGATTTTCGGATGTTAAACCATCCTTGTGCCCCTGGAATGAATCCAACTTGGTCGTGGTGAATTATCTTATGGATACATTGTTGGATTCTGATAGCTAAAATTTTATTGAGGATTTTTGCATCAGTGTTCATTAGGGAGATTGGCCTGTAGTTTTCCTTTTTTGTGTTGTCCTTGTTCGGTTTTGGTATTAGTGTAATGTTGGCTTCATAGAACGTGTTTGGTATTGTCCCTTCCTTCTCAATTTTTTGGAAGAGTTTGTGAAGGATAGGCACTAATTCGTCTCTGAATGTTTGGTAGAATTCATTTGTAAATCCATCAGGTCCTGGGCTTTTGTTTTGGGGGAGGTTTTTGATTACCATTTCAATTTTGCTAATTGTAATTGGTCTGTTTAGGTGTTCTATTTCTTCTTTATCTAGCTTTGGGTGATTGTAGAGCTGTAGGAATTTGTCCATCTCCTCTAGATTGTTAAACTTGTTTCCATATAACTGTTCATAGTAGTTACTGATTATTCTTTTGATTTCTGCTGTGTCCGTTGTGATTTCTCCTCTTTCATTGATGATCCTGTTTATTTGTGCTTTCTCCCTTTTTTCCTTTGTGAGCCTGGCTAGGGGTTTGTCTATTTTATTGATTTTTTCAAAGAACCAGCTCTTGGTTTCATTGATCTTTTGGATTGTTTTTTTAGTTTCAATTTCATTTATTTCTGCTTTGGTTTTTATTATTTCTTTTCTTCTACTGGTTTTGGGGTTTTTTTGTTGTTCTTTTTCTAGATCTTTGAGCTTCGAGATTAGGTTGTTTCTTTGCGTTCTTTCTTGTTTCTTGATGTGAGCTTCTATTGCTATATATTTTCCTCTTATTACTGCTTTTGCTGCATCCCATACATTTAGGATATTGGTGTCCTCCTTGTCGTTCAATTCAAAAAATTTTTTAATTTCTTCTTTGATCTCCTCATTAGTCCAATGGTCTTCCAGTAGTGTGGTTTTTAATCTCCATGAGGTAGGAAAGTTCCTTGCCTTCTTTTTATGGTTTATTTCTAGTTTGATGCCTTCATGGTCAGAAAAGATGGTTGGTATGATTTCAATCTTGGTGTATCTGTTGATGTTTGTCTTGTGCCCCAGTATGTGATCGATCCTGGAGAATGATCCGTGTGCGCTTGAGAAAAATGTGTACTCCGTTTTTTGGGGGTTTAGTGTTCTATAGATGTCTGTTAAGCCCAATTGCTCTAGGTCTTTATTTAGAGCTTTGGTTTCTTTACTTATTTTTTGTCTTGTTGATCTATCCATTGTTGATAGTGGTGTGTTGAAGTCTCCCACTACGTATGTGTTTTCTCTGATGTCTGTTTTCAGAGAGGACAACAGTTGTCTGATATATTTTGGTGCTCCTTCGTTTGGTGCGTATATGTTAATGAGTGTTATTTCTTCTTGAAGTATTGTCCCCTTGATCATAATGTAGTGACCATTGGGGTCTCTTTTTATCTTTTTGAGTTTGAAATCTGTTTTATCTGATATAAGTATAGCTGTTCCTGCTTTCTTTTTTGGTCCATTTGCTTGTAGGATTGTTTTCCATCCTTTAACTTTGAGCCTATTTTTATCTTTTGTAGCTAAATGTGTTTCCTGGAGACAGCAAAAGGTTGGGTTTTGTTTCTTAATCCAGGCTGCAACTCTGTGTCTTTTTATTGAAGAGTTTAGTCCATTTACATTTAGAGTTAATATTGATATGTTAACATCTGTATTTGCCATTGTGTTTGTCTTTCCTTTGATTTTATTTATTTATTCTTTTAATAACTTTTTTTTTTTTTGTCCTTCTTTCATTGTTATTCGTCGCTCTGAGGTTCTGGCTTTAGGACTCCTTGTAGTATTTTTTGGAGTGGGGGTTTAGTTGCAATGAAATTCCGGAGTTTCTGTTTGTCTGGGAAGGTCCATATTCTTTCTTCAAAGAGGAAGGAGAGCTTTGCGGGATAGAGTATTCTTGGTTGGCATCTGTTTTCTTGGAGTCTGTTGACTATGTCCCTCCACTCTCTCCTTGCCCGTAGTGTTTCTTCGGAGAAGTCTGATGTCAGCCTGATTGGTTTTCCTTTGAATGTTATCTGTTTCTTCCCTCTTGCCAGCTTCATTATTTTTTCCTTGTCCTGGATTCTTGGGAGCTTTACTATTATGTGTCTTGCTGTATTTTTCCTTTCGTCGTGGAAGTTTGGTGTTCTTCTTGCTTCTTGTATATCAATTTTCAGCTCCTTCTTCACATTTGGGAAGTTCTCTTCAATTATCTCTTTGAATATTTTCTCTGTTCCTACATCTCTCTCCTCTCCTTCTGGTATTCCTATAACTCTTATATTTCCTTTCCTCATGGAGCCAGATAGTTCCCGAAGTCTTTCTTCGTTCTTTTTCCTTCGTACTTCTCTTTCCTTTTCTGTTTTGGTTCTTTTTATTTCTGTGTCTTCAAGATTACTTATTCGTTCTTCCATTTCATCTATTCTGCTTTCATTGCTTTTCCCAGAATTCTTTAGTTCTTCCATTAATTCTTTGATCTCCTGCATTTCTTTTACTTCCCTCTTTAGGGACTCAATTTCTTTCTTCTGACCATTGTTTTCCCTCTCTAGGGACTCAATTGCATTCTTCTGATCGTTGATTATTTTTCCCTTATCATTGTTTTCCTTTATGACTTCTGTCAGTTTTTTAATCACGGCAATTTTAAATTCTCTTTCTGGAAGGCTCAGAAATTCTTCCAAGTTATTGTCGTTGCAATCTGGGGGCTGGCTTTCTTTTTGTGGTGTGCTTTTTCTCTGGAGAGTTGCTAGGTTGCGTGTGGTTCTTCTCCTCCCTACTGTCTGTTTTCTAATTTGCCGTATGCGTTGGGACACTGTGTTGTTGGGACTGGCCGGCATCTTGGGTGGGCTTCTCTGTTCCCCTCTGGTTCTTCCAGGAGTCATCTGTCAGTTTCAAGCAGCCTTTACTGGAGAAAGGTCCCTGTTCTAAAATGCCGATGTGGGGACACACTCCCCTGTGCGCCTGGTCTGCCCCGGCGGTGGGTTCCTGCTCCCCTCTGGGCTTGGACTGCAGGCCAGAGGGGGTCTGGTGTGGGCGAACTTCCCCCGCTCACCTCTGGCTCCTGAGGAAGCCTTCTGCAGGTAGTCTTTATTGAAGAAATGTCCCTGTTCTAAAGTGGTGATGTGGGACACACTCCCTGTGCTTCTGGTCTCAGGCACACTCTTCTGCGTGCCTGGTCTGCCCCGGCTGTGGGTGCTCGCTCTCCCTGTGGGCTCAGACTACTTGTTCGGAAGGGGCCCGGTGTGGGCTAACTCCCCAGCTGGCCACTAGCTCCTTCAGTAGCCTGTGCTGGGGTCAAGTCGCTAGGTGGCGCCAGAGATCTCTCCTAGAGCCCTTGGGGAGCTGATTTTCCACCCCGTGGGACAGGGAGCAGAGCGGGGATGGTAGGGTACACCTCAACGGCTTTGGGGTGCTGTGTCTGCCTTGTGCCCCACCGTCGTGGGGAACCCACGCCCCTAATTTCGTGCCCCGGTCTCAGTTCCAAAGCCCTCAGTTCCAGGACGCGGGCTGTAGCCCAGATCAGTGGCGCGGGAATGGCGCCTTTTGAATCCCGCTCCCCTGCCTGGGCGCCTTGTTCCTGCTCACTCAGGGAGGGCCTCCGCCCGGGTCTCAGTTCCACAGCCCTCAGTTCCAGGACGCGGGCTGTAGCCCAGATCAGTGGCGCGGGAATGGCGCCTTTTGAATCCCGCTCCCCTGCCTGGGCGCCTTGTTCCTGCTCACTCAGGGAGGGCCTCCGCCCGGGTCTCAGTTCCACAGCCCTCAGTTCCAGGACGCGGGCTGTAGCCCAGATCAGTGGCGCTGGAATGGCGCCTTTTGAATCCCGCTCCCCTGCCTGGGCACCTTGTTCCTGCTCACTCAGGGAGGGCCTCCGCCGTCTCCCCGCAAGCCTAGGTCGCAGGCGCAGGGCCCTGGGCAGCTGCAATCCGAGCGCCGCTTTCGCGCAAGCTTACCGGGCGGCCGGGGCTGTGTGCTGCTGCTGGTCTCCTCCTGGGGGGCGGGGCTCTCTCTTTAATGGCGCCTGGAGCTCACCTCTGCGGCGGATCCTGCAGGGTTCGTCTCAGCTCCCGTTCACGGGATGTGGTGGCTGCAATAGTTCCTTTCCACTCACAGTCCCACTTGCTGCGTCCGTTTTTCTTGTTGGCCGTTTTCGTTTGTTGTTTCCCTCCTCTCTGCCGGTCGGAGAGTGCCGCCTCTGTGGGCGGGGGAGGGGAGCAGGGTTCTGCGCTTCCCTCCCTTCTCGTCCTCTTTTATGGCAACTTTCTTCTTCGGGCAGTTTGCTGGAGTCGTCCGTTTATCTTCCGTGTCCCATTTCTCACTGGGACCTGCCGCTTTTCCTCCCTATTAACTTTTTTTAATGGGAGATCTTACTCGCAGCGTCTCCTCGCCGCCATGTTGCTCCGCCCCTCCATATCTGCTTCTGACCCTGTAGCTCTGCACATTGAATAAATGTCCACTGAATTGAGTAACAATTTTCAAAGCATTACAAAGTATCCTGAAGACAAGATGTTTCTTAAGTTCAAAGTAGATAGAGAAAACAGATGTGATCACAAGGTGGGGTTCATCTGGGAAGACTTCCTGGAGGAGGTATACCTGGAGGAGGCTGGGCAAGGAGGGGTTGAGAAGCAAGAACAAAGCCTGACTGTCATCTTAACTTCTGGGAGGAAATAGCCAGTTCTCTCTCCTTCCTGACCTGCCTTTTCTCCCCATTTCAAGATAGAATAGTGGCAGTATACACAGTAGTTAGAAATGTGGTCTCTCAGGACTGACTGCCTGATGATCCTAGCTTAGCCACTTAATAGCTGTGCCACCTTGGGCTGGTCACTTCACCCATCTGGTCTTAGTTTCCCTGTAAAGTGAGAATAGGGCCTACTTCACTGAACTGTATGACTAAATGAGTTAATCAATATAAAACTCTTTCTAAATGCCAGTGCCTTTATGCAGATAAACTCATTTAATCCTTGTATAGACAGGCTGTGGTCCTGTCATTATCCTTACTTTACTGACAAGGAAACTGAGACTCAGAGACAATGGGGTGGGGAGATCATTGGCATTTTCTCCCCAAAATGTCAAACATTCTTCAAACATGACAAACTTGGCCCTGTTTAGCCCAAACCACCCAACTCTGACCCCTGAACTATCAGAAGCACAACCACAGTTCAAAGTTATATAAGTGGGACTTTTTCTATAATTCATAACCATCTGCAAAACACTTTGATTCTCATTTGACCCCTAGGAAAGGGCCCTCACCAGCCCTGTTTTTAAGACAAGTGCCTGCAGGGGTGGGGCTGCGGGGAAGTTGGTCTCAGAGGCCCCCATCCAACCAGAGGTTGGGCCACAGGGCAGCAGCCCCCCACCGTCCTCTACCGCACACCCGGTCCAGGGGCTGAACAGCTTGTCCTCTGAGTGGATCCACACCACCCTCTGCCCAGGGCCCATGGTGGCTGATGGGACCTGGCTCATACCATGGAGAACAGTGGTGGGTTCGCAGAGAAACTACCAAGAAAGACTCCAGGGTCTAGAGATAACAGAAAACAAAAGGAACCCAGCAGGAGTGGGGAAAAAAGTATTTTAAAGTCGTTTTCACAAGAGTTAACTTGGAAGTCTTTTTCCATCTCTAGAAGAATAAATAAAGGAGATGAACCCACAATTATACATAAAATCATATGTCCAGCAAGTATATGGAGAGAAACATTTCTCACAATCAATGATGGGAATTCAAATCATAGCACTCAGACACCATCCATTTAAGTGGGAACTCATTAAAATTATGCCATGATATTGCTGAGTTTGTAGGGGATATACATTCACAGAAGTGTAAATTTCAAGAGAATAGGGATATAAGAGCTTTAAAGTGATGGATACTCTTTGACAAACCCCACATTTCACTTCTATATATTTGTCAGGGAAAAATTCATGAATAGTCACAAAAATGTATGTTTAAGAATATTCATGGTTGGGGCCTCCCTGGTGGTGCAAGGGGTTAAGCACCAGCACTGTGGAGCTAAGGCACATACTGCAGCGCAAGTTCAATCCTGGTGCAGACCTCTCCTGTCTTATCCACTGCTCCCCTCAGCAGTGTATTTCAGTAGATTTGCCTGTTCTGTTCCCCACTCTGTCTCTGGTGAATCTTCTCTCTCTTCCCTACCCCCTCCCACACCTCTGGCCTGTACCCCAGCTCTTGTATGCATAAACAAATATTTAAAAAAAAAGAGTATTGTACTTCAAAAAAAAAAAAAAAGAATATTCCTGGTCCATGTTTTACCAAAGGAAAAAAGGCAACCTAAATAGTTAAAGAAGAGAATTATTAAATAAGTCACCTCCATTCGATGAAATTCTTTGCTATCACTAAATGTCACAAGATTATTTAAGTACCTTTTAAAAATTTTATTGTGAAAAGCAG
This sequence comes from Talpa europaea, assembly GCF_964194135.1. Classification (NCBI taxonomy): domain Eukaryota; kingdom Metazoa; phylum Chordata; class Mammalia; order Eulipotyphla; family Talpidae; genus Talpa; species Talpa europaea. The sequence goes on from NC_140076.1 coordinate 80,049,392, forward strand.
GTAAAAATAAACATTATGCTATATGTAGAATAATCCCCTTACTATAGAAACATATGTATATACAGCACATTATAATGAAGTGATTAAAGTCCAGAGTCCAGAACCAGAGTATTTGGGTCTGACTCTGAAAATGCGCTTCACAAGTTATGTGTTCTTGGGCAAATAATTTACCTTGTCTGTGCCTTGTTTTCCTTGTTTATCATGGAAATAATAATAGTACCTAACCCACAGATGCTGGGAGAATTGTTATCATTGCTTCTATTTACACATAGAAAAATGACTGAAAGGATATATAGTCTAGTGATTGTTTTTGGTGCGTGGCACTGCAGTAATGTTTATTTTTCCTTTCAATACATTGATTTTCTAAATTTTCTTTCATTGCCTATAGCAGTTTTAATAAGAAAGAATGTGTTTGATTATAATTAAAGAAATCTGTGACACACTTCTTACAAATAAAGACAAGGAAAAAAGTCCAGACCAAGATACCAAGGGACTAAGATGTCTGGGTAGAAAAGCATGGGGGAGAATCCTAGACCCTGAAAAGCCAGGACTGGGGAAATCAAAGTACTCAGACTATGAGATGGTTAATTTACTATTTGGCTAGGTATGGTGCCCCAATGTTTGGTCAAGCATCAGTGTAGACAATACCATGAAGATAATTTTAATTGGACTGACAGTTAAATCAGTGGGCTTTAAGTGAAGCAAATTACCCTCCATAATGTGGGTGGGCCTCATCTAATCAGTTGAAGGACTTAGTGCCAAAAGACTGAGCTCTTCCAAAGGCAATTCTACCTCCAGATAGCCTTTGAGGCTAGACCATCAACTCTTGCCAGGATTTTCAGCCTATTGGCTTGTCCTATGAATTTCAGACTTGTCAACCCCAAGTTCATGTGAGCCTTTTTCTTAAAATAAATTCATTTTGTTTATGGGTCTCTCTGGAGAACCCTAATACACAGACCATGTGAAGAAATTGGTGAAAAGGATTCCAGCACAGTACTCCTTCTGCAGGGCTTCCCAGGAGCCAGAGCTAGCTTGTGATTACAGTGCAAATATCCTCCACTGCCATAGGGACAGTTATTATTATACTCAAAAAACAAAAACCCACTCAGAGGATTGTGAGCACCTGAGAGTATGCAAGAACACCACCTTTCTCACTTAAGAAACAAAACAAAACACACACCCTTCACAGTGGGACAGGGTTGCGGGGTTCCATGTTTGGTTTTACACATGTGGCAGCAGGGGAATCACAGAGAGACAGGCCAAGTAGAAGCTGTGTCTAGGAGGTAGAGTATCTCCTTGGTTCAAGACGCAGCACGTGCAGGGAGGAACCAGCAGCGAGCAAGAGGGAGACTGTACCCGTAGTGTGCCCAGGTCTGGGGACCCTGCTGGAGAAGGCAGCTCTTCCTCAGTCCTGGGACTCTGACCCTAGCAAAGCCTCCAGGACTTCATTCAACTGTGATCTTAGGAAGGCACACCAAAAAGGCTTTAAAATGACACAATCTGTGGTATTGTACAAATGATTTGAATGTCAATAAAATATTAACAAGCAAAATCGCATGCAGAACAAACTACAAAAGTGCTTCCAGGGTTGACTGGGATCCCTCCCCAGGGAGGAATGGGTGAACCACAGGTGTGTCCTCTCTGGGTGTCCTTCCAGTGCTGATCTGGGTCTGCATCACCAACTGAACCTCTCACCCACATACCTCCAGATAGTCACATCCTTGTGCCACGAGCTTTTATAGAAATTGCAGAGAATTTTCTGGCTTCCCATTTGCAGTTCAGATTTTTTTTATCAACAGTAATTCAAGTCACTTCTGGTTCTATTTTGCATTTGAACAGAAAAACACATATTAACATGTAAGCAGATCTATCTTCTACAGATGAATGCACACACACACACACACAAACACAATTCAACTGTTTCATGTAGACACTAGTACATCCCTCCCTCACGCACATAAGAGCCACCTCAAGCCGGAGCCTGATCCAACATCATGTGTCCTGTTATATTGCCCCATCTTCATGGCTGACATCAAACATCTCTCATCTATCCATCCCATTCACCAGGCAGCCAGCCCTTTGAGATAATTTTTAAAAATTACTCTACATGCCACCCTTGAAGGAAGAGGCATTATAAAAGCTCCACTTTTAGAGAAGATGTCAAGGCCCAGAGATTTGCTCTAAGTCCTGAGCTCATAACTGCTAGCACCAGGATAAACCCCAGAATCAGTTGTCCTGTGAAGCCCTCGGTTTCCACTTTAATAGCAATAAAAAAGTCACATCTTCCCCTCTCCCAAGAGGAGAACAGAAGTGAGGAGGGAAGCCCCAGCTTCTTGGCTAGTGATGCAAAGGAACAGGCTAAAACACCCTCCCATGGTCCCTCATGATGCTCTGTGCCCATACCCCAGGAAGCTACTTGTTAGGATTTGCCCTCTCCTGTCCCTCCCCCCAACATATGCCAATACCCCTCAGTGTGAGCAGCCACCTCAGTCCTTGTCCCCATGCAAGTCAGGAGCTGTGAAATCTTGGCACCAGAAACAAAACCTGCCACTCACTGTATCCACGGCCCCCTCACCTGCCTCGGCTCATGTGGAGGCAGATGCGTGTGGTGAGTAGCCCACCTGCTGGGAATAAAACATCAACACCCCAGTCCCATCTCCACCCAAAACTGTGTGACTCTGGACATATCACTTAAGCTCAGGTCCTTCCTGTGAAATACGGAATAAAAAGACCTTTCAGGGTGTGAGTGAGTCAGCATAAGGGCGTCACCTCAGCACAGAGGCTGCCAGTGCATAATCAGGGTTCAGTAGCTGCTGAGAACGAGCCGAGCCTCAGTCCCTTCATCAGTAAATGAGTTGGCCGAATGGCACTAGCAGGGTCTCTTCCAGACCCGGATGGACTCTTCACTACCTCCTCAGCAGTGTCTTCTATGCCTATGATCAGGATCCAGTTCATCTGGATTTTAGCCCAAAGCCTGGGTGAAGGTTAAGCCAGTCAATCGTGGCTCTTGTCACTGCTCCCTGGAGCTGGCCACGCCATCATCATCTTCTACGCCTTTCCCGTGACCAGTTCCCTCAAAGATAAGGGGCTCAGACCCAATAGGCAGGCCCACCCTGGGAGGCATAGAGGAAGGTGACTTTTGCCTTGGCCTCTGCTGCCACTTCATCAGTAGAAATAGGAAAAACAATAGCACACACATGTGTAGGATGTGTGTCCCTGAAGCAGCAATGGTTGACAGGAACATGGATTCTAGAATCCTCACTGTAATCACAAAGGCCACCAAGCATGGGAAGACTTTAATTTGGGAATCAAGGAGTGGAAGCAGGTTCTCAGCACTCAACTGGGAAGACCAGGCAACCAATCAATCACAGCCCCAGAAGGGCCCACAGCAGCTCTGCACGTGGATAACGAGGCAGCTTCACAGCAGAACTACATGTAGATCTATGCAGCACACAAGTTGCATAAATTATCTCCTTCTGCTTCATGGATTAACTAAGATTTCAATGACTAGCTTCTAACATTAGCTTTATTATTAATTCTGAAATAGTTAATGGTGCATGAATTAATACAAAGGTAATTGAAGGAATTCCATAGTAGGTCCCTTTGTGAGAAAACAAACATACTTTTGTTCATGAACAAGCACAGAGTTTATTTTCCTGTTTTGGGGTTTTCCAAAGTGTGTGTGCTGTTTATTATGTGTAGACTACCACTTCTTAGAAGGATGGAATGAGTGATCCATCGGGACATTAATTTTGTGTGCCTTCCTCTCCTCTGAATTCACTTCTACCACTTACAACAACACTAACAATCCTCCACACGTTTCAGTGTTCATCCTTTCTGGTGCTCTTTCACCCCCCGCATATTTTTAACCTTCTAATAGTCATGTGCGTAGGCAGGGGTTACCACCAGTTCACAGACAAGGGAACGGAGACTCTGAAAGGCTGAGCAACTTAATCCAGCCTTGCAGACTCAAGTGGTGGAGCTGGGTTGGTCTCTTTTGACTTCTGAGGACAAAAGCCACATCCATGTGCCTTCTAATAGCACGGTGGTCGAAAGACAATGCAGTGTAAGCTTACCAGTATCAGAGGCCCATGGCATGTACCACCTCACCATCTACCCGTTAAATAAGGGCTGTATTTCCAAACCCCAAAAGCAACTCCCTACTTAATGACTTTCACCTTTGCACACCTTCTGTGTGCTCAGAACATCCTATCATCACCGTTTTAATCCTGTCTACCTCCCTGGGAGGGATGGCATTGTGATTGGTGAAGGAGGAGCTAGTTAACAGCTAACCAACCCCAGTGGAGACCAGCACAGAGTGGTTTGTAGGGCTTGGAGAGAGACCAGAAAAAATCTAGCCCAGGCTGACCAGAGCTGAACTGGACTAGTGGGCCAGGCATGGTGTGGGGAAAACATCAGTCACCCAACCCACCTGGTTTCAGGGAAAAGCGGCATCCTCTTATAGAACAGACATGGCTCCCCTAGCAAATCTTCACATATTTACTAAAAAATAGCTTTGTCCTCAGATTGCAGCACAACCAAGAAAGGATGAGCCAGCAGATAGGTAAGCAATGACAATGACAGAAAAGCAAAATAAATGCTGTAGAAGACTAGACCAACAAAATATCATTGAGGGCAAGCCAGGATGTTCAGGAGAGATCTCATTTGGAATAATCTGGAAATGAATTATGGAAATAGTGGTGTTTGAGCTGCTCTGAATGAATGAAGCGCATCTGCATGGAGGGGGTGGAGGCAGAAAGCAGGGCTCACAGGGCGGCGAGAAGGCACGAGCTGAGGTTTTAGTGGGAATGACAGGTCCATCCTTCTGACCAGAGATTATGGAAGGAATAAAGGAATACCACAAAATGTCTGTTCCCATTACATTTAACTCAAGCAAACTTTGGTGCTCAACCCGGACTTTGGAGAGTTCTAAGCACTGGTGAGCCAGGAAAGGGGAGAAGTCCCCCTCCTCCTGTCATATTTCTTCTTTTGCCGAATGGGACGGAGTTGGAACCTTCCAGTTTGCTTGTCCTGGAGTTGTACCTATGGATCGGACATCTAGATCTGGAAATTCAGAAACCCTTTCAAATGGCAGTATCTAGCTTTTCCGGCCAAACCAAGGATGCTAATATGGTGTTAGCTAATACATGTTCCCAGCCTGGACGAGAACTCAGAGAAACAGTAGGGCCAACACAACCTGTCAGGTTGGGGATTAGGCCCAGAATGCTTAATAGACATTCAGTAATGTCATCAAAGATGTCCCTGTATCTGCCTGTTCCTGGCATTTCTGGGGCCTGACGTGAGCATCTGGGCTTCCAGATGCTCTGACCAGAGCCCAGGTAGGGTGGGTTTGGGAGGAGACGGTCCAGTTGGGACAAAGAGAGTAACAGGAGACCCAGACAGTCCACTGTTCTTCCCTCTAAGAACTATGCCCAGCACCCTGTCCCTCATCCGGGCAGGTGGGCTGTGAGTGGGAAGGTAAGTTCTTCCTCCACCCAGATACTTGGCAGTGATAGCTCATGGGTATGCTGGAGGGCAGAGGGAGGTCAGCAACACTGTCAGAAGTTGAGTCAGTCTCTTAACCTAAGCTCACTCTGCCTTGGAATAAACAGAAATATGTCAAAGGAACTAACTAACTCATTTGCACTTGAATTCCTGGCACACTTACTCTGAAGTCATCGCTGACCTTAACTTGAAATTTCTACAAGTGCCATCAGCCAGGATTTCTACACTCATGGGCTGAAAATGAGGACCTAAGTCCTGCTCTCTGGCTTTCAGACCTGTTTTTATTCTTTTTTTTTAAGGGCAAAACCCAGGATTCGGGAATTTTTCCATCTTCTGCCTTTTGGGAGGAGACTTAATGGCCACCCTCTAAGCACCTCAAGGGCCAGGGTCCCGTCCCCTTTCATAGTTCTGGCTTCCGGAGTGGAGGTGGTGTCTGTGAGCATGCCGCCTCTCTAGACACTTCAGTGATTATTAAATCATTACTTTGGTGTGCATGCCCATTCCCCAGCTAGAGCGGTTTCCTGGGAAGCAGAAGCTCATTCTAATAGGGTCCTAGGCCCCTCTCTGCTCCAGCACACCCATGAGGTGTTAACTGCTAAATAACAACTGTTCCCAAACTAAAGAATTTGCACACTCAATTAGATGTCAGTCCCAAACCCTTCATCTTCCTCATCTCCCTCAGCCCCACACAGCACTCCACTCCAGCACACACACACACACACATGCATGCACTCATGCCACACACACCACACACATCATACTGCCACACACATACCACATACCTCCCAAGCCCCCACACACACCACGCACATACCACACACACCACACATCACACACCACACACTCCACATTTCACACACATACATGCACACCACTAATACTACTCACACCACACATACCATACACACACAACACACATTGCACGCCACACACTCATACATGCATACCACTCATACTACACACACTGCACACAGGCTCTGTCCTGCCCCAGGCAAGTGGAAAACAAGGCTATGGAGGCAGCTAGACCTAAGTTCAAACTCAGGTCTATCACTTTCTAGGCATATAATCTTGGGTATTTACTTAACCTCTCTGTACCTCAGTGTCTTCATCTGTAAATTGGATGTAATGATGCCTCTTCATTGTTATCTCATAAAACACCTGGCTTGTTCCCTAACTTTTCTTTCCTTAGTTCCCAAATATTTCTGGATGTTCTAAGTGCCTTTAGTTAAGGAGAGTTCTTTGGAGAGTTCTCACCTGCCAGACCCCTCTTGTTCCCCACCTTTCCCCTCACATATGAAGTAGCTTTCTCCTAATGCGGACCAGTTGCCATGGCAACCTCTGCCCTCTACCTGCCCAGGACTGGAGTCAGCCCTCCCATGCAGACAGACCTCTCCAACCACAAATCCTCCTGAGGCCTGCATCTCCTGCCCCAGTCCCCTGCTGGTCCTGAGCTGCAGCTGCTGGGCAGCCCCTGCATCCCCACTGCGTTGACTTCCTTGACTTCCTGCGTGCTGCCTGCCTGCATGTAAGTGAGCATCCGCAGATGACTTTCCCCATCCAGAGTCACTCCAGAAGCGACATATGCTTTTGCTAAAGTATGACCTAGGAGCCCCCTTGGGACAGGGCTTCAGAACTTGGAATTTTTTTTAAAGATTTATTTATTTATGCATACAAAAACCAGGATACAGGCCAGAGGTATGGGGAATGAGAGGATTTACCAGAGACAGAGTGGGAAACAGAACAGGCAGATTGACTGAAATACACTGTGGAGGGGAGCAGCAGGCCAGCCAGGAGAGGTCTGCTGCACCATGTGGGTCACCTCTCTGGCCAGGGATTGAACTCATGCTGCAGTGGCTGCGGATAGCTTCAGAGATTACGTCTTAACACCTTGCACCACCTAGGCCCCAGAACTTGGAATCTTCCTGCTCAGTCTCCTTGGGGATAGATTTCTTCATCCATAAGGACACATTGATGTTGGGAAAGTGCCAAAAGTGGAGAGATGAATAAGTGACAGAAGGCTGTCATTAAAACACCCACCATCACTGTGTTAATCCTATCTGCCTCACTGGGAGGGATAGTGCTTTGACTGGTACCTTTCTTACTCAGTGGTCACTTCTCTGAGGATTCTTAGTATCTTCATGTGTAAAAAGGGGCTGTAGTGCAGTAAGGCACAGAGCAGGTTCTCTGTGATCCGGGCAGATGGATAAAGGAGAGTCCTGGAGCCCTCAGTGGCTTTTCAGGCTTACATTGAACTTTTACCAGGTACATGGCAGGCAGGGGTGCCAGGGGGCTGGGAGGCTGGCAGGCCTCCTAGCCCCCAGTAAGTCTTCACTCAAGGCTCTCTAGTGTTCTCTCGTGGTCTCTGCTTCTCCTTTGCTGCTCTGCTGGCTCTGCTCTTGTTCTGCTGCTCTCATTCTCCTACATCCTTCTTCTAGCATCCCCATGACGCCAATCTCAGTCCAGGTGCTCCCACCTATGCATGCCCACGCCCTGCTCCAGGTGTCCCCATCAGGCACATGTGTAGGACCACAGGGATCCATCATTAATGCTAATGGAGGGAGGGAGGAAAACCTGACAATTTTTCACTTACCCTACAGGGGCTTAGCAACACCACTCTACAGGGTTGTCATGAGGATCCCACAAAACGAGATGGTAATGAAAGGGAAATCAAATCAAACAGTAGTTGCCGTTACTGCTAAACTTTTGAGACTTTCTTCTGTGACTCCCAGGCTGCAGACTCCATGAGAGCCTGGTTAGCTGCATATCCCTGAGGCCTTTGCCCTGTGTCTGAAATGGACAGAATCTCCACAAATATTTCCTGATCCATCACCCGGTTGAGTTCCCTTGGCAATGAAGGGGCAGCAATACTCATCTTAAGACTCTTCTCCCACCAGCTGTGAAATGCTACCCACCTGCAGGAAGGGAGGAGAGGTATTAACTTTGTTTTAACCAAAAACAAGACTCAACCATAAAGAAATGAGATGGATTTCTTGTGTGTCTCTTAAACTTGCCCTGAAAAACATTTTTATTTTTAAGATTTATTTATTTATACAAGCACTGGGTACAGTCAGAAGCGTGGGAGGGCGAGAGAATTCACCAGAGCCAGAGCGGGGAGCAGAACAGGTAGAACGACGAAGTACACTGCTGAGGGGAGCAGTGGGCACGGCAAGAGAGGTCTGCACGCCACGTGGGACCCTCACCGGTGGCCGGGGATCGAACCAGTGCTGCAGAGGCTGCGGGCATCTTCGCAGCCCAGCGCTCAATCACTGCGCCACCAAGGGAGACCCTGAAAAACAATTTCTAAACAAGACTCCCAAAATGTTTTAAGTAATGACAACATCACCAGAAAAGCCTGGATACCCTCCCAAAATGAGCACTTTGAAAAGAATGACCCTCAAAGAGGTCTGTGCTGGTGTGTATCTACAGGAATCCCCTGACTTTGTAGTGACGCAGAGACAAGAATGTTCACCCGGACCCCCAGCCTGTGATGGACACAGAAAGGAGCCTGCCTATCAAGAGCTAGGGAGAGGGAGAGAGGGCACCGAGTGTGGTAGGTGGGACCTACCTGCTAATTAGACACGGGTCAACAGGCGAAACTGTCAAGAAGGGAGGTGGGGCTGGGCTGGGCAGTGGATGAATCAAGCCTTTCCTCAGGGCGGGGACATTGTGTCTAAAAACAGTAGCCTTGGTTAAATCCCCTATAAAAGGTTGCCATCCTGTTGACCTGGTACTCCTCAGACCGCTTACCAGTCTCTTGCTTCATTCTGCCTGTGCATTAGGTAAGTCCCTTCCTGAGAAACCTCTCTCTCATTCCCAATGTCTTGGTGTTCTGAGCTCATAGAACCAGGGTTGTCAGCACTGGCTCTGGGTAGAAAGTGTCTGCTGGGTTTGGGCCTCAGGCAAGGCAGGAGCCAGTGAGCTCAGGGACCTGTGGCCGGGAGTCACCCATGTGCCAGCTGAACCAGCAAAGGTCCCCCATTCTTAAATTCTGGAAGCCTTTTTGCAGAACCCAGAATCTGTGAGCCCTAAATCAGGTTACTTCTGCCAACCTGACAATGGAGTAGAACATTTTCTTGGAGAAAGGGGCTGCATGGCAGAGAACATATAATGTGCACATAGACCCCCACCCCAGGGTGGTATTTAGGCAAACGGAATTTGTGGGTTTATTCCAAGGGATCTGAAGGGTAACTGAAAGGTCTTAATGTTTTTACTGTTCATTGGTCAGTGGTTAAGATCTGCCACATGGTTAAAATAAATAGAACAATGGAGGCTCTTCCCATGTTTCTGTTAAGGTGCAATATTCTGAGTTTTGTAGGTTGGTATGGATGAGAAAGCAGTCTGCTTGAAATTGTTGACAAACAGATCATAGAAATGACACCCTCGAAAGGGCTTACCTGGGGTCTATAAACATCCAGATCTTTCTGGGCTCATCTGCCTTCTTTAATCAAGGTCTCCTCCTTTCCTTTACTTTCCACCCAAGACTTCCCCTCCCATATCCTCCCCTGTATGTCTCCATGACAGTCCCTCCCTCCCCCCAATCCCCCTAGCCTAGACCCTCACGTCCACCTCTGCCCCCAGGTTTGCCAGCTTCTGCAGACTTCCATCTCCCTGCTGCACTTGCACTTTGTCCTCTCTGATAACCCCTCCCCTTTTGGTTTCTCTGAGGTTTCAGCTTAATGTATCTCCACATCTTATCTTACTCATCCAGCCACATCCAGGATTCATTTTGACCTGTGCCCAGATCCCCCTGTTAAGGAGAAAGAAAATCTCTCCCTGTAGTTGGAAACCACTCCTCAGGGCTGTGGACCTGGATGGAGCCACAACACATATGGCAGGCTGAACTCTCTCACAGGTCCCAGGGCTAAGGACAGAGATCACATTCAGAAAAGCCTGGATTCTCAGAATTGGAAGGTCCCCCACCCAAGGAAGGAACGCCCCTCCTCAGCATACCCAGCCTCTTCCTGAACTTCCTCCTCAAAGGAAGCATGAAAGGCAGAATGGGACCCTAGGACTCCAGCTTGGTCCCCACCTGAGGCAGACAGAGGTTAACGCACCTAAGCACTTGCTGCCTGTTTGTGTCCCAGCAGAGCCCTAACCCCCTGTGACAGGCAAAGATTTACCTGACCACAAGGTAGCAGCACTATCAGAACTGCATTGGTATCAGGAGCTACGGGTGCCAGGATTTCTTGCTCCCTTATAAGCTGTGTGGCCTCAGGCAAATCACCCAAGTTCCCCAAGTGTGTGTCCTCACCTATAAAAAAAGTGGAGATAATAAGACTGATGGGAGATGATACCTATGAAAGTGCTTTGTGAGCAGTAGCACGTAGTTGTATGCAAATTATATGTGAGTATAATAACATAATAATGATATTTAATAGCTAGTACTTACTATATGCCAGCATCTGTCAAGCGTTTCATACAAAGTATCTTTTTAATCTTCACGATAATCCTATAAAATAAATAGTATTACCTTCATTTCACAACTGAGGCATGGAGAGGCAAAGCAACCTGATCTCACTCACCTGGCAGGTCAGTGGCAGGGGGCTGGCAGATAAATACTGACGCAGGCGGCTGTCTCTGACCACCATGTGCTCCTCCTTCCCAATCATAAGTGCACTCCATAGGGTAGGACAGAGGGAGATACCGAGGGAGCGAAGGAGAGCAGAACAGGCCAGGAGAGGACTGGGAAGTGGAGTGCTCCCAACCACACAGCTGAGGATGACTATGGGGCTTTTCTTCTTTCTTCAGCTTGACTCCGAAGATGCCTCAGTTACTGCGAAACATTAATGGGATCATCGAAGCCTTCGAGCGCTATGCCAGGATGGAGGGTGACTGCAAAGTTCTCACCAGGGGAGAGCTGAAAAGGCTCCTGGAGCAAGAGTTTGCAGATGTCATTGTGGTATGATGGGCCCAGCCAGGCAGGGAGGGGGCAGGAGAGGACAGAGAACACATGTCTGCCTGCAGACACTTTGCCTCAAGGATCTGAGGAGGCGGTAGCCAAGGCCAAGCCTAGTGGCCCCACATAGGCAGCTGGGTGGGCAGAGGAAGGACAAAGGAACAAGACCCAGCCATGGACCATGCCAGGCTTGGGTCCTTAGAAACTATACCTGGACTTCAATTAGTTATAATTTGAAAATAAGGTCAGTATACTCTAAAGGAACGGTATTTGGAGTATTCAAGAAATAAAAAGAATGCTATTTTCTGCTGCTTTAAAAAATCTGATACACTCAACCTTTCCTATGACTATCAGCAATTTCATCATCCAATAACAAGGGTTTGTGAGATACATAACTGTTTCTTGCACAAAGCAGTTTCTCAAAAATACCAGCTTAGTGTTCACCTTGGAGCTGAGGTGTTGGAGCACAGCTGGAGGACCATCTGGGGGCCCCTTCCTAATAAACCAGAACCGGGGCCTTGATGCACATCCTGACTTTCCCTACCTTTGGCTGGCATCTAAAGCAAGCAGCATAATGAAAGTCTGGGAGACAGCAGTGCCTGGCTCTGGTAGGATGCTGCTTCCACGTTCTCTAGTCAAACCATGGTCCCATGGGATCCACAGCTGAGCCTCAGTGAGGGCCCCCCAAATTCCCAAGTAGCTGTGTTCCCACTGTGCCAAGTACAGCCCGAAGAATTGTTATGAGTCCAGTCATTTATAATTCTTCGTCCAATCATTGTGCAGTTCTCCAGTAGGTCAGGATGTATGCCAGACACGGAGATACCAAACAAAAGTGCTTCCCAACCTTGAGGGAGAGAGACGGGACACTCCCATGGAAGTGATCGCCCATGAGAGCTGCTGTAGTCCCATTATGACAGTGGGCATCGGAGCTGGTGGGCTCCAGTTTTAGGGCTGGGAAACCTGCAAGCTCAGTGGTCCAGGCTAACCATGTCCTGCCTGGGATGCTGACTAGCCTCATCTTCTCCCCAGAAACCACACGATCCAGCCACTGTGGATGAAGTCCTGCGTCTGCTAGACGAAGATGACACGGGGACTGTGGATTTCAAGGAATTTCTGGTTTTGGTGTTTAAAGTCGCCCAGGCCAGCTTCAAAACCCTGAGTGAGAGTCCTGAGGGAGCTTGCGGATCCCAAGCGCCTGGAAGCCACACCTCTGGGGCCTCAAAAGAGCTGGAAGAAGGACAGAGAAGTGGCTCTGCAATAAGAAGAACTGGAACAGGACAGCAGCAAGAGGGGAGCAGCCGTGGACAGAGGGCACAGGCTTCTGGGGTGCAGGCCGGCCTTGCCACTCAGACTCAGGGTCAGGGCTTCAGCTCTCCTCAGAGCAGCGGTAGTGACGGACAGACTGAGCCTCAGAGACAGGAGAGGGGTCATGTGGAGCAGACCCAGAGAGTGGGTGGCGACAGGAGTCACCAGACCAGAGAGAGGGGGTCAGAGGGACAGGTGCAGACCAGGGAACAGGAAGGAGCCCACCAGAGAGGTGAAAGTGTGACGGCAACTGGCACTCAGACCCAGACAGGGGCCACCCAGACTGTGGAGCAAGATAGAAGCCAGCAGAGAGGAAGCACCAGCATCTGCTCACAGGGGTCCACATGTGTCCAGACCAGAGGGACTGGGACCCAGGGACAAGACAGGTACCAGACCAGCCAGACAGTGACAGGAGGACAGGTTCAGGCACAGGGAGGGTCACACACCCAGACCACAGATAGGAGCCATCAGTCAGGAAGCACTGACGCCCAGTCTCAGGTGTCCACACATGACCAGACCAGAGGTACTTGCGCCCAAGGACAAAACAGGTACCAGACAAGCCAGACAGTGACAGGAGGACAGGTTCAGGCACAGGGAGGGTCACACACCCAGACCATAGACAGGGGCCATCAGACTGGTGGCACTGGAGCCCAGTCTCAGGTGTCCACACATGACCAGACCAGAGGGACTGGGGCCCAGGGACAAAACAGGTACCAGACCAGCCAGACAGTGACAGGAGGACACATTCAGATTCAGGGAGGGTCACACACCCAGACCACAGATAGGGGCCATCAGTCAGGAAGCACTGGCGCCCAGTCTCAGGTGTCTACGTATGACCAGACCAGAGGGACTGGGACGCAGGGACAAAACAGGTACCAGACCAGCCAGGCAGTAAAAGGAGGACATGTTCAGACACAAGGAGGGTCATACACCCAGACTGTGGAGCAGCATAGGGGCCAGGCTGCTGGCCATGAGGGGGCTAGAGAACAGGGACAGACCCAGATGCAGTCAGGCCATGGTCAAGGGTGGACACAGTCAGGCCATGGTCAAGGATGGACACAAGTGAGCAACAACGAGGCAGAAAAGCCAGTGCCAGGAGGACAGGTGCAGACTGGCGAAAGCACTCTGACAGGTAGGCAGGATGGGAGCAGCACTCAGCCAGAGGGCAGTGTGACCAGAGGGCAGGGAGAGAGCGAGTCCACAGTGGTTCATGGAGAGTGGGTTGACGACTTCTCGAGGGAGATAACATTCCCCCCACGGGACCAGGGTGGCTTGTAGAGAGTGACCCTGGACTTCAGTGCCAGGAGGAGACAGCTGGAGGAAGTTGGCTTGCCCTGCCCTGGCCTGTCCAGCGCGTATGGACAACTCTTACTGACCATGCTTCCCTTAGATCTTTCTCTGTGAGATTACTTCTGCAAGGTGCTTCCTACCCGAACTCTTTTTTCTCAACTGCTCTGCTGTGCAACTGTCTCAGGAGCAAGAAGACACGAAAAAAGTGATCCCTTTGTGTTGAATTCTCCTCAGATTGTGGGCATTTTTAGAACTACTTTTATCTCTGTCGTCTGTCCATTGCCCCCTTCATCCTACTACATCAATAAAACCTTCCTCAGTAACTGGGCTCTGTGTCTGGTTCAATCACTTCTATTGACTTGATGGACTCATCCTGGCCATGCCCACAATGAAGGGCAGTACGTGGCTCCTATCTAAACAACCAGGGAGAAAAGATCACATGAGATTCCAAGTGTGAAGAGTTAAAGAGAGAAGATGTCATCCTTTAATGCTAGGCAGAGATAGATGGGGAAAGGTTTCAACAAGAAGAGGCTTTTTTGTAATCCCCTTAAAGGACATGTAGAATTAGGATGGTAAAGCTATTCTCAGCCTTTCACGATCTCTAACTCTGGATTGTTAAGTCACTTGTCATGCCTCATAGGAAGGCTGACTGAAGGTTACCAGCAAACAAAAGAAATCTCCAGAGCCTGTGTGGGGTGAGGGTGTGCATTCGGGGAACTGAGGCAGGGCCTGGGTTCTGAGCTTCTGCTCCTCATTGGCATCAGCTCTGAGCTCTCGTGACAGGACCCCCATGGCTAGGAACAAGTTAGGGACTAGGATGTCTCACATCTGATTTGTTATAAGAATCACATCAGGACATCAGGAATAGTTTTTCAATATAGCTTTATAAACCCAACCCTAAAGGTGCTAAGTCTAAGGGACTAGGGTGGAGCCTTTGTCTATCGTCTAGAAACTTCTTTTTTTTAAAGATTTATTTATTTATGCATACAAGAGCCAGGGTACAGACCAGAGATGTGGGGGGTGGGGTTTGAGAGGATTCACCAGAGACAGAGTGGGGAATAGAACAGGCAGACTGACTGAAACACACTGCTGAGGGGAGCAGCAGGTGAGGCAGGAGAGGTCTGTTACGCCATGTGGGTAGCTCCCTGACAAGCCGGGAATTGAACTCGTGCTGCAGAGGCTTCGGATTGCTTCACAGTGTGGTGCTTAACCCCTTGCGCAATGTGGGAGGCCCCTAGAAACTTCTTAAGGGGACTTCTTACAGTAGGGCAGGCTAGGTGGCCTGAAGGGCCTCCCACAATGGAATAACTAGATGCTGCATAAATGATATTTTCCACTGCATTATCAGTGTGCAGAAAATAAGGGGAATCTCCAAAGAGAAAATAAAATGGTGCACTGAGGAACTACACCAGGAGGTGCCCACGTCCTGATCCAAAGAATTTGTGAATATGATCATTTCTGTAACAAAAGAAGTTCCTCTGATGTGATTAAGTCAAGGGCCCTGAAATGGGGAGTTTATTATGAATTTCCTGGGTGGGCCCCATGTAATCACAAGGGTGCTTACAGGAGGAGGCAAGGGGGCCAGTTGGGTCACAGTGGTGCACAAATCAAGGAAGGAGGCAGCTTCTAGAAAGTGGACAAAGCAAGACCAGTTTTCTTCTGGAGCTTCCAGAAGGAACACAGCCCTGCTGACTTTTGACCTCCAGGGCTGCAAGGGAATTAATGTTGTTTTAAGTCATTGAGTACTTGTGGTAATTTGTTACAATAGCAGTGGAAAACTAATACACAAAATACTTCCCTGGCTCCAAACCCCTATACACACACACCTAATTGGAACCAGAATGGGAAGGAGTTAAGAGCTGTGGAAGGTAAGTTTTACTTATAGGCCATTTTATATCCATGCAACTGACCTTTAGGTGTAAAGGCCAAAGACATTTGGCAGAAAATTTAGGGAACATTGTTCCCATAATCTTTTCCTGGAGAACATGCTAGAAATTGAGCATAAAAAACAAAACAAATTGGGGCCTCTCTGGTGGCACAAGGGATTAATATGCAGCACTATGAAGCTATTCACAGCCACTGCAGCACAAGTTTGATCCCTGGCTAGGGAGTTACCCACATGGCGCAGCAGACCTCTCTTGTCTCACCCATTGCTCCCCTCAGCAGTGTATTTCAGTCAGTCTGCCTGTTCTGCTCCCTACTCTGTCTCTGGTGAATCCACTCAACACCTCCCTCCCCACACCTTTGCCCTGTACCCCAGTTCTTGTATGCATAAATAAATAAATCTTTAAAAAACAAATCAATCCAGAATGATAGGAAAAATATAAAAAGCAACTAAATATATTTCTGTAGAACTATAAATAAGATTAAATAGGGATAGAGGTGACAGAAGAGTATTTAACATCATATTCTCCCTAAAATATAAATATTTTTATAAAAATATATTGTGTAAATATGAAAATATATTATGTAAATATATAAAAACACAGCTGACAAAGTATGCAGAAGGAGAAAATATGTGGAAATTGGAGTCAGCTCATGGATCATTTTACATAAGGATGTAAGCAAAAGCTGGAGTAACAGCATATCACTTCAAATTAGACTTTAGGAGGAAGGGAGGAAAGAGTGGAGAGTAAAAAAAATTCCATGATTCCTTGGAGTAGGGAATGAATAGACAGTATTTTAAAAAAAAGGGAGGGGATACATATTATATAAAGGTAACATTAGAACAAAAATACAAACCTTCCTCAACATCAAAAGATATTCCAAGGAAAGAGCACATAAAATAGACAATATATATGGGCCTCCCTTGTGGTGCAAGATTTAAAGACACAGCACTATCAAGCTATCGCCAGCTATTGCAACATAAGTTCGATCCAGTTACCGCAGTATGAGTTCAATCCCTGGCCAAGGAGCTGGCCCACATGGCACAGCAGACCTCTCCTATCTCACCTGTCCAGTGCTCCCCTTGTTATAGGGCGGCCCCGATATTGAACAGGTTGCCTGGCTGTGGGTCCTCACCCGCGCGCTTAAAAGGGACTTATGAATACTCCACTACAGGCACACACACAAGGTTAATAAAAGGTTTATTTACAAGGGAAAAGGAAATAAGGAAAATGTACAACTCAGGGAGAAAATAGGGAAATAAAATCTTTAATGCGTCCTACCCGATCCACTGACCTGGAAACCCAAACAACACTCCCAGAGCTGGCCAGATGCTGCGAGCTGGCGGGGAGCCAAAATGGGGGAACCCCTCCAAAGCCCACATGTCTGGCTTTATACCAATCTGGCTGCTTAACCCCATCCTCAGGTCCCAGCCACCTTCCCTTTGGGGGTGATGGGATTTGGAGTTCCCAGTGTCTTTGGCTTTGGTCTGGGGTGGGGGTGGAGTCCACAAAGCCTGTATGGAATTAGCTTTAGGACATCCTTTTCCCCCTAACACCCTCAGCAGTGTTTGGTAGATCTGCCTGTTCTGCTCCCTACTCTGCCTCATACCCCGCACCTCTGGCCTACTCACTTTTTCTTGTATGCATAAATAAATAAATCTTTTTTAAAAAAAGTATAATGAATGGTGTTACATTTATTTTTATAAAAATGACATAAAAATGTGAGGTTAAACATATCATTTGTAATAACAGTGTCAGAGGCTTAACTCACTGTTAATGTTAGGGGGAAAAGGATGTCCCAAAGCAAATTCCATATAGGCTGAGAGTGACTTTGGGTTTCCAGGTCGTCGGATCGGGTAGGACGCAATAAAGACTTTATTTCCCTATTTTCTCCCTGAGTTGTACATTTTCCTTATTTTTTTTCTCTTGTAAATAAACCTTTTATTAACCCTTTTGTGTGTGTGTCTGTAGTAGAGTATTCATAAGTCCCTTTAAAGCGCGCGGGTGAGGACCCACAACCAGGAACCCGTTTAATATCGGGGTTGCTCTATAACAATACCAGGGTACTTTTGTTACAGAGCAGCCCCGATATAAAATGGGTTGC
Source organism: Talpa europaea (assembly GCF_964194135.1). Taxonomy (NCBI): domain Eukaryota; kingdom Metazoa; phylum Chordata; class Mammalia; order Eulipotyphla; family Talpidae; genus Talpa; species Talpa europaea. Next base: position 80,067,378 of record NC_140076.1, read on the forward strand.
CTGGCTGTAGGTCCTCACCCGCGCACTTAAAAGGGACTTATTAATACTCCACTACAGGCACACACAAAAGGTTAATAAAAGATTTATTTCCAAGGGAAAGGGAAATGAGGAAATGTACAACTCAGGGAGAAAATAGGGAAATAAAGTCTTTAATGCGTCCTACGTCCTACCTGATCCGCTGACCTGGAAACACAATGGCACTCTGAGAGCTGGCTGGATGCTGCGAGCTGGCAGAGAGCCAAAAAGGGAACCCCCGCGTCTGGTTTTTATACCAAACCTGACTGCTTAATCCCACCCTCAGGTTCCAGTAAACTTCCCTTTGGTGGTGATGGTATTTGTCTTTCCCAATGTCCTGATGGTTTTGGTCTAGGGTGGGGGTGAAGTCCACAAAGCCTGTACAGAATTAGCTTTAGGACATCCTTTTCCCCCTAACACTCTCAATAGCTACATTTCTTGATGTAAATTGATGAACCGAAATCATAACTGCCAGTCCTCATCTCTGGGTTTAGCAGATGCCAGTCAGCCACTCAAGAAGTTTCTACTCTGATGTGATATGGAGCCTGTGGGCCTGTTGCCTTGTGGGTCAGCAACCTTGGGAGCAGTGCAGGAAGTAGGAAAAATAACTCAAAGTCCAAGTAGTGAGAGAGAGAGAGAGAGCGCCCTAGAGGGGCTATATCTCTGGAGATACAACCCCAATTTCTGGGTCAGTCTCACATTTATTTGGTATCAGATTCAGGGAAGTTGGGCAAGTACATGGAGGAATGTGTGGAGGAATATACTTGGTGGGGATGTGTATGGGGGATGCATTATAGTCTGGCACAAGCTAGGTAGGGGAGAGTGAACAGGGGCTGTTGCTTGGGGGGGTGGGGGGAGTGGGGGATCCTTTGTTGCTGCTAATCAAAACATCCTATCTCTAGTTCCTGTTTACACTTAACTTCCTGTTAAGGTGATTTAGCTGGTTATGCGAATCTGGCCATAATGTCTGCCCATTGTTTTCAGCAGAAATCCTGAGAGGCTCCCTGCCTGACTCTACATTTAGCTTAACCAGCAGCAACTTTCAGCAACAAGCAAAATCGGGGAACAAGGGAGGTTGGGGGACCCACAAGGGTCCATGTGTGTGGTCCTAACCTAGTGACCACAGAGCATTCACCAAGATAACCACTCCATCCCCAGCTATGTCCTGCCTTCTCTCAGGTCTTGACTTCTCTAGACTCTTCCTCAAATTTTTGTTTCCACATAGACATTTATTTCAAACAATGAGCATGTTGTTGTGGTACTGTTATAGGGTAGCCCTGATACAAAAACAGGTTGCCTGACTGTGGGTCCTCACCTGTGCGCTTAAAAGGACTTATTAATACTCTACTGCAGGCACACGTGAAAGGTTAATAAAAGGTTTATTTACAAGGGAAGGGCAAATGAGGAAATGTACAGCTCAGGGAGAAAAGTGGGAGACAAAGTTTTACTTACTTACTTACTTACTTATTTATTTATGTATTTATTTTTTTATTTATTTATTTATTTTTAAAATAATAAATTTTATTTTTATATTCCCCATACAATTGCAACCCCCCATTCTGACCCCAATCCCTCCCTTCCTGCCCCCCACCCCCCAAAGAGTGTCTCTGATTCATAGTTTTTTGTTGATTTTGATTTTCACTTTCTTATAGTTATTCATTTTCCTGGTCCCTTATTTAAGTTTTCTAGACTCCTGCTATGAGTGAGACCATCCGGTATTTTTCTTTTTCTTTCTGGCTTATTTCGCTGAGCATGATCCCTTCCAGCGCCATCCATGTGGCTGCAAATTGCATGTGTTTATCTTTTTTGAATGCTGAGTAATATTCCATGGCGTATATGTACCACATCTTCTTGATCCAGTCATCTATTTTTGGGCATTTGGGCTGTTTCCAAAGCTTAGCTATTGTAAACAGTGCTGCTATAAACATAGGGGTGCAGGTGCTCTTTGGAATGGATGTTTCTGTGTCCTTTGGGTAAATACCTAGGAGTGGAATTGCTGGATCATATGGAAGCTCTATGTTTAGTAGGTCCAGAAATCTCCACACAGCTCTTCATAGTGGTTGGACCAGTTTGCACTCCCACCAACAGTGCAGAAGAGTTCCTTTTTCTCCACACCCTCGCCAACATTTGTTGTTGCTAGTTTTTTTAATATGTGCCATTCTCACTGGTGTAAGATGGTATCTCATGGTGTTATAGGGCAGGGAGAGGGGCAGCCCAAACCCCGCAAACCTGCCTATTCTAAATGGGTTCTGCCATCCGCCGCATCAACACAAAACACATGAGACTAATGGGAAGGATCTTTAATAAAACTAGGAAACAACACAGATAAGGCAAAGAGTCTAGTTTCTAAGTGAAGCACCCAAAGTTACCCGTCCCCTCGTGGGTAAAAGTCAATCCATATGGGATCGGCCCAGAACAAGGCCCCAAAGCCTGCCACAAGTCTAAAGCATCTTCCAGTGGGGACCCACAGAAAAGGGTCACAAACAACCGGACAAGCCCGGAAGGAAAAGAGCAAAATCAACATCAAGATAAAAGTGCCATGGTCACCTCCCCATGGGTCTCACCCACATCTGTGTCACCCAGTCCACAACCAAAAGACAAGCCCAGTTTCTTCACATGTCTCTAGGCTCCATGCGCCTCCTCCAGGTCTCCTGGCTCCATCCTGCTTCCTTCCTCAGTCTCTTCTTCAGCTTCTCCTCTTCCTGCTCCACCCTCCCTTGGGTGGGGCAGGGAACCTCCGCCTGTTACCACCCTGTTACAATGGTAGTTTTAATTTGCATTTCCCTGATTACAAGTGATGTTGAACATTTTTTCATATGCCTGTTGGCCATTTGCATTTCCTCTTCAGAGAAGTTTCTTTTTAGCTCTTCTGCCCATTTTTTGACTGGATTATTTTCTTTGTTGTTGTTGAGTCTCATCAGCTCTTTGCAGATTTTTGTGATCAGTCCTTTATCATTAGTGTTGTGTGCAAAAATGTTCTCCGAGTTGGTGGGGTTTCTCTTTGTTTTTGTTATTGTCTCTTTTGCTGTGCAAAAGCTCTTTAATTTGATGTAGTCCCAGCTGTTTATCTTTGCCTTCACTATCACTGCTTTGGGTGATGTGTCTGTAAAGATGTCTTTGATATGCAAATCACGTAGTGTTTTGCCTATATTTCCTTCTATGTATTTTATGGTTTCAGGTCTTATGTCTAGTTCTTTAATCCATTTTGAGTTGATTTTTGTGTATGGTGTGAGGTAGTGGTCAAGCTTCATTCTTTTGCATGTAGCGACACAGTTTTCCCAGCACCATTTATTGAACAAACTTTCTTTGCTCCAATGCATAGTCTTTGCTCCTTTGGGGAGACAAAGTTTTAAATGTGTCCTACCTGATCCGCTGATCTGGAATCCCAAATGGCACTCAGAGAGCTGGCCACGAGCCAGGAGCCGTGAAGCCAGGTGGCAAGCGAGAGAGCAAGAGACCCCTAGGCCCATGTGTTTGGTTTTTATACCAACCCTGGGTGCTTAACTCCACCCTCAGGTCCCAGCCACCTTCCCTTTGGTCTGGAGTGGGGGTCCATTAAGCCTGTATGGAATTAGCTCAGGACATCCTCTCCCCCTAACAGCACCAAGGAGGGCAATTTGTGGAAAGTACAGAGGTCTTGGTGGGAATGGAGTGTATAGCTCCTGAGATGGGCCCTATTCCTTTTGAAGAAGAAAGGAATCATCCTTCTGATGGAGGAAAGAATAGGAAAAAAGTAAAAAGGGAGGCACCACAAGACCAGAAACCAGGCTCACACAAGGAGGTGGGGGCAGAAGAGATTAGCAAAACCATCCACACAGTTGTTGAAACTAGTATCCCTGAGGCATGGTCTAAAGATATGGAGATTGAGCCCAACAGACCCCAAAGGTAAAGATATGGAGATTGAGCCCATTGTAGAATCTCCCTTACCTTTCAAATTCTACATAGTTATCCAAAATCAGCAACCAACTGACAGCTCACAAGGAGTGAACCCTCCCAAACAGAAGACTATTATAGTGCAGTCTCTGCACTGGCTCAGGGCAGCACTCCCACTGCCCACCTGTGACTATGCAGGTGCCTCTTTTCACCAACTCTCTCCCTCTACAGGGCAGCAGCCTTCCTGCCTGCCCGTGACCTGTCAAGGCCGCCTGCCTGCAACTATGTAGGCCTCTCTTGAGAAACCTGTCCCTTCTGGAGAAGCTCTTCCTGTCCAGTTGTGTTTATGCAAGTGTCTTTAACTGTTTCATCCCTTCCCTAATAAACCTGCCCTTTTATTATAACTAATGTCTCTGTCTCATGGAGAAACTCACCTGGAAAACTCGCCATGTGTCACTGAAACTGTAGCTCTGGTAAAGCTTTTCCCAGAGTGAACCCAAAGACCCCTGCATTCCAAACCTACAGTGTCTAACAAAATACATGGTGCCCAACGTGGGGCTTTTCAAGTCATCTGGCACCCAACATTTTGCACCCAACTCGTGGTTTTTCTCGACATCGGTAAGATTTCTCTAGTTTCTTTATCGTCATGCTATTACAAGCTCTCCTTTTCTGATAGGAGTTGGTGTTCGGCAACTGCTTGGCTGTCCTACACAGACTGAGGGGCTCAGGCCAAGGCTACTCTTTAGTGGGCCCTCAAACATGCAGGAACGGCCTTCCAGTTGCCCTAGGCCTGACCAGGTAAACGCCTCATGCCTCTCTCTTTGCCTCACTACGTTGCTAATCTATCTCAGTCGAGCCACCATTCCCTCTCTACCTTGGGAAAAGAGCCGGCTCCTGAGTTCTGTCTTCAAACCAGGTCTCACTCTCGCCGCAAAAAAATACTGGGCACGGTTCAGCCATGCAAGAGGCCACTAGGGCTAGCTGCCACTTTCTAGAAGACTCTGGTGACAGGATAAGTCTGTGTGCAACCTGGGTTAGCTCTAGTCCTGCTAACCATAAGACAAAGGGTTCAACAATGCAGGAACTCATAAGAAGCACCCACATGTCCCACCCCATGGCTCTCCACCTCTTAGGATTTTAAAAACGAGGGCCTCCCCAGTGGTGCAGTGGTTGAGCTCTGGGTTGGGAAGCTGCCTGCAGCCTCTGCAGCGCCGGTTCGATCCCCAGCCGCTGGGCGAGGGTCCCACATGGCGCGCAGACCTCTCCTGCCGCCCGCTGCTCCCCTCAGCAGCGTACTTCTGTCTTTCTGCCTGCTCTGCTCCCTGCTCTGGCTCTGGTGAATTCTCTCACCCTCCCGCGCTTCTGACTGTACCCAGTGCTTGTATAAATAAATAAATAAATCTTTAAAAAAAAAAAAAAAAGTAAGCATCCTCTTTGGATTTCTTTAAAAAAAAAAAAAAAAACAGGAGACCTGGACCTGCTTTTCACAACCTATTATCTACTGCTCTTCCCTAACTCAACTACAACCTTTCACTACTTCCTTTTCATTGTAGTCAACTGCAAGTCAACAAACCATAAGTAGCCAATAACCCATCCAGCCTTTTTCTTGCTCAAGCAGAGCTCCCCTCCTTGGAGCTCCCTCCCTGAGCTCCCTCTCAGAGCTCCCCTTCTCAGAGCTCCCCCTCTCTAAATCCTTGTCTTTTAAGTGCCTTCCTACATCACTCGTACTTGATAGTCTTCCTCCCTTGCTATGGAGACCAGATTTCCTCTCTTTATTAAGCATTCTTGTTATATCTGCCTTAACTTTAAGACTCATGAGGGACTAAGACAACTCCAGTCAGTTATTTTAGATCCTACAGCCTCAGAGATAGGCCTCTGGTCCTACATCATCTCTCTGGTGGTACACCCCTGGCTGCCCCCACTCTCCCTGGGGGTATGTCTGTGGCTGCCCCAACTCTTTCAGGCAATTTTGAGACTCTGCTCTTACTAACAGGCTATGTAGAATGCTTTATTGTTTGAAAGACAAGATAAGAGATCTTAATCTGTTGTCTCTCTTGTCCTTAAGGTCTGTAAATAAGGTGTTCTTTTGTCTTAAGGAAACTGGTTCCCTGCCTGATTTGGACAAATCTAATTATTCTAAATATAAGTATTATATTAAATAATATCACAGTATTAAACCTGCTTGCCTACTAATTAGTACTCAAGAGTTTAAAAGTTTTTCTGCTACTCGCAGAGGTTATCTACAAATCAGATGCCAGGTAAAATCAAGGGCACTAGATCTGCAAAGGATAAGTGTTACATGTCTGAGAGAGATTTCTAAAAAATTTTGTGTGCTTAAGTGACTTAAAAATCCTTGTCTCTCTGAGTAATTAATTTTTTTTTAAGATTTATTTATTTATTTACAAGCATTGGGTACAGTCAGAAGTGAGGGAGGGTGAGAGAATTCACCAGAGCCAGAGCGGGGAATAGAACAGGTAGACTGAGGAAACACACTGCTGAGGGGAGCAGCGGGCGGCAGGAGAGGTCTGCGCGCCATATGGGACCCTCGCAGGGGGGCGGGGATCAAAACGGTGCTGCAGAGGCTGCAGGCAGCTTCTCAGCCCAGCGCTCAACAGCTGCGCCACCAGGGGAGGCCCTGAGTAAGTAAATATTTTGTAAAAATCTGTAAGTTTGTTCTATAACAATTTCTTTCTAAAATACTAAAGATTTTGTCTTAAGAGCACTTTTAAGACACCCGATAAAATTGTTTTTCATTGTGAAAAACAAACAAGCCAATTTGGGTATATTGATACCTCATAGAAAGTATTCTCATAGGACTGTTATTTTATTTATTTTTTTTTTTTATGCACTGGGTACAGTCAGAAGCACGGGAGGGTGAGAGAATTCACCAGAGCCAGAGCGGGGAGCAGCGCAGGCAGAAGGACCGAAGTACACTGCTGAGGGGAGCAGCGGGCGGCAGGAAAGGTCTGTGTGCCATGTGGGACCCTCCTCCGGTGGCCGGAGAGCAGCCGGGGATCGAACCGGCGCCGCAGAGGCCGCGGGCAGCTTCACAACCCAGCGCTCAACCGCTGCGCCACCGGGGAGGCCCTGTTAGATCTTTTCAACAGAAACTAATAAGATACATAAGACTTCTTAAACCCTAATAAGCCAGTCAATTATAAAAGGGTTAAAGAAGGCAAGAAGGCTGTGGTGAGGGAGTAAAGGCAGGCTCTGTTAACAGGCAACATCATTGCCGGTTTCCTGCTGACCCAGGCTTTCCCAGGCTCGGAAACAGAAGACTGACCCGCCGGGAATAAAGAATGGAGGAGCTTCAACGGCCCCACGCTACAGGTATGACAAGACTGGACACTGGAGCAGAAATTACGCACAATCCAAAAATTCACCTGGGCCGTGCCCAGGTACAAAAGAAAAGCCACTGGAAAAGGGATTGTCCCCTTCTCCAAAGGGAGGAGGGACCAGACCCTCAGCTGCCAGCCTGTGCCTCCTGGATGATGAGTGATGCTCCTGGACAAGTGAAGCCTCCTAGATGACATTTTTTTCTTTAAAGATTTATTTATTTATTTATACAAGCACTGGGTACAGTCAGAAGCACAGGAGGGTGAGAGAATTCACCAGAGCCAGAGCCAGGAACAGAACAGGCAGATCGACAAAATATACTGCTAAGGGGAGCAGCAGGTGAGACAGGAGGGGGGTCTGCTGCGCCATGTGGGACCCTCGCCGGCGGCCGGGGATCCAACAGGCGCTGCAGAGTTTGAGGGCAGCTTCGCAGTCCAGTGCTCAACCGCTGCGCCACCAAGGGAGGCCCTCCTAGATGACAATTGATGGGGTCCAAGGACGTCACCAACTCCCCAGCTAACCATCTCCATGGCTGAACCTAGGGTACCCCTGCATGTCACAGGTAAGAATATTAATTTTCTGATACGGGAGCCACTTACTCTGTACTCACCCAGCATTCTGGACCTAGCTTCCCTTCCTCACAAAATATAAAAATGCCTTTAACAACATCAAAGGGCACTGGATCTACTTACTGCTGCCCAAGAAAAAAACATGTGTCTATTCACAGGACAAAATATATGTTTCAGTAACTTAATTTCTGGTCCTCTTCAAGCTACAGATTGGACTAACACTTTTTATATTGAACTGTTTCATATAAGTTTGCTTCTAACAGACCACAATCTCCCGCAGACTCCCCTTTACACGACTGGTGCTTCTGAACACTTGGAATCGTCTTCATCCTGGAGCTCAAAGGTTCAACACCATCTTTCTAAATACCAGCTCTGCTCACAACTGGAAGGTATAAAACCTTGGAGTCATCACACTCAGGTAAAATCTTAACATTTTAAAAAGTGGCCTGCAGTCCCTCACTCTAACTTAACTTTAAAGCTCACCCAACTTTCCTGACTAACCTCACGGTAATCACACTCATGACACTTGGTGTCCCTACCAAGCAAAAAACTAGCAGTTTTCACTGGGCTTGTTACTCTACACACACACAGGCCAACCCTCCCACTGAGTCCATGGCTATAAGCCTTAGTCCAGCACTTCGGGGCTCCCCTGGTGGGTGTTGCCCCTACAAGGGACACGTGGGATTTAAAACAACTCCTCTGCTAAGAACAAATATCCCATCGACATTCTTTTTAGTCTAACACTCTAAAAATGGGTTGTTTTCCTGGTAAAATTTATTCTCATGTCACAACCCCAAAACTTGCTAGCTGTTTTACCGCTGCTCATCTTGTTAGCAAACCTGACACTCAATGGCTGGCCCCAAATGACTGTACATGTTACTGAGGGCCCTTAGCCGCTGCTATACTTCTCACTCTCCTCTTAAAACCTTAACATACACAATTTCCTAACCAAATTTGTTTCTTCTAACCTAGGGAAAGCTCTTCGACTTTAAACTCCTCCAAACAACAAACAACTGACCCACACAAGAGGAACAGCATGTCCAGAAGCCCCACCCCTTGCATCCTTCAAAAAACAACAATGGGTAGCTCAGGGACTAGTGTTAGGGAGACCATGTCCCAGGGCTAGCTCTACGTCCCACTCCAGCAAGAAGCAGCTACAGAAAATAGACCTCCTCCCTTCAACTACCCAAAAGATTTTGGGCCAGATATGGTCCGGGGAGTGGTGGGGGGGGGGGGATGATGGAGGACAAGAATAGAAGAAAACTAAAAAGGGAGGCGCCACAAGACTAGAAACTGGGCTCACACAAGGAGGTGAGGGCAGAAGAGATTAGCAAAACCATCCACACAGTTGTGGAAACTAGTATCCCAAGGTGCAGAGAACACTAGTATTCCCAGGATGACACGAGTATCCCGAGGCTAAAGATATGGAGATTGAGCCCAACAGACCCCAAACATAAAGATATGGCAATTGGGCCCATTGTAGAATCTCCCTTACCTTTCAAATTCTACATAATTATCCAAACAACCACTGACAGCTCACAAGGAGTGAGCCCTCTCAAACAGAAGACTGTATCAGTGCAGTCTCTGCACTGGCTCAGGGCAGCACGCCCACTGCCCACCTGTGACTATGCCGGTGCCTCTTTTCACCAACTCTCCCTCTGCAGGGCAGCAGCCTCCTGCCTGCCCGCGACCTGTACCATGCTGGGACTTCTCTTCACTGACCTTCCTCAGCAGAGGCAGCTCTCCTCAAGGGGGCCCGCCTGCAACCATGCAGGCCTCTCTCAGCAAACCTGTTCCTTTCAGGGCAGCTCTTTCTGCCCGCTTGTGTCTGTGCAAGTGTCTTTTACTCATCTGTCCCTTTCCCTAATAAACCTGCCCTTTAAATATAACTAACGTCTCTGTCTCGTGGAGCAACTCGCCTGGGAAACTCACTGCGTACCCCGAAACAGGAGCTCTGGTGAAACCTTTCCCAGAGTGAGCCCAAGGACCTGGCACTCCAAACCCACAGACTCTAAAAAACGACAATACTTCCACATGATTCAAACATATTAAAATGCTCCCACGGACCACTTATAGTTTTTGCTGAAAATTTTTTCTTTTTAAACTACTTTCTTGGGCCTCCCTGGTGGCGCAGCAGTTGAGCGCTGGGTTGCGAGGCTGCCCGCGGCCTCTGCGGCACCAGTTCGATCCCCAGCTGCTCCCCGGCCACCGGAGGAGGGTCCCACATGGCACACAGACCTCTCCTGCCACCTGCTGCTTCCCTCAGCAGTGTACTTCGGTCCATCTGCCTGCTCTGCTCCCCGCTCTGGCTCTGGTGAATTCTCTCACCCTCCCGCGCTTCTGACTGTACCCAGTGCATGTATAAACAAAACAAACAAACAAATAAATAAATAATAAATAAATAAAAATAAAACATGCCTCTATAAACTACTTTCTTACATCATCGTCCGTTTTTGTACAGTAATTGGTTTCTCCCCTCAGGTGTAATCCCCATAGCTCTCCCCTCATCATAGCACTCCTGACTCATCACCATAGTTCTCTGTGCTCCTCCCTCCCCTGTTTTGACATTTCTCCCTCCTCCTCCCTTGCTGAATGCCTCCCATCTATGGTCAACTTGCAAGTTTTGTCTTTTTCTTCATATTTTGTTCAGTTTCCCTATATTTTGCATGTAAGTGGGCCCATGCAATGGGCCCAATCCTTTTTCCTCCTCACTGTTTAGTTAGCATAATCCTTCCAGCTCCATCCATGATATCACAAATGGCATGAGTTTGTCTTTTTTGATCCATGAGTAACATTCCACTGTGCATATACACAACAACTTTTTGATCCATTTGTCTGTTCTGGAGCATTCAGATTGTTTTCATATCTTGGTTATTGTAAATAGTGCTGCAGTAAGCATAGAAGTGGAGGTTTCCTTTTGTATGGTATCCTGGTGTTCTTTGGGTAGATTCCTTGGAGTGAACTCGCTGGATCATATGGTAGATCTCTTTTTTTTTATTTATTTATTTATGCATATAAGAACTGGGATACAGGCTAGAGGTGTGGGGGGAGAGGACTCACCAGAGGCAGAGTGGGAAACAGAACAGGCAGATCAACTGAAATACACTGCTGAGGGGAGCAGCAGGTGAGACAGGAGAGGTCTGCTGTGCCATGTGGGTAGCTCTCTGGCTGAGGATTGAACTTGTGCTGCAGTGGCTGTGGATAGCTTCACAGGTTGCATCTTAATCCATTGCACCACCAGGGAAGCCCTGGTAGATCTATTTTTAATGCTTGAAGGAAACTCCACACAGCTTTCCATAGTGACTGCTTTCCCACCAGCTATGTAAGAAGGCTCCTTTTTCTCCATATCCTCACCAGCATTTGTTATTGTAACATGTGGTCCCCAGGAAAGGGGGAGATTCCAGGTTCCCTGCCCCACCCAAAAGGAGGGTAGGGCTGAGCAGGGAGAGAGGAAGCTGCAGAGGAGACTGAGGAAGGAAGGAAGCAGGATGGAGCCAGGAGACCTGAAGGAGGCACATGGAGCCGAGAGACACGTGAAGAAACTGTGCTTGCCTTCTGGTCGTGGACTGGGTGACACAGATGTGGGTGAGAGACCCGTGGGGAGGTGACAGTGGCAGTTTTTGTCTTGATTTTGATTTTGTTCTTTTCCTTCCAGACTTGTCTGGTTGTTTCTGATCCTTTTCTGTGGGTCCCCACTGGAAGATGCTTTATACCTGTGGCAGGCTTTGGAGCCTTGCTCTGGGCAATCCTGCTTGGGTGGGCTTTTACCCACGAGGGGACGGGTAACTTTGGGTGCTTGATTTAGAAACTATATTCTTTGCCTTTCCACTTTTGTTTCCTAATTGTATTAAAGTTCCTTCCCATTAAAGTCTCATATGTTTTGTGTTGATGCAGCGGATGGCAGAACCTATTTAGAGCAGGCAGTTTTGGGGGGTCTGGGGTGCCCCCTCTCCCTGCCCTGTAACATTATTTCCAGTTTTGTTTTGTTTTTTTAATGTGGGCCATTCCCACTGGTGTGAGGTGGTATTTCATTGTAGTTTTGATTTGCATTTCCCCAATAATTAGTGATGCTAAACATTTTTTCATATGCCTCTTGGCCATTTGCATTTCTTCTTTTGGAAAAGTGTCTGTTTAGCTCTTCTGCACATTTTTTGACTGGGTGGTTTGCTTTGTTTTCATTGAGTTATGAAAGTTCTTTGTAGATTTTTGATATCAGTCCCTTATCCATTATATAGTGTGCAAATATGTTCTCCCATTCAGTAGGTTGTCTCTTTGTGTTAATTACTGTCTCTTTTGCTGTGTAAAAGCTTTTTAGTTTGATACAGTCCCAGCTGTTTATCTTCTTTGTTTTCCTTGTTTCTGGAGCTGAGTCCTCAAAGATGTTCCTGAGGGTTAAGTCATGGTTGTTTTGCTTATGTTCTCTTCTATATATTTTGTGGATCTTACATTCAAGTCTTTTATTCATTCTGAATTGACTTTTGTGTATTGTGTGAGGTAGTAGTCTAACTTTATTATTTTGCTTGTGGCGGTCCACTTTTCCCACACCATTTACTGAAGAGGCTTTCCTTGCTCCACTATGTATTCTCTGTTCCTTTGTTTTTGATTAGTTGATCATATTTGTATGGTTTTATTTCTGGGCTTTCAATTGGATTCCATTGGTCTGTGTGTCTGATTTTATTCCGATACGATGTTGTTTTTATTACAATAGACTTGTAATATTGTTTGGAGTCTGGGAATGTAATACCAGCTTCCTCCCCCCTTTCAGTCAGGAGAGCCTTCACTATTTGGAGTTTTATTTGATTAGATATGAATTTCAACAATATTTGTTCCATTTCTTTGAAGAATACTATTGAGATTTTTATTGAAATTGCATTGAATCTGTAAATTGCTTTTAGTAGCATGGCCAATGTTAATTCTTCTGATTCATGAACAGGAAATATCTTTCCATTTCTTTGTGTATTCTTCTATTTCTTTAAACAGTGTTGTGTAATTTCCGTGTATAGGTCTTTCACTAAATTTGTTAGATTTATTCACAGGTATTTACATTTTTTTTTTTTTTTTGGTTTAGTTGTACATGGGAGAGTTTTCTTAATTTCTTCCTCAGACTGACTGTTTGCATATAGGAAGGCTACTGATTTTTGTGTACTGACTTTGTAGCCAGTTAATTTATGAAAATAGTTTATTATTTTAATTAGTTTTTCTGTGGATTTTCAAGGACTCCATACATATATATTATCATCTGCAAATAATGATAGTACTACTTCTTCTTTCCCTATTTACATTGCTTTTGTCTTTCACTTGCCTAACTGCTCTAGTTAGGACTTCCAGTATTAAACTGATGAGCTGTTGTGAGAATGGACATCCTAGTCTTGTTCCAGATCGTAATGGGAAGGCTTTCAATTTTCTACCATTAAGAATTGATGTTAGTGGCCTCCCAGGGTAGTATAGCTATTGAGCGCTGGGCTGCGAAGCTGCCAGCAGCCTCTGCAGCACCGGTTCGATCCCTGGCCACCAGTGAGGGTCCCACATGGCACAACCAACCTCTTCTGTCACGCCCACTGCTCCCCTCAGCAGTGTACTTCATCAGTCTGCCTGTTCTGCTCCCCGCTCTGGCTCTGGTGAATCCTCTCACCCTCCCAGGCATCTGGCCTGTACCCCAGTTCTTGTATAAATAAATAAATAAATAAATCTTTAAAAAAATAATTGATGTTAGCTGTGGGTTTATCATATACAGCTTTAATTATGTTAAGATGTGTCCCATTTATCACAAGTTTTTGAGGGCCTTCATCATAAATGGATATTGAATTTTATCCAATGCTTTCTCAGGATCTATTGATATGATCATATGGTTTTTATTTTTCTTTCTGTTGATGTGGAGAATTACATTGATTGACTTTCATATGTTGAACCATCCTTGTGTTCCTGGGCTGTGCTGTATAACCCTTTTGATGCATTGTTGGATTCAGTTTGCTAATATTTTATTAAGGATTTTTGCACCTAAGTTGATTAGGGAGATTGGTCTGTAGTTCTCTTTTTTGTGTTGTCTTTGTTTGGTTTTGGTATTAGGGTAATGTTGGCCTCACAAAATGTATCCGGTAGCATCCCTCCCTTCTCTATTTTTTGAAAGAGGTTTTGTAGGGTAAGTATTAGAGGTTTTATAGAATAAGTTCATTATTTGAACGGTTGATAGAACTAGTTTGTGAAACCATCTGGTCATGGACTTTTGCTTTTTGGGAGGGTTTTCATTACTGTTTCAAGTTCACTACCTGTAATTGGTTTGTAGACATTTTCTATTTCTTCTCTGTTCAGCTTTGCATATTGTATAGTTTTAAGAATTTGTTGATCTCATCTAAATTTAAATTTTATCTAAATATCTAAATATCTCATCTAAATTTAAATTTAAATCTAAATATAAATTTTCATAGTAATCTTTAATTACCCTCTGGAATTCTGCTATGTCTGTTGCAATTTCTCCTCTTTCATTTATGATCCTATTTATTTGAGTTTTATTTCTTTTTTTCCTTTGTGTGCCTAGCTAGAGTTTTTCTATTTTATTTTATTTATATTTTTGAAGAGCCAGCTCCAGCTTTTGGTTTCACTGATCTTTGGGATTGTCTTTTCAATTTCTGTTTAATTTATTTCTGTTTTAATTTTTATTATTTCCTTTCTTCTACTGGCTTTTGGGTTTTTACTGTTGTTCTTCTTCTTTTTCTAATTCCTCAAGGTTGTTTCTTTGAGTTTTTTCTTGCTTCTTGCTATAGGTCTGTATTACTATATACTTTCCTCTTAGTGCTTCTTTTTGCAGTGTCACATATATTTGGCAAAGCTGTGTCCTCATTGTGATTCATCTCAAGGATTTTTTAATTTCTTCTTTGATTTGCTCATTGACCCTGTGGTCTTTAGTAGCATGTTATTCAGTCTCCAAGTAGTGAGGGAATACTTTGCTTTCTTTTCATAGTTGATGTCTAGTTTGATGCCTTTATGGTCAGAGAAACTAGTTGGTGTGATTTCAGCCTCCATGTACTTGTTGATGTTTGTCTTGTAACCCAGAATGTGGTTAATATTAGAGAATGATCCGTGTGCACTTTGAAAAATGTGTTTTCAGTATTGGGAGAGTGCAGTGTCCTATAGATGTCTATTAGGTATATGTAGTCTTAAAGCTATGTGGCTGTTCATTTTCTGTCACATTGATTTGTCCATTGGTGAGAGTGGGGTATTGAAAAACTGCATTAAAAGTTGCTTAACAAGAATTTTTTAATAAAAATTAACTTTAAGCATAAGTGGGGTTTATGAAATTTTTTGTCTAGACCTTTCAGTATTTATAGATTTCAATTTTGCACTTTTTTTTTGGAGCAGATATACACATACATCTATAGAAAGACATCAGGTTACTTTTTTAAAAAAAGATTTATTTTATTTATTTATGCATACAAGAACTGGGGTATAGGCCAGAGGTACGGGGGGATGGTGAGGAGGCTCCCCAGAGACAGAGTGGGGAGCAGAACAGGCAGATCTACTGAAATACACTGCTGAGGGTAGCAGTGGGTGAGACAGAAGAGGTCTGCTGCTCCATGTGGGTTACTTCCCTGGTTAGGGATCAAACTCATGCTGCAGTGGTTGGCGATAGCTTGACAGCACTGAATCTTAACCCCTGCACCACCAGGGAGGCCCATCAGGTAACTTTTAATTCAAACATTTAGTTGGCCCTTGCAAAGCACAAAAGTCCCAGTTACATAGCCTGTAGTGTTCAAAAATTCCCTGTCCTCAAGGATACTCATGACTAAACTCTTGCTCAATGGCCAGGCAATCGTCTTCCACCAGATACTTCCCATTCATACAAAGAATTGGTACGTATACCACACTGCTGCTGCCCCCTGGAGGTGGTGAAGACTGTTGCCTCCAAGGAGCTCCTGGAAGAAATGTTTTTGCTGGAATGGAAGGTGGCATTCGCTCAGTGTGGCACTGGGCCCAGGTGCAGCTGGGGGAAGTGGTCCTGAAAATCTCAATTGTGCCCAACTCCAGGTATCTCAGAACCATAGGACTGCCTTCCCAGTCATTCCTGTTGACAAATGGGTTCTCAGTGTCTGGTTTAGTGCAGGCACTGCCTTGACATCCCTAAAGTATTAGATCTCTTACTAGAAGGAACATACAAGGGATCAGGGGAAAAAAAGACACAGCTAGCAGTCAAACTATACATTGAAGACATTCATCAGGAGAAGAGGATGGAAAGGGATCAAAACGGGAGGGAAGAGCACAACAGTCTATGGTGCTGGTCCCTAGGCGTCTTAGTGGTGGTCATTTTACTTAACCTGGAAGGAGAAATGAAATGTTGTACAAAAATGAACAAGTATGTAAAAATATATAAATACATAAATAAAAGGAAAAAAATCTCTCACTAGGGCTTTGGCCTCTCTGGAAAAGATGGCTCTACAGGTGCCTGATTATCTGCACTTTGAGAGCAGCCCCTGTGGAGAGGTAGGGAGGTGAACACCGCAGAGCTTGCCCTCCTCAAAGTAGATTTAAAGCAGTCATTGCAGTTGTCCTGGGGGCCCTGAGTCAGGGCTGTGGCCACCCTAACCCTGTTCACTCATAGGAACACTGTGGGTTCATTTCAAGGACTAATATAGCCACTCACCTGTGTGGGCATCTGCAGAGCACCCCACTTAGACAGGAGCTACAAGTACTAAATGGGAAGTGGACCAGGTTTGGGATAGAGGAGGAAAATTCTATTCTTACATGCTTATATTTAACAGAGGGAGAAAAATTAAGAAACCAAAGTAGCCAAATATCTGCTCAATCATTCTCATTCAATGCTGGTATTTAAATGTCCTAAAGAAATAAAAATATCTTTTTTAAAAATTATGAAAATTTAGTTACAATAAGTATATGCTTAGCATAAAGAAATCATAAAAGACACAAGCAAAGAGATAAATACAAAATCACCAACAATCCTCTTGCCCAGAAACAACCTTTATTATTTCATTCCTTTCAGATCCTCTTCTATAATTACCCCATAAATATCTCTATGAAAATATAGGTGTAAAATTAATTATAGGTGCAAATTGATGTGCAGAGAGTATCTATAAATTATAAACATAAATTATGCTTACTTGCAGATTATAATTACATATTTGTATGTACATGTATACATTATACTAACATGTATGATCATAGAGGAGTGCTCACAGAATTTTCAGCAATTTGGAACAGTCCACATCAGTAGAATTTGGTGGTTGAGACTGCATGCTAGGAGCCAGGGTGCCAGGGTTCAAACTTCAGCATTGTACCTTACAAAGTGGCTCTGTTAATCATCCTACCCGTAAAATTGAGGAAATAATGGCATCTCCTCACAGTAATTGTAAGGATAAATAAATTGTGTCATATAAAGGCACACATACATATGCCTAGCCATGGCTTGATAAACACTCAAAAATATAAGACCTGATGCAGCATTCTTTAAGGCAGCAGAGAATGTTTGAAGAATAAGAAGATACAAATGGTCCTAATCAGCCTGACCTTGAACCTATACAGAAGATTCTCAGAGGCTGGATCATTTCTTCCTATGAGGATCATTTCCTCCTGTAAGGATCAGCTCTGGGGTTTCCATCTCAAATAAAACAGGGTTAAGGCTGAATGTATCCATGTAAAACCAGCACAACCCTGTCTTTCTCAAGCACCTGTTCTGTCTGTCAGGGCAAAAATCATACCATCTCTTTCCCTCCCAAGATTACTACACTGTTACCTAAGAAGAGAGTAGGGAGTGTATCTCTAAATGACTTTAAAACTCTGTGTGTGTGTGTGTGTGTGTGTGTAGTTCACAGTCACCCATTGGTACCTCAGTTATTGCATCTGCCTGAGAGAGGCATGTTAAACAAACTAGAACCACAAATATGTAATTATAACCATCCATCATGTGCCATGGCCCATTCATCAGTTGGGTTTTTGTCTTTGGGGTTTTTTTTTTAAAGATTTATTTATTTATACAAGAGCCAGGGTACAGGCCAGATGCGCGGGAGGGTGAGAGGATTCCCCAGAGACAGAGTGGGGAACAGAACAGGCAGACTGACGAAATATACTGCTGAGGGGAGCAGCGGGCGAGACAGGAGAGGTCTGCTACGCCATGTAGGACCCTCGCCAGCCGGCCAGGATCAAACCAATGCTGCAGAAACTGCGGACAGCTTCACAGCATGGCGCTCAACTGCTGCACCACCAGGGAGGCCCCATCAGTTGAGTTTTTGAACAAAGGGTCAGGAAAAAATGACCAATGATCCAAGGCATACAGCAGGGAAGGAAGAAAAAGAGTCAAAATGAGGAGGAAGAGCACAAGGGACTGTGGTGATGGGTCACGGGTGCTGTGGGGGCTGGAGAACTACGGGTGAAGAAAGAATTCAAATACCATCCAAAAATTAACGATTATGTAAGAAAATAAGTAAATAAATTTAATAAACATCATTTGGGTTTTATTTTTCTTCCAAGGAAGAGTCACCATCCACAGAGGAAAATTCCCATTCACAGGTCAAAATCTACCTTAACTTTTAGTCCTAATTCCAAATACAAATAACCACATATAATAAAAATAGGATGCTATACTACATGCCAACTTGTATATTACAGAATTTACTGAACAACAATTTTGAGCTGGGCATTTTATAAAATGAACCAGACCTGGATCTCTCCATCAATGCACTAACACAAAGTCAATAGATCGTGGAAAGTATATTGAAATAACCAGAAACATTAGCTCAGAGTACAAAAGCCCAGGTCCTTTGCCTGTGGACTCCCCTAAACTAACCTTGGTGTGATTCTAGGTGCTCTATATAATATCATCAGTCCTCAGGAAAGCTGCTGGGTTCATGCTCTGATGCCGAGAGATGTTTATAATGAAACTCTTGTCACCATAGCCACAACCTCTCTTTCTCAACACACCCTCTGTCATTTTATCAGGTATCTTTTCCATTGCCTGCCACTCATAACAAAAACATCATTGCCCTTATAGAACAGAGAACTAAAATCCACTTCTATTTTCCATGATACACCTGCCAGGAACTCACTGCTCTAATAACCATCTATTTTTGTGATAAGATCAGTAGCCATACCTATTGTTTGTTTGTTTTGTGAATGGGTGTTGTATTATTTAATTACACCACCTTACCCACAATCAATGGAAGATTAAACCACACCTTAACATAACATAGGATATTATTTATCCCCAAATTAAACAGCAATGCAATAATATAAGGAAAACCACAGATTCATGGTTTTTCCACCCATCACATCATCTTTCTCAGTCAGATCCGGCCTTCTATCTCCCCTCTAGAGTTTTGCATCAGATTAAACTGCTGACTCTTCTGCTCTTCCTCTTTACATAAGCATCTCACCTAGGTGTATGTGGGTCCTGCATGTGACTCTGCCATGATTTGTGGTATCTGTTGAAATCAATCAAATCATCCAGTTCAGTGGCATGCCACGAGCGCTAAACCCACACATCTTTGTAGGGGAATTTGACCACCACCAAATGGAGACACCTTTCATCCCCTGACACAGAATGACAATACTCATCTCTCCCAAGGTTTAGGAACCATTGATGAACTTTGTCTATGACAAGGTTTTCCAGCAAGGACCTTGCAACTTTGCCTGTCTTCTCTGTCTCTCCTCTGTCTCCTGAGGGCATCGCAGTGTAGTGACAAGGTGGCACTGCTTGCCATGGTGTTCAGAGAGGCCTGGTGGATACCTGCTCTGCCTCCTCCCAGCTGTGTGACTGGAGGCTCCTTCTGAGCTTTGTCTTCCTCACTGGAAAATGAGGATCGTCTGATCTCCATAACAGAATTATTAGGAGAGTAATAATATATGTAAAGCAACTTTCATACAGAGATGCACAATAAATATTGGTGCCCTGTGCTCTCCCTCTCCCATCTGCATCTATACCTACCACCCTCATCTATCTGCTCTTACTTTCTCATGAAAGAAATGCCAGTTTCTGTTTTTTTTTTTTCTCCAACACTCTCAGATCCCTTTTCCAACCTATATACCCATAATCTCAGCTTGATGAGGTTCTTGGGAAGCCTTGACCAGAAGCGTGCTGTAAATTAAATGGGTCAGTTGCCTAGGATGCCATGTTTTCAAAAAGAAAGCTTTAAAAAAAATAAACAAATGTTGAAATAAGATGGTATCAGCACTACTGGAGGGGTGGGAAATTGGAGCAAACTTTATAAAAAGAAACTTATGCATATACACCATGAGTTTTTAAAATGTTTGTACCCATTGACTCAATTATTTTACCACAAAGAATTATTATGGAAATAATCAGATATTCTCAAATATGTGTATATTGGATGTCTCTTATTGTGTTGTGTAGGGAAAAATTGCAAACCATCAAAATGTCTAAAAATAAAAATAGATTATTGAGATAATGAACTAAAAACAAGGTAGTTCTTTAAGATCAGGTCTATTATGTGCTTATAATGACATTGTAAACTGCTCATAATTTGATATAAAATTAAGAGTTTATTATCAATTTTAAACATGTACAAAACAGAGCTACCATGTAATGCAGCAACTCCACTTCTAGATAGTAGACCCAAAAGAAGTGAAAGCAAGACTCAAACATTTGCAAACCTGTGGTCATAACAGTGTTATTCACAATAGTCAAAAGGTGGATGCAGCAAATACCCCTCAGTGGATGAACCGAGAACAAGGGGCGGGGGATACGGACAGCAGGGTAGAGAGGGTCCCCTTGACATGATGTGCAGTGAAACAAACTGGTGACAAAAAAAAAATTAGGATTCCATTTAATGAGGCTCCTAAACTAAAGTAGTCAGATTCATAGAGACAGAGAGCAGAAGGGTGGTTGCTAAGGCTGGGGAAAACGACAGACTTTCAGTTTGGGAATATGGAATTTCTGCACGGGAATGGTAGTGATGGTGGCACAACCATGTCAATGTACTTAATGCCACGAAGTGTACCCTGAAACATGGTTACAATGATGTGTAGGTGACCACAGCATATATTTATACGATATGTATGCAGACACACACACACACACAAATGAAACACTGTCAGGTGATAAGCTGAAAATCAGCATTGACCTGTAAAGTCCAAATCATGAAATTATGAAATATTTACTCTTCTTTGTATTTTTTTTTTTTTTGTATTTTGTAATTTTCTATTAGGAACATGTATTACCTTTGTGGTAGGGGGAGGGGTGGGGAGGAAAAGATGTTTCTTTAAATCTATTCAGATTTCCCTGATCAGGTCTTTACCTTGACCAAGGAGGAGGCTGGCCCCACCCACGGTGGCTGGACACTCGCTCTGCAGAGCAGCGGGCATTTCTCCATTCTAGGCTTTGCCCTTGGTCTTTACAAGGTGGTTCAGTATTACAAGCTCATAAAGTCTCTCACCCACACATGGGTTTTGTTGGAGAGCATTTATAAGGTATCTTTGAATCTCAAAGATATATTTATGGCCACTTCATGAGGGATTCCAGAAGCTATGCTGGGACTGTTACCGCATCAGTGCCCAGAAAGACACCGAAGCTTCCAGTGGCTGCAGCACATGGTGGTAGGATGAGGGTCGAGGCAGAAATCAGCCTTGGGAGGTGCAAGGTGCGACCACAGCCAGACACTCCTCCTCTCTGGAATAAGAGGGGGGGATCAGGCAAACCGTGACCCCTCCTTCAAACCCAGCTCAGGGTTGACCTGTCCCAGGGAATCTTCCCTGTGGAGCACTTTCCAACCTTCACAGCTTCACCAGCACCTCCATAAATTTGTGGTCGAGATTTCCTTGTTAATATCTTCAGCGATTTTCATGTGCATCCTGAACAATGCTCAGGAGTCTGCAAAGTTGCCCACTCTGCCTGTTTTTCTATTCCCAGTAGGGAATCCCAGTGGTTCACCACTAAATGGGCCTCAGGCAACTTGCAATCTGAGAGCCTCAGAGCATACTAAGAACAGCATTTGCCCTGCTTAGAAGTCCCCCTTGGTTCCTTTTGCCCTTACAACTAATTCTAGAGATGGATTTTATTTCCATAAGGATTCACAAGGCCCTGGTCTCTCCTCCTTTGCTTGACTCAGATTTTGCTGTGCATTATCCTGTATTACCTTTGCCCCTGACTATATCAAGTTTCCAGAATTCCCTTGAAACACCAGATCCTGCTAGGCAGGGGTCTTTGTATATGCTGGTATTCATTCTCCAGCTGGTGAACTTGATGCCCTTCAAGACCCACTCACATAATAACAGCAAACATTACCACTCCCTTACAACATGATTAAAAATGTTCTACGTGACTTACCTGTTACAACTCATAGTGTGGGCATACAGCCAAGTCCTAAACAGGTTTGTTCTAGCTGCTTCATTTCCCTAGTCTCATGCATATTTTCTTAACATAGTTCTTCAACCTTCCAAATGATTCTATAAACCACAAAGTAGCCTTCCTAAAAAATGCTATTCTAAGTAAGCCAAAGTTGATGACAACCAACCATCTTCTCTCAGAAGATATCTACCTGGCAAGTCTCCACTGAGGGCCCACACAGGCACTGTGCTGATGTAGAGGGGCAAATGCAATATAAAGTTTCAATCATGTAATTGGGGAGCTCACATCTATATGAAAAAAGAAAGAGACACATAAACAGTGTAAGGTAATTAAAGGTACAATGTAAATACTCATGAAAGTATAACTTAGCTTAGGGGAACCCAGATGGTGGGTCTTAGAAGGCTTCACAGAGAAGGTGACATCCAAAGAGGCAGTGTTTATCAGTGAGCAGAGTAGGCCTGGTTCAAGTCCTGCTTCTGCCACATACTGGATATGAAATCTTGGACAAGTTACTTAATGTCTTTGTCCCTCAGTTTCTCCTCTATAAAATGAGTGAAAATAAGAATTTCTGCTTAGTAATGCCCTCTTTTGTCAATTAACTCCCACTGTCTGCCAATGATTCTTGCTCCCAGGCCTGGTTCCAGCACCATCTGCCTTATCACCAACCTTCTTACTGTGAAGGACCATCTGTCTCAACCCCAAGCCTCAACTCCAGACTCTACTTACTTTCCTAACTTGAGCAGTCATTCCTTTTAGCCCTGGACCTAAAAGGTGTCTTAACCTCCTTGCTCTTTCCAACTTGGCTTATACCTAAAAATTAGGCTAACATTTTAAACTTAGTTTCCTTATTCATTTAGTAAAGAATATCTTTCTCTTTGAGTCCAAGATCCACTCCTCTGAGCCACTTAAACTCTGGGTGTTAGCCTTTTAGGCTTGCCCTAAAACTTCTCACCCTTAACCAAGCAGGTTGACATAATAAAAACTATTCTTTTAGAGTCAGAGAGGTCTCAGTTCAAATTACATCTGCCCCTCTGACTTTCAAAAACTTCAGACATGTTACCTAACTTTTGAAGCTTTTAATATATATTTCATAGGGTTATTTCAATACTTAAAAAAGGAAGATATGTAAGAAAATCTATTTAACATCCTTCCTTTATTTTGTTCCTATTGTTTTCTGTATTCTTATTTTTAAATCTCTTTTGATGGTTCCATCTATAGCCATTCTTACCACTACCTGTTTGTCCTAATTTCTCTACTTTAAAATGTTTCTTCTAAAAGTCCAATCTCGAAGAGTCACAGTTGACTTCCTTGGTCATGAATTGTGTAAAAGTCAAGTTCTTTGTTCATCCTATCTTAACTCAGTAAAATTACTTTTATTCTTATTTAAATACACCTCATAATTATTCTATTATGCTGAAAGGGTATGTCATTGGACCTCAATAGGGCATTTGGCAAGATCTTTTATAATATCCTGTGGACAAGTTAGAGGAATTTTGGATGCACAGATAATTATATAATTGCACAACTAAAGGTGATGATTCATGACGCTATCTTTCTTAAGAGAGTTTATAGTATTATGCTAGCATTCTATCCACATTCTACTGTAGGTAACATTTTTAAGTTACTTGGGTGCTGATTTTTAAAACAGACTTTTCATATTTGCAAATGATAGAAAGCCGGGAAGGATAATAAATACTTTCAAGTTAGAATTGGTTTCCAAAAATATATCTATCTTGGCAGGCTGTGTTGATGGGATGAATAAAATAAGAAGTTGAAAGGAGGCAAATGTTATGTTCTTTCCTGAGTCCAAAAAACCAGTCACACAAATATAGGATAACATTGCATTGGTTTAGCAGTAGTCACTTTCTCACAGTCAAGTAGGCATGATTTCATATTGCTACATAATTGCCCAACTTGAATATATTAGGATGCATTAGAAGTGTAGCTTTAGAAAAAAAGAAGTAATGATCTTCCTCTATCTTATGCAACTTGATCACACCTATTGAATTTAATTGAATTCAATATGGATGACACATTTTAAGAAAGATATTGGTAAGCTAAATTGCATTTAAGAAGGAGATCATTCAAATTTTAAACCATGCCTTAAAGAAATGTGAGGGAAGCAGGGATTTTTTAGACTGCACAAAGGATTCCAAAGATTCCAAGTGAACAGGACACTAGTAGGATGCAAAAAAGTATAGGACAGGTTCTCAGCATAAGGATCTCACATTCAAGGTGATTAGTGTTATAACAGAGAGATTTAAAATGGGGGGAAATGATTAATTTTGCCTTGGGGAATCAGAAAAGTATTCATAGAGGGGATAAAGATGTAACTGAGTCTTAAAAGAAAATGGAAATAATGGAGAGGATTTTTTCACTGGCAGGGTTGGTTATTTGCTATAAAGAGAACGACACACACACGGACTATGGAGGGCAGGGGTTAAGTTAGTGAATTAAGAAGCAAAAGGCAGGTAAGAAAGTGACTATAAAAAGTACCAAATTTACACTCTGGGTTTCTACTTAAGTGTCATTTCCTCAGACAAACATTTCTGGCCCCTGGAATCCAATCTTAATTTCTGTTCTTTCTCTCTTGTATTGGTGGAAATGTTAATAAACATGATGACCTAGGAAGTCACAAGATGAGGATAGCAGAGCATCTACTAGCCTGGGTTTCTTCATGTTTTGGAGCTGTCTGCTAACCAGAAACAGTCTCTTGGGTTGCTTACATGAGAGAAAATAAACTTAGTGGTCATTAAATTTTTTACTGTTTTTGTTACAGCAATTTAGCTTGCTTCACATAACATCTAAGTAAAGATATAGGTTATTGACTATACCAGTCTGAAATTCAGAAAAGAGGTGGATTTAACAGTAATAGAACTGGACAGAGTGATATCTGCAAGGTGCCAAACAGGATATTTCAGAATGTATGTCCCTATAGAAATACCAATTTGACGCCATCTACAAAATATATAAGTATCTCCAGAAGAGTTCAAAAACAAAATTCAGAGATTACAACACCCAGGAGGAGCACAGTAATAATAATAATAAAAAAAACATGTATTTAAGAAGGTAGGAAGGGCAGTATTACTTCACCTACATCGCCCTTCCTTGTCCTAATCTGTGCATCATAGTACAGAGAGATTCCTTGGCTCAGGAGTTCTCCCACAGTGTAAAGAGAGCAAAATGAGACTCCAACTTCACTATACTTGGCACCATGCCCACGCCAGTGGATCCTGGCACTAAGCCAGCTCCTGATCCAAATCTTTTGTGGGTCCAGACATTAGACCTGCCTATTGACCCAGGCATTGAGCACAAACATTGACCCCAAAACCAGGCTCACTTGCCCTCAGACACTGGCACCAGGTCTACCTGCCTACAGACGTAGCCACACACCTACCCATGTACCCCACCAGTCATTCTGCCCAGAATCTGATTGGTGAAGGGCTTTTCCTGATGAAGCTAGTCTGTAAAGACTGGAAGAGGTAATTACTTCTTCAAATGTGTGGACACCAATGCAAGGCAATAAAGGTCATGAAGAACCAGGGAATCATGATACGACCAAAGGAACAAAAGATAGCTCTAATAACTGACCTTAAAGAAATTGATATTACAAACTGTCTGGCAAAGATTTCAAAAGAATCATCTGAGTGATGTTCAGTGAACAAGAGAACACAGACAACTATAGAAGATCAGGCAAACTATACATGAACGAAGTTCAACAAAGAGATATAAACCACAAAAAGAACCAAGGATAAATTCTAGAGCTTATGAATACAATGACTACAGTGAAAAATTCAACAGAGAGCATAAACAGCAGGCTTTATCAAGCAGCAGTATCAACAAGTTTGAAAACAAGTTATTTGATATTGCCAGTTAGAGGGCTGTGAGAAGAAAAAAGAATGAGAAATTGAAGAAAGTCTACAGAACTTTATGAAGCACCAGGCGGTGAAAAATATATACATTATAGACATCCAGAAAGAGAATAGAAAGGGGCAGAAAGCTTATTTAGGAAAATAATGACTGAAAATTTCTTAAATCTAGAGAAGGAGATGGACATCCAAATTCATGAAGCCCCAAAGATCCTATAATGGTTGAATGTAAAGAGTTCTACATCTGGGCCTCCCCGGTGGTGCCGCAGCGGTTGAGTGCTGGGCTGTGAAGCTGCCCGCAGCCTCTGCAGCGCCAGTTCGATCCCCGGCTGCTCCCCGGCCACCTGAGGAGAGTCCCACATGGCGCGCAGACCTCTCCCGCCGCCCGCTGCTCCCCTCAGCAGTGTACTTCGGTCCTTCTGCCTGTTCTTCTCCCTGCTCTGGCTCTGGTGAATTCTCTCACCCTCCTGCGCTTCTGACTGTACCCAGTGCTTGTATAAATGAATAAAAAATAAATCTTAAAAAAAAAAAAAGAGTTCTACACCCAGACAATTACAATTACATTGACAATGGTCAAAGATGGAGAACTCTGAAAGCATTGAGAGGAAAACAATGTGAGACTATCATCAGATTTCTCAGAAATTTTGCAGGCCTGGAAAGAGTGGAATGTGTGTGTTCACTCAAAGTGCTGAAAGAAAAAACTGCCCACCAAGAATAGTATACCTGGTCAAGCTGTCCTTTAAACACAACGGAGAATTAAATATTTTCCCAAACAAATACTGAGGGAGGTCATTCACCACTAGCAGACTTGCCTTCCTAGAAGTGTCAAAGGGAGCTCTTTATGTTGAAATAAAATAATGCTAAAAAGCAATATAAAATGATCTGGAAGTATTACTATCACTGTAGAGGTAAGTATATAGACAAGCACAGAATAATATGATCCCTGAAGGGCACTGCTTAAATCACTTTTAACTACAGAATAAAAGTTAGTAGACAAAAGTTTTATGAAAAACTCTAACCACAAAAGTTTGTGAATAGATACACAATATACAAAGAAGAAAATCCTGATAGCAATAACATAAAGTGAAGGGGGAGTATGGTAAAAACAGTTTTTTTATGTGATTGAATTTAAGTTATCAGTTAAAATGAATTATTATAATAAGAAGTGTTATGCAAGACTCATAGTAACCACAAAGGAAAAAACCTATACCAGATTTGAAAAGATAAAGAGAAATTAAAGATATCATAACCCCCAAAATCATCAAATCACAAATGAATAAAACTAAGCCAGGATAAGGCTAAATTCAAGGATATAAATAAATCACAAAAGGAAAAAGATAAAGAAAATATGGGAACTTCAGATGGAATACAGGGAAATACAATATTAAAAGTGTGCATGGAGAAAAGAACACAATACCACAAAGAAGTGTGGAAAATAATGAGAATTAAAGGATAATGTTATTAGTACATAAGCCAGGATAACTGACACACCAAGAATGGAGTTTTCAAGCGTTTAAATATAGAGAGACCAGGAAAATGTTAGGATTGATAACAACAACTGAATTTAGCAAGGAGGGTCACCTTGATTTTAGCATTACAATGAAGTGTGACAAAAATTGAGTCAAATTATTGAAAAATATATAGTAAAATTAGGAGAGTATATAGTAAAATTAGGAGAGAAAATGAGACAAAGGGGAACATCTTTCTTTTTCCATTTTTCATGTATATATGTATATGTACACATATACATAAATAAAATGCCATTTTACATCCTTGTTAATTTTTTAACAACATGCAATTTTTTCCCCTTTGATATCGTCACCATAGTTCAGGAAACCTCTTTCAAGAAGCTTCTTTCTGCAGAAAGATGAAATAGAGTGAGATCAAGAAAGAAATTATTTTAAGGTGGCAGAGACCTGAGCATACCTTTATGCTAAGGAGAAAAATGAAATGTAGAGAGTTTGGAGAAACAGAGAAAGAACATGATTGAAAGATGGAGGAAGGAATTTCCATGAGACCATATAGGAGACAATAAGATTCACAACATATAGGATAAGCCTTGAACCAGAGGTGGGACACTTTTCCCAATGCAAGAGAATAAGAAGAATCAGGGATGCAATAGGTAAGTTTCTACAGCAGAGAAAAAGTTTAGTGTTTCATTTTATGAGAACATTACTCTAATACCAAAACCAAACAAAGGTAACATCAAAAAAGAAAACTATAGACCAATTTCCTTAATGTAAAAAGATGAAAAATCCACAATAACATCTTAGCAAACTGAATCTAACAATGCATTGAAAGGGTTATACACAATGATCAAGTGGGATTTATACCATGGACACAAGCAAGGATGGTTCAACATCCAAAAAATCAATCAATACAATTCACCATATCAACAAAAAGAAAGATAAGTCATATGATCATATCAGTGAATGCCAAGAAAGCATTTGATAATATTCAAAATCAATTTTTGATGAAAACCCTCAAAAACACTGGTGAGAAGTATAACATATCTTAACATAACAAAAGACATATGTGAAAACCCACAACTAACATCATTCTCAGTGGTGAAAAACTGGAAACTTTTTCCACTAAGATCTAGTGCAAGACAAGGATGCCCACTCTCATTACTACTATTCAATAGTACAACAAAAAATGCACACAGGCCAATGGAATAGAATTGAGAGCCTAGATATATTGACAGTTACTCTATGACAAAGGAGTCAAGAATATATACCAGAACAAGGAAAAGCCTCTTAAACAAATGGTGTTGGGAAAGTTGTACATTGCATGCAAAAGAATGAAACTACAGCACACTACCTCACACCATACTGAAAAATCAACTTTACATGAAAAAAAAGACATGGGCATAAGACCTGAAACCATTAACATACATGGAATGAAACAGGCAAAACACTTCATGACATAAGCTTCAGTAATTTCTTTGCCAATTAGTTTCCAGTAGCAAGAAAAACAAAAAAGAATGTAAAGAACTGGGACTACATCAAACTAAGTCTTCTGTACAGTGAAAGAAAACCGTAACTAAAATGAAGAGACACCTTACTGAATGGGATAAAATATTTGCTTACTTTATATCTGACAAGGGACTGATATCAAAGGTCTACAAAGAGTTCATGCAAACTCGACAAAAAGAAAACAAATATCCCGGGCCTCCCCTGGTGGCGCAGTGGTTGAGCGCTGGGTTGTGAAGCTGCCCCCAGCCTCTGCAGTGCCAGTTTGATCCCCAGCCGCTGGCGAGGGTCCCTCATGGCGCGACAGACCTTTCCTGCCATGTCTGCTGCTCCCCTCAGCAAAGTATTTTGTCACTCTGCCTGTCCTGTTCCCCGCTCTGGCTCTGGTGAGTTCTCTCACCCTCCCGCGCTTCTGACTGTACCCAGTGCTTGTATAAATAAATAAATAAATAAACAAACAAACAAACAAATAAATAAATAAATCTATCTTTTAAAAAAAAAAGAAAAAGAAAACAAATATCCCAACAAAAAATGGGTAGAAGAGCAAAATAGGTGCTTCCCCAAAGAAAACATTCAGATGGCCAACATGCACATGAAAAAATGTTCATCATCACTTGCCATCAGGGAGATATAAATCAAAACTACAATGAGATACAACCTCACACCAGTGAGTGCCTCATATCAAAACAACCAGAAACAACAAGTGTTGGTGAGGATGTAGAGAATAAGGTATACTTAAACACTATTGGTGGGAGTGCAGACTGGTTCAGACCCAAGAAAAACAGTGTGGAGTTTTCTCAAATGACTAAAAATAGATTTTTCATATGACCCACTAATTCTACTCCTAGTATCTACCAAAAACTCTAATTTCAAAGGAAACTTGCACTGCTATGTTTATCACACATTATTTACAATAGCCAAGCTATGGAAACAACCTCAATACATGAATCAGATGAGTGGATCAAGATGATGTGATAGGTATACACAATGGAATACTACTCTGCAATAAAAATAAAAATAAATGCATGGCATTTGTTGCAACAGGCATGAAGCTTGTGGGGATTATGCTAAGCAAAACAAGCCAGACATAGATAAAAACTGAATGGTGTCATTTATATGTGGAACATAGAAAAACAAATAAAGGGTCAGACAAAAACAAAGTTTTAAAACAGTCCTTTAAAACTGACCATAGAATTGAGGCATCCAGAGTAGAATTGGGAGGAGTGACATCAGGGCAAGAGAGCACAATGGACTATAGTTGGTGGATGTGCTACAGTGACTACTTCTAAAAGTGGGAGAGCCTATACTTTCAAGATTTTAACAATGATGGAAACCAATGGTACTTCCATTTAAAAAAACACTAAATAATAACAATAATAATAAAAAATTGTGTTTGACTTATAGCTCAGTGGAAGTGAGAATAGTTTAGAACAGCTATTTGTGATGGTAAACATGTCCAGGTTAAGCTGATTTCCTATGTGTGTGACAATAGAGGATGTAAATGGAAAGAATGAACAAAAATGGGGATTCTGAGCAGCATGTATGGTAAAAGGATGCAGGTCAAAAAGTGAAGGGTGTTTGTGGCAGAATTTGGATTTCTTTCTTCATCATTTGATCCTTGAATTCTTGGAGACTGTATACCAGATTGTCCACATTCCCTGCTACAAACCCAGCACCATCACCACCACCACACTTTTTCGTTCTTAAAACTACACTTCCCAAAACACCTTCTAGATTTCAGTTTCCCAATGAAGGAGCCTTATGGGAAATTTGGAAGACCAAGGCAAAGAGGAAGATGTTATTCCTAGGAAATTCAGGGGGCCAGCCTTGTGAGTCTCTAGAACTTCCCAGCGACTTTTCTCCAACCTCTGGAGAGCTTCACTCTCCTACCTCCCCTCACATTCACATAATGTCAAATCCTACATTAAATTTCTTATTCCCACAATACTCATAGAGAGTATTAGTACTTTGGAAGTATAACAATCAACATCAGATGAGTATACCAGGCTTAATGTTGACGTAGCTGTCCCCACCCTCTTTGGAAGGAACAAAGAAAAAAGTCTATTTATTCTGACCTCCATTCAACTATTTTCCTTGGCAAAGTTACTTGGAAAACAACTGGGAAAACCACAGACTCTAATGCCTTGAATTCTTAGATCCTGTCATCCTAAAATACTTCCTACATTCTTAAAAGCAGGCTTCTTCTTGGGTGTCTCATTCCCACAGTGTCCTGCATAATTGGATGCTGTCATCTCAGACAAAATCCTCACATTCTTGGTAGTGTTTATCAATAGAGAACCAGGCAATGTGTATAGGATTTGGACACATCATGGGGCTGACGCTGGGTCCTCTTTAGCACCTTCCAAAGTAGTGATTCATTAAGATGATACTCAGCCAGCTCTTGAGAGAACAAGAAGATTCTCTACTACACTACTGGGAATTGGGCCTCAACTAAATGCAGGCTCCAAAGCCAACGACAAAAAGTTTGGCAAAATTACTAGGATGTGGCAGAGTTTAACCGACCAACTTTGTCTGGCTTAACATTCAAGTCTTACTTGACTCTTGCCATATGGTAGGGCTGAATTTACTTGAGGTGTACAAAACCTGGGGCTCTGAATCCTCTGTTCAGTCTCTATTCTGAAGAGAGTGGCTCCCCACTGTCGTGACTGAGCCCAGAATCAACAGACAGACTGCCTGAAGTTAAATTGGGTCTGATCTAGATAACTTTCTGTAACTCACCTATAAAATCAGAGTAAAAATAGTAAGCATTGAACGAGTACTGCATTGAAAGCTCTCAATATATTCCTGGCACATAATATATCATAGTACATGGTGATAATTACTTTCTTGGTCCTGCATGAAAATCTGATTTCTCTTCCTACTTGTTCTCTTATTGCCATGCCATCTATTTTATCGCAAATGTGATACAAATAAAGATGTTTTAGTCCCGACTTGCCAAGAATACTCTCTACCTTCACCTCTATCTGATATACATTACACCTCATGAAGTACATCTCATGAATAACTTTTTAAAATTTCTGCCTAGTCAAGCTTGCAGCTCAGCAAGCTTGTTTATTCCTCTAAACTTTTCTATTCAACTATTGTTTTATGATATGAGATCTTGCCTCCACCACATTTGTAACTCATTCCTCTCCCTCTTGCTGGCTCAACCCCATGCTGTTTCTTATTATCCTTTATATGCCCCAATCAGCTTCCACCACAGGGTATTTACCTTGTTTTTAAGCTTCCCAAACTCCTTCCCTGGGAGCATGGCTTGAGCCCTCACTGCCCACTTGCCTTTGCCCAAATGTCTCCTTCTCAGTTAGTCTTTCCTGAGCCACTTATATAAAATACCCCCCAATCCTCCTTTCCTGCTTATTTTTCTCCACCGTACTTGTCACCATATGTAATATCATGTGTTTATTCATTTATGGTCTATTTATCCCCATTTCCATTCCTAATGGCGTTTCAATGCCTATGCATGTCACTGGGCTGGAAGAGACTACAACGCCCATATACTAGTAATATGTTGGTATAGGATTTGGTTACAATTCCCAAGACTTCTGTAATTCCTCCTCCTTTTTCAAATCAAATATAACAAAAAGTTTTTCCCAAACAAGACAAAATAATATTTTAAAAATATTTTAATTTATTTATTTTTATGAGATGACATTGGCTTTAAGGGTATAAGTTTACACCTCTTCAAATGAATGTTATCACACAATGTTTATCACCAAAGTAGCAATAATCCTCCACCACAGTGCTCTGAGCCTCCTCTGCCCTCTGCTTCCCATTTCCCTCCTCCCCCTCTCCTAGCCTTTGTTCTACAGTCAAATTTCAAGCCTTTGTTTTATTTGGTTTGCTCCTTTGTTTTGTTTTTTCAAATTTCACATATGAATGAAACCATTCAGTATTCACCTTTCTGTTGACTTATTTCAATTACCATAATCCCTTCCAGTCCATGTATACTGTTACAGATGACAAACAGTATTTTATTATCTTGTTATATTGCCTAGTACAGTCACTCTTACCTATTGCCAAGGCTGAAGAGATAAGAGGAAGAAAGGTATAAATATAAACAAAATAAAGATAATAATACTTCTAATGGCTATTATAAAGCTTGAATGAATAAATTACATAGGAATACTTTGTAAAGCATAGGTTCTTAAAGTTTAGCTTGGTTCTGTTCACAAACATTTCCTGACACCATTCTGTGTGCCAGGCATGTGTAGATGCTAAAACACTGTGAAAAATAAGACATGTCCGGGCCTCTCCAGTGGCGCAGCGGTTGAGAGCTGGGTTGCGAAGCTGCCCGCAGCCTCTGCAGCACCAATTTGATCCCCGGCCGACTGGCGAGGGTCCCACATGGCGCGCAGACCTCTCCTGCCACGCCTGCTGCTCCCCTCAGCAGTGTACCTCGTCAGTCTGCCTGTTCTGTTCCCCACTCTAGCTCTGGTGAATTCTCTCACCCTCCCGTGCTTCTGATTGTGCCCAGTTCTTGTGTAAATAAAATAAGACATGTCCCTGCCATTGAGGAGTAGCCTAAAAGAAAAGTAACCAATAACTTCAATTTAGTGTTGTTAGAACAACAATATGAGTTTGCAGCAGATCAGCTAACTCTAAGCAGTGAGGTCCAGAAGGTACCAAAAAGAGGCTTTATAGTTTCAGTGGCAATTTGAAGGGTTAGTCGGATAAATCAGGTTGCACATACACAGAAGACAGGTAGAAACATGAGCCATGCAAAACACAGAGTATGGAACTTTATGATACATTTAGAGAATTACAAAGGAGTGTGATGCTATTGCATCATCCCTAAAAGACAGGGAGGCACCTAAAACAATATCAGAGAAGAAAACTATGTGAAGTTAAGAAATGTTTCCCATATTGTACTAAAAAGCTCAGCTCTGCATGTAATGAGGAGCCATGAAAATATTTTAAGTAGGTAGGTGACCAACCACCCCCATCTGCTTGGGATTGTCCTGGTTTTACACAGACACTCTGGCAACCCCTCCATCCTGGGTAAACTCACATGGTTAATCACCCTGTGAGAGATGTGACTTGTTCAACTTACCAATATTTCCCACATAATTCGCTGAAATGAGAAGGGTGAGTTAGAAAACAGTAGGATGGAAGAGGAGAGAGTAGTGGGAGGCCAGTGTTATAGTTTTGGGGAGCGGGGATGAGGACTTAGATAGAAGCAGTGGCTGTGAGGATGAAGTCAAGAGGGAAAACCACAAGTGTTTAAAAAGCAAAACCCAGACAACTTTTTAGTGACTGGATGTGGGAAATGAGAAAAGAAGTTAACGCCCAGGATTTTGAGCAAAAGGATGAATGATTTTAATGCTGGCAGATTAGAAGTATAGAAAGCTAAGAAAGTTGATTAGAACAGTGAATTTCAGTTTAGAACATGTTAGGTGTAGGTTTGATATTTCTGAGAAACATTATAGATGGAACTCTCCAAGACACAGTCCAGATGTTGGGGGCAGATCCAAATCAGAGAGATAGTGACATTCTGCACAAAAGTATGGGGAGAGAGAATATGGGAAGCTGCATGTCTATAGATAGCAATTGTAAAAGCTGTTACATTTTTGAGTACCTGTGATGTGTTGGAACTGATTGAAATAACAGAGACTAGCTTGAACTAATTTAAGTGCAATTTTACATAGAGAAAGATAAGAAGGGTCACAAGACTCCAAGGCAAAGACAGAGTTGGCCTTAGTAAGGGACTGGATGGGGAAGACATGCTATCAGAGTTCTTGTCCCCCTTTGTCTCCAGTGATTTCTGTGCCTCTTCTCCCTTCTTCATTATTCCCTCTTGTTAAAGATTGCTTTCTTCTTAGTGCACAAGCTATGTGGCTGTTTCTAATTCTGCTGTTACTATCATCCCCCATTTAAGAAATTGGGCAGAGACTAAAATGGAATCTCATAGAATCAATACTGAATTCCAAAGGAAGGTATTCATTGACCTACCTTGATCAGCTGGGCCAAATGACTGCAGAGAGATTTAGAAGAGGATAGGCAGTTCCTAGGAAAGGTAGCAATTAGGGAGATGACCCATCATACTCACTACACACATATTTTCTCATTTATTCTTATAATAACACTACAAAGTATTCATTATGACTATTACTGTAAATGTGCTGAATAAAAAGACTATGTCCAGTTGTTCACCATAGTATTCCCAGGACCTAGTATAATCCCAGCTCATGCTTAATGAATGCAATTGTGTGTGAGTGAATAATTGAAAGAATTAATCTCAATTTTACATTTGAGGAAATGAGGTTAGAGAAGTTTAGTCACTTTCCCAGGGTGACACAGCTAAGTAGCAAAATGAAGGCTCTAATCCAAATCTAATCCACATAGACCTTGGGCTATTAAGTGAGGAAAACTCACTTCTGGAGAGACCCTCACCACTGCCCTGGAAGTAGGAATTTCCTCAGTAAATAAAAATTTTCAGACAATAAAAATAAATTAATAGTGAAGAATTCAACTATACCCCAATAAGCAATTGGGATTGCTAGTCAGGCACATGGCCAGTGCTGAGAAGCAGGATAGGCACTAACCCATTCATACAAGTCTCTGTGTGCTATGCCAAGAGTTCATGAAGGGTTACTAAACCAGCATGGAAACCCTAGAACATGGAGAGGGTGTTTATGGTATAGCTGCCCTAGGCAGTTATGTCATGCGACTTGGCCATCTCACAACTAAAACCTCCAGCTGGAAAAGGTCCCAGGTATGTCCCACACACAGGTTTAAAGAGCAAAACAAGATGATCTTAGACTCGTTAAGAAGGCTGAACAACTTTAGCACTCCTAATACAAGAATTATCCACCATGTGAGACCTAAAACCATAAAATACATAGAAGAAAATATAGGCAATCCACTCCACGACATTGACCTCAGGGACCTATTTGGGGACTTGGCTACAATGGCAAAGAAAGCAAAGCAAAAATAAATAAATGGGACTACACCAAACTAAGAAGCAAAAGAAACTGTCATTAAAAGGAGAAAACATCCTATCAATGGGAGAAAATATTTACACATCATAGATCTGACAAAGGGTTAATGTCCAAGATTTGTAAAGAACTCATACAACTCAATAACAATAATAATAATGATAATTAATAATAATGACCCAATCAAAAAGTGGGCAGAATATCTGAATAGAATATTCTACAAAGAAGACATAAAGATGATCAACTGGCATATGAAATAATTCTCATTATCATTCATTATCAGGAAATGCAAATGAAGACCATGAGATAACATCTCACAAGTGTGAGAATGGCCCATATCAAAAGAGAAGAAACACATGTTGGTAAGGGTGTGAGGAAAAAGGAACCCTCATACACTGTTGGTGGGAATTTAGACTGATCCAGCCCCTATGAAAAAGAGCATGGAGACTTCTCAAAACATTAAACAAAGATTGTCATAAGATCCAGCAATTCCACTCATGAGTATCTAGCCAAAGAATACAAAAATACTAATTCAAAAAGATACAGGCACTACTACGTTCATTGTAGCACTACTGGCAATAGCCAAATTATGGAAACAACCTAAGTGCCCAATGATTACAGAATACTGCTCAGCTTCAGCTATATAAAAGAACTCTTGCCATTTGCAGGAACATATATGAAACTAGAGGGAATGCTAAGAAAAATAAGTTAGAAGGAGAAAGACAAATACTGGGTGATTTCATTCATATGGGGAATGTGAAGAAACAAAATAAAGGAACAGATAAAATCAAACCAAAACAAACCCTTGGAATCCAATTACAGAACCAAAGTTACCAGAGGGTTAGGAGGGGCCCAATGAACTGGGGTGGAGGTTCTCAGTACTTTGGTGGTTGGCGTGGTGTGGTCACATATATTTGAAGAAGTTGAACTTCTGCGCCTAAAGCTTACAGTGTTGTAAACCAACCTTACCTTAATAAAATTAATTAATTATAAAAGAATTGTCCACCAACTAATAAGCATTTCTTTAGCACTTATTTATATCTATATGTTAGATATTTAGGCAATAAAATAACCCTATTTTCTAAATCTGACAGCATGTGATTTGGCAAAATATTTTTCTAGCTTTGTTCACTTATTATATAAATAAGGATAAATTTACCAAATATAATTACATATTTAACAAATTATCCCTTACCTATATTATTGCAATAGCTTCATTACTAAACTCCCCAATTTTTCCTCTGCTTCCTCATGGTCTGTTCTCAATCTAATTTGGTAAAAAGAAACTTCTAAAAAGGAAATTATGTCAGCACTGTGTTCTAAACTTGACATAAGTTCCCTGTCTCACTTAAAGTAAAAGCTGAACTCTAAGGGCTGAAAAGGAACCCCACACATTCTGAGTACTCTCCTTCTCCCTCTGCTCTAACCACACTAGGTGCCTGGCTGCTCCCTGAACTTGCCCCACATATTCCACTGTTTGATTTCTTGATGCAATGAATGAAAAGAACAAAATCATCTTTATCAGGAAGAATTTTAAATATATGATATAGAGCTATAGAAGCCATTCTCTGAACTTAAAATTTAGTTGGGCTGACAAAATACTACATATTTTAAAAAATTAGATCAATGATTATGATCAATTGTTTAATTACATAATTACAACTGCCATTGTTAAAAAAAAATTATTTCATTAAAGAATTAAATAATACTGTGTGCTAAGTTGTATGCATGATAATACTAATGTTATATATGTGGAAAAAAGGAGAAAGATCCAGTAAATAAAAGATTAAAGATCATATAAATTTATTAAAGTAAATATAATATTATTAAATCATATACTTTAGAATTTATAGCAAGCTTTTACATATTTTTATTTTTTAAAGATATTTATTTATGCATACAAGAACCGGGGTGCAGGCCAGAGGTGTGGGGGGTGAGAGGATTCACCAGAGACAGAGTGGGGAGCAGAACAAGTGAAATACGCTGCTGAGGGGAGCAGCGGGCGAGACAAGAGAGGTCTGCTGCACCATGTGGGTCACCTCCCTGGCCAGGGATGGAACTTATGCTGCAGTAGCTGTGGAATGCTTCATAGTGCTGACGCTTAACCCCTTGCACCACCAGGGAGGCCCCACTTTTTTTTTTATTTTATCTTCACAAAGTCCTTTGAGATAAGTAAGGCATACTTTAGCACCCTATTTTATAGATGACATATCTAAGTGAAGAGAGTTTATATGATTTATCCAGAGAATACAACCTGGAAACAGTAGAGGTAAAATGCAATTCTCTTGATATCTAAATATTCATTCATTCATTCATTTATCCACCTATTCAACAAATATTTAAGTACCTACAACGTGCCAGACACTGTTTCAGGAATTTGGAAAACAGCAGGAATGAAACAAACAAAGCTCTACCCTCACCACAGGACTTATATGTCAGCATGGGAGAAAGACAATTATCATAACAGATAAGTAAATTACTGTGTACTGTATGTTGGACAAGTGCTATGGAAAAAGTAAACAGATGGGGGATTGCTAGATAGTGGAGGTGGTATTAAATAGACTGGTCAAAGAAGGTCTCATCATTAAAGTAAATTTAAAAAATTTATTTTAATAAATTTCATTAAGTTTTAATTTACAAGTTTAATATTTTTACTGAGTGGTTCTGCAAGTTTTGGCTGATGCAAATAACCATAAAACACTACCATAGTCAAGATATGAAATAGTTCTATTATTCAAAAATAAAATTGCATACTCCTTTGTAGTCAGCCTTGCCCTCCTAACTCAGATTCTGGCAACAAATGATGTGATTTCTGACCCAAGAGCCTTGCCTTTCCCAATATGTCCTATAAATGGAATTAAGCCGAATTCAGTCTTATGAACCTGGCTTCTTTACTTAGTGAACAGCATTGGAAATTCATCCATTGTGTATGTTTGTACCTAACTGTGAAAATATTGGTTATGTTTGAATGGACAATTCACCAGGTGAAGAACATTTGGCGACTACAGAGGTTTCCAGTCTTAGACTATCAAAAACAAAGCCAATATAAACATGTGCCTGCAGGATTTTTTGTGTGAATGTAAATTTTCATTTCACTTGCTTAAATATCTAGGAATCAGATTTACTTTTACCATTCAAAGAAATTATTAGTTTCCCAAAGTAACTACGTTTTTTCTTTCAGAGTCCCAGTTGCTTGGCATCCTGGTGAAAACTTGGTATTATCAGATAAAAAATGTGTATTTAATTTACATTTCCCTAATGACTAAAGATGCTGAACACAACACCTTTTTCATGTGCACATTTGCCGTTAGTATAGCATTTATTATGATTTTTCTTTGATTTCTTTCACAGTTCATGCACACTTTTTTTGCCAATTTTTTCCCACTGAGTTGTTTATTTTTTTATGATTGAGTTTTGAGAGTTCTTTATAAATTCTGGGTACAAGTCTTTTATCAGATGTTATCTATAAGAATTTTCTCTCAGTTTATAACTCATTTTGTCATTTTAACAGTGTCTTTTCAAGAAAAGTTCTAAATACTGAAAAGTTCTAAATATTTTTCTTTAATGATTATGCTTATGCCTTCAAAGTTATAACTTAGAAGTCAATCTTAGAAATCTTGCTTATCCCAAGGTCACAAATATGTTTTCTTTTAAAATTGTTGTTCACTGGGCCTCCCTGGTGGCGCAGCGGTTGAGCATTGTGTTGCGAAGCTGCCCACAGCCTCTGCAGCCTCAGTTCAATCCCCGGCCACCGGGCGAGGGTCCCACATGGTGCGTAGACCTCTCCTGCCACCCGCTGCTCCCCTCCGCAGTGTACTTCGGTCCTTCTGCCTGCTCTGCTCCCCACTCTGGCTCTGGTGAATTCTCTGACCCTCCCGTGCTTCTGACTGTACCCAGTGCTTGTATAAATAAATAAAATAAAATCTTTAAAAAAAATAAATAAAACCGTTACTCACTTAGGTTTGATATTTAAGTCTGCCATTCATTTTTAGGTTATTTTTTATATGGAACAAAGTATGAATCAAAGGTATTCTGTTCCTTTTTTTCCCTTTTCTTTCTTATTTTTGCATATGGATATCTAATCATCTCATCATCATGTGAAAAGATTATCTCTCTTCAATGAGCTTTGGTACCTGTGTTGAAAATTAACTGGCTTTTTAAGTATGGGTGAATTTTTGGATTTTCTACTCTATTCCATTGTTCTAAGAGGCAACCCTCTTGCCAATGGGACACTTTCTTGAAGTCAATCAATATGAGTTTTCCAATTGTGTTTTTTTTTTTTTTCAAATTGTTTGCCTAGTCTAGTTTATTTGTCCTTACATATAAATTTTAGAGCCAACTTGCCATTTCTACCAAAAAATATGTATTCGAATTTTTATTCAGCTCTTGCTGAATCTTTTCAATTTGGGGAAAATTGAAAACATTATTAAGTCTTGGAAGACTAGAGTACATGAATATGGATAACCTCATTTATTATGATTTTTCTTTGATTTCTTTCACTAGTATTTCATAGTTTTTAACACACATAGTGTACATATATTTTAGAATTTTACCGAAGAATTTCATGATTTTAGTGTACTAAATACTTACAAATGTACATACTTATACATCCCAGCTCTTGAAATACTTATAAATATACTTTTAGTTTCAATTATTTACTAGTATATAGAAATATGACTTGTATACTGACTTTATAATTGGGACTCTGACAAACTGATTTATTATTTATTAGGTTTTTTGTAGATTTTTTTTATTTTTATACAGTGACATTCATATCATCTGCAATTAAATTTTATTTTCTCTTTTCCACCTAAAACTTTATTGCATTGACTAGTGTTTCCACTAAGATGCTTAATGTGAATGGTGGCATTCCCGGTCCCAATTTTAAAGGGCAAGCAGTCAGTCTTTACCATTGCGTAAGTGCTAGCTGTGAGGATTTTCTATACCCCTGCTATCAGACTTAGAAAGTTCCCTTTTAGCTAAGAAATTTTTATTAAAATGAACTCTGAATTTCATTAAATGCTTTTTCTGTATCTGTATTGAAATGATAATATAGTTTGTCTTCTGTCTTTTGATATGATACATTGCCTTGATTGGTTTTTGAATGTTCAATCAGCCTGGCATTCCCAGGATAAATCCCAATTGGTCATAATATTATACTTTAATACATCATTAAATGATTTGCCAAAACTTTTTAAAGAACATAATCTCTTACATTCATAATAAATATTAATCTACATTTTTCTTTTCTTTATAGTGTCTTCGTTAGTTTTCACATAAGCATAATGGAATTCTCATAGAATGAGTTAGGAAGCATTCCCTCCTTTTCAATTTTCTTCCATGTATAAGTTCAGGTAGAATTGTTATTTCTTCCTTAAATGTTTGGTAGAATTCACCAGTAAAGTCATCTGGGCATGAAATTTTCTCTTTTTTTTTTCTTTCTTCCTTTTTTTTGTTAAAAAAATTTACATGGTTTGATCATATTACGAGGCATTGAAACAGCTGGGCAAATCATTATCTGCATGATGAGGCAGGTGTTTTCTCCTTTATTTCTTTGAGTTACTGGAGCAACTTGTCAGAAGAGAGAGAGAGAACTTTTGCATTACTTATGTATTAATAAGGTATGCACTGGTACAACACAAACTTCTCCTGTCAGATGCAACTGGTCTAATGTCCAAACATCATGAACAATAGCTCACTGGCAGCAGGGCACTGTGCCCAATCCCACTGCATTTCTCCTTGTTTGTGTATGACATTTGGAGGATCTGGAGGAGTGTGAACAGTATTGGAACTGGAGGCAGGAGGAAAGCACATGGGTAGCTGGTTGGAAGGAGATGTGTATAGCAATCCTGAACATATATTTGGACAAACCCCAGCTTCATTGATGTTCTTTAGTAGGAACATCTGATGGACTCCTACAATGGGGTCTTCATTGGCCTTGAGGTAGCCAACAACCATGCTAATGATGTAACCATTCTTATCTGGCATGGACTGATAGTACACGCTGGATTTTCTGGAACAGAAGGCTAGACAATTTCTCCACAATGGCAGCTTTCCCCTGGAATTGCTGTCCTTCCCAAATAATGCACGACACATCAAATTAAGTTGCTCTGAGATGGGCTCTATAGTTATTAAATAACTGGTGGTAATGTTGAATGAAGCGGGATCCATCCTCTTCTTAATTGGTGTGTCTCCCATTCTGGAATGTCACCAGCTTCATGGAGACCCAAGGGGCTGGCCACGGTAGCAGCAGTAGCCATAAGCTAGCATTGTCTGAGACCTCCTTTTCTCTGCCTTCCCTTACTGCTTTGTTGCTATAAGGCTATTCAGATTAGTCATCTATTTTTTAGTTAACTTTAGTAGCTGGTTGTCTTTTAAGAAATTTGTCCATTTCATCTAAATTGTTGAAACTATTGGTATAACACTGTTTATATTTCCTTACTATACTTTTAAGTTCAGTAGATTCTGTGATGTGTCCTCTCCATTCCTGATATTGAAAATTTATGTGGGCCTCCCTGGTGGCACGAGGGGTTAAGTTTCAGCACTATGAAGCTATTGGCCGCCACTGTAGCATAACTTCGATCCCTGGCCAGGGAGCTGACCCACATGGCACAGCAGACCTCTCCTGTCTCACCTGCTGCTCCCCTCAGCAGTCAATTCACCTATTCAGTCAATTCACCTATTCTGCTTTCCACTCTGTCTCTGGTGAATCCTCTCACACACACCCCCCACACCTCTGGCCTACATGCCAGCTTTTGTATGCATAAATAAATGAAATAATTTTTTTTAAAAGAAAATTTGTGTCAGCGCTCTCCCTTTATTTCCCTAATTAGTCTAAGTAAAGGTTTTATAGTACTATTGATATTCTCCAAGAACTGGAATCTGATTTCACTGTTTTTTCCATTTTTATTTTCATTGACTTAATCTCTTATCTTTATTACCTCCTTTCTTCCTCTTAGCTTGGGTGCAATTTGCTCTTCTTTATTTCTAGTTTCTAAAAGTTTGAGTTCAGGTAATTGATTTGTCACCTTTCTTCTCATAGAAATTTTAGTGTTATTCTTTTCCTCTAAACACCTGTTTATCTGCAACTCACAAATTTTGATATATTGGTTTTTTATTTCAATTCAGTGCAAAATACTTTCTTTTTTTGTGTAGACTTATTTATTTATGCATACAAGAGCTGGGGTGCAGGCCAGAGATACAGGGGGTGGAGTGAGAGGACTCAGCAGAGACAGAGTGGGGAACAGAACAGGCAGACTGACTGAAATACACTGCTGAGGGGAGCAGTGGGCAAAACAGGAAAGGTCTGCTTCGCCATGTGGGTTTCTCTCTGGCTG
Organism: Talpa europaea; assembly: GCF_964194135.1. Lineage (NCBI taxonomy): Eukaryota > Metazoa > Chordata > Mammalia > Eulipotyphla > Talpidae > Talpa > Talpa europaea. The sequence goes on from NC_140076.1 coordinate 80,110,613, forward strand.
GCCAGGGATCGAACTCATGCTGCAGAGGCTGTGGATTGCTTCATAGTGCGGTGCTTAACCCGTTGCACCACCAGGGAGGCCCTCAATGCAAAATAATTTCTTATTTCCTTTTTCAGTTGTTCTTCAACCCATAAGTTATTTTGAAGCATTTTCTGTTTGTTTGTTGATTGGTTTCTGAACATATGAGTGTTCCCAGATATTTTTCTATTATTTTATCATTTAATTCCACTGTGTTCAGCTAACTTACTCTGCAGGATCTGAAACATTTAACTTTATTGAGTTGTGTTATGTGGTCCAGAATTTATTCTATTTTGAAAAATGTTCGATGTGCACTTGAAAAGAATGTGTATTCTGCTGCTGGTAAGTATTCCATAAGTGTCACATAGGTCAAGTTGTTTGATACAAGTGTTCTTCAAGACTTCTATACCCTTACTGGCTTTTGATTTGTTTTATCAATTACTGAAGGAGAAGTTTTAAAATCCTTACCATAAATGGCTATTCTTGCAGTTCTTTGTGGTTTGGTTTATATAACACTAAGCATTGCAATGTCCTTTTGATTAATTTACTCTGCTCGGGTTTCCTCTTCTGTCCTATAGCCTGGAAGTTCTAAGTTTTAAGTCATGGAAGTTCTAATACTCTATTTCCCCAGTGTTCCATGTTGCCCAATGGGTGAAACATTTTGGTTTTTATTTTTACTGAATTTTAACTGACTAAAAGTGAAAATCTTGATGGCAGCAATTTTGCATATACTTAAGGAAGATGTGAGAGCTATAGCTGTGAAGGCGCACACCAAAGAGGAAACCAGGAGAAGGGAGCAAACCAAGCAAGGAGGCCAGTGTGGCTAGAGCAAAGACAGCGAGGAGTGTAGCAAGAGATGAAGCCAAGGATCTTTCAGTTCACCTCAGCAAAAACAACTCAAAGACTCTGCAAAGAATAAATCTGGTTACCAGAGGGAACAGAGGGGAAAGAGGAAGGGATAGGATTTTGGCACAGGAAATTTGGAAAGAGTAAAGCCATCCCTGGCTTACTATGAACAAGATAGGAGCCACTGCAGGATGTTAAGCAGAGGAATAACATGCTCAGACTTCTGTTTTAAAATGTTTATGCTGTCTACAGTACATAAACCATAAAAGGGTAGGATAGAAGCAGGCATATCAGTGAGGAGCTATAAATACTAGAAATTAATTATGAAAGTTGGACCAGGATGACAGCAGTGGAGATGGTGAAAACTGTACAGATTCTGATTATATTTACAGATAGAATCAACAGGTTTGCTGCAGAGAATGAAAGAAATCAAGAGCAACCTGCTATTATTTACATTATAGTGCATCCTATTTCTCATTTGATACATTTTCTCCTTTTCCTTTTCTAATAGTCCAGCACATATGAATTCCTGTGATATGAATTCCTGACATATTTTTTAGTCAGTTGTTTACATATCTACATAAATTTGGGTTATATTTTTATACCTCTATATGTGCATATACTTCACTCACCTTCCTCCAGATTTCCTATGCTAATGCCCTATTCCTTCCTCGTTCCCCTCTGTTCCCTCTGGTAACCAGATTTATTCTTTGCAGAGTCTTTTGAATTGTTTGTGCTATGCTTTTGTAGTACATGTTTTTTTGTTATTTATATTCCACAGATAAGTGAAATCATCAAATAACTGCTTTTCACTTTCTGATTTATTTCACTTAACATAATCACCCAGGGCCTCCCTGGTGGCACAGAGATTAAAGACACAGTGCTGTCAAGCTTATCACCAGCCACTACAGCATGAATTCGATCCCCTGCTGGTCAGGGAGAAACTCACATTGAGCAGCAGACCTCTCCTGTCTTGCCCACTGCTCCCCTCAGCAGTGTATTTCAGTAGATCTGCCTGTTCTGCTCCCCACTCTGTCTGGTGAATCCTCTCACCTCCATCACCTTTGGTCTACACCCCAGTTCTTGTATGCATAAATAATTAAAAAAAAAAAGAACATAATCACCCAAGATGCATCCATTTTATCCCCAAAGGCACTATTTCATCTTTTTAAATAGTTGTATAGTATTCCATTGAATATATATTCCACAATTTTTTCAGTTGTCTGTCATTGGGCACTTAAGTTGGCTCTATGACTTGTTAATTGTCGATAGTGTTGCCATGAACATAGGAGTACATAAACCTTTTCATATTAGTGTTTTAATATTCTTTGGGTAAATATCTAACAGTGGTATTGCTGGATGATATGGTATTTTTCATTTTTATTTTTTAAATGATATCTTCGTATCATTTTCCGTAGAGGCTGCATCAAATTACATTTCCCCCAATAGTAGATGAGTGTTCCTCTTTCTCTACATCCTTGCCAACATTTGTTAGTTTAATTCTTTTTTTAATATGGGCTATTCTCACGTAAATGAGGTGATATCTCATTTTGGTTTTGATTAGCATTTCCCCTATAATAAATACTGTTGAACAATTTTTCATGTGCTTGTAGTCCATCTAAATGTTTTCTTCAGAAAAGTGTCTATTTAGATATTTTGCCCATTTTTTGATTGGATAATTTGGGGTTTTCTTTGTTGTTGTTGGGTTGTATAAGTACTTTATATAATTTTTTTCCTTAAAGATTTATTTTTTACTTATGCAAACAAGAACTGGGGTGTAAGTCAGAGGTGTGGAGGGTGAGAGGATCACCAGAGAGAGTGGAGAGCAGAACAGGCAGATGTACTGAAATACACTGTTGAGGGGAGCAGCGGGCAAGAGAGGAGAGGTCTTCTGCATTATGTGGGTTGCTCCCTGGTGGGCCGGGGATTAAACTTGCTGTAGTGGCTGGCAGTAGCTTGATAGCGCTGGTTTTTTTGTTTGTTTGTTTGTTTTTGTGTGTGTGTTTTTAAAGATTTATTTATACAAGCACTGGGTACAGTCAGAAGCGCAGGAGTGTGAGAGAATTCACCAGAGCCAGAACAGGGAACAGAACAGGCAGACTGACGAAGTACACTGCTGAGGGGAGTAGGGGGCGACAGGAGAGGTCTGCATGCCATGTGGGACCCTCGCCTGGTGGCGCTGCAGAGGCTGAGGGCGGCTTTGCAACCCATCACTCAACAGCTCAACTGCTGTGCCACACCACCAGGGAGGCCCAATAGCATTGTTTTTAACCCCTGCACCACCAGGGAGGCCCAGTACTTTACATACTTTTAAAATGAATCTCTTGTCAAATATATGATGTGCAAATATTTTCTGCCAATCTGCATGTTGCCTTTTTGTTTTTGTGATAGTTTCTTTTGAGGTACAAAAGTTTTTTAGTTTGATGTTGCACTACTTATTTAATTTTGGTTTCCTTTGCTATTGGGGTTGTATTCCCAAATACATCTTCGTGATTGATATCTATTAGTCTATCTCCTATGCTTTCTTTTAAGTATCTTATGGTTTTAGGTCTTATATCTAAATATTTTAATCCATTTTGAATAAATTATTGTAATGGAGTTAAGTTTTTATTTTGGCATGTGTATATTTCTTGGGTATAAGTCCCATATTAAAGCATATGGAACTCTCTTCTCAACTTGCTAAGGGTTGAAGTGCAGTCCTCTGTCACAGGATTGGTGCTCTAACATAGGTTAGAGTAGCCAACCTCTGGGTTTCATAGGGTGGGGGCCTCAGAACTTATGTTTAAATTAATATACAGAAGGCCCTCCCTCACTACCATTCTAAAAATAGAGATACAAACTGCCTTATCACTAACAATGATGCTTGACGAATAGCTCAGCCTAAGTCCCAGATTGCTGGGTTGTAGAACAAATAGGTGAGGAAACCAGTCCTACAACAGGCAGTATATGAACTTGGTTGGTATGTACCTGACTCAACTTGTCTCTGGCTTTACATAAAGAACTAAATTGGTTTTGGCTTTGCTATTGATGAACCCCAACCATTGGCTATCTTGAGCAGCTCAGGGAACAAAGTAACAGTTAAACTTGGTAAGTCAGTTTTACATTTAGGTAGAAGAAGGTTCTAAAGTTGCACAAAATATACATCAGTCAGCAAATGTCTGCCTGACACTTAAACCAATCTGAACCACTCAGAACTACTTACCAATCAGAATTCTATGGAGTGGGAAGACAGGAGGCAGCAGAGAAGTCCATAAATCCATAATCCATTAGGTCTCTGGCTTATGAAAGAGAAGACACAGAAAGATTTTTCTCGATACAAAATGCACAAAGAATCTATGGACTCAAGATCTGGGAAGAGTAAGTCTTTCTGTGAGGATGAGGTGGCTAATAACCATTGACAACTAAGAAGGGGCTTCCAGGGGCTAGAGTATAATGAAAGGGAGAAAGACTGTAGATTAGAAAAGATAAATACACCATAAATACGCCATATGGTATGTATACACCATATACACCATAAACACACCATACACCATTCACAGAGTGAATGGAAGAGAATGAAGATATTCTATGCACCCTGCAGGTAAAACTAGGGCCTGTGCTTTAAGCCACTGCTGCAAAAATACATGGATATGATCTTAGAATTGTATCTCCACATGACAGAATTTGTATCATCATCATCATCATCACCATAAATAACCTAAATATTATTGGCACTAAAATTATCTTTAATCAAGGTGACCCACCAGCCAACTGAGCCAGAGCCAAGATCCTCTTCCAAGTAGAACAACCATAGGCCAATTTGTACAGTATTAGATGCCCAGTGAAGCTGATGAATCTCACATAAAATGTATGACACATGACTTTAGTTACCAGAACAAAACCGGTAAGAGTGACATTCACAATGATGATATAGTCCACAAAACACAGAAAATAAGAGTATTTCAATCAAATGGCAAAAAAAATATTTTTAGTAAAAATTAGCAAATTCTCTCTTCTCTTAAATAGTCTCTTCCAGTTCTATCCATGTTGCCACACATGGCAAAAGTTTATCTTTTGTATTGCTGAATAGTATTCCATTGTCACACCTATGAGGAAAAACCTATATTGTGGGAAAAAAAACAAGGTACATCATTAATATAAATAAGTATATAAAAAAAGCAATCTCTACCACTTATTGACTGTTTTATTCACTTGACTTAATTCTTTTCTGTTTGAAGAAAACAGAACCTTTGAAGAAAACTTCCCAGATTTACAAAGATATTAAGTAATATAACTAGGGAGTAGATGAGGCAGGATTCCAACCCAGATTTGTCAGATTTATTATGCACTTAATCACTGAACTAAACAAGTTTGCTTTAAATTTTGTTTTAGTTTTTAGGGAGAAATCAAGAAACATAATCCTTCAGGAGTTCTACTCTGTATCTGTACAGAATTCTTCCAGATGGATAAGTCTTAGGAAATGGGAATGAGAAAGGCCCTGGTAGGAGTTCATGTTGGAGAGATCCTCCTCTTATAGCAAAGGTCCCAGGTCCCACTCTCCGTGGATAAACCTGCCTCTCAAACTACACCCATCTTAGACATGAGTGGGATGTCATCTCTGAACATCTTAAAAAGCTAAGTATTGGTCTCCCTAGGCTAGGGTGGATCCTCAGGTTGCAGATTCTGCTTCACATGTCTTTAACCTGCATAAAACTAGAAACTGTGGGTGGGGCAATTGGATTAGAGAACATTATCAATCCCTAAGACCTTAGTCACCTTGTAATAGTCATATAAAATAATTACTCTATTTGCCCTTGCTATTATCTTGCTAAGCTCATGATCTAGTGTCCCTAATTCAAGACATCAATTCTTATAGAAGAAATCCTTCCACTGAAGAAGTGAGACCCTGCAGATATGGTTTTCCAGATTAGAGTCCAAATGTTCAGAGCTTATTTGGGTATTCTGAATAGTTCCAGGACACCCAAACTCAGAAGCATAATTGGTGCCATAGGCAAGGAATTAGTACATAGGTGGAGAGACTTTAATTACAATAAGTAAAATAAACACAATTGATTTTTAAAGGGAAAACAAATGAAATTACCATAGATAATGGCAAAAATCAATAAAGGTAATTAATACAAAATTAATAAGATCTAAATCTGATAGCAAAAACTCATAGAGGTCCTGGATTAATTTTTCCATAGTTATACTCAAAAGTGGCATCAGAGGCTGCACAAGAGAAAAACTTTGTCAATATTCTCTTAACACAGAAGGCATGAAAAATCAGCTTTATTGGGTATTGCTAAGTATGTTTGTCCCTAGTTAAAATTGACAATGCATTTAGGATAGATGTATATTCATATTTATACATTTGTGTATGTGTGTATATGCATGCAAAATGCATCCTGGGTAATCCTAAAGAGATAATCCTCAGTATCCTTTCAAATAGGAATGCAGCAAGATCTTTGAAATGGAGTAATGGAAATTTCCAGGCTCAAAATTAATCCCAAACCAATATAATTTCATTGAAGACACAGGGCCTTCCATGTGATTGACCTTTAATAATGTATATTCACTCTGTATGGAGAGAGAGAGAGAGAGAGAGAGAGAGAGAGAGAGAGAGAGAGAGAGAGAAAGTCTTCAACAATTTTCCTGCTACCCAAGCCCAGGGTCAAGCTTCACTACATATCTAGCTTCATTACACTGTTTTCACACAGTCTGGACTGCCTCACCTGGGGCTTACTTGCAATGGTAGGCAAGCAGTGCTGAGATGGACTGCCAAACCATTGGAAGTATATGTCCAGGAAAAAAAGGCCATAGAAAGTCCTCAAAAAATGCTGATGAAGTAAAATTAATTTCTGAGAATCACTAGTTGAAGAAATAAGTTTGGTTACTTTAAATTCATACTTAACAATGACTTTCCCCTCCCCTTTAAAAATACCTTATAAATTATTCTTTTATTTACCAAAATTGGTTCTAAATGCTTATGAATGATTCCAATATTTTCACCTACCAAATGACATTCAATAGGATGTAAGATTCTGAAGGCTCTAAAAGAAGTGTGCCACCCAGCTTTTTTAGCCTAAACTATAGCCTTTCAGGAAAATTCCTTTGTAAAAATTCCACACTGTTTAAAAAAAAAAAATCACCCACCTTACTTAACAATCATACTTTGGAAATTATCAAAACACAAATCTAGATTCTAGCCTCAGTCATCTTCATCCAGTTGGTACATTTCCAAATCCTTCAGGGAACAATCTCTTCTCTGGTATTCACTACAGGTTATTGTTATTGTGGCCACCCGGACCTTTTAGTGTCTTGAGACCCAGCCTTCAGAAGTGGCCCTGAATAGATTTCATCTGGTGATCCCAGATGATACATCTCAGATCTGTACACACATCATGGAAGCCCCATACCACAGCTTGAACACTGCAGGCTACTCTTTGGATACTCTTTCTCTAGTCCATGGATTCTGAGATATCAAGAATGATACAGCAAAATTAGATGGAATCTTGTAATGGGAGCATTCTCAGCTGGTGTATTGAGTGGTTCCATCCTTTCCATGTACTTTTCACAGTAGAAAAAAAAAAGAAAGAAACATTTAAGGCAAGTTTCCAAAGTCCAAAACTTCTGGCCTCTGATTTCACCGAGGCATAGAGACTGCCAAGAAGCAACAGTTAAGAATCATCTCCAGGAACCATCACACCCAAAACCTACTGATAACCTCAACTAATCAGTTTAATCCTAGAAATAAGGAGGAAAGAAAATAAAATATGTTAAATTCTTATCAGATGCTAATATTATCCTAATATTATCTCATCTATGTCCCACATGTCTGACATTATCCTGACATTTCCTCACAGGTGTGGAAATAGAGACTCAGATTTAGAAACTTGCCCAAGGTATTACAGGTAGTGTAAGTTGGAGCTGTGATACAAAAACAGTCCTTCTTACTGAAAAGTCAACATTCTTCCTACAGAATCATACTATGAGAACAGTTCTCTAAACTGCCTTCAGAGAAAACGAGACACATATATACAGGTGTCCCTGGATCAATTCCAGGTATCATCTCTGAGTTCATTGAGAAACCCCAAAACAGGGGTTACTCAGAGTCTCAGCACAGAGAAAATATCTGATTTTTTTAAAGATTTATTTATTTATTTATTTATACAAGCACTGGGTATAGTCAGAAACGTGGGAGGGTGAGAGAATTCACCAGAGCCAGAGCGGGGAGCAGAACAGGTAGACTGACGAAGTACACTGCTGAGGGGAGCAGAGGGTGGCAGGAGAGGTCTGCGCGCCTAAAATATTTGATTCTTATGCAGACACAGATCTACTTTGGTCTGAAAGCAAGTACTTTAGGAATTCCCTTTGGACATGATGGGAAGTTAAAGCAAACTACTTTAATTTGAAGAAGGCATCCCTTAAAGAGAATGAGGCATGGAAACAAAATTAAGCTGACATTCAGTAGAAAAATAAAAACTAGGATTTTTACAGGAACAAGTAAAGCTGTTTTTAACATTTTAAGATATAGCGTCCCCCTCGATATAATCCAGTGATTAATAGTCATAAATATCACCAAAATGGACTTAAAATCAAAGAGCTTAGTAGTTGCTGAGAACCCTGAGCACAGTGGATATAGAATAAGCAGAGGTTGACAAGATGAGCAGAAGAGAGCAAGAAGGAGGCCCAGACCCAGAGAAATGGAGTGGCTGAGACTGTGTCCCTGCTCTGGTCTCCAGGTCTCCCCCTCATTGGACTGAGTGGCCTTGCAGAAGCCAAGCAGGCAAAGTCTCTGCAGGTGTCAACAAATTGATCGTTAGAAACCATCACTTCCATATGGTAGCACCATAACTGTGCGCCAGATTTTGAGCTGAAATGTTCTGGCATGTGTCTATTTGTACCCTGACACTAATAATGCTTTGTGGTTATTATAGAGGGAAAACTGAGCAATTGAGAAGAAAACTTAAGGTCTCACACTGTAACAACTAAAAGTTAGTTGTACAACTCTGTGAATAGACTAAAAACCACCTTTAAAGGTATACTTTAAAAGACTGAATTTTCTGGTAGGGGAATCATTATCTCAATAAAATTACTTCTTTTAAAGAATTATTGCCTGTTTAATAATTTATAATGCTTTTGACAGAGAAGTAGTCTTTCTGCCTTCAAAGATCTACTGTTGCCTCCTAATTTAGTTTTATCAAATATGATTGAGTGCTCCTATGTAGAAAACCTTGTGCTAGATGTTATAAAATAGTTCTTAAAAGGTGCTGGTAATAATTATATAGTTGTTATTATTATACAGTATATTATTATACTATATATGTATATATAGTATACATAATTATACACTTCTTATATGCCAGGTAGATACTAAGCAATTTCACACTTTAAGTAACCTCTACCGGGTGGTGGATGTTATTATTCCTATTACAAAAATTGGGAAACTTAGGAACACAGCCAGTGAAAGACAGAACAGAGCTTTGAACTCAAGTCTCCTTAACTCCCACATCTATGCTTGTATCTACTATACTAAACCAGTTAGGAAAAGAAGCAGATTCTGAACACAAAGAGTAATCAGTGAAATTCTGAGAACTGGCAAGTCATAGAAACAGTTTCAAAGTTGTAAACAGAATCCATTAGTTGCAGAAGAAGTGCAGCTTTCAAAATCAGCTTTCTGAATGGATCTCAGTAGGTTATCTCAGGGTCTGAAAGTCCTCCAGACACAACAGCCATTGCAACAAAACAAGCATAACAAATGCACACACATGACAATGACCATGCCATCCAAAGGGCAACATGACGTCTGCTCCAGGACCTCCTGACTGTAAGAGCAATGGCTATATCTCAGTGGTATACCCACTAACATTAGGTGAACACTCACTCATTCTAAATGTTTTCTAAGTTCTGGGTACTGTCTAGATGATGGGATGAATAAGATATGATGGGTCCTTGAAGGAGCACCCGAATAGGAATTATGCTGTCACTTTCTCGCTGTGATTTTAAACAAATTATTAAATTTCTCTGTTTTTTTTCTCATCTGTAAAATAATAATGACAACAACACCGACCTTATTCTATTTTGAAGAATAGGTAAGTATATAAAATCATCATTTGAGGAGATTGTAAGCACTTGATGATAACTGCTCCTCTCATCTCCTGCTGATGAAGTACAGCAAAGCTGATTCTCTCTGCCTGGTTCAGCTCTCTGATTATTTCTCCTTCCCTCAGGTATTATATCTGACATACTTTATGTATATAAATGACATTTTCTCAAGGGTCCAGGCCCAAAGCTACCTGATCGCAGGATAGGTAGAGGCTGGAAGAAACCCACTTTAATTTCCTCCTAAATACTTTCGAAAACACTAATGATATGAATAACCTATTGATATACTTTTATAGACTAGAAAGGAGCCTCATAGAGTCAAAGATATGCTTCTTTCCTTCCTGGCTGACAGCACTCCCTGTGTTTCTCTTTTCATGTTTTGTGTGTTTGGGTGGGAATGACACTCCTGTTAACAGTGCATAATCTTTGCATAATAGGTACATGTAGTAGATATACAGAGGTAGTATGTATGTGTGTGTGGGTACACACGTGTATAACATGTATGTGTTAGTATAAATGTATGTTTATATGTATGTATGTGTAAAAATACATGATATATTCTAGTATAATGATTAAGAGAAAGAACATTATGATAGATATGGGTTCAAATACCTATTCCTCCAGCTATGAGCTGTGTCACCTTAGAGGGGATTCTAATGCTCTCTGAACCTGTTTCTTCATCCGTAAAATGGGATAAACAATAAAAATCTCAGAGAAATGTTTTGAATATTAATGAGATGCTCAGTGAAAAGTATTCAGCACAATATCTAGCACAAAGTAAATTCTCAAAAAATGGTAGTGGTGGGCCAGGCTCATTTTCAATTAAATAAGAATTTATAGCATGTCTTTCAAGTGTCTTGCACTGTGCTACTTTTTGTGGGTACAACATAAAGGGAATGAATAACATGACTCCTCTAAAACAGTCTCTGCTTTTAACAAGTTTATGACCCCGAAAAAAAATATCCTCCAATATGTCCTCATATTGGAAGGAGGGCCGGTACCAGCCTTTCTGCAATCAACTCAAAAATAGAATGTGAAGAAGTAGGAAGGTAAACACGAGGAAATGAATCAGTTCATCCCACAGAGGGCAGCACCCACAAACAAGGGCAGCTATATAAGGGCCACTATTTCAATCCATTGTCACCCTGCAAGCTGCATCAGGCTTTATCCTACTTGTTCCTTTGGTGAACCAGGTGAGAACAAATTCATCCAGCTACATTTATGGATACTTAATTGGTTGTTGTCCATGGCAGGAATCCAGGAGTCTGAGCTAAGGCAGAGTTAATATATATTTGGCCTTTGATTTTTGTTTCTTTCTTTTTCATTTTGTTTGTGTATTTGTTTGGTTAGCTTAGTTTATTCTGGAATCTCTTTAGAACAAGTTCATCATTGCAGAGAAGACTAAAGCAATTAGAAGTTTTCCTTCTTCTGGGTGAATCCACAGTCTCCTCTTAGTCTTAATATGCATGCATCTTTTCTGTGTTTTCCAGCATGAATAGGGAGAGGTCAGCCCTATCCTTGTACACTATCACTATCCTTGTATAGCACCAGTTCCCAAAGCTCCAAACTTTAATCATCCACTAGTCAAACGATTGCCTGTATTGCTAAGCATTTTCCTCTGGTTAATGAGGAGAACAGTAAATTCCTGAGCACTGATGAGATCTGCATCACCATGCTTCTAAAGAAATAGTGCTGGCACACTCTGCTTATTTCTTATTTGCTGAAGGTCTTAACAGCACAGTTTAACTTCTAGCACCCAGAGGGGAAGTAGGTATGCATGATAGAAGGTCCATCACTTGTGACTCAAGAAAAGCAGTGCAACAAGTGAGAGAGACTAGGGAGTATATCTGGGTGATTCTGAAACTTTGGAAGCTTCAGAACACCAAAGTACACAAAGCATGGAGACATTTTACATAGACTATATTCACCCAGGACATGATGATCTGAGGTCTAGTCCCAGTTTGACTGGCAACATACCATCACTTGGTTTTAGGAAAGTAACTCAAAGTTAACAAAATTTATTCCCACAGTGTAGATGTTGTATCATCCCTGACCCATCCTCACTTGTTGAGGTATTTTAGGTTTAAAAGGGACAAGAGATTTAAAAATCTCTTGATTTAAAAATCTCTTGATGACTAATATTAAAATCAGAATTTCTTATAAATTAAAGGAAAAAAGTGAATAATAAGATCTTCTTTATTTATCTCTTCAGATTCTCTTAAACTTGCAAAAAGATGACCAACCTCTTGAGAAGTGTTGTCACTGTCATAGATGTCTTCTACTCATATACCAACCAAGATGGAGAATGTGGCACACTGAGCAAGGATGAGCTAAAGGAACTTCTGGAAAAAGAGTTTCGTCCAATTCTGAAGGTAAGAACCATGTGCTGCAAAGGTTCAGTGCTTCTAATGTTATATTACACAAGATTAGGTAAAAAGTGCACAGTCTCAATGGTCTTTGAGAAAACTCTATAAGCAGTGTGTTTGGGACACTGGAAAGTCTATTGAGACAGTATTGATTTTTAGAAAGGAAAATGTTTTTCCCTTACTTTCCTGTGCACTTCCATCATGTAGACTCCAGAATTTTTCATGCCCTCAGGCTTCCCCTTCTGAAAAAAACAGAACATAAATTTTTGCTAAGACATAAATAAATCGCTCTGTCAAAAAAAGGAAGAAAACATAAATATAGGACTCAATTATTAAGTTAAAAATTCTACATCCTAACATAGTATATGCATGTAATGTTTGATATTTGCATAAAACTGAAATATAGCAGATATTGAAATTGTTTTTTTCTTACTCCTTTCTAAAAGCCATAACTGAGTGTATAATCTTCTAGTTCAGCTTCTCTTCTTGGAGTCTTATTTTTTATTTGCTCTTCACATGTGCTGGGTTGCATTAGCTCCCTTCATCTAAAGTAATCCTTGATAGAATGAAAAACACCTAAAGTCAGACACCCACAGTTCCACAGATGAGGTGAGTGTGTGAGCAAAGCTGATAAGTTCTTCTTTGGTGTATTACTTGCACACAGAACCCAGATGATCCAGATACAGTGGATGTCATCATGCATTTGCTGGATCGAGATCATGACCGAAGACTGGACTTTACCGAGTTTCTTCTGATGGTATTCAAGCTAGCTATGGCTTGCAACAAGGTTCTCAGCAAAGAATACTGCAAAGCTTCAGGGTCAAAGAAGCGTAGACGTGGTCACCGACACCGAGAGCAAGAAAGTGAAACAGAAGAGGAAGAAGAGGATACATCAGGACAACAATCAGGTTACAGATACTCAAGTTGGCGTGAAGGAGAGGAGCATGGTTATAGTTCTGAGGGCTCAAGGGGGACTGTGAAACATAGACGTGGATCTGTCTCCAGGAGGCTGGGAAGACAAGGTGGTTTATCTAGCTCAGGTAACCAAGAGGGAGCTGAGAAAAGGCGCCGTGGGTCTAGCTCTGGTCACTCATGGAGTAGTAGCAAAGAAAGACATGATTCCACCTCTGGAGAACTGGAGGGGGAAAAAAACAAGTCCCGTAGCCCTTCTAGGGGCTCTGGGGAGGATTATGAATATGGATCTAAAAGTGAGGGGAAGAAAGGTAATGGTGGTCTATCACAAGGATTGGAGGTTAGTAGACATGAATCAAACTCTACTCAGTCAAGAAAGAGTGGAGGAAAAAAGTCTGAATCTAGCTCTAGTGTTTCAAGTGACAGTGAAAGGCAAAGCCATGCATGTGGCTCCAGCAATTCAGGGGGCTGTGGAAGTCCACAAAATGCTTCTAGTTCTTGTCAGACAGGTAGATTTGGAGGACAAGGAAATCAATCTAACTGCACCTATTCAGGCTGTCAGTCAGGAAGTAGTGGAGGACAAGGTCATGGTTGTATCTCAGGAAGTCAGTCCTGTGGTTATCATCAACATAAGCCTAGCTCATGTAGTCAGTCTTCTAGCTCGAGGGGATGTGGATCTAGAGCATGTAGTCAACCTCAGAACTATGGAGGACAACAAGGAACAGGTTCTTGTTGTGGACAATATGGGTCTGGAGCAAGTCAGTCTTCCAGTTCTGGTCAACATGAGTCTGGTTCCTGTGGACACTCTAATCCAAAAAGGTCTGGTTCTAAATGTTGCCAACATGGGTCTGGATCAGGTCATCCCTCTTGCTGTGGCCAACATGGGTCTGGATCAGGTCAGTCCTCTTCCTGTGGCCAACATGGGTCTGGATCAGGTCAGTCCTCTTCCTGTGGCCAACATGGGTCTGGATCAGGTCAACATGAATCTGGGTCGGGTCAGTCCTCTAGCTCTAGACAACATGGGTCTGGCTCAGGTCAATCCTCTGGTTCTAGTCAAGAGACAAGGTCAGGTCAGTCCTCTGGTGCTGGTCAACATGGGTCTGGATCAGGTCAACATGAATCTGGGTCGGGTCAGTCCTCTAGCTCTAGACAACATGGGTCTGGCTCAGGTCAATCCTCTGGTTCTAGTCAAGAGACAAGGTCAGGTCAGTCCTCTGGTGCTGGTCAACATGGGTCTGGCTCAGGTAAACATGAATCTGGCTCAGGTCAATCCTCTGGTTCTAGACAACATAGATCTAGCTCAGGTCAATCCTCTGGATCTAGACAACATGGGTCTGGCTCAGGTCAGTCCTCTGGTTCTAGTGAAGGGTCCAGCTCAGGTCAGTCCTCTGGTGGTAGTCAACATGGGTCTGGTACAAGTCAACATGAATCTGGCTCAGGTCAGTCCTCTGGCTCTAGACAACATGGGTCTGGGTCAGGTCATTCATCTGGTTCTAGAGAAGGGTCCAGCTCAGGACAAGCCTCTGGCTCTAGACAGCATGGATCTGGCTCAGGGCAATCCTCTGGCTCTAGACAACATGGATCTGGTTCAGGTCATTCCTCTGGTTCTAGTGAAGGGTCCAGCTCAGGTCAGCCCTCTGGCTCTAGACAACATGGGTCTGGCTCAAGTCAGTCCTCTGGTTCTAGTGAAGGGTCCAGCTCAGGTCAGTCCTCTGGTGGTAGTCAACATGGGTCTGGTACAAGTCAACATGAATCTGGCTCAGGTCAGTCCTCTGGCTCTAGACAACATGGATCTGGCTCAGGTCAGTCCTCTGGCTCTAGACAACATGGGTCTGGGTCAGGTCATTCATCCGGTTCTAGAGAGGGGTCCAGCTCAGGACAGGCCTCTGGCTCTAGACAGCATGGATCTGGCTCAGGGCAATCCTCTGGCTCTAGACAACATGGATCTGGCTCAGGTCATTCCTCTGGTTCTAGTGAAGGGTCCAGCTCAGGTCAGTCATCTGGTGTTAGTCAACACGGGTCTGGCTCAAGAGAACATAAATCTGGCTCAGGTCAGTCCTCTGGGTCTAAACAACATGGATCTGGCTCAAGTGAATCTTCTGGCTCTAGACAACATAGGTATGGGTCAGGCCAGTCTTCTGGTGCTGACCCACAAGGGTCTGGCTCAGGTCAGTCCTCTGGAATTGGCCAACATGGGTCAAGCTCTAGTCAGTCCTCTGGTATCAGACAACATGGATATGGCTCTGGTCAAACTTCTGGCACTAGAGAACATCAGTCTAGTTCAGGGAAGTCCTCTGATATTAAACAACAGGAAATAAACTCAGGTCAATCCACTAGTAATAGACAACATGAGTCTGGTTCAGGTAATTTGCCTAGTTTGGATCAAAATGGCTGTAGCTCAAGTCAATCCTCGGGGTATAGTCCAAACAGTACTGCACCAGGTCAGTCCTCAAAGTCTAGACAACATAGATCAGGAGATACTACGAGATATTCCCAATCTACTCACGGACAACACATACATACAGGATCCAGACCAAGTGAAAGAAGAGAATCCACTCACAGTGAGGGGCATTCTGGAGTATCACAGAGAAACTCAGGATCCACTCATGGCCATGGAGGAACTCAGCAGAGAGAATCAGTTTCAAAAAGTAGAGGGAGACAGGGAACTACACATGGACAGTCAGGAGATGCAACTAGACATACCCAGTCTGGCCAAGGACAATCTACAAAATCAAGGTCCAGTAGTGGAAGAAGGGGATCTAGTCAAAGTGAGTCAAGTGACAGTGAAAGTCACTCAGGAGTACCTCAGAGACACACAAGTTCTAACCATGGGCATACAAGATCTCAGCAGGGAGAATCAGGATCGACAGGTAGAGGGAGACAAGGAACTACAAATGAACTGTCAGGAGATAAAACTAGACATGCCCATTCTGGTCATGAATTATCCAGAAAATCAGGGTCTACTAGTGGAAAAAGGGGATCTAGTGAAAGTCGGTCAAGTGACAATGAAAGGCATTCAGGAGTCTCTCAGAGACACTCAGGATCAACACAGGGCCATGCAGAAATTCAGCATAGAGAATCAGGATTGACAGGCAGAGGGACAGCAGGAATCACACATGGACAGTCAGGAGATATCAGAGGGAATGCACAGTCTGGCCATGGACAACCTACACACTCAGGGTCCAGTACAAGTGGAAGAAAGGCATCCAGTCACAACGAGTCTAGTGACAGTGAGGGGCTATCAGACGTCTCCCAGAGGCACTCAGGCTCCACACATGGCCAAACAGGATCTCAGCAGGGAGAGTCAGGATCACCAGGTAGCAGCAGGCACAGAATCACTCATGGACAAGCAGGAGATACAGCTAGACAGGCCCAGTCCAGTCATGGACAGTCTGCAAAATCAGGGTCCAGAGGTGGAAGAAGGGCATCTAGTCAAAGTGAGTCAAGTGACAGTGAAACACACTCGGGAGTCTCTCAGAGACACTCAGGTTCCACTCGTGGACAAGCAGGATCTCAGCAGGGAGAGTCAGGATCCACAGTAAAAGGAAGACAGGGAACCACTCATGCACAATCAGGAGATACCACAGGGCATACACAGTCTGGCCATGGACAATCGACACACTCGGGGTCCAGTACAACTGCAAGTAGAGGTTCTACTCCTAGCCAAGCCAGGGACAGTCAGAGGCACTCAGGAAGCTCCCAAACACAGTCAGGAACTACTCATGGCCATTCTGGAACTCAACATGGAGAGTCAGGTTCCACAGCTAAAGGAAGACAGGGAGTTCATGGACAGTCAGGAGATACCACTAGACACTCCCAATCTACTCATGGGCAAACCACACATTCAGGATCCAGTAGTAGAAGAAGGTCATCCAGTCACAGCGAGTCTAGTGACAGTGAGGGACATTCTGGAGTCTCACCGAGACACTCAGGATCTTCCCATGGCCATTCAGGATCTCAGCAGAGTGAGTCAGGATCAACAGGTCACGGGAGACATACAAGCAGTCATGGACAAGCAGGTGACACAACTAGCCATGCCCAGTCTGGTCATGGACAATCTACAAAATCAGGGTCCAGAGGTGGAAGAAGGGCATCTAGTCAAAGTGAGACAAGTGACAGTGAAACACACTCAGGTGTCGCTCAGAAACACTCAGGTTCCACTCGTGGACATGCAGGATCTCAGCAGGGAGAGTCAGGATCAAGTGGTAGAGGGAGACAGGGCACTACTCATGGACAGTCAGGAGATACAACTAGACACTCACAATCTACTCATGGGCAAACCACACATTCAGGGTCCAGTACAAGTGGTAGAAAGGCACCCAGTCACAGCGAGTCTAGTGACAGTGAGGGGCATTCTGGAGTCTCACAGAGACACTCAGGATCTACTCGTGGCCATACAGGATCTCAGCATGGAGAATCAGGATCAAGTGGTAGAGGGAGACAGGGCACTACTCATGGACAGTCAGGAGATACAACTAGACACTCACAATCTACTCATGGGCAAACCACACATTCAGGATCCAGTAGTGGGAGAAGGTCATCCAGTCACAGCGAGTCTAGTGACAGTGAGGGACATTCTGGAGTCTCACAGAGACACTCAGGATCTTCCCATGGACATGCTGGATCTCAGCAGAGTGAGTCAGGATCAACAGGTCATGGGAGACATACAAGCAGTCATGGACAAGCAGGTGACACAACTAGCCAAGAACAGTCTGGCCATGGACAATCTACAAAATCAGGGTCCAGAGGTGGAAGAAGGTCATCTAGTCAGAGTGAGTCAAGTGACAGTGAAACACACTCAGGTGTCGCTCAGAGACACTCAGGTTCCACCCAAAGCCATTCTGGATCTCAACATGGAGAATCAGGATCAAGTGGTAGAGGGAGACAGGGCACTACTCATGGACAGTCAGGAGATACAACTAGACACTCACAATCTACTTGTGGACAGAGCACACATTCAGGGTCCAGTACAAGTGGTAGAAAGGCACCCAGTCACAGCGAGTCTAGTGACAGTGAGGGGCATTCTGGAGTCTCACAGAGACACTCAGGATCCACTCGTGGCCATGCAGGATCTCAGCAGGGAGAATTAGGATCGACAGGCAGCGGTAGACATACAACTACTCATGGACAAGTAGGGGACACAACTGGCCATGGCCAGTCTGGTCATGGACAAGCCACTAAATCTGGGTCCAGTAGTGGAAGAAAGGCATCTAGTCAAAGTGAATCAAGTGACAGTGAGAGGCACTCGGGAGTCTCTCAGAGACACTCAGGTTCCACTAGTGGCCATGCAGGATCTCAGCAGGGACAGTCAGGATCCACAGTAAAAGGAAGACAGGGAATCACTCATGGACAATCAGGAGATACCACAGGGCATGCACAGTCTGGCCATGGACAATCTACACACGCGGGGTCCAGTACAACTGCAAGTAGAGGTTCTACTCCTAGCCAAGCCAGGGACAGTCAGAGGCACTCAGGAAGCTCCCAAACACAGTCAGGAACTACTCATGGCCATTCTGGATCTCAACATGGAGAGTCGGGTACCATAGCAAAAGGAAGACAGGGAGCTCATGGACAGTCTGGAGATACCACTAGACACTCCCAATCTACTCATGGGCAAACCACACATTCAGGATCCAGTAGTGGAAGAAGGACATCTAGTCACAGCGAGTCTAGTGACAGTGAGGGATATTCTGGAGTCTCACAGAGACACTCAGGATCTTCCCATGGCCATTCAGGATCTCAGCAGAGTGAGTCAGGATCAGCAGGTCACGGGAGACATACAAGCAGTCATCAACAAGCAGGTGACACAACTAGCCATGCCCAGTCTGGTCATGGACAATCTACAAAATCAGGGTCCAGAGGTGGAAGAAGGGCATCTAGTCAAAGTGAGTCAAGTGACAGTGAAACGCACTCAGGAGTCTCTCAGAGACACTCAGGTTCCACTCGTGGACATGCAGGATCTCAGCAGGGAGAGTCAGGATCAAGTGGTAGAGGGAGACAGGGCACTACTCATGGACAGTCAGGAGATACAACTAGACACTCACAATCTACTCATGGGCAAACCACACATTCAGGATCCAGTAGTGGGAGAAAGTCATCCATTCACAGCGAGTCTAGTGACAGTGAGGGACATTCTGGAGTCTCACAGAGACACTCAGGAACTTCCCATAGACATGCTGGATCTCAGCAGAGTGAGTCAGGATCAAAAGTTCATGGGAGACATACAAGCAGTCATGGACAAGCAGGTGACACAACTAGCCAAGCACAGTCTGGCCATGGACAAGCTACAAAATCAGGGTCCAGAGGTGGAAGAAGGGCATCTAGTCAAAGTGAGTCAAGTGACAGTGAAACACACTCAGGTGTCTCTCAGAGACACTCAGGTTCCACCCAAAGCCATTCTGGATCTCAACATGGAGAATCAGGATCAAGTGGTAGAGGGAGACAGGGCACTACTCATGGACAGTCAGGAGATACAACTAGACACTCACAATCTACTTGTGGACAGAGCACACATTCAGGGTCCAGTACAAGTGGTAGAGTGTCACCCAGTCACAGCGAGTCTAGTGACAGTGAGAGGCATTCTGGAGTCTCACAGAGACACTCAGGATCCACTCTTGGCCATGCAGGATCTCAGCAGGGAGAATCAGGATTGACAGGCAGCGGTAGACATACAACTACTCATGGACAAGCAGGGGACACAACTGGCCATGCCCGGTCTGGTCATGGACAATCCACAAAATCTGGGTCCAGTAGTGGAAGAAAGGCATCTAGTCAAAGTGACTCAAGTGACAGTGAGAGGCACTCGGGAGTCTCTCAGAGACACTCAGGTTCCACTAGTGGCCATGCAGGATCTCAGCAGGGACAGTCAGGATCCACAGTAAAAGGAAGACAGGGAACCACTCATGGAGATACCACAGGGCATGCACAGTCTGGCCATGGACAATCTACACATGCGGGGTCCAGTACAACTGCAAGTAGAGGTTCTACTCCTAGCCAAGCCAGGGACAGTCAGAGGCACTCAAGAGGCTCTCAGACACAGTCAGGAACTACTCATGGCCATTCTGGATCTCAACATGGAGAGTCAGGTTCCACAGCAAAAGGAAGACAGGGAGCTCATGGACAGTCAGGAGATACCACTAGACACTCCCAATCTACTCATGGGCAAACCACACATTCAGGATCCAGTAGTGGAAGAAGGTCATCCAGTTACAACGAGTCTAGTGACAGTGAGGGACATTCTGGAGTCTCACAGAGACACTCAGCATCTTCCCATGGCCATGTGGGATCTCAGCAGAGCGAGTCAGGATCAACAGGTCACGGGAGACATACAAGTAGTCATGGACAAGCAGGTGACACAACTAGCCATGCCCAGTCTGGTCATGGACAAGCCACTAAATCTGGGTCCAGTAGTACAAGAAACAGATCTAGTCAAAGTGAGTCAAGTGACACTGCAAGGCACTCAGGAGTCTCTCAGAGACGCTCAGGTTCCACTCGTGGACATGCAGGATCTCAGCAGGGAGAGTCAGGATCAAGTGGTAGAGGGAGACAGGGCACTACTCATGTACAGTCAGGAGATACAACTAGACACTCACAATCTACTCATGGACAGAGCACACATTCAGGGTCCAGTACAAGTGGTAGAAAGGCACCCAGTCACAGCGAGTCTAGTGACAGTGAGGGGCATTCTGGAGTCTCACAGAGACACTCAGGATCCACTCTTGGCCATGCAGGATCTCAGCAGGGAGAATCAGGATCGACAGGCAGCGGTAGACATACAACTACTCATGGACAAGCAGGGGACACAGCTGGCCATGCCCAGTCTGGTCATGGACAATCCACAAAATCTGGGTCCAGTAGTGGAAGAAAGGCATCTAGTCAAAGTGAATCAAGTGACAGTGAGAGGCAGTCGGGAGTCTCTCAGAGACACTCAGGTTCCACTCGTGGCCATGCAGGATCTCAACAGGGACAGTCAGGATCCACAGTAAAAGGAAGACAGGGAACCACTCATGGACAATCAGGAGATACCACAGGGCATGCACAGTCTGGCCATGGACAGTCTACACACGCGGGGTCCAGTACAACTGCAAGTAGAGGTTCTACTCCTAGCCAAGCCAGGGACAGTCAGAGGTACTCAAGAGGCTCTCAGACACAGTCAGGAACTACTCATGGCCATTCTGGATCTCAACATGGAGAGTCAGGTTCCACAGCAAAAGGAAGACAGGGAGCTCATGGACAGTCAGGAGATACCACTAGACACTCCCAATCTACTCATGGGCAAACCACACATTCAGGATCCAGTAGTGGAAGAAGGTCATCCAGTCACAGTGAGTCTAGTGAAAGTGAGGGACATTCTGGAGTCTCACCGAGACACTCAGGATCTTCCCATGGCCATTCAGGATCTCAGCAGAGTGAGTCAGGATCAACAGGTCATGGGAGACATACAAGCAGTCATGGACAAGCAGGTGACACAACTAGCCATGCCCAGTCTGGTCATGGACAATCTACAAAATCAGGGTCCAGAGGTGGAAGAAGGGCATCTTGTCAAAGTGAGTCAAGTGACAGTGAAACGCACTCGGGAGTCTCTCAGAGACACTCAGGTTCCACTCGTGGACAAGCAGGATCTCAGCAGGGACAGTCAGGATCTACAGTAAAAGGAAGACAGGGAACCACTCATGCACAATCAGGAGATACCACAGGGTATGCACAGTCTGGCCATGGACAATCTACACACGCGGGGTCCAGTACAACTGCAAGTAGAGGTTCTACTCCTAGCCAAGCCAGGGACAGTCAGAGGTACTCAAGAGGCTCTCAGACACAGTCAGGAACTACTCATGGCCATTCTGGATCTCAACATGGAGAGTCAGGTTCCACAGCAAAAGGAAGACAGCGAGCTCATGGACAGTCAGGAGATACCACTAGACATTCCCAATCAACTCATGGGCAAACCACACATTCAGGATCCAGTAGTGGAAGAAGGTCATCCAGTCACAGCGAGTCTAGTGACAGTGAGGGACATTCTGGAGTCTCACAGAGACACTCAGAATCTTCCCATGGCCATGTGGGATCTCAGCAGAGCGAGTCAGGATCAACAGGTCACGGGAGACATACAAGCAGTCATGGACAAGCAGGTGACACAACTAGCCATGCCCAGTCTGGTCATGGACAAGCCACTAAATCTGGGTCCAGTAGTACAAGAAACGGATCTAGTCAAAGTGAGTCAAGTGACACTGCAAGGCACTCAGGAGTCTCTCAGAGACACTCAGGTTCTACTCGTGGACATGCAGGATCTCAGCAGGGAGAGTCAGGATCAAGTGGTAGAGGGAGACAGGGCACTACTCATGGACAGTCAGGAGATACAACTAGACACTCACAATCTACTCATGGGCAAACCACACATTCAGGATCCAGTAGTGGGAGAAAGTCATCCATTCACAGCGAGTCTAGTGACAGTGAGGGACATTCTGGAGTCTCACAGAGACACTCAGGAACTTCCCATGGACATGCTGGATCTCAGCAGAGTGAGTCAGGATCAAAAAGTCATGGGAGATATACAAGCAGTCATGGACAAGCAGGTGATACAACTAGCCAAGCACAGTCTGGCCACGGACAAGCTACAAAATCAGGGTCCAGAGGTGGAAGAAGGGCTTCTAGTCAAAGTGAGTCAAGTGACAGTGAAACACACTCAGGTGTCTCTCAGAGACACTCAGGTTCCACCCAAAGCCATTCTGGATCTCAACATGGAGAATCAGGATCAAGTGGTAGAGGGAGACAGGGCACTACTCATGGACAGTCAGGAGATACAACTAGACACTCACAATCTACTTGTGGACAGAGCACACATTCAGGGTCCAGTACAAGTGGTAGAAAGGCACCCAGTCACAGAGAGTCTAGTGACAGTGAGGGGCATTCTGGAGTCTCACAGAGACACTCAGGATCCACTCTTGGCCATGCAGGATCTCAGCAGGGAGAATCAGGATCGATAGGCAGTGGTAGACATACAACTACTCATGGACAAGCAGGGGACACAACTGGCCATGCCCGGTCTGATCATGGACAATCTACAAAATCTGGGTCCAGTAGTGGAAGAAAGGCATCTAGTCAAAGTGCCTCAGGTGACAGTGAGAGGCACTCGGGAGTCTCTCAGAGACACTCAGGTTCCACTAGTAGCCATGCAGGATCTCAGCAGGGACAGTCAGGATCCACAGTAAAAGGAAGACAGGGAACCACTCATGGAGATACCACAGGGCATGCACAGTCTGGCCATGGACAATCTACACACGCGGGGTCCAGTACAACTGCAAGTAGAGGTTCTACTCCTAGCCAAGCCAGGGACAGTCAGAGGCACTCAAGAGGCTCTCAGACACAGTCAGGAACTACTCATGGCCATTCTGGATCTCAACATGGAGAGTCAGGTTCCACAGCAAAAGGAAGACAGCGAGCTCATGGACAGTCAGGGGATATCACTAGACACTCCCAATCTACTCATGGGCAAACCACACATTCAGGATCCACTAGTGGAAGAAGGTCATCCAGTCACAGCGAGTCTAGTGACAGTGAGGGACATTCTGGAGTCTCACAGAGACACTCAGCATCTTCCCATGGCCATGTGGGATCTCAGCAGAGCGAGTCAGGATCAACAGGTCACGGGAGACATACAAGCAGTCATGGACAAGCAGGTGACACAACTAGCCATGCCCAGTCTGGTCATGGACAAGCCACTAAATCTGGGTCCAGTAGTACAAGAAACAGATCTAGTCAAAGTGAGTCAAGTGACACTGCAAGGCACTCAGGAGTCTCTCAGAGGCAATCAGTACATACTCATAGCCATGCAGGATCTCAGCAAGGAGAATCAGTTTCTACAGGTCATGGGAGACATGGATCCACTCATGGACACTCAGGTCATGCAGGTCCATCTGGTCATGGACAAAACACACAGTCAGTTTCTAGTAGAAGTGGAAGAAGTGGATCTACTCAGAGTGAATCCAGTGACAGTGGAGAACACACAGGAATATCACATAGAATCCCTGAATCCTCTCATGAATATGCTGGAGCTGGACATGGAATATCATCATCAAGTGGTAGAGGTAGACAGTTATCTACTCATGGACAATCAGCATCAGGCAGAACAGAGGATCATGCATCTAGACATACACAACTCTCAATGGATCACAGAAGGACAGAGTCAAGGAGCAATTATGACCAGTCTCAAATTGGTCATTCTCAGTCACAGGTTATTGGAACTCACAAACATAGCTCTGGTCAAGCTTGGAAACATGGCAGTTATGGACGTGCAGAATATGACTATGGTCAGCATGGTTATAGACCTTCTGGTGGCAGCAGAACCAGTAGTCGCAATTCAAGTCCTTTGAGTTCAAAAGACAGTTCTGTATACGAAAATGTTTCTAGATATGGACTGTCAGTTTCTAGCTCAGAGCATACTTTATCAGATGCTCAAAGTACAGGAAGACATGGTTTGAGTCATGGACAATCAGAGATAGGTCATGAGCAGTCATACGGTTCCCAAAATCAGTCTGCTTCTAATATATCTAGAAACCAAGGATCTAGTCATGGGCATTCAAGAATAACTCATGAACAGTCAAATGACTCCCATGTTCAATCTAGAAAGCAGAGTTTCCCTCATAGCCAGTCACAGAACCATTCTGTGTCTGCCCATATTCAAGCCATATCAATTCAAGGTCCTTCAGAATCTAATTCTACTAGATATCAGGGATTCCATTGTGATAGTAAAGGAAATTCAGAGGATTGGGGAAAACAGATTCATGAACAATCAATATTTAGACCTGAGCAGTCAGATTTTAATATAACCGGTATATATGAACCTAGCCATGAGCATTTGGGATGTATCAGTAGATATAGTCAGGATGTGGATGACAAGCAGATAAGAGACTCTTATACCAGAAGTTACCATGAAAGGGAGAAAATAGACTCGGGATTTGATTACATGGATAGCAATACCCCACTCTATGAATATTTTCTAGAACAAAGGAGTTATTACTTTGAATAATCACTTGAAGCCAATAGTAACTAATCCATCCAAAAAGAAATGATATATGAAACATGAAATTAAGATATTTAACATGATCCTTACTTTTTTTTTTTGGTGTAGGGGTATGTCTGTTCTTTCACTTTAACTGTAATATTTTATTCATTTTGTTTGGTGCAGTTTCTTGTAAGGCTCCATAATCACTGAGGTCTTTGGTTAGAAAACAGTAAATGAAGAAGTCAATAACATTTGGGGCTATATTCAGAACTATATGATTTGGTGCTCTGGAATAAACTGAGCAATTTTTAAAAATTTATGAGACTCAAATTTTGAACTTTCCAGATTTTTGTTTTAATTGATTATTGATAAATCTATCCAGAGAGCTTCAGACATGATTTAGGAGCCAACCAAAATTTCTGTAATAACATTGCAATGCATTCCATGTCCTGAACAAAGAATGTTTTAGTCATTGGAAATTCAGAATATTTGCATCACTTTTGCCACCGCTGACATTCTGTTCTACTACTTTTGAATTTATTAACATGATCTCCTGGATATAGGATCCAGCAAATTGTATTGCATACAAATTGATAATAAACTTTTCATCAAAGTATAGTATCTCTTTTCTTTCATCCTCACAAACATATATATATTTATATATATATATATGGGAGTCAGTGGCATTTCTCTATTCTACCTAGATGACCACCTAGATGACAGTGAAACACTGAGATACCAGTAATAGAGTTCAAGGCAGGCAAAATTCAGTTACATCTGATCTTTCCCACAATCAAATCACTGCCCAAAGCATATACATCAATAAATGATTTATACTGATGAATTGACCTCAGATGTTTTGGTCAAATATGATCATCACAGTAATTTTTATCAAACATAACCTAAATGTCTATTTCCTGAGACAACACCAATCTGGAAATTAGAGTTACGCACCATGGACTTTCTCTGTTGAAAATATTAATTGTGGGGCCTCCCTAGTGGTGCAAGGGGTTAAGCACAGCACTGTGAAGCAATCCACAGCCTCTGCAGCATAAGTTGGATCTCCGGCCAGCCATGGAGGTGACTCACAAGGCGCAGCAGACTTCTCCTGTTTCACCCACTGCTCCCCTCAGCAGTGTATTTCAGTCAGCCTGCCTGTTCTGTTCCCCGCTCTGCCTCTAGTGAATCCTCTCACCCCCGACACCTCTGGCCTGCACCCCAGTTCTTGTATGCATAAATAAATAAATATTAAAAAAATATTTGAAATACCCCTACTAATGGAAATTAATAAAAAAGGAGGCTAATGGGTCCTAAAGTTTCTAGCCAAAGAAAAATCATTTAAAATTCCTCTCTAAGAGGAAAAAATACATGAGTTTATTATGAATAACAAGAAACATAAGAAAGAGTATAAAATATGTAGAAGAGATGCAAACTTTACTACTATAAAAGAAAGTTCACTTCTATAAAACCCAAAGCAAATGTCCAGGATGTCAGAACTAATAGGGACTTCAAAGATTATACACTCAATTTATAGACTAAAAGAAAAGACTCCACTCAACACACATTTAATCTAATCAAAATAGGTAATTCCCTAAATCAGAAATTGGTACTCCACCATTCTCTTTTCTGAAAGCTCAAGCTACTCTTCTTCTACCCTCACTTTTGGAACTCATACTAAAGAGAAATCCAGCAAAGTTGCTCAAGATCACAAGTCCCTATTGGTTGAAGAAGATTTTATATCCCAGACTGCTAAGATCCTCAATAATTTATTTTAATCAATTTGAGGCAACTATTTCTTAAAAGTTATACCAAAAGTATTCAAAATAATCCAATACTTACATAATCCTCTTCTAAAACAAAAAGAAAGAAAGAAAAAAGTGAGACAGTAGGTATATTTTTCAAAGAAAAATATTAGAAGTAGGGGTGCACCCATATAGAACTCCAATGAACAGTTGAACTTCTTAGATGCTATTCTGCTAGGAAAAGAAATGAGCCATGGGGTATGTACAATCAAGATTTCCCTTCTACCACCACCTATATACCAGTATCCTATAGATGATATATCTCTGTGCCAAAGAATAACAATGTCAAAGCATTCTTTTCGGCATACTATACTGTTAGGGAAGGCACATGGCACTTAGGAGGAACTATGCATTACCAAATTTAGAGACACAAAGATAAATTTTTCTTCCAAACTTTACAGACAAAGATAACCTTTAGATATAGGAAATTGAAGGTCAGTTTGTACCAGACACACTGCCCGCACTGGCTGCTTTGTTGGAGAATAGTTTCCCATTTTACAAGTGCTTTTGATAATCAGAAAGAACTTTCTAAAATAATACCATATGTTGGATGCAACCTGTGTTGCACACTGTTCCTCTCTAATATTATTTTTTTTGCATTAATGAAGGGCTGCTAACAAGATTAGACTCTGGAATCTATTTTACCATATTTGGTGAGTACAGTAAGAGGAAGTGAAGTTCTGCTTATAAATAGAAAGGTATACCAAAAGGAAGAGTTTAAAAGTGCTCTCTTTGTATTATGAATCATCAAAAACAAGGAACTAAAGAATTTGCAAGGGAAGTGTGTACATTTTTTTTTTAAAGATTTATTTATACAAGCACTGGGTACAGTCAGAGGCGCGGGAAGATGAGAGAATTCACCAGAGCCAGAGCAGAGAGTAGAACAGGCAGAGTGACAAAGTACACTGCTGAGGGGAGCAGCGGGTGGCGGGAGTGATCTGTGCACCATGTGGGACCCTTGCCCAGTGGCCGGGGATTGAACTGGCACTGCAGAGGCTGTGGGCAGCTTTGCAACCCACCGCTCAACCGCTGTGCCACCGGGGAGGCCCGAAGTGTGTACATTTCTAAAAATTATTTTGATATGTTAAATTGTCTTAGATTTCTGATTGCTTTATTTCTCCATGATATACATTGATGAAAACCTGTGTCCTCCTACTATATATGATGAGTATAATAATTAGGAAAAGGATGAAATGGAATATCACCCTCTGGTTCCCAATCATTTCTTATGTATTTCTGGCTTTAATTTCTGGCTTATGTATTTCTGGCTTTAATTTTAATTTTAATCCCAAATTTCTGTGGGATTAAACTTTTAAGGTTTTAAAATTTTAAGAACTCAGATACCAACACACACAGAGTGCTCTGAACATAAAGATATTACTGTGAGACTCCTTTAGGACAAGGAAGGAGAAAACTGAGTTTCAGTTTACTTTTGTTACTTGACATAATATAAATCATTGATTATTTGTGTTATTTATTCCACTGTGTTTTAAGGGAAGAAAAGTAAAATTTATTGAAAGTCTACTTACTATGTTTCAAATGCTTTTACTACAACAATGCTGCAAATCAGAAATCATCCATACTGGTACTGGAACAAAAACAGACACAAAGACCAATAGAATTGAATAGAAAACCCAGAAATAAGCCCACATAATTATGGACAACGAATCTTTGACAGAAGAGCAAAGAATATGCAATGGAACAAGGACAGTTTTTAATACATGTTGCTGGGAAAATCGGACTGCTATATGCAAAAGAATGAAGCTAGACTACTACCTCACACCATGAACAAAAACCAACTCAAAATAGATGAAAGACCTGAATGTAAGACCTGAAACCATAAAATATATAGAAGAAAGTATAGGCAAAATACTATACGACATACATCTCAGTAATACCTTTAAAGACACATCCCCCCAAAGCAAAGAAAGTGAAAGAAAAGATATACAATTAGGATTACATCAAACTAAAAAGCTTCTGTACAGCAAAACAGACACTAACCAAAACAAATAGAAACCCTACTGATTGGGAGAAAATTTTTGCACACAATATAACTGATAAGGGAGTGATCGCAAAAATCTACAAAGAACACACACAACTCAACAAAAACAAAGTAAACAATCCAGTCAAAAAATGGGCAGAAGAGCTAAGAAGACACTTCTCCAAAGAGGATATCCAAATAGCCAACAGATACATGCAAAAATGTTCAATATCATGTATAGTCAGATAAATGAAAATCAAAACCACAATAAGATACCACCTTACACCAGTGAGAATGGCACACATTAAAAGCCAGGCAACAAAAAAACGGCGAGGATGCAGAGAAAAGGGAACTCTCCTACACTGTTGCTGGGAATGCAAACTGGTCCAACAACTATGGAAAGCTGTGTGGAGGTTTCTCAGTCTACTAAAAATGGAGCTTCCATGTGACCAAGCAAGTCCACTCCTAGGAATCTACCCAAAGGGCACAAAAACATTAATTCAAAGATACCTGCACCCCTATGTTTATTGCAGCACTATTTACAATAGGTAAGATATGGAAACAACCCAAATGTCCAAAAATAGATGATCAGATCAAGAAGATGTGGTATAAATACACAATTTCAGTAGTCAAAAAACATAAATATCATGCCATTTGCAGTAACATGGTTGGAGCCAGAAGGGATAATGCTCAGTGAAATAAGCCAGAAGGAAAAAGAAAAGTGATTTCACTTGTAGGAGGCATATAGGGGAACCAAATAAGGGATTGGTGGGGAAATAATAATAAAAACAACAAAATTAGCAGGCAACCATAAATCAGAGACATTCTGTGAGGGAGGGGGAGGAAAAGGAACCAAAAGAGGGGGAGAGAAGAGCAGAAGGGGGAGAGAAGAGCAGAAGGGACTATGCTTCACAAGGGAACTATGGCTCAAGGGTGAATTTGTGGTGGGAATATTATGGGGACTACACCTGAAAGGAGAAAGCATACAAGCACATTGTACAAAAATGAATGATGATGTAAAAGATATAAATTTTAAAAAGGAAAAAAATAAAACAACAGCACAAAAATATCCATACTTAGAGGGGACAGACCATGATTGAGACACTCTTTACTCCTGAGAGTATCACCTAACAGTTAACCAGAAGGAAACTACTTCCAGAGAGTCCCATGGCTTTGGGAGAATCCTTGACTTCAGAAATCAACACAAGATTGTTACAGAGAAAGGAGACAGAGAAGGGAATCAGGCTTTATTGAAAAAAATATGGTGGAGAGATATGGCTGGAGATTTCTGTGTAGGGCAGGGATATACATACTTGTGTTCCTCATAGATCAGTCAGGAGCCAGGGGGAGGGGAGAGCTAAATGATGTAGAAGGAAACACCCTTGACTAAGGGGAAATGTGTAGAGGAGCTGGATCCCCAGTAAAAAGAACAAGAGTGTACGCTGGATTGTACTTACCTCTTCACCCCTTTGGACTGGTACTGACATGGTGAAATGTACTGGCAGTGCACAGACAGCAGTCTCAGGTCTGCTGAGTGTTATCAGTCATTCCACAAATACACTCCAGGCCTTCGCTAACTCCAAGCTTATTCACACCAGTGGCTGGACTCCTACATGTCCCACCCATACTCTCTGAGACAGAAACTAGAAAATCAAGTTTCAGGACCTACAGAAGCCAGCAAAGGACAAAACAACAACAACAAAACCTAAAATAAAACCACAGCACAACCTTCTAACTTCATGTTTAGAGAAATTAAAAAAAAAATAGGGAAATTTAATGCAACAAAATGATTAGACAAGAAAAAGCAACATATATCAACTTGAAAACTAAAATGAATATGATATTACAAGGAGAAAAAAACTCTCCAAAAGTCACAAAGAGATGGAAGATTTTATCTAACTAGAGTTCTAAAGTGCTATTAGAAAAGAAAAGAGATGGGGAGGATGGAGAGCACAGAAAAGCAAATCAAAGTATACAAGCAGACTTTGTAAAACTCATCAAGGAGATACAACAAAATTCAGAAAAGCAAATCAACAAAATGAGAAATAAAATTACTGAACAGAAAGTATAAGTTGAAGCTTTAAATAAAAAAATAACAGAGATTCATAATTCTAAAAGTTCAATAAATAAGTGTAATGGTGGGTGTAGTGTAGCAACAAACATCTGAAGAGGTGTGAACCTATTCCTCTGGACCATATGGAGTGTTGTAAACGAATGTTACCCCAATTAAAAAAAAGGAAAATAAATATAGTTTGATCAGTAATAGTACATTATTATTGAAGAAGTTAGATTATTTTCTCAATATTCCCAAGAACAATTTTCAAATAAACCATTACAAAAAAAAAATTGTAGAGAAAGTTATGGAAGTAGAATAAACCAAATGGAGGATCTAATCAGTGACCTTGAAGATAGTAATGCACAAAATGTCCAGGCCAGGGCCTCCCCGGTGGCACAGTAGTTGAGCGCTGGGTTGTGAAGCTGCCCACAGCCTCTGCGGTGCCGGTTCAATCCCTGGCTGCTCCCCGACCACTGGAGGAGAGTCCCGCATGGCACACAGACCTCTTCTGCCGCCCACTGCTCCCCTCAGCAGAGTACTTCGGTCCTTCTGCCTGCTCTGCTCCCCGCTCTGGCTCTGGTGAATTTTCTCACCCTCCCACGTTTCTGACTGTACCCAGTGTTTGTATGAATAAATCTTTAAAAAAAAAAAAGTCCAGGCCAAAGAAGAGAGAAATACAAAGTAAAAACAAACAAGCAAAACAAAACAAAAAAAACAAAAACAAAAAAATAAATGAAGAAGGAATTTGAGAACCATCAGACTCCATTAGGATAGGAAACATAAGGATAATCGGTATCCCAGAATAGAAGGTGAGAGAGCAGGGAACAGAGTTTATTCAAAGAAAGAATAGAAGAAAATTTCCCAAACCTGTGGGGAAGGGATCTAAATATACAAGTCCATGAAGCTTAAAGAACACCAAGATACCTAGTAGTGAAACTACTGACAGTTAAAGAAAGCATACTGAAGATGATTAGAGAAAATAAACAGGTATCAAGGTACCCCCATCAGGTTGCCTCATATTCTCAAAATAAACTCTATAAGCAAGGAGAGAGTGGAAAGCTATATTCAAAACACTCAACTATAACAACTGACAATCTAAAACACTATATCCTGCTTTCAGGTATGAGGGAGAAATAAAGGCTTTCCCAGACAAATATGAAGCTGCAGGAGTTTCCCAACACTAGACCTCCCTTATAAGAAACATTGAAAGGAGCTCTCCAATCAAAATCAAAGAGAGAAAAAAGTGAATAGGAAATGATAGAACCAGAAAACTAAAGACAAAATGGCAGTAGAAAGTCCTCATATAACAATACTCATCTTCAATGGATTAAACTCATCAATCAAAAAGAACACAATTATTGTTGCATCAGAAAAGAAAACCAAACTTTCTGCTATCATCAGGAGACCCATCTGAGCTCAAAAGACAAACATAAGCTCAAAGTAAATGGTTGGAAAACAATGCAATGAAACAAATGAACAAACAACAAAAAGCAGGGAGAGTCATAATTTTATCAGATAAAATGGACTTCCAGGCAAAGGGGCAATAACAAACAGGTATGGTTAATACATAATGGTCGAAGGATGAATACATCAGGAAGAAATAACATTCATCAACAATTATACACCAAATGTTAAAGACCAACAACCTATTGCCTGCTACTGCAGCACGAGTTTGATTCCCCAGCTGGCCAGGGAGGTAACTAACATGCTCAGCAGACCTCTCCTGTCTCACCTGCTGTTCCCCTCAGCAGTGTATTTTGGTAGATCTTCCTGTTCCGCTCCCTACTCTGTCTCTGGTGAATCCTCTCACTCCCTGCTCCTCTGGCCTGTACCCCAGCTCTTGTATACATAAATAAATAAATTTTGAAAAAAACAAAATAGATAAGTAAACTTTTAAAAAATCTTTTAAAAAAATTGACAGCAATGCAAAACAGTGAGGAACTTGACCTCTAACTTTAAAAAATGAACAGATCAACCAGACAAAAAAATCAAGGAAACAAAAGACTTAAATAGCTACATGGGCTTAATAGATATCTATAGGTCTTTACATCCAAAAAAACAAACAAACAAACAACCTAAGTACAAATGCTGAGTGCACACAGAACATTCTCTAGGATAGAATACATGTTGAGACAATAAATATCAACAAACTGATGGAAATTGATATGATCAAAAGTGTCAAACAATAAATCAACTACAAAAAGAAAGCAGGAAGAACCTCTAATGTGGAGACAGAACAACAAATTATGGAGAGATTATTGAGCTGATGAGGAAATTAAGGTAAATTAAAAATTACCCAGAGACAAATGAAAAAAAGGCATAAGCTATCAAAATCTATGGGAAGAAGCAAAAGCCTACAAAGAAGGAAGTATTTTAAAGGAAGACCTACAAGAATCAAGAAATATCTCAAACAAATAATCTCATTTTGCACACTAACAAACAATAAAAAAAGAACAGAATCAAACCCCAGTAGTACACAGCAAATAACAAACAAATAACAGAAATAAATGAAATAAATGAGAAAACAAAAATAAAAAAGATAGTAAATATAAAACACTGTTAAAAGAAATAGAAGAAGACACAAAGAAATGGAAAGACATCCCCTGCTTGTGGATTGGAAGGATAAACATTATTAAAATGGCCATCCTACCAAAAGCAATATACAGATTCAATGCTATTCCAATCAAAATTTCAATGTCATTCTTCAAAGAAATAGAACAATCATTGATGAAATTCATATGGAATCATCAAAAACCCCAAATAGCCAAAGATTTCCTGGAAAAAAAAAAAGGGGGAATGGAAGCATCACACTCCCAGACTTCAAACTATACTACAAAGCCATAATCATCAAAACTGCATGGTATTGGAACAAAAACAGACACACAGACCAATGGAATCAAATAGAAAATCCAGAAATAAACCCACAGATTTATGGTCAACTAATCTTTGACAAAGGAGCAAAGACTATGCATTGGAGCAAAGAAAGTTTGTTCAATAAATGGTGCTGGGAAAACTGGGTTGCTACATGCAAAAGAATGAAGCTTGACCACTACCTCACACCATACACAAAAATCAACTCAAAATGGATTAAAGAACTAGACATAAGACCTGAAACCATAAAATACATAGAAGGAAATATAGGCAAAACACTACGTGATATGCACATCAAAGACATTTTACAGACACATCACCCAAAGCAGTGATAGTGAAGGCAAAGATAAACAGCTGGGACTACATCAAATTAAAGAGCTTCTGCACAGCAAAAGAGACAATAACAAAAAACAAAGAGAAACCCCACCAATTGGGATAACATTTTTGCACACAACACTAATGATAAAGGACTGATCACAAAAATCTGCAAAGAGCTGATGAGACTCAACAACAACAAAGAAAATAATCCTGTCAAAAAATGGGTAGAAGAGCTAAAAAGAAACTTCTCTGAAGAGGAAATGCAAATGGCCAACAGGCATATGAAATAAATGTTCAACATCACTTGTAATCAGGGAAATGCAAATCAAAACTACCATGAGAGTGGGCCTCCCCGGTGGCACAGCAGTTGAGCGCTGGGTTGCGAAGCTGCCCGCGGCCCCTGCGGCACCGGTTCGATCCCCGGCTGCTCCCCAGACACGGGAGGAGGGTCCCACATGGCGCGTAGACCTCTCCTGCCGCCCGCTGCTCCCCTCAGCAGTGTACTTCGGTCCTTCTGCCTGCTCTGCTCCCCGCTCTGGCTCTGGTGAATTCTCTCACCCTCCCGCACTTCTGACTGTACCCAGTGCATGTATAAACAAAACAAACAAACAAACAAATAAATAAATAAAACATGCCTCTATAAAAAAAAAACCTACCATGAGATACCATCTTACACCAGTGAGAATGGCACATATTAAAAAAACTAGCAACAACAAATGTTGGCGAGGATGTGGAGAAAAAGGAACTCTCCTGCACTGCTGGTGGGAGTGCAAACTGGTCCAACCACTATGGAGAGCTGTGTGGAGATTTCTTGACCTACTAAACAGAGAGCTTCCATATGATGCAGCAATTCTACTCCTAGGTATTTACCCAAAGGACACAGAAACATCAATTCCAAAGAGCACCTGCACCCCTATGTTTATAGCAGCACTATTTACAATAGCTAAGCTTTGGAAACAACCCAAATGCCCAAAAATAGATGACTGGATCAAGAAGATGTGGTACATATACACCATGGAATATTACTCAGCATTCAAAAAAGATAAACACATGCAATTTGCAGCAACATGGATGGCGCTGGAAGGGATCATGCTCAGCGAGATAAGCCAGAAAGAAAAAGAAAAATACCAGATGGTCTCACTCATAGCAGGAATCTAGAAAACTTAAATAAGGGACCAGGAAAATGAATAACTGTAAGAAAGTGAAAATCAAAATCAACAAACAACTATGAACCAGAGACACTTTTTGGGGGGTGGGGTGCGGGGAGGGGAGGGATTGGGGTCAAAATAAGGGGGTTGCAATTGTATGGGGAATATAAAAACAAAATTTATTTAAAAAAAAATTCCCCAACGTTAAAGAAAAAAAAGATAGTAAAAATTTCAATGAAGGGAAAAAAAACTAAAACCTTGGTTCTTTGAAATGATAAACAAAATAGACAAAGTTCTAGCCAGACTCACTAAGGAAAAAAAAGGGAGGAACTTCTAATAAAGAAAATTAGAAATGAAAGAGACATCTTAGAAATACAGAGGATCATGACTTACATAAACATCTTTATGCATAGAAATTCGATAACCTAGAAGACATGGACAAATTCTTAGAATTTGAAGCTTCCCAGACTGAATCACAAAGGAAAAAATTTTAACATACTAATTACAAACAAGAGAATTGTAACAGGAATCAAAATTCTCCCTCCCGCCTCCCAAAAAAAAAAAAAAATAGGATCAGATGGAGTCACTGTGGTTTCTACCGAAAATTCAAATACGAACTAATATCTGTCCCTCTAAAACTCTTGAGGGAGAGGGAATGATTACAAACATTTTGAAAGGCTAACATTATTCTGATATCAAAAGCAGACAAGGACATCACACACACACACACTCTCTCTCTCTCTCTCTCTCTCTAGACAAGCAAAGCTGCAGAACAATATCCTTGATGAACACAGATACAAAAATATGCAACAAAATCCTACCAAACTAAGTTCAAGGACACATTAAAAAGAACACACATAATCATTCAGCGGGATTTATTCCAGGGATGAAATCATGGTTCAACATATGTAAATCAATCAATGTAATTTGCCATATCAACAAAAAGAAAGATCAAAATCATATGATCATATCAATAGATGCAAAGAAAAAATATGACATGATTCAACAAGCATTTTATATTAAAAACTGTTAAAAATTGGGGGTAGGA
Organism: Talpa europaea; assembly: GCF_964194135.1. Lineage (NCBI taxonomy): Eukaryota > Metazoa > Chordata > Mammalia > Eulipotyphla > Talpidae > Talpa > Talpa europaea. Next base: position 80,147,064 of record NC_140076.1, read on the forward strand.
GGAATACATCCCCAACATAATAATGGCTATATATGACAAATCCAGAGTTAACATCATACTCAATGGTGAAAAACTGAAGGTTTTTCTGTTAGGATCAGGTACAAGACAAGATATTTTTGCAACCACTGTTCAACCTAATATTGGAAGTCCCAGATACAGCAACTAGTCAAGATAAAGATGTAGAAGGAATACAAACTGGAAAAGAAGAAGTAAAACTATCACTATTTGCAAATGACATGATAATATACATAGAAAATCTGAAAGGCCACTAAATTTGTGTGTGTGTGTGTGTGTGTGCGTGCACATGCATGTGTGTGATGTCCTTATCTGCTTTTGGTATTTGAGTAATGCTGGACTTTAACTATGTTTGGAATCATTCCCTCTTCCTCAAAAGTTTGAGAAGGATAGATAATTAGTTTATCTTTGAATGTTTGATAGAAACCACTGTGACTCCATTTGTTCCTGAGATTTAATTGGCAGCATGGAGGCCAGGGAGGAGAATTTTGATTACTGTTGTAATTCCCTTGCTTGTAATTGGTATGCTAAATTTTTTTCCTTTCTGATTCAGTCTGGGAATTAGACTGAATTCTAGAATGGTTAATCAGTAAAGTGGCAAGCAACAATATCAACAGACAAAAATCTATGCATTCCTATACAGAAACAATGAACTAGAAGAGAAAGAAATCAAGAAAACAATCCAATTGACTATCATATAAAAAATTAAATACTTAGGAATAAATTTAACAAAGCAGGTGAAAAAGCTGTACAACAAAAACTCTAAGACATTATTGAAAGATATATTAGAAAAGAATGGTAAGATATTCCTGCTTATGGATTGGAAGAATTGACATTGTTAAACTGGTTATCTTACAGAAAGAAATACACAGATTGAATACAATCCCTATCAAAATATCAATGGAAAACAAATCATAATGATAAAAACATTGGACATTCACCAACCACTATGGAAAGCTGTGTAGAGATTCCTCAACCTATTAAAGATAGAGCTTCCATATGCTCCAGCAATTCCACTCCTAGGTATTTACCCAAAGGACACAGAAACATTAATTCCAAAGAGCACCCCTATGTTTATAGCAGCACTATTTATAATAGCTAAGCTTTGGAAACAACCCAAATGCCCAAAAATAGATGACTGGATCAAGAAGATGTGGTACATACACACAATGGAATATTACTCAGCATTCAAAAAAGATAAATACATGCAATTCGCAGCAACATGGATGGAGCTGGAAGTGATCATGCTCAGCGAAATAAGCCAGAAAGAAAAAGAAAATTACCGGATGGTCTCACTCATAGCAGGAATCTAGAAAACCTAAAGAAGGGACCAGGAAAAAGAATAGCTATAAGAAAGAAAAATTAAAAATCAACAAACAACTATGAACCAGAGACACACTATGGGGGGGCGGGGAGGAGAGGGATTGGGGTCAAAATAAGGGGGTTGCAATTGTATGGGGAATATAAAAATAAAATTAAAAAAAGAACTACAATATCATTATTAACAACAATGCAAGTAAGAGATAACATATCACAAAGAAATAATCCTTTAAAATGCTTACAGTGAACACATGCATATGTTTGTTAATTCTGCAGTAAAAGGAAGTTGTGGGCATCAAAAAAAAAAAAAGACATTGGACATTCATATAACAGAAAAATCAACAATGTGAAAAACTTCCAAAAATTATTTGACATCAACAAACATCCTGAGAACTCTGATAATAAGAGGGAAGGAACAGGAGTCACAAGGGATAGGAGAGGAGGGGGAAAAATTTCAGTGGCATTCTTCAAAAATAATAGAACCACGTGGAACCACAGAAACCAACAGCAAATAAATGCTGTCAGAAAAAGAACAGAGGAATCACATGCTCACAGTTCAAACTATACTACACAGCCACAATAATCAGTGTGGTATTAGAATATGAAGATACAGAGATCAATGGAATAGAATTGAGAGATCAGAAATAAGCCTAAATTCATATGGACAGTTAATCTACAACAGAGGATAGAGCTTCCATATGATCCAGTAATTCCACTCCTAGGTACTTACCCAAATGACACAGAAACATTAATTCCAAAGGGCACCTGCACCCCTATGTTTATAGCAGCACTGTTTACAATAGCTAAGCTTTGGAAACAACCCAAATGCCCACAAATAGATGACTGGATCAAGAAGATGTGGTACATATACACCATGGAATATTACTCAGCAATCAAAAAAGGTAAACACATGCAGTTTGCAGCAACATAGATGGAGCTAGAAGGGATCATGCTCAGCAAAATAAGTCAGAAAGAAAAAGAAAAATACCAGATGGTCTTACTCATAGCAGGAATTTAGAAAAACTAAAGAAGGGACCAGGGAAAAGACTAATTAATACAAAGTAAAAATAAAAATCAACAAGCAACTACAAACCAGAGACACACTACTGGGGGGCGGCGAGGAGAGGAAGGATTAGGGTCAAAATAAGGGGGGGTGCAATTGTATGGGGAATATAACCAAAATGAAAATGCATACATTGTGCAGAAATGAAAAATGATGTAAGAATTATATAAAATAAAATATTAAAAAAATCTACAACAGAGGAATCAAGAGTATACAATGGAGTAAGGAAAGTCTAAAAATTCATGTTTGAAAACCAAACAACCATATGAAAAAGAATGAAATTACCTTAAACCTTACACAAAAATTAACTCAAAATGAATTAAAAACTAGGGTAGAATTGAAACCATAGAAAATATTGAAGAAAGCATAGACAAGACACTTTACTGGCTTCAGGGATGTCTTTGGAGACTCAACACCTACAGTGAGGGAAACAAAAGCAAAAAATAAACAAATGAGACTACTACATCAAACTAAAAGCTTCTTTAAGACCTATCATTAAGACTAAAAGATACCCTAATGAGTGGGAGAAAACAGCTGCACATCATACATTATTTAAGGGGCTAATGTCCAAGATCTACATAGAACTCATACAACCCAACCAAAATTTTTAAAAATAGCCTAACTTTTAAAAATGGGCAGAACAGCTCAATAGACCCTTTTCCAAAGAAGACATACAGATGACCAACAGACACATGAAAAAAATGCTCATCATTACTTATCATCATGGAAATACAAATTAAAACCACTATGCAATATTTCACATCTGTAAAAATGACCAACATCAAAAAGACCAGAAATAAGTGTTGAGGAGGATGTGGTGAAAAAGGAACCCTAATATACAGTTGTTTGGAATGCAGACTAGTCCAGCTTCTATGGAAACAGTATGAAGTTTTCTCAAAATATTAAAAGTAGATCTACCATATGATCTAGCAATTCCAGTCCTAGGTATCTACTTGAAGAATGCAACAACACTAATTTGAGGGATATATGCCTTCTTGTGTCCATGCAGCAGTATTCAAATAGACAAATTATGAAAACAATCTATGTGCCCAAGGACAGAGGAATGGATTTTATACACACACACATATGTATATATATATAATATATATATATATATACACACACACACATACAATGGAATACTAATCAACTACTTAAAAAAAAAAGATGAAATCTTGCCATTTACAACAACATGGAGGAACTGGAGGGAATTATACTATGTGAAATAGGTCAGAGGAATAAAAACAAACACCAGATGATTTCACTTATATGTGAAATATAGAGCAATGAAACAAATAGCCAAAACTAAATCAAAACAAGCTGTAGAAATCTGACTGTATAATTGAGGCTACTGTAGAGGAGGTTGAGGTTTGGGGAGGGGGCCCAATGGACTATGGTTGAGGATTATTGGTGCTTCTCTGGTGGTAGGTGTGCTGTAGTAACATACATTTAAACCTACACATCTAAACCATACAGTGTTGTAAATGAATATTACCTCAATAAAAAAAAAGTACAATTAAATACATTGATTAAAGAAAAAAATACAGATTAAAATCAAGGCTTGGAGAAGTTTTTTTAAACTCACTCAAATCCACATAACTGGTAAAGCAGGATATCAACAATTCAAAGTTAGACCCCATTCACTCAAAAACCCAGGTGTCTCTTACTCCCTCAGCATAACCAACATAACCATAACACCCAGAAAACATATATCAAATGTTGGTTTCCCCTACTTTCTTTCCTCTAAATATCAGTTCATGTTTCTCAAACAAATATATAAAAGATAAAGATAGATAGATAGATAGATAGATAGATAGATAGATAAACAGATCGACATAGATGACAAACACAAACAGATATTTTGAAGTTTTTTTTTTTAACACTAAAGTCTTCTCCATACCTTACTTAAGAGTAGCTTTCTTTCCCTTTTGTCAAGAGGGTTTAGTAAGATTGTAATTCAACCCCTCTTCTTCTTCCACAGATTCTCAAAATGAATTTTGTCAGCTCTGATGTTTGTTGAATTGTTTGGCTAGTTGGGTGTCTTTAAAACCAATCAACCAATCAACAAAATCACATCTTGTTCAAACTAATTTATTCCAAGTAGCATTAAAAATGCATTACAGCCTGCAATTGTTTCCAATTGGTGCAACTTTAGGGGTTGGATGAAATGTATGTTGCTTCCCAAAATATACCACATAAGCTCTGTATTTGAATATTTGGGGGATTAGGGGATTACCCAGTAATCTTTATTTTCCGGCAACATTAATATATATTTCCTACTTCAATTTTCTTTCAAATCCTTGCCTCATTCTTCCCAGTACCTTTCCTGACATGTTTTGTCAGGCTTAGCTAACCAAGGGTGTTAAAATAGAAGGCTCAACTCCACCTATGTGTGACAAAATACTAATATTTCTACAGCTCTTCTTCAACACTTAATCCAAGAATGTGGGCTAGGATGATCAGCAATCCCTTTGATTAGTCTGATGGCAAAATCCAGATGATCCTGATACCGTGGGTGTAGTCAGTGCAATATCAAGGATCATTTATTCACTTATTCATTCATTAGAAGGAAGTTAGTAACTACTTAATTGACAGACAATATACTTGGTATTGAAGTTACAAATAATTTTGTAGGAGTTATTTGTAAGACACCAAATTTTGAAAGACATCATCCCTCTCCTTTAGGATTTTACATATTCATCAGGGAAACCAACATATGAGAAAATAAAAGATAGGAATACATGGCAAGTGCTATATAGATACAATCAAGGGACTGTGTTTACAAATACAGTGACCAACTAACTCCAATTAAAAGTGAAGAAACAGAAGTCAAAGAAATCTTTTTTTTATTTAAATATTTTATTTTATATAATTCTTGCATCTTTTTTCATCTTTGCACAATGTATGCATTTTCATTTTGGTTATATTCCCCATACAATTGCACCTCCCCCCTTATTTTGACTCTAGTCCTTTCTTTTCCCACCTCTCCCCACCCCTAGTGTGTCCCTGATTTATAGTTGCTTGTTGATTTTGATTTTTACTTTGTATTGATTAGTCTTTTTCCTGGTCTCTTATTTAGGTTTTCTAAATTCCTGCTATGAGTGAGACCATCCGGTATTTTTCTTTTTCTTTCTAGAAGTCAAAGAAATCTTAAGAGTAGAATTTTGTAGGGGTTTATTTGGCGAGACTAGACCAGGCATATATTTTTTAAGCTTATATAATGTGCTAAAGAAAGAAAGAACATGGTAAGTCCAGGAAATCTGATAATTGGAGACATTTAGCAGAGGAGGGGGAGGAAGAAGGATTAAAACAGGAGAAGGAAGAGCACAAGAGACAATGATGATGGTTCACTGGTGACTTGGTGGTGGGAATTTTATGGGGACTACATCTGAGACAAGAAAGCAAACTGTACAAAAATGAATAATGATGTAAAATATATAGAGAAATAAAAAAATAATTCAACATAGCAAGACCTGTATTGCAACTGACAGCAAGGCAAGAAATGATGTCAGCAATATACACAGAGCCTAGGTCACAATGAACCTTATAAGCTAAGAACTTAATCTTTATAAGCAATGAAGAATCATCAAAGGGCTTCTTTTACAAAAATCACAAGTTCATATCTTCATTTTGGAAAGCCATTTTTGTGACAGAGAGGTAAGATTAGAGGTATGGAGACCAATTTGGAGACTACCAGTTGTAGACAGGTAAGAGACGACAAAGGTTACTTGGGGCACATAAAGTACAGACAATATTTCTGAAGAGATTTATTGTTAGATGATATATAGTGACAGAAACAAAGAAGTAAAATGATCTGCTAGACTTCTGGTTTGAGTCATCAAGTAAATAGAACAGATTTGTAAGAGGGGGAATGAGACACTGATGAGAAAGTAAATTTTGCTGGTATTTTCTTTAGATGGTATTAAATTTGGGTCAGGCCACTGTTACATCTGGAAGTTCAAAAGGGACTAGTGGGCCATAACTAGTCTACTGATGTTCCATTTGGCCAGCACAGCATTGGTTCATACTATTTAAGATACGAATTAGTGAACAATGTTTAGAAATTGAAAGATGACAATTTCCCCCCAAAGTCCCTGGATTTCTCTTTTCCCTTAAGCAAAATAACCAGAGATGCTGGGTCAACACCTCCTTTTCAATATAGACCTACGTAATATACAGTAGGATAAAAAATAGAGTTTAAAGAAAATAGATTTAATTTCCTCATAATTGATCAGCGTAGGAATCCTCTTAGAACAAAGTGGAAAAAGCACTAGTATGGCAATCTGAAGCTAAAAGTATCTTTTTTCCCCAAGTATTTAAATATATGCAATTGTTATTAATGATTCTCATTACTTATTCCTGGGATATGCCATTTGTTGAAAGGTAAAGCATCTTTGAATAGTCAAGGAATAAACTGATGATAAGGCTTTGTATTTCAGGATTAGTAAATTGTTTTTCAGATGTAGCATCAAAAATAAAAACGTAAAAATAAAATATTGGCAATTCAGCGCAAGCATTAAAATGAAGAATTCAGAGATGGTGAAGACATGGATAAAAATTTGAGAGAAATTTGAATGGAGAAAATAATACAAACACTTTTAAAATACTCCTAAGAAAGTAAACATAGTATCCTTCAAAAACAGAAAATAAGAGAGAAGGAGAGAGTAAGTATAAGCTTACTAACCTCTTCATTTCTCACACTATGGAGTCAATATTTCCTAAAATTGCAAAATATCAAAATATCAAAGAACTCTTTTATTATTAATCCCAACATTCTTCAAGATCCTTTCCTTTCATATTTAGAGAAACTTACAGATGCTATTCATATGGCAAAGAAGCCTACCTGCCTTTATTTCCACTTCAGAAAACTTATTACCTGTCAAATATGCGTAAAACTTAGGATACTATGCAAAATGTTAGTTTTTATGTAAAATTGCAAATTGCTTATCATAAAATGAACTTTGTCTAACTATCCAACCAACAGTACCTACAAAGGAGGATGTCTGGAATGTTTTCCAAAAGTTAACATTGATTATTTTCATTTGATGGAATTGGTTGTGACTTTGATGTTGTTTTCCTTTATAATTTTCTGCATTGCATGTGAACATTTTGTTATTAATAAATATACATTCTTTTAAACTAAAAGTCATGGGAATAAGGTACAAAGCAATTCCCATTTATACTCAAATAAGCACAAAATCTAGACTGGCACTTTCAAGCAATTGTAGAGTATGAGGGGCTTGGGAAACAGGAGAAAGACCTTTTTTTCCCCCCTGCTCTTTTGTTTCTTCTCATCATTTTTTTTATTTTATATATTTTTACATCATTTTTCATTTTTGCACAATGTATGCATTTTCATCTTCATTATAGTCCCCATATAATTCCCACCCCCCCTTGTTTTGATCCTACTCCCTCCTCCCCCACGGTAGTATGTCTCTGGTTTACAGTTGCTTGTTGATTATGACTTTTACTTTATTATAATTAGTCTTTTTCCTGGTCCCTTATTTAGATTTTCTAAATTCCTGCTATGAGTGAGACCATCTGGTATTTTTCTTTTTTTTTCTGGCTTATTTTGCTGAGCATGATCCCTTCCAGCTCCATCCATGTTGCTGCAAATTGCTTGAGTCTACCTCATGGAGATTTATGAGAAAGACAATTTTTAAGAGATGTTATGGTGGATTCACAATTAAACCATTAAATGTAATTTGAAAGATCCTCACAGAAATTACAATTACTTTTTTAAATAAGTATTGTGTTATCCTTCTTTGAATGTGACTCCATACAGAAAATAGACCAAGAAAGGCATAGCAATGGAGGATCTCAAGAGATTCTTTTTTTTTTAAAAAGATTTGTTTATTTTATTTATACAAGCACTGGGTACAGTCAGAAGCGCGGGAGGGTGAGAGGATTCACCAGAGCCAGAGCACGGAGCAGAACAGGCAGAAGGACAGAAGTACACTGCTGAGGGGAGCAGCGGCTGGCAGGAGAGGTCTGCGCGCCATGTGGGACCCTCACTGGTGGCTGGGGATGGAACCGGTGCAGCAGCCCAGCGTTCAACTGCTGCACCACCAGGGGAGGCCCTCAAGAGATTCTTAATCATGATGTTGGTCAAGTTTAATGAGACAAAACAGGTTTATAGCAAGTTGACAGAAAGGAATACTGTGAAACTTCAAGATCAAAACAAATCTGTCATATTCAAAGTTGAAAAATGGAGTGAAAATGGGCAGGAATCGACCACAGTGCAGGTTTTCTGATCCCATGCAGACCGGGTAAAGGGGGAGTCAGAGTACTCAGTGGTTTTGCAGGTCTTTTATTGGGGTTCACCAGGCATATGGCAGGCAGGGGTGCTGGGGGGCCGGGAGGCTGGCAGTCCTCCCAGACCCCAGCAAGTCTTCCCTCTATCTGGGCTCTCTGGAGTTCTCTGCTGCTTCTCGGCTTCTCTTACGGCTTCTGCTTTGGCTTCTGCTGTTGCTTTCTCGGCTTCTTGCGTCCCTGTGACGCCGCCCTTAAAAGCACAGTCTTAGCGCAGGTGTACCCACTTCAGGTGCCCGCCATCAGGCATGCATTCAGGATCACAGGGTTCCCTCATCTATCCTGATGGCGGGAGGTCAGAAAAGCCTGATTTTTTACCTTACCCTACATGGAGTAACATGTATCAGACACTATTTATTTGAGTCAGAGCACAGAATAGTATAATCCACATAGACAAAGAAACAGAACAATTCCTGGCCCAGAGATTTGGGAAAGAAAGATAACTCAAGCGAACAGAGGTCAGACAAAAGATGTGGGGCCATCTCCTACAACAGCTAAAGTAAGTCAAACTCAGGTAATTTTGCTGGAAAGAGTCAAATGCTAATTTGTTAGTCCCTTGGGGGATTTAGAGGTGAAAAGCATGATCTGACTATGAGCTTTTAAGGAATACAGGAAAAAAAAAATCATCTGGTAATCTTGTGGATTGGAAATCAGTATGGGAAAATATATTAAGTTAGTGTGAACCTATTTTGTGTGTCAGGTGTCCAAGCACTGGCCAGCATATCTAGCATATAGTTTATTTTCTAGCATGGGTTTGAATTTTTAGTCCTTCTAGTTGGAGAATAAGATTGCAAGACAATCTAGGTGTAGGCTAAGGAAAAATGTCAGGCTTTTCTGCCCTCCCGCCATCAGGACGGATGATGGATCCTTGTGGTCCTGAATGCATGCCTGATGGCGGGCACCTGGAGTAGGGTGTGGGCATAGGTAGATGGGATTCACCTGGGCTAAGACTGTGCTTTTAAGGGTGGCCTCACGGGGATGCCAGCAGAAGCCAAGAAGCCGAGAGCCGAGAGAGAAGCAGAGAACACCGGAAAGCCCAGATAGAGTGAAGACTTGCTGGGGGCTGGGAGGCCTGCCAGCCTCCCGGCCCCCCAGCACTCCTGCCTGCCATGTACCTGGTAATCCCAATAAAAGACCTGCAAAAAACCACTGAGGACTCTGACTCCTCCTTTACCCGGTCTGCTGGATCCTAGAAAACCTGCACTGGGTCCATTCCTGCCCTTACACTAGGGAATCCAAAAAAATGGCAGCAGAGTAAGGACAACTGGCAGAGGACAGCTGGTTTCCTCCAGACATCCACAATGTGACTGATGCAGGACAAAGCCAAAAACCTCTAAGGGAAAAACTGATTATCTGCACACATAATAGAAGCATCAACACAACTGAAAGAAGTAGGAAAAATTCTAAGTGAACTTTGTTTAAAGTAATAATGGGGTAGTACAACCTGTACTAGAGGAGTGGCTGCAGTGCAGAGCCCCCTACTGCTACTGACTTAGGTACATGCCAGCATCAGGGATTCAAAGACCCAGCACTGCAGTGAATAAACGGGTGCATGTGCAGCCTCCCAGGATGTATGTGATAGCACAAAACAAAGACTACTTCCCTGATCTAAGACTCATGACACATAACAGCTACAGCCTGAATCAGGTCAGAGCACCTGTACACCCTTATAGCAGAGACTACTACTGAAGTCCAGGCTGAGATATCTGAAGCACCTGCCACCTCCAATCCCAGGCTGAGGTATCTAAAACACTTGCCACACCTGACAAACACTTTACATGAGTAATTTCAAACACATGAGTATAGTGGAGGTGATCCTTTGATTCCTATTGCTCCTGTCCTTGTTTATACACACTATTCATTGCCAGTTTCCGTCCCAAACTACTCCAACAGGTGCAAAAACAACAGTTGAGGCAGCTACATTCCAAAATAATGGAGTTAAGAAACACTATAGCAATTTTTAAAAATACAATTGAGGGCCTTAATAGCAGACAAGCAGAAGCAATGGAGAGAATTAATGAACTTGAAAAAATAATACTAGAGAATACAAGAATAGAAAGGAGAAAAAAAATGAAAGAAAAAAAAAACCTGAAAACAGTGTAATCTCTCTGGGAGAACTTAAAGAGTAATAATATATGTGTCACATGATTCCAGAAGGAGACTGAAACAGAAATACATAGAAAACCTATCTTAAAAAATAATCACTGAGGGGCCTCCCTGGTGGCGCAGCGATTGAGCGCTGGGTTGCGAAGCTGCCTGCAGCCTTTACAGCGCCAGTTTGATCCTGGCCCCCGGGCGAGGGTCCCACATGGCGCGCAGACCTCTCCTGCTGCCCGCTGCTCCCCTCAGCAGTGTATTTCGTCAGTCTGCCTGTTCTGCTCCCTGCTCTGGCTCTAGTGAATTCTCTCACCCTCCCGTGCTTCTGACTGTGCCCAGTGCTTGTGTAAATAAAGTAAAATAAATCTTAAAAAAAAAAAATCACTGAGAAATATCTCACTCTGGGGAGATGAAGCAGAAGTTGTGATCCAAGAGTTCTAAACAAGATAATACCAGATAAATGTACCAGAAGACACATAATAATAAAACTTTTGAGAGCCAATGACAAGAACAAAATATTTAAAATATCAAGAGAAAAGCAGGGTAACCTATATGGGAACACCAATCAAACTATCAGCAGAATTTTCAACAAAAATATTATAAGTATGAAGGGAATGGAAAGAGATATTTAAATTAGTTAAAGACTTTTAGCCCAGATCCATCTACCCAATAAGTTTAAAACGACGATAGAAGGAAGAGTAGGGTGCTTCACTAGAAGGCAAAAACTAAAAGAATTATCAACACCAAGCTACCTGTGAAAGACATCCTAAGGCAGTTGTTATAAAGCAACATAATAATGAATATCAAGGCAAAAAAAAAAAAAGCCAAATTACTCCACGTGGAGGAGGAGGAGGAAGAGGAAGAGGAGGAAAGTAATGTGGCCCATTATCTGCCAGAGACCAGACAGTCCAGTGGGTCACACAGTCCATCATATACTAACCTGGGTAGAAACCTCAAAGAAAAACCAAAAAAGAAGAAATGGCACCTAAACACTAAACAAACATTATAGGAAGCCCTCAAAAAAAAAAAAAAAAAAGAACGAAAAGACAAGCCAAACCAAATCAAAAACGTAACAAGATGGCAATAAACACATCTCAAGAATCACTTTACGTGATTATTTATGTGACTCAAACCATTTACATCATTTGAATTCACCAGCCAAATGATGGAGAATGGCTGAACAGATTTCAAAATAAAACCCAATCTTCCACTATTTACAGGAAACTCACCAGACAAACTATAAATAAGGAAACAATAGCACGCAGAACATTCTCAAGAATACATCAAATTTTTTTTATTTTATATCATTTTTCATTTTTGCACAATGTATGCATTTTCATCTTGGTTATAGTCCCCATACAATTCCCACCCTCCTTATTTAGACCCTTCTCTCTCCTCCCCATCCCACCCCCCATAGTGTGTCTCTGGTTTATAGTTGCTTGTTGCTTATTGATTTTGATTTTAACTTTATTATAATTAGTCTTTTTCCTAGTCCCTTATTCATGTTTTCTAAATTCCTGCTATAAGTGAGACCATCCGGCATTTTTCTTTTTCTTTCTGGCTTATTTCAATGAGCATGATCCCTTTCAACTCCATCCATGTTGCTGCAAATTGCACGAGTTTATCTTTTTTGATTGCTGAGTAATATTCCATTGTGTATATGTACCACATCTTCTCGATCCAGTCATCCATTTTGGGGCATTTGGTTTGGGAAACAATAGCTTTTTTTTTTTTTAAGATTTATTTATTTATTTATACAAGCACTGGGTATAGTCAGAAGCTCAGGAGGGTGAGAGAATTCACCAGAGCCAGAGCGAGGAGCAGAGCAGGCAGACTGATGAAGCACACTGCTGATGGGAGCAGTGGGTATGGCAGGAGAGGTCTGTCACGCCATGTGGGGCCCTTGCCGGTGGCCGGGGATCGAACTGGTGCTGCAGAGGCTGCGGGCAGCTTCAAAGCCCAGCGCTCAACCACTGCGCCACAAGGGGAGGCCTGAAATAATTGTGATTTTTACCTTCCTTTTTCTTGACCTGGTGAAAGATGATTGGTTTGCATGTGTTGAACCAGACTTGCATCCTTGGGATGATGCCTACTTGACCACAGATGATTCTCTCAATGCACTGTTTTATATTCAGTTTGCTAGGAATTTGTTCAGGATTTTTTGCATATATGTTCATCAAGGATAGCAGTGTAAAGTTTTCTGATTTTATAAGGTTCTTTTTTGGTTTTAGGATCAGCCTAATGTTGGCCTCATAGAATGTGTTTGGGAGCTTTTTAACTCTGATTTTTTTTTTTTTAAGAGTTTGAATAGGATAGGCATCAGGTCTTCTTTTAAGGTTTGATAGGATTCACTGGAGATGCTATCTGGTATTGGGCTTTTGCTCTTAGGGAGACTTTTTATAAATCTTTTGATTCTGTGCTTGTGATTGGATTGTTTAAGCTTGTCTACTTCACCCTTATTCAGTCTTGAAAGGTTATGCAAAGGTAAAAAATAGTTCATTCCTTCTAGGTTGTTTGTATAGAGACAATCATGTAGGTTCTCACGGTCCTTTGTATTTTTGCAGCATCTCTTGCAATTATGCCTCTTCAACTTCTGACTATATTTACTTGGGTTTTATCTCTTCTTTTCTTCATAAGCGTAGCTAAGGGTTTATTAATTTTATTTTCACAAAAAAAACAGTTCTTGGTTTCACTGATCTACTGGCCTTTTTTATTTTCTACTTCATTTATTTCTGCTTTAATTTTTATTACTGCTTTTCCTCAACTAGTTTTTGGATATGTTTTTTCTTTTTCTAATTCCTTCAGCTGTAAAGTTAAATTGCGTATTTGATGTTTTTCTTCTTTTTTAATGTTTCTGTATTGTTATGCACTGCCTAAAAAGTACTGCATTTAGAGCATCTCATAAAATCTGGTAGCTTGTCTCTCCATTTTCATTAGTCTTCAGATATTTTTGATTTCTTGTTTGACCCAGAAGTCATTCAGAAGCATTTCTAGAGTCCACATGTTTTGGTTTAGTCCAGGATCCATTTTGTGCTTAATTGCTAGGTTTATGTCCCTGTAATCTGATAAAGTGTTTGATATAACTTTTATTATATATTTTCTGAAACGTTTTGTATCCCAGTATATGATGTGTTCTTGAGAATGTTCTGTGTGCACTTGAGAAGAAAGTATATTCACTTTGAGGGAATGGAAAACTCTATAAATGTCCACAAATTCCATCTGATCCAACACCTTTATTTGCTAATTTTCTGTCTGGATGATCTATCCTTTTGTGTCCGTGGTGTGCTGAGGTCTCCGACAATTGTATTTTTGTCAATATGTTGCTTTAGGTATGTTAATAGTTGCATTATATAACTAGGTGCTCCTGTGCTAGGTGCATAAATATTAGTAACAATTATGTCTTAATAAAATTTTCCTTGATCTTTAATGTCCCTGATTATTTTTTTGGCTGAAAGTCTAGTTTATTCAATAGGAGAACAGCAGTTCCTGCTTTTCTTTCTGTATTATTTAACTTGCTCCAAACTTTCCTTTTAAGTTTGGTTGTTTTGCTTGTTCTTTTAGTTTTAAATGGGTCTCCTATATACAAAGTATAGATGTCTGAAACTTTTTAACTCAATTTGTCATCCTGGCGCTTTTAATTGGTGAGACAGGCCAATCACATTTAGAGTTATTATTGAGATATCCATATAGATATATATAGTTATGTACATATTATATACATAATATATATGTTGCTTATTCTCTGTATATTTGATTATCTTTCTGTTGTTTCTTTTTCCATTCGTTTCCAATTTATCTCTTTCATTTGGATGGCTTCTCCTAGTGATTATATTAACCTCTTTTGTTTCTTTTTTGTGAACCTCTGTTCTATTTTGGTTAATGGTTAGCATGGGGGTTATACCTAACTAAAGTATTCTTGGCTGACAGTATTTGTCTTTTAGGATTGTAAATACTGTGTTCCATTCTCTTTGTCTGGAGGAAACCCAATGAAAGCCTAATTTGGATGAATTCATAAATTATCTTCTTTTTCCTAGCTTCCTGTAAAATATTTTTATCTCTAATTTTTGATAATTTAACAATGATGTAGTTTACTGTAGGTCATTTTGTATTTAGGAATTTGAGTGTCCTTTCTGCTTTCTGGAAATTCATGATTAGTTCATTGATTTGACTTGGAAAATTCTTACCTACTACTTTTTAAAAATTATTTATTTTTAAAAGATTTATTTATGCATACAAGAACTAGGGTACAGGCCAGAGGTGTGTGTGTGTGTTGGGGGGGGGGGGTTGAGGATTCACCAGAGACAGAGCAGGGAACAGAACAGGCAGACTGACTGAAATACACTGCTGAGGGGAGCAGCAGTTGAGACAAGAGAGGTCTGCTGTGCCATGTGGGTAGCTCCCTGGCAGGATGGGGACTGAACTCGTGCCTCAGTGGATGTGAATAGCTTCATAGGTTGCGTCTTAACCCCTTGAGCCACCAGGGAGGCCCTTAGCTACTACTTTTTAAAAAGGGTCTGTGTTCCCTTCTCTCTTCTCCTGGAATAGTCTTTTCCTTATGTTTCTTCTTCTGAGACTGGTATTTCTCATAATTTCCTCATTTTTCCTATGTCTTGTTTCTTTCTTCTGACTGGGTGATTTGTACGTTTGAGACTTCTTTTTTCTGAAATTCTTCCGCCAGTTTAATTTTATTTAAAGTGTTTTTATATATTTTTCCATATTCTATATTTTCAATCCCTTTGGTGAAGAACTTTCTTTGTTCCTGGATTTCATTTCTAAGATTTTGCACCTACCTACCTCCCTTGATTGACCTTCCAATAGCCCTTTAAGCATTTTTAATATCGTCTTGGCCTGATAGGTCCTCTCTCTATTTTTATATCCTTTGTATATGTTCCAGAACTTTTGTTCTCATTTTGCTTTCCCGTATTCTATTCAGAGGTTCCTTGCTTTCTAGGCATGTGTGTTGCCTTACTGGCTTTTTTGTAGTTGGGACATTGCAGGTTTATTTTTGTTTGTTTCTCTTCTTAGTTTACTGTGGCATGAGGTGGAGTAGGAAGGGAGACAGGCTTAAAGACTAAATCTCAGTTTTGTTGAGGAGTGAAGTTGGTCCCCTCTACCTCCTCTCCTCTCTCTCCACAGCAAGCTGTTTGGTGTTTCAGTTGTGCTAACTTCCCATCCCAACTTCATACTGCTCCTTTCTGCTGCAGACTATGATCTATGAAGCTAATGTCTGCTGGTGTGTGAGGCTAGCTCTGGATCACCAGGCTAACACTCTGGAACTCAGTTGGGCTTGACAGACAGGAGACACCCAACAACGGGTGTGCCCCATTGCCTGGCTATGGTTGTAGGCAACAGAAGCCTCCACCACTGCTGTCCTGACTCTAAGGGACTAAATCTATAAGCTCTGTATGTCCACTTGATACATTCTTAGGCATTCGTGAGTTCTCTCACCAGTCCTCTCTGGAGCAGCGTGACTCTGCCTGGTGACTCTCTGATCTCTTACTTCTGGGAGTGGGGTGAGCAAGAGGTTTTCTTGCCTGCATTGGTCAAGGAATCTCCAGTGCCCCAGGTCAGACCTGTGCCTGTGCATGATTGCACTCACTGAAAAGTCCCTCCAAAGAAAATTACAGTGCCCTGAAGCGTCCATTCTGCTGGCTTTGGTGTCTACTTTCCCCACCTCAATCTTTCCTCTTTCCCCATCAGTCACTGACATCAATATGAATCCTTTTTGGAATGTCCTAGGACTCTGGGGAAATGTCTGAAACTTCCTTTGAGTAAATATTATTCTTACAGTTGTTTTTAGGGAAAAGGGTGGTGTGAACCTCTCTATTCCATCACGATGTGGGTGGAGACTCCATAACATATGTTGACTACACACATACAACCTAAGATCACATTCTGAGAAACATCACTAGGAAATTTTTGTAAGCTTTTGAAAACTATAACTATATTCTTTGTTGTAAGGTTTGTTTTTGTGTAACTATATTCTTTGTTGTAAGGTTTATAATATGTTTTCTAAGCATTTGATCCCATCAGTGAACAAAAAATGCCATCAGGAATCAAAAAAATGAAATTTGTGAAATAAAAGGTCAAATTTGGGGGAAACTGACATTCATTGAACATGTCATTTTCCAGGGTTGGAAGAAAAAGTAAAACTCTTATTTCAAAACACCCCTCCGAATGTGGGAAAATATTTTCAAATATACATTTTCTCAAGGGTGTGAGATCCAAGATCTATAAAGAACTCATACAACTAATAAAAGAAAATAATTAGCAAAATAGACACTTCTCTAAAGATGACATACAAATTTTTTCATATGCCTTCTGGCAGTGTTGATGGGAATGCAAACTTGTTCAACCTTTATGGAAAACAGTATGAAGATTTCTCAAAATATTGAAAATAGATCTACCATATGATGAAGCAATTTCATTCCTAGGTATTAGTCCCTTGTCAGATTTATGATGGAAAATATCTTCTCACATTCTGTAGGGTATATTTTTTGTTTTAGTAATAGTTTTTAGGATAGCTTAGTGATAGCTTTTTTTAATATTTAGTTCATTTGTTTACATTCTTTTTTTAATATTCTCTTGCCATTGCAGACAAACCCACAAAGTCATCACTGGAGCCAATGCCATCCAGCATTTTTGTCTGTTTTCTTCTATGTATTTTATGGTTTCAAGTCTAATATCCAAGTCTTTAAACTATTTTGAGTTAAATTTTATATAAGGTGTGAGAGAGTGTTGTAGTTTCATCCTTTTCCATGTGGTTCTCTATTTTTCCAACACTGTTTATTGAAGAGACTTTCCTTTTTGCAATATATACTCTTGGAACCTTTGTCATAGATTAAATGCACATATTAGAGTGGTTTTATTTTTGGGCTTTCTATTCTATTTCATTGGTTTGTGTGGCTGTTTTTATTTCAGGACCATATTGTTTTGCATACTATAGATCTGTAATATAGTCTGAAATCTGGGCGTGTGATACCATTTTTCTTTTTTTGTCAGGATTGCTTTGGCTCTTCTGGGTATTTCAGTGATGTCTGTGTTATTTCTTTGAAGAATGCCTTGAAACATTGATAGGGATCATGGCTGTGCATCAGCAACACCCCGCTGATAAAGCAAAGAAACAGGAATCAATGGAGCAGGCTGTAGGATGTAGGATGATACTCAAGAGCAAGATTCTGGCCTTTTTATTGACATAGAAAAGGGTGGGTCAAACTGAAAACCAGATTTAGGGCTTTAGGGAGGGTGAGTCCTCTGATATACTCCCAGCCCCCACCCATGGCTTCAATCTTGTTAACAAGGCATTCCACTGATCAATCTCTTGGATGCAAAGTACATCAGTCAATGGGGCACCACCCCCGTCCCCCCGGCTTTCCTAGTCATACCTCTTGATGTATACCTATTGCCCCAGGGTAATCAAGCATCCTGCTCTTGTCTAACTTGAAAGGGGCCTTGTACACCCATACATGGCCATATATGACCAACTCATAACTACTATCATACTCAATGGTGAAAAACTAAAAGCTTTTCCTCTAGGATCTTTAACAATATAAGGTGTCCACTTTTACCACTACTATTCACCACAATATTGGAAGTCCTAGCTAGAGCAATTAAAGAAGAGAATGATAAATGGGATTCAAATTGGGAAAGAAGTAAAACTATTACTATTCAGGTACACATGATACTATATATAATATATCTATACATATAAATCACTAAAGTATCCACAAAAAAAATAATTGAAATAATAAACCAGTAAAGTAGCTGTTACAAATTCAATTTGTAAAAATCAGTTGCATTCCTATATGCAAATAAGCTAGAAGAAAAAGAAATCAAGAAAACGAGCACATTTAAAATCAATCACATCAAAGTAATTTAATGCCTAGGAGTAAACTTAACAAAGGAGGTGATGGATACATGCAATGAAATAAAAGACATATGAAAAGAAACAAAAACAAGGAAGTAGTAAGATATTCCTTGTTCATGGATTGGAGTAATTAACATTGTTCAAATGGTCATCTTACCCATACTCAATGAAACCCCTATCAACTGGCTTTTTTACTCTCAGAGCTCAATTTTCAGAGTTTTTCTAGTCCTGGTCATCAACTATTTCTAAGCTCAACATCATTCCGTAAGGACTGAAAAGTCCAAAGTCAAGCTTATTTATTAAATTAGAGAATCAATACTTCTGTTGTAACAACATTAAATTCCATTACAGCTCTTTTTTTAAACATCTGCTTTTGGCTTACTATATGCAGATAGTGGTAAAGGTTCACAATGATTATTTCATTTAATAATCATGTTAATTTTGAGAATTAGATATTATTCTCATAGAGTTGATGAAATTTGTTGACCTATTTTTTTGTCTTTTCTTTATTTTAGAAGTTTGTCAGAAAAAGAAGGTAGTATAAAATAGTTTCAATGATTATCTTTACAGAATTTCACATCTGAAAATGACACTGAAGCACATTTAGGTGGAAGACACTTTTGCTGTTCCCGAATCATTTAAGTATCCTTCTCCCAAATAGCTTCCTCATCAAAAAACAATGTACACAAAATTTTTCCTATAACTTCATGGACTTCAGAGACCCATTAAAATCCACTCAGTTATTATCAAGATAGGAGCCCATGATAATCCCTTTATTTTTAAATGAGGAATATTAATCCCAACTCTCACAACTAATAGGTATCAATTATTTAAATCAGAACAGCACTGAACATATCCCATTCCAGTACCATATCCTCTTGTCTTTTAGAAATAGAACCAAATGGAAACAGATTTGGGTGGGTGGAGAATGAGGTTAAAAGGGGAAGTTTACATAAAAGTCCATTTTTTAAGTAGTGTAATATTTTTTTCTTAATTTCTTTAGCTACTGGTGTGTTATATAAAGATGCAAGGTTACTAGTATCAAAAAGTCAATTTACGACTATAAATGAAACTCACTTCAAGATTATCTTTACTGCTATTAAACATATGAATATAAATTACTGTGTATATCATTTTTAATTCAAATAATATATTCTTTCAAAAAAAAAGCCAGAGTAAGAGTTTTCAAAGTTTACTTTAATTATGAAATAATACATGAATACAGATTTGTCTTTAAAAATTACATTTACAGATAGAGCTTCACCCCTAATACAATTCCTATCCTTCCCTACCCAGGGATAGCAACTGGGAAGTTGAGCTTGTTTCATCCAGACACATTAAATATATGTTTACACACAGAAACAGTACACAGAGAAAATCTTCAGTGTTTAGTGTGCATTGTTATATAAATGATGTCATACTTTACTTATTGTTCTGCACTGTTTTTCAGTAAATGGTTGGAAATGTTGATTTATATAAGTCTAGGTCATTCTTTTTAATTGCTATATATAGAATTCTATGTTAGAAATATACAGAATTTTTGTTTCATTCTTCATCTACTGGGGGGATATAAGTTATTTTCAGTTTTTCAGCTTTACAAAGAATGCAACAATGAATATCTTCTTCTTCTTTGCTTGTTTAAACACATACATGTTTCTGGATGAAGACCTAGAGATACAACTGTTGCCACAACAAAAGATTTTTGCAATTTTCAATTTAATAGATGTCAAATTGTCCTCTAAAGAAATTATATCCCCCCACTAAGCACCAATGAGTCCAGGCCTAGCCACCATCACCTCAGGAGCAGACATACAACCCTAGTCTGGGCCATGCGGAGCCTAGCCCTTCACCCCGTCGGTCCCTATTGTACTTGGCAAGTGCATTCCACTCAGTGCTCAGCTACCCATGCTTTGGGAGCAGATACATGCCCCAGTCCATGCCATGTAGGGCCTCGCACTGTATCAGTGATGTTTATCAAATCTCTGCTCTCCCAGCCACTGGAAAGAGGCCTGGAGAAGTTGCTCCTGGGTAGAGCAAGATCCCAGCATCTTGTCCTCTCAACATGTCCCTCCACCCGCAGCCCTCCATGTCACCAGAACTAGGCCTGGAACTGCTTTAAGGGAGCTCTAGCGCCATACAGACCCTACAAGACCCCAGTAGCTGTGATCACTAAGTAAACACCCAAAGAGTAGGAAAGTTGTTAGACACAACAAAAGTCCCATCTACAGCAGAGCAAACCCATAGCAAACAATGGAAGGAAAGGAAAACACAAATGACCAATTAAGTTCTCAGGGAAACAAAACACCAGAGAGAGAAAACAAAATCCCAGAACCAAACCACAAAGATACGGAAGAGCTTTTTTTAACCTATCAGATACAGGATTCAAAATTGCAATGATTAAGAAAATTAAAAGAGGGGCCTCCCCGGTGGCGCAGCGGTTGAGCGCTGGGTTGCGAAACTGCGCGCGGCCTCTGCGGCGCTGGTTCGATCCCCAGCTGCTCCCCGGCCACCGGAGGAGGGTCCCACATGGCGCGCAGACCTCTCCTGCCGCCCGCTGCTCCCCTCAGCAGTGTACTTCGGTCCTTCTGCCTGCTCTGCTCCCCGCTCTGGCTCTGGTGAATTCTCTCACCCTCCCGCACTTCTGACTGTACCCAGTGCATGTATAAACAAAACAAACAAACAAACCAGCAAACAAATAAATAAAGCATGCCTCTATTAAAAAAAAAAAAGAAAAAAAAAGAAAATTAAAAGATTGGAGGAATACAAAGAAAACTCAGAAAAGGGGATTAGTACATTGAGAAAGTCAACAAAAGATCAAAATTCAAACTTTAAACATGAAAAATAACAGAATGTAGGGGAAGACAAAAAGTTCAAGAGAAACCCATGGAAGTAAAATAAATGAAATAGAAGAACAAGTCAGTAACTAACCTCAAAGTGTTAGGGGGAAAGGATGTCCTGAGCGAATTCCATACAGGCTTTGTGGATGCCACCCCCACTCCATCAAGACTCTGGGAAAGTCTAAAAGACCAATGAAATCAAAAGCTGATTCTTCAAAAAAATGAAATAGACAAACTTTAGCTTGCGTCACTAAGAGGGAGAAAGCTCAAGTGAATAGGAACAAAAATGAAGGAGCATTATCAACAGGCACTGCAGGAAATTAAAGAATAATGAGTTTACTATTAGTATTTATATGCTAACAAGTTCAATAACCTAGAAGAGACGGACAAATTCTCAGAATTATATAAACATCTTGTAGAAATTCTGGACCTTTAGCCAGGCAGAGGAAGAACAAGTGGTACTTCAGGAATGGTGAGATCAGGAAAAGCTTTATTACTCATGCATGAGGTCCCAGACCTGGGTAGCCTAGTAAAGTCTGAGCACCAGTTTAATGACAAAGGGTTTCTTTTATACAGAACCGTCTTCATATTTGTTACACTGACAGCACTTGTTTTCAGCACACACAACCATTTGCTACAAAGTCCCCAGACAAGGGGGTGAGGACAGGCAAAGGGGGAAAGATGCAGACATCTGGAGATGGCCTTAGAGAGACAGATCAGCTTGACTGGCTACCCGACCATTTTGAAATGCAACTTTGTTTAGATAGGAGTGCTGAGGCCCTGGCCATGAATCTTTAAAGGGAAAAAGCTGTAAGTAAGCAAACTTGCTGATTATGCCTGCACTGGAGTGTTAAATACACCTGGGCTGGAAGTTCTGCTGGAATCGTTATTATATTTGCTCAATAATATAATTTTTTTTATCATTCCCCCCCTTGATGCCCTTGTGAGTTATTTTTCTCACAGGGCGTCACCTATATACCTTTTCAAGGGAACCCTGATTATCACCCAGTAGCCATTATGGGGTGAGAGTCATGGGAAGCCCAGGGATGAGGAATCTTACTTGGTTGGCTGTTGCAGGGCCTCTTCCCTGCCATCAGTTTGATCCTGGAGCCCCGAACTTGTTTGTATAGAAGCAACATTGTTCTTGTAAATACAGTCAAATACCTCCTTGGGCAGCAGTAAACAGGTCTAGTCTTTGCAGGTTTTGGAGCACTACAGCTGCCAAGGAGTCAAGCTGGCATTGGAGGGCCAGGGCTGATCTAATGAGAGTATTAGAGGCTCTCTTATCTCAGCTGCTCCAGATGCAGTCCGCAGGCCCACTGCTAGGGGGATGGTCCAGCCAATCTCTGCCTCGGCTGTTTACATTTTTTTTTTTAGAGAAAACACAATTGTTTTTTGTTGTTGTTGTTTTTCAGTATTTATTTATTTATACAAGCACTGGGGTACAGGCCAGAGGTGCGGGAGGGTGAGATAATTCACCAGAGACAGAGCAGGGAGCAGAAAAGGCAGAAGGACCGAAATACACTGCTGAGGGGAGCAACAGGCGAGACAGGAGAAGTTTGCCTCGCCATGTAGGAATCTCCCTGGCTGGCCAGGAATCAAACTGGCACTGCAGAGGCTGCGGACAGCTTCACACCAATGCACTCAACCCACTGCGCGACTGGAGAGGCCCAGCTGTTTACATTTTGGGTGAAATATGTAGAGATAAAAATGATACTGTTTTGCCCCTTGTATGACTCTGCTACACCATGATAAACTTGTTCCTTTTGCCACAGGAGTGGCTGAGTTATATTTGAAGGATACACAAGATGCAAACACAATTTTGGGAGGAAATTCCTTGGCTACCTGTTGTTTGGATGAGATGATGGAAATAGTGGCGATGTTGATTTTGGAGTCAGTGGGTTTGCAGTGCGAGGTCCTTGGGTTCACTCTGGGGAAGGTTTCACCAGAGTTGCCATTTCAGTGGCACGCGGTGAGTTTCCCAGGTGAGTTTCTACACGAGACAGAGACATTAGTTATATTTAAAGAGCAGGTTTATTAGGGAAAGGGACAGGGGAATAAAGGACACTTGCACAGACACAAGTAGGCAGGAAGAGCTGCCCCCAAAAGGGACAGGTTTGCTGAGAGAGGCCTGCATGGTTGCAGGCAGATGGCCTTGAGGAGAGCTGCCTCCGCTGAGGGAGGTCAGTGAGGAGAAGCCCTGGCATGGTACAGATCACAGGCAGGCAGGAAGGCTGCTGCCCTGCAGCGGGAGAGAGTTGGTGAAAAGACGCACTTGCCTAGTCACAGGTTGGCAGAGGGATTGCTGCCTGGAGACTGTGCAGAGACTGCACTGATACAGTCCTCTTTTGTTTGGGAGGGGCTCACTCCTTGTGAGCCTTCAGTTAGTTGCTGATTCTGGGTAACTATGCAGAATCTGAAAAAGACCAAGTTTCTACAATGGGCTTAATCTTCGTATCTTTACCTTTGGGGTCTGCTGGACTCAATCTCCATATCTTTACTCTTGCCGCCCAGAGTTTCTGCTGGTCAAGAGCTAAAAGGTAGAATCAGGCAGGGGGCCTCTCACCAGGACAAGAGTCTTGGTATGAGAAACATAGAGGGAAACCAGTATCTGCTTAAAACAGCAAGCAGACTTTATGGCCAGATTAGCAATACCAGCTAGACTACCTTAACAGAAAGTTAAGAGAGAACAGGAACTAGAGATAGGATGCTTTGATCAGTGGGAACAATGGAGCCCCTCAGGCAACAGCCTCTATTCACTCTCCCCTAGACTTTGCCAGACAATTATGCATCCACAGTATACATCCCCACCACATCCAGACAATTATGTATCTCCAATACACATCCTCCAATACACATCCTTCCTCCACAGAGTTGCCCATCTTCCCTGAACCTGATCACCAATAAATGCGAGACTTCCCT
Source organism: Talpa europaea (assembly GCF_964194135.1). Lineage (NCBI taxonomy): Eukaryota > Metazoa > Chordata > Mammalia > Eulipotyphla > Talpidae > Talpa > Talpa europaea. The sequence continues at coordinate 80,171,497 of NC_140076.1, forward strand.
GGTAAAGGTCCTGCACTTCCTGAAGGGCAAACCCCTCTAGGTGTCTCTCTCTACTTGGATTTTGAGTTGTCTCTTCTCCGTCCCATGCCGCTCCCAATAAAAATTCCAATATCACAAGGTGACAACATTCTTCAAAGAAATAGAACAAATATTACTGAAACTCATACAGAACCACTAACTACCCTGAATAGGCAAAGCTCTCCAGACTAAAATGGGGGGAAATGGCGATATCACACTTCTGGACTTCAAACTATATTATAAAGCTATAATAACAAAACAGAGGCCAGCCTTTGAAAAACAGTGATGCAAAATGTCAGCTACCACAGGCTGTGGAGTAAAAGTCCCTCAAAATTTCTGACTGTTGAAAGAACTCAAAGAAAACCACAAAAGTGTAGGACATGGCACAGTTAACTGGGCCCTAGAGGTTGATGAAGATATAAACTTACAAGATGGACAGGGATGATAATTGGGCCTCCAAGAACAATTTATGAAAACCAAATATATAGCCTTAAAATAGAATGTGGACCCAAATACCCAGAAGCACCCCCCTTTGTAAGATTTGTAATAAAAATTAATATGAATGGATTTAACAGTTCTAATGGCATGGTGGACCCAAGAGCCCTATCAGTGCTAGCAAAATGGCAGAATTCACATAGCATCAAAGTTGTCCTGCAAGAGCTTTGGCACCTAATGATGCCTAAAGAAATATGGCATTCCCTCGGCTGCTGCAAGAAGAGTGTTATAGCAGTTAATCACAGAGACAAACCACAGGCCCTCCTCTTCCTCCTCATTCAATTTAAGCAGTCTTCATTTTCCACAGTACTAAGTTTTCTAGCTATGTCTTACAGATCTCAAAGTACTGGGAAGGAAGCTTCCATTCAAAGGCAGCTTATCTTTAATGATTCTCATTTCTTGTCCACTTGAAATGTACAAGTCATACTCGAACAATCACCATCCGGTCAAATGTAACCATTGTCCATACAGTCGAACTTCTGGGATCAAGAAAGTATACTGAAATTGATTCCCAGTGTTACTGGAAGGGCACATCTTAACTCAACTGTGAAAACACATCACACAATTACCTTGATGAGGATTATATGACCTGGGGTCTCTGTCTTATGCCCCTTTCTCCCCACCCTATCCCTGCAATAGCCCTCCAGCTCAAAGTGGCTCATTAGAGTCAGTGTGAAGGTTTCAGGTCACAGGCTGTGGGACTACTGCTGGGTGTGTGAAGTGCTTTGTCTACACCTCTAGTTTCTTCTTAAGTCTTAAACAAAGTCCCCCTTCCAAGACATCATCTTATCCCCACTCTCCACTTAGCTGACTGTAAACCCCTCTGCTCGGAATTCAGGGCTTTCCCTATATCCACCCCACCTTTATCAAGGAATTCTGCTTTTATTGCCCTCCTTCTCAAGTCCCTTTCTGCATTATCACCACCCACCATTCTCCATAACACTCCCTTGCTTTGGCCAGAAGCCATCAGTTAAGGTTGGAAAGAGTCTCTGACCTCCCGCCTTTAGTTTTGGAAGCACATTTATTAACTGTCCACCAGCCCGGAAAATGAATTTGCGTCCTCAGACCTGCTGCCCCCCTGCTGTCATCCTCAGTCTGTGGGTTTTTAGCTAAGGTTTTGCTAAGGTGAAAGAACAGTTCCCCGGGCTACTGAGACCTGTCAGCTCTTAAAGTCCTTGGTGACTAAACTTGGATAAAGACCACAGGAAGACACTTGCAAACATATACATGATCCCTCTGAATGAACCGTTTTCTTTTCCTATAAGTGAGTTTGCTTTTAAAAACTGAAGAAGTTTTAAAACAGGATTCTCATTTGGTCATCCTTGTGATCCATTTAACTCTAGTTGGGTATCCGACAACAGGAACAAAAAGAACCTTGAATTCAGTACATACTTTGGTTTTGGTGCTGCTGCTTCTCACAGTCCTTAGCAAGGGTTAAGAAAGAACTCAGTGTGCATGGCAGATCCCCAAAATTGGTGGGGTTGACTTCCTGGCAAATTGCTGCATTTTTCCACTTTTCTGTTTAGGACCACTAAATGCTGAGATGTGGATTCATACCAAAATAAAAGCAATTCACTGTGTTTTAAAAAAAAATTAACAATAATTAAAACAGCATGGTACTAGAACCAAAAAAGACACACACAAACTGATGGGATAGAATTGAAAGCCCAGAAATAAAACCATTATTTATCACATTTATGGACAACTAATATAAGACAAAAGAGCAAAGTATATACATTGGAAAAAGGAAAACCTCTTCAAGTTGTGCTGGGAAAACTGGACTGCCATGCATAAAATAGTAAAACCATACCATTATGTCACAGCACACACAAAAATCAGCATACACAAGAAGAGTTTGATGTAAAACCTGAAACCATAAAATACAAAGAAGAAAACATAGGCAAAACACTCCATGACATAAGCTCAGAAACATCGTCATGATCTCATCTCCAGCAGAAGGAAATAAACAACTAGGACTACATCCAACTAAAATACTTATGTACAGCAAAAGAGACAGTAACCAAAACAAAGAGACACCTTAATGAATGGGAGAAAATATTTGCACACCATATATCTAATAAGGGATTGATATCAAAGATTGGCATGGAGTTCATACAACTCAACAAAAAGAAAACACACAACTGAATAAAAAATGAGCAGAAGAGCTAAAGCGGCATTTCTCCAAAGAAGACATGCAGATGGCCAACAGTCATATGAAGACATATGAAGACGAAGACATATGAAAACAGTCATTTGAAGACGAAAAAATGTTCATCATCACTTATAAAGAAAATGCAAATTGAAACCATCATGAGACACCACCCACACCTGTGAGAATGGCACATATCAAAAAGAGCAGACACAAGTGCTGGTGAGGGCTTGGAGAAAAAGGAACCCTCTTCCACTGTTGGTGGGAATACAGACTGGTCCAGTAGTGTTTCCTCAAAAGACTAAAAATGGATCTACCAAATGACCCAGCAATTCCACTCCTAGGTATCAATCCAAAGAGTAGAAAAACACTTATTTGAAAGGAAACCCGAACTCCTATAGCAGCAGTAATTAAAACAGCCAAGATATGGAAACAACCTATATGCCCCAGAACAGATGAGTGGATCATCTGTGAGATACACACACACACACACACACACACAATGGAATACTACCCAGTGTCATCAAAAAAGATAAATTCATCACATTTGCAGCAACATGGATGGAACTGGAAGGGATTAGTCTAAGTGAAGTGGTACAGAAGGGGAAAGAGAAGTTATCAGCTGGTTTCACATATATGTAGAATCTAGAGAAACCAAATGATCAAAGACAAACTGTGAAAGACAAGCCCTTGAAAGCAGTTTTGAGACATTTGGATGGAGTGGTGGAGGGGGAGCAAAAGAGGGAAAGCAGAGAACTGGGGAGGAGAAGACTATGGACGATGGTGCAGACTGTGGGTGCTTTGGTGGTAGGAAAACTACGGTGACCACACCTGTGGGGAGGAATACTGTTTGTGAAAAAATAAATAAAGATGTTTTTAAAAGAAAAAAAAAGAAACTATTAATTTACACTCTTATGAAAGTTCCTCTTTTCTAACTCTGGGCCAAAATTTCAAATTATCAACTTTAAATGTTTGCTAATCTTATAGGTAAATGTAGCATCTATCGTCATTATTTCAATTTATATTTCCCCTAATACCAGGAGGTTAAGTGTCTTTCCTAAAGTATATGGTCCTATTGGGTTTTCTTTTCTATGGAATGCTTAGATTTACTTTTGCTATTTGGTTATCTTAGCTAGTTTACCTCTTTATGTAGTTTGAATACTAACCCTTGGTTAGTTAAGATATTTTGCTAATATTTTCTTCAAACATGTTTTTTTAAACATAAAAGTGCTTTCTGTTAGGGAAATGCAAATCAAAACTACAATGAGATACCATCTTACACCAGTGAGAATGGCACATATTAAAATAACTAGCAACAACAAATGTTGGCGAGGATGTGGAGAAAAAGGAACTCTCCTGCACTGCTGGTGGGAGTGCAAACTGGTCCAACCACTATAGAAATCTGTGTGGAGATCCTCAACCTGCTAAAGATGGAGCTTCCATATGATGCAGCAATTCTACTCCTAGGTATTTACCCAAAGGACATAGAATCATTAATTCAAAAGGGCACCTGCACCCCTATGTTTATAGCAGCACTATTTACAATAGCTAAGCTATGGAAACAATCCAAATGCCCAAAAATAGATGACTGGATCAAGAGGACCTGGTCCATATATACAATGGAATATTACTCAGCAATCAAAAAAGATAAACTCATGCAATTTGCAACAGCATGGATGGAGCTGGAAGGGATCAAGCTCAGTGAAATTAGCCAGAAAGAAAAAGAAAAATACCGGATGGTCTCACTCATAGCAGGAATTTAGAAAACCTAAATAAGGGACCAGGAAGAAACCTAATAAAGTAAAAATCAAAATCAACAAGCAACTATAAACCAGACACACACTACAGGGGGTAGGAGGGAGTAGGATCAAAACAAGGGGGGTGGGAATTGTATGGGGACTATAACCAAGATGAAAATGCATATTGTGCAAAAATGAAAAATGATGTAAAAATGTATAAAATAAAATTTTAAAAAATACATAATAAAATGGGCTGTTAAATTTTTATAAAAGTGCTTTCTGTTAAACAGAGATTTATTTTTATGTAATCAAATGTCTCTATTTTTTCTTCATGAATTCTGCTTCAAAGACACTTCTCAGTGATCCATAGTGGACACATATAAGAGGATGTTCATCATACCACTGCTTTCAGTTCTAGGGAATTGAGTGCCCTTCCTTGGGAGAGCACATAGTTACACGGAGTAGATGAACAATAATGGCACAGTTACAAGTGAAGTCTAGACACACATAGGACAGGATGGATGCTAAGTGAAAAACAGAATAAAATCTGTCACACACAAAGCATTTACATAAAAGGAAACTATATGCAAACTAAAATAACAATGTACATTTTAAAGAATCCATACAAATTAATAGATACATAATACTCATTAGAACAACTGTCTAGTGGAGGAGGGAGGAAGGAGTAGAAGTGAATAAAGGTTATTCAGTCAACAATACTAGTAAAGAATCTACACAAACTAATAAAAATGATATATCATGTATTAAGGAATACAATTAATTCAAGTTTCCACAACTGGAATTTATAAAAATTAGACATTGTTGTCCTGGGAGCTGATGACATAAAATAGTCTGGGGTCAGCAAAATAGTCTGGGGTCAAATTCTATGAATAGTTAAATATATAAGATCACAACAGTCTATGAGAAGGCAAGAATATCCTTGGGAAGGGTAAAGGCATATGTAGAGGCAGGACTGGACACAGTGCAGGTTTTCTGACCCAGCAGACCGGGTATCATGTCATAGATTTTCCAACTTCTGGAATGCTGACCACCTGGGGAGCTAAATTGTTTCCCTCTTCAGGTGCCCGCCATCAGGCATGCATTAAGGACCACAGGGTTCCCTCATCTTTTTTTTTTTAAAGATTTATTTACTTATTTATACAAGCACTGGGTACAGTCAGAGACACGGGAGGGTGTGAGAATTCACCAGAGACAGAGCAGAGAGTAGAACAGGCAGAGTGACGAAGTACACTGCGGAGGGGAGCAGCGGGCGGCAGGAGAGGTCTGCGCGCCATGTGGGACCCTCACCCGGCGGCCAGGGATCGAACTGGTGCTGCAGAGGCTGCGGGCAGCTTCGCAACTCAGCGCTCAACAGCTGCGCCACCGGGGAGGCCCTCCCTCATCTATCTTAATGGCGGGAGGGCAGAAAAGCCTGATACTTTTTCCTTACCCTACAGTCCACTCCCTCAGGGTTTTCTGCCATACAATCTACACAAGGTCACATACGTTTCTCTTGGCAATAGAACACTGCAGCCATGGCCCACAAAAACAAATAATATATATCACAATAGAACAACAAAATACATAAAATACAATGGAACACAAAGTCCAGGCAGGGCCCCAAACTAGTGGCAAAAGACAATTATTGGCACCAGCAGATGAGCCACCAAATCTGCTGCCGAAGGCACTGCTCATACAAGGGAGGGAACCACTCACGGCATCTACTGTAACACGCCAGGAGCCGTCAGGCTTCCTGGCCTTCTCTGGCTGTAGTCTCGGCTACAAGCCACACACTGCATCCACCCCCAGGATGCACTCACTCTGGGATTGGCGATTCTATTTTACTGTTGAGGGTAATCGCCAACCCTCAGGGTTTCTGTCTGCAGTTGCTCCAACACTCGGCTTTCATAGCCACCAATGCAACACGCAGACCCCTGCACTCAGGCCAACCCACTGCACAAGCACATGGTCAGGGATCCAAACTCTACATGCGGCCTCTCTTGGGTCCCCTCGTCAGCTTGGGCTCCACCCCAAGCCACGTTCCCCACCCGCCCCCAAGGACGGGTTCCTCAGCTCCTCACCCTCACTCAAGAATAAGCAGGGCATCACCCACAGGTGATTTTAAGAGACTCACTGGTCTTCAGCATGCTCAGGCTGCTTAACAGCCATTCAGGGCTTCTCAACAGCTGCTCAGGGCTTCTCAACTTAGCACCAGCTTTTGCCTTCTCAAAATTGGCTTTTTTCCCCTGCCTAGCTGCTGGGCATACACAGGCTGCTTTTGGCCATCAAGGCCCACTGGCCACTCCCAGATTCCCATCTCCTGGGGTGTACAAACAATAGCATTCTCCCCCAGGGTCCCAAAAACGTAACTTGCCAAAGTTCCTCCGCCTTCTGGCGGGATTGTCAGTCCAAGTCCGTTGGCCTCTCCCTGTATCAGCACTGGAGAGATCCGAATCATGGTCCTCTCTTCCCCAATGATTCTGCTGCCTCAGCGGCCTTGGGCTGGTCCTCTCGGGTGTCTCCTGCAAGCGAGGTCTCATCCCGCAGCTCCCGGACCTTGTCCACCTCCTGTGCCGCCATGGCGCCTCCAGTGTCGTCACAGGCAAACACAGTCTGTTACTCCTAAGTCCCTCCAGGTCTTTGGAGGGCTCCAATACCGGTTTGCATGGATCATCTTGCTGACTTATGCCAATTGTAGAGGCAGGACTGGACACAGGGCAGGTTTTCTGACCCAGCAGACCGGGTAAAGGAGGAGTCAGAGTCCTCAGTGGTTTCTGCAGGTCTTTTACTGGAATTTATTGGAAATGAATATCTTTGGTCAAAATTGACTACTCCATTCTTTGTCATAGCTTTTCCAACTTCTGGAATGCTGACCACCTAGGGAGCTAAACTGTTTCCCTCTTCAGGTGCCCACCATCAGGCATGCATTCAGGACCACTGGGTTCCCTCATCTATCCTAATGGTGGGAGGGCAGAAAAGCCTGATACTTTTTCCTTACCCTACAGCATGTGAGATAACAGAAAATCTAAGGATAAGTGGGTCTGGATTTTTGTCTTCAGAAGATAAAAGGAAAGGAAAACAAAGGAAAAATAAATCATTTTCTAAATGAGGATGTGTGCTGAGACCGCCAGGGAGTTCCAATGCTGAAGAGGGAAGGGACCAGACTCACATTCCTCTTTCTGCATATGTCCTGCACTGCCTAGGTCTAGAAGCAGGCTCCAACATCCTCAAATAAGCTTCCCCTCAAAAGTTTAATGTGCTACTCACCTGGTAAGGGAGACATCGTGATCACAAAGGTGGTTTTCCCAGAGTGAGGCTTATCCATTGTACTCCGGATGTGCTGACCCCTGGAATTTCTCCCAATGTGGGAGACTCGGCTGCAAAATTGTTGTGGTGGGGGACTGACTGCATTGGCACTCTTCCCTAAATAATGACAGGAAAAACAAATTAAGAAAAGTTTACTATGAATAATATTGGTTCAGTCTTTGACTTAAAGGGAAAGGGAGCCACAAAAGAACAGGAAGGAAGGGTTGTTACTCCTCCCCCCCTTACCACTTACTCCTTAATTGCTTCCCTGATTATCTCACTAAAGCATTTATATATTTACATAAAACCTCTGTGTGTGTGTGTGTGTGTATAAATATGTAGAACACAGTAAAAAACAAATCACAATTTAGAAGTTACTTTTACTATACTATTAGAAATAACTAAACTTATTAAATGAAGACAGGAATTTATTGATTCAGAAAATCTGGACATATTGAAAAGCAAGCAGAAATGTAAGGGGGCAAGAGCTCACTTCTAGTAAATAAGTGTGTGAAAATCTATGAAGTTAAAAAACATTAGTCTCATAACGTCACATTGTAATGATTTTGGAGTTTTAGGTTTCAGCAGTTTTTTTGAACATATGGCATTTCAGAGTCCTGAATGGTTGTCTTTAACTTTTTCTATAAGCAGACAATGTAAATCATGCACCAGTCTAATTCCAGAGTGGTTCTGCTGTTCATCTTACGAATCCATCAATTCCCAAACAGACAACACAATCTTCTGGTCCCACAGCTAAGATACATATGTTAGAGGTGTGTAGTCAAGTCAGGAGGTGAACTAAACCAATAATCATGAATAATATATTCAAACACATACCTAGTCTATAGGGTGTGGGTGGTGAAATATGGATGAGTAAACAGGAGACCAGCAAGGGAGTAATAGAGTCTAAGTTGATAAAAAGTGGACCCAGAGACGAAAGAGAGGTCTATAGGTACAAGGAATTTAGTGATTCCTCAAGTACTGCCCTTCTGCAGGAAGAATTTAAGGAAAGGATTTCCCCAAAGCTCAGGAATCAGCATCAGATCATCAGTGTTGTTTAATCAAGTTTGAGATGCTCAGTTGTTAACAAGGCTGCGACACAAGTACTTGTCCTTGAGCGTCTCATATTAGGAATTCTTTGTTTTTCTGCCTCCCCTACTTCCAAAATAAAAAGCCTGGCCTGTAAAGTGAACCCTAGGTCCTGCTATCCGATAACTGGTATTGTTGATACCAACTTTCCCCATCAGCTGCCTAACTAAATCTCCTACTGCTGGCTTCTCCACCATTGAGTTCTGCCCACCTGTCAGACCCTACTTTGTTGAAGTTACTCCTCCCCTAGTCCACTTGCCCATAATAGCTGATTGCCAATTCTCTCACCTATTGTCTCTTCTCCTACACTTGCCCACAGCCTCGACATCCAATGCACTGTCAAGTTCTACTTCTGAAATGCATCTTCCCTGTATTTAATTTCATTGCCAACACCTAATTTGAAACCTCATTATCTCCCACCTGTATCAACTAAATTCACCATCCACAACCGTAGCAGAGGCCATGATCCTGACACTTCTCCAAAAAAGACACTCAGATGGCCTACATGCATATGAAAATGTTTTACATCACTTATTATGAGGGAAATTGTCAAAACCACAATAAGGTATCACCTCACCCCTGTGAGAACAGCCTGTATCAAAAAGACTAGAAACAACATATGGTGAGGATGTGAAGAAAAAGGACCACCTATCTACTGTTGGTGGGAATGTAATTGGGTATAGTCTCCGCCAAAAATGGCATGGAGTACCTTAAAATGAAAAAAGGAAACACCATATGATCCAGGAATACCACTAGTAGGTATTTACCCAAGGAATATGAAAACACTAATGTCAAAGATTTATGTATCCCTATGTTCACAGTAGCACTGTCCACAATTGCCAAGTCATGGAACCAACCTAAGTGCCTAATGACAGATGACTGGATAAAGAAGTCGTGGAACATATACTCAATAGAAAATAACTCAGCTATTTAAAAAGATAAAATTGTACCTTTTGGGGCAAAACAGATGGATATTAAGATAATTATACTAAGTGAAGTAAGTCAGAAATTCAAAGACAGTTATCAGTTAGTTTCATTCATTTGTGGAATATAAAGAACCAAAGAAAAGAAATTGACAAAACACGGGAGAAATAATTCTTAGATTTTGGGAAAGAAAAAAAAAAAACAAACCACCACATACTGGTTACCAGAGGGAATGAAGGCTGGAAGAAGTAGGTAAGAGGAGGAAATGTATAGGACTTTGGCACTAGAATTATGTGGAGAATGAAAGAGGCATGTGCACATAAGGAGGTATGAAGCTGTACTCTCAAAAGTATATAGTCATGTAAATCACTGACAAAAAAATAATAAAGTTTAAGATATAAAGACAAAGCAATAACCTTAGAGGAAAACAAAATATATAAAGAACTGGGACAACTCAATAGAAAAATATTCAAATTTAAAATGGGAAATAAAGATGAATAGACATTTTTCCAAAAGAAACACACATACACGACCAATAGTACTTGAAAAGGTACTCAAAAATCACTTTTCATCAGGAAAATGCAAATCAAAGCACAATGGGCTATTAGAATGGCTATTGTCAGTACAAAAGACAACAAATGTTGGTGAGAATGTGAAAAAAGAGAACCCTACCCAAAGGACACAAAAACACTAATTCAAAAGGAAACCTGCACTCCTATGTTCATTGCAGCAGTATGTACAATAGCTAATATATGGAAACAACCTAAATATCCAAAAGGATATGGTATATATACACAGTGGGATACTACTCAGCAATCCAAAAAGATAAACTCATGCCATCTGCAGCAACATGGATGGAACGGGAAGGGATTATGCTCAGTGAAATAAATCAGAAGAAAAAAACATCGATGGCTTCACGTATAGGTGGAACATAGGGAAACTGAGTAAGAGGTCAGGGAAAAAAAATTAGCAGGCAAACTATAAATCTAAGACACACAGCAGGGGAGGGGGAAAGAGAGGAAGAGGAGTCAAAACAGGGGCAGGAAGAGCGGAAAAGAAGAACTCAAACATTGTTAAAAAAACTGAACACGATGTCAAAAAATAAATACATTTTTTCAAAAAAGGAAAAAGAGAACCCTTACACACTATTGGTGGGAATATAAATTGGTGCAATCTATGGAAAATAGAGGTACTTCAAAAAACTGAAAATAGAATAACCATATCATCCAGTAACCTACTCCTACATATATATCTGAAGGTAATGATCAAAGATATACCTGTATTCTTATGTCCACTGTATCATTATTCACAATAGCCAAGGTATAGTAACAATCTAAATGTCCTTCAACAAATAAATGGGCAAAGAAAATGCAATTATATAAAATATATAATACATATATTATGTATATAAGGGAATATTATTTCACCATGAAAAAGAAGGACATCTGCCATTTCAAATAACATGGATAAACCTTGAGGATATTATGCTAAGTGAAGTAAGTCAGACAGAGAAAGACAAATACTACATGGTATCACATATATGTGGAAGCTTTTTAAAAAGTCAATTTCACAGAAACAGAGAATAGAATGGTGGCTTCCAGAAGCCAGGGAGTGGGGAAAATGGATTCATGTAGGTCACTGGGCAGAACTATTAGTTATAAAAGAAGTTCTGAGGATTTAATGTACACCACAGTGACTGTAGTTAAAAATATGATATCGTATACTTGAAAGCTACAGACAATAGATTATATGGATTCTCACCAGAAACAAACAAATAAATAAATACATGAGGTGATATGGATCTTGATCTTGGTAATCATTTCACAATATCTATATACATGAAAACATCACATTGTACACTTTAAATGTATACAATTATATTTGTCAATTACCCTTCAATAAAATTGGGGGGAGGAATAAAATAAAGAGAATGAGTTCCTTCCTCATCTGCCTTCCCATAATAATTTCTAAATATCTTTATTACAACACACATCACATTGTTTACATGTCTGCTCTATTCACTAGATTGTGAACTCTGTAAGGACAGGGAGCATGACTTCATTGACAGTCCTGTGACAGGATGGTAACTGATAGTAGTGACCTGGTAACAAATGTTTGTTGAATGAGTTACTGTGAATACCCTGAAGTACTGTGACCTTTCTTTTAATCTGAACATCCCTCTGACACCTGAAGAAATGTCTTTCAAAAACCATACTGTGGTTTTGTGGTCTGTCTATAACATCCCTGTAAGGACAGGTGAAAAAGAGGAATAAGAACTTATGATCTTCCACATTCTCATAATTACTGACTTATTCTAAAACATGTCTGGATGCATGGCATTGGTGAAGTCTGCTCAGAATGGCTATGCTGCCTCTGTCCTGGTTTGCTCCTCAAATCTATTTTCCAGTTTCCTAATGGCACACCATTGTGAAACCAAAACTCACTGTTTTTCTGGAACATGGAATGGTAACTGGCCCACCCTTTCAGCTGCTACTAGGCATGCTGACGTAGCAACTCTACAGATCTCAATCTCTCTGTTAATAACAATTCTAAAGTGAAGTTATGAAGGCTTTTTCCTTACTACATGGAGGGAGAAGTTGCTTTTCTATTATTCCTTATATTATTTTCTCTGCTCTTACTCTTGTCTCTAACTATTAGAGAAACCTTTTGTAAAATATAGTTACTTCATTGATATACCTCATTTACCCTAGAATGTCTGTGAACCTGCACTGCTTGGGGTTTAATAAACCATCATGCTTTTTAAGAAATATATCATCTAACTGATAAAAGCACTTCCTGGAGAACATTTCACCACTATTGAAAAGATTTGTCTTTCACCGAGTACCTAATTGGATTTGGACACAGAATCCAAGCTTCTACCGTCTCAAGGGAAAGCACCTCTGAGCTCTAAAGATAAACAGACTCAGAGTAAAGGTTTGGAAAACAATCCTACAAGAAAATGGCACCCAAAGGAAGGCAGGGACAACCTAATTATATCAGAAAAAGTAGATCTGCAGTTAGAAAAGGTAACAAGAGACAGAGGTGGACACTGTATCATGATGAAGAGGACAATATTATCAGGAAGACATGACAGTTGTCAATGTACACTCACCAAAGAAGCACCAAAGTACATTAGACAATTACTATCAACTCTGAAAACAGATATTGAAAAAAACATTTGTCGTAGAAAATTTCAACACCCCACTCTCACCAATGGACGGGTCAAGGACACAGAAAATAAACAGGGACATAATAGCCTTAAACAAAGGATTAGACAACTAGACCTAATAGACATTTTTAGGACACTGCACACCCAAAAAGCTGAATGCACATTCTACTCCAGTGCACATGGAACATTATCCAGAATTGACCACATATTGGGTCACAAGACAAGTAAACGTCTTCAACAAATTCATGAAGGTTTCTATCATACCAAACATCTTCTCTGATGATGAAGATCAGAAAACTAGAAATCAACTACAAAAGGAATGAAAGGAAATCCTTTATTATATGAACACTGAACACCACTCACTGAAAGACAACTAGGTTAAAAATAAAATCAAAGAAGTCGAAAAATACCTCAAGACAAATGAAAATGAGACAAAACCACCCAGCACTAATGGGGCACAGCAAAAGCAGTAGGGGAATGTGTAGCAATACAGGTTCACATCAAGAAATACAAAAAAGCTCAAATAAATAATCTTATATCACATCTTAAAGATTTAGAAAAAGAACAAAAGCCTGCAGAAGAAATGAAATAATAAAAATTAAATAGAAATAGAAAAGACAACCCAAAAGATCAATGAAACCAAGAACTGGTCTTTGAAAAAAAAATTAACAAAATAGTCAACATCTAGCAAAGCTCACTGGAAAAAAAAAAAAAGAGAAAACTCAAATAAAGAGGATCCAAGATGAAAGAGGAGAAATTACAAGACACTGCAGAAATTCAAGAATAAGAGATTGCTGGGCCTCCCCGGTGGCGCAGCAGTTGAGCGCTGGGTTGCGAAGCTGCCCACAGCCTTGCCAGCGCCGGTTTGATCCCCGGCCGCCTGGCGAGGGGCCTACATGGCGTGCAGATCTCTCCTACAGCCCGCTGCTCCCCTCAGCAGTGTATTTCATCGGTCTTCCTGTTCTGCTTTCCGCTCTGGCTCTGGTGAATTCTATCACCCTCCTGCGCTTCTGACTGTACCCAGTGCTTGTATAAATAAATAAAATAAATCTTAAAAAGAAAAGAATAAGAGATTGCAACAAAAATTTATATGCTAACAAGTTCAATAACCTAGAAGAAATAGACAAATTCTTAGAATTATATAATCACCTAAGACTGAATAGGGAAAAAATAGAAAACTTGAACAAACCAATCAAAAGCAAGAAAACTGAAACAGAGAATCAAAACTTCCATTAAAAACAGGTCCAGGGCTTCCCTGGACAAGGGGTACAAGGGATTAAGCACAGCACTATGAAACTATCCACAACCTCTGCGGCATGAGTTTGAGCCCCTTCTCTGGCCAGGGAGCAAACCACATGGCACAGCAGACCTCTCCTGTCTTGCCCACGGCTCCCCTCAGCACTGTATTTCAGTCTGCCTGTTCTGTTCCCACTCTGTCTCTGGTGAATCTTACCTCTCGCACCCCTGGCCTGTACCCCAGTTCTTGTACACATAAATAAATATTTTAAAAAACAATAAAAAAAATAAAAATAGGTCCAGAACAAGATGGCTTTACAAGCACATTCTGCCAAACTTACAAAGATGAACTAGTACCTATCCTGCTCAAAATCGTCCCCCAAACTAAGAGAAAATGAATACTCCCAACCATAATTTATGAGGCCAACATTACTCCAATACGAAGACCAATACACATACACACACACACACACACACACACACACACACACACACACTGTAGACCAATTTCACTAATAAACACAGAAGAAAAAAATCAATAAAATCTTAGCAAATCAAATCCAACAATGCATTGAAGGATTATATACCACGACCAAGTGGGATTTATACCAAGGATGCAGGGATGGTTCAACATCTGAAAATTGATCAACATAATTCATCACATCAACAAACAGAAAGATAAAAACCATATGAATATAACAATGGATGCTTAGAAAGCATGTGATAAAATTCAGTATCTAATTATGATGAAAACCTGGTGATAAAATGGTATATATCTTTTTTTAAGATTTATTTTATTTATTTATACAAGAACAAGGGTACAGTCCAGATGTGCAGGAGGGTGAGAGGATTCACCGGAGACAGAGCTGGGAGCAGAACAGGCAGACTGATGAAATACACTGAAGAGAGCGGCAGGTGTGACAGGAGAGGTCTGCTGTGCTATATGGGACTCTCACAGGCCAGCCGGGATCAAACCTGTGCTGCAGAGGCTGAGGACAGCTTCACAGCGCAGCGCTCAACGGCCTGCGTCACCAGAGAAGGCCCATAAAATGGTATATATCTGAACATAATAAAAGCCACATATGACAAACCCACAGCTAGCATCATTCTCAATGGAGAAAAACTCAAAGCTTTTCCACTAAGATCTGGAACACAAGAATGTCCACTCTCACCACTACTATTCAACATTATACTGGAAATCCCAGCTAAGCCAATTAAGCAAGAGAGAGATTTAAAAGGAATCCAAATTGGGAAAGAAGTAAAGCTATCATTATTTATAGATGACATGATAATACACTGATAATATATAAAAGAAACCAAAAGACAACTAAAACTAATTAAATCAATAAACCAGTTCAGCAAAGTGGCAGTTACAAAACCAATGCACAAAAATCAATTGACCTGTACACAAACAGAAGAGAAGGAAATTAAGAAAACCACCCCATTTATATCACACCAAAAACAATTAAATATCTAGAAACAATACCTAATAAAGAACCTAAACAAAGAAAACTATAAGACATTCTTAAAAGAAATAGAAGAAGACACAAAGAAATAGAAAGATATTCCCTGCTCATGGATTGGAAGAATCAACAATATCAAAATGGTCAACCTACACAAAGCAATACAGGTTCAATGCAAGCTTAGTAATTATTTCAATGGCATTTTTCAAAGAACTGGATCAAACAATTATTGAAATTCATATGGAAGCACAAAGATCCCAGTTAGTGGAGGAAGAGAGGGCAACCATACTTCCAGACTCCATGATAATTAAAACAGCATGGTGTTGAAATAAAAGGCACACAGATCAGTGGAATAGAATTAAGAGCTCACAAGTAAACTATACCTATATGGACAGTTACTTTATGACAATGGAACCAAGAATATACATTAGAATGAGGAAAGCCTCTTCAATAAATGGTGTTGGAAAAATTGGACAACCACATGTAAAGGAATGAAACTAAACTGCAATCTCACACCATACACAAAAATCAACTCAAAATGGATAGAAGACTTGGATGTAACACCTGAAACTATAAAATGCATAGAAAAAAAAAAAAAACACAGGCAAAACGCTTTACAACAAAAGCTTCAGGAATGTCCTTGCCAGTTTGTCTCTAACAGTGAAGAAAATAAAAGAGAATTATTGGGACTACATTAAACTGAAAGGCTGTTGTATAGCAAAAGAAACAGAAACTAAAGTGAAGAAGATACTCTACTGAATGGGAGAAAATATTTGCACAGCATATACCTGAAAAGGGACTGAAAGCAAAGATATGTAAAGAGCTCATTCAACTCAAAAAAATATAAATAACCCAATTAAAAATTAGGCAAAATAGCTAAAAAGGCACTTCTCTAAAAAAGACATACAAATGGCCAGCTGGTAAATAAAAAACATGTTCATCATCAGTTATCATCAAGGATATAAAAAATAAAACCACAATGAGATACCATCTCACACCTGTGAGAATGGCCCACATCAAAAAGATAAGAAAAAACTGCTGGTGAGGATATGGAGAAAAAGGAACTCTTGTACCCTTCTGGTAGGAATATAAACAAGTCCAGCCTCTATGGAGAGCAGTGTGGAAGTTCCTCAAAAGACTAAAAAATAGATCTGCCTTACAACCCAGCTATTGTACTAGTAGGAACCTACCTAAAGAACACAAAAACATTAATTCAAAAGGAAACCAGAACTGAGTTATCCAGAGGGGGTAGGGTGAAGAGGGTAGAGAGAGCGCACAATGGACTATGGTGGAGAAACAATGAATACCTAGGTGGTGGGTATTCTACAGCGACTATACATGAAGGAGAAGATGTAAACCAATGGCACTACAATAAAAATTTTATTTCAGAAATAAATAAAAACTAACAGATTTTTGTAAATTTCAAAAAAGAAAAAAGATCCGTCTTTGATTCACTGCTTTCTCTAACACCATCTCACATATTCTCATTGTGTGCATGTACATGTTATGTGCATAGGTGTTAATGACCTCTGCAGCTGCAGTAGCTGGAATAAAGTGTGTTTTACACACACACACACACACACACACACACACACAGACACACCATCACCACCACTACCACACAAGACCCCTGCCACAGGTTTTCTTCAATTTTATCCTCAATTTTTGCCCTTGTCAGTCATTTCCATCTCAATGGAACTGTCAGTGAGAAAATGAGACTGAATATGTTGGGCACAAAGAATGAGGAATCAATATAAAATGGTCTGCTTACATCTTTCTTACAATCATTACCCCACAACATTGCTTCCTGCCTTCACACCCTTCTTTTGCTCAATCTCTTATTATCTCTCAAAAACACACATGCATACGTGCACGCACGCACACACACACACACAAAACATGAAGAGACTAAAGAACTAGGAACTGAAGAAATTGAAAGGAACGTGGAATTTTTCAAGGGGATCAACATTGCTTTCCATCATCATTGTCCTGACAAATACGAACTGCAAATAAAGGTTTTCTTAGCAGATGCTCCTCAGCCACTGCATAGCTAAGCAGGAATATCAACTACAACTATGCCAAGGGATCCAAGAGAATATTCAACCTGGAAAATTTCCAACCCAAAACAGCACCTCCCAGAAGATGACTACAGCTCCTGCAGAAATCATTTAACCACAAATTCCAATCCCCTTCACTCCTACAGTCTCAGTCACACATCACAAAGGGCTGTTCCCTTGAATCGTGACATCCTGACCCACATCAACAGCCCAGAGGCCATAAGGCAACATTACGCCTTTTCAGCCCATTGCATAGGAAAAAGGGAGGGACAACCAACTGAATATTGTAATTGAAATCCTATAATTTGTAACGTGTCAATAACTCCTGACATTGGGGGAGTTTTCTTCACCCTTAACAAATCCTGCAAAAACAATATGTAACTCTGGACACCAAAAATACCTCTGAAACCATTTCATTGCCTGGTGCCAATGAAACAAACAATAAATTCTCTCTCTCTGAGAACAGAAAAGATGCCCCACATCTTAGAGTTCACTATTCCATGGTCAGTAAGTTGAATGCCTTAGGGAGACATTTGATACTCTAAAGGTAAAAAGTTAATACACAAGAGTAATTAGCTATGTTGGCAGGATGTAAAGAATGGAAACCCAAGGACTATCATCCTATTCATGGTATAAAATATCTTCCTGTTCATATTATAAAGTAGAATTGATTCTACTGTTACCCCCAGAGTTACTAAACTGCATTGATCAAACAGCCACCTGAGGTGAGCTCAAATCAGGTTAGCCACAGAAATTTACTTGAATCATGGACCACAGCTCTGAGCTTGAAAGAGGGATTTAACAGACACTCATATAATGTTCCTCTACATAACTCCCCTTCAAAATATCCCCATCTCAAGCTCATCTCCAGTAACTGATGTAACCTGAGTCAATGCAAAGGGTGAAAGATTCTGAGTTGGAGGACGTGGTCCTGACTGACTGATTTATCATTCATGCTAGTTTAGACCTCCTGATTGTCAACTATAATATGGCAAAGCTAGACTAACTGATTATCAGTAATCTATTCAAAATTCTCTACACAATGATACAGAACTCACTATCGCCCAAAACAATTCTTTTCAAATTTGGAGAATTTTATTAAAAAAGATGATCTATTGCCAAAAAATACCAGATTCTTTCTGCCTGCCACCATTATCAAAACCAAAAGAAAAAGGACAGGGATTGAATCTTTAATATGTACTTTACTTAAATCAGTAAACTAATCTGAGAACAACCAAGCATCATGCTACAAAGAAAACTGTTCTAACAGTCTCTAACAGGCTACTTTATAGTGAGTTAAACAAAGGCAGTCAATTATCCATGAATGGCCTTCATGCCAGACTGTTAACAACTTGTGGGAGTTTCATGGTGCTCTGTCACCCTTGCAGCTCTCCCTCCAATGACATCTATATTCAGAGCACTTCACCCCTTCTGGGATGGCTTAGTCTCTGATAAAAATGGTGTCCATCACTCTTCCCCATGCCTCCTGGGCTGGTAAATCAACTCAACAACTCTGGTGCAAACAAGTCACAAGTGAAACAATGTATGTACAAGTAGACTATGCATGGTACCCTTCTCCTCTCACTCCCTAGCCCCTATCACTTCCTTGTACAGGTGAAAACAAGCTTTGCTAATATTTCAACCCATTTATATGAGTTTTTAACACATATAAATTTATACAACCAAAGAATTTTTTTTTTCTGAATAACTCATACAACTGAAGACCACATGTATAAAATACATATAGAAAGAGAGGCAGCTGGAAAGGCAGAAATTCATGCTTATTAATAAGGGACATCTGTGTCAAGTAAGGAGTCAGGAATTCTACAGGCATGACAGAGTTGGCATACAGAATGACATGAGAAGATGAATATGTCAACTAATAGGACTGTTCTTACAAATATGCAGATAATGGCCCTAGAGTTTTTGTTTGAAAATGTCCCAGGAACTATTGTGAGGGCCCATGACATCAAAGATAGTTTAGATAAAGTCAATATCAAGATATGAAATAGCAAAATTTTGGAGGTGGGAGCAGTACAGATACATACAGAAATAATTGAAATGAAAGAATAAAATAAGAGCTATAAGAGAGAAAAATACAGAAAATGAGAGGAAACAACAATCTACCTGGAGATGTCAGGTAAGACTTTATAAAGAAAGTGATGATTCTGGAAGCTCTTAAAGGATGAAGAAAAGCTAAGGTTGAGGGACTCTCCAGGTGGTGCTAATAGCATGTAGACACTGAAGGTTCATCCAAGGTATGTTCATCAGTCTCAAGTGGCTTTCCCATAAGTACATGAGATGAGAGGCAGCTGGAAAGGCAGATATTCATGCTCAGTTATGAAGGGGCTTCCATTATCAAGGGGCTTCTATGTCAAATAAGGAAGGAGCTACCAGATACAATAATATAAGACAAATATGTGAACTAATAGTAAAAGGACTGCTTTTTACAAATACTCCATTGATGGATGATGATGTCCAGCCTAAAATTGCAACACTAGCAATAGAGAATAGGCCTCCAAACAGAGAAAATAAGTTTAAGTAGCATGATGGGACATGAGCAGAAGGGGTAAAGGAGAAGAAACAACAAAGAACACTGTGTAACTGAAACACTCAGAAGATGGAGATGTCATGGCCTAACATGCATTTTCTGAAGAATAGTCATTTGGGATGGAGCACAATGACAAATTCAATATAACAGCCTGACAACAGAGAAAGGCAAGGACAGGAATCTCCCATATATTTATTAGAATAAATGAGAAAACCACAGTTTAACCCACAGGAAGAGTAACTAGAACATGCCTCTGATACCTCAAGGTAATAACCTTGTAGACAAGGTAAAATCAGACTAATGATTCTTTTCTGAAAAACTCATGCTACCGCTAAAGTGATCCCACTTCTACCTGAAAGGTATACTCCTTTGCTCGCACTTGAAAACTCAAAATAAGGGCCTCCCCTGGTGGCGCAGCGGTTGAACTCTGGGCTGCGAAGCTGCCCACAGCCTCTGCAGTGCTGGTTCGATCCCCAGTCACCGGAGAGGGTCCCACATGGCGTGCAGACCTCTCCTGCCACGCCCGCTGCTCCCCTCAGCAGTGTACTTCGGTCCTTCTGCCTGCTCTGCTCCCTGCTCTGGCTCTGGTGAATTCTCTCACCCTCCCGCGCTTCTGACTGTACCCAGTGCTTGTATAAATAAATAATAAAATATATATATAAAAAAAATAATGCTCCAGATATCATATTAAAAAAAAGAAAAGAAAACTCAAAATAAAATTTTCCCATTTTTTAAAGATTTATTTATGCACATAAGAACTGGGGTATGGGCCAGAGGTGCAGGGGGGTGAGAGGATTCACCAAAGACAGAGTGGGGAACAGAACAAACAAACTGACTGAAATACACTGCTGAGGGGAGCAGCAGGCGAGTCAGGAGAGGTCTGCTGCGCCATGTGGGTAGCTCCCTGGCGGGGGATTAAACTCATGCTGCAGTGGCTGTGGATAGCTTCATAGGTTGCATCTTAACCCCTTGTTCCACCAGGGAGGCCCAAATTTCCCATTTTTATATTCATCAAAATTACTAGAAGATCAACATTCATTTCATAAAGAGATGAATACATAATATACAGAGATGAAATTCACATATAAAAAGGGATATAATATAGCAAATGGCAGGAAAATTCATCTTATTTTATAGCTAAGTAGTGATCCATTTTATGTATAGAGAGAGGTTAGAACCTGTAACAGGTTAGAACCTGTAACTCCTGAAGCAGACACAAAGATGTAAACATAGTTTACCCAGACATAATTTGGGTAAAAAACAAAGGAATATGAACGCAGGTGCTTGTGATAAAATGAATTTAAATTTCTCATCAATGTACATTTTATACCTCTAGGGACAATTTTAAGGAAACATGTAATTCAACAGATATTTATCAAGTACCTACCAACTTAAAGTGGGGGTAAAGGTTTTAAAAAAAGTAGATGATGTGGACTCTGCACACAAAGAACCTATGATTGCAAAGGTGAGCATTCCATAAAATATCCCATTTATGGGGTTTATGTAAATATAAACTGGAACTTGGTAAAACAAGTATAGATGAGTACGTGAGGAAGTAGGGAAGTAAACATGTTGCTAGAGAAATAGAGGTGGAGATGTGGGCGGGCCAGGGTTTGGTTAGAATGAATCAGACCATCCTACAGAGCATGGCTCCTCCCTAGATGGACCTGCTATAAAAAGGCCATTATCCCACACTTCAGCACCCAGCAAGCTCCTTCAGGCTACGTTCTACTTGCTCTTCTGGTGAAAAGTAAGTAAAAGGGAATACATCTAACTTGGTCTACCTGGTGGGAAGCAAGGTGGAAATCTGGATGTATAGTGTACTCTAAGGCAAATAAGCTTATATGTATGGGGATCTTGATTTTGAATAAGAGCACTGCTACAAAAGTTTATTTCAACATAAAAGGGAAATAAGGGCATACTTTTACTTTCCATGAGGCTACTTACCCAAATCTATCTTTGTTTCACTGAATTTTCCATTTATTCATGGATCCAACAAATACTTATGAATCTTCTATTTCTTATGAACCTTCTATTTCTCAAGTGTGCTCTTGGCTGATTTTGCAGCAGTGAACAATCTAAGCTCCCTACTTTCAGGAGTTTACGTTTATGACAGGGACATGTTCCGTTAACAATATACAAATAAGAATTTCAAACCCTGAGAACAATGAAGAAAAGGGAGAATGATGTAAAAAAAAGTAATGGATGGAGAGTACTTTAGCCTGGATGGCCAAGAACGACCACTCTGTGAAGTACCTTTTGATGGAGAACTTAGTGACAAAAGAAACCAGAAGAGACAAAGGCAAGACTCTAAAGCAGCATAAATGTGTTTCAAAGAACAAAATGAAGTTAGTGTGCTTAGAGCATATTTCACAAGAGGAACCGTGGCATATGGTGTTACCAGAGGGCTAGACAGAGGTAGACCATGTACAGAGGGGCATAGTTGAGTTTGTACGTTGTATTAAGCACATTAAAAAAATCACTGGAGAGTAGTAAGCAGGATGAGTGAGCTAATCAAATGAAGTTTCCCAATGCTGTTTTGGGCTGCTATGTGGAAAACAGGATGATAGGAGGCAAGAGTGGGAGCAAGGAGGTGAACTGCAGTTCAGGTGAAAGGTAATGCGAGTGTAGATGTGAAAAGCAACTCTTTGCTCAAGAATCTACAAGTTATCCATGATCCTTGTCTTCTCCTCACACCATGAGGATTCATTACCAAGTCCAGTCAACTATGCCTAGAATAAAAGCCAAATCCATCGGTCTTCCTCTCCTCCATTCCATCCTAGTCCAGGCTAGACTTTTAACTAGTATATAAAACACAACGTTTTTATTCATTTTCCTAGCAATACATACTTGTGTTTCTTAGATTTACGGAGGCAGTATACATAATAGGGTTAAGAACATTTTGGTATGTTTATACTTCTATTGAGAATATTCCTAGAAGTATATTTCTGAATCCCAGATACTTAGAAAGACCTTTAAAATGTACTTGTCAGTTTATGCCCCTTCTAGCAGATGAAAGACACACATTCTCTCTCTTCTCACCGATATATGGGATTGTCAAATTTCCTTTCTTTTTTGTCTTTTAAATCTATTTTGGTGAGCATTCTGTGGTTTTGCAATGTAATTTTAATTTGTATTTCCCTGATGATAAATCAGACATTATTATTTTCTTAGGCATGAAGTTAATATAGCCCACAAATTTTGCCTTTCACATTTCGTCATTCTAATTTATTTCAAAATGTTTTCAACCATTCTAATTTATTCTATGATTTATTAGTTATTTAGACATTATTGCTTAATTTCCAAATAATTGTATGTTTTTCTACATATCTTCTATTATTGAATTTTAGATTTTTCTCTGCTATGGTAGAAAACAATTTCTGCATGATTTCAAACCTTTAACATTTGTTCAAACTTGCTTTGTGGACCAGCATATAGTAAATTAAAAATTTTTAATTTCCACTAACTAGGAATATGAATTTTGGACATGTTAAATATAGTGCTCTTTATGTTTAATAATTTTAAAGAAATCTTCCATAACCTTATCATTTTTAAGTCTACTTATGCTATCAAAAGGAATGTTTACTGTCTTCCATGTGAATTGATCTTTTTTTAAAATTTATTTATTTATGCATACAAGAGCTGGGGTACAGGCCAGAGATGCATGGGGTGAGAGGATTCACCAGAGATAGAGCAGGGAACAGAACAGGCAGACTGACCGAAGTACACTGCTGAGGGCAGCAGTGGGCGAGTCAGGAGAGGTCTGCTTTGCCATGTGGGTTGCTCCCTGACCAGTCGGGAATAGAACTCATGCTGCAGAGGCTGCAGATTTCTTTACAATGCAGTGCTTAACCCCTTGCGCCACCAGGGAGTCCCCTTGATCTTTTATTGTTAAGAAATATCCTACCAGTAGTGCTCTTGACCTTAAAGTCTACTTTATGTTAATAGAGCAAAAAACAGTGTTTAAATAGGATATAATTTTTCAAACATCTTACTTTCAACCATTACTATCACTAATGTGTCTCTTGCAAGCAGCATAGTTTTTCTTTGCAATTTTGTCTGACAATCAGTTTTTGAATTAGAATATTTAGCCCATTTATATTCAGTTTTACTACTGCACTATTTATCTACCATGAAACCTGTTGCGTTCTATTATCTCGCCCACTCTTTATCTTTTACTTTCTTGACTTTTTTTAATGAATTAAATATTTGCCAATTTTCCTTATGTTAGCTTATTAATTATACAGTCTTTTACTACAATGTTCATGCTTACCCTAAAGATTAAAAAAATGTATCCCTGATTTGAGTACACTATTAAAAAATTTAACCATTACTAAAATAATTCAAGTGTCCAGTAAACTGCAACTCCATTTACTCCTCCAGCCTTGTGAGGTATTGTTATACCTAATTATATATATCTCAAATCCTGAAAGATATTATTCTTATAGTTATTGTTATTGCTATATGTAATCAACATGAATATAGATTTCCTCACACATTTACTCTTTTGATTTTTCATTCTTTCCTGCCTTTCCAAGCTTTAATATATCCTTTATAAGTCTATAAGTGATTGGTTCTACTTTTATTATTTCTAAATATCCTTACTTAAAATTACTGTTTCATAGATAATTTGATGATACAGAATTCTAAGTATTCTAATTTCCATTAGAAAGATGAAGACAACATTTCATTGACCTCTGCTTCCACTGTCTGTTTTGAAAAATTAGCTATAAGTATTGTTTCTTTGAAGAAATGTTTTTTTCTCTGCCTACTACTAAGATATCCTCAATGCCTTGGGTGTTGTTATTACGTACCTAGTTTTTTCTTTTTTTTTCCTTTTTAAAAAAATAGTCATATTTTTTCCAATGTTTTTATTCTTGCTTCTTAAGTTTTCATTATTTTATTTTGGGGGGAGCTTTTAAAAAATTTGTTTATATATATTGTTCATTTTTTGTACAATGTGTGCTTTCTCCTCTCAGGTGTAATTCCCATCACTAATTCACCTGTGCTCTTCCCTTCCCTGTTTTTATCCCTCTCCCTCCTCCTCCCCTGTAGAATGTCTCTGATTTATAGTTGGCTGTTAATTTTGTTTTTTAATTTTTTCTGATACCTTATTTGGTTCCCCTATATTCCTCCTATAAGTGAAACCATCTGATATTTTTTTTTCTTTATCCTCTGGCTTATTTCACTGAGCATAATCCCTTCCAGCT
The DNA here is from genome assembly GCF_964194135.1 of Talpa europaea. NCBI lineage: Eukaryota > Metazoa > Chordata > Mammalia > Eulipotyphla > Talpidae > Talpa > Talpa europaea. The sequence continues at coordinate 80,196,903 of NC_140076.1, forward strand.
CCATCCATGTTGCTGTGAATGGCATGAGTTTATCTTTTTGACTGCTGAATAGTATTCCATTACATATATATAACACATCTTCTTGATCCAGTCATCTGCTTTTGGGCATTTGGGTTGTTTCCATATCTTACCTATTGTAAATAGTGCTGCAATAAACACAAGGGTGCAGGTATTCTTTTGAATTAATGCTTTTTGTGTTCTTTGGGTAGATTCCTAGGAGTAGAATTGCTGTGTCATGGTAGCTCAATTTTAAATAGTTTGAGGAACATCCACACAGCTTTCCATAGTGGTTGGACCAGTTTGTACTCCCACCATCATTGTCAGAGAGTTCCTTTTTCTCCACATCCTCACCAACATTTGTTGTTGCTAGTTTTTTTAATGTGTGCCTTCCTTACTGGTATAGGGTGGTTTTGATTTGCATTTCCCTGATTATAAGTGATGTTGAACATTTTTTCATATACCTGTTGGTCATCTGTATTTCCTTTGCAAATGGAGAAGTGTCTCATCAGCCCATTTTTTGACTAGATTGTTTACTTACATATCATGCCTGAAGTTAGTGACTTTTTTTGAACTTGTGGTTTGATATATTTAATTAGATATTTAATCACAGATACTTAAGTCACCAAATATGAACATCCCTGCCAATCTAAATGGAGATTCAATCTGAGAACTGATAGCATTCTAATAGCTACACACATGTGCACATACACACACAAACTTTTTAGCTCTTCTTGAAAGATGGGGAAACAAAAGTAAAACAAATTATTGTCAATAAGTATTCACATAGTTATCTTTGAAAATTATTCAAACCAGGTAACTTTTTTATAATATTGATAAGTTATAAAAATCAAGTTATCTAATTAAGAATACTGAAAATTTCATATAATGTTAGGAAGTAAAAACTATAATGAGTGGCAATCCATTGAGTGTCTCAGCCACATCGCACATTTGACACCAAATAATTTCCTTTCAATCCATGGATTATTTAGAAAATTAGCTTTTGGTGAATTGATCTTCAGCAAATTTGTATAAGCAAGTTTTCCTGCTTATAACAAGTTGTACATTCCCAAATCCTGCTATGGGGAAGAGGGATAGGATTATCAAAATTACAATGAGAATTATGAGAATATATCGACCCTGCTATGAAATGGTTCCAGGACAAGAACTTGGTAGTAAAATATTTTGATTGATTTTCTCTATGTAGGAAATATATTTTTTGTGCTCACCTTCCATTGTTAAAAACAGTTTATATGTGTGATTTAAACATGTAGATTTAAACATGTAGAAATTCATTATAATGAATGGTATAATCTAGAGGAATAAAATACAATAAAAGTACATTTTTTTTTAAAGGTTCACCTATATATCAAAAAATGTCCACTCTCCTGGAGAACATCACTGCCATCATTGACCTATTCGACCAATATTCAAACAGATATAAGGAGAATAACACACTGAGCAAAAAAGAGCTAAAGGAGCTTCTGGAGGTGGAGTTTCGGCCAATCCTGAAGGTAAAAGATATTTGCCATGTATAAACAGATGCCTAGCCTGATAAATAATCTAATAGGAAAATAGGTAAATAGTTCTAAATTACTTTATGTAGAATAGGAACAAACTTAAACATACTTCAGAGAGATAAAAGGTTATTCTCCCTTCATATTTATATATTTACAAAATTACCTGGAAACACACCCGTATGTACACCAACAAACAATCAATACACATACTAAAGGAAAAATAATAAAAACACATGAATAAAAATTACATAGCTCAACATTCTTCCTAAAACAAAAATATTCAGAGGGTAAATTTGTGAATTTTATGAAATATTAATATTTGAAACACATAACAGCTTATTTTACTTATAAATCATTGTTTGGGTCACCATGCTAGAATTAAAGACATATCTGTTATGGAGCACCTACAGTTTTAAGATTAAACAGAATATGTTGAAGACAACTAAAGAAAAAAATAATATTCCATATTGGCTCTGATTTGATCTACCAAGAAATAGAATTTCCTAACTACTTAAAATTACTTAATTGTTCGTCTGAGTCAGGCTCCTATACTCCTAAGTTTCTATCTTGCATCTACAGAATCCAGATGACCCAGACACTGCTGAAGTCTTCATGGAAATCCTTGATGTGGACCACAACAATGAAATAGACTTCACAGAGTTTCTTCTCATGGTATTTAGGTTGGCACAAGCATACTATGTCTCTGTAGGAAGAAAACACCACAGAACATCAGGTAAAAATGAGGAAGAGCATGGAAACCATAATCAATTTGAAGAAGATGACACAGAAGAAGAAACAGAGGAAGAAGAGAAGGATGAAAGTACCAGAAAGACAAGAGTATCAAAAAACAAAGAAAAAGGGGAGAAATCAAGATCCAAGAGTCCAAGAGGGAGCAGGAAGAGAGATCATGACGCTGATTCAAGCGGTCATAGAGGGAACCATGAAAAATCAACACAGGGACACAAAAGAGGACATGGGAAAAAACAGAATGTTTTACCTGAGGAAAAGCAAGTTAGATCTGGACCAAAAGAAGTACAAGAGAGAAGACACAAGTCAAATATCAGCACAATAAATGCAAATGAGGAAAATACTGGTGATGAATACACCTCAGGTCATAAGAGGAACAGGAAAGGACAGTCAGAAGATTCCGGGAGACAATCCTCCACCACCCACGGCGAGCATGGCGCCAGTTCAGGAAAACAACATGGGTCTGCCCAGGGCCTTGCTGGAGGCAGCTCAGGGCACACGGGACCACATCAAGGGCAGACTGACTCCCACTTGCACTCAGACTCTGCCCGCACGCAGGCAGGATCCAGTACTAGAGACAGGAAAGGGCACAGCCATGGGCAGTCAGGAGACACCGCCAGGCACTCAGGGACTGGCCACGGAGCAAAGGCATCTGGATCCCCACACAGCAAACATCGGGAAGCCAGTGTGAGTCAGGACAGCGACAGTGAAGGACAGTCAGAACTCTCTGATGGTCAGTCAGGGTCAACCCACAGAAACGCTGGGTCCACTCAAACAAAACAACGTGGGTCCACACGTGGACAGTCAGCAGAAAAGCACGGGCACTCTGGGTCCCGTCTGTACCAGGTAGTCTCCGAAGAGGAGCCTGATTCAGCCCATGCACAGGAAAAAGCCAGCACCAAGGACAAGAAAGCAACGCGCCACGAGCAGGCAAGAGACAGCACCCGACACGCTGGCACCCATGAGCGTCAGGCAACAACTGGTGGTCGCTCTGAGACTTCCTCCCGTGGGACGTCTGGAACCAGCACCAGAGGGAAACAAGAAACCCATGCCCAGCTGGCAAGAGACGGCTCCAGACACACCGGGTCTCATCACAGCCAGGCAGACGGCTCTGGACGTGCACACTCCGCCCACGGACACCAAAAATCCACACACCGGCCAAGCGCTCACCGAGGGTCCAGCATAAGCCAGGACAGTGACAGTGAAGGACAGTCAGAAGATTCCGGGAGACAATCCTCCACCACCCTTGGCGGGCCTGGGGCCGGTTCAGGAAAACAACATGGGTCTACCCGTGGCCTTGCTGGAGGCAGCTCAGGGCACACGGGGTCACATCAAGGGCAGACTGACTCCCACTTGCACTCAGACTCTGCCCGCACGCAGGCAGGATCCAGTACTAGAGACAGGAAAGGGCACAGCCATGGGCAGTCAGGAGACACCGCCAGGCACTCAGGGACTGGCCACGGAGCAAAGGCATCTGGATCCCCACACAGCAAACATCGGGAAGCCAGTGTGAGTCAGGACAGCGACAGTGAAGGACAGTCAGAACTCTCTGATGGTCAGTCAGGGTCAACCCACAGAAACGCTGGGTCCACTCAAACAAAACAACATGGGTCCACACGTGGACAGTCAGCAGAAAAGCACGGGCACTCTGGGTCCCGCCTGTACCAGGTAGTCTCCGAAGAGGAGCCTGATTCAGCCCATGCACAGGAAAAAGCCAGCACCAAGGACAAGAAAGCAACGCGCCACGAGCAGGCAAGAGACAGCACCCGACACGCTGGCACCCATGAGCGTCAGGCAACAACTGGTGGTCGCTCTGAGACTTCCTCCCGTGGGACGTCTGGAACCAGCACCAGAGGGAAACAAGAAACCCATGCCCAGCTAGCAAGAGACGGCTCCAGACACACCGGGTCTCATCACAGCCAGGCAGACGGCTCTGGACGTGCACACTCCGCCCACGGACACCAAAAATCCACACACCGGCCAAGCGCTCACCGAGGGTCCAGCATAAGCCAGGACAGTGACAGTGAAGGACAGTCAGAAGATTCCGGGAGACAATCCTCCACCACCCTTGGCGGGCCTGGGGCCGGTTCAGGAAAACAACATGGGTCTACCAGTGGCCTTGCTGGAGGCAGCTCAGGGCACACGGGGTCACATCAAGGGCAGACTGACTCCCACTTGCACTCAGACTCTGCCCACACGCAGGCAGGATCCAGTACTAGAGACAGGAAAGGGCACAGTCAAGGGCAGTCAGGAGACACCGCCAGGCACTCAGGGACTGGCCACGGGGCAAAGGCATCTGGATCCCCACACAGCAAACATCGGGAAGCCAGTGTGAGTCAGGACAGCGACAGTGAAGGACAGTCAGAACTCTCTGATGGTCAGTCAGGGTCAACCCACAGAAACGCTGGGTCCACTCAAACAAAACAACGTGGGTCCACACGTGGACAGTCAGCAGAAAAGCACGGGCACTCTGGGTCCCGCCTGTACCAGGTAGTCTCCGAAGAGGAGCCTGATTCAGCCCATGCACAGGAAAAAGCCAGCACCAAGGACAAGAAAGCAACGCGCCACGAGCAGGCAAGAGACAGCACCCGACACGCTGGCACCCATGAGCGTCAGGCAACAACTGGTGGTCGCTCTGAGACTTCCTCCCGTGGGACGTCCGGAACCAGCACCAGAGGGAAACAAGAAACCCATGCCCAGCTGGCAAGAGACGGCTCCAGACACACAGGGTCTCATCACAGCCAGGCAGACGGCTCTGGACGTGCACACTCCGCCCACGGACACCAAAAATCCACACACCAGCCAAGCGCTCACCGAGGGTCCAGCATAAGCCAGGACAGTGACAGTGAAGGACAGTCAGAAGATTCCGGGAGACAATCCTCCACCACCCTTGGCGGGCCTGGGGCCGGTTCAGGAAAACAACATGGGTCTACCCGTGGCCTTGCTGGAGGCAGCTCAGGGCACACGGGGTCACATCAAGGGCAGACTGACTCCCACTTGCACTCAGACTCTGCCCGCACGCAGGCAGGATCCAGTACTAGAGACAGGAAAGGGCACAGCCATGGGCAGTCGGGAGACACCGCCAGGCACTCAGGGACTGGCCACGGAGCAAAGGCATCTGGATCCCCACACAGCAAACATCGGGAAGCCAGTGTGAGTCAGGACAGCGACAGTGAAGGACAGTCAGAACTCTCTGATGGTCAGTCAGGGTCAACCCACAGAAACGCTGGGTCCACTCAAACAAAACAACGTGGGTCCACACGTGGACAGTCAGCAGAAAAGCACGGGCACTCTGGGTCCCGCCTGTACCAGGTAGTCTCCGAAGAGGAGCCTGATTCAGCCCATGCACAGGAAAAAGCCAGCACCAAGGACAAGAAAGCAACGCGCCACGAGCAGGCAAGAGACAGCACCCGACACGCTGGCACCCATGAGCGTCAGGCAACAACTGGTGGTCGCTCTGAGACTTCCTCCCGTGGGACGTCTGGAACCAGCACCAGAGGGAAACAAGAAACCCATGCCCAGCTGGCAAGAGACGGCTCCAGACACACCGGGTCTCATCACAGCCAGGCAGACGGCTCTGGACGTGCACACTCCGCCCACGGACACCAAAAATCCACACACCAGCCAAGCGCTCACCGAGGGTCCAGCATAAGCCAGGACAGTGACAGTGAAGGACAGTCAGAAGATTCCGGGAGACAATCCTCCACCACCCTTGGCGGGCCTGGGGCCGGTTCAGGAAAACAACATGGGTCTACCCGTGGCCTTGCTGGAGGCAGCTCAGGGCACACGGGGTCACATCAAGGGCAGACTGACTCCCACTTGCACTCAGACTCTGCCCGCACGCAGGCAGGATCCAGTACTAGAGACAGGAAAGGGCACAGTCAAGGGCAGTCAGGAGACACCGCCAGGCACTCAGGGACTGGCCACGGGGCAAAGGCATCTGGATCCCCACACAGCAAACATCGGGAAGCCAGTGTGAGTCAGGACAGCGACAGTGAAGGACAGTCAGAACTCTCTGACGGTCAGTCAGGGTCAACCCACAGAAACGCTGGGTCCACTCAAACAAAACAACGTGGGTCCACACGTGGACAGTCAGCAGAAAAGCACGGGCACTCTGGGTCCCGTCTGTACCAGGTAGTCTCCGAAGAGGAGCCTGATTCAGCCCATGCACAGGAAAAAGCCAGCACCAAGGACAAGAAAGCAACGCGCCACGAGCAGGCAAGAGACAGCACCCGACACGCTGGCACCCATGAGCGTCAGGCAACAACTGGTGGTCGCTCTGAGACTTCCTCCCGTGGGACGTCTGGAACCAGCACCAGAGGGAAACAAGAAACCCATGCCCAGCTGGCAAGAGACGGCTCCAGACACACCGGGTCTCATCACAGCCAGGCAGACGGCTCTGGACGTGCACACTCCGCCCACGGACACCAAAAATCCACACACCAGCCAAGCGCTCACCGAGGGTCCAGCATAAGCCAGGACAGTGACAGTGAAGGACAGTCAGAAGATTCCGGGAGACAATCCTCCACCACCCTTGGCGGGCCTGGGGCCGGTTCAGGAAAACAACATGGGTCTACCCGTGGCCTTGCTGGAGGCAGCTCAGGGCACACGGGGTCACATCAAGGGCAGACTGACTCCCACTGGCACTCAGACTCTGCCCACACGCAGGTAGGATCTGATACCAAGTACAGGAAAGGGCACAGCCATGGGCAGTTAGGAGATACCGCCAGGCACTCAGGGACTCGACAGGGAGCAAAGGTTTCTGGATCCCGAGACAGCAAACATGGAGAATCCAGTGTCAGTCAGCACAGTGACAGTGAGGAACAATTGGAATCTGAACACCCTGATGATCAGTCAGGGAGTGCTCTTGCCCACACAGGGAGTTTAAGAAAACACAAAACATTACATAATAGTCATTCATCTACTAACAGTGAGAACTTACATAACCGTGATACTTCAAAAGAACTAGGGTTTTATGTGTCACAAAGTTACTATTATTATGAGTGAGATACCGATATAAATGTGTTCACCACAACCTGAGTAGGAACACGTACACCAGTATGAATAAAAAATATTCATATAGATGGTTTGGTCTCTTCTATCTCTTTCTTTTAATATATTCCATTATATCTCAGATTGGTAATAATTCTACTTTTTTGGATGCTTTTAATTTATATTTAGAAAATTCACATTAAGAATTCAGTATCTTGGTTGATTTTTTAGAAATCATTAGCTTTTTAAGATTGGAAGTCAAGAAAGTATTTTTCTTGTGCTATGTAAATTTTACAAATCTCTGATTGGCACATTCAAATTATCAAATTTTTTCAGAGAACAAAAATGAGTAATTTAACCTTCTGGCATCCACACTGCTTGGTTAACCTTGGGGCTCAATTCCTCTTTCCTGTTTCATTTTCTATGGGATATCTGTATTATTTTGTATTCATTATGTTGGACTTAACAGTTTTCAACCAATGTATACTGCATGCAAATTCAAAATAAACAATTGATCGTGGGTTATACTTTGTCTCTTATAAGGTTATTTCTCATCAAGAGCTAAGGATTTACTTCACTGTGCTTGAATTAACAGCTTTTTCTTGAATAATGGAAATCAGTATAACCAAATGCTGTGATTTCCATAAAGAAGTAATAAGATATCTAAAGAGGAAGGAATTTTCAAATTCTATATCTTTCTTGAATATAATCATTGTCCCACAGTCACCTTTAGGATGAAAAAAAACAGCCTTTGCTCAACCATGAATAGCACCCTGATTATTATCTAAACATCTACTCAATTTGTAATTAGCCAAGTTAAATCAAGAATAGGAAACTGGTCCTTCTTCCAAAGACAATAAGACTAGTGTAGCAATGAACTGTGATGAAATAGTTGATAAAGGAAAAGCGATAGAGAAAATGCCCTCCTTCCTTATAAAGAAAATACATATATATAATTCTTTAGGAAAGTGGATGAGGAGATGTAAAAAACAGTAGTAAAAATGTGAACAAATTTCAGCCATGAGAAGGAATATCTCTCTGAGAATCATACCCTCCTTTTCATTCTTTATAGTATTAAAGCAGAGGGCACATTTTCACATTTTGCAGGTGAGTATTTGATACAAATAATCCATACCAAAAAAAAAAAAAAAAAAAAAAAAAAACCAAACAAGCAATTAGCTCTCAAATCTCCTAACTCTGAATTAAGCAGTTTTCTAAAAGCACTTACAAAAGCTCCCTCCTTTTAACCCCGTTTTTCTTGAATAAATCAAGCTAAAGTGAAAACAATTGTCAGAGATTAAGTGATCCCAAGAAGATGCTTTTCATTAAATGAAAAGCAACAAACTTTTTTTCTGATATACCTCACATAATATTATGACTAGCTTTGCTCTCCACAAGTCTCTAGAAGGAGGCATATGCCCTACCAATCTCCTGTTTCCCTGCTTAAAGTGTCATCCCCAGATCTGAAATGCCCCTAAAATGCTGTAAAATCCTAAATATGCCAAACAAGCAGACCTTACTGAATTACCACAGACACAAATAAGAAGAGAATGCCTCTGTCCATTTTCTGTAACAGAGTTTGCTATTTGCTTCCAAGTTGCACACAACTAGTTAATTCAGCTCCTGCCTGAGGCCCTTTTCTAGGTGGGATCAGGCTGAAATCACAGATTGAAACATTCAAACTTGTAATAAGGCAAATAACGCAGACCTAGTGTAAATAAACTAGAGGTATTGATGGCAGGATGATAACACACGTTACTCCAAGGAGAACAAGATCATAGGTGTACGCCACAGCCAAACCCTCAATATTTTTTGAAGAAATCAAAAACAACTGAAATTGTTTTTTTCTCCTTATCACTGCTAATTCAAAGACAGAATTACCAAACAATCCTTTTTTCCTAGCTGACAGAAAACTATTTACCCAAAAAGGAGTAAAGAAGATCACTGGGAACAGCCCAGACTCTGTCTGTCTCTCTGTTCTCTCTCCTTCCTTTATAAAGTTTTAATTGTGTTCCTTATCTAATCAGCCAACTCCCTCATCAGTGAATAAACAATTTTCATGCAAAATAATTAAAACTCTCTAGGTTTTCCTTTGACTAGCATGATCTTATGGTTTAGAACCCATCTTCCCATCTCTCCTTTAACCACACAAAAACTTTCTCCAAAGAACGTCAAGCCACAACTTTATCAGCAGAAAAAAGTATACTGAATAGCAGAATAGGGAGAAAAAAGAGAAAAGGTGTCCAACACAGCTTACCATTCATAATCACTGTATAGTTCCATATGACAATAAGTAGGTCCACACTCCATTGTTGATATGCAAGCTGTGTTACATGGCACAGCAAGACAAGCATAGAAATTGAGAGTAAAGATTTAGAAAAGTTTTATAACAACTTGGCCCTCACTGGTGCAATAACCAAGTGTGTGACTAATTCCATTGTAAGAAAGTGTCAGTCCCTGACAGACAGGAAATATAAACCCTGATCTTTCAGCACAGTTTGAAAAACACTCTTCTGTGGGTCTCACTACAAATGGCTATTTAGATTTTACCCTGAGGATAAGCTATTGAAGATTTATGAGCAGAGGTGCCTTAATCAAATGTCTACATTAAACAGTCAGTGATGATTAGAGAAGACAAGAGGTAGGGAGGCCTGGTCAACAGAATTTGATCCTCATTTGAATCTGGAGGTAAAGAGGAAGGAATCTATTTCAAGTTATTTCTAGAGTTCTATATTGGGCAACTGGATGAAGGTGAGGCCATTCAATGGATTAAGGTTAGTTTTGAACATTGTGAGTTTGCGAGTCCCAGGAGAAACTCAGGGGGAGCTTTCCTGTGAGCAAATGGATAAAAATATCCATATTTTAGGGCCTTCCCTGGTGGTGCAGCGGTTGAGCGCTGGGCTGCGAGGCTGCCTGCAGCCTCTGCAGCACCTGTTCATTCTCCGGCCGCTGACGAGGGTCCCACCCCCCCAAAAAAAATCCATATTTTAAATAAGTGATCAGGGCTTGAGTCATTTGCACATAGATTTTTGATTTAACTGGTTAAAAGTACAGACTCTAGAGCTTAATACTCTCGATGCAGATTCTCAGCTTTGTCAAGATGGCTATGCTCTGATTTTCTCATAAAAAAAAATGTTAGATGATAGCAGTAACTCCCTTAACTTTATTGAGAAGATTAAGTAGATACATTAAAAGCTCATAGATGGTTCCTAAATAAACATTTACCACTACGAAGGACACTATGAGCATGATCAAAATGAGGGGGTGGGGAATAAAAACCAAGGATCGAACATTGAGAAAACCCACCATATAAAGTTCTGCCCATAGTCACATAACAAACAGGTGTTGGAAATAAGATTTGAAAATTATTTGTTATCCAAGTTCATGCTATTTGCACTGAAAAGGGGAGTGTTAATATTTCAACAGTTCAAGTATCCTAAAATAGTTAAGAAAGTAAGGAAGGAAATATGTTCCTTGATTTGGTACTTGACATTTTGTGATTTGGAAACAGCAATTTCTGTAGAGAAGTGATGATGTGAACTTTGTTGAGAAGTTTAGGACTGAAAGATTTTTAAGGTACTGGACATAATAAAGGAAGTTCATAGTAATGAACTAACCTCACTACTTCAATGAGAAAGCCAAAAAATTCTTTCTAACTAGCCCCTTTTTCCATTTCTTAGTGACCTAGGAGTGAGAATTGAGAAAAAGATCTGCAAGAGACAATTTTTGAGAATTAAGCAGGGACCAGATAATGTAGCATCTTGGAAAACACAGTGAAGAGATTGGATTTTTTTTTTAATTGTAGTGAAAAAACAGATAACAAAGTCTATCAATCTATTCTTTTTGAATGCACTGTTCAGTAGTGTCAGTATATTTGTACTGCTGTGTACCCACTCACCAGAACTATACCCATTAAACAAAAATTTTCTATTTCTCTGGCTCCCACGACCCTGGCAACCACCATTCACCTTCTTTTTGCATTAGTTTGACTACTTAGATACCTCAAATAGGAGGAATCACAAAGTAGTCATCTATTTTGCGACTGGCTTATTTCAGTTATAATGTCCAAGAAGGTCTGTCTACAATGTAGCATGTGACAGGAATTCCTTCCTTTTTAAAGTAATATTCTATTACACAAAGACACATTTTTTGTTTCTTTTTATAATTTTATTTTTATATTCCCCATATAATTGCAACCCCTTGATTTTGACCCCAATCCCTCCTTTTCCCCGCCCCCCCCCCCCAAATTGTGTCTCTGGTTCATAGTTGTTTGTTGATTTTGATTTTTTCTTTTTTATAGTTATTCTTTTTCCTGGTCCCTTATTTAGGTTTTCTAGATTCCTGTTATGAGTGAGACCATCCGGTATTTTTACAAAGATACATTTTTTAAATCCATTCACCTGCTAATGTACATTTGGATTGCATCCACCTTGAATATTGAATATTTCTGTGATGGACATGGGTATGCAAATATCTCTTTCAAGTCTACTTTCAATTACTATGGACATATACCCAGAAATGGGATTGTTATATCATATAGCAATTTGATTTTTAACTTTCTGATGAACCACCATACTGTTTTTCCATAGCAACCCTAGCTTTTTACATTCTGACCAACAATACACAAAGCCTCTAGTTTCTCCACATCCTCACCAACACTTGTTTTCTCTGTTCTCATGATAGCAGCTATCCTAATGGGTGTGAGATAGTATCTAATTGTGATTTCATTTGCATTTCTGTAATGACTAGTGATGCTGAGCATCTGGTCATTTTTACATTCTTTACATACATGTTCATTCAATCTTTGCCTATTTGTCCATTTGTTCATCAGACTGTTTTCTTTTGTTGAGTTAAAGGACTTATTTATATATTTTATACCTTAACCTCTTATTTGTCTGTGACGCACAAGTACTTTCCCCTATATTAGTCTCTGCCTTTCATTCTTTGTGTCTTTGATGCAGAAAAATATTTAAGGTTAATACAGAACCATTTATCTACTTTTGTTTTTGCTGCTATTCAGGAGGCTGAATTTTATTCTGATTTGATAGGGAGCCTTTGAAGAATTTTGACCAGTGGAGTGATCATGGTCTAATTTTTCATTTTAAAAACTTCACTCTAACTGATTGATGAAGGAGAGACTTTACATGGGATTTTAATCCCAAGAATGGAAACAGAATAATAGGAGTAGAACCTAAACCTACAGCCAATGCCCAAAATTACAGTGTTTGCACCAGAGACAGGTGATAGAAGGAATTAGATGTGGTTATCATTAGTAGGTATTTTAAGGAGAGAACCAATTAAACTTACTGACAGTTTTGGATTATAAGAGAGTATAGATTTAAGGAAGACTCCCAGATACTGGGGTTTATTATGTCCTCCTGCTTCCAGAACAAGTACAGTACTCAGGAAAGAGAAAAAAATGAAAGAACATTTTATTGTTACCCCTTACTTAAAACTATTTCTGGGTTTACTAAGTGTCCTTGTAACTAGTACTATTAACAAAATACTGTAAAATCTAGCAAGTTAAAACAATCTTTTAATTTTGCTTACAATTTTGTATGTCAAGAAATTTGGAAAGGCTTGGCAAAGCATCTCTCATGTGGAATCACGCATACAGCTATAGTTGCATGTCACCTGGGGTTTCAATCACCCAAAGGTTCAAGTGGGCGAAACATACAAGATGGTTCACCCACATGACTGACAGCTGAGGCTGTATGATCTAGGCTGGGTTACTCACTGGAGCGCCTACATGTGGCCGCTCGAGGGTGTTGCCTGAAGGCAGCCGACACCACACCCAGTCTTCCTCAGACTACACATGCCAAGAAAGCATGTGGAAGCTGCATGGTCTTTTCTCAGTTAACCTCAGAAATTACATAGAACCACTTTGCTATGTTCAACTAGTTAGAAGAAAGCCAATAAGATTGTAGGGTAAGGTAAAAGGTATCAGGCTTTTTTGCCCTCCCGCCATCAGGATAGATGATGGATCCTTGTCCTGAATGCATGCCTGGTGGTGGGCACCTGGAATAGGGTGTGGGCATAGACAGATGGGATTCAGCTGAGCTAAGACTGCTTTTAAGGGCGGCGTCACCGGGACGCCAGCAGAAGCTGAGAAAGAAGCCGAAGAGAAGCAAAGAAGCAGAAGCAGAGAACGCCAGAGAGCCCAGATAGAGGATTTGCTGGGGGCTGGGAGGACTCCCAGCCCCCCAGTACCCCTGCCTGCCATATGCCTGGTGAATCCCAATAAAAGACCTGCAAAAACCCACTAAGGACTCTGACTCCTCCTTTACCCCGTCTGCATGGGATCAGAGAACCTGCCCTGTGTCTGTTCCTGCCTTTACAATTGGCGTAAGTTGGCAAGATCCATGTAGACGGGTACTGGAGCCCTCCGAAGACCTGGAGGGACTAAGGAGTAACAGTGTTTGTCTGTGACGACGCTGGAGGCGCCATGGTGGCACAGAAAGTGGACACCGTCTGGGAGCTGCAGGACGAGACCTCAGCTGGAGGAGGAGACGCCCGTGAGGACCAGCCAATGACCCCTGAGGCAGCAGAAACGTCGGCAAAGAGAGGACCACGATTCAGAGCTCACCAGTGCTGATTCAGGGAGAGGCCAACGAACTTGGCCTAATGGACATGGACTGATGGACTCAGACTGAGAATCCCGCCAGAAGGCGGAGGACCTTGCAGGTTGATAGGTTTTGGGACCCTGGGGGTGGAACAGTTTTGTTTGTAAACCCCAAGAGATGGGAATCTGGGGGTGGCCAGTGGGCCTTGATGGCCAAAAGCAGCCTGTGCATGCCCAGCAGCCAGGTGGAGGAGAAAAGCCAACTGAGAAGGCAAAAGCTCGTGCTGATGCTAAGTTGAGAAGCCCTGAGTGGCTGTTAAGCAGCCTGAGCATGCTGAAGACCTGTGAGTCTCGTTAAATCACCTGTGGGTGATGCCCTGCTCGTTCCTGAGTGAGGGTGAGGAGCTGAGGAACCCGTCCTTGGGGGACGGGTGGGGAACGTGGCTTGGGGTGGAGCCCAAGCTGAATGTAGAAGTTTGGATCCCCGACCCATGTGCTTGTGCAGTGGGTTGGCCTGAGTGCAGGGGTCTGCAAGTCGCATTGGTGGCTATGAAGGCCGAGTGTTGGAGCGACTGCAGACAGAAACCCTGAGGGTTGGTGATTACCCCCAACAGAATAGAATCGCCAATCCCAAAGCTAGTGCATCCTGGGAGTGGATGCGGTGTGTGGCTTGTAGCCGAGACTACAGCCAGAGAAGGCCAGGAAGCCTGACGGCTCCTGGTGTGTTACAGTAGATGTCGTGAATAGTTCCCCTCCCTCGCATGAGCAGTGCCTCGGCAGCAGATTTGGTGGCTCATCTGCTGGTACCAATAAGTCTTTTGCACTAGGTTGGGGCCCTGCCTGGACTTATTTGTGTTCTGTTGTATTTTGTTATATTGTGATGTATTTGCTTTTGTGGGCCATGGCTGCATTGTTTGTTTGCTAAATTGTATATATGTAGATTATATGGCAGAAAACCCTGAGGGGGTGGACTGTAGGGTAAGGTAAAAGGTATCAGGCTTTTCTGCCCTCCCGCCATCAGGATAGATGATGGATCCTTGTCCTGAATGCATGCCTGGTGGCAGGCACCTGGAATAGGGTGTGGGCATAGGCAGATGGGATTTAGCTGAGCTAAGACTGTGCTTTTAAGGGCGGCGTCACCAGGACGCCAGCAGAAGCTGAGAAAGAAGCCAAAGAGAAGCAAAGAAGCAGAAGCAGAGAACGCCAGAGAGCCAAGATAGAGTGAGGATTTGCTGGGGGCTGGGAGGACTCCCAGCACCCCTGCCTGCCATATGCCTGGTGAACCCCAATAAAAGACCTGCAAAAACCCACTAAGGACTCTGACTCCTCCTTTACCCGGTCTGCATGGGATCAGAGAACCTGCACTGTGTCCATTCCTGCCTTTACAAAGATCCATTGAAATTCAAAGATAAGGACCTCCTCCTTAAAGAGAAAAAGACAAAACCATTTGAGAACACATTTTAAAACTCTACCTTGACAACTTTCCTGGGAGGAAAACTTTAAACACTGTGTACAAGTGAATGCCTTAATTAGAACCTAGATATGAGAGGTAGAAAGTGGAGATAAAGGAATATGCAGAGTCTTGGAATATAATGGATAAACTGCGTGGGCTCAAATATGAGATCTAAAGCACTCAAGGACAGAAATCAGGTAAATTATGCACACTTGAACATCATCAGCTTAAAGTCAACATTTCAAGATTCATCCAAAGCAACCTCCTGAAAATATGTACGAACTGTGTCTTATAAGGTGTTAATAAACAAAACACAAAAATATATATACACAACTCAATAGCAAAAAAATTCCATCTGTTTCTTTAAATGGGTAGATTATCTGAATATAGATGACCAAGAGCTATAAAAAAAAATGCTCAATAATACTAATCATCAAGGAATGAAAATCAAAACCACAAAGGGCTGGCAGGTGAAGTAATAAGGCCCTTGGTGGGTGGTAGAAGCAGCAGCAGCTGTTTTGGAAGCTCTGCTTCCTCCCATATGGGCTGACTGTCCTGTCTTGCCCCCAACAACTCACTATTTGTGACCCCAGATTTCCTATTTTGTGGCGTCATGCCTCACAGAACTAAGTCCTGAGAACCTGGGAGGAGCAGGAAGTACCACCTTGCGATCCCCACATATATAGGCAAATAAAAGTGGCCATGATGGCAGGTTGGGGAAGACAAAGTGATGAGAGCTTTCAGCTGTGGACTAATGATAGTGACAGTGCCATGATGGAGCCTGGCAGCATGGCAGTGCTGATGAAGACCCTGGATTTCCAGGCCTTTACAGTTAGTATCTAGATAGACTTTAAAGAGTTTAAAGAGCACACTGCTTCCTCTGTCAGCACCCCACCCTGAGAAACAATAGCTCATTTACCAAGGATAAGTTTTACAGGATGTTAAGAAGTTCTAGGAATACAGTGTTGGTGGAAAGGTCAACTTCCTAGTGGATAGGTCTTCTCCTTCTGGGACATCTTCTAGATTAGAATAGCCATTCATGATGGGGGACTCCCGTCTGGTACTTGGGACCTGGGACATATGTTCATGCCAAAATGCCAACAGCTGTGCCATGGTTAGAACCTTTAACCTTCCCAGCAAAAGTTGTAGTGTGGATGTTCACATCAACATGGAACAGATTCAGAATGAACCCTGAGTGGCTGGTGGTGAGTCAGTACATGATTAGGGATATACAGATCTTACTATCAGGATAGAGTGTTAAGGGGGTGTAGGGTAAGGTAAAAGGTATCAGGCTTTTCTGCCCTCCTGCCATTAGGATAGATGAGGGAACCCTGTGGTCCTGAATGCATGCCTGATGGTGGGCACCTGAAGTGGGTACACCTGGGCTGAGAGACTGGGCTTTTAAGGGCGGCGTCACGGGGACACCAGCAGAAGCCAAGAACGAACGGAAGCTGAGAGAAGAGAAGCAGAGAGAATGCCAGAGAGCCCAGAGAGAGTGAGGATTTGCACCCTTGCCTGCCATATGCCTGGTAAATCTAAATAAAAGACCTGAAAAAGCCACTGAGGGCTCCAGGACTCCTCCTTTACCTGGTCTGCTGGATCAGAAAACCTGCTCAGTGCCCTGTTCCTGCCCCTACAGTGGGGCCCAAGCACAGCACAGTGGCCCCCACAGACATCAACCATGACCCTAAAGCCAGTAGCCTTGAGCTCTAATACATCAGAACCAGTTGAAGGTAAGTGCCTCCTTGGGAGCTGCCAGAGGCAGAAGTGGAGTAGCACCCCACCTCAGAACCCAGAGTTCACCCCTTCTAGTCCAGCCCCAGAGCATGACATCTGCCCCAGAGACAAACACACCCAAATATATGGAGATGTTCCAGGAGTTTTAATGGCTTGAAAGCCACCTCCAGCCCCTTCCTACACCACTACTGTGAGGTTCTGAGCACCAAAGCCACAAGACTACAACAACTGAGGAGGCACGAAGAGGATGAGCATTTGTTCGACTTGGTAGGGGAGAGCCTGGTGCTGCTGGGTAACACAACTGTGGTGCTACCTGACCTGCACAGTAATCTGGCCTATGCACCCCAGGACACCTGCATGTAGTCCTGCCCATGTCTCACCACACCATCCCCACGGTGCTCCAGCAAATAGCACATCAATTGGACCATGATGAGGAGTGCGAATCAATCTCCCCTCCCAAATCCCAAAGTGGAGGCTCCTCCCCTGGTCCTCACCAGGTCTCTCCCTGGCTCCCTCTTCTATCACTGTCAAATTCTCAACTGAGGTAACTTCTCTCAGGGCCACCTCCACTCCCCAAACTGCCAGCAAACTAAGGGTTATCCAGATTTCCTATGAGAGCATGGAACCCATGATCATGACACACATGTACTTCTAAGGCTCCACCTTCATCCAATTGCCCTCTCTGCTTCAAGTTCATGCACACTGTCACCCACCAGATCACTCATCAGGCCATAGTGGCAGCTGTTGCCTCTCTGGGCACAGGACACCAGTTGCCAGGCTTCCTGACAGTTCCAATGTGGGTAATGATTACCTGGCCCACCTTCCAAAGGCTCAGCCTTCCCATCCTGGGGGATGGGAATTCCACAGGGCAACAGGCTGGGTACAATGCCTCTGTGGTCCCAGTGGTGTGTGGTTGTATGCCACCTATCCTTGGACTCAGAAGACCCCAGGAATGGGTCCACCTCCAGTTTTTGCCACCGCTTTAGCCATTGCAGGCACCACCAACACAGCTACCACAGGGGTCCTTTCCCTGAGGGCCTGCCCCAACTCCACTCCCTCAACCCTCTGGCACTGATTCTCTCAGCTCCTGGGGAACCTGCTGGGCCTGTAAAGCCAGGGGTTGGAGGACCTGGCATTACTCTGCCCATCACCATGGTGATGCCTGGTGTCCCCACCTTTCTCCAGGGTATGACTAACTTTCTTGCAGCAATACAGACGGTCCCTCCACCCTCCACCAAGGTTATCCCAACCACTGCCCCACAGCAGCAGGCCACGCCCATACCAGGACCCCCTTTTGGTGGCACAGAGGATCCAGGAGGCCTTGGTTCTGGGAGCCAGTCAAGGATGGTGGTGCAGGGTGTGCTGAGTCCCCTTAGGGGTTCTCTCAGGGATCAAGTCGGCAGCAGTGAAAATATTGCTGCTTTCATACAGTGTCTCAGTGTATCCAACAATATCTTTAAGGCTCAGGCTGACAGAGTCCTTAGATTCTTTGGGGCTCTGCTTTTTCTTGTGTGCTAGAACTTTTCCATGGTGGATGTGGTAATGCATCTCCATGGGCATTTCAGGCAACTGCAGTTGCTCCAGCTCTAGCTGCAATCCTTCCACCAGCACTACCTGCATGGTCAAGTGTCCATACCTGGCAACATCTGGATGGCAACCACACAATGATCATGGTGCTAGAAGAATATATGTGGTAGAGTTTTTCTTTGGTGCAGGTTCATAGCAACAGAGAACAAAAGAGCAGTTGTCAGGAACTGGGGAGTGGAGAAAATGAGGAGCAGTAGACCAAACTTTTCAGTTATAAGAAGACATTCTGGAGACAATCCCAGAAAACATGGCAGAGTAAGCCATTTCTCCCTAAGTACATCCAGAAAATAGTTTTATATCTCATACATCTTGTATCAGCAGAGGGTGCCTGATTACCATTTCACTTGCATTAACACAGGTAGCCATGAAGCCTATGGTGTTGGAAAAGTCTGGAGAGAAGGGGCCACAAACAAAGGAGTGGTAGAGTACATCACTGCTACCCATGTTGAATTAGAAACAGGCAAAGGAATATTCAGATTTGGGGCACACAAATCTCTCGAATTTTTACAAAGAAGTGGGAGAACCACATCACATCTTCCTCAAGTTAGAGACAGTGGTTAGATTTTGAATCCCTGTGAATTTTCAGTGCCTGACATGGAGGGCTAAAGCTATCCCATCCCTAGGGGAAGCAGGGAAGTTTGTTTCCAGTCCATCAAGCCTCAACCTCTATCAGCTACAAACCTGCCTTTCTTCCCTGGCTCCTAGTCCACTACAACCCAGAAAGCTCTGCCTACATTAAGAAAAACTGTCTTCTGGGCTGGGTAGATCTGACATATGTGGGGCTGCTGGAAGCTAGCTGGGCATCTCAAAAGGCAACTGCCCTTCCCCCACATAGACTCCAGGTGCTACCAGCTTACTACAGCATCACCTGCACAAGAAACAGTGACACATAGGAACTGCTAGTGTCTAGCTTGGCAGTACTGAGAGGCACTCACCCTACCCCATGTGGACTTGTGGGGTTCCACTGGCTCCCTGCATACTACTGCATGAAGAGCTCATGCTTCCCAGAGTGTTCATGGATTGCTGGGTAGATATTAAGTTGATAGCACCTGGAGTTCCTGATGGCTACACTAATGGTCCAAAGTACCATTCCCTACCCCATCTGATCTTGTCAGTCATTACAGTGTAATTACTATGCAATCTATTTATCATAGAAACTGACTGTGGCCCAAGCCCACGGATGCCTGGCCTCTCTATCCATTCCAGAGTTTCAAGGATAAGGTACTATCAGCAAAACCTGCTATGATCAGATCTAGGATGCAGCTGAAGGATTAATTGCAGTTTGGGGATACTGGGAGAACACCATGAGTGATCCACCTCGACCAGGTGGTGACTGAAGATCACTTTCTTTGCTCCAGCAGCTGTGGCACCAAGGAATATACTGTAGCAACTTCCTCTCCTACCTTCATACCTAGCCCTTTACCTTCAGACTTTATTCTTGGGGAGTGGTTCTCCACCATCCTGATTAGTAGTAAAGTTTCAACTAATGTAACAGAGAGCACCACATCCAACACCAACATCCTAGGCCAATACCCTGAAAAATGCATTTTGACGCAAGATTGTCACAGAAAGAACAGGAAGCAATGCAATCTAGCTTAATCCATATATATAACCACAGAGTCTCAAACAGAAGGAGGCAGAGAAAGAGGAATTAACCACAATCAAGACAGAACCCTGGGGAAATCCAAATGCAACAGAATTAACCAAACCAAACCAAACCAGAGGAAGATATCAGAGCAACTATCTAATGATGCCTAAGATGATTAATGATGCTTAAGTAAAATTAAAAGAACAATGAACAAAATGAGAAATACAACAAGGACAGAGAAAATATGAAAAGCTCCAAACCGAAATCATGGAAATAGAATGAATAGTTGCAATTTAAAATATAAGACAGGGGCTCACCAGCAGACTCAATGAAATGAATGAACATGGTGGAAGATAAGGTAATGGAAATCATCCCAAAAGGACAGCAAAAAAGAGAAAAGATTTATGAAAATGAAGACAATATAACTGACCTACCGGACACCATCAAAAGAAACAACATTCCCATCATAGGGGTTCCAGAAGAGGAGGAAAGAAAGGGGAATAATCCTATTTGAAAAAATAATAGCTGAGAACGTCACCAAACTGGGGAGGGAAACATACACTCAGATCCAGA
Organism: Talpa europaea; assembly: GCF_964194135.1. Taxonomy (NCBI): domain Eukaryota; kingdom Metazoa; phylum Chordata; class Mammalia; order Eulipotyphla; family Talpidae; genus Talpa; species Talpa europaea. The sequence goes on from NC_140076.1 coordinate 80,217,659, forward strand.
AAGCTCAAAGAATTACAAAATAAACCAAAATAGATGCACACCAAGACACATTACAATTAAAACGGCAAAAATTAAAGCTAGAGGGTCCTTTAAAACAACAGCAGGAAAGCAAAGCATGACATACAAGGGAAACCCTGTATGACTGCTGCCAGATTTCCCCATAGAACCCTTATAGTACAAAAGGGAATGGCTTGACATTTTCAATAAAACAGAGGAAAAAATCATCAACCAAGAATCTTCTACCCAACTAGCTAACACTCAGAATTGAAGGAGTGATAAAGAACTCTACAGTAGACAAACAACAATTGAAGGAATTCATCTCCTCTGAATGGCCTTGCAAGAGATATAAGGACTTCTATACAATGAAAAAAAAATCACTTAAAAGGAACAAAACTCCAAAACCAGACAATATGGGAGGAGGAGAGTAAAAGCAGATCCTGGTATAAGATGATCAAAATTAACTTGCTTTCAATTTAAGATAGGGTGTAAGTATAGAACATGGTATTTACATCACATGGTTAATGCAAAACAAAAATGCCTAAAAGAAACAAAGAAAAAGAAAAAAACAGAACCCAAACACTATACTAAGGTAGCTTTCAAAATATAAGAGAATAAGAATGAAAGAACAGAGACAAAATACAAAAACACTCAGAAAATAAATAGCAATATGGCAATAAATTCAATATTTATTATAAAAGAAAATCCCCTAGATGTCAATAGCCTGAACTCACTAATCAAAAGGAAAAGGTTGGCTAGAAACCAAAATTTTCTGCTGTTGCCAGAAGACCCATCTTATTTGCAAAGAAAACTATAGGCTCAAATTAAAAGGTTGGAAAACAACCTTACACACAAATGGTACCTAAAAAAAGGCAAGGCAGGCCATATTTATGTCAGATAAAATAGACTTCCAGCTAAAAATAGTAAGAGACAGAGATGGACATCAACTAACAATCAAGGGATCAATACATCAGAAAAATATAACATTCATCACTACCAACAAGGAGGAGCACCAAAACATGTACATCAACTATGAATAAGCCTAAAAACAGGTACGAGCAGAGACATAACATCCCTCTTACATCAATGGATAGATGAACAAGAGAGAAAACAAAACCACAACCTAAAATGAGAAATTAGACCACATGGGCTTAATCGCACTATACCCAAAAAAGCTGAGTACACATTGTTCTCAAGAGCATGTGGAATATTCTTGAGGGTAGACTGCATACTAGGTCACCATAAAAAAGTGTCAAAAATTCAAGAAGATTGCAGTCATATCAAGTAACATTTCTGATCACAAGGGACTCCAAGCAGAAATCAACCATAAAAAAGAAAGTGGCAATCTCAAATATGTGGAGACTGAAAAAGATGTTAGTGAATGACTACCAAGGATTAATGAGGAAATCAAAGAAGAGACAAATGGAGACAAATTCATTTGGAGACAAATGAAAAGGAAGGTGCACACTATCAATATTAAAACCTATGGAGGGCCTCCCCTGGTGGCGCAGCGGTTGAGCGCTGGTCTGTGAAGCTGCCCACAGCCTCTGCAGCGCCAGTTCGATCCCCGGCCGCCAGCAAGGGTCCCACATGGTGCAACAGACCTCTCCTGCCGTGCCCGCTGCTCCCCTCAGCAGTGTATTTCGTCAGTCTGCCTGTTCTGTTCCCCGCTCTGTGTCTGGTGAATTCTCTCACCCTCCTGCGCTTCTGACTGTACCCAGTGCTTGTATAAATAAATTAATTAATTAAAAATAAATAAATTAAAAATTAAAAAAAAAACCTATGAAATGCCCAAAAACAATACCAATAGAGAACTTTATAGCACTACAGGCTTATATCAAGAAATAAGAGATTACAAATAAACAATTTAACTTTACACCTTAAGAAACTCTAAGGGGCCTCCCTCATGGCGCAAGGGGTTAACACGCAACCTATGAAGCAATCCGCAGCCACTGCAGCACGAGTTCAATCCCCAGCCAGGGAGATACCCATATGGCGCAGCAGACCTCCGCTGACTTGCCCACTGCTCACCTCAGCAGTATTTCTGTCAATCTGCCTGTTCTGTTCCCCACTCTGTCTCTGGTGAATCCTCTCACCCACCACCTCTGGCCTATACCCCAGTTCTTGTATGCATAAATAAATAAATCTTTTTATTTTTTATTTTTATTTTTTTTAATTAATAAATTTTATTTTTATATTCCCCATACAATTGCAATCCCCCCATTCTGACCCCAATCCCTCCCCTCCCGCCCCCCACCCCCCAAAAAGTGTCTCTGGTTCATAGTTTTTGTTGATTTTGATTTTCACTTTCTTATAGTTATTCATTTTCCTGGTCCCTTATTTAAGTATTCTAGATCCCTGCTATGAGTGAGACCATCCGGTATTTTTCTTTTTCTTTTTGGCTTATTTCACTGAGCATGATCCCTTCCAGCGTCATCCATGTTGCTGCAAATTGCATGTGTTTATCTTTTTTGAATGCTGAGTAATATTCCATGGTATATATGTACCACATCTTCTTGATCCAGTCATTTATTTTTGGGCATTTGGGCTGTTTCCAAAGCTTAGCTATTGTAAACAGTGCTGCTATAAACATAGGGGTGCAGGTGTTCTTTGGAATTGATGTTTCTGTGTTCTTTGGGTAAATACCTAGGAGTGGAATTGCTGGATCCTGTGGAAGCTCTATGTTTAGTAGGTCCAGAAATCTCCACACAGCTCTCCATAGTGGTTGGACCAGTTTGCACTCCCACCAACAGTGCAGAAGAGTTCCTTTTTCTCCACAACCTCGCCAGCATTTGTTGTTGCTATTTTTTTTAATATGTGCCATTCTCACTGGTGTAAGATGGTATCTCATGGTAGTTTTGATTTGCATTTCCCTGATTACAAATGATGTTGAACATTTTTTCATATGCCTGTTGGCCATTCGTATTTCCTCTTCAGAGAAGTTCCTTTTTAGTTCCTCTGTCCATTTTTTGACTGGATTATTTTCTTTGTTGTTGTTGAGTCTCATCAGCTCTTTGCAGATTTTTGTGATCAGTCCTTTATCATTAGTGTTGTGTGCAAAAATTTTCTCCCAGTTGGTGGGGTTTCTCTTTGTTTTTGTTATTGTCTCTTTTGCTGTGCAGAAGCTCTTTAATTTGATGTAGTCCCAGCTGTTTATCTTTGTCTTCACTATCACTGCTTTGGGTGATGTGTCTGTAAAGATGTCTTTGATATGCAAATCACGTAGTGTTTTGCCTATATTTCCTTCTATGTATTTTATGGTTTCAGGTCTTATGTCTAGTTCTTTAATCCATTTTGAGTTGATTTTTGTATATGGTGTGAGGTAGTGGTCAAGCTTCATTCTTTTGCATGTAGCGACCCAGTTTTCCCAGCACCATTTATTGAACAAACTTTCTTTGCTCCAATGCATAGTCTTTGCTCCTTTGTCAAAGATTAGTTGACCATAAATCTGTGGGTTTATTTCTGGATTTTCTATTCGATTCCATTGGTCTGTATGTCTGTTCTTGTTCCAATACCATGCAGTTTTGATGATTATGGCTTTGTAGTATAGTTTGAAGTCTGGGAGTGTGATGCCTCCATTCCCTTCTTTTTTTTTTCAGGAGAGCTTTGGCTATTCAGGGTTTTTTGTGATTCCATATGAATTTCATCAATAATTGTTCTATTTCTTTGAAGAATGACATTGAAATTTTGATTGGAATAGCATTGAATCTGTATATTGCTTTTGGTAGGATGGCCATTTTAATAATGTTTATTCTCCCAATCCATGAGCAGGGGATGTCTTTCCATTTCTTTGTGTCTTCTTCTATTTCTTTTAACAGTGTTTTATAGTTTTCTTTGTATAGGTCCTTTACCTCTTTTGTTAGATTTATTCCCAAATATTTGATTTTTTTTGTTTCAATAATAAAAGGGATGGTTTTTTTTTTATTTCTTCTTCTTCAGATTTATTGTTTGTATATAGGAAGGCTACTGACTTTTGCGTGTTTATTTTGTATCCTGCCACTTTACTGAACTGATTGATGAGTTGAATTAGTTTTTCTGTGGAGTTTTTGGGGTTCTCTATGTATATTATCATATCATCTGCAAAGAGTGATAGTTTGACTTCTTCTTTTCCTATTTGGATTCCTTGTATGTCTTTCTCTTGTCTTATTGCTCTGGCTAGGACTTCCAGTATTATATTGAAAAGCAGTGGTGAAAGTGGACATCCTTGTCTTGTTCCAGATCTTAATGGAATTGCTTTCAGCTTTTCACCATTGAGAATGATACTGGCTGTTGGCTTGTCATATATGGCCTTTATGATGTTGAGGTACGTTCCTTGTATCCCAAGAATTTCAAGGGCTTTTATCATGAATGGGTGTTGCACTTTGTCGAAAGCTTTCTCAGCATCTATTGATATTATCATATGGTTTTTATATTTCTTTTTGTTGATGTGTTGGATAATGTTGATTGATTTTCGGATGTTAAACCATTCTTGTGTCCCTGGAATGAATCCTACTTGGTCGTGGTGAATTACCTTATGGATACACTGTTGGATTCTGATAGCTAAAATTTTATTGAGGATTTTTGCATCAGTGTTCATTAGGGAGATTGGCCTATAGTTTTCTTTTTTTGTGTTGTCCTTGTTCGGTTTTGGTATTAGTGTAATGTTGGCTTCATAGAACGTGTTAGGTATTATACCTTCCTTCTCAATTTTTTGGAAGAGTTTGTGAAGGATAGGTACCAATTCCTCTCTGAATGTTTGGTAGAATTCATTTGTAAATCCATCAGGTCCTGGGCTTTTGTTTTTGGGGAGGTTTTTGATTACCATTTCAATTTCACTAATTGTAATTGGTCTGTTTAGGTGTTCTATTTCTTCTTTATCTAGCTTTGGGTGATTGTAGAGTTGTAGGAATTTGTCCATCTCCTCTAGATTGTTAAACTTGTTTCCATATAACTGTTCATAGTAGTTATTAATAATTCTTTTGATTTCTGCTGTGTCCGTTGTGATTTCTCCTCTTTCATTTATTATCCTATTTATTTGTGCTTTCTCCCTTTTTGCCCTTGTGAGCCTGGCAAGGGGTTTATCTATTTTATTTATTTTTTCGAAGAACCAGCTCTTGGTTTCATTGATCTTTTGGATTGTTTTTTTAGTTTCGATTTCATTTATTTCTGCTTTGGTTTTTATTATTTCTTTTCTTCTACTGGTTTTGGGGCTTTTTTGTTGTTCTTTTTCTAGATCTTTGAGCTTCGAGATTAGGTTGTTTCTTTGAGTTCTTTCTTGTTTCTTGATGTGAGCATCTATTGCTATATATTTTCCTCTTTTTACTGCTTTTGCTGCATCCCATACATTTAGGAAATTGGTGTCCTCCTTGTCATTCAATTCAAAGAATTTTTAAATTTCTTCTTTTATCTCCTCGTTAGTCCAGTGGACTTCCAGTAGTGTGGGTTTCAATCTCCACGAGGTAGGAGAGTACCTTGCCTTCTTTTTATGGTTTATTCTAGTTTGATGCCTTCATGGTCAGAAAAGATGGTTGGTATGATTTCAATCTTGGTGTATCTGTTGATGTTTGTCTTGTGCCCCAGTATATGATCAATCCTAGAGAATGATCCGTGTGCGCTTAAGAAAAATGTATACTCAGATTTTTTTGGGTTTAGTGTTCTATATATGTCTGTTAAGCCCAAGCACTCTAGATCCTTATTTAGAGCTTTAGTGTCTTTACTAATTTTTTGTCTTGTTGATCTATCCATTGTTGATAGTGGTGTGTTGAAGTCTCCCACTACGTATGTGTTTTCTCTGATGTCTGTTTTCAGAGATGCCAATAGTTGTCTGATATTTTGGTGCTCCTTCATTTGGTGAATATATGTTAATGAGTGTTATTTCTTCTTGAAGTATTATCCCCTTGATCATAATGTAATGACCACTGGGGTCTCTTTTTATCTTTTTAAGTTTGAAATCTGTTTTATCTGATATGAGTATAGCTGTTCCTGCCTTCTTTTTTGGTCCATTTGCTTGTAGAATTGTTTTCCATCCTTTAACTTTGAGTCTATTTTTATCTTTTGCAGCTAAATGTGTTTCCTGGAGACAGCAAAAGGTTGGGTTTTGTTTCTTAATCCAGCCTGCAACTCTGTGTCTTTTTATTGGAGAGTTTAGTCCATTTACATTTAGAGTTAGTATTGATATGTTAGCATCTGTATTTGCCATTGTGTTTGTCTTTCCTTTGATTTTATTTATTTATTCTTTTAATAACTTTCTTTGGCCTTCTTTTGTTGTTATTCGTCCCTCTGAGGTTCTGGCTTTAGGACTCCTTGTAGTATTTTTTGGAGTGGGGGTTTAGTCGCAATGAAATTCCGGAGTTTCTGTTTGTCTGGGAAGGTCCATATTCTTTCTTCAAAGAGGAAGGAGAGCTTTGCGGGATAGAGTATTCTTGGTTGGCATCTGTTTTCTTGGAGTCTGTTGACTATGTCCCTCCACTCTCTCCTTGCCCGTAGTGTTTCTTCAGAGAAGTCTGATGTCAGTCTGATTGGTTTCCCTTTGAATGTTATCTGTTTCTTCCCTCTTGTTAGTTTCATTATTTTTTCTTTGTCTTGGATTCTTGGGAGCTTTACTATTATGTGTCTTGCTGTATTTTTCCTTTCGTCATGGAAGTTTGGTGTTCTTCTTGCTTCTTGTATATCAATTTTCAGATCCTTCTTAGTGTTTGGGAAGTTCTCTTCAATTATATCCATGAATATTTTCTCTGTTCCTACATCTCTCTCCTCTCCTTCTGGGATTCCTATAACTCTTATATTTCCTTTCCTCATGGAGTCAGATAGTTCCCGAAGTCTTTCTTCGGTCTTTTTCCTTCGTACTTCTCCTTCCTTTTCTGTTTTAGTTCTTTTTATTTCTGTGTCTTCAAGAGTACTTATTCGTTCTTCCATTTCATCTATTCTGCTTTCACTGCTTTTCCCAGAGTTCTTTAGCGTCTCCATTAATTCTTTGATCTCCTGCATTTCTTTTACTTCCCTCTTTAGGGACTCAATTTCATTCTTCTGGTCATTAATTATTTTCCCCTTATCATTGTTTTCCTTTATGACTTCTGTCAGTTTTTTAATCACAGCAATTTTAAATTCTCTATCTGGAAGGCTCAGAAGTTCTTCCAAGTTACTGTCGTTGCAATCTGGTAGATGGTTTTCTTTTTGTGGTGTGCTATTTTGCTGAGGAGTTGCTGGGTTGCATGTTGTTTTTCTACTCCCTACTGCCTGTTTTCTAATTTGCCATATTCCTTGTGACACTGTGTTGCTGGTACTGGCCGGCATCTTGGGCGACCTTCCCAGCTCACCACTGGCTCCTCTGGGGAACTTCTGCTGGGTTCACAAGTCTCCAGCAAAGACAGGTCCCTGCTCTGTCTCCTCGGTGAGCCTTCTGCTGGGTTCACACAGTCTCCAGCAAGAAGGGTCCCTGCTGCAAAATGCCAGAGCCGGGGACGCGCTTCCCTGCATGCCCGGTCTGCCCCAGCGGTGGGTGCTGCTCCCCTCTGGGCTGGAACTGCAGGCTAGAAGGTGCCCGGTGTGGGGAAGCCTCCCAGCTTAACCTCTGTCTCCTCGGTGAGCCTTCTGCTGGGTTCACACAGTCTCCAGCAAGAAGGGTCCCTGCTGCAAAATGCCGGTGCCGGCGACGCGCTCCCCTGCACGCCCGGTCTGCCCCAGCGGTGGGTGCTGCTCCCCTCTGGGCTGGAACTGCAGGCTAGAAGGCGCCCAGCATGGGCAAGCCTCCCAGCTTACCTCTGTCTCCTTGGTGAGCCTTCTGCTGGTTCACACAGTCTCCAGCAAGAAAGGTCCCTGCTGCAAAATGGCGATGCGGGAACGAGCTCCCCTGCACGCCCGGTCTGCCCCAGCGGTGGGTGCTGCTCCCCTCTGGGCTAGAACTGCAGGCTAGAAGGTGCCCGTTGTGGGCAAGCCTCCCAGCTTAACCTCTGTCTCCTCGGTGAGCCTTCTGCTGGGTTCACACAGTCTCCAGCAAGAATGGTCCCTGCTGCAAAATGCCGGTGCCGGCGACGTGCTCCCCAGCACACCCGGTCTGCCCCATAAATAAATCTTTTTAAAAAAAAAGAATCTCTAAAAAGAAGAATAAATGAAACCAAAATCCAGGAGAAAGAAGAAAATAATAAAAATTATACATAAAATGAGTGAATAGAAATCTGAAAAATAGCTCAAATGATCAATGGCCAAAAACTTCTTTGATGAAAACATAAATAAAAAAGACAAAACCTCTAGGGTCATCAAAAAAAAAAAAAAAAAAAAAAAAAACCAGAGGGAAGAAACTCTAACAAATAGAATCAGAAACAAAAGAAAAGTCAGAACACATATCACTGAAATACATAGGCTCATAAAAGACTACTATGAACATCTTCCTGGTAAGAAATAGAAGAAACAGATCGATTCTTAAAATCATACAACCTCCCAGAAGGAACAGGAAGAAGGACAACTACAAGCAAGGAAATGGAAACAATAATCAAAAGTCTTTCTAAAAACAAAAGCCCAGGGCCAGATGACCAAGTGAGTTCCTCTAAGCCATCAAAGATAAATTAAAACCTATCCTCCAATTCCTTCAAAATACTAAAGATGGAACGTTTCCAAATACACATTCTCTAGGACCATCACTACTCTGATACCAAAAGTATACAAAGAAATCACCAAAAATAAGACTATTGACGAATATCCCTAATGAACATAGATGCAAAAATTCTCAACAAAACTTTAGCAAATCAAATTCAACAATACCTTAAAAGAATCAGTCACACACCAAGTGGGATTTATTCCATGAATGCAGGCATGGCTCAAATAATCCAAATCAAATAATAAAATTCACTACATAAGGAAAGATAAAAATCATATGATCATATCAACAGATGCAGGAAAAGATATTGACAAGCTCTAAGATCCACTTATGATAAAAACCCTCAATAAAAATATTTAGAATATATAATTGCTCTAGTTAGGACTTCTAAAACTATGTTTAATAGTAGTGGTAAGAGTTGCCATCTTTGTCTTGTAACTGATCTTAGAGAAAAAACTTTTAGTTTTCCACCACTGAACGTGATGTTAGCTGTGGGTTTGTCAAGTATGACCTTCATATGTGAGATAAGTTCCTTCTTCATTATAATATACATTACACTTGACATTTTATATTGTTATATCATATGCAATGTTACAATTGCCCCAAAAAGAATTAAATACCTAGCAATAAACTTAATAAAGGTAGTCAAAGACCTGTACAAGGAAATCTATAAGACATTGTTAAATGACATAGGGGCTGATATCCAAAAGCTATAAAGGACTCATGCAACCCAAAAAAGAAAACAAATAATCCAATGAAAAAACAGTCAGAAAAACTAAACAGACACTTCTCCAAAGAACACATAGATTCCAACAGGCACATGAAAAAAAAGTTCATCCTCGCTTATCATCAGGGAAATGTAAATCAAAATAATGAGATTCCATCTGACACCTGTGAGAATGGCCCATATCAAAAACACCAAAGAAAGTGTGGGCAGGGCCTCCCTGGTGGCACAAGGGGTTAAGCACCACACTATAAAGCAATCTGCGGACCCTGCAGCATGAGTTCGCTCCCTGGCCGGCCAGGGAGTAACCCACATGGTGCGGCAGACCTCTCCTGACTCACCCACTGCTCCCCTCAGCAGTGTACATCCGTCAGTCTGCCTGTTCTGTTTTCTCCACTGTCTCTCGTGAATCCTCTCACCCACCCCATCTCTGGCCTGTACCCCAGCTCTTGTATGCATAAGTGGATAAATCTTTAAAAGAAAAAAAAACCCAAGAAGTGTGGGCAAAAGTGTGAAGAAAAAAGGAGACCCTCATATACTGCTGGTGGGAATGCAGACTAGTCAAACCTTTATAGGAAAGAGTACAGAGGTTTCTCAAAACAATCAAAATAAAGGTACCTTATTATCTAGCAATCCCTCTCTAAGGTATTTAAATGAACAATATAAAAACACTAATTCAAAGGAACATATATACTCATATGTTTACTGGAGCAGTATTGAAAATAACCAAGTTATGGAAACACCTAAGTACCCAACAACAGATGATTGGATAAAAAAGATATGGTGCATAAAAATAAGGGGAATACTAGTCAGCCATAAAAAGGATAAAATCATGCCATATGATAAGATGGACAGAATTGGAGATTGTGCTACATAAAATAAATCAGAAGGAGAAAGACAAATATCAAATATTTCATTAATATGTGAAATGAAATCAAAAATAAAAATAACACAAAGCAAAGGAACAGACCAAACAAACCCTTGAAATCTGACATTAGACTGAGGCTATCAGAAGGGGAGAGAAGGGGTTGAGAACAATGCAGGGAGAAGGTTCTCTGGACTATGGTAGAGGATTTTGGGTGTTTTCACAGTGGGGGTGGTGTGAAAACACACATTTGTAGAGGTGTGAACCTATATATCTAAAACACATACAGGGCCTCCCCTGGTGGTGCAGGCAGTTAAGCACAGCGCTGTGAAGCTGTCTGCAGCCTCTGCAGTGCCAGTTTGATCCCAGCCGGCCTGCGAGGGTCCCACATGGTGCAACAGCCCTCTCCTGTTGGGGCCGCTGCTCCCTTCAGCAGTGTATTTCATCAGTCTTCCTGTTCTGTTCCCTGCTCTGTTTCTGGTGAATCCTCTCACCCTCCTGTCCATCTGGCCTGTACCCTGGTTCTTGTATATATAAATAAATAAATAAATCTCTAAAAAAAAAAAGTGTTTTAAAAAATAAACAAATAAATAAAACATATACAATGTGTAAATAATAATCAGTGTTACCTTAACAATTTAAAAATAAAGGTGAATTCATGAGAAAAAAGAAATTCTGAGACTCTACAGCATGACTTTAGTTAAAAATAAATTATGATATAATAAAAAGTTGCAGAGTAGATCTTTTAGGTTATCACCACAAATTGAAAAATATTTCAATAAATGACTATATGACATGATACCTGTGTTAATTTTCTTCGCTATCATTCCACAATGTCTATGTACATGAAAACAACACATTGCACACTTTTAAATATACACAATTATACTGTCAATTATTCCTCAAAAAAAGTTAGGGAAAAAAAAAATAGAAGCAGGGCCTTCCCTGGTGGCACAGCAGTTGAGCGCTGGGCTGAGAAGCTGCTCGCAGCCTCTGCAGCGCCTGTTTGATCCCCAGCCGCCGGCGAGGGTCCCACATGGTGCACAGACCTCTCCTGCCATGCCCGCTGCTCCCCTCAGCAGTGTACTTTGTCCCTCTGCCTGTTCTGTTCCCCGCTCTGGCTCTGGTGAATTCTCTCACACACACATACCGTACCTCCCGCACTTCTGACTGCACCCAGTGCTTGTATAAATAAATATATCTTTAAAAAAATATATTTAAAAAAATAAAAATAGAAGCAAATGAGTTGCTTCCTCATGTCTTTCCATAATATTATAAATACCTTTATTGTAACACATATCCTATTGTTTCATTATCTGCTCTCTTCATTAGATTATGAACTCTTTGACAACAGGAATAGCCCCATGACAAGCATAATGACTAATGTCTCGTTGGCTGGCAACAAATGTTTGTTGAATGAATGATCCCTGAATACTATGACCTCTCTCTTAATCTGAACATCCCTGACACCTACAGAAATTGTCCCTACAGTTAACACTCTAACCTGTCTATAATATTCCTATATAAAGGAGCAGGTAAGAAAGGAATGGTGGGGTGGGGTGGGGTGGTAACACACATTTGTAGAAGTGTGAAATTATACACTTAAAACATATACAGTGTGTAAATCAATGTTATCTCAATAAACATTATTTAAAAATAAAGGTGAGGGCCTCCCCGGTGGCGCAGCAGTTGAGCGCTGGGTTGCGAAACTGCGCGCGGTCTCTGCGGCGCCGGTTTGATTCCCGGCTGCTCCCCGGCCACCGGAGGAGGGTCCCACATGGCGCGCAGACCTCTCCTGCCGCCCGCTGCTCCCCTCAGCAGTGTACTTCGGTCCTTCTGCCTGCTCTGCTCCCCGCTCTGGCTCTGGTGAATTCTCTCACCCTCCCTCCAGCACTTCTGACTGTATCCAGTGCATGTATAAACAAAACAAACAAACAAACCAGCAAACAAATAAATAAAGCATGCCTCTATTAAAAAAATAAATAAATAAAATAAAAATAAAGGTGAATTCATGAGAAAAAAAGATATTCTGAGAATCTAATGTACAGCATGATGATTATAGCTCATTCCAAGTTCAGGATCTTCCATATTCTCTTGTAATTACTGGCCTACTCTAGATCTTGTCTGGAAATACAACATTGGCGAATTTTGCTCAGAATGGCTATAATTTTTCTGTCATGGTTTACTCCTGGTCTCCTTTTTCCAAATTCCTGTGTCACCAAAACTCAGTTTCTAAGGAACATGGAACAGTAACTGGCCCATCCTTCACAGCTGATACTAGGCACTGCTGACATGGCACCTCTTCAGGTCTCATAATCTCTCTGTTAACAATATTCAAATGTGAAATCATGAAGGCTTTTTTTTTTAATGACATGGGGGTATCAGTTGCTAATCTATTATTCCTTTTATTATTTTTTTCTGTCTTACTCTTGTACTTAATTGTTAGATAAAACTTTCATAAGGCACAGTGACTGCACAAATGCAACTCTTTTCAGCATTAGATGTCTTGGATATCTCTACAGTTGTACTTGAGAGATTTAATAAACCACCATGGAGAGAGTATGTGTGTGCACATGTGTGTGTGTGTGTACATGCACCCACAAACATGCTTGTAATCACTTCCGCATCTGCAATAGCTAGAATAATATGTGCTGATGTTATTTCAATAATATACCATGTCACAACTCTGCCAAAGATTTTCAATTCCATTCTCAATTTTTGCCCTTGACAGTTATTTCCAATTTCCTCTCTCCATATTCAACAAATTACCAGTGAGAACCTGGGACTGAATATGTGGGCTAAGAGGCAATTCAGACTGACATGAAATGGGTTGCTTATCCCTGAAAAAACACAAACTATTCCATGTGCACAAATGCACACATCCGTGCACACATACGAAGAAGAGACTAAAGAAAGTTCAAACTGAGGAAACTGAAGGGAAAGTGAAATTTTTCTATGGGATCAACATTGCTTTCCATCACCACTGTCCTAACAAATACAAACTGAATAAAGGTGTTCTTACCAGGTGCTGCTCAGGCACTGCATGGCTAAGTAGTAACATTAGCTACAACGATGCAAGTAAGTCACAGAATATTCACCCTAGAAAATTTCCTACCCAAAACAGCACTCCCAGAAGATAATTACAGCTCCTTCAGAAATCATTTAACCAAAAATTCCAACTTCCTATCACCACTACAGTCTCAGTCACACATCAAAGGGTCGTTCCCCTGGGCTGACCCACATCAACAGCCCAAGGGTCATATGGCAACATTCTGCTTTTTCAGCCATTTGCACAGAAAAAGAGAGGGACAATTAACTGAATGATTGTAATTGAAATCCTATAATTTGTAACATGTCAATAAGTCCTCATTTGGGGGAAATTTTCTTCACCCTTAATAAATCCTGCAAAACACATGTAAAGTCAGCACTGGAGCACAGTGCAGGTTTTCTGATCCCATGCAGACCGGGTAAAGGAGGAGTCAGAGTCCTTAGTGGGTTTTTGCAGGTCTTTTATTGGGGTTCACCAGGCATATGGCAGGCAGGGGTGCTGGCTGGGGAGCTGGGAGGCTAGCAGGCCTCCCAGCCCCCAGCAAGTCTTCACTCTATCTGGGCTCTCTGGCGTTCGTTCTGCTGCTTCTCGGCTTCTCTTTCGGCTTCTGCTGCTGCTCCTAGCGTCCCCCGTGACGCCACCCTTAAAAGCACAGTCTTAGCTCAGCTGAATCCCATCTACCTATGCCCACACCCTATTCCAGGTGCCCGCCATCAGGCATGCATTCAGGACAAGGACCCATCATCTATCCTGATGGCGGAAGGGCAGAAAAGCCTGATATTTTCTTCACCCTACAACACAGTATGTAACTGTGGATACCTAAAATACCTCTGAAATAATTTCACTGCCTGGTAACAACTAAACAAGGAAAAACTCTCTCTCTGAGGATAGAAAAGATGTCCCATATCTTAGAGTTCATTATTTCATGGTCAGTAATTTGAATGCCTAAGGGGGAAATTTTCTTTAATATTCTAAATGTAAAAAGCTAATATACAAGCGGGATTAGCTATGTTGGCAGGAATCAGGGAATGAATCTTCCTATTCATACTATAAAGTATAATCAATTGTCCAGTTACTACCATAGTTATTAAATTGCATTGATCAAACAATCATCTGAGCTGAGCTCAATCATGTCAGTCACAAAAATTTACTTGAATCATGGACTATAGCTCTCAGCTTGAAAAAGGGATTTATCAGACACACACCCACTGATCCCCTACATAACTCCCCTCCAAAGTACCCCTATCTCAAACTCATCTCCAGTAACTAATGTAACCTGGGTCAATGCAAAGAGTGAAAGGTCCTGAGTTATCAGCCTGCGTCCTGACTTATTAATTTGTCATTCATACAAATTTGGATCTCCTGATCATCAACTACAATATAAGAAGGCTAGACTAACTGATTATCAGTAATCTGTTCAAAATTATCTATGCAGCAATAAGGAATTCCCTATTTCCAAACATAATTCAAATTTGGGCAATTCTGATTATTAAAAAGTTTCTCCTTATACAAAGGGAAAATATGTTTCATCACCAGTTCAAATCATTTACCTGAATTTTCATACAACCCAAGCATAATCAGTCTTCTTTAAACAACTCATAAAACTGAAGACAGATTCATCTCCCATCCATCTGCTTCTCACTTGGTTACCTTTACCACAATCTAACCAATCATCCTATTTACTTCACTCAGAACACATAACAATTTGTCCATATCCATACAGAGACTAGACCATGAGAAGTGAATAAAAAGCTACAGAAACAACATGATACATCACACAGCATTGTCACAGTATCCTCCTTTTACTCATCTTCTACCTTATTCTTTTTTTTTAATATTTTACATCATTGTTCATTTTTTTCTGACTCAAAAGGAAATCATTTCTTTATTTTCTATTTCATTTATTTCTGTTCTAATTTTTATTATTCCTTTCCTTCCACTGATTTTTTTTTATTTTTATATTCCCCATACAATTGCAACCCCCTTATTTTGATACCCACCCCCCAATAGCGTGTCTCTGGTTCATAGATGTTTGCTGATTTTGATTTTTTCTTTCTTATAGCTATTCTTTTTTCTGGTCCCTTATTTAGGTTTTCTAGATTCCTGCTATGAGTGAGACCATCTGGTATTTGTCTTTTTCTTTCTGGTTTATTTCACTGAGCATGATCCCTTCCAGCTCCATCCGTGTTGCTGCAAATTGCATGAGTTTATCTTTTTTGATTGCTAAGTAATATTCCATGGTGTATATGGACCACATCTTCTTGATCCAGTCATCTATTTTGGGGCATTTGGGTTGTTTCCAAAGCTTAGCTATTGTAAATAGTGTTCATTTTTTAACAATGTTTGCTTTCTTTTCTCAGGTGTAGTCTCCATAGAATTCCCACCACCAGTTCACCTGTGCACCATCACCACAGTCCCCAGCACTCTTCCCTCCTTCATTCTAGTCCCTCTCCCTCCCGGTCCCCTACAGAAATCTCTGGTTTGTAGTTGTCAGTTTATATTTGTTTTGCTTTGCTGTGTTTTTTATTGTTCTAATTATTTTCCCTGATGCCTTATTTGCTTCCCCTATATTCCTCCTTTAAGTGAAACCATCCAATATTTTTCTTTTTCCTTATGACTTTTTTCACTGAGCATAATCCCTTCCAGCCCCATCCATGTTGCTATGCATGGCATGAGTTTGTCTTTTTTGATTCCTGAATAGTATTCCATTGTGTATATATACCACATCTTCATGATCCAGTTGTCTATTTTGGGGCATTTGGTTCTACCCTATTATGAAGCTTAATGGAGAGCCAATGTCAGGATTTTATTTTTCTTCTAGTAAAATTCAATTTATGAGATTTGAACTATGGGTATGACATGCTAAAATCTTCTTTGCGCATCAGTTAATTAAAAAAAATCTGCTATCTTCTCACATTTTCATCCAAGTTCATGATTTAAAACAATTATCAGAACATGGTCAAGAAAACAGTGCTGGAGCAGACTACTAGATTCAATCTGCAAGATGATGTCTTCTGACCAATAAAATGTCAGATCCCAGATTGCCCCATCCTTGCCCTCCCTGGACTCTGCCTTTCTCCAACACTCACACTTCATGGTCAAGTCTATCTGCTGCCCCAGCAATGACTTCCATATTTAGTTCACCCATATTCAGGGCACATGAAGAGAACCCACTATTTAAAACACTAAAAATAACAAAAGTTCATACCATGAACAACATAGTATAGTGAAAATAATGCTGGGAATTACAGTCAGAATGACCTGGGATTGAATCTCTGTTCTATAACTTACTCACAAGGTAACATTAGGTATCCGATTGGTATTGATTTCATAATATCAAAAACAAGGATAACAATGACCTCACAGTATTGTTCATAGGATTATAAGTAATCCATGCACAGTCTCAGTGCATACTTGGCACATACTGAACATACAATATATATTACTATTATTATTACAACATGGTGAGAGACAAAACCACGAGAGCTACTGGCACAAGGGACAATAAAGCTGAAAAAACATAAAGGAAAATGAAATCCTGTGTTTGATGGATGTTAACTAAAGGTCCACATAAAAAGGAATTGATGTTCTACAAAGGTTAGAAATTAGGCATTAAACAAAGTTCTCAAAATGGGGATATATTTCTCTCTGAGGTCTAAACAAGGCTAGCCAACCACAGAACTTATAATTTGAACATGTCCAGGAACTATCAATAATATGAGGGCCCAATGACATAAAAGATGATTTTGTTGATATCAGGATGACAAATAACACAAATGTGGAGAGGGGCGGTGCAGATACACACAGAAATAATTAAAATGAGAGAGCTTCCATATGATCCAGCAATTCCACTCCTAGGTATTTACCCAAAGGACACAGAAACATCAATTCCAAAGAGCACCTGCACCCCTATGTTTATAGCAGCACTGTTTACAATAGCTAAGCTTGGGAAACAACCCAAATGCCCAAAAATAGATGACTGGATAAAGAAGATATGGTACATATACATCATGGAATATTACTCAGCATTCAAAAAAGATAAACACATGCAATTTGCAGCAACATGGATGGCGCTGGAAGGGATCATGCTCAGTGAGATAAGCCAGAAAGAAAAAGAAAAATACCGGATGGTCTCACTCATAGCAGGAATCTAGGAAACTTAAATAAGGGACCAGGAAAATGAATAACTATAAGAAAGTGAAAACCAAAATCAACCAAAAACTATGAACCAGAGACACTCTATGGGGGGTGGGGGGCGGGGAGGTGAGGGATTGGGGTCAAAATAAGGGGGTTGCAATTGTATGGGGAATATTAAAATAAAATTTATTTTTAAAATAAATAAATAAATAAAACCCCTGTCTTACTCTAGCAAAGTCAGGCAGGAAAGACATGACTCTTTTGCAATAAATGAAAGAATGCAAGATAAAAAAAAAAATAAAATAAGAGCTATAAGAGAGAAAAATACAGAAAATGAGAGGAAACAACAATCTACCTGGAGATGTCAGGTAAGACTTTATGAAGAAAGTGATGATTCTGGAAGCTCTTAAAGGATGAAGAAAGCTAAGGTTGCGGGACTCTCCAGGTGGTGATAACAGCATGTAGACATACTGCATGTGGTGGACCACTAAAGGCTCATCCAAGGTATGTTCATCAGTCTCAAGTGGCTTTCCCATAAGTACATGTGGTGAGAGCAGCAGCTGGACAGACAGATATTCATGCCCAATTATGAAGGGGCTTCCATTTATGAAGGGGCTTCACGGGGCTTCTGTGTCAAATAAGGAAGTAGCTACCAGATGCAATAATATGAGAGGACAAATATGTGAACTAATAGTAAAAGCACTGATTTTTACAAATACTCCATTGATGGATGATGAGGTCCAGCCTAAAATTACAACACTAGCAATAGAGAATAGGCCTCCAAACAGAGAAAATAAGTTTAAGTAGCATGATGGACATGAGCAGAAGGGGTAAAGGAGAAGAAACAACAAAGAACACTGTGTATCTGAAACACTCAGAGGATGAAGATGTCATGGATTAACATGCATTTTCTGAAGGATAGTCCTTTGGGATAGAGCACAATGACGAATTCAGTATCAGCAGTATGGAGGAGGTAATTAGGGGACATCCCAGTGAAGATGGAGTCTGTTTAGTCTAACAGCCTAATAACTGAGAAAGGCAAGGACAGGAGTCTCCCATATATTTATGGGAATAAATGAGAAAACCACAGTTTAACCTACAGGAAGAGTAACTAAAACATGCCTATGATACTCCAATGCAATAACCTTGAAAACAAGGTAAAATCAGAGTAATGATTCATACCTAATAAACTCAAGCTACCTGTAAGTGATCCCTTCTTCCAACTGAATACACTCCCTTGCTCTCATTTGAACAGTCAAAATAAAATTTGCCTATTTCTGTCTATCCATCATAATTTTTGAAGATCAGTGCTTACTTCATAGATAGTTCACTCAGTACACAAGGATGAAATTCACAGATAAAAAGAGAAACAGAGGTAGGTGTTTGTGATATTTTCCTCTCATCAATTGAATTTAAATTTCTCACAAATGTACATTTTATACCTCTTGGGACAATGATAAGGAAACATTTTAATCAACAGATACTTATCAAGTACCTACCAACTCAAAGCTGGGAGGGTAGCAGCTTACCAAAAAAAAGTAGACAATGTGGACTCTGCACACAAAGAATCTATGATTGCAAAGGTGAGCATTCCATAAAATATCCCATTTATGGGGTTTATATAAATATAAACTGGAACTTGGTAAAGTAAGTATAGATGAGTACATGAGGAATTTGGGAAGTAAACATGTTGCTAGAGAAATAGAGGTGGAGATGTGGGCGGGCCAGGGTTTGGTTAGAATGAATCAGACCATCCTATAGAGCATGGCTCCTCCCTATGGACCTGCTATAAAAAGGACCTATATGGACCTGCTATAAAAAGGCCATTATCCCACACTTCAGCACCAGCAAGCTCCTTCAGGCTACATTCTACTTGCTCTTCTGGTGAAAGAAGTAAGTAAGAGGGAATACATCTAACTTGGTCTACTTGGTGGGAAGCAAGGTGGAAATCTGGATGTACGCGTACTCTATGGCAAATAAGTCTAGATGTTTGGGGATCTTGATTTTGAATAACAGTACTATTAAAAAAAGTTTATTTCAATATAAAAGAGAGATAAGGACATACTTGTACTTTCCATGAGGCTCCTTACCCAATTCTATCTTTGTATTACTGGATTTCCATTTATTCACAAATCCAACAAATATCCAACAAAATCTACTCTTGGCTGATTTTGCAGCAGTGAACAATCTAAGCTCCCTACTTTCAGGAGTTTACATTTATGACAGAGACATGTTCAGTTAACAATATACAAATAAGAATTTCAAACCCCGAGAACAATGAAGAAAAGGGAGAATGATGTAAGAAAGTAATGGGTGGAGAGTACTTTAGCCTGGATGGCCAAGAAAGACCACTCTGTGAAGAACCTTTTGATTGAGAGCTTTGTGACAAAACAAACCAGAAGAGGCAAAGGGCAAGACTCTAAAGTGTGCTTAGAGCATATTTAACAAGAGGAACAAGAGAAACAGTAGCATATGGTGTTATCTGAGGGCTAGACAGAGGTAGACCATGCACAGAGGGGCATAGTTGAGTTTGTATATTGTGACAAGCACATAAAAAAAAAAAATTCACTGGAAAGTAGTAAGCAGGATGAGTGAGCTAATCAAATGAATGTTTTCCCAAAGTTGTTTTGGTCTGCTATGTGGAAAATAGGATGATAGGAGGCAAGAATGGAAGCAAGGAGGTGAACTGCAGTTTTAGATGAAAGGGGATGGGAGTGATAGATGTGAAAAGCAACTCTCTGATCAAGAATCTAGAAGTTATCCATGATCCCTGTCTTTCCTTGATGGGACAATGAATCATCACACCATGATGATTCATCACCAAGTCCAGTCAACTCTGCCTACAAGAAAAGCCAAATCCATTGTTCTTCCTCTCCACCATTACATCCTAGACCATTACATTCTAGACACCATTACAAATTAGACTTCCACCTATTATATAAAACACCACAACTTGCTTATTCATTTTCCTATATATAAATATTAGATTGTACTATCTGTGAAGTTATTATTCATAATGAACACTTTTAGATGATTTTTGGTAACATATGTATATATATTTCTATGGGAATATTCCGAGAAGTAAACTGCTGTTTCTTAGATACTCCCAATCAAGTTTTGAGAGTATTTCTGCCAATTTATACTCTTGTAAAACATGTAAGTTATAGTTTCTCTATATCCATACCAATATTTGGGATTGTCAAATTTCTCCTGTCTTTTGTCTTTCCTTTTTGTCTTTCATCATTTTAGAGGGAGTACTGTGGTCTCACACTGTAATTTTAATTTGCATTTCCCTGTTAATCAGATTGAGAACTTTTGGCATGTTTACTAACCATTTTGATATCCTTTATAAATATCCTGTGGTCTCTACCCATTTGTCTATTGGGTTGTCTGTATTCTTAATATTGATTCATAGGAATTATAGAACCTTTAGAACGATGCTGAATAAAATGGTATCAGGTATTTGAGTCTCATTCCCAAAGTCAGACAACAGTTTTTAACATTTCACGTTAATATACATATATATTTTATATATAGATCAAAGTAATGTGGATTTTATGCCATTTATATGATTTTTCAGACTCTATTAGAGTTAACTGATAAATTCTCAAATGTTCAACCAAACTTGAATTTTTCAGAATAAAACTTATTTAGGTATGATGTATTTTCATATTATCCACTTGATTCAGTTTACTGACTTCCTTTCATATTATTGCTTGTTTATTATAATATTCTTGTCATGCTACAGTAATGAGGTTACCCTGATTTTATACGACAACGGTTACCGGTTACCCTTTGTCATTTCTCTGAAATACTCCGTATGATGTTAGGGTTCTTTTTCCCTTTCACTTTAAAAAAAAATTCACCAGTAAAGTCATGTGACGTAGAATTCTCCCTCTCCCATATAAGATTCAATTTCTCATATAAATATAGGACTGCTAAGGGTTTTTTGTATCTCTTGTCAGTTCATTTTAGATAAGGTATATTTATCTAGAAATGTGTCCATTTCATTTAAATCAAATTGGTAAAATGTTTTCTTATAAAATGCTCTTATCTTTCTAATGTTGTAAAATCTATAGTAATGTCACCTTTTACTTCCCTGGTACTGGTTACTTATGATTTTGCTCTTCTTTTATTGATTAGTATTTCAGGAATTATCAATTTTTTTAGATTTTTCAAAACTCTTGTTGCTCCTCTAAATTCTGTTTCTATTTCATTAATATCAGTTCTTACCTTTCCTTGTTCATGGAATTTATCTTACAAGCTTTACTGTTTCACATTTTTCTCACTTTCATTTGGTTCAAAATACTTTGTAATTTTCTTTGCAGTTTATTCTATGAGAAATTGATTATTTGGATATTATTGCTTCATTTCCAAACACTCAGATTTTTTCTAGCTCTCTACTATTGAATTCTAGCTTCTTTGTACTATGGTAGAAAAACTCTGCATGATTTCAATCCTTTAACATTTGTTGAAACATCTGACGAAAATATAGTAAATTTTAAAACATTTCATGTTCACTTCAAAGGAATGCATATTCTGGAGTTTTAGGCACAGTTTTCAATATGTAACTTTTCATTAATAATTTTGTGGAAAATCTTCTATACCTTACAATTTCTGCCTATACTACTTGTTGCTGAAAGAAGCACATTACCCAGTAGGATTACAGATTCACCTATTTCTCTTTATAGTTCTGTCAAATTTTGTGTTTTATATTTTGAAGTAGTTATCAATCCCATTTTTATGCCTTCTTTATGAACTAATCTTTTATCGTTATGAAGTATTTTTTTAGAAAAACTTACAGATTTAAAGACTGCTCAATGAATATTAATATAGAAACAACAGCTTTCCTTTAGTGTTTGAGTAGTACATCTTCTTACATTCTTTCACTTTAATCATTGTTATCACATGTAATGTGTCTCTTGTAAACATCATATATTGTTTTTTTAATCCAGTCTAACAATCTTTGTTTTTAAGTTAGTGTAGTTAGTCCATTTATGTTCACTATTATTACTATATTATTTGTTTTAAATATACTCTATTACTACTTGGTTCCTATTCCTCCATCTATCCTATATTCCTTTTTCTCTTTTTTTTGGTGAATTATATATTTGTCAGTTAATTTTCCTCATATTAGCTTATTAATTATACATTATTTTGTAATTATTTTCACACTTACTCTAGAGATTATAACATGTATCCTTGATTTATTATTATACAATTTATTCTTTTACTAGAGATTATAACATGTATCCTTGATAATTAGAGTACATTTTTGAAAATACCTTAAATACTACTCAAATAATTCAAGCATCCTATAATACTTCCACTCCATTTACCCCTCCAGCCTTATCTGGTGTTGTTAGGTATTTTAACTATAACTATCTTAAATCCTATCAGATATAATAATAACTATTATTACTAATGCTGTTATAGTTTTTATCAATGTTTATCTAAATTTCCCCAAACATTTACTCACTTGATTTTTTTTCATTCTTTCCTGCCACTTCTTTGCTTTCAACTTTAATATTTACTTTATAGCAGGTATGCTGATAATTGATTTTATTTTTGTTTGCTTCAAAATATCTTTACTTAAGGTTTATTATTCATGGATGCTTTCACAAAGTATCAAATTCTAAGGTAACACATATTTTCTTCAGAAAGATAAAGACAACATTTCATTCTTTTCTAGTCTCCATTGTTTCTTGAAAAGTTGACTGTAAGTCTTATTGTTGCACCTCTGACTGCTTTTAAGAATTTTTTCAATGCCTCAAGTGCTCAACAGTCAGTTGTAGTTTCCTTTTATATATTCTGCTTGGAATTTATAATACTCTTTTAATATGTGGCTTGAAATTTTTTATCAGTTTTGGAAAACCAAATTTAATTTTCCAGCTATTGTACCTCCCTTTCAATCTGAATGGAGGCCTCAATCTGATTACTGATAACATTCTGATCCTTTAACACACACATATACCCACACGCAAACACACACACACACACACACACACACACACCCCAGCTTTCTAATTGTTCACTAAGGAAAGTCAATCTGAAACAAACTAGAAAGCCATTGTGTTAGGTGATGTTTTAAAAACTAGATCATTTTCTTATCAAAACTTCATTTTGTGACTTCTCATCACATATAGAATAAAATTCATTAATGTTACTACCCTAGATGGTCATTATCTGATCACCATCTTTGATTAACTTGTGATTTGACCACAGTGTTCTGGAGTTAGTATTTTTTTTTTTTTAAACAGCCTGCGTACTAAGTTGACTCCCATGTTGGGATCCTTAGATGTTCCATTTGCCTAAATAGTTCAACCAATCAACAAAGTTCCTTATTTTTCCATTTTCAGCTCAAATATCTCCCCTTTACCACAAAACCTTATTTGATCAATCAAAAGTCCCCCCTTATTTGCTTATTGTCTTCATAAGAGTAGAATGTTTGTTAAATAAAATAAGATGTGAATGAATAATGTAGAACTCAAGGGATAGTCCATGCATTGAGGTTTCAATATGGGAGCTACCAGATAAATGAAGTCAAGGGATCCAATGAGATTGCTTAGTAAAAGTGAGCAGATGTGAGGGGAGAGGAGGAAAGAGAGAGAGAGAGAGCATGCGCATGTGCACCCACAACCATAATGATTTCCAAACTTTTGAAATTGAGCAGAGAATACTCAAAAAGAACAGTCAATATTTATGAGAAGTATCAGGAAAATTTTGTGATGTGAGATCAAAAAAAAAAAAAAACCCGTGGAGGAAGAAATGGCTAACTCATACTACCAAGAAGTTGAGTGAGATTATGATGATGAAGAAATAGCCACTATTCTTCAGCAACTTAGAGATCATAGGTGATTTGATACAACTCAGTTTCAACAGAGTTTTAGGAGACATTATTGAAGACTCTGGGTTAAAAACAAAGTGGGTAGTAAACATTTTAAGAGAGAAAATGCAGGAAACCGAAGACATTTTGTTGTGAAAGCAAGTAGTTAATTAGGACAGTAGAATGGAGGGGAACATCCCAGTGGAAGGGAGAATGTCGTTTCAAGGGAAGGTTTTTAAGGTGGGATATACTTCAGTGTGTTTTTGTTACACTCAAAATAAATTATTAGGGCAGCAATAATATGGAGGTAATGAAAAGCAAACAATTTTAGGGATATTTTAAAAGTGCAGTTAATAAAACATGTTAATGTATTAGATATGAATGTGAGAAAAGGAGAAACAAAACTAATTCCTAGGTTTGTGGTTTGACCAATACTGAGATAGGCATAACAGGGTAGGAGAAGGGTGTGGTGAGGATTTATTTAGAAATCAAGACATCTCTTTGAACACACTGGATTTAAAATCTCCATTAGGGCAAGTATGAACATTGGGTAGGCATTTAAAGCTTAGTGGATATTCTGTGCCTGGAAATACACACTTGGGAGTTGTCTATACAAAGGATTTAATCTATACAAAGGATTTAAAGTATTAGGACTAGATAAGATCCCCTAGGGGAGTAGAAGTAGAGGAAATAATGTGAAGGAATGAATCTCAGGGAAGATCAATATTTGGAACTGGAGGAGGAGCTAAAAGAAAATGGGCAGGGAGTTTGAAGAAGAAATGGGAGAGACTATGGGGTCTGTGAAGGAATATGGAGCCAACTACATCAGGTGCTATTGATATTTTAAGCAATATGTGAAGTGGAAGGACATTTTTTATCTTCATGAGAGTTTTAGTCATTTTTTAAAAAAGATAATTTGAATAAAACAGGTAGTAAGGAAAGTATCAATGAAAGTATGATGTTTTAGTGGTTTTGCTATAAAAGAGAAAAGATAAATCAGATGGTGCCTAAAGGGAGATGAGGGATAGTGGAGGGGGTATTAGACAGAAGACATTTCAGCATGAATATATGCTGAAGGGAATGATCCAGTAGAGAAAGAGAAATTCATGATGCAGGAGAGAAAGTGGAAACTGCAAAGGCAAAGTGTTTGAGTAGGAAAGTGGGGTTCAGTGCTGAAATTGGAAGGACAGTTCATTCACTGTAACAGCAATGCAGGTTAAGATATAGGGGTACAAATGCAGATCAGATATTGAGATCAGATATTGGGAAAATGAGGAAGTTCTCTTCCAATGGCTTCCAAGTTAGTAAAATGAAACTCAAGGATACCTTTTCAGAAAGGTATCCTTGAAGAAAAGGAAGAAGCTGATGGAGATTGGCCAGGGAGTACAAAAAAAGAATAGGCAAGGGATACAGGGTATATGCAAGAGCAGAATGAAATTAACCATAATGTCTAACCAAGTTAAAAATATGAGTAAATAAATCAGTAAGTTGACAGTGAAGCCTAGTAACTATTTGAAATCAAGGTGCAAGGAGAAGTCAGAGTATAATTTTTAAAACTGAGATTTTTGTAGATGATGCAAAATAAATCCAAGGTCTGGACTATGACTATAAATAATAGTAGCTGAAAAAAATCTAAAGTGTAGGGATCCAGGGTAACTAAAATTAAAGTTGCTATAAAATTAAAATTGAAAAGAATTAAAATTCTTTTTAATTCAATCCTTAAAAATGATTATTTAATTAGCAATTCTGATATTAATAATAAAATTTTATGTATTTCTACTCTCTCATATTTTTGTTTACCCTGCTTTCTGTACTTCTTTGTTTACTTCTTTTCTGGCTTCTATAGAATTGATCAAGTTTTTCTTACTCCCCTTTTCCACTCTAATGCCTTAGAAATTATAAATTGTTATTTTAATATTTACCTAAAATTTATCAAAATACATGTTTATGTCAAAAATGAATCAATAGCTATCTATTTCCTCTGCCAAGCAATCCAAGATGCATACGTGCTTTACCTCTAATACCATACTCATGTCTTCCAAATTTGAGTTTTGCCTGGTTTTATAACTCCTTAAAGTCATCATTATATGCTTTTATACAATAAATGCTTGTTGAGATTTATTGACAAGTTTAGTAATTTCTTTGTTTAATCATCAGATTAGGTGAACATTGTTTAAATGCTAATCCTTAAGTAGCTAAATAAAAGTGAGTCAACAAAAAATTCTGTAATGCCAAAAAAGATATTAAAGTCAATTGATCCAATTAGAAACACTGCAAACTTCATAAAACGTTGAGAAGGGGGGAAAAAGTTAATTGAGTGAATGTTCACTAAGTGTGTCAGCCATTTCGCACCTTCACTTTCAGAAAATTATTTCTCAACACACTGATCACTTAGCAAGTTATTTTTAGAAACCTGATTTTCAGCAAATTGAATGACTAAATTTTGCCGCTTATACATCCTGCTGAGATTGGCTTCAAGGCCAGGATCTTGGCAGTTCTAGTGATTCAGTCAAACTCTGTGTTTTACTATGTAGATAGCAGAGAAAGGTTTTTTGTGATCATCTTCCAATTTAAAAATGGACTACATGAATGAGATTTAGATTTCAAAATTCCAAAAATACTGAAATTGATTGTAACAATATGATCTCAAAAAAATCAATTAATAGTGCATTTTTATTTCTTTTTTCTAGATTCCCTATATTTCCAAAAAAATGCCTACTCTTCTAGAAAACATCGTTTCTATCATTGATCTATTCCACCAATATTCAAAAACAGATAAGGAGACTGAAACACTGAGCAAAACAGAGTTGAAGGAACTTCTGGAAGTAGAGTTTCATCCAATCCTGAAGGTAAAAATATTTAACCAGAACTAAAGAGTAAAGCATTTCTGTCCTACATCAATATTTTGATAAAAGGATTATTATAAAATCTTTATGAAATATATCTTCTGGAATTGAAATAACCATATTATTATTTTAAAGCAACATAAATTGTTTTCCTCCCACTATCCTTTTGAATATATTCTACACATACACACACACACATCCTCTGAAGGAAAAATAATGTAGACAATTAGTGATAAAGATGTGAATACCAAAATTAGTTTTTCCTCATGTGTTTCCTAACAAGTGAATGCTAAGAAGGCATGTTTAAAAGACATTTCAATTATGGATTTTATAAAATAATACCATGAAAAGTAGAAAAAACATGCACTTGATCTATCAAAACTTGTTGTGTGCCACCATACTAGAATTTAACAATTATTTCCTTTTCCTGCTGAGCCAGAATAAACTACGTATTAGGAAAGGATAAAAGACACTTTGAGGCCTCCCTGGTGGTGTAGGAGTTCAAGTCTCAGCATTATCTAGCTATCACTAGCCAGTGCAGAATGAGTTCGATTCCCGGCCAAGGAGCTAGCCCACAAGGCGCAGACCTCTCCTATCTTGCTCACTGCTCCCCTCCACCAGTGTGTTTCAGTGGCTCCCCAGTTCTGCTCCATGCTCTGTCTCTGGTGAATCCTCTTACTCCCTCACACCTCTGGCCTGTACCCCAGTTCTTGTATGTATAAATAAATAAAATAAATCTTTAAAAGACACTTTGAGGAACTTTGAAATAACAAGAATTCACATTCCTTAAATGAACTTTGAATTTTTTAATTGACCGTGTGTGTAGTCTCATACACTGTCCGTCTTCCTTATGTACAGCATCCAGATGACCCAGAAACTGCTGAAGTCTTCATGCAAATCCTTGATATAGACCACAACAAACAAGTAGACTTTACGGAGTTTTTTCTGATGTTATTCAAGTTGGCTCAAGCATACTATGATTCTAACAGGAGAAAGAACCTCCAAACATCAGGGAAAACATATAGACACCATAATCAAAATGAAGAAGATGATATAGAAGAGGAGGCACAGGAAGAAAAGAAAGACAAACACAATAGAAAATCAAGTCTTTCAAGAAGTGAAGGAAAAGGAAAGAAGGCCAGATCCAAGAGCCCAAGTGGAAGAGGGAAAAAAGGCCATGGTTCCAGGTCTCCAGGCCAAGGAGGGAGAAGTGATAAATCCACTTGTGGACACAAGCATGGATTTGGGGAAAAACAGCATGATTCGTGTGGAAAAAAGAAGGGAAGGTCAAGTTCCAGTGAAGTACAAGGAAGAAGACACAAGATGAGCATGAGTCCCTCCAAGAGAAACACAGAAAGTGAAGATGAATTGGATTATGAAAAGAAAGGTCAGACATCCTCAAGATCCAGTAAAAACAGACATCGAGAATCCAGTGTTAGTCAGACCAGCAACAGCAAAGGACATTTAGAAGATTCAGGGAGACAATCCTTCATGACCCATGGAAGGTCTGGGTCCAATTCAAGAAATCAACATGAGTCTACTCATGGCCATTCTGAAGACAGCTCTAAGTACTCAGAGTCACCTCAAGGGCAGAGAGCCACGCATTGGCATTCAGACTCTGCTCACAGACAGTCAGGATCCAGCACTAAAGAAAGACAAGGGCAAAGCCACGGGCAGTCAGGGGACACCTCCAGACACTCAGGGACTGGACATGGACCAACCTCATCTGGGCCAAGTAAAAGTAAACATCAGGGATCCAATATCAGTCAGTTCAGTGACAATGAAGGACAATCAAAACACTTACACAGCCAGTCAGAGTAAGACCCTCGGTACTCCGGCACCAGTTCAAAGGAACACAGAATAAATCACTCTGTGCATTCTTTTTATAGCACTGGATGCTCATGTTATAGTGGTAATTCAAAAGAGTATAGGTAGGTTTTATCATTCACAAAGATAATATTGATATTAGGGAGAAACTAGTAGGAAAGTAAATAACTCAAAGACTAGGAGAATGATCAATACACTACTTTGAGAATTTAAAAACTATTCATATTTTTAGTCAGTTATGTCTCATATAATACTTTAAAAAATAAGTTTCATTATTTCTTTTGTGATTGTTCCTTTTATTTTCTAATGAGCCTGAACTTATAGAAAGAAAAGGGTGTTGAAAAAGACTAATTTGGAGCTAGATTTAGAAAATTCAGAATTTTGAAGATTAGGATATAGTAAAGATTTTTCTGAGAGAATATATTTCATATCTCTTCACATTGGTATATTAATCTTCATCAAAAATGTCATAGGAGTCACAAAATATATAATCACATACATACAGTCACTTCTCTGGAGTCAAAACTATAGTATTAATACCAGCACTCAGTACATATGCCTCTATTATCCTTCTATTGGATTTCTGTATTAATTTGTATTGATTAAAGTTACCTTGGGTTTATAGAATTTAAAAATGTATACTGAGTGAAAATTCAAAATAAACAATGATCATGTATTATATTGTCTCTTCTATGCTTATTTTTCACGGGGCCCGAAAAGATTTATTTCCCCAGGTCCCAAATTACATCTTGTTTTCTCTATAATGACCAGTGATATGACCAAATGACAGTTGTGCACCATGTAAAAGTAATAAAGAATCTAGAGAAGAAGAAATTTTTAAATCACATCCTTTTCTCCAACATAATCATTGTCCCACATAGTCACCTACAGGAGGAAGAAAGCTTGTAAGCTCAACCGGGAATAGCATCATAATTAAAACATCAACTGAACGGCTATTAGCCAAGTCAAACCAAGATCAAGAAACAGGAATTACTAGATCCTTCTTCCAAAGACAATGGAGACTAATGGAGCAATGAAATTGTGTTGAAATGGTTGACAATGAAAAGCCATAAAGAAAATGCCCTCCCTCCCTGGTAGGAAAACACATGTACTTAATTATTTAGGTAAGTGAATAAAGAGAAACTTAAGAAGGGTAGTAGAAAAAATATGAAGAATTTTCTAACATCAGAAAGAAAATCTCTCTGTGAGAATCATAGCTACTTTTTCCTTTTCCATAATATCAGCCCAGAAGGGATATTAGAGACTATGTAGGTCACTGTTCACATTTTTGCAGAATTTGAGCCTGAATTTGAATCCATGCCAGGCCTCCCCTGGTGGCACAGCAGTTGAGCACTGGGCTGTGAAGTTGCCCACAGCCTTGGCAGAGCTGGTTCGATCCCCAGCCACCAGCAAGGGTCCCACATGGTGCAACAGACCTCTCCTGCCACGCCCGCTAGTCCCCTCAGCAGTGTACTTCATTAGTCTGCCTGTTCTGCTCCCCGCTCTGGCGAATTCTCTCACCCTCCCACGCTTCTGACTGTACCCAGTGCTTGTACAAATAAATAAATAAATAAATAATCTTTAAAAATAAATAAAAATAATCCATGCCAAAAAAGTAATTAGATACCTCATCTCCTAACTCTAACTTCAGTAGTTTTATAAAAACACTTATAAAAGCCTTTAGATACAGGAAAAAAAAAGCATTTGATAAGATTAATATCCACTTATGGTTATACAAACTCTCAAAAATGGGAAGAGAAGGACCATAACTCAACATTCTAAAGGACCATCTATGAAAATCAGAGAGCTCATATCATACTCAATGGTGAAAATCTGGAGATTTTTCCACTGAGATCTGAAGAAGACAATGCCCATTCTCACAAGAATTATTTAACATAGTAATGAAAGTCCTAACCAGACAGCTAGGCAAGAAATAAAAGATATCCAAATTGGAAAGGAAGAAGTAAAACTGCCACTCTTTGCAGATTACAAATCACACATAGAAAACTCTAATGATTTCACCAAAATGCTGTTATAAATAATAAATTAAATACCCCTGGGTGGGTTTTTTTGGTGTGACTGTAACTGGAATTATTTTCTTAATTTCTTCCTCTTCTAGCTCACTGTAAAACAATGGTACTTCAAAACAATGAATAAATTTAAATAAAAGAATAAAGATGCCAGCTAAAAAAATCAATACACATTTTTTTTTCATTTCTATATACAAAAAACAAAATAGCAGAAGAAGAAATTAAGAAAGCAATACAACTGAGGATAGAGGGAAAAACTGGCAGACTGACAGGATCCTCGAGTCATCACTTCCTTCAAAGACACAATGGATTAGCACCTAAATGGAGCAGCCCCATCTGGAGCAGAGCTAAAAAAGTGAAGAGCGGTGTCTCTGCAGGAAGGAGAGATAAAGAATATTGAAAATGGTAGGAAACTACAACACATGATGTCAGGAACCATTCTGGGACAGTGAGAGTGCTTACCACCCATGTCCTCCAGATATCCTGGCATTTCCTGCAGAAGCCCAGCCCTAGGCCAGAGAGTACAAGCTTCTCTTTGAGAACATGGCCCCAGTGACCTGTGACTGCTTTTAGCAGCAGACAAAAGTACTTGACTATTCCACTAGCAATTTATAGGCTTCCAGTCAGTTCCCAGAGTGTGCGGCCAGAGTATAAGCTACCACAATGAACACATTCTGTCGAACAAAAGGATGCTAGGTTATCTGTGCCTACCTATTCCCAACTGATCTTAGTGCTTCCTTATTATACAGCAAAGAGTGCAGCCTCCTGGGGAAATCAGAGACTGCTGTGCAAGGGGCTCCTGAACAGGCTTCAGTGACCACCTCTTACACAACCTCTTGGCTGACTTACTATTAAGTAGCTACAAAGTGCAAGCAAGTCTTCCAGAGAGTATAGCCTACTGAACAAAGGGCACCCAGGTTACCTACACGAGTTTGATCCCCGGCCGGCCAGGGAGCAACCCACAAGGCACATTAGACCTCTCCTGTTTCGCTCGCTGCTCCCCTCAGCAGTGTATTTTGTCAGTCTGCCTGTTCTGTTCCCCGCTCTGTCTCTGGTGAATCCTCTCACCCCCCGCACCCCTGGCGTCCACCCCAGTTCTTATATGCATAAATAAATAAAAAATAAATCTTTAAAATAAAGGAAATGAAGGTCTTAAATGAAGTATTTAGATCAGATGGATTTACTAGATATTCACAGTTTTCCATCCTCAAAGCAATGAATACACTTTCTTCTCCAGTGCACATGGGACATTTTCAAGAAAAGATTAAAAAAAAAAAAAAAGAAAACCAGAACAACCACATGACCCAGCAATCCCACTCCAAGGTATCTATTTGAAGGAAATGAAATCAAAATCAAGGAGATATCTGCATTCCCACTGCATCACAACATTATTCACAATAGTGAAGCTATGAAAACAATTTAAATGTCCTTCAGTAGATGAATGAAAAAGAACATGTGGATATATGTATATATATGTACAATAAAAAATTATCTCAGCCATGAGAAAAAATTAGGAAGGCTGCCATTTCTTACAACATGGATGAAACTGGAGGACTTTATGCTAACTGAAACAAACCAGACAAAGACAGACCATGTGATCTCACTTATATGTGGAATCTCAAATATTTGTATTCATGCACACACATGAACTAAACTCGTACGTACAGAAACAGATTGGTGGATGTCAGAGAGTAGAGGGTGGGAAAAAAATGAGTAAGGGGATCAAAAAATACAAACTTCTAGTTATAAAATAAATAAGTCATAGGGATGTAATGTACAGCATGGTGACTATAGCTAATAGTACTGTATTGTGTATTTTAAAGTTGCCAAGGAGTAAAGCTTAGAAGTTCTCATCACAAGAAAAAAAATTTATAACTACTTATGGTGACAGAGTTAACAAGACTTATTGTGAATGTTTAACAATGTACACAAATATTGAATCACTATGCTATATACCTGAAACTAATATAATGTAACATGTCAATTACACCTCATAAAAAAAACAAAAATGATTCATCCAGGACTAGGAATGTTCTACTTAACTGGTAATTATTTGCTATAATTTACCCTATTCAAAATACTTAATTAAATGATATTTTTTTCCTACCTTCAGAAATTTAAGTAGAAATTTATTAATTTCTCAGTATGCATCACTTTTCTTACAACACAGCAAGGTAAAAAGTAATAATCTAACCTTTACCAATTATAAAACTGATGAGCAAAGATGTCAATAATAACTTACCAAAGGGTATCGACTAAATGGCGAAGATGAAATTTAACTCAGATTGCCTTCAAAATCACTCCTTTCTGCTACAACATACTGACTACCTTAGTTTCTAATACACAATGGCTCCAGAGCCTGCAGCACTCTTTTCCTCTTTCTTTATTAGCACATGCCTCCACTTCTAGAACCTAAAAGGAGAAGGCAAATCTTCCTATTCAGAAAGATCCCTTTTTATACCCAGCAGTTAGGCTTTAATAAAAAATCAGTTGAACCTAAAACTCTCAAAGTAAAACTTTGTCATAATCTGAATAGAGACTACCCTTTTGATCCCCATGTACATTCAGTTTCAGGAAAATAAACCAGTTCTAAAGTGGCATTAAAATGTATAAACACTAATCATTGCCTCATGGTAAAATTTCAGGGTCTAAATAAGGATATGTTATCTGGAAATAATACCACCAAGTAAATGTCCACTTGCTACTAAGATGTGAATATTTGAGAGAGTAAAGGACATAAGGAGGAAATAAGTTAGTCATATTGATTGGTATGCTATTACCTATGTAATTCAGCTTTTAGAAACAAGATTGCAATTTATAATATAAAGAACCATTTATCAATAGTCTTGTATAAAAATGAGCTGAATAGTCCCTAGCTCCTTGTTTGGCCATATTGCCATCAGTTGCTGTTGCTCTTCCCTTCCTAGGATTATTCTATTCTTTGCACACTACTCTAACCTATCATATGAGGAAAGACTGAATAAACATGTTAATATTTAAGTGGGCTCTAGCTTCTTACCAAACAGATTTCCACACATCTTAAAGTAGAAAGCTGAGAAAGAAGGATGATATAGGCATACCTTCCACCCCCAACCTGTAACTTGAACTTTTTATTAGAAAAGTTAAATTAAGCATAATGAAGTAGTAAGCATACCTGATTCTCCCTTCTCCCTCACTCCCCACTCCCTGTGGTATATTCTTCAACTGTGTCCTGGGACCCCTGAGAATTGTGTTACATCTCTATCAAAACTCTCTGTGCCCCTGGAAGGCTGATGCACCAGGACACATCTGTTGCTTGTTATAAAACATTAACCCCAAAAGAAAACTCTCTGCTGGAGAAGATGAATCCAATAATTTATGATGCCTACAAAAGCAGCCTCTCTTCACTTCCAGAACTTGCCCACCTTCCTTTCTTCCACCCTGTTATAACTACAGCAGACTTCTTTAGGGTATTAGCACTGCTGACTCTCTTGGTGGCCACCTCAAAAAAAACTCCTTTGTTAAAAGACTTTCTTGTGGTTTAGAGTTTGACTTTATGGGTAACCAGTGAAAGACTGGTCAGGTTGTTTACAAAAAGACTGATTAGAATCCAGATAATGTGTTTGTTCTCTGGCTCCTGATAAACATTATTCATTAGAAAGACTCAAGGAAATTATTGATCATTTTATTGTCAGACTCTTTACTAGATGTTGTAGTAACAAAGATGAGAAGGACAGACCCATCTTCTAACATTTCACCAACCATGAAAGAAAGACAAATACTGACAAGTAGTATTAAAAAAAGGTATTAGTAATGTGCAGAGGTAGTAGAAATCAGCTATCATCCTGTAAGGGTGCTAGCTAATTGCATTTAGTGGTAAGGAAGAACTGGTTTAGATAAAATGTCTAAATTTCTACAGATGGCTGGAAATGTGCCAAGTTAACTTTTGAAGGACAGTATTCCAGGGGAATTAATTATTTGTACCAAATCTGTTGGAGGAACAGCCCAATGCACCCTCCCTCCCTCTCTCTATGCTCAAATGCACCCACCTCTGGGCAGTGTGAGGCAGAGGACACTGTGCACCTCAGCAAAGTAACCAGGTTGAGCCCCCTGGTCTATCCCAGCTATTTTCCTGCCAGGATTAAGGACCTAACTCTACCCCCTGATGTCTAGACACTACCCCAAGGGGCAGTACAACACCATGGTCCCAAGTCAGGTGTCCGGTGTCCTGAGAGAGGGGACTGCTAGAAAAGGTGTGCTGGGTGGAAGCAGCCATGGGAGTTTAAAATTAGCACAGCTGATGCAGTTACAAAGGACTAGTCTCTCAGATAAGAATGAACAAGTTTGTCTTCCCTCATCGCTTGCAATTTCCCCCTTATTTGACAAGTTTGCCTTCTTTATGACCAGTCTCTCAGATAAGCATTAACAACTTTGTCTTTCCAGTATTTCTTGCAATCCCCCACCCTTGTTTGACAGGTTTGTCTTCTTGCATTCCAAAGAGTTGGAAAAAAAGCAAGCTGGCGCCCACCTGTCTCCCCAAAGATCCCTTCCCCTTCCCCTTTGCATACCCTTGCCCATCTTCCCCCTTTTTTCCCTTTGTTTAAATATCCCTGCACTCTGCCAAAGAGCAGGACAGTTGTCTTTCTGACATGAGCCTGCTGCCCTCCTCATTTGTCGACAAATTAAACCACTTTCCTTTTCCTCAAACTCTGTTTCCTTGTATTGGCTGAGGGAAACTGAGGCCAGCTGGAGGTCAATGCCAGGTCTTGCGGCTCTTCAGTTTTCTCTCCAAAGAGCCACCTAGACTCCTCCCCCTTAGCCCCAACATGTGTGCAGCCCTAGCTTCACATTTGCCTCAGTATCTTGCAGCCAGCTATGCTTCACACTGCTGGCTCCCAACACTTGCCCCAGGGCCTCAACAGCCCAGCCCTCTCCAAGTACAACCAGTCTCTTCCTCCACCTCCTCAGAGAGCCAAGCTGCCAGTTTGTCTGTTTGGCCCCAAACTCTGAACAACAGCACTATCTAGGGTAGGGCAGACAACATTGCTATATGCCAGGCTATAAATCCCTTTGTCCCTCAACTCTCTCCCTTCGCTCACTCCCTATTAATAAACCCTGTTATTTTTCCTTCCCATATGTCTGCTTTTGAGTCATGCAGTGTGCAGGTAAGAACCCATCAACCAGGTCTTTCCTTTTCCCCCATATTTGCTCAGTTTTATATCCAAATATAAATAAAAACCAAAAGTTGTGCCTAAGAGACTGAGAGTTAATCGTAGCTAAGATATAAGATGAATATGAAGGGCATGGCATAAGATGATTCTGGAAATACAGGAACCATATTTAAAGGATATATCATCTAATAGGAATAAACAACAAAGGGTCTTATGCAAGAAGTTTCATGATGAGGGCCTCCCCTGGTGGCACAAGTGGTTGAGCGATGGGCTGAGAAGCTGTCCGCAGCCCCTGCAGAGCCAGTTCGATCCTGGCCAGCAGGCGAGAATCCCACATAGCGTGACAGACCTCTCCTGTCTCACCCACTGCTCCCCTCCACAGTGTATTTCATCAGTCTGCCTGTTCTGTTCCCCACTCTGTTTCTGGTGAATCCTTTCACCCTCCCAAGCATCTGGCCTGTACCCCAGGTCTTGTATACATTAATAAATAAATCTTTAAAAAATACCATTTAAAAAAAGTTTCATGATGAAAGTTACATTTTAAAAGATCATTTTGGTGGCAAGACAGGAAGGAGATAACATCAGTGGCAAGAAGACTAAGTGTCCATTGTAATAGCTAGGCAAAAATTTTCTTAGGAGTCAGTAAGAGCAAAGTAGCACTGAATGTCAGAGACATGATTGAGATAAAGTATCACAGAAGTCAGGTGAGGTAGACTGAATACCGTGATTATACAACAAGGAAAGTCTTCGAAGGTCTGCCATATTTCAGGCTCAGATTTCCAAGTCAACAGAGCATGTTTGAGGTGGGAAAACAATACCTTACTAGACTAATATGCTTTACTTAAAACAGTAACAGTTTTAAAGATGAATCACATCCCAACCAGAGGTTTTAAACTAGTCACCAAAAGGCCAAATGTAGCCTACAGATTTGTTTTACTTAGCTTGCAGTATATGAGCTCAAGTTTTCTGAATCCAATTTAGTTGGATGATTCCACATGAAACATAGAGGGCTAACCTTTTTTCAAAATTGTTAAGATAAGGTATCTGCAGATTTGCATCTCCTGACAGGAATCAGCAATAATGAAAAGTAAGACTGCCACCTAATGGCTGAACATATACCAGCCTGTCCACGCAGACTCATGGCCCATGTCTCCCCTCTGCTGAAAGCAGCCTCATTTATTTAGATGATCCACCAGCCTGACACCCTTAGGAATACACATATGTGCCTAAAACACACTGAAGCTCCCTTCACCACTACCAAGCCCCATTTCACTACACAGTCACAGGAGAAATTGAAACCAGTCAAGAGTGAACTGGGACAACAATTACACAGCAGGGGCAATGAAACAGGAGGTGTCATCACTGAAACAGGTGTCAATGATGGTGTAAAGAGGCTTAAAATCCATTTTCCCCTTCTGGATGTTCATGTGTTCCTCATGTGTTCTGAGATAGCCAGACGGATAAAAAGCCACAGCAGGATGTAGGAGGAGAAATCACATCAGATTTAGAGGGAGAAAACTGAAAACAAGTTGCTGAACTAGCCAGTTTTCCAGGTCTTAAATTAAATTAAAAGATTAAAAAATTCATGAAATTCTCCCTAGTCACAAAGCTCATATGGATAAGAGCAGATAGAGCTCTTTTTTTTTTTTTTTAAGCTGAACTTTTATTTGTATCCCTGGTTATCTTCCTGGAACAGAGTGCATAATGTGCCAGCTACAGAAGATGAATTAACCTTGTCAATTAAGTTTTTTAGGAAGAATTATCAAAAGAAAAGTAACTAGAGAAAGAAAATAACTATAACAATCCAATAAATGAGCAGCAAACGTAACAGACAATTCACCAGAGGATATCCAGAAGGACAACAGATACATGGTAAAATATTATCACTTCTCATGAGGGTCAAAATCACAATGAAATACCATCTCAAACTCCTAAGAATGGCACATACTAAAAAGACTCCCAGCAACAAGTGCTAGAGAGGAGATGGAAAAGAGGAACCCTATTACACTGTTGGTAGAAGTGTAAACTGGTACACCATTTTGGAAAACAATCTAGCTTTACCTTAAAAATCTAAAAATGGAAATACCTTATGACCCAGAAATCCCACTTCTGGACATCTACTCAAAGAACATGAAATTGTCTCAAAAAAGGTATGTTCCACAATGTTTACTGAAGCATGATTTACATTAGCTAGGTAATGGAAACAAACTAAGTGCCCACTAATAAGAGGGTTGGGTCAAGAAGACGTAGCATATCCACACAACAGAGTACTAGTCCCCCATAAGAAAGACAAAATGTTCCATTTACGGCAAAATGGAAGGAGTTTGAGGGAATTATGCATAGTAGTAAAACAAGTGTGAATGACACAGGTAAGTACTGGAACTTAGGAGACTATTCAACAAAGCCAAATACTTGTAAATTTAGCAGACACTAACAAACAAAGTAAGGTTTCTGAGAGTAAGAGGGAGGGGAGAGGAAGAAAATGTCAAAGGAATCATAAGGGATGTGGTGATATGATAGAAATGAAAAGGAGAAGAAAAAAAGAACACTAAACCATTTTCAGAACTTAAAAAAAAAAAATAAAATCTGTACTTCCAGGGGGAAATTGCATATTCCCTGCAGCAGATTTAAGTGGCTATAATTCTTTGACACTTCTCACACATCAGGAGACAGAACCAGGGCCTCCCTGGTGGCGCAAGGGGTTAACTCGCAGCACTATGAAGCTATCCACAGCCATAACAGCATGAGTTCGATCCCCCGTCAGGGAGCTGACCCACATGGCCCGGCAGACCTCTCCTGTCGCCTACTGCTCCCCTCAGCAGTGTGTTTCAGTCACTCTGCCTGCTCTGTTTCCACTCTGTCTCTAGTGAATCCTCTAATCCCCTGCACCTGGCCTGTACCCCAGTTGTTGTACGCATAAATAAATAAATCTTTTTTAAAAAGAGAGAGAGATGGAACCATTTCCCCTCTCCTTGAACCTGGGTAGTCCTATGATTCATTGGGCCGACTGAGTTAAAGTGGAAGTGACCCATACCATTTCCAGGCCTTGTCTTTAAGAATGTTAAAAAGACTGGGAGTTTCTGCCTTGGTCCTAGGAGACTGAACACACAAAAAGACAATAGTCAGACCCTATATAATAGCAGAACCCTCGGATACCTGCAGAAACCTGCTTATTCCACAAAACCCCTTATCTACCATAAACCACCAGGAAGCTAATCTGTTATAAGAAGTCATACTATAATTTCTAATAGCAAGCCAGAAAGCTAAATACCTTCTGTAACAATCAGTCCAAATGAGCAAGGCTTGATTAATAACTGAGGGCACCCCTCAGTTTTGTTTCTGCTCTCAACCATATGAAATCAAAGTTAAATCAACCATACAGGATGCCCCACTTCTAGTTACCTTGCCTGTAGTCCTGTAGTCCACTCTCCCCCCACTAAGAGTCTCCAGATGCGGTACACTCAAAGCTTTCCCTTTTTCCACTATAACCTTTCCCACTCTTCAATCTGCCTTTGAACCTCTGCCAAAATGCAATTGACTGTGGCTGACTCCCTCACTATAGCAAATTCAGAATAAATAGTCTTTGCTCTCATGTGATTGTTCATTTATTTCCATAACTTCTTGATATAATGAGCCACAGTGTAAACACCCTGACTATCCTGCTGTACAGACTACATGGAGGGCCAGCATGCTAGAGCTCTATATAAGTGAAGGCATCTTAGAACCCAGCCAGCCCACAGGCATACACCAGAGTGACTCCAGCCAACATACATGGAAATACTGCCTCCATGAGCTATGCCCAAATTCCTGGCCCACAAAATCCTGAAACACAATAAAACTGTTAGGCAGTTAGAGCAGGGAGGGAGATGCCTAAAGAAAAATTAATGGCCAATATACCCAGGACCCCAGGAAACATTTGCCAGAGCCAATAAGACCTGGGGAGAGCCAAGAAAGCCCAAGGGGTTTTGAGAAAGGTTGCCCCCCCACTGCAACCTTCAGGCAGACTGATTAAAGTCGAAGGAATGGAAGCAGCAAAAGACCCCCCCCACCCTAATCTGCTGCCAGGGTTAATATATACTATAAACCAATAAAAATTTTACCATGCAATAAAACCAAGACTATGATGCAAACACATAACACTAATTTCAAATACCTGTAGTTAAGGAAAAGTGAACTGTATAAAGTATTAAATATTTGTTAGATAAAGATGGGAACACACACACACACACACACACACACACACACACACACCCCGAGAGCACAGTAGAAGAGGGAGTGACTTATAAACTCCTGCCTGGACCAATAAACTGACACCCCAGGAGCATGTGCACAGTACACCCCAGGAAGAGATGGAGTAAGCAGCCTCCTGCACCTCATTTAAGCCAGGAGTTCCCTGCCTTTTGTTACAGTTGTTCATGCCTGAACTCTGCCTATCCAGACCTCTTCCCAGGTGCACTGCCTATAAATAAACTTTGCTTTGCTTTGCCTACATGTGGCTTTGAATACTTTTATGTTCATAGTCAGGACTGAGGAACTCCAAAACCCAGAAACAAAATGACTGCAGTTTTAAACCATTAAATTTTGAAGTAGTTTGTTATGTAGCAATAACCAGAACACTATCCATGGAGAGAAGAGAAAACACCTAGGAGGCAAGAAATCTGTGTGGTATTGCTTGGTCAACTGACCATCCCAGAACACCCTCTAGTGGTCACGAAGCTGCAGTACCCCCCCTCTTCTGGGAAAAAAGGAGACACTGTAGGTGACCTGGCCAGGAGAGTTTGAGAAAAAGAATTAAGAGTAAGGTGTAAAAAGGATATTCTTTCAGGTAAAACAGCAGAGTCAGGTGACATTACAAAATTTCCCTACCCATATACCTACTAAACTAGACAAATCATAAAGCAAACCAATCAGAATTTTACCATGCAACAAAACCAAGACTGTGATGCAAACACATAGCACTTATTTCAAATATGTGCAGTTAAGGAAAAGTGAACTGTATTAGCTATTAAATATTTGTTGGATGAATATGCAAATTCCACTGTAACAAAAATCAGTTCTGCTCCACGCCACACCTCATACTGTCAAGGTGCTGCAAAGATAAAAGAGTAAACTGTAGGTTCCAGATCATCAACTCCTGAGTTGGAACACAGCCAACTGGGGAAGAGGCAATGAAACCTTTGACAGTAAAGACCCTAGATTTACTTTAGAATCCCACAGAGCAGAAAGTGCTTACAGAGTTTGCCATCCCCAGGGCATTGTGCTGAGTTCAGGGAACAAGTCCATACAGAGAGTGAGATACACCCATGACTTGTATAAAACATGTAGCTGGATTTCAAAAGACAGGCAAAGCCAAGGTCCCCACCAAAGCTGTGTGTGACGGTATTCTCTGCTCACCAGGCTCGTATTTCCAAGACTCAGAAGAGTGGAA
This sequence comes from Talpa europaea, assembly GCF_964194135.1. NCBI lineage: Eukaryota > Metazoa > Chordata > Mammalia > Eulipotyphla > Talpidae > Talpa > Talpa europaea. The sequence continues at coordinate 80,259,110 of NC_140076.1, forward strand.
GGAACAAGTCACTGGAGGGAACATAGAAGGGTCTGGCCAGGTCACTCGAAGAACAGAGTAAGTGAAATCAAGTTTAGCACTTGTTGGAAGTCAAGCCCATGCTCTTTCAGGTTCGGGAGAGAATAGCATGAAACTGGCTCTATTGCTTCTGGGAATGGAGAAGAAAAGGGCTCAGACTGGAACCCAAAGGATATGAGTCAACTTTACTCAGTCAGGGGTTGTTGAGGAAAAAGATCTGAATCTATCTCTGATCATTCACTGTGACAAGAACATTTCTTCATAATAAATGAAAAAGGGGAAAAAGAGGTGATGAACCAGGGATTTATAGAAGACCAAAAAATAAAGTAAAAACAGGGAAGTATTAAGTCACCAAGTTTTGGTCAACATGAGCCTATTAAAACCTTAAATTTTTGTGAATAGCTTTGGAAGATTAATTTTACAGTACTGAAAGTCAGAAATTTTAGGTTGGTGATGAAGAAAACTTTTGGCTGAGTGTCAAATGAAACCAACTGTTAGCCTATTTTAGTAAATCATTTCTATTTTCTTCTATTAGCACTAGTTGGCATTCTTAATAGAGGATATAAACACAGAAAGACTTTCAAATTCTGAGTTTAAAAGAATGCTAGAAAAAAAATTAGGTCTGTTGATTCCAGTAAAATGGTAAGGAGGGGAAGCTAACTATGTTTATTTCATAAACAAGTATTTCATCTATGCAAACGCCAATCAACTCCAAAGAGAAATTAATTACCCTTTCTAAAATGTAATTTTATTCTTTGATATTAGATATTTTATAAGTATCTGTACTACTTGGTTGAAAATTGTGGGAAAATGAGAGAAAAAATGTGGTCAAACTCTTGTTTATCTATCTACCATTTGCCAAGTAGTAGGGATTGCTCAGACACTTGTTTCATTTGAGATTCAGCCAAAAGTTTTTTTCATCTCCAAGCTAAAATTTCTGACTTTTTCAGTGCTGTAAATTAATCTTACAAAGCTATTCACAATTATCCAAAGAGTTGAAGCCACGGGCTTAGATTTCCAGTTCTGGAGTCTAGAAACTGCAACTGTAACACCTTATAGCACAATCCATTACAGTTCTGTGTGATACATTAATTGCTTACTATATGCCAAGCATTCTGCTGGGGATTGTACATGGATTAACTCATTTAATCCTCATACTATCATTGAGGTAGGTACTATTACTATCCATATTTTAGAGATGAGTGAATTAAAACATAATAAAGTAATTGACTTGTCCAAGGTCACATAGGAACCAATAGGAAATAAGGATGGGGCTAGATTTTAATCCCAGGCAGTAAAATTCCAAGGTTTGTTTTCCATATACTATGTAATATTGCATTCCAATATGACACATGAATGGGGAGGAGATTCTAAGTCAGGAATACAGGTTGTCTCACTTGTCTGTCTTCAGAACTCAGAAACTCTTGAACTTACTGAAATGACCTATGAGACCATGAGTTCAAATGACTGCATTGCAAGCATATTTACAATAAACAATCAATAGTTAATGCTGTGACATTGCTTCTCTGACTTAGCCTCATATTTTCCACATATTTTTTGAAATTTAATAGGGCATTTGCTAATAACTAAATGAGCACTTATTGTTGTAACAAAATTCAATCCCCAACTGTGATTAAAAACTCTCAACAAACTAGGAAGAAACAGATATGCATATGTATGTTAACCAAAAGACAAGCACAAGAATATACATAGGTTGACTATATAAAATAGTCAAAAATTGGAAGCTACCCAATATTTCATACACAGTAGAAAGAATATATAGTTTATAATGCATTCATATACTGCAATAGACTAGAACAATAATGCATAACTACAGCTACAAACACAAGCATGGGTGTTAAGTGAAAGAAGACAGATATAAAAGTACTATATGATTCATTTTTAAAAATAAATTCTTATTGAGATAATAGTTTACAACATTTTATGTTTCAGGTGCACAGTATTAAAATTCAACATCAATATACACTATGTCATTAGCACCATCGAAAGTCTAGTTTCTGTCCACCACCACACAATTTACTCTTTTTACCAACCCCCAATTCTCTCCCACTTTGGTAGCCACCAATCTGTTACCAGTTTCTAAAAGTTTGTTTTAGTTTTATTTGTTTGTTTGCTTTGTTTCTTTATATTCCACATGAATGAAATATTTGTCTTTCTCATTCTGATTTATTTTACTAAGCATACCTTCAAGGTTCATCCATTTATTGTCACAAATAGGAAGATTTCATTTTCTATATATTTTCTATTGAGGTAACTTTGGTTTATATATGATTCACAGTTATAGGATTCCACCTCTCCAAATGTATGTTCCAACATTATACCCAGCACAAAGGTACCTGCAGTCCTCCACCATAGTCCATTTGGATCCTTTCCCGCCCTGGTTCCACCCTGTCCCTCTGGTAGCTTCAATCCTAGTCAATCTTCTGGAGTTTGTTATTGGTTTGATTGTGCCTGCCCTTTTCATGGTTTCCCTATATTCTACATATAAGTGAAACCATCCAGTATTTGTCTTTCTTCTGACCTATTTCACCTAGCATAATGCACTCCAGTTCCATCTATATTGTTGCAAATAGCAAGAGTTGATCTTTTTTTATGAGTAGCAGTCCATTGTGTATGCATACCATAACTTCCTAATCTACTCATCTGTCCTTGGACGTTTAGTTGTTTCCTAAGTTGTCCTTGGATACTTAGGTTGTTTCCATAACTATTATAAATAGTACTGTGAAGAACATAGGAGTGAATATAATTCCTCTAATTAGTGTTTTTGCATTCTTTGGGAAGATGTCTAGGGGTAGAATTGCTGGATTATATGGTAGACCTATTTTTAATATTTTCGAAACCTCCATACTGTTTTCCATAGAGGCTGCACCAGTCTACAATTCCACCGACAGTTTACAGGAGTTCATTTTTCTCCACATCTTCACCAACACTTGTTTCTGGTCTTTTTGATATAGGCCATTTTCACAGGTGTGAGACTTTATCTCGTGGTTTTTATTTGCATTTTCCTGATTTTAAGTGATAAAGAGCATTTTTTTCATGTTGGCCTGTTGGTCATCTGTACATCTTTCTTGGAGAAATATCTATTTAGCTAACCTGCCCATTTTTGATTTGGTTGTTTTCTTTTTGTTGAGTTTTATGAGTTCTTTGTAAATTTTGAATATCAGTCCCTTGTCAGAAGTAGAATATGAAAATATTTTCTCCCATTAAAATGCCTCATTTTAATGACAGTTTCTTTCACTGTGCAGAAGCTTTTCCATTTGATATAGTCTCATTTGTTTAAATTCTCTTTTGCTTCTCTTGCCATGATAATTAGTTCATAAAGGCATCCCAATGCTTTTGAAGTATTTATTTTCTTCTATGTACCTTATGGTTTCAGGTCTTACCTCCAGGCCTTTAATCTATTTTGAGTTAATTATTATATATGGAATGAGGTGGTGATCTTGTTCCATTATTTTGTATGTGGCTGTCCAGTTTCCTAACACCATTTATTAAACAGACTTTCCCAATTTTATACTCTTGGCTCCTTTGTCTTAGACTAACTGTACATGTAAGTGTAGTTTTATTCCTAGGTTGTCAATCCTATTGCATTAGTCTGCGTGTCTAACTTTATTCCAGTGCCATACTGTTATAATTATTATAGCTTTGCAGCATACTTTGAAGTCTCGGAGTATGATACTACCATTATTTTTCTTTTTTACCTGGATTGTTTGGGTCTTCAGGATCTTATGTGGCTCTATGTGATTTTCAATAATGTTTGTTCTATTTCTTTGAAGAATTCCATTAAAACTTAAAATTACATTGACTCTGTATTACATTACTTTTGGTAAAATGACCATTTTAACCATTTTACCTCTTCCAATTGATGACATGGAATATCTTTCCATTTCTTTGTGTCTTCTTTCACTTTTAAAAACATCTTAAAGTGATTTTCATCTCCTTTGTTAAGTATACACCTAGGTATGGTGACATGGTATAAATGGAATTGTTTTATAGATTTCTTTCACTTCTAGCTCAGTGTTTGCATATACGAGAACAACTGATTTTTGTAAGTTGATTTTGTTAGCTTCCACTTTACTATGCAGATTTATTGTTTCAAATAGTTTTTTAGTGATAATTCTAGGGTTTTCTGTGCATATTGTTGTGCCATCTGTGAATAGTTATTGTTTTATTCTTCTTTCCCAATTTGTATTCCTTTAACATATGTCTGTACCTTTAACTTGATTTTCAGCATTATCTTTCATTTCTTTGAATTTCTTTATCATGGCAATTTCAAATTCTCTATCTGACAGGAAGATAAAAATCTTCTGTATCTTTGTGTTTGGGTTTTGGAAAGTCGTTATTTCCTTTAACTGCCATATTTCATTAAGGCCTCCAGTTGCCAGGTGGTGTTTTTTTTTTTGTCTGCCCATCTTGCTGTTTTAGTCTTAAGAGATCTGAACTACTTCCACCTTTCCAGCAGATGGCGCTGTGGTTTGTATATGATTCTGGATGTTTGGCTTTTCCAGTTTCTGTGGATCTGAGACCTGATGTTGCTTCTAGCTAAGTCAAGAGTTGAGGGAGGGGCTTAAAGGGTCACACATCTGGTGTTAATGCTTTGGAGGGGGAAGAGGTTAAGTTCATATTCGTGGCATCACTGATAGTCCTTCTCTCTGGTATTCTAGATCCAAGAAACTTCTATATCCTTGTGTTTCCACTGAGTCTCACAAGGTCAGGACCAATTCCAAAGTGTGTGTGTGTGTGTGTGTGTGTGTGTGTGTGTGTGTGTGTATGGGGGTGAGGAGAACAAAGCTAAGTCCACTGTCCTAGTTCCTTTCACTGGTAACTTGGCCGACTGAGAGCATCCCAGATCCTCTGCATGTATTTCTCCTAGGTCCAGAGCGTGTGCCTTCATGCAGTTCAGCATTTCCCTTCTAGGGGTCACTGACCAAGTGGCAATGCTAGTTTGTACAGTTGTCTCCCACCCCAACCACAGCCTCCAAGCAACTCTCTCCACCCACCTTTTTATCACTAAATTATGAATCTCCTCCATGTCCCTTCTGGGACAATCCAATTCATCTTTTCTTATAGCTGCATAGTATATATTACCACATCTTCTTATTTACTCATCCATCAATGTGAACTTAAAGATTGTTTCTGTATCTTGGCTATAATAAATAATGCTGCCATGAATATAGGGATGCAGCTATGTACGATTTCTTTTATATAAAGCATAAAAATGGGTAAGATTAACCTATGGTGTTAGAAGTTAGATAATGTATACTCCTCAGAAATCAGGAGAATCTGGAAAAGGATATAATTAAGGGTTATCTGGAGGTGTTGGTAATGTTCTCTATCTTAATCTGGATGTCAATTACATGGAAGTTCAGTTTGAGAGAATTCATTTGTATACTTATAGTTTGTGTACTCTTCTCTCTGTCTCTTTTTGTCTCTGTCTCTCTCCCGCGCCTCTATATATATATACATACATATGTATGTATGTATGTATGTATGTATGTATGTATATAATGCCCATTAAAATGCTCATGAGATAGGGCAGGAGATTAGGATAAGAACAGGAGGTTAAAAAAGAGCACTTTTTGATAAACAGGTGGGACTACATCAAATTGACTTTAGTACAGCAAAAGAAACAATAACCCAGCAGGTTGGGAGAAAATATGTGCACTTCATACAACTGATAAGGGACTTATATCAAAGATCTACAAAGAGCTTACACAACTCAACAAAAACAAGTAAACAACCCAGTCAAAGATGTGCAGAAGAGCTAAAAAGATACTTCTCTAAAAGAATACAGGCAACCAACATCACTTATAAACAGGAAAATGCATCAAAACCACAATGAGATACCACCTCACACCAGTAAGGATGACTCACATTAAAAAAATTGACAACAAATGCTAGTGAGGATGTAGAGAAAAAGGAACCCTCTTACATTGATGGTAGGAATGCAAACTGGTCCAACCACTAGGGAAAGCTGTGTGGAAGACTCTCAAATTACTAAAAATGGATCTACCACATGACCCGGCATTTCCATTTCTAGGAATATACCCAAAGGATACAAAAACATTAATTCAAATGGAAACCTGCACTCCTATGTTTAATGCAGCACTACTTACAATAGCTAAAATATGGAAACAACCTAAACGCTCAAAACCAGATGATTGAATCAAGAAAATGTGGTGCATATATACACAATGGAATACTACTCAGCAATCAAAAAAGATTAACTCATGTCATTCACGCCAATATGGATGGAGCTGGAAAGGAATCTGCTCAGTGAAATAAGTCAGAAAGAAAAAGAAAAACATGGGATTATGTAACTTAATAGAAGGAATATAGGGAAACCAAACAAAGGGTCAAAAAAAAAAAAGACAAATTAGTTGGCAACTATAGATCTGAGGCTTAAAGCAGGGGGAGAAAGTGGAAATGGGATCAAAATGGGGAGGAGGGGGAGAGCACAAGGGACCATGGTGATGGTTCACAGGTGATGTGGTAGGGGGCTATTTACAGGGACTACACCCAAGGAGAGAAATCAAATACTGTACAAAATGAACAATGCAAAAAATTAATAAAAGGGAAAAAAGAGCACTTTTTTTACTTCATTACTTCTCTCTCTCTGCCCTACTGTTCATGCCCATCAAAGGCTAACTGATAATCTTCCCCACAGTTCCCTCTCTTAGACATCCTCTAGCCATTTGAGCTTTTGATAATTACTTCTTAATGCAGTCTTCAGTTCCACCATCTCAAGATAAGACCTCAGTGCCCTGCCTGAATACTGAAGAATTCAAGATGCCAGGAGGTTTGAGGTACATAATAAATTTAACCCAGCAGGATCACTAAAAACTCTTGGCAAAGGAGGACACTCCTGGAAGGTGGGAGAGCTTAGGACAAAAATAACAGAAAATTGGGTTTGAGAGCCCTGACATCTGAGGGTCTTGAGAAGAAGAGGGAGAAAATAATCAGAGACAAGAACCAGAAAGGAAGGGAGATCAGAGGTCCAAGAACAGAGCAGCCTACAGATCATAGATGAGAACTGGGTCAGGAGAAGACAGGTCCCATGGACACAATCTTCCTGCTAGAAGGTTCCTATAAGTAGCCGCCAAGGGGCCTACCCAGTGGCGCAGCAGTTGAGTGCTGGGTTGCGAAGCTGCCTGCAGCCTCTGCAGTGCCGGATGGCACGCAGACCTCTCCTATCGCCCGCTGCTCCCCTCAGCAGTGTATTTCGTCAGTCTGCCTGTTCTGTTCCCCGCTCTGGCTCTGATGAATTCTCTCACCCTCCTGCACTTCTGACTGTACCCAGTGCTTGTATAAATAAATAAATAAATAAATCTTAAAAAAAAAAAAAGTAGGCCACCAAAACCATAGCCCATATATCTAGCTGTGTTTCCCACATAATGACTTTAGATGGCAAAGCACCTTTCATTTAGAAGCAAGAGAGCATATAACACAGAACATCTAAATTCAAGGACAAAAGCAATGAATAAATACAATTTTTTGGTTTTTAACTATTTAATTGCATGACCAGCCCCCACTACCTTCTCATTCCTCTAATACTATTCTCCTCTTCCACTCTTGTGCTATGTTTTTCCAGAAAGATCTTCTTTCATATAGTCTGAAAACACAGAAGAAAACAAAAAGCACTATTTAGAGGAACTCTACTCACAGTCACAATTTCCCTAAAGTTGTACTCTAAGAGATATGAAAAGCTACTGTGATTTCCTAAAGCTCAGAAAGGCAGGTTGGGCAGGACCCAGATCACCCTGCACCCACCACATCATTTTTCATGAAGTCTCCAGGGAAATACCTCCTAAAAGGAAAAGTTCTTGAAAGACATTTACATGCTCAGATCCTCTCCTACAAGTATGTAAGTTTACCCAATGAAGACAGCCAGCATTAGATGAACAACTAAACACTGATAATTATATAATAATAGCTATTAATTTTAATATAACTAAAATACTAGGCAGTGTGCCAGATAATAGACATAATTAACGTATTTAATATACTCAACAGCCCTTTATGACGGGCATTTATCCTCACTTTGACGATGGGGGAACAGACTTAAGAGAGGCCAAGTAACTTGTCAGCTGGACCAGACTCCAAAGCCTTCACAGTTGACATTGTTCCAGCTTGGTTTGTGGCTTTGTCTACTTAGTAAGGGCATCAATGTGGCATTAGGCATGTTAAGTCAATGCCATCACATAAGCTCTCCTCAAAATGATTTTTTTTTAAAAATAGGAATTGCATAAGGAAAATAAAAATACTAATTGAAATATAGTCATACTACATATGAATTACATATAATTCAGCATGGAATTATTTTGAGTGATAGGAGTACTGCACATAAGCATTAATGGTTCCTAAGCAAGAAAGGATAAAAAGTGGACATGTGGATTAAATGTTTTGAAGAAAGGAAAAGAGCAAATACTGCCCTAAGCCCCTTAAGAGGTACCCCAGGAGGGAAGGGAATTCATCCTGAAGTAATAAGGAGCCACAGGATCTGGTGTCACATTATTTCTCTGGCATGCGTCCTACCAACAGGGATGCCCCTAAAAATGTCTTATCCAATTTAAAGAGATTTTGCTCCAAGTTGTTTAGCAAATCCCAAAATAGAGATAAATCCCTTGGAAAACTACAGGAGACTGTTAAAGCAATTCACTACTTAGACACGTTGATTAAAAAAAAAAAGTTAAAATGCTTATGGAGACTGAGCAGCCTTCATCACAAGATTAACATTGCTTTGGGAATTTGTTGCTTTGACATAAAAGTACCCGATTTGTCACATAAGGCTATATACTTGAAGGACATCTGGAATTGTATCTCAGTGATTATTTTGGTCAAATAGAAGTTCACTGCTCTGAATACTTTTTCAGACTATTTTTATTATCTTCTACCACTTGAATATCCTTCCCCAAGGTACAGCTGGGCAGGAAATGACAAATAATAAGCTGATGATTCTTTCTTCTCTCCACAAACAAGCCCTTCATCACTCAGCCTATTCCAGGTCTCAGACTAATTACACCAAACCTGGGGAAGAGCAGTGAGGTACACAGAGATTCTTGTGCAAAGAGACATCAATAATAGTGAGGATTAGGGATGAAACATTTGATACAACCCACAAGGTGGGCTGGGTGAAGAGTGACAGAAGATGACAGATGAGAAAACAATAAACTATCAAGAGGTAAGCAAGAGGGGGCTAGGAAACCTAAGTCCAAAGTGTGAAAATTCCTGTAAGGAGTAATCAGTGTGGGGACTGCCAGCAATGAAAAGTGAAGCAAAATTAAAGGATCCCCATTCAACTAAGACAAGTCTTTTGCAGGAATTATTTAAGGATCAATGTCTCTAAACCCGAGACATCAACATCACATTTCCACCGCTGCTCTATGGCCAGTGTTGGGCAAGGTGTGGAAAGCACAGTAGGGAATGAAAGAATCTAGCAAATGCAAGGTCTTGCTCATGTGTCACCCTCTTAGGAAACATTCCTTGACCTTTCTGAGGAATAATGAGTTACTCCCTCATCTGTCATTCCAGGGTAATTTGTGAATACCTTAATAATAATAATCACATCTTATTCTAAACAGATGTTACACATCTATACCATGCATTAGATGATAAACTCCTTGAGGGCAGGGACCATGTGTTCTTCATCTTTATAACCCAAAGACTAAGGAAGGGCATGTGGTAGGCGCTGAAAAACAGTTGATGAATGAATTGATGACCTCTGCACATCGAGATTCTCCTCCTAGATTGAACTTTCAGCCATGCAGAACAAAAATTTATTGCTCCAGAACACGGCTCTCCTGAGATTTGGGATACAGGGAGAGTGCTTAACAAGTTTCTGTTCTTCATGATTCTTTCCACTTGAAGCTGTCTGATATGTAATCACAGAGATTTCCTCCCAAAGTATTCATTTTCCATTTTTTTTAAAGATTTATTTATTTATTTATTTATAAAAGCACTGGGTACAGTCAGAAGAGCAGGAGGGTGAGAGAATTCACCAGAGCCAGAGCGGAGAGCAGAGCAGGCAGAGGACGAAGTACACTGCTGAGGGGAGCAGTGGGTGGCAGGAGAGGTCTGCGCACCATGTGGGACTCTCCTCTGGTGGCCAGGAGCAGCCGGGGATCGAACCGACACTGCAGAGGCTGTGGGCAGCTTCGCAATCCAGCGCTAAACCGCTGCACCACCGGGGAGACCCTCATTTTCCATTCTTTCCAGCTATTTCTGATAAAAACATCTTCCCTTATGCTTCAATTGATGCTACAATGAAGGAAACAACTGAATGGGTTGAGCATTTTACCAATTTATAAACTCTCCAGGCCCACTTCCATCTCTATAGAGCAGAGCACCACCTCACAAACAAACGCTAGAGAAAGCAGAGGGCAAAAGCACCAGAGACAAGCTCAAAATTTGTGTGGATTCAGTCTGGCCATCACTCTGCCCAAAGACACACACATTAATCTGGGTTATTTTTTTTAACAGATGTTGCCCCATGGATATATGGATGAACAGGACTACTGTCTCAGCTATGAGAAATACAGGAAAGTATTTCACCTGCACTAATACCAGCTTCAAAACCACTCCCCCTTAAACAGCAACAAGCAGTTTCTGTGAGAAATCACTCAACAAAAATTGCAACTACCCTTGGCTCCTACAATATTGTTATGCATCTCAAAGACCATTTCCCTAAATGACCCATGACTGGCCCATGCCAATATCGTGGAGGTGTTCCTGAAACAGGAATGGCTATTATGTCTACAGTTTAATGAGCAGAAACAAGGCAGGATGGCTCACTGGATAAGGTAAGTTACATAAACTATTTTCATCAGTGAGCTCTGTGTACCTCTGGGGAGTTCACTGACCTTCACCCTTTACCAAATTTTGGCCTCATCATATAAGTGAACATGACTGAAACACACATGTGTCACTGGCCTGTCAGAGTAGGAAGAGAAATAAGTTCTCGGTGGGATTACAGTTTACTATTCAAGGATTCGGTTGTTTAAGTATTTAAGTAGGGCCTCCCCTGGTGGTGCAGCTCTTGAGCGCTGGGCTGCGAAGCTGCCCGCAGTCTCTGTAGTGCCGGTTCGATCACCGGCCTCCAGCGAGGGTCCCACATGGCACGAGAGACCTCTCCTGCCGCGCCTGCTGCTCCCCTCAGCAATGTATTTCATCAGTCTGCCTGTTCTGTTCCCCGCTCTGGCTCTGATGAATTCTCTCACCCTCCTGCACTTCTGACTGTACCCAGTGCTTGTATAAATAAATATTTTTTAAAAATAAATAAATATCTAAGTAAAATGACATTTTGAGAAATTCAGGATAGCTGAACAGGATAGGTCACTGTGTTAGAAGGAACTGAGGCATGGTGAATCAAATGTTAGCTTCCTGTTTATAACATGAGGTGAGAAAATTAATCAACATATGAATTTCTAGTTATGTTACTACTCTGGTTCTTGAACTGAAGTGATTAAAATACTATCTAAGCTGAGCTAAGTGAAGTCAGGCAAAAAGATTTACCTAATTCGTGAAATCAAAGCTTTCACACTGAAAGGGCTATTTATTAGACATTCACCCCAATGCTCTGCTGCTTCTGGGCAGCCCTCTACAGTATCCGTACCACACAGCCATTTGCCAGGGCACCCTGCTACACTGTCCAAGCACATTAGGATTGCAAAGATGGGTCTTACTTTTTTTTCCCCTGAACTAGCTATTGTTTTTGGAACTCACATTCCCAATATAGTTTTAATATATAGTTTTAACGGCTATAGTATGAGGAAGAAGTTGGACTAGATAATCATCAAGATACATTCAACTCCAAATATCTCTCTGCCCTAACGGGAAAGCTCACTATCTCCAAATACATTTCTTTCCTTGTTTGGATAGTTCTGACTATTAGAAAGCTGTTCCTTATAATTTGCCAGATATATTTCTTAGAGTTTGAAAAATTGACCCAAATTTCCCTTAGTCCTCTTCGGGATGATACTATTTGAATTCAATCCTTTCTACATGACAAGTCTCTCAAATATTTGAAGGCAGCTATATCTTTCATGATTTTCCTTACCTACAAGCTAAATACAACCAGTTTCTCAAATCATATATATTATATACGGTTCCCAATCTCCTTGTCATCCTGGTTGTTCTACTATGAAAGATCAAAGAATAGTCTGCTGGATGACCCAGTGGCTCTCCCTTAAGTAGCTTAGCAGCATCATGGTTCAGCAGAAAGGGTTTCAAGCCCTCTGACTAGAACAACACTGTATTCCAGACTTGCCAGATGATTTGCATTAGTAAATAGGTGTTTCTGATACCAAAAGGACTATAACTTCAATTGCAAGTTCCTGTTACTTGATCCTGTGCACTCCCAACTCCACCATTAGCAGGTGAGACATCTGAGGGCCGAGCTCCCCCTCCTAAAGTATAATGCCTGGTGTACCCAACTATTCCTAGTTCAGGCAGGCCTCTTCATGAGTGACAGGAGTCTGGGTGACCACTGCATCTTGCATCCCCAACTTGGTATGTTTCTTCTCTATATTTTCTCTGTCAGTCATTTGTTGTGTTTGTTCTCACACTTGTTTGACATCAGACTAAGCATACGTGAAATGTCTATAGCCCTGTTGAAAAACAGCAGTTACCTGTGGAAACAAAGACATGGTCCACACTAAATTTCAGAGCCGCCTTCTTGCTTAGGCCATTGGATGATGTGCTCCTTTGTCCCTCAGGATTTAAACTGATTGAAAAGAAACAAGTAAATGTGGATTCATTCTCTTATTAAAAAAAAAATCTAAGCAACAATCACCACTGAGCACAACACTTCAGACAGGTTTTAAGCCCCCCCCCACACACACACAATCTCTTTTACAGACATTGCTTCCAAGCTTGAGTTTTAACATTTATCACTATTAAAATGACTCCTGTTAAACTTTCATACCACTTTATTCCAGCCTATAAAATCTTCATGCATCTAGTCTTACATACAAAATATTTGTCATCTATTCACACTGTTCAAGTCACTGATTAAAAAGTAAACTACATGTAAGAAAGAAATGGCTGGCCTGTTGACATACCAGCTAACCACCCTACAAATGTAGCAAGCCATTAATCAGCAACTTTCAGAAACCCTCCCCACTGTAAGGGCAGACCCTGACCACCAGTGCCCTGAGAGCCATCACCACATCAGAAATCCCCAACTAGGGGGCTGGAGTCATTAAGTGACAAAAATCTCTGAAGAAGAGAAAAAAAAATTTAAAAAGGTGAAATATAAGGAGAAGCTAATGGCTACCAAAAAAGAGTAGGCAGACTTTTTTCATCTTTTTTTATGCTTCAGAGAGTATTTGATACAGAGCAGCATTTTCCTTATTGTGTTCCTTAATTAATAACAGATGTTCTTCAGAAGCAGCTATCCATGAGGAAAAAAACATCTGAGGTTAGACACAGGGTTCCAGGAGTTGCAGAGCTTCTCAGAGTCAGAGCTTGTAATGCTCTCAGGCACATTGTGTCTCCACCGTAAATTATTTCTTGGGGAATACCTACAAATATCCTAGAGCCCTGATGATTTAAATATAAGCAAAAAGGAGACCTTGGCATGGAGAGGTGCATGTGGTACTGGTGGTGGTGGGGGGGGGGGCATGAAAAATCCAAGAACTGAAAATTATAACAATGTAGCAAGACCTATAGGAGAGCACTATGCATTTGCAAGTGATTTCACTAAATGGAATAATAAACCTCAGGGTAAGTTACATGAAGTATCAGAAAGGAGATACCACTTCAGTCAGACTTTACACTATGTAGAGGTGAGTTTGTCTAGTGGAGACAGAAAACTGGCAAAGGAAATAGCATGTGCAAACATATTAACTCAGGAGTAAGGGTGGAATGATCAAGGATAAATGATAATGTTCAAAGGGACAATCCTGCAAGAGAGAAATGATCAGAGAGACAGCTAAAAAAGCTAATTGATGCCTAATCTCAAGTAAATTTGAGTTCATGCCACTGGCAAAGGAGAGACACCAGGAGATTTAAAGCATGGAAATTACAAGATAAGATTTGTTTACAGGACAATGCATGTAGCAGCAATGCAAAAGTACTGGTAAAGAAATATCCTTATTAGATCCTAATTAGAAAGCTACTGGAACTAGTCAGGATGCCAAGTAGCCAAGCTGGAACAAAACCAACAGTACCTCAAACAGAGAAGAGGCCAAGGTCCAGGCAGAACTGATAGGACAGAATGAGGTTATCATCTGGGCCTAGAAAGGCAGAGAAAATAGGAATGACTATAGGGTTCCTAGCCTGAGACACTCAAGGCTGGTGATGTCAACTTATAGGTGACAAAAAAACACAGGAGAAAAAATACTCTGGGGGAAATGTAATGGATTTAGTTTGAACTTCTTAGGCTTAATACGGTAGGGATAGCTAAATATTCAAGTGGGGAAATAATTGAAAGCACTGAGACATAAAACTTTAGAAATATAAAGTCCAAAAGTTGAGAAGATCCTGCAAAGATACAGCAGTGTTTTTATAGGAGTGGACATACTATGCATGGCACACGTGTGACATTCTAGGGAGATAACAGGAGAAAAGGGGAAAGTAAACTGCTTCTCAAGTTGGGCCAATATAATTAAACTCTTCCACCTCCAATATTTTCTCCCTTCCCATTCACCAGAGTATCTCAGACTACCAATAATGATTCAATTATCTCATAAGGGGTTTTGTCAATACTTAGATAGAATTCACAATAACCAACCAGGTGGCATGAAATTCTGGCTGTTTGCACTCTTTGAAACTTTTTACTTCTCTTGGATTTCAGGCCCCTCTTGCCATTATAAGTTCAAGGATCACTTCGTCAGCAAATATATATATCAAGAATTTGTTAGGGCCTCCCCAGTGGCACAGTGGTTGAGTGCTGGGTTGCGAAGCTGCCCACAGCCTCTGCAGCGCCGGTTCGATCCCCGGCTGCTCCCCGGCCACCAGAGGAGGGTCCCACATGGTGCGCAGACCTCTCCTGCCGCCCGCTTCGGTCCTTCTGCCTGCTCTGCTCCCCGCTCTGGCTCTGGTGAATTCTCTCACCCTCCCGCGCTTTTGACTGTACCCAGTGCTTGTATAAATAAATACATACATACATACATACATACATATTTAAAAAAAAAAAGAATTTGTTAGACCATGAAACATAAGGGATGATAGACATACACAAAGAACCTGTGACAGCCAATGAGATCCTTCTGTAAAATTTCTTGTGGACAGCACTAGTAGACAGATCTATCTAAATCTGGAATCTGTTAGTACAAGCAGAAATGAGTACTTGAAGAAGTTGGGAAATAAACAGAAAGGCAAGATATGGGTGGATCAGAAGATAATTATGAGTGAATCAGACCATCTCATAAAGGGTGGCTCCTTCTGAACAGAGACCTCAGTTGCTATGAAATGCTTATGCTCATTAATTTCAGCACTCTGTCAGGTCCTCAGTACATACTTTACGTGTCTTTGGTAAACCAGGTAAGAAAGAATCCACCCAATTGCACCACAAAGCTGAAAATCTATGAAGGTGCTCTAAGGAATAATACTCCTGAGTGTGTGGCCTTTTTTCCCCTTTATTTTAGGTCCCCTGTTAGCATAAAAGACAGAAATGTGCCTTCTCTGAGACTTCTCAGTAATGTCTTTACATCAACGCAAACCCCTGAGATGTGGTAGGCCAAAAGATGATCATCTTTATTGACAGCCTCTATTGTCAGAGAGTTTTATCTAAATATCATACTGCTATTACCGTGGGCAAGATAAGTCACATCATATCATCTCCTGGTGCGTTTTATGACTCCCTTTTATTTTGGTCATTAAGTGTGAAATGCCTATAAACAACTACATCTTAAATATTAAAAAGGCAGCTGGATAAAATCCATGTTGCCAAATTGAGAAGTCACTTTTATTGCTTGATATCTTAGCATTTAACACAAATGACCTCTCTCTCCTAATTCCTCATAGCCCTAATCACACCATATTCTCAAACTCCCTCCCCACTGCTGGGTTTGGGTAGCTAACTCTGCTTGACTGCTAAAGGTTGAAGGGCCCCACAGTTGTAACCTTAATGTTTATGCATATAAACCAAACATCTACTGAGTAGTCTTAAAACAGACCTTTGGCAAGTCATCTGCATGCCAGCTATAAGGTCAATACAATGACAGTAAGACTCAATCAGAAAATTGTGAAGAATAGGCAATATCCACCCACGATCAATCTGAGGAACTGTGGTCAGAAACTCATCAAGGGTGGGATCCACCTACAGATACCTGGGTCTTCCAATGAAGAATCTGTATTCAACACAAGGATAAGAAATGGGTCCACTTACAGATAATCAAAAGGCAGCAGTGGAACTTCAAGATCAACCCACAGTGAAGCATCACTAGCTTATTTTGGAGCTACCATAAACAGACATTATGGATGCAGTTATACTTAGGCCAATGTTGATGAAATATAACCTAGGGACACAGAGAAACCCTTGGACAATCTGTGTATGGGCAAAGACATTTTGGCTTTAGTAAAGAGGAAAACAAGGATCCAGGAATGGAAAATCAAGAGATAGCTTTATAAACCCTATAAACTCTAAGTCTTGTCAAAGCCAGGCATCTATTAATGATCAGTCTGAATCCACAAATGAATGGTCAGCCTCTAACCTAGAAACAGACACACAGCTATGAACAGACATGACACAGCTCTGGACAATCAGTGTCTCATTATGGCCAGACATAAATTCATGGATAGTTTAGGTCTAGTATGGAGAAACTGATTCCAGTATAATAAGAAGACACAGATCCACCATGAACACTTGGGAGATAGTGCCAGATACTTAAAGTCTGCTCATAGACAATCATCACCAACATAATTGGGAATCAGTACAAACAGACAAAAAATCTGAGTATAGTCAGGCTGGTAAAGATGGAGGACAATCAAGAGACTCAGGTAGAAAATTAGCATTCATGGTCTCATCAATTTCAGAGAGACCCTAATAGAAAAAACAAGTTTGCTCGTGGATACTGAGGGTCCAGCACAAGAAAAAATCAAGGATCACACCACAGGCAGTCAAGACACAGTTCTGATATGCAGGATTTCATGAAGATCAGACAACAGTTATTCATAGACAACCTGATTCTTCCCATGGACTATCAAAGTCAAGCACAAGAGCAAGGCAAAAATCCTTCCATGAACATACAGGACACAGTTCTAGAGACTCAGCCTAGACATGAACAATCATCACCAGAGTGCAGAGCAAGCACACATCAAGGATGCCATTATTGTCAGGCAAGTGATAGTGTAAGCAATCAGAAGACTCAGAGTGTGCATCAGTATCAATTCATGGGCATTCTGAATATACACAAATGAAATATGGTTCTAGTACTAGAAGAAGACAAGGAGATAGGACTTTACAGTCTGAATCTCACTGGGGCCAGAGAACCATGCTGGACAATCATGATTAAGCACGACAATCCTACCTCTAACTAGGAACAGATAAAAGACATTAGATATTCAGGATCTCATTATGGTCTAATTTCCCTAAGGAACAGTCTTGTTCTACCCATAAGGAATTCAGGCCTGGCACAATAAGAGGTGCATTCGATCTCCGATAATCAGAAAATAGATGCAAATATGTAAGGTCAACTTAGACAAACTTTAACCAATCAATCTGATTCCAATAAAAGGAGACAGTGCAGATACAGTTACGGTCAGTTTAGTGGTAGTGAAGAAGATTTAGAAAGAGTCAACATTAACTCAAAGACAGTCTGAGTGAGGTGATGGACACTTAGCACCCAATAAAGAAGTCAAAAAGTATCTATGAACATTCTGAAGACAATGCTAAAAATTCCTGGTCTACTCATAAACAGACAATATCTACCCCCCCAAAAAAGTAGGCAGGATCTAATACCAAAAGAATAATGGATATAGCGAAACAAGTAAATCATAGTCATAATCAAGCAGGAGATAGCATTCAGAAGCCAAACAAGTCAAACCCATGGTAAATTTGGGTGTAATCATATAGAGACAGACAGTGGTAGACACAAAGGCAAACACTGGGTTATAGATGCAAACACAGCAGCTGTGGAAGTGCTAAATACTACTATGGATGGCCTGAAAATAATAGAACATTTAGTCTTGATTTTAGTCCACTGAAATTTGGGAACTGAAGTACAAATAAGTCAAGACTTCAGATCAACAAGTAAATCAGAAAGGCAAGGATTTAACTTGTGATACTCAAGATGAGCTATAAACAATATTTTAAAACCAATGGTCAGTCTAGAGCTAAGACTACTTATACTGCTTATAGTCCACAGTCATCAACTACTTATAGCCAGTCCCCTCAACAACCCATACAATTAGAAACTAGTCATTTTTTTTTAATCCATTTCTCTTCATGGTCCATCATCCACTTCAGCTAGAAAAAAGGAATACAGCAATGGACACTGTAGTCATTCTGAATTCCAGTCAGGTTATTCAAACATAAAATCCTCGACAAATGGACAGAATACATCTGGCCATGAAAGATGAGTATTCAACTCAACAATACTGAAAGAGAGAAATACAGTAATATGCACTCAAGTAAGTTACACTGATAATCAGCTCCAATCCAACGAAAACAGAAAGTGTGATAATATCCAATCTAGTGACATCTCTAGGTAATCATGACATAAACAAGAACAATCAAGTTCCCAAAGTGGAAATTACTTCCCCCGTTCTTACCAATCTGGTAATAGCAAAGGCTGAGAAGAATAGATGAATACAATTATTTATTTCATTATCAAAATGTGGCCATAGTCAACAGAGGTTTAGTGGAAGGTATGCAAATAGGTTGGGGCTGTTTATCAAAATGGCAGCTCTGAGACAAGTTCAGTGGAAGAAGGCATTAATAAATAAGTTTTTGCCATTTCCACAGCAACACACCACTCTACAAATACATCCAAGAACAAAGAGACCACAAGTGAAACATCAGAAGAACTAACACAAAATCTAAGCAAACATGTGAAAAGAAATACATAAAGCACACAAATACATATTTTTTGAGAGGCACACAAATATATTTTTAAATGTTTATATTAATAGATAGCTTTCTTTTTCCAAATGCAATTCTACTTTAATCATTCTGCTTAGTGTTGACCTTCTTTTAAAGGATAGTGCATACTTGTTCTCTGCTGGCATATGTCAGTTGTGTAAGTTTAAATTTTAGTAACAGAAAACGTTTGTTGTGTAGAGTTCAATTGAAATGTTAAGTATGATACCTGGAGTTTTGAAGTTTCTGCAAAGTTTGATATTACACATGATTCTTTTATTTATTTTAAACATTTATTTATGCATACAAGAACTGGGGTGCAGGTCAGAGGTATGGGGGGGTGAGAAGATTCACCAGAGAGAGTGGGGAGCAGAACAAGCAGATCTACTGAAATACACTGCTGAGGGGAGCAGCAGGCAAGACAGGAGAGGTCTGCTGTGCCATAGAGGTTGCTCCTGGCCAGCAGGGGATCCAACTCATGCTGCAGTTGCTGGCAATAGCTTAATAGCACTGTCTTTAACCTCTGCACCACCAGGGAGGCCCTACACATGATTCTTAAAGGAAATATATTAACTATTACAGTATCATCAAATCTCTGAGACCTCAATATCCTTGAATTTATAGACAGTTTCAAGTCATTGGCTAACTGTCTGTCTGACTGTCTAATTGTATTAAAATTGCCAATAAAAAGTTATGAGCAATGCTTTGCCTCTTTCCTTTTCCAGCATCCTCCCTTCTAAGTGCTAAGATTGGAAATTGATCCAAACAGGCAGAGAACTAAAGATGGAGCTGTACAGAACAAAAACTTTTAAGCACAGGCTACCAAAGAGGAGCCCTCAAACATGACTGAAAGAGGATGTGAAAATCAGAAGATAAAGGGTTGCAGAGTAAATGGAAGATAAGAAAATCAGAGACAGGGAGTTTTCTCGCTGTGTTTTTAAGGAGTTAGGTTATGAAGGAATGGAAAGAATCAGATGATGGGACAAGTTATATGGCAATAATTCATCATCATTCTTCTAATTTCAAGCCTTCTCTTTTATTGCTTTTATTAAAGTGTATACTGCCATATCCACAGTCATCCCAGCCAGTCTTGGTTTCCGCAGAGTTTATGAGGATAGGGTGAGTAGGGTGAGTAGGAGGAGTGGTCAGAGGGGACACATATGTTCACTCAGTCTGATACTCTACATTCACACTATAGTCTCGCTCTCTCTTTCTCACATGCATGTGTGCACATGCGCGCGCGCGCACACACACACACACACATCCACGAAGAGTCTGGCTCTGACTCCCAGCTCCCATACTGACTCCATATCTAAAGTTCAGGTATCCCTTCTGATGCCTACCATGCTAGCAGCTATATTGAATCACCTCTGTAATACATGAAGGAGCACTTCCTGAGGAGCACTTCCAACTGCTCTCCTCCATGTACCCACTTTGGTTGACCTGCATGCTGAAGATCTCAGGTAGTTAGGAACTAAAAGATACAGGCTGCAAATGGCCATGCCAATGAAAGCTCCAAGTAGCACGTTAAGGAGATGGAAATGCACTAGAGAAAGATATGGAAAGAATAAATAAAAGGATACAGCTAAAAATGAACTCTGCATTCCTAGTATATGGGGAACTTTTGAGGTCTTGGAAGAGAAAAGGAAGAATGCTAGGAAGACAAAGGGAAAGATTTGGACAGAAAGATCAGTAGTCAAGTGGAGCATATTCCAGGGAAAAGATAGGTCACTATGCCTTCCTCACCCACCAGAGGATACATATTAAAGTGAAAATTATATCAGATACATTTCTGACTTTTTGAAATAAAAGACAAAGTGATCCTTCTATTTGGGGAGAATGACACAGAAGGAAAACCTTGTTGACCAGTTTTATACTACAGCTAACTTCTTTGACTCCTTTTACTCCAAAATCATGACCATCAACATTTTCTACTTCCAATGTTTCTATATTTCAGGTAGTCTCTTCATTTCATAGAGATTAAGCTACAAAGACAGAGAAATAGATTGGGAGGTGAGAAAAAAGGTGTGACTGCTGAATTTCCCAAAACCCAGCAGATGGCGCTGTAAGAGCATTGCCTCCAGACAAGGGACAACTAGTACAGACTTGGGAAGAGAGTATCACTGGTTTATCCTCACCTATTTTCCTTGATCTTTGGATAGTTGTATGCGTTTGTTTTTAGGTCAAACGCTCATTTCCTCAAGAATAGATATGAAATAGTCCCCTATTCCTGGCTATTCCTAGTTAGAAGCAGATTTGAGTGTGAATTTTTGTCTTCTCCACGTAATAGCTAAGCATCTTGAAACAAGCCACATATTTTTTCTGAGTTTAGTCGTATCATTTGCAAAATGGAGGTAATAATACCTATATCGTACAGTATGAGGATTAATAAAATTAAATACATAAACACAGATACTATGCTAGGCATAAGTGGGAACATAATTTTCATTCTTCTGACAACACTCAGAAGCACTGAAACACCTAATACACCTAATACACCATATGAGAACCTTGTCATCTCCACTGACCATACTTGAGAATGGGGAATCTTTATGCTCATCTTATCATTCTCGTGAAACCAAAAAATCTGTTCTGACAAGAAATTTTATGATGAAATATCCAATCTTACATTAACTTGACATTCTCAAAAAGAGAGAGAAGGGGGGAAAAAAGCACATTCACAAAATGCCTCTTGTTTTCATGACACAAGACAGGAAATAAAGTTCAACAAAATGCAGTGATGATAATGAGGATTATTTAAAAATGGAGCTTATTTAAAAATAAAGCATGCAGAAAACTAAAACTGTTTACTCAACACTCCTTTAACAAAGCTGCTCAACAAATTCCTATCTTTGCAAAGAGCTTGTTGCATTTTCAGACAATGCAGATGTCAAACATTTCTTCCTTATATCAAGTAAAAAATTACCTCCTTGGGCCTCACTGGTGGCGCAGCGGTTGAGCGCTGGGTTGCGAAGCTGCCCGCAGCCTCTGCAGTGCCGGTTCGATCCCCGGCTGCTCCCTGGCCACCAGAGGAGGGTCCCACATGGCGCGCAGACCTCTCCTGCCGCCCGCTGCTCCCCTCAGGAGTGTACTTCGGTCCTTCTGCCTGCTCTGCTCCCCGCTCTGGCTCTGGTGAATTCTCTCACCATCCCGCGCTTCTGACTGTACCCAGTGCTTGTATAAATAAGTAAATAAATATTTTAAAAAAAAATTACCTCCTTTCTATGAGCACCACAAGGTCACTGGTTCTAGTCCCTTACCCGATTACCTCACACACACCCATATTCACAAACTGATATGCACACTTTCCTCCTATAAGACTAGGGATTCTAATGCTCTACACTTTCCAGCCCTTCTCTTCCCTCTGAGGTTCTCTTCTGGTGAATCTTCCTGAGAAGCAAATACAGAAGAGAACCAGGGGTGCCAAACCACAGCCCAGAGGCCAAAGTTGAGCATCGCTGATATCTGCAAACTATGAATATGTTCTACATTTTTCAACGTTTGGGGAAAAAATGTGCAATGGCAATTTTGAAATTTATGGATTACATGTATATAAATAAGTTTCATCAAATCACAGTCAGCTCATTTGTTTATATATCATCTACGGATGTCTCCATGCTACAAAAGCAGAGCTGAGTAATTGCAACAGACACTGCCCTAGTCCACAAGGTCCATAATATTTACTCTCTGACCTTTTACAGAGAACGTATGCTGACCCCCTTGTTTAGGAGAACACTCAAGAGCATTTTTCACCTGGGATAGTCTTTACCATCAATCCTCTCTTCCCTCTGTGGCAATATCAGTCTCTGCACGAAATTACTCTTCACTCAGCAAATTCCACCTCCCGAGCACCCCACAATCTCAGTCACACCTTGAAAGAGCTCATTCCTCTGATGAAGCATGACAACCTGGCCCAAGTCAGGCATCCAGAGA
The DNA here is from genome assembly GCF_964194135.1 of Talpa europaea. Classification (NCBI taxonomy): domain Eukaryota; kingdom Metazoa; phylum Chordata; class Mammalia; order Eulipotyphla; family Talpidae; genus Talpa; species Talpa europaea. The sequence goes on from NC_140076.1 coordinate 80,282,100, forward strand.
AAACAGTCATAGAATGGATACTGACTCTACAGAAATTCTTAGAAGAAAACATATAACCTAATCAGGATAATTTGGAATTGCATGATTTATCAGTTGCCAATGGTTTGTACCACTCCTTTCCAAATCATGACGATCACATTGTACAAGTTTGAAGTCTATGTAACATCACTCAGCTTCAGTGAAATTTCCGCAATACCTTCGCACGGGACGGAGAGCAGGTCAAGGTCCTTAGAGATAAGCAGAAAGTTGCTCCCTGATGCTTTGATTCAGATTCTATTCAGGTGAATTCAAGTCCTCTGAGGTGAAACTGTCCAGAGAGAGGGCAGACCCCAACCCTAGGAAAAGTAGAAGCAGATGAACACAGAGCACAGTTGTCATGAACTCGCTGCACTTTCAATTCAATTAAACATTTACTGGGGACCTTTATGTTCCAAGCAACGTGCTGAACCTCCAGGTGACACAGTGACTAATAAATCCCATTCCCACTTCTGGGAGTTCATAGTCTAGAAGTGATATAGGCATGCAGACAAATATATACGTGTGTGTGTATTAAAGTATATTCCCAAAATATTTAACAGGCACTATTAGAGTAATAGGATTATAGATATTTTCTTTAGGTTTGCTTTGTTTATATTTTCCCTTTTATGTAAAACATTAATGACATAGAAAGACAACTTGAAAAGATTATGACGGTGTGACTGATATCACAATAAAGTTATGAAAAGGTACCCAAATAAAACTCCATTTTAGTAATGCAAAGAAAGATTTCCTACAGGTTGTCTAAGGTAGGTTTGAAAAATGATTAGGAGTTTGCTAGGCAAATATGAGGAAAGACATACCAAGAAAAGTTATGAAGTGATATGGTATACTCAGGAAAGTCCAAGTAGCTAACTACTCTTTGAGCATGAAGAACAACAGGAAGAAAGCAGATGAAGTTTGAGAATCCAGATAATAGAGAACCTTCGATACCTTGCAAAATAGCTTCTATTTCTTCCTAAGGTTCTATGGGGCTTGAAATTGAAGCTAGGTTGGCCACAAAGATCTGGCAAACACTTAGGTAAAGATACACAGGGTATCTGCAGCCATTATCCATTCCTAGAGGTAATTATATCATGGAAGATAGCTTAGCTGGAATCATGTAGATAAAAACTTAGCTTAAAATGGGAATTTAACTAGATGATCTTATAAAAATCAGTCTCCAATATCCCTGCACCACTCCACTCAACTTCAGTTAAAGTCCATATAATTTGTTATTAATCAATTATGCCACTTTGTTGAATATGCAAAAAGGTCCTTCCACAGGATCCAGAAAAGCTGGCAGGTGGGGCCGATACTAGCCCAGATTTAGGAATTGCTAATGCAATCGCATGATCATTGAAGAAAGGTAAATAACAAGGAGGTAGAGAGGGAGGTGGAGCTGGGCTTGTTTGGGAATGAATTAGAACATGTGAAAGAGGGCAGCTCCTCCCTAAGATGAACCATTATCCCTTCTATAAAAAGGCCACATCCCCATCAGCAGCACCCTGGAAGCTGCTTCAGTCTACCTCCTGCTTGTTCCTCTGGCCACTAGGTAAGTGAGCAAGACTTGAAAGTTATGAATTATGAGGCAAAGTGGCACTGGACACCAGGCTTCTTTTTAATATAATGTGGGAAATCTGGATGTAAGTTTTACTTAACTGAGAAAGAAAAAGAAGAGACAGTAAATACTTAATTTGGGGTCATTGTTTTGAACTCTGCCCACCATGCCTGGTGACCTCTTGTCCTGTTCTGTTCCTAGGCCTCCTAACCTCAGAGCCCTTAGGATATTTAATGTCTGCCAGTTTTTAAATGTTTTACATTATCAAATTGTCTACCATGTAAATGCCTAGCATTTCTTTTTATAGTTCTGACTCACTTTGCTCTAGATAATTCTCTTCAATATCCTGATTTTGTTGAAAATGTCTTCATTACATCCTTTCTTGTGTCTAGATAATTCTCCGTATTTGGATATACCCATCTTTTTTATTCATTCATGCCTACATGAACTTTTAGGCCACTCCATATCTGAACTATTGAAAATAATGCTACTTTGAATGTTGTGAAGCATATAGAGGACTTTGCTGATAATTTCATATTCCATGAATATATGCCCAATAGTGGGATTCTGGGCATTGCATTCGTGGCATTGCCATTTTTAGATTCGAAGCTAAATCCAGATAGCTTTCCATAATGTTTTCACCAGTTCACATTCCCACAAACAGTATAAAAGGGTTCTCTTTCTCCACATCCGGTCCACCACTTGTTGCTGGGGGGTCTACTGAATATGTTCCATTCTCACAGGTGTGAGGTAGTATCTCATTGTAGTTTTAATCTGAATAATTCTAATTAGAAGTGATGATGAACCTTTCTTTATGTATCTTTTGTCCTGGATATCCTCTTCAGTGAAATGTCCATTCATATCCAGTGTCCATTTCTTAACTGAGTTTATATTTTCATTGTTGAATTGCATGTTTCTGATAGATCTTGGGTACTACTCCCTTATCATCTATATATTTGTGTGAATAGTTTATCCCACTCAGTATGGTGCCATTAATTGTACTGTATTTTCTTTCCCTGGAGAGAAGTTTTTAAACTTGAGGTAATCCCAATTGTTTATTTTGTTTTTAACTCCTAGCCTTAACAGTTGAGTCACCAAAAATATCATCATTGTTGATATCATGGAACATATCACCAATGATTACTTCTTCTCATTGCAGGTCTTATATCTTTTACCTATTTGGAGTTTATTTTTGTGTGTGTTGTCTATGAGTAATCCAACTTCATACTTTCATGTGTGGTTTTCAATGATCTCATCACCATTTCTTAGAGATTGTCATTTGGGGATTATTTTCTTAAAAATCCCAGGGCTATACCCACCAGACATGTTGGCTTCTTCACTCTTGAGCTTTTTCTCTGTTGTGTAGTCAGTAAAGTCTGAGGTTTAGTTCCTCCTTGGAGAATGAAAACAGAATGAGTCTGACAGAAGCTACCCCAAGCTCCCTATCACTGAGGCATGTGGTCGCCTTTCCCTAGTTTGTTTCTTTTGCTGACCTGGAAGTCTTAAGGGTCCAGCTTAGCCACTGGTACTTCAGAGTTGGAGTCAGGCTCACCATGTAGATTATGGACCTGTCCCTGGTTGGGACCCAGAGAGAAATGAAGAAGTGGATAAATTAGTAAATCCACAATTTCTAAAGTTCCAGAACAAAAATTTCATAAAGTAACCCTGGTAGAATCAGGGAGTCCAAAACACAAAGTCAGAGCTCCACAATCACTCATGAATGGAAATAAACAACGCACATTCTGTTCCTAATTTCATCACTTTCTTGCCACATGGCTTGAAGAGTCATTCAACTCTGACTTGGTTCTTGATTACAACAGGATATAATTAACCATGCATTACTGATTCTAAACAATTATTAAAAATGATCGGAACTATTTATATATGTAAAAAAGGAAAAAACAATAAAATATGGCTATATCTTACTCCTAATTCCCTTGTAGGTCAATTAAAATACAAAAAGATGCCTAAGCTCCTACAAAGCATGGTCACTGTCATCGATGTCTTCTATGAATATGCCAGCCAAGATAAGGAGTGTGACATGTTAAAGAAGGATGAAATGAAGGCACTTTTGGAAAATGAGTTTCATCAAATTCTGAAGGTAATAACACCATGTCAGGACTGAAGACAGCTGCAATTTTCTGCTCACCACTTCCTATCTTCTGGTCACATAACAAACTCCTAGACAATTCTACTTGTTGACCAAGAACAGGGTTTGATAAAGGCATGAGATAAGGTCAGACATTCTTTGTAAACATCAGCTGAGATCCATATATTAAATAATAAGCCGTTTATGTGAGTGATTCCTATAGAACTAAAACTGAGATGGTCCTCAGAAAAACTGCAAGTGAAATGCATCTTGTTCTCTTCCTTTGTCTTTCTTTAACACAGAACACCCTTACCACCGCCCATTTCTGAGATTCCGGTACTATAAAATGCTAATAGGAAATTAGCATTTCACTTTCAAATTATTAGATAATCATACTACCACCTTAAAAATGTAACTTCGGAAAATAATATGGAAACCTATGTCTACCTTTCTAACTTTAAATTTGTAAATACAGCTGCCTGGTGAATATTTTTCTTAGATTCCTATGGGTGTCTTAAAGTCGGTATGTCAGATCAAAGAATCATGAATTTCCCCTCTGAACTCCTTGCTCCTACTTGCCCAAGACAGAAATTTGGTGCCATTCTAACTTCTTCTCTCAAAAAGCACCACCAACTTCCATCTAACTCATTAATAAATGCCAAAAAAGCCAATTTCACTCCATGAGTCGTGCTAATCCTCTGCTTCAAGCCAACTCCTACTTTCAATCTCAACACTGGGTAAAATTCAATCATTTCACAACTCACTTCAAAATTTTTCAAAGAGCTCCCAGCTCTTTCAAGAAAAAGTTCAAATTTGAAAAGACATGATCTGCTCCATATCTTTCTCTACTAAGATTGAATGTAGCAATCCTGAATATCTTTGACTTCTTATATTAACCTTTTCTTACTTCCAGCTCTTTATTCACATCTTCCCTCTGCCCAGACAATTTTTTGAACCCCTGTCCTCCTTTCCTTTACTCTTTGTTTGGCTAATTTCAACCTATCCTTCAAAAGATGTCACTTCCTCTCATGAACCTTCCTTGAATGGCAGTGATTCTCCTCTGGTGTTTTCTCCAAGAACAATTAAACTATCTTGTAATTAAGTATGTGTGTTGGTCCATTAAGCTTTAAATTCAGTTTTGTCAGAAATCAAACTGTTCACCACTTTATCCTCTCTACCTAACTCAATACTAGGAGGGTAAGAGTCTATAGCAAATCTTTGAGTTACATAGTTACTTCAATGACTCAAATGAAGATTATGTAATTCACCCAGGTATTTAAAGTTATTATTTACAGATTATGTAATGATTCAAATCTGACCCACTCCTTACGAAAAAATAATTATCTTTCTCCCTGTCATCTTCCAGTTACAACTTCTAACCATATCTCACTGCATCATTCATTGAATATTTCTTTCTCTCATTCTGAACAAATTCAGCCTAAAGGTCTATGTGATAGAGCTCTTCCTAAAGAGGCAAGAACTCCCATTTGTACAGCCTTCTTTCAACCGGTTAGTTCAATGAAGTCCATACTGACAGAACTGCCCTTTATATCTTGTTCCTAATCAGAATCCAGATGATCCAGACACCGTAGACATCATCATGCAAAGCCTGGATCGAGACCAAAACAAGAAAGTGGATTTTACTGAGTATCTTCTGATGATATTCAAGCTGGCACAGGCTTGTAATAAAATTGTCAGCAAAGATTACTGCCAAGCTTCAGGGTCAAAGCAGAGAGACCACAGTCATTGGCACCAAGAGGAACAGAGTGAAACAGAAGATGAGGACAAAACACAAAGAAGGTCTTCCACTCATTCAAGTTGTAATGCAGGAGAGAGTGATTCCTATTCCAGGGGCTCCAGAGGGATCACTAAACACAGGCCTGGATCCAGCTGTGGAAGAAAGGAGCAGCAAAGAGACCGGTCTAGTTCTGGGAACAGGCAAAGCTCTGGGGAAAGGAGAGAGTCAAGCTCAGGACGCCTCAAGGATAAGAAAAACAAACATGGCTCTCATCAGCAAGCATCTACTCATTCTAGCAACTGTAAAAAAAGATCAAACTCAGCAAATCAGTCAGAGAGTAGTGGAGAAGAAAGGAATGCATACTCTTCAGAGGATCAGTCTTATAGTTCTGACCAATACTGTTCTGACTCAAATGAATCCTCACGGAATAGACAACATAAGAAGAAATCGAAACAATCCCCTCGTAGGCAGCATCATGGATTCAGCTCAGGCAGTTGTGAAGGACAAGACGACTGGTCAAGTTCAAATGAAACTACTGGTTGTGGTCATGGCCATGGCTCGGGTCAGTCCTCTAGTTCTGATGAACATGGACCTGGCTCAGGTCAGTGTTCTAGCTGTGTCCAACAGGGATCCAGCTCTGGTCAGTCTTCTGGCTATGGTCAACATGAGTCAAGTCAGTCTTCAAGTCGTACGCGACGTGGGTCTAGTTCAGGTCAGTCTTCTAGCTGTGGCCAACATGGATCAGGATCAGGTCAGTCCTCCACTTACGGAAAACATGGTTCTGGATCAGGTCAATCTTCGAGCTGTGGCTATGGACAACAGGGGTCAACTCAGTCTTCTACCCATACACAACATGGCTCCAGCTCATTTCAGTCTCCTAGCCCTGTTCAATATGGGTCTGGATTAGGCAAGACCTCTAGTTCTACTTCAGAACAGTCATCAAGCTGTGGCAAACATGGATCCAGCTCTGGACAGACTTCAAGCTATGGACAACATGGGTCAAGTCAGACTTCTAGCCACAGACAACAAGGCTCTCACTCAGGAGAGTACTCAAGCTCAGGTGAACATGATTCAGCAGCAGATCAGTCATCTACCTCTGGTCAACATATGTCAGGCTCAGGTCAATCTTCCAGCTGTGGCCAGCATGGACCAATCCAAAGTCAGTCTTCTGGCTATGGACAACGTGGGCCAAGTCAATCCTCTAGTGATAGAAAACATGGCTCTAGCTCAGGTCAGTCTTCTACCTCTGGCCAATATGGGTCTGGATCCAGCCATTCTTCCACTTATGGGCAACATGGTTCTACAACAGGAAAGCCATCAAGCTGTGGCCAACACGGCTCTAACTCAGGTCAGTCAGCTAGCTCTACCCAAAATGGGTCCGGATCGGGGCAGAGTTCTACATGTGGCAAACATGGACATAACTCTGGTCAGTTTTCTGGCTATGGTCAACATGAATCAAGTCAGTCTTCGAATCTTGGGCAAGCTGGGTCTAGTTCAGGTCAGTCTTCTAGCTGTGGCCAACATGGCTCTGGATCAGGTCAGTCATCCACTTATGGACAACACAGTTCTAGATCAGGTCAATCTTCTAGCTGTGGCCAACATGAATCTAGCTCTGGTCAGTCTTCTGGCTACGGTCAACATGGGGCCACTCAGGCTTCTAGACACAGACAACAGAATTCTAGCTCAGGTCAGTCCTCCACCTCTGGGCAACATGGGTCTCACTCAGGTCAGTTATCTAGCTGTGGGCAACATGGATCCAGCTCTGGTCAACAGACCAGCTCTGGTCAGTCATCTGGCTATGGTCAACATGAGTCCAGTCAGTCTTCGACTCATAGGCGACGTGGGTCTAGTACAGGTCAGTCTTCGAGCTGTGGCCAAAATGCTTCTGGATCAGGTCAGTCCTCCACTTATGGACATGGTTCTGGATCAGGTCAGTCTTCCAGCTGTGGCCAACAGGGATCTAACTCTGGTCAGACCTCTGGCTATGGTCAACATGAGTCAAGCCAGTCTTCAAGTCACAGGCGACGTGGGTCTAGTTCAGGCCAGTCTTCTAGCTGTGGCCAGCACAGTTCTGGATCAGGTGAGTCCTCAAATTATGGACAACATGGTTCTGGATCAGGTCAGTCTTCTAGCTGTGGCCAACATGGATCTACCTCTGGTCAGACTTCTGGCTATGGTCAACATGAGTCAAGCCAGTCTTCGAGTCACAGGCGACGTGGGTCTAGTTCAGGCCAGTCTTCTAGCTGTGGCCAGCATAGTTCTGGATCAGGTCAATCCTCCACTTATGGACAACATGGTTCTGGATCAGGTCAGTGTTCCAGCTGTGGCCAACAGGGATCCAGCTCTGGTCAGTCTTCTGGCTATGGTCAACATGAGTCAAGTCAGTCTTCGAGACATAGGCGACGTGGGTCTAGTTCAGTTCAGTCTTCTACTGGTGGCAAACCTGCTTCTGGATCAGGTCAGTCCTCAACTTATGGACAACATGGTTCTGGATCAGGTCAGTCTTCTAGCTGTGGCCAACACGGATCTAGCTCTGGTCAGTCTTCTGGCTATGGAAAACAGAGGTCCACCCAATCATCTAGCCATAGACAACAAAGCTCCGGTTCAGGTCAGTCCTCAAGCTCTGGCCAACATGGGTCTGGATCTGGTCAGTCTTCCAGCTGTGGCCAACAGGGATCCAGCTCTGGTCAGTCTTCTGGCTATGGTCAACATGAGTCAAGTCAGTCTTCAAGTCATAGGCGACGTGGGTCTAGTTCAGGTCAGTCTTCTAGCGGTGGCCAACATGCTTCTGGATCAGGTCAGTCCTCAAATTATGGACAACATGGTTCTGGATCAGGTCAGTCTTCTAGCTGTGGCCAACATGGATCTAGCTCTGGTCAGTCTTCTGGCTATGAAAAACAGAGGTCCACCCAATCATCTAGCCGTAGACAACAAAGCTCTGGTTCAGGTCAATCCTCAAGCTCTGGCCGACATGGTTCTGGATCTGGTCAGTCTTCTAGCTGTGGCCAACAGGGATCCAGCTCTGGTCAGTCTTCTGGCTATGGTCAATATGAGTCAAGTCATTCTTCAAGTCATAGGCGACGTGGGTCTAGTTCAAGTCAGTCTTCTAGCGGTGGCCAACATGCTTCTGGATCAGGTCAGTCCTCAAATTATGGACAACATGGTTCTGGATCAGGTCAGTCTTCTAGCTGTGGCCAACATGGATCTAGCTCTAGTCAGTCTTCTGGCTATGAAAAACAGAGGTCCACCCAATCACCTAGCCATAGACAACAAAGCTCCGGTTCAGGTCAATCCTCAAGCTCTGGTCGACATGGTTCTGGATCTGGTCAGTCTTCTAGCTGTGGACAACAGGGATCCAGCTCTGGTCAGTCTTCTAGCGGTGGCCAACATGCTTCTGGGTCAGGTCAGTCCCCAACTTATGGGCAACATGGTTCTGGATCAGGTCAGTCTTCTAGCTGTGGCCAACATGGATCTAGCTCTGGTCAGTCTTCTGGCTATGGAAAACAGAGGTCCTCCCAATCATCTAGCCATAGACAACAAAGCTCCGGTTCAGGTCAGTCCTCAAGCTCTGGCCGACATGGGTCTGGATCTGGTCAGTCTTCCAGCTGTGGCCAACAGGGATCCAGCTCTGGTCAGTCTTCTGGCTATGGTCAACATGAGTCAAGTCATTCTTCAAGTCATAGGCGATGTGGGTCTAGTTCAGGTCAGTCTTCTAGTGGTGGCCAGCATGCTTCTGGATCAGGTCAGTCCTCCACTTATGGACAACATGGTTCTGTATCAGGTCAGTCCTCTAGCTGTGGCCAACATGGATCCAGCTCTGGTCAGACTTCTGGCTATGGTCAACACGAGACCTTTCAGTCTTCGAGTCACAGGCAACATGGGTCTAGTTCAGGTCAGTCTTCCAGCAGAGGCAAACATGGTTCTGGATCAGGTCAGTCTTCTAGCTGTGGCCAACAGGGCTCTAGCTTTGGTCAATCTTCTGGCTATGGACAACACGGGTCCACTGAGTCTTCGAGCCAAGAACAATATGGCTCTGCTTCAGGTCATTCCTCCAGCTCCAGACTACATGGGTCTGGATTGAACCCATCCTCTAGTTCTACTTCAGGACAGTCATCAAGCTGTGGCCAACAAGGATCTAGCTCAGATCAGTCTCCTAGCCATGGACAATATGGTTCTGCCTCCAGTCAGTCCTCTTGCTCTGGCCCACATAAATCTAGCTCAGGTCAGCGTTCTAGCTCTGGCCAATGTGGATCTAGCTCTGGTCAGTCGTCTGGCTATGGACAAGCTGGGTCCACTCAGTCTTCTAGCCATAGACAACAAGGCACTGGTTCAGGTCAAACCTCAAGCTCTGGCAAACTTGGTTCTGGGTCTAGACGGTCCTCTAGTTATGGGCAACATGGTTCTACTTCAGGACAGTCATCAAGCTGTGGACAAAGTGGATCTAGCTCTGGTCAGTCTGGTTATGGTCAACGTGGCTCAAGTCAGTCTTCCAGCCATCAACAACATGGCTCTGGCTCTGGCCCGTGTTCAAGCTGTGGCCACTATGGGTCTGGATCCGGTCAGTCCTCCAGCTCTGGACAACATGGATCTAGCTCAGGTCAGTCTACTTATGGTCAACATGGCTCTGGTCAGTCCTATAGCCACAGCCAATATGGGTCTGGCTCATTTCAGTCTTCCAGCTGTGGCCAACAGGGATCAGGCTCAGCTCCATCCTCTACCTATGATCAACACTGGTCCAGTTCAAGTCATTCTTCTAGCCATAGCCAACCTAGTTCTGGCTCTGAAAGATATGGGGCTGATTCACGTCACTCCTCCACCTCTAGTCAACGTGGCTCCAGATCTCGTCAGAATTCTGGCTCTGACCAGTCTGGATCTGGCTCATGTCGTTCATCTTGCTCTGAACAAGGTGGTTATGGATCTGATCAATCTTCTAGTTATGACAAACAAAAATGCCAAGGGAGAAGTAGGTCAAGTTCAAGTGGAACTCATGATGAGTACAGTAGACCCAGAAGGGGCTCAACCCCCAATCAATCAAGGAGAAGTAGCCAGGAGTGGTCAGGGTACAGTCAAAATGAAAGAAGTGGCACTGACAGCCTTTCAGGTAGTGAGTCTGATGGATGTGAGAGTACCAATAGACCGTCTAGAACATGGAGTCAAGGAAGTCAAGGAAGCAGTCAGGGCCAGTGGGAATCTGGCTGTAGCCAGCCACAGAGTATTCAAGGACAATCAAGAAGGGGTTCCACACAAGTAGGAAGCTCCTCAGGTTGTGGCTCTGGACAATTCACACCCTCCTCTGCACAGTCTACATCCAGATCTACCACTACACTAATTCGCAAGGAAGATAATTTACAAGGTAGCTACAGTTATCAGAGTGGAGGAGGTAACTATGGAGGGGGAAGTATCAGTTCAAGTTCCCAAGGCTTCTCTAGTAGCACGCCACTCTATGAATATGTCCAAGAACAGAGGGGCTAGATTTAGAGAAGAACAATAAAGAGAGTGGAATTAACTCAAGCAGCAATGTAAGAAACATAACACAAGCAATGTAGACAAAGTAATTCATTAGGAAACTTCTTTCTAAAAGTACATATATCTGATCTGTTCTATCTTCTTTTAAACATGTAACTGTATTCTACCCTTGTTATCGGGGTCTTTACAAAGAATGTAGGGGTTTGGGCTACTTTGTTAGAAAATACTGAATTGGATAATGTATGGGGTTAAATTTGGAAGAATATTAAAAAAGCATTTAAAGAGCTTGGGGTTCGGTTAAGTTCTTTTTGAGAGTTCACAGCTCATTACCGATGCCAAACCTAAGCATACATCTTTAAAGGACAAAAAATTATAATTTCATTACCAGTTCTGGAGACAAGTTTCACTTGTAGCAATCAGACCTAATAATTTCTGGGGTGATCGCACATTTTGATGATGTTAAGACCAAGAAGACCCCAAAAGCAAGATGTAGCAGTTGGTTTGCTTAGCAAAAACCCCAACCCCCTACTCCTGGGTGTATCTTTAATAACAACCTAGTCAGAGGTATTAAAAAATGACATGCAGTGCCACTCCCTAGCCAGTGAGTGACAGCATTATTTCTTAAAGAGCAGGGTCAGTTCAGGGTCCAAATGGGGGCTCTAATTTGGATATGCAAAGGAAGAACTCAGCCCCTGCTCCTAAGAATTTCCTCCAAGATGAAAATCTTTGGAAGCACAACAGCATGCAAACATAATGGCTCCAACCTACTTCTGTAGTTCACTGGCCTTTCCACCAACAGGAAAAACCCTTTGTGTCCAAATGGAAGAGAAGAGTGTCTGTCACTAACTATACTTCCTTGGTTTGACTATATCATATCTTTTTCCTACTTTGGATCAAAAATAACTAGATTGCATTAAAATTAAAAATAAATAACAGTGATGAAATGCTGAGGTTTGTCTCATCTGTTTTATTTCACTTCCACACACCTGTGGTCAGACTAGAAACTAACTCATATTCCTAGCTTCCATGTTACTGTCCTTCACAAGCAACCCAGTATATATAGCAATTTTTCAATAAATGAAACAACTCAACATTAAAATTACAAAAGATTTGATTGGCTGCTTGACCAAAAAGAGAGAAATAGGTAATAATCACAGGAAAAGAACTCAGTCATTGGTCTTCAGGGAACTACAAGTTAAACATAATTAAATCATAATAAGATATAACCTGTAACCATTAGAATGACGAAAATTAAAAAAACTGGCAACACCAGGACTTGGTAATGCTTGTGGAAAACAATGGCACATATTAAAAAAACTAGCAACAGCAAATGTTGGCGAGGTTGTGGAGAAAAAGGAACTCTTCTACACTGTTGGTGGGAGTGCAAACTGGTCCAACCACTATGGAGAGCTGTGTGGAGATTTCTGGACTTACTAAACATAGAGCTTCCATATGATCCAGCAATTCCACTCCTAGGTATTTACCCAAAGGACACAGATCATCAATTCCAAAGAACACCTGCACCCCTATGTTTATAGCAGCACTGTTTACAATAGCTAAGCTTTGGAAACAGCCCAAATGCCCCAAAATAGATGAATGGATCAAGAAGATGTGGTACATATACACCATGGAATATTACTCAGCATTCAAAAAAGATAAACACATGCAATTTGCAGCAACATGGATGGCGCTGGAAGGGATCATGCTCAGCGAAATAAGCCAGAAAGAAAAAGAAAAATACCGGATGGTCTCACTCATAGCAGGAATCTAGAAAACTTAAATAAGGGACCAGGAAAATGAATAACTATAAGAAAGTGAAAATCAAAATCAACAAAAAACGATGAACCAGAGACACTTTTTTGGGGGTGGGGGCTGGGAGGGGAGGGATTGGGGTCAGAATGGGGGGTTTGCAATTGTATGGCGGAATATAAAAATAAAATTATTTAAAAAAAAAGAAAACAAATTGATACAGTTACTTTGGAAACAGTATACAATTTCTTATAAAGCTACATATACTTGACTACATGAACCAACAATTCTACTTCTAGATGAATGAAAACATTTGCCCATGTGAAGATTTTCACATAAATGTTCATAGCAGCTTTAATAATACTCTCCCTAAACTAAAAACAACCCATATGTCCACCAACCAATGAATAAATAAACACAATATACAATGGAATATGATTTAGCATAGAAATGAGCTTCTGTAACAATGAAATTGATGAGCCTCACAAACATTACAGTGAACAAAAGTCAAACACAAATACCTACTGCTTGCTGCTATTCATATGAAACTATAAAGACAATATAAAAATTAGAAGTAGAAAAAAGGTTGAATAGGGCTGGGTGTAGAATTTATAAATTGGCTACAAAAAGGAACACAAGGAAATAAGTGACTGCTTATTCCACATGGAAATGTTTTTTGTCAAAACTCACTGAATTGTGTACTTGAAATGTGTAAAAAAGTTGCGCTTGTTTAAGATTTCCATGTAGCTTTTGTGAAACTTGACATACAAATTCTGAAACTTTATATAGAAAAGCAAAATCTCAAATGTGGCTGGGACAATTTTTAAGCTAAAAAAAATAAAAGAAATGTCATCTTACCAGATACAAAAACAATTAAAGGTTACATTTTTTAACTGATGTAAGGACTGACATACCGAAAAATCCAGGAACATACCAAAGAATATCTGATGTAAACATTAATGGCTCTGCATATTTGGGGGAGAAAAATAAGTCCAACTAATATTACCAAAATACTTTTTTAATTATATCCATTTCATACCACATACAAAATCAAATCCAAGAGTTAAAATTAAAAGTGTAATCAGGGCCTCCCCAGTGGCGCATCGGTTGAGCACTGGGTTGCGAAGCTGCCCGCAGCCTCTGCGGCACCGGTTCGATCCCTGGCTGCTCCCCAGCCACTGGAGGAGGGTCCCACATGGCACGCAGACCTCTCCTGCCACCGGCTGCTCCCCTCAGCAGTGTACTTCGGTCCTTCTGCCTGCTCTGCTCCCCGCTCTGGCTCTGGTGAATTCTCTCACCCTCCCGTGCTTCTGACTGTACCCAGTGCTTGCATAAATAAATAAATAAATCTTTAAAAAAAAAATAAAAGTGTAATCAGTCTCTTATCTTTAAAGAAAATATAGCAGAACATGGTTATGACTTCAAAGTAAGAATGGCTTTCTTAAACAAGAAATACAAAAAACAAAAAGAAAAATTTCATGAAAGTTGTCAAAATTAAATTATACATATCTGCAAACCTAAGGACATTCTCAAAGTGTTATAAGGACAACCACCAATAAAAATAAAATGTCGGGACCTCCCTGGTGGTTTAGGGCTTAGGCTCAGCGCTAACACCGCCATGGCCAGAGTTCAATCCCCCACCAGGGAGCTAACCCAGATGGCCTAGCAGACCTCTCGTGTCATGCCCACTTCTCCCCTCAGCAGTGTATTTCAGTAATCTAACTGTTCTGCTCCCCACTCTGTCTATGGTGAATCCTCTCACCCCCTGCACCTGTGGCGTACACTCTAGTTCTTGTATGCATAAATAAAAATAAATCTTAAAAAAAGAGAATAAAATGACTGCAATGAATATAAACTATATGTGATCCATACCCAGATTGCACAAAGAATTTATAAATATCAAACTAGGAACAAGCAGCAAAAACTTATAAAAAGTAATTCACCAAAACAGATACTAAATTAGCAAGTGACATTTTTAAAATGACCATCAGGAGAACAGATATTTAAAACATAATGAAATACTTTAATACCCACTGGATTAGAAAATACTAAATTGTACCAATGACCACTGTTGCTAGAATATGGATCAATGAATGTGTAAGCTGGTAACCACTTAGGAAGCAAATTGACAACCATTAGAGTCAGCAAAGTGTTGCAAACAATTTAAAAATGGTCACCAAAAAAAACCAGATAAATAAACTGTGACTTGGCTATATACTAAAATGCTACATAGCATTTTAGTTTTGTTGTTTAGTTTAGTTTTGTTGTTAAATCAACAAAAGAAGGAGAAGCAATATGTGATATTTGGGCATGTGGGGGACTTTGAGCTAAAAGTATTCACGGCCTATAAGACTCGGGAAGAATTTTTGTTTCCTTTCCCTTAATTCTGTGACAGAACTTTGATAGGGAACCTGTATCAGGAAGAGGGCTATTACCACAGATAACCTTTTATGTCAGGAAGACTTGTAACAGCGTAGGGCAAACATTTCTTCACTACACATTGGTTCATCTCATCTTTCTATAAATTATTTTCTTCCCCTTTGCATTCGCATCTCCTTATCTGCTTTTCCTTACCTCAGGATGGCACAGAAGCCTTAACAGCCTGACTTCCAGGGAGTCATATTTTCATGGAGCTCCTGTACCTACAAAATGAGGTTTTCCTTTTGTTAATCTGTCTTATATTAATTGAATTATTAGTCCAAAGCACCTAGAAGGAAATTATTTTCCTCCTCTACAACATACATAGCTCAGTATGCACAAGTCCCCAAAATAGAATGCTGAGTAAAACAGTTATGAAACACATATATAGTGGTATGACACCATTACTACAGTCTTACAATATACACAATAGTGCCATGTATAGTTTGCAGTGAATACATATTTGGTAAATGCAAAAAAAAAATATTTATGGGAATGTTCAACACCAAATTCAACATGGTGGTAGCTCTGGAGAGAGGAAAGAAAATGGGATTGAAGGAATAAACAAGACCAAACATTTCCTTAAGCAAGATGATGTTTTGTATATTTTTCCCTACATATTCTTGTAAAACTCAAATGATAGCACGAGAAATAGCATCTCACAAAGTTCATCAATGCCCAATGACTCAAATGCTTAATGGAGAAAGTGCTCTCACAAGCCTGACCACTGGCAAATCTGGTCCAGCACATCCCAGCTGCTTAATAAAGAATTCAGTCCATGATTGCCTGATGATATTCATCCTGTGATTCCCACAACCATGTCACTCAGACTTACAACTCATAAGAGAGCATTCTGAAACCTTTGGCTCCCTATAATTTTATGAAAAGAAGAAGGCACACATTAGCCAGATTAATAAAGACCCAGAGAGACCTTGTCTAAACCTTCCCAAAACCATTGATCACACTTTTGAGGAGGGTATCTTTATGACCACACTATCATTCTGATAAAATAAAAAAATCTCTTTTGAAAAGGATTTTTGTGATAAAACAATACAACCTTTACATTAATTTAATTCTCAAAAACAGAGATGGGGGAAATGTGCAATCACAAAATGCCTCGTTTTCATGACACAAAACAGGGTGTAAAGTTCAAACAGTGATAATAATGAGACTATCTAATAATGAAGCATGAAGAGAATTAAAACTGTTTACTGAACACATGAAAGTTCCTTTAATACAGCTGCTCAATAAATTCATATTTTCACAAAGAGCTCATAGCTTTTTCAGACAATGCAGATGTTCAACATTTCTTCCTTAATCAAGTAAAAATTTACCTCCTTTCTATGAGCATCACAAGGGCTCTGGTTCTAGTCCCTAACATAACCCCTCACACACACACACCCACATTCACAAACTGATATGCACACTTTCCTCTCACAAGACCTAGGGGTCTTGATGTCCCACACTTTCCAGCCCATCTCTTCCCTCCATAATTCCCTTCTCCTGGTGAATCCATCTGACAAGCAAATACAGAGGAGAACCAGGGGTTCCAAACCAAAGTCCAGAGCCAAGCTGTACATCACCAATGCCTGCAAACTATGAATGTGATTTAAATGGTAGTGGAAAAAAATGTGGCAAAGGCAATTACAAAATTAATGGATCATATGTGGACAAATAAGTTTCATCGACACAGTCATGCTCTTTTGTTTACATATCATCTACGGATGTCTCCATGCTACAAAAGCAGAGCTGAGAAACTGCAACAAACACTGCCTGGTCCAAAATGTCCGCAATATTTACTCTCTGACCCTTTAGAGAAAACATCTGCTGATCCCCTTGTTTAGGAAAACACTCAAGAGCATTTTTCACCTAGTCTTTACCATCAATCCTCTCTTCCCTCTGTGGCAACATCAGTCTCTACGCAAAATTACTCTTCACTCAGCAATTCTACCTCCTCGGCATCCCACAATCTCAGTCACACCTTGAAAAAGCTCATTCCTCTGATGAAGCATGACAACGTGGCCCAAATCAGGCATCCAGAAAAAACAGTCATAGAATGGATACTGACTCTGCAGACATTCTTAGAAGAAAACATATAACCTAATCAGGTTAATTTGGAATTGCATGATTTATCATTTGCTAATGGTTGCTACCACTCCTTCCCAAATCATGCCAATCGCGTTGCACATACCATCATGGGTGTAGTATCTTTGCAGCGGATGGAGGCAGGTCAAGATCCTTAGGGATAAGCAGAAAATCACTCATTGACACTTTGATTAAATTCTATTTAGGTGAACTCATGTCCTCTGTGGTGAAGTTGTCCAGAGAGATGGGAGACCCTAATCCTGGGAAAAGTAGAAGCAGATGAACACAGAGCACGTTCGTCATGAACTCGCTGCAATTTCGATTCAATTCAGCATTTACTGGGACCCTTATGTGCCAAACAATGTGTTTAACCTCCAAGTGGCATGGCCACTAATAAAGCCCATTCCCGATTCTCAAATACTTCATAGTCTAGAAGTGATAGAGGCATGCAGACAAATATATACATGTATGTGCGCATGTGTGTATGAAAGTATATACACAAAATTCTTAACATTAGCTATTACTGAATAGAAGGAATATAGGTTTTTTTGGATTTACAAAATCTATTTTTCCTAGCTTTTATATAAAACATGAATGACAGAAACACAATTTGAAAAGATTGTAATAGTGTCACTGGTATCAGACCAAACTTACTAAAAAGCACACAATTATAATCCTTTTTAGTATTGCAGAAAGATTTCCTATAGGTTGTCAAAGTAGGTTTGAAAAATGATTAAGCTTGCTAGGTAAATAATGAGGAAAGACACACCAAGAAAAGTTATGAAGCAATAAGGTATATTCAGGAAAGCTGAAGTAGTTAACTACTGCTAGAGCATAGAGAACAACAGGAAGAAAGCAGATGGAGTTTGACAGAACCCGGATAATTAACACCTGTGGAAAACTGGCAAAACAGTTTGAATTTCTTCCTAAGGTTCTATGGGGCCTAATATTGAAGCTACATTGACCACTAGATCTGGCAGACACTTAGGTAAAGATACACAGGCTACATGCAGTCAGTTTCCATTCCTAGAATTATACATGGGAAACAGTTTAGCTTGAATCATGTAGATGAAAACATAGCTTAAAATGGGAATTTCACTAGATGACATTATAAACATCAGATTCCACCATTTTGTGACATTTGGCCCCAATGTCCCTGCACCACTCCATTCAACTTCAGTTAAAGTCCACATAATTAGTTATGAATGCATTATTCTACTTTGTTGAATATACAAAGAGGTCCTTCTATAGGAGCCAGAGAAGCTGGCAGGTGGGGCTGATACTAGCCCAGATTTAGGAATTGCTAATGCAATCTCATGATCATTGAAGGAAGGAAAATACCTAACAGGTGAAGATGGAGGTGGAGCTGGGCTTGTTTGGGAGTGAATTAGGACATGTGAAAGAGGGCAGCTCCACCCTAAGATGGACCATTATAACCGCTATAAAAAGGCCACATCCCCAACAGGCAGCACCCTGGAAGCTGCTTCAGTCTACATCCTGCTTGTCTCTCAGGCCACTAGGTAAGTGAGCAGAACTTGAGGCTTCTGTATTTGAAGCAAAGAGGTACCATCCCTGCTGTACTCTTGTCCGTTTCTCTTCCCTTGCCTCTTCACCTCAGAGTCTTTAGGATATTTACTAATCTCCACCAATTTTTTTAAGTTTTTACATTATCAAGTTGTCTACCACAAAATGTCCAGTATTTGTATTTGTAGTTCTGTCTTCCTTTGCTCGCATACCACTTCCTGATTATGTTTAAGATGGCTGCACTTCATCCTTTCTTCAGTCTAGGTAATTCCCCATGTATGGATACATCTATCTTCTTAATCTAGTCATGCCTATGTGTACTGTTAGGCAGCTCCCATGTCGTAACGATTGCAAATATGCCGCTAAAACTATTGTGAAGATACAGGGGGCTCTGCTGAAAGTTTCATATTCCAAGAATATATGCCCAACAGTGGGATTCTGTCCACTAGCATTGCATTTTTAGATTTTAACTTAAATCCAGATAGCTTTCCATAATATTTTCACCAGTTCACATTCCAACATTGTAAAAGTGTTTCCTCTCTCCACATCTGGTCCAGCACTATGTCAGGGGGTCTGTCGAATATATCCCATTCTCACAGATGTGAAGTGGTATCTCATTGCAATTTTAATCTGAATATTTCCTATTAGAAGTGATGATGAACCTTTCTTCATGTATCTTTTGACCTTTGGATATCCTCTTCAGTGAAAGTCCATTCATATCTGCTGTCCATGTTTTAATGGGGTTTATATATTTATTCTTGAATTGCAGTCTCTGGCAAATTGTGGGTAGTACTCACTTATCAGCTATATAATTGTATGATGAATTTACCCCATTCAGTAGGGTGTCTTTAATTGTCTCATACTTTCTTTCCCAGATTAGAATTTTTAAACTGATGATAGTCCCAACTGTTTGTTTTATTTTTAACTCCTTCAGAAGTTAACTCACCAAATATATCTTCATTTCTGATATCATGGAACACATCACCATTGATTCATTCTTCCTGTGGCAGACCTTATAGCTTTAACCTATTTGGAGTTTATTTTTGTGCGTGGAGTCAATGAGCAAACAAACTTCATACATTTATGTGTGGCTTTCAATTACCCCATCACCATTTTTAAAGAGATTGTCATTTGGGGATAATTTTCAAAAAAATCCCTGGGCTATGCCCACTAGACATGTTGGCTTCTTCAGTCTTGAACTTTCTCTCTCTGTTCTGTAGTCAGAAGAGCCTGACAGTCAGTTCTTCCTTGGAAAATGATAACAGACTGAGTCTGAAGCAAGCTACCCCAAGCTCCCTATCACTGAGGCCTGTGGTTGTCTTTCCCTAGATTGTTTCTTTCTCTAACCTAGAAGGCTTAAGGAGTGGCAGCCAGGCACCTCAAAGACGATGGCCATGTCCCTCCAGGGCGAGACAGTTGGGACCCAGAAAGGAACTGAGGAAATGGATAAATCAATAAACCCACAATTTCTAAAGATACAGAACAAAAAGTTCATAGAGTAACCCTGGTAGAAGCAGGAAGCCCAAAGGAGACAGTCAGAGCTCCACATTCTGTTCCTAAATTCATCGCTTTCTTGCCACATGGCTTGTACAAGTCATTCAACAATGAATTGGCTCTTGATTACAACAGGATATAATTAAACATGCCTTACTGATTAAAAACAATTATTAAAAATGATCACAACTATTTATTTATGAAAGAAAAAGAATAAAAAAAGATGATAGCTCTATGCCCTCATTTCTCCATAGGTCAATTAAATTTACAAAAAGATGCCTAAACTCCTACAAAGCATGGTCACTGTCATCGACCTCTTCTACGAATATGCCAGCCAGGATGGAGAGTGTGGCATGTTACAGAAGGAAGAAATGAAGGCACTATTGGAAAATGAGTTTCATCAAATTATGAAGGTAATGACTCCATGTCAGGACTGAAGACAGATGCAATTTTCTGCTTTTCGCTTCCTACCTTCTGGTCACATAACAAACTCCTAGACAATTCTCTGTACTTCTTGATTAGGAACAGAGTTTGGTAAAAGCATGAAATAAGGTAGGCATTCACTTGTAAGTTTTCTATAACATGACCAAGGGTAGAGATCCTTGTAATCACCTGCTGAAATTCAGAAATTGAATAATAACCTTTCTATGTGAGGGATTCCTATAGAACTGAAACTGAGACAGTCCTTAGAAAAACTGCAAGTGAAATGCATCTTGTTGTCTTCCTTTGTCTTTCTTCAACACGGAAAATCCTGACCACTACCCATTTTGAGATTCTGCTACCTAATATGCTAACAAGGAAATTAGTTCATACTTATAAATCATAACACAATCAGACTATGATCACAAAGATGTCAGTTCATAAAATAGTAATTTGGGAACATAGGTCTAGCTTTTGAAATTCAATAATATAAACACAGCAGCCTGGTGATTATTTTTTTAGATTCCTATGGGTGTCTTAAGGTCAATGTATCAGATACAAAACTCATGATTTTCCCCATGAATGCCTTACTCTTGCTTGCCCAAGGCAGATATCAGGTGCCATTCTAACTTCCTCTCTCAAAGCACCTCCTACTTAATCAATAATCTCAACTGGGCCAATTTCACTCCATCACTATTGCTAGTCCACTGGTTCAGGCCAACCCCTTCTTCCATCTCAGCACTGGATACAAATATAATCATGTCACAACTCAATTCAAAATCTTTCAATTGCTCCCAGCTTTCAAAAAAATGTTCAAAGTTTCTTTACAAAACTTAAAGGCATTATCTGCTCCCAACGTATCTCTGCTGAAAATGAATATACAAACGTGAATTGCTTTCCATTCCTGTATGTGCCTTCTCTCCCTTCCAATTCATTGTTCACATTCTCCCCTGTACACAGTCTTTTGCACTCCTGTCCTTTAGCCTTTCATTTGGATAACTGAAGACATCTTCAAGACAGATCACTTCCTCTATAACCCTCTTAAATCCCAGTGATAATCTCCTGGTGTCCTCTTATAGACCCATTAAAATAGCTAGTTACTAATACCATCTTGTAGTTACAACTTCTAGCCTTTTCTCACGGCATCATTCATTGAATTCTTTCTTTCTCTCACTCTAGACACGATAGGTAAATCCAGCCTAAAGGCCTATGTGGTAGAGCTCTACCTAACTAGGCAACTACTTCCATTGGTACAGCATTCTTTCAACTGGTTAGCTAGAGGAAGTCCATACTGACAGAACTGCCCTTTGTATCTTGTTCCCAACCAGAATCCAGATGATCCAGACACTGTAGACATCATCATGCAAAGCCTGGATCGAGACCGTAACAACAAAGTGGACTTTACTGAGTATCTTCTGATGATATTCAAGCTGGCACAGGCTTGTAATAATATCATCAGCAAAGATTGCTGCCAAGCTCCAGGGTCAAAACAGAGACACCACAGTCACTGGCAGCAAGGAGAACAGAGTGAAACAGAAGATGAGGACAAAACACAAAGAAGGTCTTCCACTCATTCAAGTTGTAATACAGGAGAGAGTGATTCCTATTCCAGGGGCTGCAGAGGGATCACTAAACACAGGCCTGGATCCAGCTGTGGAAGAAAGGAGCAGCAAAGAGACCGGTCTAGTTCTGGGAACAGGCAAAGCTCTGGGGAAAGGAGAGAGTCAAGCTCAGGACACCTCAAGGATAGTAGGAAAAACAAACATGGCTCTCATCAGCAAGGGTCTAGGAGTGAAGGAGTTGGTTATAATCATTCAAGCAACTGCAGAAAAAGATCAAACTCAGCAAATCAGTCAGAGAGTAGTGGAGAAGAAAGGAATGCATACCCTTCAGAGGATCAGTCTTATAGTTCCGACCAATACTGTTCTGACTCAAATGAATCCTCACGGGATAGACAACATAAGAAGAAATCAGGACAATCCCCTTGTAGGCAGCATCATGGATTTACCTCAGAGAGTTGTGGAGGACAAGACCACTGGTCAAGTTCAAATGAAACTACCAGTTGTGGTCAGGGGTCTGGCTCAGGTCAGTCCTCTCAGAGACGGCCAAAGTCAAATGCAGGATCACAATCAGGGAAAAGTGAAGAACAAGGATACTGTTCGAGTTCTAGTGAGAGCTGTGGAAAACATAGGCGTGAATCCAGTTCAAATATGCATTCAGGGAATGGGGGGAAACAACAAGGATCTGGCTCCTCCAAGTCCTCAAGTTGTGAACAATATGGGTCTCGTTCAGGTCAGTCAGCACAGTACGGATGTTCAAACTCCGGTCATTCTTCCGGTCAGAAGCAACACACATCCACTTCAAGTGCACAATCAGGACTTAACAGACGGCAAAAAGATGGTTGGGAATCAAGACGGTGTTCAAGCTCTGAAGAATATGGGTCTGAATCAGGCCAGTCCATAAGCAGTGGCAAAAATCAATCAAGTGTCTACAAGCCCTCTACTCAGAAAAAATACAGCACAAGTACTACTCATGGTGACCAAGAGTCTGGATCTAGAACATCTTCTAGCTGTGGCCAATGTGGTTCTGGCTCCAGTCATTCTATGCAGAAACACCATGAATCCAACTCAGGTGGCCAATCAAGTAGCTGCGGAAGACAACATGGTTCGGGAGTAGGACAATCCTCCAATTATGGAAAACACGGATCTGGCTCTAATCAATCTTCATCTCATAAAAAGCATGAGTCTAGTACAGGAATCAGTTTAGGTGACTCATCCAGCTGTGGAAAAAATGCATCTGGGTCTGGTCAGTCTTCTGGCAATGGACAACATGGGTCCACTCAAGGACAACAAGGGTCTAGCTCAGGTCAGACATCGACCAGTGGCCAAAATGGAACAGCATTAGGCCAGGCCTCTAGTTCCACACCTGGGCAGTCATCAAGCTCTGAACAACATGGACATAATACTGGTCAGTCTTCTGGATGTGCACGACAAGGGTCCAGACAGTCTATTAGCCATAGACAACAAGGCTCTGAATCACGTCAGACCTCCACTTGTGGACGACATGGTTCTGGATCAGGTCACTCTTCCAGCTGTGGCCAACATGGATCTAGCTCTAGTCAGTCTTCTCACTATGGACAACAAGGGCCCACTCAATCATCTAGTCAGAGAAAACATGGCTCTCGTTCAGCTCAGTCGTCTGGCTCTGGACAACATGGATCTGGCTCAGGACACTGTTCCAACTGTGGCCAACAGGGATCCAGCTCTGGTCAGTCTTCTGGCTATGGACAACAGGAGTCAAGTCAGTCTTCGAGTCACAGGAGACGTGGGTCGAGTTCCAGTGAGACTTCTAGCTGTGGCCAGCATGGCTCTCGATCAGGTCAGTCCTCCACTTATGGACAACATGGCTCTGGATCAGGCAATTCATCAAGCTGTGGCCAACAGGGATCGAGCTCTAGTCAGTCTGCTGGCTATGGACAACAAGGGTCCACTCCATCTTCCAGTCACAGACAACAAAGCTCGGGTTCAGGTCAGTCCTCCAGTTCTGGTCAATGTGGGTCCAGCTCAGGTCAGTGTTCTAGAGGCAAGCAAGAAAGTTCAGGATCAGGTCAGTCTTCTAGCTGTGGCCAACATGGATCTGTATCTCGTGAGTCTGCTAGCTATGGACAACATGGATCGACTCAGTCTTCGAGCCATAGACAACATAGCTCTGGTAATATTCAGTCCCCTAGTCCTGTTCAACATGGGTCTGCATCAGGTCATTCTTCCAGCTCTAGCCAACATGGTTCTGGATCTGGTCAGTCCTCTAGCTCTGGTCAGCCTGGGTCCAGCTCAGGTCAATCTTCCAGCTGTGGCCAACACAGCTCTAGCTCTGGTCAGTCTTCTGCCCCTCGTAAAAATGAGTCAAGTCAGTCTTCCAATTCTGGGCAACACGGATCAAGTTCAGGTCAGTCTTCTAGCTGTGGGAAACATGGTTCTGCATCAGGTCAGACCTCCACTTATGGACAACATGGTTCTGCATCAGGTCATTTTTCCAGCTCTGGCCAACATGGTTCTGGATCTGGTCAGTCCTCTAGCTCTGGTCAGCCTGGGTCCAGCTCAGGCCACTCTTCTAGCTGTGGCCTACACAGATCCAGTTCTGGTCAAAATTCTGGCCATGGTCAACATGCGTCAAGTCAGTCTTCGAGTCATAGGCAACGTGAGTCTAGTTCAGGTCAGCCTTCTAGCTGTGGCCAACATGGCTCTGGATCAGGTCAGTCTTCTAGCTGTGGCCAACATGGCTCTGGATCAGGTCAGTCTTCTAGCTGTGGCCAACATGGATCGACTCAGTCTTCGAGCCATAGACAACATGGCTCTGGTAAAATTCAGTCCCCTAGTCCTGTTCAACACGGGTCTGCATCAGGTCAATCTTCCAGCTGTGGCCAACACAGCTCTAGTTCCGGTCAGTCTTCTGCCCCTGGTAAAAATGAGTCAACTCAGTCTTCCAATTCTGGGGATCACGGATCAAGTTCAGGTCAGTCTTCTACCTGTGGAAAACATGGTTCTGCAGCAGGTCATTCTTCTAGCTCTGGCCAAGACAAGTCAAATCAGTCTTCAAGACATAGACGACATGGGTCTAGTTCAGGTCAATCTTCCAGCTGTGGCCAACACAGCTCTAGCTCTGGTCAGTCTTCTGCCCCTCGTAAAAATGAGTCAAGTCAGTCTTCCAATTCTGGGCAACACGGATCAAGTTCAGGTCAGTCTTCTAGCTGTGGGAAACATGGTTCTGCATCAGGTCAGACCTCCACTTATGGACAACATGGTTCTGCATCAGGCCATTCTTCTAGCTCTGGCCAAGACAGGTCACGTCATACTTCCAGTAATAGGCAACATGGGTCTAGTTTAGGTCAGTCTACCAGCTGTGGCCAACATGGTTCTGGATCAGGTCAGGCCTCCACTAGCGGACAACATGGCTCTGGATCAGGCCATTCCTCTAGCTGTGGCCAACATGGATCTAGCTCTAGTCAGTCATCTGGCCATGGTCAACATGAGTCAAGTCAGTCTTGGAGTCATACGCGACAGGAGTCCAGTTCAGGTCAGTCTTCCACCTGTGGACAACACAGTTCTGGAACGAGTCAATCTCCTAGCTGTGGTCAAGACAAGTCAAGTCAGTCTTCCTCTAATAGGAAACATGGCTCTAGTTCAGGTCATTCTTCCAGCTCTGGCCAACATGGTTCTGGATCTGGTCAGTCCTCTAGCTCTGGTCAGCCTGGGTCCAGCTCAGGCCACTCTTCTAGCTGTGGCCAACACAGATCCAGTTCTGGTCAAAATTCTGGCCATGGTCAACATGCGTCAAGTCAGTCTTCGAGTCATAGGCAACGTGAGTCTAGTTCAGGTCAGCCTTCTAGCTGTGGCCAACATGGCTCTGGATCAGGTCAGTCTTCTAGCTGTGGCCAACATGGCTCTGGATCAGGTCAGTCTTCTAGCTGTGGCCAACATGGATCGACTCAGTCTTCGAGCCATAGACAACATGGCTCTGGTAACATTCAGTCCCCTAGTCCTGTTCAACACGGGTCTGCATCAGGTCAATCTTCCAGCTGTGGCCAACACAGCTCTAGCTCCGGTCAGTCTTCTGCCCCTGGTAAAAATGAGTCAACTCAGTCTTCCAATTCTGGGGACCACGGATCAAGTTCAGGTCAGTCTTCTACCTGTGGAAAACATGGTTCTGCAGCAGGTCATTCTTCTAGCTCTGGCCAAGACAAGTCAAATCAGTCTTCAAGACATAGACGACGTGGGTCTAGTTCAGGTCAATCTTCCAGCTGTGGCCAACACAGCTCTAGCTCTGGTCAGTCTTCTGCCCCTCGTAAAAATGAGTCAAGTCAGTCTTCCAATTCTGGGCAACACGGATCAAGTTCAGGTCAGTCTTCTAGCTGTGGGAAACATGGTTCTGCATCAGGTCAGACCTCCACTTATGGACAACATGGTTCTGCATCAGGCCATTCTTCTAGCTCTGGCCAAGACAGGTCACGTCATACTTCCAGTAATAGGCAACATGGGTCTAGTTTAGGTCAGTCTACCAGCTGTGGCCAACATGGTTCTGGATCAGGTCAGGCCTCCACTAGCGGACAACATGGCTCTGGATCAGGCCATTCCTCTAGCTGTGGCCAACATGGATCTAGCTCTAGTCAGTCATCTGGCCATGGTCAACATGAGTCAAGTCAGTCTTGGAGTCATACGCGACAGGAGTCCAGTTCAGGTCAGTCTTCCACCTGTGGACAACACAGTTCTGGAACGAGTCAATCTCCTAGCTGTGGTCAAGACAAGTCAAGTCAGTCTTCCTCTAATAGGAAACATGGCTCTAGTTCAGGTCATTCTTCCAGCTCTGGCCAACATGGTTCTGGATCTGGTCAGTCCTCTAGCTCTGGTCAGCCTGGGTCCAGCTCAGGCCACTCTTCTAGCTGTGGCCAACACAGATCCAGTTCTGGTCAAAATTCTGGCCATGGTCAACATGCGTCAAGTCAGTCTTCGAGTCATAGGCAACGTGAGTCTAGTTCAGGTCAGCCTTCTAGCTGTGGCCAACATGGCTCTGGATCAGGTCAGTCTTCTAGCTGTGGCCAACATGGCTCTGGATCAGGTCAGTCTTCTAGCTGTGGCCAACATGGATCGACTCAGTCTTCGAGCCATAGACAACATGGCTCTGGTAACATTCAGTCCCCTAGTCCTGTTCAACACGGGTCTGCATCAGGTCAATCTTCCAGCTGTGGCCAACACAGCTCTAGTTCCGGTCAGTCTTCTGCCCCTGGTAAAAATGAGTCAACTCAGTCTTCCAATTCTGGGGACCACGGATCAAGTTCAGGTCAGTCTTCTACCTGTGGAAAACATGGTTCTGCAGCAGGTCATTCTTCTAGCTCTGGCCAAGACAAGTCAAATCAGTCTTCAAGACATAGACGACGTGGGTCTAGTTCAGGTCAATCTTCCAGCTGTGGCCAACACAGCTCTAGCTCTGGTCAGTCTTCTGCCCCTCGTGAAAATGAGTCAAGTCAGTCTTCCAATTCTGGGCAACACGGATCAAGTTCAGGTCAGTCTTCTAGCTGTGGGAAACATGGTTCTGCATCAGGTCAGACCTCCACTTATGGACAACATGGTTCTGCATCAGGCCATTCTTCTAGCTCTGGCCAAGACAGGTCAAGTCATACTTCCAGTAATAGGCAACATGGGTCTAGTTTAGGTCAGTCTACCAGCTGTGGCCAACATGGTTCTGGATCAGGTCAGGCCTCCACTAGCGGACAACATGGCTCTGGATCAGGCCATTCCTCTAGCTGTGGCCAACATGGATCTAGCTCTAGTCAGTCATCTGGCCATGGTCAACATGAGTCAAGTCAGTCTTGGAGTCATACGCGACAGGAGTCCAGTTCAGGTCAGTCTTCCACCTGTGGACAACACAGTTCTGGAACGAGTCAATCTCCTAGCTGTGGTCAAGACAAGTCAAGTCAGTCTTCCTCTAATAGGAAACATGGCTCTAGTTCAGGTCATTCTTCCAGCTCTGGCCAACATGGTTCTGGATCTGGTCAGTCCTCTAGCTCTGGTCAGCCTGGGTCCAGCTCAGGCCACTCTTCTAGCTGTGGCCTACACAGATCCAGTTCTGGTCAAAATTCTGGCCATGGTCAACATGCGTCAAGTCAGTCTTCGAGTCATAGGCAACGTGAGTCTAGTTCAGGTCAGCCTTCTAGCTGTGGCCAACATGGCTCTGGATCAGGTCAGTCTTCTAGCTGTGGCCAACATGGCTCTGGATCAGGTCAGTCTTCTAGCTGTGGCCAACATGGATCGACTCAGTCTTCGAGCCATAGACAACATGGCTCTGGTAACATTCAGTCCCCTAGTCCTGTTCAACACGGGTCTGCATCAGGTCAATCTTCCAGCTGTGGCCAACACAGCTCTAGCTCCGGTCAGTCTTCTGCCCCTGGTAAAAATGAGTCAACTCAGTCTTCCAATTCTGGGGACCACGGATCAAGTTCAGGTCAGTCTTCTACCTGTGGAAAACATGGTTCTGCAGCAGGTCATTCTTCTAGCTCTGGCCAAGACAAGTCAAATCAGTCTTCAAGACATAGACGACGTGGGTCTAGTTCAGGTCAATCTTCCAGCTGTGGCCAACACAGCTCTAGCTCTGGTCAGTCTTCTGCCCCTCGTAAAAATGAGTCAAGTCAGTCTTCCAATTCTGGGCAACACGGATCAAGTTCAGGTCAGGCTTCTAGCTGTGGGAAACATGGTTCTGCATCAGGTCAGACCTCCACTTATGGACAACATGGTTCTGCATCAGGCCATTCTTCTAGCTCTGGCCAAGACAGGTCACGTCATACTTCCAGTAATAGGCAACATGGGTCTAGTTTAGGTCAGTCTACCAGCTGTGGCCAACATGGTTCTGGATCAGGTCAGGCCTCCACTAGCGGACAACATGGCTCTGGATCAGGCCATTCCTCTAGCTGTGGCCAACATGGATCTAGCTCTAGTCAGTCATCTGGCCATGGTCAACATGAGTCAAGTCAGTCTTGGAGTCATACGCGACAGGAGTCCAGTTCAGGTCAGTCTTCCACCTGTGGACAACACAGTTCTGGAACGAGTCAATCTCCTAGCTGTGGTCAAGACAAGTCAAGTCAGTCTTCCTCTAATAGGAAACATGGCTCTAGTTCAGGTCATTCTTCCAGCTCTGGCCAACATGGTTCTGGATCTGGTCAGTCCTCTAGCTCTGGTCAGCCTGGGTCCAGCTCAGGCCACTCTTCTAGCTGTGGCCAACACAGATCCAGTTCTGGTCAAAATTCTGGCCATGGTCAACATGCGTCAAGTCAGTCTTCGAGTCATAGGCAACGTGAGTCTAGTTCAGGTCAGCCTTCTAGCTGTGGCCAACATGGCTCTGGATCAGGTCAGTCTTCTAGCTGTGGCCAACATGGCTCTGGATCAGGTCAGTCTTCTAGCTGTGGCCAACATGGATCGACTCAGTCTTCGAGCCATAGACAACATGGCTCTGGTAACATTCAGTCCCCTAGTCCTGTTCAACACGGGTCTGCATCAGGTCAATCTTCCAGCTGTGGCCAACACAGCTCTAGTTCCGGTCAGTCTTCTGCCCCTGGTAAAAATGAGTCAACTCAGTCTTCCAATTCTGGGGACCACGGATCAAGTTCAGGTCAGTCTTCTACCTGTGGAAAACATGGTTCTGCAGCAGGTCATTCTTCTAGCTCTGGCCAAGACAAGTCAAATCAGTCTTCAAGACATAGACGACGTGGGTCTAGTTCAGGTCAATCTTCCAGCTGTGGCCAACACAGCTCTAGCTCTGGTCAGTCTTCTGCCCCTCGTGAAAATGAGTCAAGTCAGTCTTCCAATTCTGGGCAACACGGATCAAGTTCAGGTCAGTCTTCTAGCTGTGGGAAACATGGTTCTGCATCAGGTCAGACCTCCACTTATGGACAACATGGTTCTGCATCAGGCCATTCTTCTAGCTCTGGCCAAGACAGGTCAAGTCATACTTCCAGTAATAGGCAACATGGGTCTAGTTTAGGTCAGTCTACCAGCTGTGGCCAACATGGTTCTGGATCAGGTCAGGCCTCCACTAGCGGACAACATGGCTCTGGATCAGGCCATTCCTCTAGCTGTGGCCAACATGGATCTAGCTCTAGTCAGTCATCTGGCCATGGTCAACATGAGTCAAGTCAGTCTTGGAGTCATACGCGACAGGAGTCCAGTTCAGGTCAGTCTTCCACCTGTGGACAACACAGTTCTGGAACGAGTCAATCTCCTAGCTGTGGTCAAGACAAGTCAAGTCAGTCTTCCTCTAATAGGAAACATGGCTCTAGTTCAGGTCATTCTTCCAGCTCTGGCCAACATGGTTCTGGATCTGGTCAGTCCTCTAGCTCTGGTCAGCCTGGGTCCAGCTCAGGCCACTCTTCTAGCTGTGGCCTACACAGATCCAGTTCTGGTCAAAATTCTGGCCATGGTCAACATGCGTCAAGTCAGTCTTCGAGTCATAGGCAACGTGAGTCTAGTTCAGGTCAGCCTTCTAGCTGTGGCCAACATGGCTCTGGATCAGGTCAGTCTTCTAGCTGTGGCCAACATGGCTCTGGATCAGGTCAGTCTTCTAGCTGTGGCCAACATGGATCGACTCAGTCTTCGAGCCATAGACAACATGGCTCTGGTAACATTCAGTCCCCTAGTCCTGTTCAACACGGGTCTGCATCAGGTCAATCTTCCAGCTGTGGCCAACACAGCTCTAGCTCCGGTCAGTCTTCTGCCCCTGGTAAAAATGAGTCAACTCAGTCTTCCAATTCTGGGGACCACGGATCAAGTTCAGGTCAGTCTTCTACCTGTGGAAAACATGGTTCTGCAGCAGGTCATTCTTCTAGCTCTGGCCAAGACAAGTCAAATCAGTCTTCAAGACATAGACGACATGGGTCTAGTTCAGGTCAATCTTCCAGCTGTGGCCAACACAGCTCTAGCTCTGGTCAGTCTTCTGCCCCTCGTAAAAATGAGTCAAGTCAGTCTTCCAATTCTGGGCAACACGGATCAAGTTCAGGTCAGGCTTCTAGCTGTGGGAAACATGGTTCTGCATCAGGTCAGACCTCCACTTATGGACAACATGGTTCTGCATCAGGCCATTCTTCTAGCTCTGGCCAAGACAGGTCAAGTCATACTTCCAGTAATAGGCGAAATGAGTCTAGTTCAGGTCAGTCTACCAGCTGTGGCCAACATGGTTCTGGATCAGGACAGGCCTCCACTAGTGGACAACATGGCTCTGGAACAGGCCATTCCTCTAGCTGTGGCCTACATGGATCTAGCTCTGGTCAGTCATCTGGCCATGGTCAACATGAGTCAAGTCAGTCTTCGAGTCATAGGACACAGGTGTCTAGTTCAGGTCAGTCTTCTACCTCTGGCCAACATGGTTCTGGATCGAGTCAATCTTCTAGCTCTGGTCAAGACAAGTCAAATCAGTCTTTAAGTAATAGGCAACATGGTTCTAATTCAGGACAGTCATCAAGTTGTGGACAACGTGGATCTAGCTCTGGTCAGTCTGGTCATGGTCAACATGGCTCAAGTCAGTCTTCCAGCCATCAACAACATGGCTCTGGCTCTGGCCCGTGTTCAAGCTGTGGCCACTATGGGTCTGGATCCGGTCAGTCTTCCAGCTCTGGACAACATGGATCTAGCTCAGGCCAGTCTACTTATGGTCAACATGGCTCTGGTCAGTCTTGTAGCCACAGCCAATATGGGTCTGGCTCATTTCAGTCTTCCAGCTGTGGCCAACAGGGATCAGGCTCAGCTCCATCCTCTACCTATGATCAACACTGGTCCAGTTCAAGCCATTCTTCTAGCCATAGCCAACCTAGTTCTGGCTCTGAAAAATATGGGGCTGATTCACGTCACTCCTCCACCTCTAGTCAACGTGGCTCCAGATCTCGTCAGAATTCTGGCTCTGACCAGTCTGGATCTGGCTCATGTCGTTCATCTTGCTCTGAACAAGGTGGTTATGGATCTGATCAATCTTCTAGTTATGACAAGCAAGAATGCCAAGGGAGAAGTAGGTCAAGTTCAAGTGGAACTCATGATGAGTACAGTAGACCCAAAAGGGGCTCAACCCCCAATCAATCCAGGAGAAGTAGCCAGGAGTGGTCAGAGTACAGTCAAAATGAAAGAAATGGCACTGATAGTGAGTCTGATGGATGTGAGAGAACCAATAGACCGTCAAGAACATGGAGTCAAGGAAGTCAAGGAAGCAGTCAGGATCAGTGGGAATCTGGCTGTAGCCAGTCAAAGAGTAATCAAGAAGGACAATCAAGAAGGGGTTCCACACAAGTAGGAAGCTCCTCAGGTTGTGGCTCTGGACAATTCACACTCTCCTCTGGACAGTCTACATCCAACACTACCACTACACTAATTCGCAAGGGAGATAATTTACAAGGTGGCTATAGTTATCAGAGATGGGCAGGTACCTATGGAGGGGGAAGTATCAGTTCAAGTTCCCATGGTGTCTGCAGTAGCACGCCACTCTATGAATATGTCCAAGAACAGAGGGGCTAGATTTAGAGATGAAAAGTAAACTCAAGTAACAATGTAAAAAATGTAACACAAGCAATGTAGACAAAGCAATTCATTAGGAAACTTCTGATAGTGCATATATTTGGTTTGTTCTTTTTCTTTTAAATATGTAACTATACTCTATCCTTGTTATTGGGGTCCTTCCAAAGAATGTAAGGGTTTGGGCTACTTTATTGGGAAAATTCTGTTTGGATAATGCGTGGGACATAATTTGGAAGAATAATGAAGAAGCCTTTAAAGAACGTGGGGTTCAGTTCAGTTCTTTTTGAGAGTTCACTGCTCGTTACCGATGTCAAACTAAGCTCACATCTTCAAAGGACAAAAAGTTATCAATTCATTACCACTTCTGGAGGCAAAAGAGAAGGAAAAACTGCATTTATAGAAATATGGACCAAATAATTTCAGGAGTGATGTCACATTTCAGTGGTGGTAGAACAAACAAGACCTAAAAGCACAGATACAGCAGTTGGTTTGCTTAGTAAAACCACCAAATGCCTACTCTTGGGTTTATCTTTAATCAGAAACCTAGCAAGAGGTATTAAAAGGTGACATGCAGCGCCGCTCCCTAGTCAGTGAGTGACAGCATTATTTCTTAAAGAGCAGGCATGGATCAGTTCAGGGTCCAAATGGGGGCTCTGATTTGGGTATGCAAAGGAAGAACTCAGCCCCTACTCCTAAGAATTCCTCCAAGATGAAAATCTTTGGAAGCCCAACAGCATGCAAACACAATGGCTCCAACCTACTTCTGTAGTTCAATGGCCTTTCTCCCAATGGGAAATACCCTTTGAACCCAAATGGAAGAGAAGAGTGTCTGACACTGCCTATAGCTCCATAACTTGACTAACATTTATGTTTCACATCTTTTGTTCAAAAATAATTGGACTGCATTAAAATTGGCAATAAATAACAGTGATGAAATACTAGTTTCTCTCATCTCTCTTCATTTCACTTCCACTCGCCAGTGGTCAGCCAAGAAACAAACTCAAATAAATCACTAGGTTCCAAGTTCTCATCCTTCACAAACAACCCAGAAAATATAAGTAATTTTTCAATCAATAAAACAACTCAACCTTAAAATCAGCTAAAGATTTAATAGATGGGAAACCAAACAGAAAGACAGACTAAGGAAAATAATCATGAGAACTGAAAGTTATCAGTCATTAGAGGATTACAAGTTAAACACAATTAAAACATAAGAAGATGTTATCATGTACCCATTAGAATGTCAATTTTAAATACTGGCAACACCATGACTGGTAGCAGATGGCAAAATGAAAAGATAGAGTTAATTTGAAAACAGTGTACATTTTCTTATCAAGCCATATATACTTGACTAAAACCCACATCTACTCCTAGCTTAAATGGAAACATTTGCCCACATGAAGATTTTTCACATAAATCTTAATAGTACCATTAATAAATATATCCCCAAACTAAAAACAACCATCAGTCCACCAACCAATGAATAAAAAAAAATTATACAATTAAATGCAATACAAGAAAAAAAAATGAGCTTCTGCTACACATTAAATGGATGAGCCTCAGAAACATTACACTGAACAAAAGAAGTCAACTGCAAGAGTACCTACTGCATGATGCTATTTGATGAATCTTTAATAAGACAAATACAAGATTAAAAGTGATAAAAGGTTGACTAGGGCTGGGTATAGAACTTATGAATTGCCTAGTAAAAGGAACACAAGGCAATAAGGTGACAGAACTATTCTAACAGAAACATGTTTTTATCAAAACACAAACAACTGTATATTGGAAATATATAAAACAGTTGCATTTGTTTCAGTTTCCATGCAGCTTTTGTGAAACTTGACACAAAATTCTGAAACTTTATATAGAAGGGCAGGCTCAAAATTGTGTAGAACAATGTTTAAGTTAAAGAGCAAAAGAGACAAGCCAGGACCCATCTGGCCACCAGTCAGAGCCCAGAGGGGATTCCAGCCACCAACAGGGCAGACTGTGGGTGCAGGGAAGTGCCCTTCTGACTCTCCATTTTAGAACAGAACAGGTATATTTGCATCCAGAACCCACCTAGACTGAGTTGAACTGGGAAAGGGTTGCCCCCACAGCCAGAGGTGAGCTGAAAAGGCCCCACAAGCCAGGCACTGTCTGGCCGCCAGTTGGAGCCCAGAGGGGGATCCAGAGATTTGGAGCCCAGTGGGCATTCTAGCCATGGCCAGGGCAGTGTATGGGACCGCAAGACCCACCACTGGAATCAAACAAATACAGAAGGAGGAGATTTTCTGTGACAGTGACCACTAACATAATTCATAGTACCACTGCCCTACGGGACCTCTGGCGTAACAGTTTTTGACTCGATTGGACAACTAGATTCCAACATCCCAGAAAGAGAACACCAAAAAGATGCCGGCCAATACCAGTGACACAGTGTCCCAATGCACAGGACAAATTAGAAAATAAGCAGCAGAGAGAAGAAAAACTACAAGCAACCAAGAAATTTCTTAAGGAAAAGACACACCACAAAAAGAAAATCACCCACCACAATGCAACAACAGTGACCTGGAAGAACTTCTGGGCCTTCCAAATAGAGAGTTTAAAAACTGCCAGGATTAAAAAACTGAAAGAAGTCATAAAGGAAAACAATGATAAGGGGAAAATAATCAACAATCAGAAGAATGAAATGGAGTCCCTAAAGAGGGAAGTGAAAGAAATGCAGGAGATCAAAGGATTAATGGAGGAGCTAAAGAACTCTGGGAAAAGCAGTGAAAGCAGAATAGATGAAATGGAAGAACAAATAAGTACTCTCAAAGACACAGAAATAAAAAGAACCAAAAAAGGAAAGGAAAGAGAACTATGAAGCAAAAACAATGAAGAAAGACTTCAGGAACTATCTGACTCCATGAGGAAAGGAAATATAAGAGTTATAGGAATCCCAGAAGGAGAGGAGAAAGGCACAGGAACAGAGAAAATATTCATGGAAATAACTGAAGAGAACTTCCTAAACATGAAGGAGTTGAAAATAGACTTATCAGAAGCAAGAATAACACCAAACTTCCATGATGAAAGGAAAAATACAGCAAGACACATAATAGTAAAACTCCCAAGAATCCAAGACAAGGAAAAAATAATGAAGCTGACAAGAGGGGAGAAACAGATAACATACAAAGGAAAACCAATCAGGCTGACATCAGACTTCTCTGAAGAAACACTATGGGCAAGGAGAGAGTAGAGGGACATAGTCAACAGACTCCTAGACAACAAATGCCAAGAATACTCTATCCCGCAAAGCTTTCCTTCCTCTATGAAGAAAGAATAAGGACCCTCCCAGACAAACAGAAACTCAGAATTTCATTACAACTAAACACCCACTCCAAAAAATACTACACAAGGAGTCCTAAAGCCAGACGCAACAGAAGGATGAATAAGAACGAAACAAGAGCCAATAAATAAATAAATAAATAAATAAATAAATAAATAAATAAAACCAGAAAAAAGACAGACAAAATGGCAAATACAGACACTAACATATCAATATTAACTCTCAATGTAAACGGACTAAACTCTTCAATAAAAAGACACAGAGTCGCAGGATAGATTAAGAAACAAAACCCAACCTTTTGCTGTCTCCAGGAAACATATTTAACTACAAAAGATAAAAATAGAAAGTAAAAGAAGGAAAACAATCCTACAAGCAAATGGACCAAAAATGAAGGCAGGGACAGCTATACTCATATCAGATAAAACAGATTTCAAACTTAAAAAGATAAAAAGAGACCCCAGTGATCATTACATTATGATCAAGGGGACAATACTTCAAGAAGAAATAACACTCATTAACATAAATTCACCAAACGAAGGAGCACCAAAATATATCAGACAACTATTGGCATCTCTGAAAACAGACATCAGAGAAAACACATACGTAGTGGGAGACTTCAACACACCACTATCAACAATGGATAGATCAACAAGACAAAAAATAAGTAAAGACACTAAAGCTCTAAATAAGGATCTAGAGTGCTTGGGCTTAACAGACATATATAGAACACTAAACCCAAAAAAAATCTGAGTATACATTTTTCTCAAGCGCACACGGATCATTCTCTAGGATCGATCATATACTGGGGCACAAGACAAACATCAACAGATACACCAAGATTGAAAACATACCAACCATCTTTTCTGACCATGAAAGCATCAAACTAGAAATAAACCATAAAAAGAAGGCAAGTTACTCTCCTACCTCGTGGAGATTGAAACCCACACTACTGGAAGTCCACTAGACTAATGAGGAGATAAAAGAAGAAATTAAAAAATTCTTTGAATTGAATGACAAGGAGGACACCAATTTCCTAAATGTATGGGATGCAGCAAAAGCAGTAATAAGAGGAAAATATGTAGCAATAGATGCTCACATCAAGAAACAAGAAAGAACTCAAAGAAACAACCTAATCTTGAAGCTCAAAGATCTAGAAAAAGAACAACAAAAAAACCCCAAAACCAGTAGAAGAAAAGAAATAATAAAAACCAAAGCAGAAATAAATGAAATCGAAACTAAAAAAACAATCCAAAAGATCAATGAAACCAAGAGCTGGTTCTTCGAAAAAATAAATAAAATAGATAAACCCCTAGCCAGGCTCACAAGGGCAAAAAGGGAGAAAGCACAAATAAATAGGATAATAAATGAAAGAGGAGAAATCACAAAAGACACAACAGAAATCAAAAGAATAATTAATAATTACTATGAACAGTTATATGGAAACAAGTTCAACAATCTAGAGGAGATGGACAAATTCCTACAACTCTACAATCACCCAAAGCTAGATAAAGAAGAAATAGAACACCTAAACAGACCAATTACAATTAGCGAAATTGAAATGGTAATCAAAAACCTCCCCAAAAACAAAAGCCCAGGACCTGATGGATTTACAAATGAATTCTACCAAACATTCAGAGACGAATTGGTGCCTATCCTTCACAAACTCTTCCAAAAAATTGAGAAGGAAGGTATAATACCTAACACGTTCTATGAAGCCAACATTACACTAATACCAAAACCGAACAAGGACAACACAAAAAAAGAAAACTATAGGCCAATCTCCCTAATGAACACTGATGCAAAAATCCTCAATAAAATTTTAGCTATCAGAATCCAACAGTGTATCCATAAGATAATTCACCACGACCAAGCAGGATTCATTCCAGGGACACAAGGATGGTTCAACATCCGAAAATCAATCAACGTTATCCAACACATCAACAAAAAGAAATATAAAAACCATATGATAATATCAATAGATGTCGAGAAAGCTTTCGACAAAGTGCAACACCCATTCATGATAAAAGCCCTTGAAATTCTTGGGATACAAGGAACATACCTCAACATCATAAAGGCCATATACGACAAGCCAACAGCCAGTATCATTCTCAATGGTGAAAAGCTGAAAGCATTTCCATTAAGATCTGGAACAAGACAAGGATGTCCACTCTCACCACTGCTTTTCAATATAATACTGGAAGTCCTAGCCAGAGCAATAAGACAAGAGAAAGACATACAAGGAATCCAAATAGGAAAAGAAGAAGTCAAACTATCACTATTTGCAGATGATATGATAATATACATAGAGAACCCCAAAAACTCCATAGAAAAACTAATTGAACTCATCAATCAGTTCAGCAAAGTGGCAGGACACAAAATCAACATGCAAAAGTCAGGAGCCTTCCTATACACTAACAATAAATCTGAAGAAGAAGAAATGAAAAAAACCATCCCCTTTATTATCGAAACAAAAAAAAAATCAAATACTTGGGAATAAATCTAACAAAAGAGGTAAAGGACCTATACAAAGAAAACTATAAAACACTGTTAAAAGAAATAGAAGAAGATACAAAGAAATGGAAAGACATCCCCTGCTCATGGATTGGGAGAATAAACATTATTAAAATGGCCATCCTACCAAAAGCAATATACAGATTCAATGCTATTCCAATCAAAATTTCAATGTTATTCTTCAAAGAAATAGAACAATTATTGATGAAATTCATATGGAATCACCAAAAACCCCGAATAGCCAAAGCTCTCCTGAAAAAAAAAGAAGGGAATGGAGGCATCACACTTCCAGATTTCAGGCTATACTACAAAGCCATAATCATCAAAACTGCATGGTATTGGAACAAGAACAGACACAGAGACCAATGGAATCGAATAGAAAATCCAGAAATAAACCCACAGATTTATGGTCAACTAATATTTGACAAAGGAGCAAAGAATATGCATTGGAGCAAAGAAAGTCTGTTCAATAAATGGTGCTGGGAAAACTGGGTCGCTACATGCAAAAGAATGAAGCTTGACTACTACCTCACACCATACACAAAAACCAACTCAAAATGGATTAAAGAACTAGACATAAAACCTGAAACCATAAAATACATAGAAGGAAATATAGGCGAAACACTACGTGATTTGCACATCAAAGACATCTTTACAGACACATCACCCAAAGCAGTGATAGTGAAGGCAAAGATAAACAGCTGGGACTACATCAAATTAAAGAGCTTCTGCACAGCAAAAGAGACAATAACAAAAACAAAGAGAAACCCCACCAACTGGGAGAACATTTTTGCACATAACACTAATGATAAAGGATTGATCACAAAAATCTGCAAAGAGCTGATGAGACTCAACAACAGCAAAAAAAATAATCCAGTCAAAAAATGGGCAGAAGAGCTAAAAAGAGACTTCTCTGAAGAGGAAATGCAAATGGCCAACAGGCATATGAAAAAATGTTCAACATCACTTGTAATCAGGGAAATGCAAATCAAAACTACCATGAGATACCATCTTACACCAGTGAGAATGGCACATATTAAAAAAACTAGCAACAACAAATGTTGTCGAGGGTGTGGAGAAAAAGGAACTCTTCTGCACTGTTGGTGGGAGTGCAAACTGGTTCAACCACTATGGAGAGCTGTGTGGAGATTTCTGGACCTACTAAACATAGAGCTTCCATATATTCCAGCAATTCCACTCCTAGGTATTTACCCAAAGGACACAGAAACATCAATTCCAAAGAACACCTGCACCCCTATGTTTATAGCAGCACTATTTACAATAGCTAAGCTTTGAAAACAGCCCAAATGCCCCAAAACAGATGACTGGATCAAGAAGATGCGGTACATATACACCATGGAATATTACTCAGCATTCAAAAAAGATAAACACATGCAATTTGCAGCAACATGGATGGCGCTAGAAGGGATCATGCTCAGCGAAAAAGAAAAAGGAAAATACCGGATGGTCTCACTCATAGCAGGAATCTAGAAAACTTAAATAAGGGACCAGGAAAATGAATAACTATAAGAAAGTGAAAATCAAAATCAACAAAAATCTATGAACCAGAGACACTTTTGGGGGGTGGGTGGAGGGAGGGGAGGGATTGGGGTCAAAATGGGGGGGTTGAAATTGTATGGGGAATATAAAAATAAAATTTATTATAAAAAAAAAATCAGTAGCCTTCCTATACACAAACAATAAATCTGAAGAAGAAGAAATCAAGAAAACCATCCCTTTTATTATTGAAACAAAAAATAAAAATCAGGGCCTCCCTGGTGGCACAGGCAGTTGAGCACTGCATTGTAAAGCTGTCCGCAGCGTCTGCAGCACAGGTTTCATCCTGGCCAGCCAGCAAGAATCCCACATGGCAAGGCAGACCTCTCCTATCTTGCCTGCTGCTCCCCTCAGCAGTGTGTTTCATCAGTCTGCCTGTTCTGTTCCCGGCTCAGTCTCTGGTAAATCCTCTCACCCACCTGCGCATCTGGCCCACACCCCAGCACTTGTATAAAGAAAAAATAAATCTTAAAAAAAAAAAATACTTGGGAATAAACCTAACACAGGAGGTAAAGGACCTATACAAAGAAACTATAAAACAATATTTAAAAAAATAGAAGAAGGGCTTCCCCGGTGGCACAGCAGTTGAGCGCTGGGTTGCAAAGCTGCCCGCAGCCTCTGCAGCGCCAGTTCGATTCCCAGCCACCACGTGAGAGTGCCACATGGCGCACAAACCACTCCAGACACCTGCTGCTCCCCTCAGCAGTGTATTTCATCAGCCTGCCTGTTCTCCCTGCTCTGGCTCTGGTGAATTCTCTCACCCTCACACGCTTCTGACTGTACCCAGTGCTTGTATATATAAATAAATAAATCTTTAAAAAAAAGAAAAAAAAAGAAATATAAGAAGACACACAGAGATAGAAAGACATCCCCTGCTCATGGATTGGAAGAATTAACATTATCAAAATGGCCATCCTACTAAAAGCAATCTACAGATTCAATGCTACTCCAATAAAAAGTTCAATGACATTCTTCAAAGAAATATAACAAATATTGATGAAATTCATATGGACCCACCAAAAATCTCGAATAGCCAAAGCTCTCCTGAAAAAAAAGAAGGGAATGGCAGGATCACACTCCCAGATTTTAAACTATACTACAAAGCCATAATAATTAAAACTGCATGGTATTGGAACAAGAACAAAGAAACTGAATAGAAAATCCAGAAATAAACCCACAGATATACGGTCAACAAATCTTTGACAAAGGAGCAAAGAATACGCAATGGAGCAAAGAAAATTTGTTCAATAAATGGTGCTGAGAAAACTGGGTTGCTACATGCAAAAGAATGAAGCTTGATTACTACCTCACACCCTGCACAAAAACCAACTCAAAATGGATTAAAGAACTAGACATAAGACCTGAAACCATAAAATATATAAGAAGGAAACATAGGCAAAACACTACACGACATACACCTCAGCGACATCTTTAAAGACACATCACCCAAAGCAGTGATAGCGAAGGCAAAGATAAACAGCTGGGACTACATGAAATTCAAGAGCTTCTGTACAGCAAAAGAGACAGTAACCAAAACAAAGAGACACCCCACCAACTGGGAGAAAATTTTTGCACACAACACTAATGATAAAGGACTGATCACAAAAATCTACAAAGAGCTGAAAAGACTCAACAAATCAAAGTAAATAATCCAGTAAAAAAAAAAAAAGGGTAGACAAGCTAAAAAGAAATCTCTCCAAAGAAGAAATGCAAATGGCCAACAGGCATATGAAAAATGTTCAGCATCACTTGTAATAGGGGAAATGCAAATCAAAACTATAATGAGATACCATCTTACACCAGTTCAGAATGGCACGTATTAAAAAAATGAGATACAACAAATGTTGGCAAGGATGTGGAGAAAAAGGCACTCTCCTGCACTGCTAGTGGGAGTGCAAAATGGTCCAACCACTGTGGAAAGCTGTGTGGAGATTCCTCAACCTGCAAAAGATTTCCATATGGTCCAGCAATTCCACTCCTAGGTATTTACCCAAAGGACACAGAATTACTAATTCAAAAGGGCACCTGTACCCTTATGTTTATAGCAGCACTATTTACAACAGCTAAGCTATGGAAACAACCCAAATGCCCAAAAATAGATGACTGGATCAAGATGATGTGGTACATATATACAATGGAATATTACTCAGCAATCAACAAAGGTAAACTCATGCAATTTGCAGCAACATGGATGGAGCTGGAAATGGTCATGCTCAGCGAAGTAAGTCAGAAAGAAAAAGAAAAATACTGGATGGTTTCACTGATAGCAGGAATTTATAAAACCTAAGTTAGGGACCAGGAAAAAGACTAATTATAATAAAGTAAAAATCAAAATCAAAAAGCAACTATAAACAAGAGACACACTACTGGGCAGGGGGCGGGGGAAGAGGGGAGGAGGGATTAGGGTCAAAATAAGGTGGGTGGGAATTGTATGGGGAATATAACCAAGATGAAAATGCATACATTGTGCAAAAATGAAAAATGATGTAAAAATATATAAAATAAAAAAAAAATGCTTACATTGTACAAAAATGAAAATGATGTAAAAATATATAAAATAATTTTAAATAAATAAACTGCAAATTTCATTGTAACCTAAAAAAAGAGTAAAAGGAATGTCATCTTATCAGATATCAAAATAATTTAAAGTTACATAATTGAAGACAATTTAGCACTGATATAGGGACAGTCATACACAAAATCCAGGTACATACTAAGGAATATCTGACGTAAGCTTTAACTGCTCCGCATGCACATTTGGGGAAGAAAAAATGTCCAACTAATATTGCCAAAATATTATTTTAGATATATCCATTTCATGCCACATACAAAATCAATTCCAAGAAAGTTCAAATTGACAGTGTAATCAGCCAACTTTTTATCTTTAAAGAAAATATAGGAGAATATCTTTATAACGTCAAAGTAAGAATGGATTTCTTAAAGAAGAAAGACAAAAACCATAAGGAAAATTTCATGAATGTTGCTAAAATTAAACTGTACATGTCAGCAAAGCAAGAGACATTCTCATAATGTTAAAAGCACAAGTCACAGAAAAGAATAAATTTCCGTAATGACATAAATATCAAGTGATCCACATCCAGAATGCACAAAGAACTTATAAATATCAAATGAGAAAGTATAGCAAAATTTATGAAAAGATAATTCACCAAAACAGACACTGCATCACCAAGTGACATTTTCAAATGACCATGAGGAAAACAGAAAATTCAAACATAATGAAATACCTTTTCAACCCACTGCATTAGAAAATACTAAATTCTACCAATCACAGTGTTGCTAGAAAATGGATCAATGAACCTGTAGTGGGTAACCACTTAGGAAGCTATTTCACAACCATGCTGGAATCAGCAAAGAATTCCAAGCCACTTAAAATGTTCACAGAAGAACAATTTAATAACTGTGACTTGGCCATATACTAGAATGCCACATAGCAATCAAAATTAATTAATTTAAGGGGAAGCACAATGTAACACTAGGGTATGTGCTGACCTTGAGCTAAAAGTATTCAAGGCCTAGAAGACTCAGGACAAATTTTTGTTTCCTCTCCCTTAACTGTCTGATAGAACTTTGGTAGGGAACTTGTATCAGGAGAGGGTTACCACACAGAAATATTTATGTACGCCAAGATTTGTCTGCACGGCAGAGCAAACATTTGTTTACCATACATATGTTTGTCTCATCTTCCTACAAATTATTGTCTTTAAAAAATAAATAGATAAATAACTAACAGTCCCATTTCCTTCTCCTTAATCTTGCAATGGTATAGAAGCCTCAACAGCCTGATTGCCTTTTGTCTTATCCTTCATGAATCTTTGTACCTACAAATTAAAGTTTTCCTTTTGTTAATCTATCTTATATTGATTTAATTATTAGACCAAATTTTCTACCAAAAGCAGAAGCAGATGAACACAAGCATGGCCATCATGAACTCGCTGCAATTTCAATTCAATTCAACATTTACTGAGGGGGCTTCCCTGGAAGGAAATTGTTTTCCTCCCCTACAACATATGTACCTCAATATGCACAGTCCCATTCTGAGTGAAAAAGTTTAAAACATGTATGTAATGGTGTGACACCATTACAATAGTCTTAAAATACACACAGTAATGCCATACATGGTTTGTAGTGAATATGTATTTGGTAAATAAAAAAAAAAAAAATCTATGGGAATGTGAAATACCAAATTCAGC
This sequence comes from Talpa europaea, assembly GCF_964194135.1. Lineage (NCBI taxonomy): Eukaryota > Metazoa > Chordata > Mammalia > Eulipotyphla > Talpidae > Talpa > Talpa europaea. The sequence goes on from NC_140076.1 coordinate 80,326,292, forward strand.
ATAGTGGTACCTGTGAAAAGAAGAAAGCAATCAAGAGGCCAAAAGTTTTCTTAAACAAGATAATGCTTCTAATATTTTTCCTTACACTTACTTGTAAAACTTAAATTATTGCATGAGAAATGGAATCTACAGAGATCATCAATATCCAATGACTCAAATGCTTAAGGGAGAAAGTGCTCTCATAAGCCTGGCCACTGGCAAATCTGGTCCAGCTTGTCCCAGCTGCTGAAAAAAGATTCAGCCCATCATTGCCTGATGATATTCACCATGTGATTCCCACGACCATCTCACTCAGACTTACAACTCACCAGGGGGCCTGCTGAAACATTTGGCTCCCTGTAATTTTACCAAAAGAAGAAAGCCCACATTAGCCAGATAAACAGCCACCTCAAGAGACTTCTCTACCCTCTCCAACCACTGACCATACTTGTGAGTGGGGTATCTTTATAACCACATTATCAATTTGGTAAGATCAAAAATGTTTCAGAAGAATTTTTATGATAAAATATCAAACTTTACATTAATTGGACTAATTCTCAAAAAGAGAGAGAGAAGGGGAAATAATGCAAAATACAAAATGCCTCCTGTTTCCGTGACACAAGACAGGAAATAAAATTCAAGAAAACATAGTGATGCTGGGAAAACTGGGTCGCTACATGCAAAAGAATGAAGCTTGACCACCACCTCACACCATACACAAAAATCAACTCAAAATGGATTAAAGAACTAGACATAAGACCTGAAACCATAAAATATATAGAAGGAAATATAGGCGAAACACTACGTGATTTGCACATCAAAGACATCTTTACAGACACATCACCCAAAGCAGTGATAGTGAAGGCAAAGATAAACAGCTGGGACTATATCAAATTAAAGAGCTTTTGCACAGCAAAAGAGACAATAACAAAAACAAAGAGAAACCCCACCAACTGGGAGAACATTTTTGCACCCAACACTAATGATAAAGGACTGATCATAAAAATCTGCAAAGAGCTGATGAGTCTCAACAACAACAAAGAAAATAATCCAGTCAAAAAATGGGCAGAAGAGCTTAAAAGAAACTTCTCTGAAGAGGAAATGCAAATGGCCAACAGGCATATGAAAAAATGTTCAACATCACTTGTCATCAGGGAAATGCAAATCAAAACTACCATGAGATACCATCTTACACCAGTGAGAATGGCACATATTAAAAAAACTAGCAACAACAAATGTTGGCGAGGGTGTGGAGAAAAAGGAACTCTTCTGCACTGTTGGTGGGAGTGCAAACTGGTCCAACCACTGTGGAAAGCTGTGTGGAGATTTCTGGACCTACTAAACATAGAGCTTCCATATGACCCAGCAATTCCACTCCTAGGTATTTACCCAAAGGACACAGAAACATCAATTCCAAAGAACACCTGCACCCCTATGTTTATAGCAGCACTGTTTACAATAGCTAAGCTTTGGAAACAACCCAAATGCCCAAAAATAGATGACTGGATCAAGAAGATGTGGTACATATATACCATGGAATATTACTCAGCATTCAAAAAAGATAAACACATGCAATTTGCTGCAACATGGATGGCGCTGGAAGGGATCATGCTCAGCGAAATAAGCCAAAAAGAAAAAGAAAAATACCGGATGGTCTCACTCATAGCAGGAATCTAGAAAACTTAAATAAGGGACCAGGAAAATGAATAACTATAAGAAAGTGAAAATCAAAATCAACAAAAAACTATGAACCAGAGACACTTTTGGGGGGGGGGGCGGGAGGGGAGGGATTGGGGTCAGAATGGGGGGCTGCAATTGTATGGGGAATATAACAATAAAATTTATAAAAAAAAAAAAAAAAGAAAACATAGTGATGATAATGGAGCCTATTTAAAAATAAAGCATGCAGATAATCAAAACTCTTTACTTAACACATGAATGTTCCTTTAATAAAGTGCTCAATAAATTCATATCTTCATAAAGAGCTCATAGCATTTTCAGACAAGGCAGATGTTAAACATTTCTTCCTTATATCAAGTAAAAATTTACCTGCTCTCCATAAGCACCACAAGGTCACTGATTCTAGTCCCTTACCCTATCACTTCACACACACCCACATTTACAAACTGATATGCACACTTTCCTCTCACAAGAACTAGGGGTCCTGATGTCCCACACTTTCCAGCCCTTCTCTGCCCTTTGAGCTTCTTCATCCTGGTGAATCTTCCTGACAAGCAAATATAAAAGAGAACCAGGGCTGCGAAGCCACAGCCCAGAGACCAAAGCTGAGCATCGCTGATGTCTGCATGATCCACAAACTATGAATGTGTTCTACATTTTTAAATTGTTGGGGGAAAATGTGACAATGGCAATTTTTAAATATATGGATCATATGTGGACAAATAAGTTTCATCGACACAGTCATGCTCTTTTGCTTACATATCACATAAGGATGTTTCCATGCTACAAAAGCAGAGCTGAGTAATTGCAACAAACAGTGCCTGGTCCATAATGTCTGTAATACTTACTTTCTGACCCTTTACAGAAAACATCTGCTGACCTCCTTGTTCAGGAGAACACTCAAGAGCATTTTTCACCTAGTCTTTACCATCAATCCTCTCTTCCCTCTGTGGCAACATCAGTCTCTGCACGAAATTACTCTTCACTCAGCAATTTCACCTCCTTGGCATCCCACAATCTCAGTCACACCTTGAAAGAGCTCATTCCTCTGATGAAGCATGACAACCTGGCCCAAGTCACGCATCCAGAGAAAACAGAGTCATAGAACGGATACTGACTCTACAGACATTCTTAGAAGAAAACATATAACCTAATCAGGGTTAATTTGGAATTGCATGATTTATCATTTGCTAATGGTGGCTACCACTCCTTCCAAAATCATGTCAATCACGTTGCACATACCTTCACATGTGCAATACCTTCACAGCGGACAGAAAACAGGTCAAGATCCTTAGGGATAAGCAGAAAATCGCTCACTGATGCTTTGATTCAGATTCTATCCAGGTGGGCTCACATCCTTTGTGGTAAAGCTGTCCAGAGAGATGAGAGACCCTAATCCTGGGAAAAGTAGAAGCAGATGAACACAAGCATGGCCATCATGAACTCACTCCAATTTCAATTCAATTCAACATTTACTGAGGGGGCTTCCCTGGTGGTGCAAGGGTTTGGGACGTAACCTATGAGGCTGTCCACAGCCACTGCAGCATCGATCCCTGGCCAGGGAGATACTCACATGGGGCAGCAGACCACTCCTGTCTTACCCGCTGCTCACCTCAGCAATGTATTTCAGTCAGTCTGCCTGTTATGCTCCCCACTCTGTCTCTGGTGAGTCCTCTCATTGTCCATGCCTCTGGCCTTAGCCCTGGGTCTTGCTTGCATAGATAGGTTAATCTTTAAAAAAAATGTAAATAAATAAACATTTACTGGGGACCCTTATATGCCAAGCAATGTACTGAACCTCCAAGTGACATGGCCACTAACAAAGCCTACTCCCTATACATAAGGAATTCACAGTCCTGAAGTGATATGGCATGCGGACAAATATACATGTGTGTGTGTGCGTGTATGCGTTATGAAAGTATATACACAAATTCTGAGCATTAGCTATTACTGGGTAGAAGGATTATAGATAATTTCTTTTCATTTACTTTATCTGTTTTCCCCAGACTTTACGTAAAACATTAATGACAGAAACACAATTTGAAAAGATTGTAACAGTGTCATTGGTATCAGACTAAACTTACTAAAAGGCACAGGAATTATAATCCTTTTTAGGAATGCAGAAAGATTTCTTACAGGTTGTCTAAGTTGTTTAAAAATGATTAAGAGTTTGCTAGGCAAATAATGAGGAAAGACACACCAAGAAAAATTATGAAGCAACTTGGTTTATTCAGGAAAGTTGAAGTAGTTAACTATTCCTAGAGCATAAAGAACAATAGGAAGAAAGCAGATAGAGTTTGACAGAACCCGGATAATAAGGAACCTTGGATAACTGGCAAAATACCTTCTCTTTCTTCCTAAGGTTCTATGGAGCTTGATACTGAAGCTACACTGACCACTATATCAGGCAGACACTTAGGTAAAGATACACCGGCTACATGCAGTCAGTTTCCATTCCTAGAATTATACATGGGAAACAGTTTAGCTTGAATCATGTAGATGAAAACATAGCTTAAAATGGGAATTTCACTAGATGACATTATAAACATCAGATTCCACCATTTTGTGACATTTGGCCCCAATGTCCCTGCACCACTCCATTCAACTTCAGTTAAAGTCCACATAATTAGTTATGAATGCATTATTCTACTTTGTTGAATATACAAAGAGGTCCTTCTATAGGAGCCAGAGAAGCTGGCAGGTGGGGCTGATACTAGCCCAGATTTAGGAATTGCTAATGCAATCTCATGATCATTGAAGGAAGGAAAATACCTAACAGGTGAAGATGGAGGTGGAGCTGGGCTTGTTTGGGAGTGAATTAGGACATGTGAAAGAGGGCAGCTCCACCCTAAGATGGACTATTATAACCGCTATAAAAAGGCCACATCCCCAACAGGCAGCACCCTGGAAGCTGCTTCAGTCTACATCCTGCTTGTCACTCAGGCCACTAGGTAAGTGAGCAGAACTTGAGGCTTCTGTATTTGAAGCAAAGAGGTACCATCCCTGCTGTACTCTTGTCTGTTTCTCTTCCCTTGCCTCTTCACCTCAGAGTCTTTAGGATATTTACTAATCTCCACCAATTTTTTTAAGTTTTTACATTATCAAGTTGTCTACCACAAAATGTCCAGTATTTGTATTTGTAGTTCTGTCTTCCTTTGCTCGAATACCACTTCCTGATTATGTTTAAGATGGCTGCACTTCATCCTTTCTTCAGTCTAGGTAATTCCCCATGTGTGGATATATCTATCTTCTTGATCCAGCCATGCCTATTGTACTGTTAGGCTGCTCGCATGTTGTAATGACTGCAAATATGCTGCTAAAACCATTGTGAAGATATGGGGGGGGGCTCTGCTGAAAGTTTCATATTCATGAATATATGCCCAATAGTGGAATTCTGTCCACTAGCATTGCATTTTAGATTTTAACCTAAATCCAGATAGCTTTCCATATTTTCACCAGTTCACATTCCAACAGTGTAAAAGTGTTCCCTCTCTCCACATCTGGTCCAGCACTATGTCAGGGGTCTGTCAAATATGTTTCATTCTCACAGATGTGAAGTGGTACCTCATTGCAATTTTAATCTGAATATTTCCTATTAGAAGTGATGATGAACCTTTCTTCATGTATCTTTTGACCTTTGGATATCCTCTTCAGTGAAAGTCCATTCATATCTGCTGTCCATGTCTTAATTAGGTTTATATATTTATTCTTGAATTGCAGTCTCTGATAGATCATGGGTAGTACTCAATTATCAGCTATATAATTGTATGATGAATTTACCCCATTCAGTAGGGTGTCTTTTAATTGTCTTGTACTTTGTTTCCCAGATCAGAATTTTTAAACTGATGATAGTCCCAACTGTTTGTTTTATTTTTAACTCCTTCAGGAGTTAACTCACCAAATATATCTTCATTGCTGAAATCATGGAACACATCACCAATGATGCATTCTTCCTGGGGCAGACCTTAGAGCTTTAACCTATTTGGAGTTTATTTTTGTGTGTGGAGTCAATGAGCAAACAAACTTCATACGTTTACGTGTGGCTTTCAATTACCCCATCATCATTTTTAAAGAGATTGTCATTTGGGGATCATTTTCAAAAAAATCCCTGGATTATGCCCACCAGACATGTTGGCTTCTTCAGTCTTGAGCTTTCTCTCTCTGTTGTGTAGTCAGAAGAGCCTGACAGTCAGTTCCTCCTTGGAGAATGAAAACAGACTGAGTCTGACAGAAGCTACCCCAAGCTCCCTATCACTGAGGCCTGCGGTTGTGTTCCCTAGTTTCATTCTCTGACCTAGAAGTCTTAAGGAGTGGCAGCCAGGCACCTCATAGATGGTGGCCATGTCCTTCCACAGCGGCACAGTTGGGACCCAGAGAGGAAGTAAGGAAGTAGATAAATCAGTAAACCCACAATTTCTAAAGCTCCAGAACAAAAAGTTCATAGAGTAACCCTGGTAGAAGCAAGAAGCCCAAAGGAGAAAGTCAGAGCTCCACATTCTGTTCCTAAATTCATCGCTTTCTTGCCACATGGCTTGTACAAGTCATTCAACAATGAATTGGCTCTTGATTACAACGAGTTATAATTAATCATGCTACTGATTCTAAGCAATTATTAAAAATAATCACACCAATTTATATATGTAAGAAAAAGAATAATAAAAGATGGATAGCTCTATCCCCTCATTTCTCCATAGGTCAATTAAATTTACAAAAAGATGCCTAAACTCCTACAAAGCATGGTCACTATCATCGACATCTTCTATGAATATGCCGGCCAAGATGGGGAGTGCGGCATGTTACAGGAGGAAGAAATGAAGGCACTTTTGGAAAATGAGTTTCATCAAATTATGAAGGTAATGACTCCATGTCAGGACTGAAGACAGCTGCAATTTTCTGCTCACCACTTCCTAACTTCTGGTCACATAACAAACTCCTAGACAATTCTCTGTACTTGTTACTCAGGAACAGGGTTTGGTAAAGGCATGAAATAAGGCAGGCATTCACTTGTAAGTTTTCTATAACCTGACAAGGGAAGAGATCCTTGTAATCACCAGCTGAGATCCACAGACTGATTAATAACCTTTCTATGTGAGGGATTCCTATAGAACTGAAACTGAGACGGTCCTCAGAGAAACTGCAAGTGAAATGCATCTTGTTCTCTTTGTCTTTCTTCAACACAGAAAATCCTGGCCACTAAACAATTCGAGATTCTGGTACTGAAAGATGCTAAGAAGGGAATTAGCATATAACTTCTAAATCATAAAATAATCAGACTACCATCACAAAGATGTCAGCTCATAAAATGATAATTTGGGAACCTAGGTCTAGCTTTCAAACTTCAATTTTACAAACACAGCAGCCTGGTGATTATTTTTCTAGATTCCTATGGGTTTCTTAAGGTCGATGTATCAGATACAAAAATCATGATTTTCCCCCATGAACTCTTTGCTCCTGCTTGCCCAAGGCAGAAATCTGGTGCCTTTCTAATTCTTCTCTCAAAGCACCTCCTACTTCCATCTACTCATCAATAATCTCAAATGGGCCAATTTCACTCCATCACTATTGCTAGTCCTCTAGTTCAGGCCAACCCTTCTTCCATGTCAGCACTGGATACAAATATAATCATGTCAAAATTAAACACAAAATCTTTCAACAGCTTCCAGCTCTTCCAAGAAAAAGTTCAAAGTTCCTTTACAACACTTAAAAGACATATTTGCTCCCTATTCTTCTCTGCTGAGAATGAATTCAGCAAATATGAATAGCTTTCCGTTCCTGTATGCATCTTCTCTCCCCTCCAACTCATTGTTCACTTTCTCTCCTGAAAAACAGTCTTTTGCACTCCTTTCCTTCACCCTTTCATTTGGGCAATTAAAACCCAACTTCAAGACAGATCACTTCCTCTATAACCCTCTTAAATGCCAGTGATAATCCCCTGGTGTGCTCTCATAGAACCATTAAAATAGCAAGTTAGGGGCCTCCACAGTGGTGCAGCAGTTGAGCGCTGGGTTGCAAAGCGGCCCCCAGCCTCTGCAGCGCTGGGTCAATCCCCAGCCACCAGGTGAGGGTCCCACATAGCGCGCAAACATCTGTTGCTGCTGCTCCCGTCAGCAGTGTACTATGTCAGTCTGCCTGCTCTGCTCTCTGCTCTAACTCTGGTGAATTCTCTTACCCTCCCGCGCTTCTGACTATACCCAGTGCTTGTATACATAAATAATCTTTTGAAAATAAAAGTTAGTTACTAATACCATCTTCCAGTTACAACTTCTAGGCTTTTCTCATGGAATCATTCTTTGAATGCAATCTTTCTCTCATTCTAGAAAAAATAGGTAAATCCAGCCTAAAGGCCTATGTGGTAGAGCTCTACCTAACTAGGCAACTACTTCCATTGGTACAGCATTCTTTCAACTGGTTAGCTAGAGGAAGTCCATACTGACAGAACTGCCCTTTGTATCTTGTTCCCAACCAGAATCCAGATGATCCAGACACTGTAGACATCATCATGCAAAGCCTGGATCGAGACCGTAACAACAAAGTGGACTTTACTGAGTATCTTCTGATGATATTCAAGCTGGCACAGGCTTGTAATAATATCATCAGCAAAGACTGCTGCCAAGCTCCAGGGTCAAAACAGAGACACCACAGTCACTGGCAGCAACAGGAACAGAGTGAAACAGAAGATGAGGACAAAACACAAAGAAGGTCTTCCACTCATTCAAGTTGTAATACAGGAGAGAGTGATTCCTATTCCAGGGGCTGCAGAGGGATCACTAAACACAGGCCTGGATCCAGCTGTGGAAGAAAGGAGCAGCAAAGAGACCGGTCTAGTTCTGGGAACAGGCAAAGCTCTGGGGAAAGGAGAGAGTCAAGCTCAGGACACCTCAAGGATAGTAGGAAAAACAAACATGGCTCTCATCAGCAAGGGTCTAGGAGTGAAGGAGTTGGTTATAATCATTCAAGCAACTGCAGAAAAAGATCAAACTCAGCAAATCAGTCAGAGAGTAGTGGAGAAGAAAGGAATGCATACCCTTCAGAGGATCAGTCTTATAGTTCCGACCAATACTGTTCTGACTCAAATGAATCCTCACGGGATAGACAACATAAGAAGAAATCAGGACAATCCCCTTGTAGGCAGCATCATGGATTTACCTCAGAGAGTTGTGGAGGACAAGACCACTGGTCAAGTTCAAATGAAACTACCAGTTGTGGTCAGGGGTCTGGCTCAGGTCAGTCCTCTCAGAGACGGCCAAAGTCAAATGCAGGATCACAATCAGGGAAAAGTGAAGAACAAGGATACTGTTCGAGTTCTAGTGAGAGCTGTGGAAAACATAGGCGTGAATCCAGTTCAAATATGCATTCAGGGAATGGGGGGAAACAACAAGGATCTGGCTCCTCCAAGTCCTCAAGTTGTGAACAATATGGGTCTCGTTCAGGTCAGTCAGCACACTACGGATGTTCAAACTCCGGTCATTCTTCCGGTCAGAAGCAACACACATCCACTTCAAGTGCACAATCAGGACTTAACAGACGGCAAAAAGATGGTTGGGAATCAAGACGGTGTTCAAGCTCTGAAGAATATGGGTCTGAATCAGGCCAGTCCATAAGCAGTGGCAAAAATCAATCAAGTGTCTACAAGCCCTCTACTCAGAAAAAATACAGCACAAGTACCACTCATGGTGACCAAGAGACTGGATCTAGAACATCTTCTAGCTGTGGCCAATGTGGTTCTGGCTCCAGTCATTCTATGCAGAAACACCATGAATCCAACTCAGGTGGCCAATCAAGTAGCTGCGGAAGACAACATGGTTCGGGAGTAGGACAATCCTCCAATTATGGAAAACACGGATCTGGCTCTAATCAATCTTCATCTCATAAAAAGCATGAGTCTAGTACAGGATCCAGTTTAGGTGACTCATCCAGCTGTGGAAAACGTGCATCTAGGTCTGGTCAGTCTTCTGGCAATGGACAACATGGGTCCACTCAAGGACAACAAGGGTCTAGCTCAGGTCAGACATTGACCAGTGGCCAAAATGGAACTGCATTAGGCCAGGCCTCTAGTTCCACACCTGGACAGTCATCGAGCTCTGAACAACATGGACATAATACTGGTCAGTCTTCTGGATGTGCACGACAAGGGTCCAGACAGTCTATTAGCCATAGACAACAAGGCTCTGAATCACGTCAGACCTCCACTTGTGGACATGGTTCTGGATCAGGTCACTCTTCCAGCTGTGGCCAACATGGATCTAGCTCCAGTCAGTCTTCTCACTATGGACAACAAGGGCCCACTCAATCATCTAGTCAGAGAAAACACGGCTCTCGTTCACCTCAGTCGTCTGGCTCTGGACAACATGGATCTGGCTCAGGACACTGTTCCAACTGTGGCCAACAGGGATCCAGCTCTGGTCAGTCTTCTGGCTATGGACAACAGGAGTCAAGTCAGTCTTCGAGTCACAGGAGACGTGGGTCGAGTTCCAGTGAGACTTCTAGCTGTGGCCAGCATGGCTCTCGATCAGGTCAGTCCTCCACTTATGGACAACATGGCTCTGGATCAGGCAATTCATCAAGTTGTGGCCAACAGGGATCGAGCTCTAGTCAGTCTGCTGGCTATGGACAACAAGGGTCCACTCCATCTTCCAGTCACAGACAACAAAGCTCGGATTCAGGTCAGTCCTCCAGTTCTGGTCAATGTGGGTCCAGCTCAGGTCAGTGTTCTAGAGGCAAGCAAGAAAGTTCGGGATCAGGTCAGTCTTCTAGCTGTGGCCAACATGGATCTGTATCTCGTGAGTCTGTTAGCTATGGACAACATGGATCGACTCAGTCTTCGAGCCATAGACAACATAGCTCTGGTAACATTCAGTCCCCTAGTCCTGTTCAACATGGGTCTGCATCAGGTCAATCTTCCAGCTGTGGCCAACACAGCTCTAGCTCTGGTCAGTCTTCTGCCCCTGGTAAAAATGAGTCAAGTCAGTCTTCCAATTCTGGGGACCACGGATCAAGTTCAGGTCAGTCTTCTACCTGTGGAAAACATGGTTCTGCATCAAGCCATTCTTCTAGCTCTGGCCAAGACAAGTCAAGTCAGTCTTCAAGACATAGACGACGTGGGTCTAGTTCAGGTCAGTCTACAAGCTGTGGCCAACATGGTTCTGGATCAGTACAGGCCTCCACTAATGGACAAAATGGCTCTGGATCAGGCCATTCCTCTAGCTGTGGCCAACATGGATCTAGCTCTGGCCATGGTCAACATGAGTCAAGTCAGTCTTCAAGTCATACGCGACAGGAGTCTAGTTCAGGTCAGTCTTCCACCTGTGGCCAACACAGTTCTGGAAGGAGTCTATCTTCTAGCTGTGGTCAAGACAAGTCAAGTCATACTTCCAGTAATAGGCAACATGGGGCTAGTTCAGGTCATTCTTCCAGCTCTGGCCAACATGGTTCTGGATCTGGTCAGTCCTCTAGCTCTGGTCAGCCTAGGTCCAGCTCAGGTCACTCTTCTCGCTGTGGCCAACACAGATCCAGTTCTGGTCAAAATTCTGGCCATGGTCAACATGAGTCAAGTCAGTCTTCGAGTCATAGGCAACATGGTTCTAGTTCAGGTCAGTCTACTACCTGTAGCCAGCATGGTTCTGGATCGAGTCAGTCTTCTAGCTGTGGTCAAGACAAGCCAAGTCAGTCTTCCTCTAATAGGAAACATGGGTCTAGTTCAGGTCATTCTTCCAGCTTTGGCCAACATGGTTCTGCATCTGGTCAGTCCTCCAGCTCTGGTCAGCCTGGGTCCAGCTCAGGCCACTCTTCTAGCTGTGGCCAACACAGATCCAGTTCTGGTCAAAATTCTGGCCATGGTCAACATGCATCAAGTCAGTCTTCGAGTCATAGGCAACGTGAGTCTAGTTCAGGTCAGTCTTCTAGCTGTGACCAACATGGCTCTGGATCAGGTCAGTCTTCTAGCTGTGGCCAACATGGATCTGTATCTCATGAGTCTGCTAGCTATGGACAACATGGATCGACTCAGTCTTCGAGCCACAGACAACATGGCTCTGGTAATATTCAGTCCCCTAGTCCTGTTCATCATGGGTCTGCATCAGGTCAATCTTCCAGCTGTGGCCAACACAGCTCTAGCTCCGGTCAGTCTTCCGCCCCTGGTAAAAATGAGTCAAGTCAGTCTTCCCATTCTGGGGACCACGGATCAAGTTCAGGTCAGTCTTCTACCTGTGGAAAACATGGTGCTGCAGCAGGTCAATCTTCTAGCTCTGGCCAAGACAAGTCAAATCAGTCTTCAAGACATAGACGACATGGGTCTAGTTCAGGTCAATCTTCCAGCTGTGGCCAACACAGCTCTAGCTCTGGTCAGTCTTCTGCCCCTCGTAAAAATGAGTCAAGTCAGTCTTCCAATTCTGGGCAACACGGATCAAGTTCAGGTCAGTCTTCTAGCTGTGGGAAACATGGTTCTACATCAGGTCAGACCTCCACTTATGGACAACATGGTTCTGCATCAGGCCATTCTTCTAGCTCTGGTCAAGACAAGTCAAGTCAGTCTTCAAGACACAGGGGTCGTGGGTCTAGTTTAGGTCAGTCTACCAGCTGTGACCAACATGGTTCTGGATCAGGTCAGGCCTCCACTAGCGGACAACATGGCTCTGGATCAGGCCATTCCTCTAGCTGTGGCCAACATGGATCTAGCTCTAGTCAGTCATCTGGCCATGGTCAACATGAGTCAAGTCAGTCTTCGAGTCATACGCGACAGGAGTCTAGTTCAGGTCAGTCTTCTACCTGTGGCCAACAAAGTTCTGGAACGAGTCAATCTTCTAGCTGTGGTCAAGACAAGTCAAGTCAGTCTTCCTCTGATAGGAAACATGGGGCTAGTTCAGGTCATTCTTCCAGCTCTGGCCAACATGGTTCTGCATCTGGTCAGTCCTCCAGCTCTGGTCAGCCTGGGTCCAGCTCAGGCCACTCTTCTAGCTGTGGCCAACACAGATCCAGTTCTGGTCAAAATTCTGGCCATGGTCAACATGTATCAAGTCAGTCTTCGAGTCATAGGCAACGTGAGTCTAGTTCAGGTCAGTCTTCTAGCTGTGACCAACATGGCTCTGGATCAGGTCAGTCTTCTAGCTGTGGCCAACATGGATCTGTATCTCATGAGTCTGCTAGCTATGGACAACATGGATCGACTCAGTCTTCGAGCCACAGACAACATGGCTCTGGTAATATTCAGTCCCCTAGTCCTGTTCATCATGGGTCTGCATCAGGTCAATCTTCCAGCTGTGGCCAACACAGCTCTAGCTCCGGTCAGTCTTCCGCCCCTGGTAAAAATGAGTCAAGTCAGTCTTCCCATTCTGGGGACCACGGATCAAGTTCAGGTCAGTCTTCTACCTGTGGAAAACATGGTGCTGCAGCAGGTCAATCTTCTAGCTCTGGCCAAGACAAGTCAAATCAGTCTTCAAGACATAGACGACATGGGTCTAGTTCAGGTCAATCTTCCAGCTGTGGCCAACACAGCTCTAGCTCTGGTCAGTCTTCTGCCCCTCGTAAAAATGAGTCAAGTCAGTCTTCCAATTCTGGGCAACACGGATCAAGTTCAGGTCAGTCTTCTAGCTGTGGGAAACATGGTTCTACATCAGGTCAGACCTCCACTTATGGACAACATGGTTCTGCATCAGGCCATTCTTCTAGCTCTGGTCAAGACAAGTCAAGTCAGTCTTCAAGACACAGGGGTCGTGAGTCTAGTTTAGGTCAGTCTACCAGCTGTGACCAACATGGTTCTGGATCAGGTCAGGCCTCCACTAGTGGACAACATGGCTCTGGATCAGGCCATTCCTCTAGCTGTGGCCAACATGGATCTAGCTCTAGTCAGTCATCTGGCCATGGTCAACATGAGTCAAGTCAGTCTTCGAGTCATACGCGACAGGAGTCTAGTTCAGGTCAGTCTTCTACCTGTGGCCAACAAAGTTCTGGAACGAGTCAATCTTCTAGCTGTGGTCAAGACAAGTCAAGTCAGTCTTCCTCTGATAGGAAACATGGGGCTAGTTCAGGTCATTCTTCCAGCTCTGGCCAACATGGTTCTGGATCTGGTCAGTCCTCTAGCTCTGGTCAGCCTAGGTCCAGCTCAGGCCACTCTTCTAGCTGTGGCCAACAAAGATCCAGTTCTGGTCAAAATTCTGGCCATGGTCAACATGCATCAAGTCAGTCTTCGAGTCATAGGCAACGTGAGTCTAGTTCAGGTCAGTCTTCTAGCTGTGACCAACATGGCTCTGGATCAGGTCAGTCTTCTAGCTGTGGCCAACATGGATCTGTATCTCATGAGTCTGCTAGCTATGGACAACATGGATCGACTCAGTCTTCGAGCCACAGACAACATGGCTCTGGTAATATTCAGTCCCCTAGTCCTGTTCATCATGGGTCTGCATCAGGTCAATCTTCCAGCTGTGGCCAACACAGCTCTAGCTCCGGTCAGTCTTCCGCCCCTGGTAAAAATGAGTCAAGTCAGTCTTCCCATTCTGGGGACCACGGATCAAGTTCAGGTCAGTCTTCTACCTGTGGAAAACATGGTGCTGCAGCAGGTCAATCTTCTAGCTCTGGCCAAGACAAGTCAAATCAGTCTTCAAGACATAGACGACATGGGTCTAGTTCAGGTCAATCTTCCAGCTGTGGCCAACACAGCTCTAGCTCTGGTCAGTCTTCTGCCCCTCGTAAAAATGAGTCAAGTCAGTCTTCCAATTCTGGGCAACACGGATCAAGTTCAGGTCAGTCTTCTAGCTGTGGGAAACATGGTTCTACATCAGGTCAGACCTCCACTTATGGACAACATGGTTCTGCATCAGGCCATTCTTCTAGCTCTGGTCAAGACAAGTCAAGTCAGTCTTCAAGACACAGGGGTCGTGGGTCTAGTTTAGGTCAGTCTACCAGCTGTGACCAACATGGTTCTGGATCAGGTCAGGCCTCCACTAGCGGACAACATGGCTCTGGATCAGGCCATTCCTCTAGCTGTGGCCAACATGGATCTAGCTCTAGTCAGTCATCTGGCCATGGTCAACATGAGTCAAGTCAGTCTTCGAGTCATACGCGACAGGAGTCTAGTTCAGGTCAGTCTTCTACCTGTGGCCAACAAAGTTCTGGAACGAGTCAATCTTCTAGCTGTGGTCAAGACAAGTCAAGTCAGTCTTCCTCTGATAGGAAACATGGGGCTAGTTCAGGTCATTCTTCCAGCTCTGACCAACATGGTTCTGGATCTGGTCAGTCCTCTAGCTCTGGTCAGCCTAGGTCCAGCTCAGGCCACTCTTCTAGCTGTGGCCAACACAGATCCAGATCTGGTCAAAATTCTGGCCATGGTCAACATGCGTCTAGTCAGTCTTCGAGTCATAGGCAACGTGAGTCTAGTTCAGATCAGTCTTCTAGCTGTGCCCATCATGGGTCTAGCTCAGGTCAGTCTTCTAGCTACGGACAACATGTGTCCACTCAGTCTTCGAACCATAGACCTCATGGCTCTATCTCAGGTCAGTACTCCAGCTCTGGCAACAATGGGACTGGATTAGGCTCATCCTCTACTTCTACTTCAGGACAGTCATCAAGCTGTGGCCAGCATGGATCGAGCTCTAGTCAGTCTGCTGGCTATGGACAACAAGGGTCCACGCGATTGTCTAGCCACACACAACAAAGCTCTGGTTCAGGTCAGTCCTCCAGTTCTGGTCAATGTGGGTCAGGCTCAGGTCAGTGTTCTAGTGGTGAGCAAGAAAGTTCTGGTTCTGGTCAGTCTTCTAGCTGTGGCCAACATGTATCTAGCACTGGTCAGACTTCTAGCCATGGAAAACAGACGTCCACTCAATCTTCTAGACAGAGAAAACAAAGCTGTGGTTCAGGTCAATCCTCTAGCTCTGGTCAACGTGGGGCCAGCTCAGGTCACTCATCTAGCTGTGGCCAACATCGATCCAGCTCTGGTCAGTCTTCTGGCTATGGTTTACATGAGTCAAGTCAGTCTTCGAGTCATAGGCAATATGGGTCTAGTGCAGGTCAGTCTACTAGCTGTGTTAAACATGGATCTGGATCAGGTCAGTCCTCTAGTGGTGGCCATCATGGATCTAGCTCTGGTCAGTCTTCTGGCTATGGCCAACATGGTTCTGGAACTGATCAGTCTTTTAGTAGTGGCCAACATGGCTCTACCTCTGCTCAGTCATCTGCTTGTGGACAAGCTGGGTCCACTCAGTCTTCTAGTCATAGACGACAAGGCACTGGTTCAGGTCAATCCTTAAGCTCTGGCAAACTTGGTTCTGGGTCTAGACGGTCCTCTAGTTATGGGCAACATGGTTCTACTTCAGGACAGTCATCAAGCTGTGGACAAAGTGGATCTAGCTCTGGTCATTCTGGTCATGGTCAACATGGCTCAAGTCAGTCTTCCAGCCATCAACAACATGGCTCTGGCTCTGGTCGGTGTTCAAGTTGTGGCGACTGTGGGTCTGGATCAGGTCAGTCCTCCAGCACTGGACAACATGGATCTAGCTCAGGTCAGTCTACTTATGGTCAACATGGCTCTGGTCAGTCTTGTAGCCACAGCCAATATGGGTCTGGCTCATTTCAGTCTTCCAGCTGTGGCCAACAGGGATCAGGCTCAGCTCCATCCTCTACCTATGATCAACACTGGTCCAGTTCAAGCCATTCTTCTAGCCATAGCCAACCTAGTTCTGGCTCTGAAAAATATGGGGCTGATTCACATCACTCCTCCACCTCTAGTCAACGTGGCTCCAGATCTCGTCAGAATTCTGGCTCTGACCAGTCTGGATCTGGCTCATGTCATTCATCTTGCTCTGAACAAGGTGGTTATGGATCTGATCAATCTTCTAGTTATGACAAGCAAGAATGCCAAGGGAGAAGTAGGTCAAGTTCAAGTGGAACTCATGATAAATACAGTAGACCCAGAAGGGGCTCAACCCCCAATCAATCAAGGAGAAGTAGCCAGGAGTGGTCAGGGTACAGTCAAAATGAAAGAAGTGGCACCGATAGCCTTTCAGGTAGTGAGTCTGATGGATGTGAGAGTACCAATAGACCGTCTAGAACATGGAGTCAAGGAAGTCAAGGAAGCAGTCAGGGCCAGTGGGAATCTGGCTGTAGCCAGCCACAGAGTATTCAAGGACAATCAAGAAGGGGTTCCACACAAGTAGGAAGCTCCTCAGGTTGTGGCTCTGGACAATTCACACCCTCCTCTGCACAGTCTACATCCAGATCTACCACTACACTAATTCGCAAGGAAGATAATTTACAAGATGGCTACAGTTATCAAAGTGGAGGAGGTAACTATAGAGGGGGAAGTATCAGTACAAGTTCCCAAGGCTTTTCTAGTAGCACACCACTCTATGAATATGTCCAAGAACAGAGGGGCTACATTTAGAGATGAAGAGTAAACTCAAGTAGCAATGTAAACAATGTACTCAAGAAATGTACCACAAATAGTGTAGACAAAGCAATTCATTAGGAAACTTCTTTTCTAAAAGTACATATATCTGATCTGTTCTATCTTCTTTAAACTTGGATCTGTACTCTATCCTTATTATCACAGTGTTTCCAAAGAATTTAAGAAATACTGTTTGGATAATGTGTGGGACTAAATTTGGAAGTATATGAAAAAGGCTTTAAGGAACTTGGGGTTCAGTTAAGTTCTTTTTGAGAGTTCACTGCTCATTACCGATGCCAAACCTAAGCTTACATCTTTAAAGGACAAAAAAATTATCATTTCATTACCATTTATGGACCAAATAATTTCTGGGTCCAGCTGAATGTTGTTGTTAGGACAAAGATGATCATTTCATTTCAATGTTGTTAGGACAAAGATGATCCTAAAAGCAAAATATAGCAGTTGGTTTGCTTAACAAAACCACCAAGTCCCTACTCTTGGGTGTATTTTTGATCAGTAACCTAGCAAAAGGTATTAAAAAGTGACATGCAGTGCTGCTCACTAGCCAGTGAGTGACAGCATTATTTCTTTAAGAGCAGACATGGATCAGTTCAGGGTCCAAATTGGGGCTCTGATTTGGGTATGCAAAGGAAGAACTCAGCCCCCACTTCTAAGAATTTCCTCCAAGATGAAAAACTTTGGAAGCGCAACAGCATGCAAACACAATGGCTCCAACCTACTTCTGTATTTCATTGGCCTTTCCACCAACAAGAAATACCCTTTGTGCCCAAATGGAAGAGAAGCATGTCTGTCACTGCCTATAGTTCCTTAGCTTGACTGTAACATATTTGTTTCACATCTTTGGTTCAAAAATCACTGGACTGTATTAAAGTTGGCAATAAATAATGGTGATAAAATACTAGTTTCTCTCATTTCTCTTCATTTCACTTCCACACACCAGTGGTCAGACTAGAAACCATCTCAAACACATCACTAGGATCCAATTTCCCGTTCTTCACAAGCAACTCGGAAAATATAAGTAATTTTTCAATCAATAAAACAACTCAACCTTAAAAGCAGCTAACGATTTAATAGATGGGAGACCAAAATGAAAGCTAGACTAAGGAAAATAATCACAGAAAAGGCCTCAAAGTTATCAGTCATTAGAGGATTACAAGTTAAACATAATTAAAACATAGTAAGATGTACCCATTAGAATGTCAAAATTTTAAATGCTGGCAATACCATGACTGGTGTCAGTTGGCAAAATTAGAAGGTAGAGTTACTTTGAGATAGTGTACATTTTCTTATCAAGCCATATATACTTGACAAAAACCCAACATATACTCTTAGCTTAAATGGAAACATTTGCCCACGAGAAGATTTTTCACATAAATCTTCATAGCAGCTTTAATAAATACATCCCAAACTAAAAACATCCAACACTCCACCAAGCAATGAATAAAGGGAAAAAAAACATACAATGGAATACAACTTAGCAAAGAAAAAAAAATGAGCTTCTGCTACACATGAAATGGATGAGTCTCAGAAACATTACCTTGAACAAAAGAAGTCAAATGCAAGAGTGCCTACTGTATGATGCTATTTTATGAATCTTTAGTAAGACAAATATAAGATTAAAAGTGATAAAAGGTTGTCTTGGCCTGGGTACAGAACTTATAAATTGCCTAGTAAAAGGAACACAAGGCTATAAGGTGAGAGAATTATTCTACATGGAAACATGTTTTTATCAAAACATATACCATTGTGTATTTGAAATGTATAAAAAGTTGCATTTGTTTACAGTTTCCATGCAGCTTTTGTGAAACTTGACACAAAATTCTGAAACTTTTAATAGAAGGGTAAAGACTCAAAATTGTTAGAACAATGCTTAAGTTAAAGAAGTAAAAGGAATGTCATCTTATCAGATATCAAAATAATTTAAAGTTACATAATTGAAGACAATTTAGCACTGATGTAAGGACAGTCATACACAAAATCCAGGTACATACTAAGGAATATCTGATATAAGCTTTAATGGCTCTGCATATGCATTTGGGGAAGAAAAAATGTCCAACTAATATTACCAAAATATTATTTTAGATATATCCATTTCATGCCACATACAAAATCAATTCCAAGAAAGTTCAAATTGACAGTGTAATCAGCCAACTTTTTATTTTTTTATTTTTTTATACACAATCCATTGCTTTTATTTTTTTGAAAATAATACATACAATTGCAAATGCCCCATTCTGACCCCAATCCCTCCCCTCCCAGCCCCCCCCCCCCCAAAAAGTGTCTCTGGTTCATCGTTTTTTGTTGATTTTGATTTTCACTTTCTTATAGTTATTCATTTTCCTGGTCCCTTATTTAAGTTTTCTAGATTCCTGCTATGAGTGAGACCATCCAGTATTTTTCTTTTTCTTTTTGGCTTATTTCGCTGAGCATGATCCCTTCCAGCGCCATCCATGTTGCTGCAAATTGCATGTGTTTATCTTTTTTGAATGCTGAGTAATATTCCATGGTGTATATGTACCACATCTTCTTGATCCAGTCATCTATTTTGGGGCATTTGGGCTGTTTTCAAAGCTTAGCTATTGTAAATAGTGCTGCTATAAACATAGGGGTGCAGGTGCTCTTTGGAATTGATGTTTCTGTGTCCTTTGGGTAAATACCTAGGAGTGGAATTGCTGGATCATATGGAAGCTCTATGTTTAGTAGGTCCAGAAATCTCCACACAGCTCTCCATAGTGGTTGGACCAGTTTGCACTCCCACCAACAGTGCAGAAGAGTTCCT
Source organism: Talpa europaea (assembly GCF_964194135.1). Taxonomy (NCBI): domain Eukaryota; kingdom Metazoa; phylum Chordata; class Mammalia; order Eulipotyphla; family Talpidae; genus Talpa; species Talpa europaea. The sequence goes on from NC_140076.1 coordinate 80,346,124, forward strand.
TTTTCTCCACAACCTCGCCAACATTTGCTGTTGCTAGTTTTTTTAATATGTGCCATTCTCACTGGTGTAAGATGGTATCTCATGGTAGTTTTGATTTGCATTTCCCTAAATACAAGTGATGTTGAACATTTTTTCATATGCCTGTTGGCCATTTGCATTTCCTCTTCAGAGAAGTTTCTTTTTAGCTCTTCTACCCATTTTTTGACTGGATTATTTTCTTTGTTGTTGCTGAGTCTCATCAGCTCTTTGCAGATATTTGTGATCAGTCCTTTATCATTAGTGTTGGGTGCAAAAATGTTCTCCCAGTTGGTGGGGTTTCTCTTTGTTATTGTCTCTTTTGCTGTGCAGAAGCTCTTTAATTTGATGTAGTCCCAGCTGTTTATCTTTGCCTTCACTATCACTGCTTTGGGTAATGTGTCTGTAAAGATGTCTTTGATATGCAAATCACGTAGTGTTTCGCCTATATTTCCTTCTATGTATTTTATGGTTTCAGGTCTTATGTCTAGTTCTTTAATCCATTTTGAGTTGATTTTTGTGTATGGTGTGAGGTAGTGGTCAAGCTTCATTCTTTTGCATGTAGCAACCCAGTTTTCCCAGCACCATTTATTGAACAAACTTTCTTTGCTCCAATGCATAGTCTTTGCTCCTTTGTCAAAGATTAGTTGACCATAAATCTGTGGGTTTATTTCTGGATTTTCTATTCGATTCCATTGGTCTGTATGTCTGTTATACAGGAGAATATCTTTATGACGTCAAAGTAAGAATGGATTTCTTAAAGAAGAAAGACAAAAACCATAAGGAAAATTTCATGAATGTTGCTAAAATTAAACTGTACATGTCAGCAAAGCAAGAGACATTCTCATAATGTTAAAAGCACAAGTCACAGAAAAGAATAAATTTCCGTAATGACATAAATATCAAGTGATCCACATCCAGAATGCACAAAGAACTTATAAATATCAAATGAGAAAGTATAGCAAAATTTATGAAAAGATAATTCACCAAAACAGACACTGCATCACCAAGTGACATTTTCAAATGACCATGAGGAAAACAGAAAATTCAAACATAATGAAATACCTTTTCAACCCACTGCATTAGAAAATACTAAATTCTACCAATCACAGTGTTGCTAGAAAATGGATCAATGAACCTGTAGTGGGTAACCACTTAGGAAGCTATTTCACAACCATGCTGGAATCAGCAAAGAATTCCAAGCCACTTAAAATGTTCACAAAAGAACAATTTAATAAACTGTGACTTGGCCATATACTAGAATGCCACATAGCAATCAAAATTAATTATTTAAGGGGAAGCACAATGTAACGCTTGGGTATGTGCTGACCTTGAGCTAAAAGTATTCAAGGCCTAGAAGACTCAGGACAAATTTTTATTTCCTCTCCCTTAACTGCCTGATAGAACTTTGGTAGGGAACTTGTATCAGGAGAGGGCTACTACACAGGAATATTTATGTATGCCAAGATTTGTCTGCATGGCAGAGCAAACATTTGTTTACCATACATATGTTTGTCTCATCTTTGTACAAATTATTTTCTTTAAAAAAATAAATAGGGCTTCCCTGGTGGCATAAGGGGTTAAGACACAACCTATGAAGCTGTCCGCAGCCACTGCATTGCAAGTTCCATCCCTGGCCAGGGAGCAACCCACACGGCGCAGCAGACCTCTCCTGTCTCGCCCGTGCTCCCCTCAGCAGTGTACTTCAGTCAGTCCACCTGTTCTGTACCCCACTCTGTCTCTGGTGAATCCTCTCACCCCCCTCACTTCCAGCCTGTACCCCAGTTCTTGTATGCATAAATAAATAAATCTTTAAAAATTAATTAATTAACAGTCCCATTCCCTTCTCCTTACCTTGCAATGGTATAGACGCCTCAACAGCCTGATTGACACTAGTCTTATCCTTCATGAACCTTTGTACCTACAAATTAAAGTTTTCCTTTTGTGAATCTATCTTACATTGATTTAATTATTAGACCAAAGCACCTGGAAGGAAATTATTTTCCTCCCCTACAACATATATACCTCAATATGCACAGTCCCATTCTGAGTGAAAAAGTTTAAGACATGTATATAGTGGTGTGACACCATACTATAGTCTTACAATTGACACAGTAATTCCATATATAGTTCATAGTGAATACATTAATTGGTAAATGCAAAAATAAATCTCTGGGAATGTGAAATACCAAATTCCGCATTGCAGTAACTCTGGAAAGAAAAAAGCAATAAAGAGGCCAAAAGTTTTCTTAAAAAAGGTAATGTTTCATATATTTTTCCTTACACTTACTTGTAAAGCTTAAATTACTGCATGAGAAATAGAATTTACAAAGATCATCAATACCCAATGACTCAAATGCTTAAGGGAGAAAGTGCTCTCATAAGCTTGGCCACTGGCAAATCTGGTCCAGTTTGCCCCAGCTGCTAAATAAAGGATTAGCCCATTACAGCCTGATGATATTCACCATGTGATTCCCACAACCATCTCACTCAGACTTGCAACTCACCAAGGAGCCTGCTGAAACATTTGGCTCCCTATAATTACCAAAAGAAGCAAGCACACATTAGCCAGATAAATAGAGACACCTAGAGAAACTTCTCTGCCCTCCCCAACCCACTGACCATACTTGTGAGTGGGGTATCTAAATAACCACTATCATTTTGGTAAGATCAAAAATTTGTTTTGAAAAGAATTTTTATGATAAAATATCCAACCTTTACATTAATTTGACTATTCTCAAAGAAAGAGAAGGGGAAATAATGCACATTCACAAAATTCCTCTTGCTTCCATGACACAAGAAAGGAGATAAAGTTCAGCTAAACACAGTGAGATAATGGAGCCTATTTAAAAATAAATTTGGAGGGCCTCCCTGGTGGCACAAGAGGTTAAGACGCAACCTATGAAGCTATCCGCAGCCACTGCAGCAAGTTCAATCCCCAGCCAGGGAGCTACCACATGATGCAGCAGACCTCTCCTGGCTCGCCCACTGCTCCCCTCAGCAGTGTATTTCAGTCAATTTGCCTGTTCTGTTCCCCATTTTGTCTCTGGTGAATCCTCTCATCCCCAGGCCTCTGGCCTGCACCCCAGCTCTTGTATGCATAAATAAATAAATCTTTTAAAAAAATAAAAATAAAGCATGGAGAGATTTAAAACACATGAAAGTTTTCAACATATGAAAGTTCCTTTAATAAAGTTGCTCAATAAATTCATGTCTTTGCAAAGAGCTCATAGCATTTTCAGACAATGCAAATGTTAAACATTTCTTCCTTATATCAAGTAAAAATTCACCTTTCTATGAGCACCACTAGGACCCTGTTTCTAGTCCCTTACCCTATCACCTCACACACACACACATTCACAAACTGATTGCGCACTTTCTTCTCACAAGAACTAGGGGTCCTGATGTCCCACACTTTCCAGCCCTTCACTCCCCTCTGAGGTTCTCTTCTGGTGAATCTTCCTGACAAGCAACTACAAAAGGGAACCAGGGGTGCCAAACTACAGCCCAGAGACCAAAGTTGAGCACTGCCAATGTCTGCAAACTATGCACGTGTTCTACATTTTTAAATGGTTGGGGAAAAAATATCACAATGGCAATTATAAAATTTATGGATCATATGTGGACAAGTAAGTTACATCAACACAGTCATGCTCATTTTTTACATATCATCTATGGATGTTTCCATGCTACAAAAGCAGAGCTGAGAAACTGCAACAAACACTGCCTGGTCCAAAATGTCCATAATATTTACTCTCTGGCCCTTTACAAGAAAATGTCTGCTGACCCCCTTGTTTAGGAGAACACTCAAGAGCATTTTTCACCTGGGATATCTTTACCATCAATCCTCTCTTCCTTCTGTGGCAACATCAGTCTCTATGCAAAATTACTCTTCAATTAGCAAATTCCACCTCCTCGGCATCCCACAATCTCAGTCACATCTTGAAAGAGCTCATTCCTCTGATGAAGCATGACAACCTGGCCCAAGTCAGGCATCCAGAGAAAACATAGTCAAATAATGGATACTGACTCTACAGAAATTCTTAGAAGAAAACATATAACCTAATCAGAGTTAATTTGGATGCGCAGAACTGTGTGATTTATCAGTTGCCAATGGTTGATACCAATCCTTCTCAAATCATGATGATCACAGTGCACAAGTCTGAAGTCTAGGTAACATCACTCAGCGTCAGTGAATTTCTGCAATATCTTCACAGGGGACGGAGGGCAGGTCAAGTTCCATAGGGATAAGTAGAAAGTTGCTCACTGACACTTTTATTCAGGTGAACTCAAGTCCTTTTAGGTGAGGCTGTTCAGAGAGGGCAGACCCCAATCCTAGGAAAAGTAGAAGCCACTAATAAAGTCCATTCTCTATACTCAAGGAATTCATAGTCTAGAAATGATATAGGCATGCAGACAAATATACACGTGTGTGCGTGCATGTGTGTGTATGAAAGTATATATACAAAACACTTAACAGTAGCTATTACTGGGTAGTAGGCTTATATTTTCTTTTGACTTACTTTGTTTATTTTCCCTAGGTTTTACGTAAAACATGAATGACAGAAACACAATTTGAAAAGATTGTAATAGTGCCATGATATCACAATAAACTTACTAAACAGCCCATAATTATAACTCCTTTTTAGTAATGCAATAAAGACTTCCTATAGGTTTCTAAGGTAGGTTTGAAAAATGATTAGGAGTTTGCTAGGCAAATAATGAGGAAAGACACAAGAAAAGTTATGAAGTGACACTGTATATTCAGGAAAGGTTAGTTAACTACTGCTAGAATATAAAGAACAGTAGGAAGAATGCATATGGAACTTGAGCAAACCCAGATAATGAAGAACCTTGGATACATTGCTAAATAGCATCTATTTCCTCCTAAGGTTCTACAGGGCTTAAAATTAAAGCTACGTTGCCTACTAAGATCTGGCACTTAGGAAGAGATACACAGGGCATGTGCAACCATTTTCCATTTCTAGAGGTAATTATATCATGAGAGGCATCTTAGCTGGATTCCTGTAGATGAAAATAGCTTAAAATGGGAATTTGACTAGATGATCTTACAAACATCAAATTCCACCATTTTGTGCCATTTGTACCCTGATATCCCTGCACATACTCTATTCAATTTCAGTTAAAGTTCATATCATTTGTTATCAGTGCATTATGCTACTACACTGAATATGCAGATCATTCTATAGGATCCAGAAAAGCTACAGGTGGTGCTGATACTAGCCCAGATTTAGGAATTGCTAATGCAATCTCAGATGATCCAGTAGGGGAAGCAAATAGTTGGGAGGTAGAGAAGGAGGTGGAGCTAGGCTTGTTTGGGAGTGAATTAGGACATCTGAAAGAGGGCAGCTCCTCCCTAAGATGGACCATTATCCCCTCTTTAAAAAGGCCACATCCCCATCAGCAGCACCCTGGAAACTGCTTTAGCCTACCTCCTGCTTGTTCCTCTGGCCAACTAGGTAAGTGAGTAGGACTTCAGACTTATGAATTACAAGGTAAGGAGGCATCACCCTGGTACACTCTTGTGCTTGTATCTTCCCATGCCTCTTAACCTCAGATCCCTCAGGAAGTTTATTAATGTCAACAAGTTTTTTAAGTGTTTTACATTATCAAATTGTCTGCCATATGAATGTCCAATATTTATTTTTATAGTTCTTACTTTGCTCTACATAATTCTCTCCAATTCCTGATTTTGTTAAAGATGGCTTCGTTTCAACCTTTCTTCTGTCTAGGTAATTGCCCGTGACTGGATATATTCATCTCCTTGATCCAGTCATGCCTACATGGACTTTTAGGCTGCTCCCATGTCCTAAATATTAAAAGTAATGCTATGACGGTCCTCCCCGGTGGCGCAGCAGTTGAGCACTGGGTTGCGAAGCTGCCCACAGCCTCTGCAGCGCCGGTTCGATCCCTGGCTGCTCCCCGGCCACCGGAGGAGGGTCCCACATGGCACGCAGACCTCTCCTGCTACCCGCTGCTCCCCTCAGCAGTGTACTTCGGTCCTTCTGCCTGCTCTGCTCCCTGCCCTGGCTCTGGTGAATTCTCTCACCCTCCCGCGCTTCTGACTGTACCCAATGCTCATATAAATAATAAATATTTAAATAATTAAAAAATAATAATGCTATGACCATGGTGAAGTACATAGAGGGCTTTGCTGAGTTTCATAGTCCATGAATGTATTCTCAATAGTAGGATTATGGGCCATTGGCACTGCCATTTTTAGATTTGAAGCTAAATCTAGATAGCTTTCCATAATGTTTTCACCAGTTCACATTCCCACCAACAGTTTAAAACTGTTCTCTCTCTCCACATCCAGTCCAGTACTTGTTTGCTGGGGGTCTGTTGAATATGTTCCATTCTCACAGGTGAGAGATGGTATCTCTATTAGATATGATGAGAAACCTTTCTTCATGTATCTTTTATCCTTCTGGATATTCTCTTCAGAGAAAAGTCCATTCATTTCTGCTAATTCTTAATGGGGTTTGTATTTTTGTTGTTGAATTGCATGTTTCTTCATATCTTTAGTACTCCCTTATCAGCTATATGTTTGTGTGAATACTTGTAAAGGCAGGAATGGACACAGTGCAGGTTTTCTGATCCCATGCAGACCGGGTAAAGGAAGAGTCAGAGTCCTCAGTGATTTTGCAGGTTTTTATTGGGGTTCAGCGGGTACGCGGCAGGCAGGGGGGCTGGGAGGCTGGCAGTCCTCCCAGCCCCCAGCAAATCTTCACTCTATCTGGGCTCTCTGGCGTTCTCTGCTTTTGCTTCGGGCTTCTTCTCTTTCAGCTTCTGCTGCTGGTGTCCTCCACGTGACGCCGCCCTTAAAAAGCAGTCTTAGCGCAAGTGTACCCACTTCAGGTGCCCACCATCAGGCATGCATTCAGGATCACAGGGTTCCCTCATCTATCCTGATGGCAGGAGGGCAGAAAAGCCTGATTTTTTACCTTACCCTACAATACTTTATCTCATTCACGTGGGTGTTTTTAATTGTCTTGTATTTTCTTTCCCTGGAAAGAAGTTTTTTAATTTGAGGTAGTCCCAATTGTTTGTTTTGTTTTTAACTCCTTCAGGAATTAACTCACCAAATATATCTTCATTACCGATATCATGTAACACATCACCAATGATTCATACTTCTTGTTGCAGGCCTTATATCTCTAACCTATTTGGAGTTTATTTTTGCATGTGGTATCAATGAATAATCCAACTTCATACTTTCATGTGTGGTTTTCAATGATCCAATCACCATTTCTTAAAGAGACTGTCATTTGGGGATCATTTTCTTAAAAATCCCAGGGCTATACCCACCAGACATGTTGGCTTCTTCAGTCTTGAGCTTCTCTCTGTTGTGTAGTCAGAAAAGCCTGAGGTTCAGTTCCTCCTTGGAGAATGAAAACAGACTGAGCCTGACAGAATGTACCCCAAGCTCCTTATCATTGAGACATGTGGTTGTCTTTTGCTCGTTTGTTTCTTTCTTTGACCTACAAGACTTAAGGGTCCAGCTTAGACACTGATATCTCATAGCTGGACTCAGGCTCGCCATGGAGATGCTGGCCATGCCCTCTATAGTGGGATGGTTGGGACCCAGAGAGGAACTAAATAAATGGATAAATTAGTAAGCCCACAATTTCTAAAGCTCCAGAACAAAAACTTCATAGAGTAACCCTGGTAGAAGCAAAAAGTCCAAAACAGAAAGTTAGAGCTCCACATTAATTCATGAGTGGAAATAAACAATGCACACTCTGTTCCTAATTTCATGACTTTCTTGCCACATGGCTTAAACAAGTCATTCATCTCTGAATTAGTTCCCATTACAACAAGATATAATTAACCTGGCCTAGTTGATTCTAAACAATTATTACAAAAGATAGGAATGATTTATATATGGAAAAATGTAATAAGAGATAGGTTATCTCTTTCCCCTCATTTCTCCATAGGTCAATTAAATTTACAAAAAGATGCCTAAACTACTACAAAGCATGGTCACTATCATCGATGTCTTCTATGAATATGCCAGCCAAGATAAGGAGTGTGACATGTTAAAGAAGGAAGAAATGAAGGCACTTTTGGAAAATGAGTTTCATCAAATTCTGAAGGTAATAACTCCATGTCAGGACTGAAGACAGCTGCAATTTCCCACTTCTTACCTTCTGGTCACATAAAAATCTCCCAGAAAATTCTCTCTACTTATTGATCAGGAACAGGGCATGAAATAAGGTCAGATGTTCACCTGTAAGGTTTCTATAACATGACCAAGGGAAGAGATCCTTGTAATCACCAACTGAGATCCAAAGATTAAATAATACCCATTTATGTGAGTGATTCCTATAAACTGAAACTGAAATGGTCCTCAGAAAAAACTACAAGTGAAATGCACCTTGTTCTCTTCCTTTTGTCTTTCTTCAACACAGACTATCCACCACTACCTATTTCTGAGATTCTGGTACTATAAGATGCTAATTTCTTTATTCTGGTACTATAAGATAATAAGGAAATTAGCATCTTCCTTCTAAATCATAAAGCAATCAGACTATCCCTTTAAAATGTCGGTTCATAAAATAATAATTTGGGAACCTAGGTCTAGCTTTCTATCTTCAATTTGTAAATACAGCTGCCTGGTGAATATTTTTTTTTAGGTTCCTATGGGTGTCTTAAAGTCAGCATGTCAGATACAAAAATCATGATCTTCCCCTCTGAACTCATTACTGTTACTTGCCAAATCACCTCCTTTCTTCCTCTCATAAAGCACCTCCAATTTTCATCTAACTCATCAATAATCTCAAAAAATGTGAATTTCACTCCATCGTTATTGCTAGTCCTCTGGTTTAGGTCAACTCCTTCTTCCAATCTCAGCATTAGATAGAAATACAATCATTTCACAACTCAAAAATCTTTCAACAGCTCCCAGCTCTTTCAAGAAAAATTTCAAGTTCCTTTGCAAGACTTAAAAGGCATGATCTGCTCCCTATTTCTCTCTGCTGAGATTGAATGTAGCAATCCTGAGTTTCTTTCCCTTCCTGCATGAGCTTTCTCGCACTGCCAGCTCTTTGTGTTACATCTTCCCTCTCCCAGAACAATCTTTTGCACGTGTCCCTCCTCTCCTTTACTTTTTCCTTTGGCTAATTCCAACCCATCCTTCAAAAAAAATATCACTTCCTCTCAAACTTTCATTGAACACCAGTGATTCTCATCTTGTGTACTCTCAGAGAACCATTAAAATACCTTGTAATTAAGTTTGTTCACTGGTCCCCTAAGCTTTAAATTCCATTTTGTCAGAAATCAAACTGTTCAATGCGTTATCATCTGTATCTAACTCAATATTAGGTAATTAAAGTCCACAATAAATCTTTGTTGAGTTACTTAGTTACTTAGTTATTTGAACTAGTCAAATGAAGGTTATATGTACTTCACCCGGGCATTCAAAATTGTTTACAAGTTATGTAATCATTCATATTTGACTTAGTCCTTACAAAAATAATTCTTTTTCCCTGCCATCTTCCAGTTACAACTTCTAGCCATTTCTCATGGCATCATTCATTGAATATTTCTTTCCCTCATTCTGGACAGGATAGGTAAATCCAGCCTAAATGTACTTGTGGTTAAGCTCTACCTAACTAAGCAAGCACTCCCATTTGTACAGCCTTCTTTCAACTGGCTAGCTAAATGAACTCCATACTGACAGAACTGCCCTTGGTATCTTGTTCCCAAACAGAATCAAGATGATCCAGACACTGTAGGCATCATCATGCAAAACCTGGATCGAGACCATAACAACAAAGTGGATTTTACTGAGTATCTTCTGATGATATTCAAGCTGGCACAGGCTTGTAATAAAATCATCAGCAAAGATTACTGCCAAGTGTCAGGGTCAAAGCAGAGAGACCACAGTCACTGGCACCAAGAAGAACAGAGTGAAACAGAAGATGAGGACAAAAGAAAAGGAAGGTCTTCCACTTACTCAAGTTGTAATGCAGGAGAGAGTGATTCCTATTCGAGGGGCTCCAGAGGGATCACTAAACATAGGCCTGGATCCAGATGTGGAAGAAAGGAGAATCAAAGGGGCCGGTCTAGTTCTGGGCACAGGCAAAGCTATGGGGAAAGGAGAGAGTCAAGCTCAGGACACCTCAAGAACAACAAGAAAAACAAACATGGCTCTCATCAGCAAGAGTCTGAGAGTGAAGAAGTTGGTTATACTCATTCAAGCAACTGTAGCAAAAGATCAAACTCAGCAAATCAGTCAGAGAGCACTGCAGAATTAAGAAATATACACTACTCAGAAAGTGAGTCCTATAGCCCTGACCAAAACTCATCTGATTCAAATGAATCCTTAGGGAATAGACAATCTAAGAAGAAATCGAACCAGTCACCTCATAAGCTACTTCATGAAATCAGCTCAGGGAGTTGTGATGGTCTAGACCATTGGTCAGCTCCAAATGAAACTACTGGCTGTGGTCACGGGTATGACTTGTGTCAGTCCTCTCAACAGAGATGGCAAAAAACAAATACAGGGTCTCAATCAGGAAAATGTGAGGAACAAGGATACTGTTCTAGTTCTAGTGACAGTTATGGAAAGCATAGTTCATGCACAAGTCACTCCCCTAGTCAAGACAGATGTCAGTCATCTGGCTGTGGCCAAACCATGTCAAGCTCAGGCCAATCATCTTGTTTAGGAAAACATGGGTATGGTTCAGGCCAGTCTGCTAATTATGGTCAACTTGATTCTACATCAAGACAGTCATCAACCTGTGACCAACATCGATCTTGCTCTGATCAGTCTTCGCATTGTGGTCAACATGGATCAAGTCAGCCATGCAGCCACAGACAAAATCTCTCTGGCTCAGGTCAGTCCTCTAGTTGTGATCTACAAAGATATGGATCAGGTCAGTCTTCTAACAACAGACAACATGGATCTTCAGGTCAGTCCTCTTGGTGTGGACAACATCAGTATAGATCCGGTCACTCTTCTAGCTGTGGCCAATATGGATCTAACTCTGGTCAGATATCCAGTGGTGGTCAACATGGATCAGGCTCAGGCCAGTCTTCTAGTTGCAGTCACCATGGATCTGGCTCTGGTCTGTCTTCTAGCTGTGGCCAATATGGGCCTGGATCAAGCCAATCTTCTGGTTATGAAAAGCCTGGTTCTACTTCAGGATACTCATCAAGCTGTGGCCAACGTAGATCTAGCTATGGACAGTCCTCTGGTTATGGTCAATATGGATCAAATCAATTTTCAAACCACAGGCAACACGGTTCAGGTTCAGGTCAGTCTTCCAGCTATGGCCAATATAGACCTACCTCTGGTCAGTCTTCTGGCAATGTTCAACATGAGTCAAGTCAGTCTTGTAGCCACAGACAACATGATTCTGGTTCAGGTCAGTCCTCTACCTGTGGTCAACAAGCATCTAGTTCAGGTCAGTCTTCTAGTTGTCATCAATATGGTTCTGGATCAGGTCAGTCCTCTAGTTGTGGCCTGCATGGACATGGATTTGGTCAGTCCTCTAACTGTGGCCAGCATGGACATGGATTCAGTCAGTCCTCTAACTGTGGCCAATATGGATCTGGATCAGGCCAGTCTTCTACTTATGGGAAACTTGGTTCCACTTCAGGACAGTCATCTACCTGTGCCCAACGTGAATCTAGCTATGGACAGTCCTCTGGTTATGGTCAATACGGATCAAGTCGATCTTCGAACCACAGACGACATGGTTCAGGTTCAGGTCAGTCTTCTCGCTGTGGCCAACAGAGACCTACTTCTGGTCAGTCTTCTGGCAATGCTCAACATGGGTCAAGTCAGTCTTGTAGCCACAGACAACATGATTCTGGTTCAGGTCAGTCCTCTACCTGTGGTCAACAGGGATCTAGCTCAGGTCAGTCTTCTAGCTGTCATCAATACGGTTCTGGATCAGGTCAGTCCTCTAGCTGTGGCCAGCATGGACATGGATCAGGTCAGTCCTCTAACTGTGGCCAATATGGATCTGGATCAGCCCAATCTTCTACTTTTGGGAAACCTGGTTCTGCTTCAGGACAGTCATCTACCTGTGGCCAATGTGGATCAAGCTATGGACAGTCCTCTGGTTATGGTCAACATGGGTCAAGTCAATCTTCGAGCTACAGGCGACAGGGGTCAAGGTCCACTCAGACTTCTAGCTGTGGTCAATATGGACCTAGCTCGGGTCAGTCTTTTGGCTATGGTCAACATAGGTCAAGTCAGTCTTGTAGCCATAGACAACATGGTCCTGAGTCAGGTCATTTCTCTAGCTGTAGCCACCGTAGTTCTGGATCTGGTCAATCCTCTGGTGGTGATCAATATGGGTCTGGAGCTGGACAGTCATCTAGGTATCAGCAAACTGGTTCTACTTCAAGACAGACATCAAGCAGTGGCCAGCATAGACCTAACTCGGGTCAGTTTTCTGGTTACGGTCAACAAGGATCAGGTCAGTCTTCTATCTGTGGCCAATATGGGTCTGGAACAGGACAGTCATTTAGCTGTGGTCCACAAAGCTCTGGCTCAGGTCAGTCTTCCAGTTGTAGCCAGTATGTGTCTGGATCAGGACAGTCTTCTACTTATGGGCAACCTGGATCTAGTTCAGGACAAGCATCAAGCTGTGGTAAACATGGATCTAGCTCTGGTCAGTCTTTTGGCTATGGTCAACATGGATCAAGTCAGTCTTGTAGACATAGACAATATGGCTCTGACTCAGATCTGTCTTCTAGCTGTGGTCAACATAGATCTGGCTCAGGTCAGTTCTCTAGCTGTAGCCAACGTAGATCTGGCTCAGGTAAATCATGTAGCTGTGGCCAATATGGGCCTGTTTCAAGTCAGTCTTCCAGCTGTGGTCACAATGGACCTAGTTCTGGTTGGTCCTCAGGATATGGTCAGCATGGGTCTAGTCAGTGTCATAGCCATAGACAATGTGACTCTGGCTTAGATCAGTCTTCTAACTGTGGTCAACATGGATATGGAACAGGTCAGTCTTCTAGCTGTCATCAATATGGCTCAGGATCAGGGCAGTCCTCTAGCTGTGGTCAACATGGCTCAGTCTCAGGTCAGACTTCTAGTTGTGGCCAATATGAGTCTGGATCAGGCCAGTCATCTACTTATGAGCAATGTGGACCTACTTCAAGAGAGTCATCTAGCTGTGGCCAACATAGATATGGATCAGGTCAGTCCTCTAACTGTGGCCAATATGGATCTGGATCAGGCCAGTCTTCTACTTATGGGCATCCTGGTTCTTCATCAAGCTGTAGCCAACATGGATGTAGCGATGGGCAGTCTTCTGGTTATGGTCAACATGGGTCAAGTCGATCTTCAAGCCACGGGAGACATAGTTCAGGTTCAGGTCAGTCTTCTACTTGTGGTCAATATGACGCAAGCTCTGGTCAGTCTTCACGCTATGGTCAACATGGGTCAAGTCAGTCATGTAGCCATAGTCAACAGGGATCTGGGTCAGGTCATTCCTCTACCCGTAGTTACCATGGTTCTGGATCTGGTCATTCCATTGACTGTGATCAATATGGGTCTGGATCAGGACAGTCTTCTAGGTATCAGCAAACTGGTTCTACTTCAAGACAGTCATCAAGCTGTGGCCAGAATGGTTCTAGGCCTGGTCAGTTTTCTGGTTATGGTCAACAGGGATCAGGTCAGTCTTCTAGCTATGGCCAATATGGATCTGGATCAGGACAGTCCTCTAGCTCTGCTCAATATAGCTCTGTCTCAGGTCAGTCTTCCAGCTGTGACCAATATGTGTCTGGATCAGGCCAGTCTTCTAGATATGGGCAAACTGTTTCTACTTCAGGACAGTCCTCAAGCTGTGGCCAAAATAGATCAAGCTCTGGTCAGTCTTCTGAGTGTATTCCATGTAGGTCTGGTCAGCCTTATAGACATAGACAACATGGCTCTGGCTCAGGTCAGTACTCTAGTTGTAGTCAACATGGATCTGGGTCAAATCAGTCTTCTAGCTGTGGACAACATATACCAGGCTCTAGTATGTCTTCTAGTTGTGGCCAATATGGGCCTGAATCAGGCCAATCATCTAATTATGGACATGGTTCGATTTCAGGACAGTCATCAAGCTGTGGTCAACATGGATCTAGCTCTGGTCAGTCTCCTAGCTATGGGCAGCATAGTTCAAGTCATTCCTGTAGCCGTAGCCATTATAGCTCTGGTTCAAGTCAGTCATCTGGCAATGGACACTATGGACCTGGCTCAGGTCAGTCTTCTACCTGTGGTCAATATCCATCTGGGTCAGGCCAGTCTTCTAGTTATGGACAACATGGTTCTACTTCAGGACACTCATCAAGCTGTGGCCAACAAGGCTCTAGCTCTGGTCAGTCTTCTAGCCATAGAAAACATGGCTCTGACTCTGGTCACTCTTCAAGCTATGGCCAATATGGTTCTGGATCAGGTCAGTCTTCTAGCTATGGGCAACATGGATCTAACTATGGACAGTCATCTGGCTATGGACAACGTGGGTCTGCTCAATCTTTTAGTCACAGACAACAAAGCTCTGGTTCAGGTCAGTCCTCTAGCTCTGGCCAACATAGGTCTGGCTCAGGTCAGTGTTCTAGCTCTGGCCAACATGGATCCAGCTCTGGTCAGTATTCTGGCTATGGACAACATGGGTCAAGGCAGTCTTCTAGCCAAAAACAACATGGTTCTGCCTGCAGTCAGTCCTCTAGCTCGGGCCAATATGGGTCTAGATTAGACCAGTCTTCTAGGTCTACTTCAGGACAGTCATCAAACTATGGCCAAAATGGATTTAGCTCAGGTCAGTCTGGTTATGGTCAGCATGGCTCACGTCAGTCTTCCAGCCATCGACAACATAGCTCTGGTTCAGGTCAGTGCTCAAGTTGTGGCCACTATGGGTCTGGATCTGGTCAGTCCTCCAGCTCTGGACAACATGGCTCTAGCTCAGGTCAGTCTACTTATGGTCAACATGGCTCTGGTCAGTCTTGTAGCCACAGCCAATATGGGTCTGGCTCATTTCAGTCTTCCAGCTGTGGCCAACAGGGATCAGGCTCAGCTCCATCCTCTACCTATGATCAACACTGGTCCAGTTCAAGCCATTCTTCTAGCCATAGCCAACCTAGTTCTGGCTCTGAAAAATATGGGGCTGATTCACGTCACTCCTCCACCTCTAGTCAACGTGGCTCCAGATCTCATCAGTATTCTGGCTCTGACCAGTATGGATCTGGCTCATGTCATCCATCTTGCTCTGAACAAGATGGTTATGGATCTAGTCAATCTTCCACCTATGAGAAACAAGAATTGCAAGGGAGATGTAGGTCAAGTTCAAGTGGAACTCATGATGAATACAGTAGACCCAGAAGGGGCTCAACCCCCAATCAATCAAGGAGAAGTAGCCAGGAGTGGTCAGGGTACAGTCAAAATGAAAGAAGTGGCACTGACAGCCTTTCAGGTAGTGAGTCTGATGGATGTGAGAGTACCAATAGACCGTCTAGAACATGGAGTCAAGGAAGTCAAGGAAGCAGTCAGGGCCAGTGGGAATCTGGCTGTAGCCAGTCAGAGAGTAATCAGGTAGGGCAATCAAGAAGAGGTTCCACACAAGTGGGAAGCTCCTCGGGTTGTGGCTCTGGAGAATTCACACTCTCCTCTGGACAGTCTACAACCAACACTATCAATACACTGTTAGTTCACAAGGAAGATAATTTACAAGATGGCTACAGTTATCAGAGTGGAGGAGGTAACTATGGAGGGGGAAGTATCAGTTCCAGTTCCCAAGGCCTCTCTAGTAGCACGCCACTCTATGAATATGTCCAAGAACAGAGGGGCTAGACTGAGAGATGAACAGTAAAGAGAAGTGGAATTAACTCAAGTAGCAATGTAAGAAATGTAACACAAGCAATGTAGACAAGGCAATTCATTAGAAAACTTCTTTCTAAAAGTACATATATCTGATCTGTTTCTTTTTCTTTTAAACATGTAACTGTATACTCCATCTTTATTATCACGGTCCTTCCAAAGAATGTAGGGGTGTGGGATACTTTGTTAGAAAATACTGAATTGGACAGTGTGGGGGACTAAATTTGGAAGAATAACACAAAAGCATTTAAGAAGCTTGGGGTTTAGTTGCAGTCTTTTTGAAAGTTCACTGCTCATTACTGATGCCAAACCTAAGCTTTCATCTATAAAGGACAAAAAATTATCATTTCATTACCAGCTCTGAAGACAAAGCTTCACTTATAGCAATTGGACCAAATAATTTCAGGAGTGGGGGCACATTTCGATGATGGTAGAACAAACAAGACCTAAAAGCACAGATATAGCAGTTGGTTAGCTTAGTAAAACCACCAAATGCCTACCCTTGGGTTTATCTTTAAACAGTAACCTAGCAAGAGGTATCAAAAAATGACATGCAGTGCCTCCTCCTAGCCAGTGAGCAACAGCATTATTTCTTAAAGAGCAGGCATGGATCAGTTCAGGGTCCAAATGTGGGCACTGATTTGGATATACAAAGGAAGAATTCAGCCCCTACTCCTAAGAATTTCTTTCAGGTAACAAACTTTGGAAGCACAACAGCATGCAAACACAATGGCTTCAACCTACTTCTGTAGTTCATTGGCCTTTCCACCAACAGGAAATACCCTTTGTGCACAAATGGAAGAGAATAGTGTCTGTCACTGCCTATAGTCCCTTGGTTTGATTGTAACATACCTGTTTCACATCTTTGGATCAAAAATCACTGGACTGCATTAAAATTGGCAATAAATAATGGTGATGAAATAGACAGTTTTGTCTCCTCTCACTTCATTTCACTTCTCACCAAGTGGTGAGACAAGAATCATCTCAAATAAATCACTAAGTTTCAAGTTCCTGCCCTTCACAAGCAACCCAGGATTTTTAAGTAGTTTTTAAATCAATAAAACAACTCAACTTCAAAATCATCAAAAGATTTGACTGGATGTTTGACCAAAAAGAAAGACAGACAAACAGACAATAATCACAGGAAAAGAACTCAAAGTCTAGTTATCAGAGAATTACAAGTTAAACATTTTAAAACATAAGATACTACCATGTACCCATTAGAATGACCAAAATTAAAAATACTGGCAACACACCAACACTTGGTAATGCCAGTGGAAAAATAAAATGATACAGTTACTTTGGAAAACAGTGTACAATTTCTTGACTATAAGTGTACATATACTTGACTATAAGATCCAACAATTCTACTCCTCGATGAAATGAAAACATTTGCCCACGTGAAGATTTTCACATAAATGTTCATAGCAGCTTTAATAATATTCCCAAACTAAAAACAATCCAAATGTCCACCAACTAATAAACACATATACAATGGAATACAATTTAGCAAACAAAAAAATTAGCTTCTGCTAAACATGAAATGGATGAGCCTCAGAAACATTACATTGAACATAAGAAGTCAAATCCAAGAGCATGATTCTATTTAGTGAAACTTTAATTAAAGAACAATATAAAAATTAAAAGGAGCTCAATGGTTGACTAGGGCTGGGAGTAGGATTTATGAATTGGATATAAAATGGAAAACAAATAAGGTGATGACATTATTCTACATAGAATAACACAGAAATATCTTTTTGTCAGGCCTCCTTAGTGACCTAGGGGTTAAGTCTCAGTGCTTTCACCCCTATGGCCTGACTTCGATCCCCAGCCAGGAAGCTAACCTACATGTAGAGCAGCAGACCTCTACTGTCTCACATGCTGCTCCGCTTGGCGGTGTATTTCAGTAGATCCAACTCTTCTGCTCCCCAATCTGTCTGGTAAACCCTCCCAACCCTGTACCTCTGGCCTAAACCCCAATCTATGCCAAAAAAAAAAAAAAAGAAAAGGAAAAGAAAGAAGGTTTTGTCAGTGCTCACAGAATTGTATATTTGAAATGTGTTAAAAAGTTGCCTTTATAGTTTTCATGTAGATTTTTGAAACTTGACACACAAATTCTGAAACTTTATATAGAAGGGCATGGGTCAAAAATGGCTGGGATAATTTTTAAACTAAAGCTGTCATCTTATCAGATGTCAAAATAATTAAAAGTTAAATCATTTAAGATAGTGTAACTCTGATGTAAGGACAGACATGCAGAAAACTTCCAGGAACAAACCAAGGAATATCTGATACAAGCATTAATGGGTCTGCATAAGTGGGGGAGAAAAAACTTTCAATTAATATTACCAAAGTATTTTTTAATTATATAACCATTTCATACCACATACAAAATCAATTTTCCAAGAAAGTTAAAATTGAAAGTGGAATCAGTCAACTTTTTATCTTTAAAGAAAACATAGAATACCTTTATGACTTCAAAGTAAGAAATATATAACATTCGGGCATGTGGGGGATTTTGAGCTAAAGGTATTCAAGGCCTAGAAGACTCGGGAAGAATTTTTGTTTCCTCTCCCTTAACTGTGTGACAGAACTTTGGTAGGGAACCTGTATCAGGAAGGAGGCTATATCCACAGGTAACTTTTTATGTTGGGAAGACTTGTAACATGGCAGGACTAACATTTCTTCTCCACACATTGGTTCACCTCATCTTCCTATAAATTATTTTCTTCCCCTTTGCACTTGAATCTCATTACCTGCTTTTCCCTGCCTCAGGATGGTATAGAAGCCTCAACAGCTTGACTGCCAGTGAGTCTTGCATTTTATGGCGCTCCTGTTCCCACAAAATTAAGTTTTTCTTTTGTTTATCTATCTTATGTTGATTTAATTATTAGACCAAAGCACCTAGAAGAAAATCATTTTCCTCCCCTACAACGTATATAGCTAAATATGCACAAGTCGCCAAATAGAATGCTAAGTGAAAAAGTTTAAAACATGTATATAGTGGTGTGACACCATTAATATAGTCTTACAATATACACAATAATGTCATATATGGTTTGTAGTGAATATGTATTTGGTAAATGCAAAAAGAAATCTCTATGGGAATGTGAAATACCAAATTCAGCATAGTGGTAGCTCTGCCCTTTAATTAAAAAGGCCAAAATGTTTCTTAAAACAAGATGATGTTGGACCTCCCTGGTGGCACAGCGGTTGAGCGCTGGGCTGCAAAGCTGCCTGCAGCCTCTGCAGTGCCGGTTCAATCCCTGTCCTCCGGCGAGGGACCCACATGGCACGTAGACCTCTCCTGCCACCCGCTGCTCCCCTCAGCAGTATGTTTCGTCAGTCTGCCTGTTCTGTTCCCCGCTCTGGTGAATTCTCTCACCCTCCCGCGCTTCTGACTGTACCCAGTGCTTGTATAAACAAATAAATCTTTAAAAAAAAAAAATGATGTGTCATATATTTTTCCTTACACTTACTTGCAAAGCTCAAATTACTGCATGAGAAATAGGATCACACAAAGATCATCAATACCCAATGACTCAAATGCTTATGGGAGAAAGTGCTCTCATAAGCCTGGCTACTGGCAAATCTGGTCCAGCTTGTCCCAGCTGCTGAATAAAGGATTCAGCTCATCACTGCCTGATGATATTCACCATGTGATTCCCACAACCATCTCACTCAGACTTACAACTCACCAGGGAGCCTGCTGAAACATTTGGCTCCCTGTAATTTAACCAAAAGAAGAAAGCAATCATTTGCCAGATTAATACAGACACCTAGTGTTCTAGATTGTGCATTTCTGCCTGTAAGTTAATTCTGTAGTCCTGATTTTCATTCTTCAGTACTAGGTAAGTTTAGATACGAAGACAGAGATTTGCTAGATACAAAGACAGAGATTTGCTGCTTGTAGACCAATCTGGACACAGACAGGAGTATATGTCCCAGTCTATAAGGACCAAACCTGGACCTTTTTTCCAGGCTATATTCCAATGTGGTTCTTTGCCTCTTTCAAATTTCAAAAGAGCAAGAAAAATGATCTAGTGTGAGAAAGCAAAGAAATTTCATTTCCAAAGAGTTGGAAATGAAAATTTCTATCTATCATACTATAGTAACTTGAATTTTAACAATCTGTCCTAAAGGGGAAAGGATACAATCTAACATCTTTATTGAAAACTGTATGTGTTCGGAATAATAAACTATGTACTTTATACGTATTACTTAGTATTTTATTTACTGCTGAATGTCCTTCTCATTGCAACCCTGTGACTACAGGTATTATATTCATTGTATTGAAAAGGCGCCTCCCTGGTGGCGCAAGGGGTTAAAACCCAACCTATGAAGCTATCCACAGCCACTGCAGCACAAGTTCAATCCTCACCACCAGGGAGATACCCACATGGCGCAGCAGACTCTCTTGCCTCGCCTGCTGCTCCCCCCAGCAATGTATTTCAGTCAATCTGCCTGTTCTTCTCCCCACTCTGTCTCTGGTGATTTCTCTCTTACCCCACACTTCTGGCCTGTACCCCACTTCTTGTATACTTAAGTAAATAAATCTTTAAAAAGGGAGGGGGGAACTAAGACTGAAAAGTCAAGGGAATTGCTTACATTTGTAGAGCTAAGTTTAAAACCTGTCTGACAGTGTCCCCCCTCTGTAATATCTCTTTAAACAACTATAGTCAACAGCTAGGACCACAGCAGTCTCCTAATGTGGACACTACTAGGAACACACCAGCTAATAATACTCATCCTCCGCCTCTCCTCTCCCTACCTTAATACAAGTATACTTAATGTCCTTGAGTGACACTTGAGAAACACCTCACTCATTAGCTACACATTTCAGAACAATTTCCAAGGGAGGACATCTGCTGCAGATAACGCATTTCCTCACATTTTACTTATCTCATCACATTTAATGGTTCTCATTAGCTGCAATTTCAGAAGTTTGCATTTCTGACCCAGTTCTCTTTAGTGCATGTCTTACTAGAAGTTCATGATGAACTAATTATAAATGACCACCCACAGTCTTGTACTTTTTTTTTTAAGATTTATTTATTTATACAAGCACTGGGTACAGTCAGAAGTGAGGGAGGGTGAGAGAATTCACCAGAGCCAGAGCAGGGAGCAGAACAGACAGACTGACGAAATACACTGCTGAGGGTAGCACCAGGTGGCAGGAGAGGTCTGCGTGCCAAGTGGGACTCTCACCGACGGCTGGGGATCGAACCGGCGCTGCAGAGGCTGCAGGCAGCTTCGCAACCCAGTGCTCAACCACTGTGCCACTGGGGAGGCCCTGGTCTTGTACTTTTTAAAAAAGAGATCCTCTAGCCAATTCCTCCAATACTCAGAAGTCTTTGTCTGCACCCTGCCCTCCATCTCCTAACACCCCCCTACACTATGTGATCTACCCCCATCTATGAAAGCCCCCTCAATAGCCTCCCAGGAACTGTTTGGTCCTGATGTACTTTCCAGATATTGAAGATATTAAATCAGCAGTTAGTGAGGTACACAGCTTGACAAGCTAGCCATGCACGACCTCCACACTCCATGTGCAAAGACATCAAGGAGACAGTGTGGGACCATAGAGGAGGTGGCTGTGGCTGAAGCATGTAGAGCAGAGTATCAGGGGCTGTGGCTAAAGCAGCAAATTGGAGGAGGGCTGGGAAAAGCTGTAAGTTGAGCATGAAGAACGTTGACAAAGATGAATCAAAGTAGGAGAAGCAGGGGAAAGCAGTTCAGACACCAAAAGAGTTACAATTCACATCTCCTGGACCCTAGGAAGAAAACAAAATCAATCCCTTGCCCAGAACCATATGACTAAGCACATCCAGTCCCACAGTTACAGAGGAGTAAACAATTTTACTCTGAGATAAGCTAAAAATAAGGAAGAAGATTCTACCTAGGATTAGTCTCCCCAAATCATGAGGCCTTACACCTTTCCTATAGATTACTGACTCCTTAATGTAAAAACAATTTTGCTTTGGCAAATGTGAAGCACAGACATCTACAAGTATGAAAATCAATCACATAGTGAAACTGCAGTTTTATCTTAAGAACAGATTATTAAAGTTGATAACCTTGCAATTTTGTTTTCCTTTGAATGTCTGCTACGTTGTTTATTCGAGGAAACATTCTTCTGGAGAGTAGGCTCCTAATACTTTTTAAATCATTCTATCTTATCAAAGCAGGAGGTGACGTGATCTACTAAAAGAAAGACAGAGAGGGAAGGAAGGGGGGAGGGAGGGAGGAAAAGTGAAGAGTAGAAAAGGTTTGAGGTATCTGTTGAGGAGTCTGGGAAAGGGTATCAACTAGAAACAAGAAAAGAGATTGCCAGACAATACTCAGAACTTTATTAAGTTGAAAGTCAATTATGTATGTACAGAGAGATGCTACTGCACCACAGTATGTGATATTCACCAACACCTGGCAGAAGAGGCAAAGAAAATTACGACTGGTTAATCGCAGCTTTGGGATTGGCAGGGTAAGTACAAAGAAAAATAAAGGATTTTCCAAGGGCACTAAATGACCCCTAGTGAAGGATGCAGGTAAGGAAGAAAGGAGTAGAACTCACAGGAACTATGCTGGGCTCAAACTGTGTATGTGAAGGAAGTGAGGGATAATTTGAAGTCAAAGTTGGGCCTTCCTAGAAGCTGCTCAGATAAAAGAAAGTAATAATATGGAATATTAGGGCACATCCTTTTTTTACTCACAGTGCTTTGACGCAGAGTTCCTTAAATTTCTCAGTGTGCAAACTGAGGTTTTGAGTTGTCCAAGGGTACACACAGTTCATCCGTGATACAGCTCCGATTTGAACTCAAGAATGACTAACTGCACAACTCAGTCCACCAATCTCAACGACTTTACCAGGCTCCAGTTCATAGAGAGAAACAGCATAATCAAAGGAAAACCAGATGTCTAGTTGAACAAGGATTTCAGGGAGTATTATAAAAAGAATTAAAGATATCAGCACATTCCTTAGCAAGAGAACCAAAGAAAATAAAGAGAAGCATAATGTAAGAGAATTAGCAGTGAGGGGAAAGCAAAAAAGGCAATATGAAGCAACAAATATTATATTGGATTGCTGGTTGAAGGAGTGCGTGCACAGGGGAGGTAAAGTGCAGGGGAGAGCAGGGTGGAGAAGGAAGTGAGAAACAGAAAATGAGTTTGGCCCACACACTGTCATTACCTGTGACATCTCTCAAAGGAGGTCGGAGGCCCTATGGAGACAAGGGGAGTCACAATGACTGACAGGAGGAGGTCCCTCTTACTGCACCTTTAAATCCAATACTTTTTTTCAGCCCACTGCTGGTAGCAATCTAGGTGACTTGGTTTGCTCCTTTTTGAGATGCTTACCCAATACAGATAACAATCACACTGTAACATGATTGAGGCCCACAATTTCAAGTGTGATTATGGAATCTAAGATGGATATGAAAGAAGGCAAGGAGACTAACAGACTAAAAAAGGGAGAAAGGATTAAGAGGTTTATTTAAAAAGTACATACCCTACATCCAACAGTTCAACTTCTAGTTTTATACCTTAAAGGAATTTGTACAAACATGACAATAGTATTTAACACACATATGAAACTCAATACATGTCACTCCCTACTATATATAACCTTCTCAATTATCCCATGAAGGAGAGAATTCCACATTCCCATTTACTGATGAAGTGAGTGAGGTATATAGACATCAAGTAATTTACTATGGTCACAATAGCTAACATGTGAAACCAAGTAGTGTGACTCTAAAGTTTCTGTTCTGCATCCAATCACCATATATAGCTGTGCAAGGTATCTACTACCCAGAGATGCCATAGGGAGAAGGTCCACTTAATAATCCATGCCTCCCTAGCACAAAGCTACACCTACCTGAGGGTTGCACTAACAACACCGCACTGACAAAGAGGAGTCATGGAGCAAGCTGTACAATGCAGGATGCTGCCAACAGAGCGAGATCCTGGCAATTACATAGGGTAGGGAAACAAAGAGAAAAAGGGGAGGTAAGTCTGCTGACCAGGTATTTTTTATCTGCTTGATGACCTGATGTTGTAATGAAAAACACACCCCAGACCCCAACCATGGTTCCAATCTTTTATCAACAAGGCGTCCTGCTGATCAGTCCCTGGGATGCAAAGTCACACATCAGTCAAGGGCCCCTTGGGCATTCCCAGTCATACCTTGTATTGTATGCCCACTGTCCCAGGGCGATCAAGTGTCCTGCTCTTGTTTAATTTGAAAGGATCCTTGTAGGGTTTAGTATACTACATTCTTTTAGGTCAGATAACTAACGGACCAGGTTGTTCTTGACCTTCTATTGGAGGGCAGAACTGCACGTAACCAAAATGGTGGCCGAAGAGGCTGTTTAAGTCTAGCAGACTCACACCTGAGTATGTTTCTCTTTGCCCCAGGTGTCCTCCATTTGCAACCTATGTGTTCAGAGGTCTAGACCCATGAAAAGAAGTCTAATTCACACAGAAGTGCCACAGAGTTAAGTTTACTTTAGCCACACACTACATAGACTCTTCCATGTGGAAAGACATTGACAGGAGTTTGATGCAGAACTATTTGTAATGACGAATGTCAAAAATGGATAAACTATATTTATATAGTTACAATACACATACACTAAATATCATATGCAAAATATGATACAAGAATGACCTGGCATGCTTAGAAGAAACAAACAATTTTTATGTAGATTTTAAAAACAACACAGTGAAAATCAAGTGCAAATTATCAACAATACACCATGCAAATATTTTTTAACTTAACAAGTATATTTTATTGAGTTAATATTGGTTTACATCATTGTTTTCATGATAGAGGTGTAGGGTCCCCCCCTTCAGTATGCCCATCACCAAAGAGCCCACAGTCTACCATCACCCTTGGGCTCCCCCTTCTTTGTTCTCATCCTACCCCTCCCCCGCCCTACCTCCTCTGGCTACCCCACTTCACAGGCAGCTACATGGGCTACTTTTTAGTTTGGCTTTATCTAACCCTTTGTTTTGTCTGTCTATATTCTGCATATAAATGATTCCATCCAGCATCTGTCTTTCTCCTCCTGGCTTACATGCACACCACAGGCAATTTTAAAACATGAGAAGAAGAATTACATTTTATACACACACACATACTCACCAAATTCATAGTGGTGGTTCCTTCCAAGGAGGGAAAGAGATTAGCAAAGGAGACTCCAATATACCTGTACCATTTTATGAAATATAATAAGACATACAGCAATTATCACAAAATGTTTATTACTATCAATTCTGGGTGGAGGCATGCATTTGCTCAAAATAAAAATAGAGATTATTTTTTTAAGAACTGGCTTAGTGGGAACCTAGGAGGAGATGAGTTAGGAGGCTATGCAATCAATAAATAGAATTTCAGGGTTCATGGCTTGAGAGGTGGAGTAGTTATTATAGTTAGAGGTGATGACAAGGTCCAGGGTGTGGCCACATGAACAAGTGGGTGAAGTGGAGTGGAGGGATAAATCACTAGAATATAAGATGTGTCACCAACATGGCTGTTGAAGTTTCTCACAATGATGACAAAAATCAGGGTAGAGTCAGATGCCAATATCCTTGTTGAACGTGGTCATGAGGCAAGTCAAGGGAAATAATGAGGATGGAAAGCGGGTGGAGTGCATGTGCATCAGGGGAGGAGTGGCTGTTGAAAGAAGGAGGTGAGCAAAAGCACACACAGCTTATCTCCAGGCCACAAGACAGTGGAGGCAGGATGAGTACCCTGCATGGAACTGTGCAAGTCTATTTCAGTTAAGGTGAGATAGTATGACTGCCAAAATCCTATGGAAACTCTTAACTTTGTAGTTCATTGATTCAAAACAACAGGTTCAATCAGAGAGGGGTAGTAGATTTTACCAAAAAGAAAAAAAAGAGGAAAAGAAGAGAGAGAAGTAAAGAGGAGGGAGAAAAAGAAAGAAGAGAGAGAACTGGGGGCCTCACATACTGGAAACAAAGCTACCAACTGCATCAAAGAGAATGGACTATTGAAGATTATCATCACAAAGTCAAAGGCCAATCAGTAAAATAATCAGCCTTGGGAAATTGAGTTGACAACAAATGAGTGACATAACCTGAGAGATCAAAAATTTTAGAATATTATAAATGAAAAGGTGACTCTAGCTCAGGAAATGGTTTTGGTTCTGGAAACAGTTCTGGAGGATTGTCAAGGAATAAATGGAGAGAGCAGCCCACATAAGAAGGCACTTGCAGTTTAGAGTCCAAAATGGACCCAATGTACAAAGACTTATATCCTCTTCAAGGGCAAATTAGAAAAGTGACTAGATGAGAATAGCAAAGATGATCCAGGAAAGACCCAGGAAAGGAAAAGGTCTTTTCATGCCATTTTCAGGCTAAGACACTCAAGAGCTGGGTTTCTCCAACACTCTTGCCAAGACATGCCAAATCTTATCTGCTCCACAGCCCTAAAAGTCTCTCAATAGGGCTCGCAGTCACCCTCGTGACACTAAGGGAGGGAGTGACATGTCCCCTTAGATCTGGGGCTCACACACTTCGAGAGGTTTGTGTGTCAACTCACCCCTCCCACTCACACTCAGGCTGGGGCAAGGAAGAGCACACACCACACCAAGAGGCAGCCTGACTGGCTCAGATGTGACTGCCTTTTCCTACAACAAAAACAGGGGAGGGGCGGAGTTTGGTCAGCTCTCTGGGCAGCCCTCAAAAATGTTAACACTTCCTTACTGTCAGAGAACTCACTAGCACATTCCACCTGAACTAACCCCATCTGGACCTGGCACCTCCATCTTTACCGACTATCATCTCCAGCTGGGACTCACTCAACAACTTCCACCACACCCTCGGTCCCACCTGCAAAGGTCATTCCCAGAGGAGGCATGGCGACCCATCTCAGATCAGCAGGCCCAGTGACAAGAGCATGTGTTGCCTCACTGGACCCTTGAGTATTACTAGCTAACAATAGCTGATAATTGTTGAACATTTGCTAAGGGCTAGCACTTTTCTAAGAACTTAATTGCAATAGCCATGTGAAGTATTATTTATAGGCAAGTGTAGGGTAAAGAAAATGTCAGGCTTTTCTGCCCTTCCGCCATCAGGATAGATGATGGATCCTTGTCCTGAATGCATGCCTGATGGCGGGCACCTGGAATAGGGTGTGGGCATAGGTAGATGGGATTCACCTGGGCTGAGACTGGGCTTTTAAGGGCGGCGTCACGGGGACGCCAGCAGCAGCAGTAGAAGCCGAGAAGCAGAGAACGAACGCCAGAGAGCCCAGATAGAGTGAAGACTTGCTGGGGGCTGGGAGGCCTGCCAGCACCCCTGCCTGCCATATGCCTGGTGAACCCCAATAAAAGACCTGCAAAAAGCCACTGAGGACTCTGACTCCTCCTTTACCCGGTCTGCATGGGATCAGAAAACCTGCACTGTGTCCTGTCCGGCCTCTACAGCAAGAAAACTGAGTTGTTAAGAGTAAACAGCTTTCCCAAAGGCACACAGCTGGTAAGTGGCAGAATTTGAGCCTAGGTAATAGGATTCCAGAGCTCACACTCTACGTGATTCTGCTCCCTGGAAGAGGTCAGAACAGCTAAGATGAGGATTAATTTAGAAATACATAGTTTATCTTTTGCCACTGGCCCTGCCTCTCACTAAGCTTTTACTCCTTTTTGTCCATGTATTGCTTCCAACCTTCACATCTGAAAGGCAACAGGATAAGCTGTGCTGCTATCTAGTCACGATGGAATACAAACAGGGTCTCAGTGGGAGGACAGCTGCCATGTCAAGTTCAGGAGCAGTCAGGTCCTCTGCTCACTTCTTCATCAAGATGACTCCGAGTTTCCAACTTTGCAGACCAGACAGTGTTAGTACTAACAATCCAAGCACTAGGAAGGTGGAGCATCTTTGGAGAACAGATACTTAGTTTCAGTTATTCATTCCTTCAACAAATATTTTTAGAGCATTGTAGGGTAAGGTAAAAAATCAGGCTTTTCTGGCCTCCCGCCATCAGGATAGATGAGGGAACCCTGTGATCCTGAATGCATGCCTGATGGCGGGCACCTGAAGTGGGTACGCCTGTGCTAAGACTCTGCTTTTAAGGGCGGTGTCACCGGGACGCCAGTAGAAGCCGAAAGAGAAGAAGCCGGAAGCAGAAGCAGAGAAAGCCAGAGAGCCCAGATAGAGTGAAGATTTGCTGGGGGCTGGGAGGACTGCCAGCCTCCCAACCCCCCAGCACCCCTGCCTGCCACGTACCCGCTGAACCCCAATAAAAGACCTGCAAAAAACCACTGAGGACTCTGACTCCTTTAGCCGGTCTGCATGGGATCAGAGAACCTGCTCAGTGGTCAATTCCTGCCTTTACAAGCATGAAGTATCCAATGGTGTGCTGGATTCCGAAGTGACAACAGGGAACCAAGTGAGTCCTCACCTTCTGGCTGCACTCATTCTAGAACACGCTAGAGGAGACTAAGAATGAACAAGCAAAAACAAGCAAACTATAAGCGGAAAAAGGATGTTGTGACAAAATAAGGAAGGGAGCCCCTTTTATATGGGGCATTCAGGAAGGTAGTCACTTTGAGACACTCAGAGATAGGCAGGTGGACCTACAGGTCCTAATGACACACTGTCCGTATGCCTTTATGCCAGTTTCCCGGGGACCTTCCAGTTTTTAAGGATAGTTTATGATGCTGCAATGCAAGTATCTTGGCCTGGTGCTCCACGTCCTGCTCCAGCCCCTCCCTGCCTATCTTCTCCCCATTACCTCTCCTGAACACACCCTCTCCATTCTATTTAGACTAATCTCTGTCACCCGCACCCTGTTCTCTCCCCTATACCTATTAATTCTACCCATCCATCAGGACCAGATGGAGTTCCACCTTCCTCATTCTTATCCATTACAGGTTTGCCAAGTTCCCCAATCCTCTGAACTACTAGTTCTCAAGAAGTTCATTACCTAAGAATACAGCCTTCTGTCCATCACTGCTGTTTCACAACCACCAGATCCCAAAACTTTAACACAGGTGAACTTTGGCAAGTGTGAAAAAGAAGGGCATTAAGCACATGTCCAGGGTTCTTGGGTTCAGGACTGAGAGAAGTGACTCAAGCCCAGAGAAGCTGGAAAGGATCAAACAAGTGTCCCAGGAGCAGGGTTTCCAAATAGGAGGAAACAGAGTCCAATCAGGGACCAGAGCTCAGCCAAGTATGCAGATTGCAAGGAAACTAAGTGCCCATGTGGGTTATCTGATGGAAACCTAGGGTGGACATAAGGAAGCACAAAGCCTGGTTTCACAAACAGGCCATCACAGGGTAGAGGGAGTAGACTGTGGCCAAGGGACATTCAGGGACAGCAAAAGGAATCTGGGGAGAGGTCAGGAACCTGGAAACCATGAGCAGGTGGCCAAGTTTAAGAACCTGACTTAATTGTAAGCTGTCAGTATAGATCACCAGTGGGCTTGGGGTGGGGTGGGGGGGGGAATGGGAAAGTAGATGACAGGAAGGAAATGAAGGCCAAAATATTCATGGATAGATTATTAGTCACTCAGGTGCAGAGGCCATACCTCATTTCTATCCTCCACAGCACTTAGCAAAGTAATATTTACTGATTACATAAAAGAGAAAAATCAGGGGGCTCTCTGGTGGTGAAAGGGGTTAAGACACAACTTACGAAGCTGTCTGAAGCACTGCAGCACGAGTTCTGATCCCCAGCTGGCCAGGGAGCAACCCACATGGCGTAGCAGACCTCTCCTGACTCGCCCACTGCTCCCCTCAGCAACAGCAGTGTATTTCAGTCAATCTGCCTGTTCTGCTCCCCACTCTGTCTCTTGTGAATCCTCTCATCCCCCACACCTCTGGCCTGTACCCCAGTTCTTATCTGCATAAAGAAATCTTTTTTAAAAAAGAAAGATCAGAGAGTGTGGGTACTAACCAATGTGTAGGAAAAATGCCAAGCTAACCCACGTCATCACTTAGGTAGGCTGCACAGTGCACAGCTTACAGAAGGCTCCATCACCTTAGCAAAAAGTGATACTGTAACCTGGTGAATGAACACTGGGCTAGGAAAGAGGAAGTGAAATTACACCACCTTTGCCAGTAACCTCCTAAATCTCATCTATAAGAAGGAACAGGCCATTGCTCCAAATTTTAATATCTAACACTCTCCTATCTTTGCTTGTTTAACTTTATTCATTCTGAATCTTTGCTCAAATCTTACCTTCCCCATGAGCCCTATCTGGGTCACCCTACTCAATACTGCAACCCACCCATCCCAATGACCCCATCTCCACACATTCTGCTTTATAGCTTTCCTTTTCATACCCCTTCTACCATACTATATAATTTACATATTATCTTTATTGCTGTCTTTGAGATTGTAAGCACCAAAAAGGCAAAGATCTTTGTCTTGTTCAAATTCATTGATATACATCAAGTCTGTGAAAAGAGCCTGGAATAGAGCAGATATCCAATAAACATTTGCTGAATGAATGTATGAATGAACCAAATACAGGACAAAATCCTTTAAGAAAAAAACACTAGGGCCTTCCCTGCACTAGGGCACAGCGGTTGAGCGCTGGGTTGCGAGCTGCCTGCAGCCTCTGCAGCACCGGTTCGATCCCTGGCTGCCGGGCGAGGGTCCCACATGGCACGCAGACCTCTCCTGCCTCCTGCCACCCGCTGCTCCCCTCAGCAGTGTACTTCGGTCCTTCTGCCTGTTAGCTCCCTGCTCTGGCTCTGGTGAATTCTCTCACCCTCCCGCGCTTCTGACTGTACCCAGTGCTTATATAAATAAATAAATCTTTAAAAAAAAAAAAAAAACAAACCACTAGAGGGGACTTCTGGGTGGAGCAGGGGTTACCGTCTCAGCACTATCAAGCTATCTAACTGCAGTTAGATCCCGGGCCAGGGAGTTAACCCACATGGCGGTGCACACCTTTTCTGTCTCACACCCCCTACTCCCCTCAGCAATGTATTTCAGTAGATCTGCCTGTTCTGTTCCCCACTCTGTCTCTGGTGAATCCTCTCACCACCACCCCTCTCCCCGCCAACACTGGCCTACACCCCAGTTATATACATAAATGAAACAAATCTTTTTTAAAAAGAGAAAAGTACTAGGTGGGGGGCAGGGGGGTGAGAGAAAAAGTCCGCATGAAATATCATCTATATTCTCCCCAAGGTCTGCATCTCCTGCCCACACCCTCAGTCACCCACGTATCTCCTGATACCCTTGCACTATAGTGTAGGAGGTAAGTGCTCAATAAGCCCTACTAAATTATGCAAAGTGGGGCCTCCCAGGTGGTGCAAGGCATTAAGCAGTGCACTATGAAGCAATTAGCAGCCTCTGCAGCACAAATTCAATCCCCGGCCAGCCAGGGAGCTACCCACATGGGGAGGCAGACCTCTCCTGTCTTGCCTGCTGCTCCCCACAGCAGTGTCTCTCAGTCAGTCTGCCTGTTCTGTTCCCCACTCTGTCTCTGGTGAATCCTCTCTCTCTCTCTCTCTCTCACACACACACACACGCACCTCTGGCCTGTACCCCCGCTCTTATATGCATAAATAAATGTCTTTATAAGAAAATTTAAAAAATAAATTATGAAAAGGGAAAACATCCACGGTGCTCTGAGGCCACCTGCTGGCAACTCTGTCCTGCAGCTACCTAAGCAATTAAACTGACAAATGAAATTTACAGTGAAGAATAAATGAAATTCTCCAATTCCGGTGAAGATGAAATTTCCCGTAGAGAGTGGAGCTACAAGGAACACCGCCCTTCAAGCAGCCTATCCATAAAAACAGAAAGGACTGTGGAGTGCAAAGCAGAAGTTTCCAAACGCTCCTGGGAAACGGCTGCTTTGAAGAACCCTCAGGTCCCAGGGTTTTTCCAGAACTCATTTTCCACTTACACTAATCACAGTAAAGAGCAAGTACTACTGAGCTCTTATGTGCCAGGCACTGTTTTGAACACTTTCACCTATTATATTTAATCCTCACATCAATTCTTTGATGTAGGTACCACATTGCCACCATTTTATTTTATAAGCGACGTTTCCTTTTAAAAATTAAAATTAGTAAGAATAGTGGAGATGTGTGTGCATGTGCTTGCCGGGTTTGACACGACTAAAGAGACCAACAAGGTTTGGGGCACAGCCCCCCACTCCCACAGGGCCAGGCCAGGCCTGGTGTAGAGTAAATGGCTTTCAGGCTTTTCTGCCCTCCCAACATTAGGCTGGCCCTGCCTGGTGGGGCACCTGCAGTTGTTTCACTGTTGTAAGCTGTCTTGTTTACTTCTGGGGGCCCTGAGAAGGGTATTGAAATAGTCACCAAGAGAAGCAGAGCAGAAGAGGCAGGAGAGAGGCGGCGAGAAAAGAGGCCAGAGAAGCCAAGAGTGAAGACTGGCCGGGGGCCTGGATGGCCTCCTGGCCCCGGGCCCCCGACGCGCCGTGTCCCCGGTTTCTGCACTACATGTAAAGCTCAATAAAAGCCTGAGCGAGCCTCGAGGCTCCACGACTCTCCTATGCCCCGTGTGCGCGGATCACGGAAACCTGCTCCATGACCATCCTGGCATCCACCCGGGCCGGGGATGGACGGCAGAGGCCGCTCCCCTTCACCCATCAAGTCCCCAGGCTGCGCCGCCGGCGCCAGGCCCTCGCGGCTCCGCGCGGGGGGCCGCATTTCCCGCCCGAAAGCTCCCAACAGCCCTCACTGGGCGTGTGTCCGGGGGTCAGGCCCCCCCACAGGCTGTCCCCGTAAGAGCAGCCCCGCGCCCCAGAGGGGGCCTTCTCTGCTCCGCCCCGCGCCCCGCGAGGCCGGCCGAGCGCGCCCGCCCTTCAGCTGCGCGCGGCGGCCCGAGGCGGGGCTCAGCCGTCTCCAGGCGCGCGGCGCCCCAGGGCGGGGGACGCCGACTCCCCGCCCCCGCAGCCCGCGGCGCGGAGCGACCCCCGCGTTTGGGGACCAGGACCGCGGTCGACCCCTTACCTCCAGAGCGGGCACCCTGCGGGGCGCCCCGCGGGACCCCCGGGCCGGCGCGTCCGGCCGCGCCCCGCGCTGGGTAGTGACTGGCGCGTCCGCGGCGGGCGCTGGGGGCAAAGGGTCTGCCGGCTCCCGTAACCGACCTGGGCGCGGGGTGGGCGTAGAAAAACCTCCACACCCCCACCCTCAGCCCCCGCCCCTCAAAAAGGAAGGCGCGGGGCGACAGCGCCTCCTGGTGGCAGTTGGCGTCTCCGACACCTTTGTTCCCCCACCCAGCACCTGTGGCTTCCCAAAGGGAGGCTGGTCTGCAAGATGGTTTTAGGTGCTGCATACACTTTTCTAAGTGTTTGAATTATTTTGTTTCCCCACCACCACCCCTTATATCCCCTTGTCTCTTTCCTTCCTTCCTCCTCTTAACCTCCAAGCCCTCAGGATGTTGGTTGATAATGACTGGTTTTTGAAAGTCTTTTACGTTATCAAATTGTCTACTATGCAAAAGTCCATTTTTTTTTTATTTATTTATACCAGCACTGGGTACAGTCAGAAGTGCTGGAGGGTGAGAGAATTCACCAGAGCCAGAGCAGGGAACAGAACAGGCAGACTGACAAAGTACACTGCTGAGGGGAGCAGCAGGCGGCAGGAGAGGTCTGTTGTGCCATGTGGAAACCTCACCCTGTGGCCAGGGATCTAACCGGCGCTGCAGAGGCTGCAGGCAGCATCGCAATCCAGCACTCAACCGCTGCGCCACTGGGGAGACACAAAAGTCCAATATTTGTTTGTATCAGTTTTGCCTTACTTTGTTGCATATAATTATCTCAAATTCCTCTGTTTTATTGCAAATGACTGTATTTCGTCATTTCTTATATCTCCATAATATTCTCTGGTGTGGATACATCACATCTTCAGTCATCTCTGGATGAATATTTAGGCTGCTTCCCCTGACCTAGCTACTGTAAATAATGCTGCTAATGTAACCGGTGGCTGAAGCCAGACTGTTACAGGTGCTGCCCCAGGGAAAATGCTAATAAGCATCGTATTTGTGGGTGGAGCAACTGATAAAAAAAATGTAAGGAACTGCAGAAGTAGCCCCCAGGATTTGGTGTTTGGATTCAGCATTTGAGCATTCAGCATTTGGGATTCAGCATTTTCGGATCTTCAGCGATTTCAGCCCCCACTGCACTGATCTTCCAGGAGGATGGTGCGGGCCTCTGAAGGACGTGGAGAGGCCTCCAGCAGCCAACCTCAGAGAGGAAAAGTTCAGAGGCTTTACAAGTACCATAGAGACTAAAACTGTTCCTGGTTTTGCTGTCATTACAGCCTGGCAGAGAAGGCAAAGATCTAGAGCCAGGCACCTCACTGAACTGTGATTGTGGCCTTTCGTTGGGTCGTTCAGCCGCTGCAGCTGCTGTCTTGAGTGTCGCTTGTCTGGTGCTGTGCTGGGGCATCTCAGCAGCTCCAGGACCATCTCCTGTTGTGTCTTCTGTTGTCTTCGCGAGTTGGAACCCGGCCTAGAATCTGGCTGCCTCATGTTCTAGCTCAGCAGTGGTGGGAAGACGCCATATTAGACGCTGTTTGTTTAGGGCCTGAAAACCTCCAAGGTTTTCAAAACTAAGGACACTTTCGGCCATTTTTGGCCTCAATAACTCTGTTTTTCCCTGGTTTGTTAAATGCCATTGTTGTTGTTTTCTGAGCCTGAGTAGCCTTGCAATTGTGCTCACTGTCACTCGGACAGTGACATGTAAACTATTTGGGCAAAGTTCTTGGCCGGTTTTAGTGCCCCTTGCTTCTGTGTATTTTATTGTTACACGTCTTATTTCTAAATCTTTAATCCATATGGAATTTATTTTTGTGTGTGAGATTTGTGAGTAACCCAACTTCATTCTTTTATGTGTATTCTTCATTCCCTGACACCATTTACTTTTTTTTTAGATTTATTTATTTATGCATAGAACTGGGCTACAGGCCAGAGATGTGGAGGTGAAAGGATTCACCAGAGACAAAGTGGGGAACAAAACAGGCAGACTGAATGAAATACACTGCTGAGGGAAGCAGCGGGTGAGTCAGAAGAGGTCTGCTGCACCATGTGGGTAGCTCCCTGGCTGGGAATTGAACTTGTGCTGCAGCGGCTATGGATTGCTTTATAGGTTGCATCTTAGCCCCTTCCACCCTGGCACCATTCATTAAAGATACTGGCCTTTCCCCATTTTATGGTCATATTTACCTTATCATAGATTAATTACCTGTATGGATTGGGATTTATTTCTGGGCTTTCAATTCTATTACATTTATCAATAAGTCTATTTTTGTACCAATACCACATTGTTTTTTTTGTTTTGTTTTGTTTTGTTTTTACTGTATCTTTTTTAAAGATTTATTTTTTATTTATACAAACACTGGGTACAGTCAGAAGCGCGGGAGGGTGAGAGAATTCACCAGAGCCAGAGCGGGGAGCAGAACAGGCAGACTGACAGAAATACACTGCTGAGGGGAGTAGCGGGTGGCAGGAGAGGTCTGCATGCCATGTGGGACCCTCGCCTGGCGGCCGGGGATCTAACCAGCGCTTCAGAGGCTGCGGGCAGCTTCGCAACCCAGTGCTCAACCGCTGCACCACCAGGGAGGCCCAAAACTACATTGTTTTTAGAACTGAGCTATTCATTTTTTATTCTTTTTCTCTACATTGTTCTATTCATGTGTTCTATAGCATTATGTTTTCCAGCTCATCGGTTATTTCCATTGCTTCTGTTTGTCTGCTGTGAGGCCCGCAATTACATTCTTAAATCAGCTGTAAAGTTGCTTTATAGCAATGTTTAAAGTCAGGAAACATGATACTTTCATTTCTTCCCTTCTCTCTCAGGGTTGTTTTCCCAATTTGAGGCCTTTTGTAGTTCCATATAAATGTTGTTCTATTTCTTTAAAAAATACTTTTTCAAAGTATTTTGATGGGGGTTGCATTATATTTATATATACTTTTAGACAGGGTAGTCATTTTGACTGTAGTGATCCTCTTATCAGCTATGCAATCTGCCATAGTGAATTTCCATCCCAGAATAAAATTTCTAATCATCTAAAGCTCTCAGCCATGTAGGCATACCTTCATCATCATCTTTAAATAGTGTAAAATACTCTAAGCAAGAAAATGTAAGAACAGATTCTACCAACACTTTTTTGATTGTTTCTAGATTTTCAAACCAAAAACTGAACTGAAATCATCTGAAGAGTAAAAATTTCAGTGATTTGCAATTTATTGCATTATGGAAGATTGTTTTTTATCTTGTAAAATATTGTTTTGTTTAATATATACATTAAACATTTCATAAATGATTGAATTCTACTTTTGCCACCTGGGTGGCGCTGAGACTTCAATGTCTCAAAATAG
Source organism: Talpa europaea (assembly GCF_964194135.1). Lineage (NCBI taxonomy): Eukaryota > Metazoa > Chordata > Mammalia > Eulipotyphla > Talpidae > Talpa > Talpa europaea. The sequence goes on from NC_140076.1 coordinate 80,382,315, forward strand.
GTAAAGGTTATAGTTACATTCTTGATTTCTGTTGACTTATGTGGACAGAAATAACAGGGAGAAATAAATTATTTTGACACATTAGGAAAACAACATTTTTCCTGTTCATGTTCTGAATAAGTTTGCAAAGTTAAACAAAAGGAAATATGGTAGCAAAAATGCCACCTTTTTACTGATAGTGGTTAAGTTATGGGCAGTGGCACTATTTCTGTCAGCCAGAACTCGCTCACATTAGACCATCCAACTAGGCACTTCTCACCCAAAGCTAGTCCTGGGCTGGGACAGCCCTCCTGGCACAGTTCACTGTCATGGCCTGGAGGATCACTGCAGTTCCCAAGTAGACACAAGATAGAACTGAGCCAATTTTTCTTACAAAATTTATCAGTTAAGTCTTCCTACTATCTCAGGGGCAAAGAGAAGAGGTGGAAAGGGAACAAGTCAGGAGTTGGGGGGAAAAGGCACTCACAGCTAACAGAATTTAGATATAATCTAGTCATGTAGAGATACAACAAAATTCCAGGAGGGAAGGGACTTTGACAAGCAAGTGTTGTAACTTGACAAGTGAGTTGTTGTAAGTGTTGTAGGGCAACTCTGGACACCATATATCCTGACTTGGGTCCAGACCTCCATCTGTATTGCACTGTATTGTTCTCCTCCATGAAGAGTGAGCAGTGGGAGTCCTAGGACCTGGTGTCCAAGGATGGGAAGGGGGATGGCAGAAACAGTGAAGGGCAAGTGTGTGTAGTGTATAGGGCATGGGGTGACCCCCCTCGGCACTTCAGAGCATCAGGTGTTGGAGTCAAACCCCCTCTCCCCTATTGTCCTCCTTACAGCCCCACTCAGTGTCAGAGTTATAAGGATTATTTTAAATCACCCATTGTATTAGTCAGGATTGTCTAGGAAAAAATAGGAGAGAGGGGGAGAGAGAAGGGGGGAGGGGGAAGGAGAAAGAGAGAGCACACACACGTGGCAGAGGGAGGGAGGGAAAGAGAGAGATCAACAGTGTGGGCTGGCAGTCTGGAGACCCAGGAGAACCAATGATGCAGATAAAGTCCAAAGTCAGCCTGTTGAAGAATTCCCACATGTTCAGGGTGCTGGGTCTTTTTTTTCTATTCAAACTTTAAATAGATTGGAAGAGGCCCACCAACAAGGTTCAGTGATTTACCTATTAATGTCATCCAAAAGCACTCTGAAAGTTGACACATAAAATTAACCATCACCCTCACCTATGTCTTTGTGAAACTGACCCCTTTCCTCAAATTTAGTCATTTGAGTTTTACTTTCATCATCTTTTACAATATGTTATTTCCTCATTATTTTCTTTAAACCAATGTTAACTTCTCACTGTTAAAAACACCCTTAAACCTATTTGGTTTATTTTTATATTCAAGATAAAAGATATTTTATATTCAAGATAAAAAGTGTTTGGTTTATTCATTTTTATTTTTTTCTAATACATGGGAGAATCAATAACTGAGGCATTTAAGGGAATCTGGCAAGATGGCAGATGAAGGTGCCTGGTTCACCTCTTCCAGATACTCACAACTAAATTTTCAGAAAAACAAAAATATCCTAAGGGAAAAATTGAGGACACAGCACATACTCAGATCAATCCTATGGCAGAAAAATGTAGAAAAACTTCAAATGCATTTTGCTTATAGTGGCAATGGGGCAGTACAACACAAGAGGGAAGGGCAGTCACTGTTCACACTACAGCTGTGGGGCGGGGCACATACCAGGTACACACCAACTTTCAGACCTGGCATCTCACTGTATAAAGAGATGTGTGAGCTGACACCCAGGACAGAGGGTACACTGTTGGAGAGCTGCAGGGTAGGTGTGCAAAGTGAGGCTCATTGGTTTGAACCTGAGGCTCTCAACATAAAACAGCCAGAGCCTAAATCTGCAGGGAGAAGAAAGTCAGGGTACCTGGGTCTCTTGGTAGAAGAAGCTACTACTTGAAGCCCAGACTGAGATACTCAAAACACCCACCACGCCCCACCCCAGGGCTAAAATCAAAACAAAGCATCGCTTGAACAAACTAGGATTCAAGCACCTGTCAATAACAGGAGCAAACACCCCCAAACTGCTCTGTGTTCAAATCCTGTTTACCCATGTGACTGAGTAGGTTATTTAACACTTCTGTGACTTAGTTTTTTCATTCATTAGATGAGGATGATAATGGAATTTGCAAGACATTTGGTAAACTCCCTACACATTCCTGTTATGTTTCAGGCATTGTGTTAGCAACTACAATGGAACTAAGAGAGGTAATTGATTGCAGCAGTTGTGAGATTAGTAACAATTAAACCAAATGTGAACATTTGGGCCATAAACAAGGATACATTTCTAGAAAAGGATGAGCTCTTAATCTGACATCACATTGACTAATTAGGCTTCCAAATTTAGCAAATGCTTTTGAGTAGGTGAGATTTGAGTGAGAAATGCACACAGGGCCCTGTGCACTGGATGTAATTCCACTGAACTGCCACTAGGTGACTCCTGACTCAACAAAATTGGAAGCTAGAAGAAAGGGGCGTGACTAGCCCAAGACCACATGGTTTGTGAGTGGGGATTCAGCACTAGAACCCAGCCAGGTCTGTGTGGCTGCTGAGTGCCCAAACCCAGTTACGATGTGCTCCAGGTCCCCAAGGAGAAGCACATTTCTAAGAATCATAAACCCACGAAAATCTAAGTTTTCATCAAAGCCTCCTCACAGGTAAGGATGAATACAATACACACCAAGCCATCCCAATCAGAAGACAGTCCTCTGGTCCACTAGCACAGGGGTTTAAACTGCCCTCTGTCTCCCTGAACCACCACCTCAGGGTCTGATACTCTTCACAGCTAAGACGCTGTTCTTGGCTCTGCCAGCAGATGTCAGCACTGAAATTTCCTGTTGGCTCAGATACATTTTCTTCCCTTGCCTTTAATATCTGTCTCCTGGTGAGAACAGGACCACATACCATTATTCGGTGAGTAATCTGATGGCTAAGAAGCCAGCTCATGGGTTCCCCAAGGTCTTGAGGCTCCAGGTATCTGACTCACACTAACCATACTCAGCATCCCCTGACTGATGAACCCACTGCCAGTCTTCCTGTATGACAGACTCCAGGCCTCATCCTCCAGCCAGGGCACTAGAGTATGCCCGCCATGTGCACAAGATCACTAAGGAGTCCGTGAATCACAAGTTTACAAGGGACGGCAGAAAATCTTTTTCATCTTGAGAGATATTTTAAATTAATGAAACAAATTCTTTTCCTTGAATACTAACAGAATTTTTTTTAAAGATTTATTTATTTATACAAGAACCAGGGTACAGGCCAGATGTGTGGGAGGGTGAGAGGATTCACCAGAGACAGAGCGGGGAACAGAACAGGCAGATCGACTGAAATGCACTGCTGAGGGGAGCAGCAGGGGAGACAGGAGAGGTCTGCTGCGCCATGTGAGATTCTCACCAGCCAGCAGAGATCAAACCCGCGCTGCAGAGGCCATGGACAGCTTCACAGTGCAGCGCTCAACCGCCTGCGCCACCAGGGAGACCCTACTAACAGAAATTTTAAATGTAAACCATCACTATCCTTTTTTAACATCACAGTGACCTGTTTGTTGTTGTTGACTCTCTAAAAACCCCTGTACTATGATACAAACTTGTACAGGATTTCCAAGCCCATAGACTAGTCTCCATTGATTTCCCTTCAGGGTTCCTATTTCAGAAGACACTATAAACTCCCAACTGACCCCACAGCAGAGCTGGATAGATTACTCTGGGGAAAGCTCTTGGCAGAGCAAACAGGTAACCTCCCTCCAAAAATGATTACTTCAGATTTGCCTCAAAGAAAACTGACAATGGGCCTTGTGCTCTCTTCTAGACTTTTGACCCCCTTAACTTTGATCTAGGTTGAGCTCTTTGGGCCTTATCTCCCTCTTTCCTTCTAATAATTAGGTCCCATTCCCAATCCGGGTCTTCAGGAAAAAGCACTGAGGTAGGCCCCTTACGCCACGGTCCACCAAATAGGCAGAGATTAAACTCCTTTCAACTCAATGAACATCGGGGTTTCGTACGTAGCAGAGCAGCTCCCTCGCTGCGATCTATTGAAAGTCAGCCCTCGACACAAGGGTTTGTAAAAACAAAAAAAAAATAAAAAAACAAAAATCAACTCAATGAACAAAGCCATTCAGGCTTCTCCAGAGCCTCATCTTCTGTTAGAAACTCATCCAGGTTAGACCCCTGCCACCAGTGTGCTCCAGCTGTCACCTGAGGAGGCCTTATTCTTCATCACAGACCCTTTCATAAATGCCTCTATTTCACACCTGACTAAGCTACCAGGCCCCAGGGCTTCTTGGTGGGATGAAACCTCTCTTTAGATGTTACTGTGATTAAAAATCGACACACCATTATAACAATAATGATAACATGAGTAACAAGAATAACAATAACAGTAGTTATTAGATGTCTGCAGCTATTGCATGAGTTGGGGGAGGAGGTAGAGACCAGGTTTCCACAGAGCAGGACCTCACTTCACTGCTGTCTGCCATGAAATCTGTACCCCCTGACAGCCCATTAATGCTGCCACCCTCTCACCCTCAGCCACAGTGGACATCAGAGCTCTGAGGCCCAGTCAGCGGAGCAATGGGACAACTAAGCCTGCTGTGACACAAACTGGCATTCCCAGCCAGGAGAGACGTCAGAGGGAACTGTGGCCCCACCTCCCCTGAGAGGCAGCCCTTGAAGTCTGTAAAAATCAAAGGCTGCCCAGACCCAGTATTTCGCAGCATTGGCAGAGCCAAAGGAATCATGGCTCAAAACCCCTCTGGAGCCTTTCCAAGACTCTTTGTGCAACGTTGGCCTGTCTCTGCCTGTGTCTTCCACAAAAGAGAAGAAGAAAAAGGGGTGAGACAGAGACGGGAGGTAAGAAAACTCTGGCTTCAGTTTACCAGATCTGAAGGTGCTGGGAACTCATTTTTGGAAAGGGAGTAGCCAAATCATGTGCTTCGGATCCCCGTGACAACCAGAGGTTTGCCTCCCTGCATCTCTCTGGGGCTGTCCAGCTCTGGGTTCTGTCCCCACAAGCCAGAGGCACAGCAGCTAAGACTCTCTCCCTGAATGTTAAATGTGTGTGTGATTTTTTATTTCATTATTAAACTCATCAAGCACCAAAAGGTCAGGAACTGAATGGATCTTGTTTCACACACACTTGTCCTGCACATGGCATAGAGCAAATTCACATAAATATGTGTTGAATGAACAAACATGAAGAATGAGTACCAATCAGGTCTGAGTGCCAGATTTTAGGAGAGGATGACAAATTACAGCAAACTCAGGGATGGTAGCAGAATAGTGAATGTTGGGAGGCTTCTTCTTATGAGAAAAGTTTGTAGGGGCCTCCCTGGTGGCACAGGGGTTAAGTCTCAGCACTATGAAGCTATGGGCAGCCATTGCAGCATGAGTTCGATCCCCTGCCAGGGAGCAACCCACATGGTGCAGCAGACCTCTTCTGTCTCGCCCGCTGCTCCCCTCAGCAGTGTATTTCAGTCAGTCTGCCTGTTCTGCTCCTCACTTTATCTCTGATGAATCTCCTCTCTCTCTCTCTCTCTCTCTCTCTCTCTCTCTCTCACACACACACACACACACACACACACACACACACACACACACACACCCCTCCAGCCTACATCCCAGTTCCTGTATGCATAAATAAATAAAAATAAATCTTAAAAAGGAAAGAGAGGGAGAGAGGAGAAGCCAATAGTTTCCTGGGCCAATTGTCTTCTGAGGTCATATAAAGGAATTCAATGAGCCTTAATTTACATCATTCCAGAAGGGAGCATGGGAGTAGAAGAGCAGAGGACCCAGGTGGATTAGAACTCCAAGCAGATGGACATTCCCCATGACTAGAACTACCCTGGGGAGGCAGAGGCTGCCTGCTGGAGGCCTCCTCCATCAGAACTAATGGCTGAGCAGGAGCTGGACACCATCCTGGGGAAAGGCACAGGAATGGGCCTGTGCCTTGTGAGAGGTCCAAACCAAAGACTGAACATTGAGATTATCTAGAAGATTTCAAATTTATTTCCCTTATGCCCCGGGAGAAAGGACAGTTTGTCATGTGATATGAGTCCTGTGAGGCCCCAAGCAAAACTAGGAAAGAAGGAAAGCCTGACTTGGGCTTCCCTCACTTACCACTTCCGAACCCTTATTCTCTAGCAACACAGTAGCATTTGAATGGGAAAATCTTCTTGGACATCCCCCAATCAGTCAACAAACAAGGGCTCAGACACTACTGTGTCTAGCACAGTACTAGGCAGAGGCGTGGGCTCTAGTTTAGGAGGTACAAATCCTAGGTTCACCCCGTGCTGTCATCTTGGTTAGCCACTTAGATTCTCTGAGCTTCATTTTCCTCCTCCTCTTCTGTAGTAAAGTTACTGCCCCCATTCTTGAACACGAATACACAAAATAAATGAATTAAAAGAGTTGGGGGCAGGTCACAGAAGGGAAATCAGGCAGTTCTGGTCCACAGAGAAGATGGAGCCAAGCCGTAGGCCATGCCTGGTCCCTGCACAGCCTGGTCTTCCCTCCTGGCACAGGAGGCTTCTCCCCTCTCTCGCCATCATCCCAGGCATACGAAAAGGCTCTTGAACTTGCTCCCTTTCCAACTGCTACAAGCACTCCCCACCTTCCACCCTTCCCAAGTGGTGTTTGCCTGCTTCCAAGGGAAACAATTCCATAAAGGAAAACCAGCATAGCCAATTCAGGCAGCTAAACCCTTACGCTTCTTTCCTGAAAGGTCTTTATTATTATGTTGTCCAGAGCTGACTCAGAGCAAATTAAAGCCCATTTCCACCATGACCTGATGACCTGGCTGCTCACTGATGAGACAGCAACACGAAGAGCAGTCAGCAGAACGACAGGACCCAGGCTTGAGCTGAGATTCAAGAAAGTGTTTCTGACAAGAAGCAAATTTTAGGACATGGAATCTTCTGGCCGTTGTCTGTTTTGGCCCTGGGTGTTTTCAGCACAGGTTAAATCAAGGATGGGCAAACTTTTTTCTGTCAGGGGGCAGATAATGGTTATATTAGGTGTTTGTGGCACATAGGTATTTCTATATAATGAGAGAAAATAAATTTCCACAACTTTAATTGAGAAAATTCAAAATATAATAATGATAACTGAATAAAGTTTTATGTAATACAAGTCTAGTAATAAGAAAAAAATTCCTATTTAGGGAGTAACATTTCATTTAGTTGGAATTCAGAGTTATCACTCAATAATCAGAGTAGATTGTAAATGCTTACGTATTAATATTGATATGAGATTTTACATATACCATCACTGAAATATCTTCACAAGATACTGTCAAATACTGAGAATGATCCACAAACATGATTTTAATTGAGCATATTGATCACTTGAAAGATATTTATGGAATTCTACTAGATTTACCCTCTTGCTATTTTCCTCAAACATGGCATTATAATAAAGGGTAACATCCTCTAATTGAAGGTTTTCAATTGTACAGTTAAGTGAACTTTGAAAAATGTAAATCTCCTCTACACTTGCATCAGGTTCCAAGAAATGATGCTAGAACTGTAGTTTGAACCAGAAGACACATCTACAAATGTGTGTAGCAAAGAAGACTTTACTAATTTTCATTTTGACGGCACAGGGAGTATATAGGCAGAAAAACAGCTTAAACTTAAAACAGCTTAACATTATTTGTTGTTCCAACATGAGTTGCTTCTGAAATAACTTTATTACAGTATTAAGTTTCACATCTAAGTGTTGTTTTGCCTTATCATTTTAGATTGAATTCATTAACAAACATTATCAAGTATGCCACAAAAACTGATTTCCAAAGCCTTTCATGTTTAAAGAGTGTGGATAAGGATTGTAGAGGCAGGATGGGCTCAATGCAGGTTCTCTACAATCTGCACAGACTGTGTAAGGAGAGTCCTGGAGCCCTCAGTGGCTTTTCAGGCTTTTATTGGGGTTTCACCAGGTACACGGCAGGCAGGGGTGCCATGGGCCAGGAGGCTGGCAGGCCTCCCAGCCTCTGCTGAGTCTTCACTCTTTCTGGGCTCTCTGGCGTGCTCTCGTGGCCTCTGCTTCTCTGCTGGTGCTCTTCCTGTCTCTTGCTTGTTCTCCTCTTGGCTGTTCTCCACCATACTTCCATCGCCCTCCACACCACACTGCCCTTTGACGCCCTGATCTCATATGCCCAGTCTCTTGGCTCAGGTGCGCCCACTTATGTATGCCCACACCCTACTCCAGGTGTCTGCCATCAGGCATGCATTTAATCTAATGGTGGCAGGGAGGAAAAACCTGATACCCTTTACGTACCCTACAATGATTCTTCTCATTCAAGAAAAATTTCAGGGCCTCCTTGGTGGTGCAAGGGGTTAAGTATCAGCACTATGAAGCTGTCAGTAGCCAGTACAGCACAATCCCCAACCAGAGAGCTAACCCACATGGCACAACAGACCTCTCCTGTCTTGCCCACTGCTCCCCTCAGCAATGTATTTCAGTCAATCTGCCTGTTCTTTTCCCCACTCTGTCTCTGGTGAATCCTCTTACACACACACCCTTGCCCTGGACCTCTGGCCTGTAGCCCAGTTCTTGTATGTATAAATAAATCTTTTTTAAAAAAGAAAAATTTCAGTCTCAGCTTTGAAGTCAAAAAACCACTGGAAGACTTGACCTCTGCCAAACCACCAAACTTTATAGGGTAGAGCAAATGAGGTTTTACAGTTTCTATTTCTGACCCCCAAAAAATCACAGAAGATGATTAAGTTCATAATCGTGAAGGAAGTCTCCCATTAACACCACTGGTTCAACTTAAATATCTTCCAAATGCTTCCAATGAACAATGTAATGAATGATTAATCAAACTTTAAACACTGCATTGGCTTTCACAAGCTTTGGAAAATTTTCCAACTAAGTCCTTTCTTCTCTGATGTTACCATCAGTTGTAACATATCTTAGCAGATTTGACTTCAGGGAATTAGTATTTTCTCTAATTTGAAAATACCCTTGTAGGCAGTTTTTCCAGAGACTATTTACAAGAGCTAGGTCTTTCGTCACTCCAAACTCAGCATTAACTACTTGAATAAACACCTAAGCACTATCAACAGTATCAGAAATATCTGCCAACTCACCAAGAACCAAAGAAAATCGCTCAAAACCATTTGCCTCGCTTTTAATTGACAGTAGATGTTGCTCCCAACATCCTCACACTTTGCCAAAGTATTAAGCAAGTATATTTCTTCTATACTGCTACATTCCTTAGCTGCTACAATGAAACATGATTTAATTATTTAATCTCATCCTTGGCAAGCAAGCAGCTTTCCTTGAGTGGCTGACGAATGAGCCACTCAGAAACTTACTTGGTTACTGTCTCATTTTCATATTAATTGGAAGGAAAATTCTGCTGTGATGAAATATTTTAAATTTCCTAACTTTTCTGACTGTTGCTTCCTGTGAGTTAGGAATATTATAATGAGTCTGATAGCATCCACCATTTTAGCACAGTGGTGGTGCGGGAGAGTGGAGAGGGCGATCCCTGCATAATAAAGGTAACGCTTTGCCATCTGATTCCACAACAGCAACTACACTCCACTGTGTCTTACAAAGTGTGACACTTCAAGTGTCCTTGTCTCCTTTTTTGTCTTGCCCTGACAGGTGTAATAAAAAATAAAAAGAAAATATAAAATAAAAGTAATAAAATATAAAATGAACCCAGTGCCACTCTAAGCTTTGTATGAAACACCACCTGGTTCATGAGGTTGCTGCAGCAAGAAAGCAGCTGTGGACAACGTTAAGTGGTGAGCCAAGCTGGATGCCAATAAAACTATTTCTGGATGCTAAAATTTCATTTCATATGATTTTTATGTGTCGTGAAATAGGGTTCTTTCGATTTATTTTCAGTTAAAAATATCAAAACCATTCTTAGCCTGTGGGCAAACAGCCCCAGTTTGCTAACCCTTGCATTAGGTGATGGTATTTCCTTGAATGATTTGGTTGTAGTTAGGGCTGCTTGGAGTCAGGAATATGGAGAAGATAACCGTGTCTAACCTCCTCACCAATCTGAAAATCTGTTGTATGTGTCACAGACTTGTAACACAAGTTAGTCAGTGTTGTGAGCTGCCACATTCTGCAGGGTATTTGAATGGTGTAGAGGCAGGACGGGCACAGTGCAGGTTTTCTGTGATCCGAGCAGACGGGGTAAAGGAGGAATCCTGGAGCCCTCAGTGGCTTTTGCAGGCTCTTATTGGAATTTGCCAGGTACATGGCAGGCAGGGATACTAGGGGGCCAGGAGGCTGGCAGGCCTCCCAGCCCCCAGCAAGTCTTCACTCTTTCTGGGCTCTCTGGTGTTCTCTCACGTTGTCTCTGCTTCTCTCGCGTTCTGCTTCTTCTATTCGTTCTCTGGTGGTCTCTGCTTCTCTGCTCTTCTGCTTCTCTCATTCGTTCTTCTCTTGTCCATGACGCCAACCTTACAAGCCCAGTCTCAGCTCAGGTGTACCCACTTACGCATGCCCACACCCCACTCCTGGTGCCCGCCACCAGGCATGCATTCAGGACTGCAGGGATCCACCATCAATTCTAATGGTGGGAGGACAGAAAATGGCGGGAGGGAAATTCTAATGGTGGGAGGGTGATCCTTTTTCACTTACCCTACAAATGGGGTGGGGGAGGAAGTGGGGCAGAAGAGGCAGGAAACAAAGAGGTTGCTCTCTGGAGGCTTCAGTGAAGGTGGGAAGGTTACAGGACATTTAGTGTAAGGGCAGGAATGGACCACAGAGCAGGTTTTCTGATCCCATGCAGACCAGGTAAAGGAGCAATCAGAGTCCTTAGTGGGTTTTTGCAGGCTTTTATTGGGGTTCACCAGGCATATGGCAGGCAGGGGTGCTGGGGGGCCGGGAGGCTGGCAGGCCTCCCAGCCCCCAGCAGGTCTTCACTCTGGGGGCTCTCCAGCCTTCTCTCAGCTTCTCTGCTCTCGACTTCTGTTCTTTCTTGGCTTCTGCTGCTGCTGGTGTCCCTGTGATGCCGCCCTTAAAAGCACAGTCTTAGCCCAGATGAATCCCATCTACCTATGCCCACACCCTATTCCAGGTGTCCGCCATCAGGCATGCATTCAGGACCGCAAGGATCCATCATCTATCCTGATGGCAGGAGGGCAGAAAAGCCTGACATTTTTCCTTACCCTACACTTAGGAACACTAAGAAAAAGAGCCAGTTTTAACATCTACTTTTATTTTTTTTTTATTTTTTAAGATTTATTTTATTCTATTTTATTTATTTATACAAGCACTGGGTACAGTCAGAAGCGCCAGAGGGTGAGAGAATTCACCAGAGCCAGAGCCAGAGCCAGAGCCAGAGCCAGGAGCAGAGCAGGCAGAAGGATCGAAGTACACTGCCGAGGGGAGCAGCGGGCGGCAGGAGAGGTCTGCGCGCCATGTGGGACCCTCCTCTGGTGGCCGGGGAGCAGCCGGGGATCCAACTGGCGCTGCAGAGGCTGAGGGCAGCCTCGCAACCCAGCGCTCAACCGCTGCGCCACCGGGGAGGCCTTTAACATCTACTTTTAATATACTGAAGGTCTGCAGAATATGGTCACTGCCTAATAAACACTTGGTGAAGGAATCAGTAAGGAAATGCTACATAATATGACTGTCTCTAAGTCACTATGGTTCCAACGTTAACTCCAGAGGTTCTGGGATCTCATGGTCTGGGTTCAAATCTTGCTATTGCTATTTCTTGTCTCTATGATTTCAGACGCTATTTTGACATCATTTAGAGTTTCTTTCTTATTTATCTCATAAGCTTGTAGGGAGCACCAAGTGGGATATAGGATGTAAAGCACTTAGCAGGGAACCCAAAAAGTTTAATAAATAATAGCTTAAATGTTGTATTAGAGAAGGGAAGTTTACTGGGAACCTGAGAAATCACAGTGGGCTTCATGGTGGAGGTGGATAATGAAAGAACACTTATAGAGAGGAGGAGCATGGCAAGGGTGTGGGGGGCAGGGAGGAGACAGGGCAGAGCTTGAAAACTGGGTTTTCAGGGAGCTCTGGGAGCCCTTGAGTGTGTTGAGTCAGTGCTCAAACAATGAGGAATAAGGACATAAGTGGTTTGTGTTTATTTTAGTTTTGGGATGGGATAGAATGATTTATTAGGACAAATTCTATGATAAATCATATAAAGTAACCATTTTCTGAAAGACAGCCATGATCACCATGTACAGAAATATGCCCAAGAAGCAGACAGGTAAGTTGCGGAAGCTAAATGGAAGGTGGCAGGGATGAGCAGAGATTTGTGAACAAAAACTTGGCACAAGGGAGCTTGGCGAGCAATTAGGGTCCCTCTGAGGTGCCCAAGCTCTGCTGCAGCCACAGGACAGGGGGCTGGAACCAGGGAAGCCAGCGAGGGGTCTCCCGGAGGCTCACTGGGTTTGCATCATTATCATCACGGGCAGCAGCACTGATGTTAGGGAGCATCTCTGAGCAGGCATTGTGCACAGGAACAAGGAGATATCGGGCACTTCACAATTTCAGAAAGATAGTACAACAGAGCATGTCACAACTCTGAGGTTACTTTCTAGCAACAGCAAACACAGAGGCACTATGGCCTCCATTACTGAAGCATAAAAAAAAATCAAATCTGATTATGTCATCTTCAGACTGTTGCACTGATGAACCTCTTCCTCAAAACAAAGCTAAGGATGTCTTACAAATAAAAGCTGAGGGGCCTCCCTGGTGGCGCGAGGTGTTAGGACGCAACCTATGAAGCAATCCGCAGACACTGCAGCAAGAGTTCAATCCCTGGCCAGAGAGGTGACCCACATGGCACAGCAGACCTCTCCTGTCTTGCCTGCTGCTCCCCTCAGCAGTGTGTTTCAGTCCATCTGTCTTCTGCTCCCCACTCTGTCTCTGGTGAATCCTCTTAACCCCCACATCTCTGGCTTATACCCCAGCTCTTGTATGAATAAATAAATCTTTAAAAAAAAAAAAAAAAGCTGAAAGAGCCCTTTACACCAGGTCCCCTCCCCGGAATCCCTGGAGGCTACAAGGAACATAGTTTGGAAAGCACTGTCAGGCAGCACTGGCTGATTCTGGCTTGAGGCCTGGCTACAGTGTAGACATCACTCTGAACCAGCGCACCTCTCGAGCTCTGTCCAGGGAAAGATCTCGGGACTCAGGGAGTGTGTCATGGGGATGGACATTAAAGGACAGGTAGGTTGAAAGAGATTGAGAGAATCACACTCATTTCAGAGTGAACATGCCCCCTGAGAAAAGGCAAGGAAATGGGCCCAGGGCTCAGCAGGGAGACCATTTCAACTAGAGCAGGGATGCTGAGAAGAGGAGCTGGAGTTGGAAATAAGACTTAGGTCAGATTGTGAAGACCCAGAGAGAGAAAGATTTCCTGCTGCAGAGTTCCCCCTGCCCTCTGCCTCCTCCTCCTCCCTTCTCCCTATTTCCTGCCTCCAGTCAGTGGGTCTGTGACAGCACCGGGAGCTGTGGAGGTACCCAGCCCTGTCCACTGCAACTAAGCTACCACCAGCAAAGTTTCCTGTCATTCCCACTCCTCATGACACTTTCCCTGCCTCATCCCTTACAAGGTCTCCAGTGCTGAATGCTGGAGCCCTGTTGTCACAGCGCCCCATAGAGAGGAGCAGGGAGACCCAAGGGACAGGGACATGACAGCCAAATCAACTGTGCCCAGACTTCTCACAGTAGGCAGTGCAGGCCCACAGAGAAACAGAAGCGTTGCCACAGGGAAATCTGTGAGGCTTAGCAATGCATGTGTCAAATAGATTCCCTAGTTTAGGAGGAGCTAAAAACTTTCAACCTAATGTCATGTCCTTAATCCTAAAATGCCTTTAATCCCCTGTAACACTCCTGCATTCTTATGAGCATATGGGTGGCGACGGTTATTATCCTCTTTTAACTGGGAAGTAAAGGCCAAGGAAGACTCAGTCATGAGACCTAAGAAACAGGAAATGTGTGATGGGGAAGGACTCGAGATTTGGGGAGACACTCAACCAAGAAAATCGTGGACAGAAGGCAAGGATAGAGGAGACATTCTCTGACCCCCCACACTAGGTAGGAGGGTGCCCAGCTCTGGACTGCCACAGTGTGCTAACACACTTCCCCTCCCTCGCACTATGAACCCCTGACTTGCTTTCTTTTTCCTCCGAGGCCTGGACCCCACCTATCTTGTTCACAATGTCCCCAGAGCCTGGTGTTTATTGAATAAACTCAGTGTCCTGGGACAAGGAAGGAGACATTGACAGATGATGCACTGAGGAAACAAGACTCAGAAGCACAGGTTTAAGCCAGGCCACCAAGGACTGACGAGGATTCTGGTTGGGATCACCCAGAACTTCACCTCCTTGAAGTCATTATCAAGCGTCACCTCTGAGCAGCCTTCCCCAGTCACCCATTTACAACCCCAACTTGCCTCTGCCCCCATTCCATCTTCCTGATACATCCTCTTCCCTCCCCTGTTTGTTTCTCTCCATACTGCATGTCTCCAGCTGTAGCATATGTAGTATGGTGCTCCACAGAGGCACCAGAGTGGTGCAGAAGAAAGTTAAGCATCCCCAATGCTGGATGGCTAGGGATGGCACCCAGAGCTTCTGGAAATCTATGAATAGATGCTTTTTTTTTGAAATTTGTTATTGAGGTAACATTGGTTTACAACACTGTATATGTCATGCTACATGCCTCTTCAAATGTTATCACATCACACCCACCACTGCCCCAGCAACCCTCCTCCATAGCCCACTGGACATCTCCCCTACTTTGGTCCAAATCCCATCCCAACTGATAGCCTCAGTTCCGCAGATTTCAAGGGTTTGGTTTTGTCTGTTCCTTTTCTTTGTTTCTTTATATTCCACATATGAATAAGATCTACCATTATTTGTTTTTCTCCTTCTGACTTATTTCACTTACCATAATACCTTCCATTTCCATCCATGTTGTCATAAGTGGCAAGAATTCATCCTTTTTATTTTTTTAAAGACTTATTTTTATTTATTTATGCATACAATAACTGGAGTGTAGGCATGAGGTGCAGGTGATGAGAGAATTCAACAGAGACAGAGTGGAGAACAGAACTGGTGGATCTACTGAAATATACTGCTGAAGGGAGCAGCAGGAGAGACAGGAGAGACAGGAGAGACAGGAGAGGTCTGCAGCACCATGTGGCCGGGGATCAAATTCATGCTACATGGTCTGCTGCACCACATAGCTCCCTGGCCGGGGATCAAACTCCTGCTGCAGTGGTTGTTGCTAGCTTCGTAGTGCTGAGACTTAACCCCTTGTGTCACGAGGGAGGCCTAAATTCATCTTTTTTAATAGCAGAGTAGTATTTTATCACGTATGTACACCGTATCTTCTTAACCCGCTCATCTGTTTTGGGGCATTTAGGTTGTTTCCAGATCTTGGCTATTGAAAATACTGCTACAATGAATGTAAGGGTGCATGGTGCCTGTGTCCCTCTGAATTGATGTTTTTTTCATTTTTTGAATAGATACCTAAGAGCAAATTGCTGGATCATACAGTACTTTTATTTTTAATATTTTGAGAAACTTCCGTATTATTTTCTATAGTGGTGAGACCAGTCTACAGTCCCAACAACAGTTGTGTGACAATTCCTTTTTCTCCTGTGGAGAAGCCCTTGCCAACACTTGTCGTCTTTGGTCATTTTAATATGGCCCATTCTGTCCAATATGAGATGGTATTTCATTGTGTCTTTGATTTGTATTTTCCTGGTGATAAGTGACAATGAGTATTTTTTTATGTGCCTATTGGTCAAGTGTATGTCTTCTTTGGAGAAGTGTCTATTTAGAATTTCTGTTCACTTTTTTTGATTGTTTTTGTTTTGTTTTGTTTTCTTGTTGAGTTATACAATATCTTTGGCGTTCTTTGATATTAACCCCCTGTTGGATGTATGATATGTAGATATTTTCTCCCACTCATAAGGGTGTCTTTTTGTTTTACTAATAATTTCTTTCCTGATGCAGAGCTTTTTAGTTTGATGTAGTCCCATTGTTTATTTTTGCTTTTGCTTCTCTTGCTGTTATAGTTGATTCTCCAGAGGTATCACTGAAGCTGATGTCTTGGAGTATTTTAACCTCTGTTTTCTTCTATGTACTTTATAGTTTCAGGTCTTACCTCCAAGTCTTCAAGCCATTTTGAAGTAATTTTTCTCTCTAGTTTCATTTTAAATAGATTCTTATTCATTTAAATAGATTCTTCAACTCTTGGAACAAAGAGTTCCCCTAAATTACAACCTTTCCTCTTTCTCATCACACTGGTACATAGAAACATCTAAAATGGTAAATTGGAAACCAACCCTGTCTGTGTTCACCCAAGAGCCCATCTCTAACAGAGGCACTGGGTGGAATGGAGGAAAGTTATAGAACACCCCCATGCCAGGATGTCAGGTGGCTGGGGGTGGCCCCTGTTTCCCTCCATCCCCCCTCCACCTCCATTCAGGATTCTTCCACTGAAAAAACTGCACACGTCCTCTTCTGCAAGATGTCTTGCTCTCTAAGAAGCATTTACGAGAACCCCAGGATGCTAGGTGGCCCTGGGATAGTACTGAGAAGGGCCAGATTATGGCAAAGGCAGGAGTGTAACTTAAAATAGATTTTTTTAATTATTAATTTGTCATTTATATGTCTGTACTACTTTGAGTTTATATTTTTGCTCCTCCATACATGCACATACTAACAGATTCCATAAAATGTTCTGCTTTCCCCCTCCTACACCTTCAAGATTCAAACCAATGGCACAAATCCTATTAGTCTCTCAAAGTTCCTCTGTTGCTTCTACAACCAGGCAGTTCAGGAAGCACATCACCACCATGGGTGGCTAATAGATGAAATCACGAGAGTAATTAATCTCTTCCCATAAAGTGTTTGAGCTCCTTACATAGTCTATAAAAAGAGACCTAAATCAACTTATCAGTATGCCCAAATTGGTCAGGACCTCTGAAGCTCAGCAAGTTTCCAGAAAGATAATAACGGCTTAGTGACCTGGGGAGGGAAGCAGAGCATGCACTGACCACACCCTTCTCTGCGCCAGTCACTGGGCAAGACTCTCTCAATACTGCAGCTTGTTTAATTGCTACAAGGCTGAGACCTGGGATTCCCGTGCAGGCCTGCCGGGGGTTGACTAGAGACAGGAAAGAGCCGGCATTGCGTCCCAGGACAAGAGGTGCCTGTGTCATATGCCTGTGTTAGAACATTTGGGTTCTAAGTGTTGACTTCTTATGTGGCCCTGGGTGACTTTGTAATAACTGCATCCCCTCTCCTGGGTCTTGATTTTTGTTTTTTCAAAGACAGGAAGGCTCTGCGTACTTGAAGCCCCTGTTCTGTGGAATCTGAGAGGCTTAAGGTGCAGGGAACATTCCTACCCTCACCTCCACCAGCCCATCTCCCCAGGGCAGAATCAGGTTCCAGGAAAGAGAGCTGAGGGCACTACCAACCTCCCCCGGCACACCAGTGGGAGCAGGAGGGCCTGTGGCACAGATGAATGGAGGCGAGAAGCTCAGACAGGCAGCCGGGCCACCACCAACTTATACCAGCCCAGGCAACGTTTCACAGTAAATTCTTGCCAGGGCCTCTCCCTCTGCTGCCACTTTTCCTCCCATAATCCCTGATCTGTGGCCGCCCTCACCTCTGCTCTTGGGATAAGAAGGTGTTGCTGTTCCTGGATGCTGCAAGAAGCTAATGGTTTCTTTCCTGCAGGGTGACTGGGTCCACATGGAGCATCTATGACCACAATAAAGAGGTTGGGGATTACAGGGGGATGAGTAGGCAGAACTCCCAAGGCAAAGTGGTATGGTAATTGAGCCAAGTCACGGCTGGGGCACACAGGAGGGTGTGCAGTGGCTGGGGTGTAGAAATTGGGGGTGGTAGCTGAGGGGGAGAATGTGCCTGTCTGGGCTGGTCCCACCCTGGGGGAATTTGTGGTGATGAAATACCCATCTTCCCCTAACTCTGCCCTCCCTTCCCCCCCTGTTTCCCCCCTCTTTTCTATAACCTCTTTTTGGAACAAATGTTTAGTAAATATTTATCAAGAGCATAAATGAATAAATTGAATGGATGAACCAGCCAATCAATGAAGAAAACTCTGGTTTGCCTCCAGCCCTTCATCTTTCCTATTTGCTTCCTGACTATGCTGAGAATTCATTAAGTGGACGTGACAGGTAGGTGTATCATTCAAGTGTCAACTGCCCTCATTTTGGAGACCAGGCAGTAAATCTGGGAGGATTGAGAACAGCATCCCTCCCTCCTCCCAGAGAATCTCCACCAAAGTCCCTAGGCCATCCCCTAGTAACCTCTAACATATTTTTCTAACACTCCAGAAAAGCCTCAGAATGATCACTCCCCTTACTGAAGCCTTTCAATAACTTTTTGCAATTTCCTGCTTTTCTCTTCCTGCCCTCATAGGACCCTGGATACAGCATCCTACTGCACCTGGAAGCTGAAGAGATGACACATAGGCGTGAGCTTTTCAGAAACAGTGGGGAGACTTAGGACTGACATCTACCAAGGACAGCCTGAGCATCAACCACCAGGGCACCGTCTGAGCAAGATGACCCCTGGAGGCTAATTGAGCCTCATTTTCACTCATTACTGCTTTCAGCTTGCCTGCTCCAGAACTCTCTGCACAGGCTGATCAGTGCCACAGCCGCAGTCAGTGCTGGAGGCTTCAGGGCTCCTTGGAACCCACTTTCTCAGTTGGGTCTGGGATTCATAACATCCAGCTATTTCTGGGGAAAGCTAAAATTTCCCCCTGTCTTTTCTCTGTGTTAATCCTTCCAGATACTAACACCCATTCCCCAGTGTTCCTAAAATTATCACAGCCCACCACAGTCCAGCTTCCAAACCCATCTTCCTGTCCCATCTCTGTAAGGAGTTATAACTCTTAATTCCCAAGAGTCAAACCACAACCAAGCTCTAAATCCCAAATCAGAACTCCCATGGGGTACAGACTTGCAAAGGTAGAAAGTCATCTGGTTCCATCACCCACTGGGGGCTGGGCAGTGTAGCAGGCACGGGGAAGCAGGGTGTGGGGGTGATCTGAAGAAGGTAGCTCAAGGTCTGTCCTCAGCAAAACCATCATCTAATTCAAGGGTAAGAATCACAGAAAGTGCTAAAAGAGGCTTAGAAGCTAGAGAAAGCCCCCCCACCCCACTCTCACACTGAAGAAATAGCTCTTGCAAATAGCACGAAGAGCTTGTAGGAGACAGAGGAGTTAAGGGACCGTTTTTCCCCTCAGAGTTCAAAATCTAATGACAGCTAACTAGTGATGTGGACACAGCCCACAGTCATGTATAGAATGCAAAAAAGAGCATTTTATACACGAGGTGGGGGTGGTTTGCAGAGTCTGGAGGAGGCCAGAGGGAAGAGAGTTCTGATTAGGAAGACCTGAGAAGGTTTTTATGGAAAAGATAAAGAATTAAATGTGTTTTGAAAGGGGAAAATGTTGCTTGATGGAAAGGGGAGGGAGGGGGCCCAAGAGGAAAAAGCAGTGTGAATTAAAATAGAAAGAAGAAAAAATGCCACTAGAGATCATGAAGTCCATTGTGGTTGGGGAAAGTAAGACTACATATAATTGCTAAGATTTGCTTGCCATGGAGGGTTTTAAAGAACATATTAAGAATTTTGAACTTGATTTTTTTTAAATCTCTTTTTTGTTTTGTTATTGAAGCACATTATTTTACATCCTTGTTAGTGTTTTGGCAGTATAGGATTTCCACCACCACACCCCCTCCCCAGGTGTAGGCACCTCGGCCTTCCCACTCAAAGCACCCACAGTCCTCCACCATAGCTCACATGTTCTCCACCCCCATCCCTTTACTTTCACCCCTCCCCCTCTGAAAGCCAAAGATCTATGGTCAGTTTTTAAAGATTGGTCTTAAAGTTTGTCTTTGCCTCACCCTATGGTTGGTTTCTCTATAGTCCCCATGTAAGTGACACCATCAGGTATTTCTCTTCCTCCTTCAGGCTTATTTTGCTTAGCATAATCCCCTCCAGGTCCATCCATGTTGCCACAAATGGCATGAGTTTCTCTTTTTTGATCACTGAATAGTATTCCATTATGTATTTATGGCATATCTTCTTGATCCACTCATTTGTTTTGGCGCACTAAGGTTGTTTCTACATCTTGGCTATTGCAAATAGTAGTGCTGTAGGGCCTCCCCGGTGGTGCAGCGGTTGAGCACTGGGTTGCGAAGCTGCCCGCAGCCTCTGCAGTGCTGGTTTGATCCCTGGCCACCGGGCGAGGGTCCCACATGGCGCACAGACCTCTCCTGCCGCCCGCTGCTTCCCTCAGCAGTGTACTTTGTCAGTCTGCCTGCTCTGCTCCCCGCTCTGGCTCTGGTGAATTCTCTCACCCTCCCCTGTTTCTGACTGTACCCAGTGCTTGTACAAATAATAAATCTTTAACAAAAAAAAAAAAAAAAGAAAAGAAACAAGTGAAAAAAAATAGTAGTGCTATAAACATAGAAGCGTAGGTTTCTTTCAAATTAGTGTTTTTGTGTTCTTTGGGAGGATACCTAAGAGTTGGATTGTTGGATCCTATACCAGCTCCATTTTTAGTCTTTTAGGAACCCCCACACAGCTTTTCATAGGGACTGGACCAGTCTACATTCCCACCAACAGTGTGCAGGGATCCTTTTTCTCCACATCCTCCCCAATACTTGTTATTTCTTATATTTCTGATATGGACCATTTTCACAGATGTAAGATGTTACCTCATTGTGGTTTTGATATATATTTCCCTAGTGATAGGTAATGATGAACATTTATCATGTGTCTGCTGGCCATTCGTATTAGACGTCTTTTTTTTAAAGATTTTTTAATTTATGCATACAAGAGCTGGGGTACAGGCCAGAGGTGTGGAGGGGTGAGAGGATTCACCAGAGACAGAATGGGGAGCAGAACAGGCAAATCGACTATAATATATACTGCTTAGGGGAGCAGCTGGTGAGACAGGAGAGGTCTGCTGTGCCGTGTGGGAATCTCTCTGGCCGGCCAGGACTCAAACCCACGCTGCAGAGGCTGCAGACAGCTTCACAGCGCGGCATTCAACCTGCTGCACCACCGGGGAGGTGCTGATTTTTTTTTTTTAATCTTTGTTAATTTTTGTACTGCATTTGATTTCTCCCCTCTGGTGTAGTCCCTGTAGCTCTCCCATCAACACAGCACCACACAGCACCTGTGACCCATCTCCATAGTTCTTGTGCTCTTCCCTCCTGTCTTGGCCCCTCTCCTCTTCCCCTCACCCCCACTGTATGCTCAGATCTATGGTCAGCTTGCAAGATTTGTCTTTTTCTCAACCTTTTCTTCAGTTTCTCTATATTCTATGTAAATGAAACCATGTGATATTTATCTTTTTTTCTTCTGACTTATTTCACTTATCATAATCCTTTCCAACTTGTATTGGACTTGATCCTTATGGGAAAATGTTAATTCTTTCTTTTTATAAAATACTGTAGGGCCTCCCTGGTGGTGCAAGGGGTTAAGTCTCAGCATTATGAAGCTATCAGCAGCCACTGAAGCAAGAGTTTGATCCCCAGCCAGGGATCTAACCCACATGGCGCAGCAGACCTCGCCTGTCTCGCCCGCTGCTCCCCTCAGCAGTGTATTTCTGTCAATTTGCCTGTTCTGCTCCCCACTCTGTCTCTGGTGAATCCTCTCAACACCCCCCCACCTCTGGCCTACACCCCATCTCTTGTATGCATAAATAAATAAATTAAAAAATAATAAAATACTGTAACCCTTCTTGAGAAGAGAAAATCATTGTAGGGATAGTATGAAAAATAAATCAGAAAGGAGGACTGGAGGCAGGGAGATGTGTTAATACTTATAAACAGTCACAGCAAACAGCAGTGAGCAACTCCACTGAGCAGTAGCAGGAACGAAGGTGAGGAGAGGAGAGAGATAAGAAAGGAGTTAGCATGGAACTCAGAGCGTGAAGAGACCTCGGGGAGCAGACTTGCAGAGGTGGGAAGGCATCCAGTTCATCCAGTCATGGCTTCAAACCCCTCCCTCCTTTATAGATAAGGAGGGAAACGGAGTTTCCAAGTTCACAGTGAAAGTGATTGTATACCCTGGGCTTCCAATTCTCAATTCAAGGGCTCCCTGGGCCACAAGAAGCTTCAGGAAAAAGCCAGAGGATATTTGTGCTTGAAAGGGGAAGGCAAAGGCCTACCCAGTGAAATCCACAAACTCACCTCTTCCCATCTCGATGGAGCAGAAGCAGGGAGTAGAAGGGTGAGACACAGAAATTGAAAACACTGATGGGACCCAAGTGAACTGCTGACAATACCTAAAATGCTATTGAAGCTGCACACACTACAAAGCACATTTACCTATTTTCCCCGTCCCCTTTCCTTCACTCCTACTTTACTTCAGGACACATTCATTCTTTTGGTCACCAAACTTAGTGACTGATGGCCTGCAAGTTCGTGCGAGACCCTTGGGAGGTGCAGGGCCCACCAATAGCCGGCTTCCTGTCTCTGCCTCTCAGTTGGATGGCTTTGGTACGTTGGCGTCAAGTCAAGACTTGTAAACCAGCCATCCTGCTCCAGAAAGTTCCTTAGAAAAAACTCAAAACAGTTCCACAGTTCCTCAGAAAGCTAAACATAGAGTCATCATGTGACCCAGCACATGCCAGTCCTAACACATGCCCAAGAGAACTGGAAACATGTCCCCACAGTGACTGACATGAATGCTCACCACACTGTTCATAATAGTCGAAGGGGGAAACAACTCCAATGGATAAACAAAGTGGGATCTGTCCATACAGTGGAATATTTTGCAGCCTTAAAAA
Organism: Talpa europaea; assembly: GCF_964194135.1. Taxonomy (NCBI): domain Eukaryota; kingdom Metazoa; phylum Chordata; class Mammalia; order Eulipotyphla; family Talpidae; genus Talpa; species Talpa europaea. Next base: position 80,405,161 of record NC_140076.1, read on the forward strand.
GAAATGAAGTACTGACACCTGATACGACATGGATGCACTGTGTGTACACTGTGCTAAGTGACATTAGCCACCAAGAAAGGCCACACACACATGATTCCATTTGTATGTAGCTCCCAGAATGGATAAATCTGTAGAGAGAGAAAGAGCAATTTATGGGGATAGGGAAGGCAGAATAGGGAATGGCTGCTAATGGGGCAAGTTTCTCTGAGGGAGATGAAAATGTTCTAAAATTAGGTTTTCGTGATGGTTGCACATTTCTAAAAATATATATACTGATTTGCACACTTTAAATGGGTGAATCTTGTGGTGAGCAAATTATATCTTACTACAGTTTTTTAACAAAAAGGAGGGGGAAACTCAGAAACTTGATGTGAATGACTCAAAATCTGCCACAGGTGACAGATTTTCAAGACTTTTGTTTTGATCCAAAGCATTGTTAATGATATTCTAGAAATTACTTAAAATTCCATTGGCTGTGTTCAGCCATGAATTCTGACACTTTCTGGCTCATTTCCTTGGGGGAGGGGGCAAAAGGAACCGAAACATTGAGGAGAGGGCAGATGATGGGCTCTTGTATCCCAAACCAAATCCTATAGTAGAAAAAAAGGCTGATTTACAAGTGATTATGCGAAGCCCAGCTCGGACTAAGACCTGCACCCTAGAAACCCAAGAACCCCAAACCTCCTTTCCTTGGAGCAGAACACATTTTCTGACAAGCTTAAAATATTGCTGAGTCTAGTGTTATCTTCAAAAACCACTGACTCTCACAGATGCCATTAATATGGAAATGGCCTATAATTAGCAGAAAGGTAATTCATCTGCCGGGGAAGATTTTAAAATGAGAACTTATTTTGAAGATGATAATAAATGCAATATCAGGAAATCTCAAAGAGTTTTATGTCTATTAATTAGTTCCATTCCTCTCCAGAGGAAGGTGTTCATTTGCCCATATGCAGTTTATCTGCCTGCTTAATGTCAAAGGACTAAGCAGGGTTGGAGAGTCTACCCCAGGATTGCACAGGAGCCTTCCTTGTGATACAAACAACCATCCTCCAGGCCTGTGGATTTCATCTCACTGTGGCACCCAACATCTCAGCAGAAGGAAAAAGGAACCTAAGAGTTCCGTAATTATCCCTAATGATTCAGTCAAAACATGACAAGGAAACTCCCTGAAAACCCCATTAGCGCAAAATAGATCCTGCCACACCCACAAGGAGCATCCACATCCCATAGAAAATGGACAGCCAAGACTTGCAGTGGGGTCAAGAATTGTAGGGACCAAGTGCTGGTGAGTGTGTGGAGGGAAAAAAGAACACTTTTGCACTGTTGGTGGGGATATAGACTGGCCCAACCCCTGTGGAAAGCAGTGTGGAGGTGCCTCAAAAGTCTAAAAATGGAACTTCCAAAGGACCCAACAATTTAACTCCTAGGAAACTACCCGAAGAACACAAAAAACTAATTTGAAAGGAAACCTGCACACCTATGTTTATTGCAGTACTATTTACAATAATACTATTTACAATATTGTATTTACTAATACAATGGTACAGTAGTACTATTCACAATATTGTATTTATTAATACAATAGTACAGTAGTACTATTTACAATATTGCAGCAACATGGATGGAGCTGGAAGGGAGTATGCTCGACAAAACAAACCAGGAGAAAGACAAATTCTTAATGGTGCCACTTACATGTGGTATATGTAGAAACTAATCAAGGGGTCAAAGACAACTTAAAAATCAACCCCTGAAAGCTGACCAAAGATCTGAGGCACTCAGAGGGGGAGTCTTCAGGGGAGTGAGAAGAAGGAAGGGAGACACTGTAGGGGATGGGGTACAATGGAACTTTTTCAACCTCATTATGTTATTTGGAAAGACAAGGGTCCTTGTGCGCTGTAGGTTTTCTTTTTATAAGTTACAAACATTTGTGTTTCTCCTTAAATAGATGATAAGTTCCTTTCTTGTTGAGACCATTTAGGTACTAGAATGATAATATTTGACTGGTTAAGCACCAGGAGGTTCTCAGGGAATAGTCAGATTCCTTCATAGCATGTCATTAGGAAGTTGTTTTGTTCTTACTCATTTCAAGTTTGTGGAAAGCTATTTCTCTCATTGGGGAGGTTGGCAATCACTGGTCCTGTTCAAAAACAGACAGTGTAACATAAAGGTTGTGAACAAGGGCTTTAGAATCAGAAGATAAGGGTTCAAACCCCAGCCCAGTCAATTACAAGCATATGACACTAAACAAGTTATTTATCCTCTCAGCTTCTGTGACCAGGTTAAAAAAAAAGAAGAAGAAGAAGAAGGTATTATGCCCTGCCTTGTGGGATGTTGTGGGAAATAAATAAGAAGAAAACACATTTAAATGTTTAATATAGAATCCAGGATACAAAACTAAATCAATTATAGCTTAAAAAATCTTGCCTTTGAGACAGCAAGGCTACACTCCAACATAACTACAAATAAGCAAAATAAATTGAAAAAAATAGGTCCTCAAAACAAAACAAAAATAGGGCCTCCCCAGTGGCGCAGCAGTTGAGCGCTGGGTTGCGAAGCTGCCTGCAGCCTCTGCAGCCGGTTCGATCCCCGGCTGCTCCCTGGCCACCGGAGGAGGGTCCCACATGGTGAGCAGACCTCTCCTGCCGCCCGCTGCTCCCCTCAGCAGTGTACTTCGTCACTCTGCCTGTTCTGCTCCCCACTCTGGCTCTGGTGAATTCTCTCACCCTCCCACGCTTCTGACTGTACCCAGTGCATGTATAAACCAAAACAAAACAAACAAATAATAAATAAATAAATAAGACATGCCTCTAGAAAAAAATAAAAAATAAATAAATAAATAAAACAAAACAAAAATAAAGTCCTCATGCAATTTATAAATGTTAACTAAGTAACAACATCCATAATTTTGTCCCCACCCCATTTTCCACAGAATAAGAATGAGCACCACGTTTCTGAGCCTTTATCAACTTCATGAACAGAGCAAGGTTAAAATCGAACCTCTAAAGTCTTTGCTCAAACCTCTGTTTTGGTTGAAGAAACTCAAGACCAAAACTTTAAGTGATTTGCCAAAAATGACCCAGTGTTATGAATTCTTCAAATATGTGTTATTTCTAGCCTCTGTATCATCCCCCTCATCCCTCTACTCAATCTCTCCCAATATAATCAATGACAGTAGCAATTTGAACTTCCAAGAAGTATCGCGTGCATCCCACCTCCCTGAGACTGAAAGTTCCTTAGGACAAGAACAGTGTCTCTTATCTCTGTGCCTACAAAAGGGCCCCCCATGTGCTCACAGTGCCCCACTGAGTAACTGATGGGGATCAGCAGGTCCGTCTCTGCTCTCCCAAGAGAGGCCATCAAGTGTTGGATGTCTGCATACCCAGCAGACCCTACTGTTAAGCTCATATTCTTCCTCTCCACTGTGGCATCAGACAGAACACTGCCCATCTACACAAAAGAAACAGTGGCTAGGGAGCCCTGGAGAATATCAACAGAAAGGGGGCCACAGGTTTGGCTGTGTTTTCTATTACCCCTACTCCCCTTATTTGCCTCTGAAGTCACCAAACCTTCTCTTCTTCTTTTTCTTCTTCTTCTTCTTCATCTTCTTCTCTCTTTTTTTTTTTGGTATATATGTGCTTAAAAAGTTGTTTTTCAGTTTCATTTCCTTTTGAGAGCCCTTTGTCCATTGCAGGGGAAAGAGGCATGGAAAGGCAGGGTGGGCAGCCAGCCAGGGGTGAGCCATGGAAGTCCTGCTGTGGTTGCCATAGTCACACAGGAACTTCTCCCAGGCCAGGATGGGGATGAGGGATGAGGATGTGGTGAGGCCTACCTGGTGTCATGCAGAGTGGTCTGCCAGTTCCCTCTCTTGCTGTGAGTGAGCATCCTGTCTAGGCGGTTTGTTTCTCTAGTTGCATATCCATGCAGTCAGTTTTGCCCAGATACTGAATAGTACATGTAGCAGCCCGTGGAGGGGTCTTGTCCTCGGCGCTCACTGTGAGGTCCCCATGGTCTCCCATTGCGACCTCACCCAGGAGCACTTCTTGGTGGCTCCCATATCTCTGCCTTGGCCATCTATCTTCACATCTTCTTCCTTTCCATTTTCAATCAATTCGTCTACTCTTCCTTTCTTCACACGGCAGCTCCGCTTTGCTTACCAAATCTTCTCTTGGCTTTTCGTTCTAAGAGGTAAGAAGAGCTAGAACTGAAAAGCATTTATAAGTCAAGTTACAAAGGTAGAAAGGGAATCTTAGTGTGAGCCATCTCTCAGTGCTTATTAACAGACTTAAGCAAGTCCTGACTGGCACTGCAAGACCCAAACACAGAGAGGACACGAGGGAAGGGGGATGACAAGACATAAACTCAGTGAAACGCCAGTAGGAGGGCTGACTCTTGATCCCCATGTGCCCCCTTCAGAAGTCACATTTCTTCAGTACACCATAGTTCTCCTAGGTACGCAGACTTAAAATCTGTAGAGCCTCTCCCGACCTCTCCATGTTCTCCACCCTTCATCTAATCTCTCCCAAGCCCATCCTCTCATTCCTTCTATCACCCAACTACCTTCCATGGCATTCAAGTCAAAGCCTTTGTGGTTTCTCAGGTGGGTAGTACAACAGACTCCTAACTGGTCTCCCTGCACAGACCTCCTCTTTCTACTTCATTCCACCACTGTCTAGGGAGACCAACCTGCTCCCAGTTGCCCAGAACTCTCCCAATTTTAGCACTGAAAATCTCATGTCCTGGGAAACCCCTTACTCCCAGGCAAACTGAGACAGCTGGTCACGTTACTGCAATCAGATTACAATCATCCAATAAACACTGCTTGGATCCTGTCACTTTTCTGAACAAAGTGTTCCCTGCTTCCTATTTCTCATTAAAATAAACTCTCAAGCAGGCCCCAAATCTGCCTCAGAAGACATAGAAGAAGGCACATTGGACTAGGTAGAGAAACAATGACGTGGGCCTCCCTGGTGGCGCAAGGGGTAAAGGTGCAACCTATGAAGCTGTCTGCAGCCACTGCAGCACGGGTTCGATCCCCGGCCAGGGAGCTACCCACATGGTTCAGCAGACCTCTCCTAATTTGTCCACTGCTCCCCTCAGCAGTGTATTTCAGTCAATCTTCCTGTTCTGTTCCCTGCTCTGTCTCTGGTGAATCCTCTCTCCCCTACACGTCCGGCCTGTACCTCAGTTCTTGTATGCATAAATAAATCTTTTTTAAAAAAGAAAGAAACAATGACTCTAGGAATGACTTTTCAGAATCCTGGAGACCCTGTGCAAGTCACACAATCTGGCTGAACCCCTGGTTTCCTCATCTGTAAAATGAGAATGCTAATGAAGCTGATGTGTACCATTAATTTAGCCCTTGAACAATCACAGGTTCTTCTCCCATAAAGCCATAAAAAGGAATTCACAGACTTTTTAGTTACTATAGAAAAGCAAATTTTGTTCAATAAAGGGAAGTTTATTTAAAGTAAGAAAGCAAGGACACTCAGATACACTGTACCTGGATGGGGGTGGGGGATTGGGGGAAGAAGACCTTGTGGGCCGTGTCTAGAAGTATTTAAACATTTTTTCTCCTAAAATCTCATCATCCTACCCTGTGATTGGCTCTCTCTCCCAGTGGCCATACTGCTCTAAGCAGATGTGCCCATTTTCCCAGCTCTTACTATAGGGCTTCTCCTTTTACCTCCCCTATCCACGGTCTTACTCTTTCAAGTTATTGTCCTTGTTTATTTAGTCCTCCTGGACTTTCTGAACTCATATCTGGGTATGTTTTGGTTAGTACCTCTTAGAATTTACTGTCCTTATCTCAGAAGCCTCTTAGACTCTCCCAAAGCCCCTGCCTGTGCTGTCCCTGAAGCTGCCTACTTAACCTAACTTGCCCTGGGACTCACTAAGTCAGCTCCAAAATTCTCTACTGCTGTTCTTCTATATACCCTGTGCTCCAACCAGACTCACCAGCTCACTCTAATCCAAATACACCCTATACAATCTCACCTCTGTGCCTTTAATCTCTTCCTTCTCCCCACCAGAATTTCTCTGTTTTCTTCCCTATCCACCTGAATGTGGGGCCTCCCTGGCAGCCGGGGAGTTAAATCTCAGTGCTATCCCCTATCCACATGAATGCTTTGAGGAACAATATTAATCTCACTTCCAAAGGGAAGCCTGGCCCAGCCCATGAAAGTCCCTGGGGAATGGAGTTGGCATCAGAGACCAAGGTCTCCATTTATTCCCCATCTCTGCACCCAGGCCATGCCAGCATGCACGTAGGAATTCTCACACTCAGGATTTATCATTCCTGCTCCTGCATACAAAATGTTTTTCTATGTGGAGCTTTTTTATTTCAACTGGATTAAAATCTCCCTGCACTTTTGTGATTTCTGTGTAGCATTGAAAGCACAGTCAATAATAGCAAATGGTATTACTAATAATTGAGTGATGTATGGGAACACGGGAAAAAGTTCAACAAGGAATCTAGTGAGACAAAAGTAGAAGGATAAATTCTAGATAAAACTAGAATTTTTTGCCCTGACACAAGATTCTCAAATGTTTTCATAATTCAATATTTTGCTTATTTCAAACATTTACTAAGAATCTCCTATGCTTAAGATATTCAGGAATGACATGGGTGCAGAGATAGGGAATAAATGAAGACCCTGGACCCTGACAGCATCTCTATTCAGGAATCACAGATCGTCCTTGTTGTCCCTTAACTCTAACTTATCAGTAAGGCCTTAGAAGACTCAAGGGGAGGCAGCTCCACCATCATCACTCCCACCCGCCTCCCAAATTGATCAGGTATCTAATTCTACCACTTGTCTGCAGAGCTGTTAAATTTTTAAAAAATTCAAAATAGGTCAACAGATTAAAAATCAACAATTACCTATATAAGTAGGACATTAGCCCTAAGACAAATCTCTTCCAAGAACTATATCCTGGTCATAGACTTAGAATCTCTAGTTTCTGCTCCGACAGATTTTTGTAAAGTGACTATATTGATAATCTTCTTAAGTAAGATTTGAAAGTTGTCCTCCATTAGTCTTGGTAATTGACACATATAAAGATGAACTCAACCTAGACCTCTGCCCCTTGGGACCCCCCCAGAATGCACACATGCATACACACACTACCCTAATTAAATGGGGCTGGGACTTGAACAATGTCACCTACACTAATGACAAACAGGTTTGTGAGCAAGTGGGGGAAGGAAATAAACCAAATGGTTTGCAGAGGGAGAGGTCAAACTGGGCTGAGCTGGGCTGGACCCAGAGTGATTCAGGCTCTGCCCCAGAATGGGTGTCTCCTGGGATGGCCTATTAGGATAATTAAAATCCACATAAATAGGATGGGTTTTCAGCTCTCCAGTATCCTCTCCAGCTTCTGCATCTTCTGCTTATTCCTCCTCAATCAGGTAAGACATGCATGGGGTAGCAACAACAGAGTCCACGGGGCTCTTGATGGTGGCTGGGATGTGCTGGTCTGAACTGTGTCCCTGTGGCTGACAGTGTTGGGTGCCCTCCTGCCACTGCTTCTTGGTTTTGTCTGAGAATATGTTGATATGGGGCAGCCTGCTTTTGAACCTATAAAATTCTATGCCTTGGTTTCCACATGTCCTAGACATCCTAAAACTGTGAGCTAGACATACTAAAACTGTGAGCTAGAGTGCATAGTCCCCCATGGAGGAACATTTACCTTTTGTGCAAGTTAGGCAAAACCCAAGAATGTATAGCATCAGGGTGTAAGGCTCCGGTGGGGCCTGCAATAAATTGACGCAAGGCTTGTCCTATGCAATCATTATTTGCCTCCTCTCCTTATAGATATCACTGCATGCTTTTGGAAGCCCAGTGTGTTTTTCAGCAAGGATTTCAGTTTGGAGGCTTGGAAACTCAGTAGCTAGACTCACTGCAAAAGACATATCATCCAGATCCAGATCTCAAAAGACTCTAGCCTCCCACAGGGATAATATGAACCTAGCTGACTGAGTATACTTCCCATTATCTGTGAGTTTCCTCCCGCTTGCTCTTTTTATTTGTAGCAATTTTTGTATTCACTGATTCTACTTTGCAAGCACAATCCCAAAATGACCATTCTGGCCGGAAGCACTTGTTGGAATTTAACCTTTCAGAGAATCTCCTTGGCCCGATGCGGGAGACTGCTCGCCTCCTTCCCCACTTGAACAATGTTCATTAGAAGACCGAGGGCTGTTCAGTGGCGTCTATTTAGTGCCCTTCATTGGTTAAAATTATGCCTTACTGCTTTGCTTTCTGGCACTGCCTCCAGGGTTTCCTAATCACCCTTCCTTTTCATTCTAATCATGAGAATTTCAACAAAGCAAGTCCCACCTGGAGTAGAGGAAGAGGCATGTAAACATCTACCATATATATTTTGGCTTTCAGGAAACAGCCACTTTTTCTAGCAGGAGACACAGAGTTTGCACCCATTTCCCACAGTAGCACCCGATATTGGGAACCTGATTTTGGTTCAAAGGGATTGAAGGGTATGGTTAAGAAGGGGCTCTAACAAAGAGGGGTCACTTTCTAAACTTCTTTTCCTGACAGAAGGGCCACTTGCCCTCTGAAAATGCTGTCTCCTGGTCTTCCTCTTAAATACAAACAGAATTTCATTTCTTCTTTCAGGTTCACCTGTCTTTGTCAAAATGGCTCAACTCCTGCGCAGCATACTCACCTTGATCGAAGTGTTCCAGAAATATGCCAAAGAGAATGGGGATTGTACCTCGCTGTGCAAGAAGGAGTTGAAGCACCTGCTTTTGACTGAGTTTGGAGATGTCCTCCGGGTAAGTTGCATAGATTTTTGGTCCCATGGAGTGAAGTGTAAGTGACACTGACACTTACACCCAAGACTTGAATTTTTTTTTTAAACAAACAATTGGTGGATTCTTTCTGATTTCCTTTTTTTTTTAATTAATTTATTTATTTATACAAGCACTGGGTATAGTCAGAAGCGCGGGAGGGTGAGAGAATTCACCAGAGCCAGAGCGGGGAGCAGAGCAGGCAGAAGGACCAAAGTACACTCCTGAGGGGAGCAGCGGGCAGCAGGAGAGGTCTGCACACCATGTGGGACCCTCCTCCGGAGCAGCCGGGGATTGAACCGGCGCTGTAGAGGCTGCGGGAAGCTTCACAACCCAGCACTCAACCGCTGCGCCACCGGGGAGGCCCAAGACTTGATGTTTTTATTTGCACATGTTCTTCCTGTAACTAAAAGAATTTCCTTAATACTTCTCTCCCAGCACACATACACATAGGCATACTATGTGCACAGGCAGACAACATGCTCACATACACACACACACATACACACACCTTCTTATACTTGCGTTTGAGCAAGTAGAAGTACAGCTTCAAACTGAAAATCATTTCTCAGAAGAAAATGTGAGATGATATATTGATTTCTATAGTTTAGCACTATCTACACATCTTATTGTTCATTCATTCATTCATTCATTCATTCAATAAAGAGTTGTTGAGCACCTGCTCCATCACTAGGCATTGGGAACTTAAACATGAATAGAACCAGTCTCTTCCCTGCAGGATTTCACAAGATGGTGGGAAATGAGTATATATTTACTTATTTATAAGTAATATAAATGAATATAAATAGTATATAAAAAATTAGAATATTGCATATCAGGGGATAGAATAGCTTCTCCCAAATGACTCAAAGTAATTATTGCCAGAGATGATTTAAACAAGTGTATCTACTTCCCTGCAGTTATAGTCTTATTGCTCCAGTGGGAGGAAGTACTGAGAACCAGCTGCTCAAAGCCAAGAACCCAGCCTAACCCACTTCAGATTAATGGTTTCTCACTGAAGGTGGGGGGAAGGAGCTAATGGACTGAATGAACTAGGGCATGGACATTGGCACATATGTTAGTATCCATAGGAAAACATCTAATTTTTCTCTTTTTGATTTTCTTATAGAAACCAAATGACCCAGAGACTGTGGAAACCATCCTGAACCTCTTGGATAAAGACAGAAATGCACGTGTTGATTTTCGTGAATATCTCCTGTTGGTGTTCCAACTGGCCCAAGCCTGTTATCATCAGCTGGATGATGGGTCATGTGGAGATAGCAATTCTCAACAAGAAGAGGAGAAGGAGGGAACAAGAGACCATGGGTTTCCAGGAAATACAAGCAGACAACAAAGACAGAGGCATGAAGAAGAAAGATGGGACTCCCACTATGGTCAGTCTGATAGACAAGAGAGGGACTCACGACATGGTCAGTATGAAAGACAAGACAGGGACACCCACCAAGGTCAGTCTGAGAGACAAGAGAGGGACTCTCACTGTGGTCAGTCTGAGAGAGAAGGAAGAGATTCCCACCATGGTCAGTCTGGGAGACAAGAGAGGGACTCCCACCATGGTCAGTTTGGGAGACAGGAGAGGGACTCCCACCATGGTCATTCTGAGAGTCAAGATAAGGACTACCATCATGGTCAGTCTGAGAGACAAGGAAGAGATTCCCACTGTGGTCATTCTGAGAGCCAAGATAGGGACTCCTACCACGGTCATTCTGAGAGGCAAGGAAGACACTCCCACCATGGTCAGTCTGAAAGCCAAGACAGGTATTCCCACCATGGCCATTCTGAGAGACAAGGAAGAGACTCCCACTGCGGTCAGTCTGAGAGACAAGATAGGGATCACCACCATGGTCATTCTGAGAGGCAAGGAAGACACTCCCACCATGGCCATTCTGAGAGACAAGGGACAGACTCCCACCATGGTCAGTCTGAGATCCAAGATAGGGACTCCCACCGTGGCCATTCTGAGAAACAAGGAAGACTTTCCCACCATGGTCAGTCTGAGAGCCAAGGGAGAGATTCCCACCATGGTCAGTCTGAGAGCCAAGATAGTTACTCCCACCATGGTCAGTCTGAGAGCCAAGATAGGGACACCCACCGTGGTCATTCTGAGAGACAAGGAAGAGACTCCCACCATGGTCAGTCTGAGAGCCAGGATAGGGTATCCCACCATGGTCATTCTGAGAGACAAGGGAGAGACTCCCGGTGTGGTCAGTCTGAGAGACAAGATAGAGATCACCACCATGGTCATTCTGAGAGACAAGGGAGCGACTCCCACCATGGTCAGTTTGAGAGCCAAGATAGGGTCTCCCACCATGGTCAGTCTGAGAGCCAAGATAGGGACTCCCACCGTGGTCATTCTGAGAGACAAGGAAGAGACTCCCACCATGGTCAGTCTGAGAGCTGGGATAGGGTCTCCCACCATGGTCATTCTGAGAGACAAGGAAGAGACTCCCACCATGGTCAGTCTGAGAGCCAGGATAGGGTCTCCCACCATGGTCATTCTGAGAGACAAGGGAGAGACTCACAGTGTGGTCAGTCTGAGAGCCAAGATAGGGTCTCCCACCATGGTCATTCTGAGAGCCAAGGGAGAGACTCCCACCATGGTCAGTCTGAGAGCCAAGATAGGTACTCCCACCATGGCCATTCTGAGAGCCAAGGGAGAGACTCCCACCATGGTCAGTCTGAGAGCCAAGATAGGTACTCCCACCATGGCCATTCTGAGAGACAAGGAACAGACTCTCACTGTGGTCAGTCTGAGAGACAAAATAGGGTCTCCCACCATGGTCATTCTGAGAGACAAGGAAGAGACTCCCACCATCATCAGTCTGAGAGCCAAGATAGGGACTCCCACCATGGTCATTCTGAGAGACAAGGGAGAGACTCCCACTGTGGTCAGTCTGAGAGACAAAATAGGGATCACCACCATGGTCATTCTGAGAGACAAGGGAGCAATTCCCACCATGGTCAGTCTGAGAGCCAAGATAGGGTCTCCCACCATGGTCATTCTGAGAAACAAGGAAGAGACTCCCACCATGGTCAGCCTGAGAGCCAAGATAGGCACTCCCACCATGGTCATTCTGAGAGACAAGGGAGAGACTCCCACTATGGTCAGTCTGAGAGACAAGATAGGGACTCACACTGTGGTGAGCATGGGACAGAAGAAAGGGACTCTAGCTTTGGTCAAAGTTTAAATCATAAATCTAGTAGCAACCAGACTAGAAGGCAAGGATACATCCTTGCCTTAAATCAATATGAAGAACAAGTGCAAACTTCTGGTTATGGCCAGTCTGAAAGGCTTGGACTACAGTCGAGCTATGGTCAGTCTAGAAGACTAGGGGAGGACTCTTATTCTAGTCATACAAACCAACAGGAAATAGGGTCTTATAGACCAACTGGGAGGCTGTGTCAGGAATCAGGTCTTGGCAATAGATATGGGCAAGAAACTGATTCTCAATACGGCCAGACAGACAACCAAGCCCAGAGTTCCCACTATGGTCAGACAGAAAGACAAGGCCTAGGATCTCAGTATGGCCAGACAAACAGACAAGGCCAGAGTTATGGTCAGACAGACAGACAAGCCCTAGGATCTCAGTTTGGTCAGCCTGGCAGACAAGGCCAGAGTTATTGTTATGATCAGACAGAGAGACAAGGCCTGAGCTCTCCATATGACCAGAAAGACAGCCAAGGTCAAAGTCATTGTTATGACCAGACAGGCAGACAAGGCCAGAGTTATGATTATGGTCAGACAGACAGACAAGGCCTGAGCTCTCCATATCACCAGACAGATAGACAAAACCAGAGTTATTGTTATGACCAGGCAGGCAGACAAAGCCAAAATTATAGCTATGGTCAGACAGAAAGACAGGGTCTAAGCTCTCCATATGGTCAGTCAGCCACAGGGGAAAATAGACAAAACAGGTACTTCCAAGGGAAAGAGGGATCTAACAGAGACTTGTATGTTGAACAACCAGGGAGGTCTGGGATGCAAAGTCAACAGACTCAAGGACATAGATACCAGCCTAGCGAAGCACAGTGGGCCAGCCACCAGGCCTGGGGGAGTGAGGATAGCTACCTCCCCCAACACAAACTTGTGGCACAAATCCAGCAAGAAAGGCCATCATGCAGTAGTGAGCAGGGTCACAGACAGACCCAGACCAGTCAGAGTTGCACTGTGGGGCAGAGCCACCAGAAAAAGGAAGAGCAAAACCATCAAAACTGGGGTAAATGTGGTCAGGAAGGTAAGGAAAGTCCATGTGAAGCACGAGGCAGGAAAAGCCATGAAGAACAAAGCCATCAGACAAGAGGTAGGCAAACCCATGGAGAGGAAGAGAGCTGTCAGACAAGGGGCATGCATACCCATGGAGAACAAAGCCATCAGACAACGGGCAGGCAAACCCATGGAGAACAAAGCCATCAAACAAGGAGCAGGCAAAGCCATGGAGAGGAAGTGAGTTGTCAGACAAGGGGCAGGCAAACCCATGGAGAACAAAGCCATCAGACAACAGGAAGGCAGATCCATGGAGAACAAAGCCATCAGACAATGGGCAGGCAAATCCATGGAGAGCAAAGCCATCAGACAAGGAGCAGGCAAACCCATGGAGAGGAAGATCACAACTGTCAACAACAAAATAGGCAAACCCACGAGGAGAAAGAGAAGTACCAAGGGTCCCAGGGCCAACAATCCCATGGGATAGCACAAGGGGGCTGTGCTGACAGAGAAAAATTCCCAGGTTCACAGGGAAGGGGCAGTGGGGTGAGCCTCCACCCACCCCAGAGCAGTGGGAAACCCCAAATAAGAGAACAGAGTGGAAGCCAAAATCCCTGGACAGCTGTCGGTGCCAACCCCCTCTATGACTACGTGCAAGAGCAGAAAGCACAAGGGCACGAGGCTATGCATCAGTGCTGAAGCTATAAGAAGCCAAGGGGAAAGAATTCTCTGTGTCAAGTTCATCTGTTTAAGAGGCTTAAAAGACATGACTTCCTCCTCTCCTGTGTTCTATCTACATGCTAGGATGCTTTGGGGAGCTAGTATTCTCTTTTAGGGCATTTCAGTTCTTTGAGAAGCAAGCAGTTCTCAGGTGGTGAAAAGTGGGTGAAAAGTGGGTAAAAAGTGAATGGTAAATTGGGTGAAATAATCAGATCCCAATTTTGATTAATTTGGGGATTTAAACAATTTCTTAGTTTTCCCTCCATGTAAGTGGGATATGGATGGATCATTGAAGGGTAGAAACTTCTCCCAAAAGTTCAGAAACAAGAAAGGTATTCTGAAGATATGGAGTACAAGAAGAGGACACCTGGAATTTGGTGAACTTTGGCTCCTATGGATGAAGCATCAGGAATCACAAACCTCAGACTGTTAAGTAAGATGAAACACCGTGAGCGACTAGTTGATGGAAGAGCCAGAGACCTCAGAGGGCATCTCTGATGTCATTAACACCTCCCCTGCCCAAGCTCCTATCCCTAATCAGAGGTCCTGTCTACTGGGCTCCTATTACTTGAGCTAACTGATCTGATTCCTACTCAATGCCTTTCAGTTTCTGATCATATAAAATAGAGAGAAAGCATACGTCATCTGTTTGCAGAGTCCAAGGAGCCAAAATTGTCAGTCCATAGCTCCTGGGGCTGAAAACCCTTCACAAGAAAATCTATGGAATTGTATTAAATCCCCAATAAATGATTGGTGAGCAAGGAACTTGATGACTCTTTTCCTTCTTCATGTAGAGCCATGCTATCTTCACTTGTGGGTCATTCCCCATGAAGAAGACTTCATTTCTGAACTTCTACGCTCTCTTTGATCTTGGAGTTCCTGGGCACTGAAAAAATAAGAATCAATATTAACCAAAACAAAAAACAAAAAACACACAACAGAGTCAAAAGGAACTTATCTAAATAATTCCAGCAACTGTGCACTCCACAGGGGAGTCACAGTTGACCTTTCCCTCCCCACCCCCATTTACCTCTACATTGAAGTGGTCATTAAGTTTTGCAAACTCTACATCCTCCATATCTCTTGAATCTCTTCCTACTTCTTCATCTCCACTGCCTTAAACTCCCTTCTCCTTAGTGACTCCCCTGTGACTTTAGAATAAAATTCACCTTCCTTAGCATGGCACAAAACCCCTTTTACTCTCCGTCCCAGATGTCCTACCCAGCCAAGTCTCACACAAGGTCCCTCTCAGGAGCATCTGATGCTCCAGCCATGACAACTTTGCCTTTTCTTAGTACACCATGGTCTTTCGTTATTTGTAACTTTGCATATACCATTACATAACCTGAAGTATCTCTCTCCCTTATCTGCCCGACAAAAACCAAGGTATCCTCTGTGTCCCAACTAAACATCACATCTTCTGAACAGCCTTCCTAGACACTCAAGCACCCCTTTCTCTATGTTCCCACTAACTTCCATTGTATCATTTATTATACCTTCTATCATAATTATCTCACTGACAAATTGGGAATAAGAGCATAATCTTATTCAACTCTTTGGCACTTAGTATAGCCACTGCATAATTTATTGCTTCTTGAATAAGTAGGCAGATAAAGGAAATTAATCTGACTTAGGAATAAATTCATTCGAATGTTTATTAGGTCTCTACAGATAAGGGAGTTTGAATGAGACCTATTCAATTGATGAAATAGTAACCATTTCATATAGTTTAAGCAAAGGGGGATTTAATGCCTAGAATTATAAAGATGGGATTATTAAAAATCAGTTGGCAATTTCTGGAACTATTGAATTCAATACATCACCAGTGCTGCAGTTGAGGAATCAGAAAGTTGGGATCTAGAAGCTGCTGGTATTGCTGCCAAACTGCCTGACATCCACACCTCCATTACCTTGTTTTCAAAAAAAAAAAAAAGGCAAATTCACAGAACCTTCCAAATATCATGTAGATATAGCTAGTTGGTAAAATATAATTCACATTCAGGACCTAGGTGCAAAGGTGTCTAGGAAATACAGGCATTAATGATGGATTCTGAGTGCCATTCAATCATATTTACCACAGAAAGGATATGAAAACTCACAAAACTCCTCAAGAAGGTTATACTCCGCAAGAAATACATGTACAGCAAGCAGTCATTAAACAAAGCGAGAGATCATGAATATTAAAAAAAAAATGCCATTAGGGCACCATGAGGGGTGTAAAGTGGCTCTGCCTGGAGGGTTGAGAAAGACTTTCATAGAGGAAAACTTCTAAGCTAGGGCCATGACCCTGGGGTAAAGGGGACAGATAAGAAGATCATGGATTGTCCTGTACCTTAAGCTCAACGGTGAAGGCCATATTTTGACCACATTTTAAAGGACATAATTGTGAATCTTCCTCACAAATGTTCTCTATAACTTAGACCCTCCCCAGAAAGCTTAAACTAGAGAGTGGAGAATAAACCCAAAGGTAAGGGTCTCAACATCTGGAAGGTGCTCAGGTTCATGGAGCAGTGAAGGGTGGGATGACTTCAGGTAACCTAGGAAGAGGGAACAGTGTAAGTACAACATGGAGAAGGAAAGTCCAGGGGTTTTCAATGAAGCAAAAGATCCATAAATAGAACACTAATGAGAGAACATAGATAAAGTCAAAGCCTGAAAGGCAAATTGAGCCACATCAAGAAGGACCGAACAT
The DNA here is from genome assembly GCF_964194135.1 of Talpa europaea. NCBI lineage: Eukaryota > Metazoa > Chordata > Mammalia > Eulipotyphla > Talpidae > Talpa > Talpa europaea. The sequence continues at coordinate 80,421,604 of NC_140076.1, forward strand.
CCACTATGAAGAGTTTGGATTTTTTTTCTTTTAGTAGTAGTATTCACAAAAGTTTTCTGGGCAGAAGATGAGAGGATAAGACAAAATACTGGCAGAAGAGATGCTCGGGATGGAGAGAAATATGTAAATGTGGAGTTAGGTAAATGAAAGGGCCCCATCACAGGTACAGCATATGCCCCCACTGCTCTTGGAACACAGCAGACTGGTGGACTATTCAGGCATTAAGGTCATGAGCCAAAGATCAGAAGGGAGGAACCACCTTCAAGAGGGTATGAAAGGAGGAGGAAAACATCCTAACGTGCTACAGAAGTGGCTCTACAGCTGGTTTTTAAAAAACGGCAGCTCTCCAGATCTAAGCCAAAGAGCAACTTTCTGAACTTCCTCAACTGAAAAGTTCAAACAGAAGACCATACCCTTAAGCACTGTCTCTATTCTAGAATTCTGAGAGAATTGTGCAAACTGTGAAGCTAATTCATAGTGCTTTCTCCAAAAATAATTAAATCAGAAAGACATCATTCCCTTGGAGAATAAAAATCTTTACTTCACTGCAGCCCCTCTTCCCTCTCCTTGGGACTCACTCCTCAGCCACCTTCTCTTCTTTTCTAACTACTGATTATTGTATCCAGTTCTGACTTTAAATATCATCACTATTTCAGAGACTGCCAAATCTTACTCCCCAGCCCTACCTCTTTTCTAAACCCCAGAATCATATATCCAATTATCTCCTTGACATTTCCATTTGGACATCAGAAAGTCCTCAATCTTAGCATTCCAAACAGTACTCTTGACTTAACCTATTTCTCCTCATTGTCCCCACTTCAGTAAGTTGGTGGCACCATTCACATTGCTCAAGCAGAATCCTTATGAGACATTCTTTACTGTAATCCCCCCAGATAAACACATAGGAAGTTCTTTTGTTTCTACCTCAAAATACAGGATAGCCCAAATCCACCATTCCCACCGCCTCCATCTCTCTCCTAGTATACACAACAGCCTCCTGATAGGGCTTTCTCCTCCTCCCTTGTAAAATCTAAAGCACATCATGTCCCTCACCAATGTAAAACACTCAGTAGTTCCTCCCCGCACTGAGCATGTGATCCAATATTCTACCCAGGGTCTTCCTACAGGCCAGGACCCTTCCAGACACTCTCCTTTTCAGTCACTCTTTTCCAACTATGTGGGCCCTCTTTCCATGATTCTAACAAGAGAAGATGGTTCCTACTTTAAGGTCTTTGAAGCGGCAGTTTCTTTTGCCTGAAGTAGTCTTAGCCCCAATCATTCCGTCTCCTTCGTTCATTCAGGTCTCAGTCAACAAAGAGTCATCTCCTCAAAGAAACTTTCTCTGACATTTAACCTAAGAGCTGCCCCACAATCGCACACTCTTTGTTCCTCCTGCTATTAGGAATTTTCACGTGGTATTCTTATATTGTTGCGGATTGTCTCCCGCCTCTCCATTATACCCCAGCACTTATGACCCATAAGAACAAGGACTTTTTCTTGTCTGCCACTGTATCCTGTGCATCAAAAAGACTGATAGGCTCGGGGTGCCTATCCAATGTATGTGTGGACTGAGTGTACACAAAAGCCCCACACAGTCTGGCTTCCATCCACATTTCCAAGTTCATTTCCCACAATAGATTCCAGCCATCTAGATTCCAACTTAATTGGACAACTTCCCAGTCTCCGTATCCCTGCTTGTACCATTTCCCCACTTAAATGTTCTCCTAACCTTCATTTATCAAAATTCTACTCAGTAGTAAATTAGCAACATCTTCAGGACCCTTCACCAGTAAAGAACTTAACACATTGCACTGAAGTCAGTTCTAAACCCACCTGTTTCCCATACCACGCTCTGAGTTTCTAGAAGACAGAAACTATCTACAGCAGTAAGCACAGTGACTGGTTAATTATATGGAAAGAACCTGAGGTTTATAATTTAAAAAAACTTGTATTTATGGCCTAACTCCACCATTTACTAATTTTATTATCTTAGAATAACTTCTTTATCTCTTTAAATCTGTTTCCTCATGTGTAAAATAGGGTTTTAAATTCCATTAGTGACTTAAAAAGTAAATTGAGATGACATACACAAAGTGATTAATAATCTGATATCTTTTTGGTTATTTAGCTGACATTTATTATCTTTTCCTCTTTTGCATTATTTTAATAAATGCTTAACAAATGCTAATCTGTAAAGCCCAACTTAAGTGCCAGCTCCTCCAAGAAAACTTCTTTGATCACCCTTGTTCCCAGACAGCAGTAGCGATTCTATTGTCTATAAGCAACATCTGTGGGAACCTCCCACAAATACCCTCTCAGTCTACAGTGTTGTCCATATGCAGGAACAGTCGTCACTCTGACTGTAATCGAAGCTCTTTCCGAAAAATATCCACACTTATTCTTTATATCATTGTTATCATCTGGGGGGATTCTTCATATCATGGTATCATCATATCATTCTCAATGATACAAACTGGGTATGTGGTTGTCAAATCAACGGCTACTGAATGGACTCTCCATTGTATCACGACTCCCTCCGTATCTGGCACCCCCATCTGTTCCGTTGTCCAATGCTGTCTTTAGTGCTGTTTTCATCCATCTGCCTTCCCCCACCACCTAGGACCCATCCTTTCTCTCTCAGACTTTCTGTGCTCCCTGTCCCATTTATTTATTTTTTTAAAGATTTATTTATTTATTTTATACAAGAACCGGGGTACAGGCCAGATGCGCGGGAGGGTGAGAGGATTCACCAGAGACAGAGCAGGGAACAGAACAGGCAGACTGACGAAATACACTGCTGAGAGGAGCAGCAGGCAAGACAGAAGAGGTCTGGGGCGCCATGTGGGACCCTCGCCGGCCGGCTGGGATGAAACCATCGCCTCAGAGGCTATGGACAGCTTCACAGCATGGTGCTCAACCGCCTGCGCCACCAGGGGAGGCCCTCCCTATCCCATTTAAATAGAAGTCCTGAGAACCAGGGAATGTCCCCTCCACTACCAGCATTCACCGTGACTTATGGGATTCCAGACCATGGTCGCTCTGTTTTCTTACTCCTTGCTCCATTTCTCACTTTGCCTTGCAGTCCAAGCCCAGCAAGTCCTATCCCTAAACTCCTTGAAAGACCAATTCCAAGTTTACCTCCCCTAATCCTCCTTCAGGTGTCTGTGGATTTTAATATATTCAGGTTGTTCATCGGCATTTTTTTTTTCTGAGAGCAGCATGTTCTTCTGTGGCTTCAAATATGCAGTTCTTCCCACCGAAGCTATAAGGTCCTTAAGAAACTGACACATCTCCTATTCCTCTGAGAACCCAGCACAAAATGGGTTGGCATCCATTGTTTGACTAATTTATTGGGAGTCTAATTTCAATTGAGCTATTATGGAGTACCCGCTGTCAAAATAGACTTTTTTTTTATTTTGTATATGAAGAACTTGAATTCTTGAGAGGAAAGGGTCTAAGAACATCTATTAAGCACATAACAACTGTCCAAGGGAAAGAGCATGAACCACGAGTCAGGAACTTGATTTCTAGTCCTGCCACTGCTACTGATGTCACATACGACTTTGGGTGATTTTTGTTCCCATGTACTGCTCCAGTTTTCTCATCCTTAAAATGAGGAGTTTTATATAATACACTCTAAAATGTCCCCTTCTACTCTGTAATGGTATGATTTTATAACTAAGTCTAGATGAATCAGTCTGAGTAAGAACTGCAAATATTCTAGAGACTGAAACACACCTTGGAGGCCAAGATAAGGAAAATATCATATGGGACTCTACTGCCATCTACTGACCACTGAATTCCCTGTGTCCTTGAATGTCTAGACAATTTTACAAACTCTGCTAGGTAGGGAACTGATCACAGTATGGCGCTCTCTGTCCAGTGAACAAGTAAGACTTTTGTCATCTGGACTGGTCACCAGTTTCTCCTACTGCAGCTACTGATGTTAAAGAGGCATACCAGCTGATTGCACTTCATCAAGGTGGAGGCAGGTGGCAAGCTATGCATATAAATAATGATGATTCTGTGTACAGCATTTGCTGATCACCTCACGCACAAAGGACTAAATCAAAAAGTGGTAGAAAGCACCCTGGAGGCTCAAAGGAGGGACAGATAATATGGGGGAGAGGGGAGGAACAGGATAAATATCTTCAAGGTAGAGGCATTTGTCCTGGAGTTCAATAAATGATCAGAATTCAAATAGGCAGAAAAATTTCTTCAATCAATATTGTACTTGTCCTTAAAATGTCATGCTATTTAAATCTCAAAAAAAAAAAATTATCCCTACATCTACCTAGTCATTAATTTTTCCCCTCCTCCTGTCTGCTCCTGCTATTCTCAATCCTCTATGGTGATATTCTAATTCATTCTGCTTATTTTAAAGTTCAAAATTTGCACATCTGTCTTTCACATTGTCTTCCACATGCTTCCCTAAAAACAATGAAATCATCAAACTTAATCATTTATAAGGCTCAACAAACAATGCTTACTAATAACAGCAGCATTCATATATATATATATATATATATATATATATAATATTGAATTCAAAACACAGATTCATTCATTTATTCATTCATTCATCCAACAAACTGATGACTCCAACTTGCTAAATGCAATGCCGGGCACTAGAAGGGATTTAAAGGTAGGATATCTGGCATCAAAAAATCACAATCTGTGAAGCAGGAAAATAATCATAATTCCATACAATGGGTCCAAAAGAACAAATAATTGTTTGCAAATACAAGTAAAAAATAACCGCCATTGGCAAGAATTCTTGCCAAAAGAAGCATTTGAAAATGAGTTAACATTAGAAAAGCAAATATGGGTGAGAAAGTCAAATGAAGTCACTGGGCTTAAAAGCATGAGACATTATCTGACCAGGGCTTTTAATTGATCATGATAATAATAGAGGAATGGCAAAATGTGATTGCTTTAAGTTAAAAAAAAACACGGGCCTCCCTGGTGGCGCAAGGGTTAGGACCCAACCTATGGGGTAATCCGCAGCCACTGCAGCACGAGTTCAATTCCCGGCCAGCCAGGGAGCAACCTACATGGCGCAGCAGACCTCTCCTGACTCGCCCGCTGCTCCCTTCAGCAGTGTACTTTGGTCAATGTGCCTGTTCTGTTCTATAGTCTGTCTGTGGTGAATCCTCTCACCCCTCATCCCCCGCACCTCTGGCCTGTACCCCAGCTTTTGTGTGCATGAATAAACAAAAAAAAAAAAGAAAAAAGATTTAAAAAAACAGCATGACACCAAATGCAGAGGCAGCAAAATTAAAAATAGGTACATTGGACTACATCAAAATCAAAATCCTCTGTGCACCAACAGACACAATCAACACAACAAGCAACAAGGAGAAAACTCACAGTATGGGAGGTATTTATAAGTCATATCTAATAAAGAATTAATACCCCGAATATATATATAAATAATTCCTAAAACCCAACAACAAAGAAAACCCAGATAATCCAACTGAAAAGCATTCAAGATTCAAGGACTTGAAAAGACATTCCTTCGAAGCAATATACAACAGCCAACAAGTACCTGAAACAACACACATCACCAATAATAGGGAAGTGTGATTCTACCTCACACCCACTAGGATGGCTACTCTAAAAAATAAAAATTTTATTTTTGTTATTTTTTTAATTGAAGTAACATTTGCACTATAACATTATATAAGTTTCATCAAGCCTCATCAAGAGTCCAAAAGCGAACATTAGGTTCACAGCTAAAAGATCAATTCTATCCTTCACCATACTATGGTCTGCTTTCTCCCCAGTTACCCCCATTTTCTCCCTTCCCTTCCATAATTAAACTTTTTTTAAAAAGAAACTAACAACTGTTGACAAGAATGTGAAGAAATTAGAAGCCCTGTCCACTGTTAATGTATACGCAAAATTGTGTGACTGCTATGGAAAATAGTATGGTGGTTCCTAAAAAACGGAATTACCATATGAACTAACAATTGCATTTCTGGGTCTATAGCCAAAAGAATTAAAAACAATGTCTTTAAAAAAAAAATCTTAAACACATAATTGTGCAGCATGTTATAGCAACATTATTCCCAATAATCAAAAGATGAAAACAACCCAAGTGTTTACCGACAGGTGGATGGATAAAGAAGATGTGCTCTACACAGACAGCAGAATATTATCAGCCTTGGAAAGAGGAGATTCCGACACATGCTGCAACACGTCCTTGAGGACATCCTGCTTACTAAGTGAAAGAAGCTAGTTGCAGGAAAATACTGTATGAATGCACTATATGAGGTATCTAGAGTAGTCAAGTTCGTAGGTGAAAGGTGAAATAGTAGTTGCCAGGGACCAGGGTAGGAGAGGAATGGGGCATTATTGTTCAATGGTTTTGTGAAATGAATACTGGAGATTGGTGTTGCCACAATGTGAACGCACTTAGCACCACTGAACTATACACTTAAAAATGACAAAGATGGTAGATTAAAAAAACTAATACAAATTCAGGTTAAAAAGTAATATCCAGGGCCTCCCTGGTGGCGCAGGCAGTTGAGCTTAGCACTGTGAAGCTGTCCGCAGCCTCTGCAGTGCCGGTTCAATTCCTGCTGGCCTCAGCAACCCACATGGCGCAGCAGACCTCTCCTGTCTCGCCCACTGCTCCCCTCAGCAGTGTATTTCAGTCAGTCTGCCTGTTCTGTTCCCCACTCTGTCTCTGATGAATCCTCTCACCCTCCCGCACATCTGGCCTGTACCCAGGCTCTTGTATAAATAAAACAAATCTTTAAAAAAAAAAAAAAGTAATATCCACATAGGGAGGAAATAGGACTCTCTGCCCTTCACTGCTCAGTCCACACAACAAAAAGAGGCACTGAAACCTGGAGTGCTTTCAGAGGAAGGTGGTAAGTCTCTCTCCAAGAGAAGAATGAAGGATATCAGAGGCATTTGCAAGTGTCAGCAGACTGTAGCATAGAATAAGGAGCAAATCTACATTGCTTCAAAGAGTAAGGTTAGATTCAGTTGGTACAAGTTTAAAAAAATGATTATAGCCATTTTAATGGGTAATATGTATATTGCCCATAATAATATAATTTCCCTGTATTTAAAATAGCCCCCAAACAGAGTCGGCTGTTTCGGAAGTAGTAATCTTCTCATCCCTCGCTCTGCCTAAGAGACCATACAGCCATCAGTCTGAATCGCCACAGATGTGAGTTAGATGATTTCTAAGATGAGCTCGATGATCCAATTCTCTGATTCCATCAGGTAAAGGGGTCGCCCCGTGCAGCATCCCACCAAATGCAGAAGTCTCTCACTTGGCATCCAGCATCACTTAGGATTTGGTTTTAAAGCAGTAAAGTTCTGGGATATTTTCACTTTGTGCCTTGCTCCCAGATGGGTTTGTGGTGAGTCACATGAGAAGTAAGAGAAGCCAGACTTCACATTTAATCCCTCCATGTGCTGAGCAGAGAACTGAGGGGCTCAAGGACACCAAGGTCTCACTCCTGGCGTGAAGGCGGGTGGCACAGCCAGCAGTGCTGTGCAGGCAGGGCTTGCAAGCCCACTGTGAGCAACAAAGGACCAGAGAGGCCACACAGGCTGGCATGTTCTGTGCAGGCAGCTCATTGTACTTGGGCTTCTGTAAATCTCCCAAGCTCTTTTAGAAAACATCTGCACTTCCATACCTATTAACCTCATCAGAGAGTTAACCCCACATATTTACAAACCAAAACGTCCCTGTTCTGTTCTCTTCATTTGTCTTTGAAGTTCAAAGAGGAGAGAGGTTGAAGAGTCAATAAATTACCAAATTACCTCTCTTCTCTAGGATTCGTTCCCATTGACAGAAACAAAAAAAGCCAGGAAGTAAAAAAAGTTCATCACCCTTCAGAAATTATTAAGAAATTTTACCATTATTTACTAAATAAAACCCTTAAAGGAAACTAAAGAAAGGAGTCTTATTCCTTCATCAGCAGGATCTATCAGTTCAAAATAGCTTGTCCATTTATAAGTGACATATTCATTCATTTACTTATGTATTCATTCATCAATAAATATTGAAGACTACTATGTCCCAGAACCATGTAGGAACCAGAGTCACAGCAGTTTTTATATAAGTAGACCTGGGACCTTCCTGGTGGCACAAGGGGTTAAGTCTCAGCACTATAAAGCTATCCACAGCCACTGCAGCAGGAGTTCAATCCCCAGCCAGGAAGTTGACCCATATGGTGCAGCAGACCTCTGTTGTCTCGCCAGCTGCTCCCCTCAGCAGTGCATTTCAGTAGATTCGCCTGTTCTGCTCCCTACTCTGTCTTTGGTGAATCCTCTCATGCCCCCCAGACCTGACCAACACCCCAGTTCTTGTATGCATAAATATAAAAATCTTAAAAAAATAAAAACATAGCCCACCAAGAGTTTACACCCTAGTGGAGAATAAATACACACAATGCATATTGCATTAGATAATGACAAGTGCTATGGGGAAAAGAGCAATGAAGGAAAATAAGGAATGTTGAGGGTCGCAGTTTCACATAAAGTGGTCAGATTAGCTCTCCTAAGACTTTTGAATCAAAGAGCTGCTGAAGACAAAGGAAAGGAATGAATGAATGTCTGGAAAAGAGCATTGGAGGCAGAGGTAACAGCAGTTGCATAAGTTCTAAGGCAGTGGCTTGTCAGCTGCATTCAGGAAATAGTAAAAAGGCAAGTAGATACAAAGTGAGCAGAGGGTGAGTCACAAGAGATGCAGTTAGAGCAGTCTACTACCTACCATCAGGCAGTGTCTGGCAGGCTTCAGGTTTTGGATAGTGTTCAGAGCAAATCTGAAAACCATCAGGTGATTTTGCTTCCATTCACTTCCTGCAGGCACCTGGAATTTTTCCCTCTGTTTTTGGAGCCTACAGATCTGGATTCGATGATGCTGACTCAAGTGACGTCCCGTGACTGTGCAGGCTGTCGTCTGACACTCCATCCTGCCCTAAGGTCCAGAAATCCTGTCACCTGGGAACAACCTCTGGAGGAATATTGCTCTTTATTAACCAGCATGACCTGCAAATATGTGTCTGCCTAAGAATCACAATAGGACAGTAAGTTAAAATGGAGTACAACAAAGCTAAGCACAGTTTCTGTCTTCAAGGAGTTTATAACCCATTTAGATGATCAAATACACAGAGAGAGAGAGAGATAGACAGACTTTGGGATAAATGCAAAGCAACCTGCTAACAAATGTAAAATTTAATAATATCACATTACACAATGCCACATATAGCTCATATTTTCATAATAAATCTTACATCAACCCTTAAAAGTAGTTATAGGTTATAGCAATGAGTATTTACAGGCCAAAAAAAAAAAAGTTTGATGAACTTTAATGACTTCCCTAAATGATCCAGCTAATGAACTTGTAGCAGAGTCAGAATTTGAAACCAGATCTTCAGAACTGAAGTCAATGCCCAATAGCAGGACCATTTCTGACAAACAACTCAACGCATAAGGGATGATCTAAAGAGGAGTAGTCAGCATCTGGAAAAACTAGCCACATTTTCTTTGGAGAAGGAGTCCAGTCAAGAGTGGATATGGAGTAGCTATGGACTGGCATCCTAGAGAAGGCCAGTAACCCTGGGCACTAGGATTAGTTTGAGTGAAAACACAGATGAGCATATATCAAGTTAAATGCTGGAATTAACTAATAGATTAGGTGCCAGCAGGGAAGGGTGATTTTAGAAAGCAATGGAAAGTTGTACAGAAGAGTAGCCTCAATCCTTTCTTCTTGGCCTCTCACGCTCTTAGCATCTATGATCCCTATTTTTCTCCAGGTTCTCCTACTCCTCAGAAAACTTTTTCCTGAGGATCATTCATGAATTTCTCTGCCCCTTTTGCTCACCTTTAAGGAGGTATTTTCTGCTCCTCTTTCTGTGTGCCAATTGCTTCCCCACCCTGGCTGCCACTTTGTCATCTGGAGAGATCTTAAAAGTACAGATGCCTGACCCCATTCCCAGAAACTCCAACTTAATAGGTCTGTGGTGTGACCCAGACCACCTGGATTCTTGAAAGCTTCCCTCAGGGTGGGGTGGGGGTATCTCTGATGTACAGCCAAGGGTGAGAATCACTGTTTTAGAGGTAAAGGTCAAGTTCATCTCCTGTAGAGGCTCCAGTCACTTCATCCCTTCTGAGGGCTTCCAAATCTGTATCTCCTGCCCAGATCCCTCTCCTAAGCTCCAGACCTCCATGCCCTCTTCCCACTGGGGCCACTTTATCTAGGTGGCCAGCAGGGACCTCAAACTCCACATGCCCAGCATGGAATTCCTTCTACATCCTTCTTCCTGTGAATAGTCCCACAATGTTTAAGGAAAAACCACAGACCACCTCCCTTCCTCATCCTTGCCTTCTATAGCCAACATGTCAGCAAAGTTTAAGGACTTCTACTTCTTAAAATCTTTCCAATTCAAATTGTTTTCTCCAGTGCCACTGTAAGTAGCTCAATGCAGTCCTCCATTTCTCACCTATTTTACCACAATGGATACTTAAGTGACTTTTCAGTTCCTTTCTGGCCCTCCTCCAATCCACTCTCAATGCTTTTTCCATAGTGAGTGATTTCACTAAAACGTAAATCTGATTGTGTCATTATGTCACCTCCTGCCTAAAATCCTATAATACCTCTCCATAGTCTGTGGGATAAAGTCTAAATTCCATACCTTTGCCCACAAAGTCTTTCATGATCTTCCCTGTTTAACTTTCCCAAACTCACCTCTCATCCCTCCCTACCTCACACCCTATATTCAACTTGTCCCACAGGATTTGGCACAAGCACCACCTTCTGTAAACTGTCCTCCTTGAACCCACTGTCTGGGTGAGGTGCCCCTTCAATGTGCTCCCATCACACCCTCTATCATAACCCTTATTATCTTCGATTAAAGTAATGGGTTGACCCGCATGACTCTATGACCACACTGTAATCTCCTCAGGGGCCAGGACCACGTATTATTCTTTTTTGAATCCCCAGTTGTTCACACATCACAAGTGCTTAATTGAGGTTTGCTGAATGAATGAATGAATGAATGATGAAAAAGGAAGGCTAATTGCTGAACATAGTTGAACAACTGACTGACAGTTGTATATTTAGCAATAAGTAGTCACAGTAAACTTCTAAATCAGAAGAATGGCATAATAAAATAGCGTTTGAGGAAGAATATTTTCATAATAGATTACATGGTATAGATTGATCACCAGATATTGGGACATTGGGCAAATCACTAAACCTTATGAGCATCATTTGCTTCACCTTAAAAAAAAATGATTACCCATGGTAATCTGTCCTCACAACTGCCTATCTCACAAGGCAGTTGTGAGCATAAGGCAAAATCAAATTTGTGAAGACTTTCTGAAGCCATAAAACACTATTGTTTAGACATTATAATTATGAAAATAGCAAGAAATATGGCCACTAAGGAGTTTTTCGTAAAACCCAAAGTGGCAGGACATAGTGGGGAAGCGCACAGGCTATAGGTTAGCTCTACCCCTTCACTGTCATGTGACCCTGGGCAAATCACTAGGCCTCTCTATGCTCATTTTCCTCATCTGCAAAATAGCAATACCACACTCATAAGTTTATTATGCTCTTTGTTATCTAGTGCAGAGTATGACAAATAGAAGGCATTCAATAAATTATAGTTTCCCTCCCTTCCTGAGCAACCACTCAGCATTAATCCCCATGAGCTATTACCCCAGGCCTCTGAGCCAGGGACTTGAGCCCAGAGAAAAGGAAGCTGAGTGGAGAGCACATCTAGAGACTGATACTAGCGTTCTATGCAGCAACAAAGATGGGGAACACTTTGCAACCAAGAGAGGACCACAAGAAGATAATGGGCTCGTGATGCCTTAGATAAATGAATTACATCAAAGATCAACAGTGGGAGAGCAGAGACCACAAAACAACTTTGGAGTTCAATTTTCAAGCAAGCCAGTGATGGGAGGGAATGGGCCAGATGGCGTGGGGTGCAAGTGAAGTCAGGGGAGAAGAATCTCTCATTCAATCCCTTCTTCCCCCTTGTGCTCATGAGTCACCCCTGGCCTCAGGCAAGTCCTTCCAACCTCTTACCTCCATCTCATCCCCAGGAAAATGGCCATTGTGATAATATTAGCACAGCAGAAACCTGCAGTGGTTCGTGCTCCTGACAGCAAAAAGTCACTGAGATGCCAGATCCTGATGATCTGAGATAAAGAATAGCCTAAGACACCAGACCTGGCTTTCTGGGAGCGTGGTAATAAAGGCCATTGAAAGGACAAGCACTCAGCAAACAGGTCGGAATTTCAGCAAGTTGGGTGTTTGACAAGGTTTAATAAAGACACTTTGAATCCTGGTACATAGTAAGGAAAAAATTTAATACCAAAACATACAAAAACTCAGACTGAACACACCATAATAACAGAAGCTGATTGCCAATTGAGAGGTAAAAGGGAGGGCAAATCTCACAAGCTTCACAGGTATTGCTCTGCACACGCACCTCAGCAAAGTGGGCGTCTTGTGAAGGACCCTGCCAGTCCCATACACAGGGGTCTCCTCCTGACCTTGCTTCTTTCTTCATGGATCTGTTCCCAGGATTCAGCATCTCAACCCGAGGGAAGGCAAAGGACATGGAGAACCTAAAAATGCTCTTCTGGTTATTTTTCCTATAAGCTCAAAGTCTTCCCAGTTTATGATCTCATTTTTTCCAGCACCCCCACCCCCAGGAGGGAGGGAGGAAGCAGGAGTCATTATCCTAATTTCATAGATAGACACCAGAGGCCCAGAGAGATGAAGTGACTCACCTAAGGTCACAGAGAGTGCCAATGTCTAAGCTGGCCCTCATTAGGGAAGCCTGACGACCACCACCACAAGTTCCCGATGGACCGCATGGCCATTCAGAATCTATATAAAAAATAACAGTTCCTAAGGAAGACAATGCTACCCCCTGACACCAGTGTGTACAAAAAAGTTCCAGGTTTACAGTTCTAGAAGAAAATTTGGTGGGGATGCTGACAGACCATTCTTATGTTGAAAAGTGTCAGTGCAAGTGACTTTAGGATGTTGTTCACGTTATGGCACAACCTACCTGTATTCCTAATGCCATTGCAGTAACTGATGTCCAAACACATACCCTACAATCAAATTCACTACATTACAGTTGGCATAAAGGGCCAAGGCAAGAAAGAAAAGTTCAGAAAATATCTGGTTCATTTTCTGGCCTTGAATACAAGCTCATGCCTGGAAGGTTTATTCAGTAGGGAAGGTATTTCACCTTCACTTTCCATGAGAATTTGAAGGGAAACTTTCCTCCCCTTCCATGATTCCATGGAGCAAAAATGAAGCCCTGTGAGAAACCGCAGAAAGAAGGAAGGGCACTACATGCCACCTGTCTGAGTGGGACATGCTGGAAAATCATTCAGCCCCAATTTTCTCAAAGGAAGCCTATGGAATATCACTGTCAGATGACATAGTGCAGAAAGAAAAATAGAGTCAGTAGTCCATGAGGCTTACAAATGGTTTACACTGGAGTCTGCCTGTGGAAATTCACGTGTTAAGCTTTAAGAAGTCCAACTGACTTATGTACTACACATAAGTCGTAACTTATGTTCATAAGTCAAGAACTTGTTTCTGGGCCTCCCTGGTGGCACAGGAGTTAAAGATACAGTGCTATCAAGTTATCGGCAGCCACTACAGCACAAGTTCAATTCCCAGCCAGGGAGCTACCCACATGGCGCAGCAGACCTCTCCTGTCTCGCCCGCTGCTCCCCTCAGCAGTGCATTTCAGTGGTTTCGCCTGTTCTGCTCCCCACTCTATCTGGTGAATCCTCTCACCTCCCACACCTCTAGCCTACACCCCAGTTCTTGTATGCATAAATAAATAAATCTTTTTTAAAAATTTTAAAAAGAAATTATTTCAACTTGCTTAACCCCAAATTCCCAAGTCTATTTAATATTCAAGTCTGAAGTATCTGAATATCTACAAACATACCACGAAACCAGTGCTTTCACTAGAAACCCTATATGAAGAATAAGAGGCTATCACAATGCCATCTCCTGTCAAAATAGAGCTATCTTGAGCTTCTTGTAGGATTTGTAATCAGTACATCAGGACCACCCTTCTCCTGGTCCGTTCTCTAAGTGCCTGGAATTTGGAATCAATACCAACCTCTTCTTTTGGAGAGCAGAGGAAAAGACTCAAAAAAGAGACCAGCACTAAGGGAATAAGGATGACAGAGCTCATCTACTTTTGACTCATCGAATTCTGGACATCAAAAACAATTCACATTGGAAGACAAAACACAGATTTAAACATCTCCCACTAGCTTCCAGATTCCCTAGGTATTATTTCATTAGTTCTAAATTTCCACGATTCTCACATCAACAGACTGGGCTAAAGAGGAAGACAATATCTGGCCAAAACATCAAATTAGAACCCCAGCTCAGCCGCTGGATGACCTCTGGCAAAAAACTTAACCTTACAGTGGCCCCGTTTCCACATCTGGAAGGCAGAGGCGGCAGTCCTTCCTTCAGGCTGGGCTGGATGGGGAACAACTAATAAAAAGAGGATCGTAAAAGTCTGTGCAATACATTCCATGTCCTGTAAAAGCTTAATGATTGTAATCAAGCTGTGGCTAGAAGTCTGCAAGTTCCCCACGTGACACTCAGCAGTCACTGTGCTGGTATCTGATAACAGGACACTCTGCCTCCATCAGCTGCACAGACTGGTCTTGGCCAAGTCTGGTTTCCTCACACAAAGTTGTCAGGGGGCTATCATTGCTGAAGTCAAGCCATCTTGGTCTGATCATCACCATGTCTCATCAGAGACAAGATCCTCCCAACCTCCTAACAAAGATCATGAACTCTGTGTAGTCCTGCCAAGGGGACCCACAGTCTTGGTGAAACTGACACCTGCTGCAGAGCCACCCACAGCAGAGCAGGTGCCCCCTCTAACCAAATGGAAGGGACAAAAGCATTAGCTGAGCTATGATCTGGGTGTGAAAGGAAAGCTCTTTTAACTGCTACTGGTATTGTCCAGGTCCTTCAATTGGTATTGCCACTTCCACATAGGCAGCAAAGAATGAAAGGAGCAGTACTGCGTGGTGGCAAGGAGTGTGGGTTTTAGAGTCAGATAGATCAGGATTCAATTCCAGTTCTGTTTCTTGCTGACTTTTTGACCTTACATGAGTCAGTTATCATCTCAAAGTCTCAGTTTCCCCATCAACGAAAAGAGACTAAGCATGCTTACCCTACAGGAGTGGTTAAGAATTAAATAAGAGACATTAATTAAATAAGTTTCTATTGTATCTGGCTTACCGTAATGATGATTGTGCTGATGACGACTACGATCACAAAGACAAAAAACAGATTGGCCACTATTATGTCATTTAGCCAAAACTTTATCCACTAAACTGGAAATGTAGGACAGAGGTATCTCTAGTCCATCTTTGCATTCTCAGCACCTAGGCCAGTGCTCAGAAAATTTGATTACAGGCTGATTTGATTACATGATACTAAATACAAAGGTTTAGGTTCAAAGCACGGCAAATGCTTGGATAAGCCATTGTCCAAATATGGACAAAACCAGCCCACTTAGCTATACTTAGGGAGGTGCCCCAGGCAGTTTTCCTCACTAAGGCAAATTTTGCTTATTCAAGCCCTTATTTGAATAATAATAGCAGAGGAAGCTCAGGCTGGCTCAGGTGATACTCTTGGAATTACTTTAAATATACAGATAAAAAGCCAGCCCCTTGGCAAAAATAATTCTTTTCCAACCTTTGCTGAAAGTACTGACCAGGCCAGGGCAGGAAGAACTAGGATATTAGCTAGAATGTCACTACTTTGCCCTCCCCATTCTCACTCCCACCCGTTTCATCCTGACAACCCAACTGCCCATTCTGTATTCCCAGAAAGATGAAAAATAAAGTTATGCCCTCCCCTTACTTTATGGTTCATTGATACTCCTACTCCACCTCTACCCCATCAAAAAGTGACTGAACTCTTAAAGGACTCCTTTCTAACATGGCAGTTATATTTTGTCTTGTTTATGACACATAACGCAATTTATTTATTCTTTCAATTGGCAAACACTTCCTTAGTGCTGTGAATGCCAGCCCCGGGAATACATAGCAAGCAAATCAGATAGGCTATGGTGTGAGTGAGGTGTGGCATAAGTGTGAAGTTGTACTCCCCAAACTTACATAGTGTTGTAAACCAACTGTGAGTCAATAAAAAAAATTTAAACACAGGTGATATGGTACCTGCTTTCATGGAGCCTGCATCTTATAGCACTCAATTTTTTCCCAGAGTGAGGCAGGGCTGGCCCAGATCCCAGAGAAGGAGCATCAATGGACAGGTGGTTGAAACTAATATCTCATGAAAAGGTAAACACTTTGAAGGACCAAAGAGACTCAGACCTTTGTCAAAGAGCAATAAACTTGCCACTACCACCTGACTGCTCCACTATTATTTTCTCAGAATATTCCTTGCCCATTCCTACTCCCCACCATTCCCCACACTACCTGCAATGACTCTCTGTTCCACATGGCATATCGGAAATCTACTCATTCTCTCCAGAACAAGCCCTGTTGCCTCCCTGAAGCCTTCCCAGATGACTTTTGACAACTATAGACCCTTCTTTTTAAATCTGTGGAGTGCATGTTGATTATAACCAGACTTCCCAATGAGATATGCTTTCTGAATGCCTGGGATGGTATCTGTTGCAATGCTTTACTCCCTTCCACTTAGTCCGTTGCCTTCTATTTTTCTTAAGAAAAATTTTTGATTAGCCGAGTAGCAAGGCACTGTGGACATTCAAGGGACAGATGAAGATACAAAAATCACCATTGTAGGCTTTGTATTCAGAGACATTCAAAGATACTTCGGCACCTTGAAAAGTATAACAAAAGGTTCCCCAAATCCAATTTTGAAATATACTTACAATGAAAGAAGGAATTTCATTACTGTCCCAAAAAACCTGGCTTTTTGCCCTATGAAAAGTTGTAATCATTCCTTACTTGTAACACCTACAGAGGATGTGGTTCACTTCAAAGGCCCAATTGTGCTGCCAAAAGCACTTTTTCTTATAATTTGGGAAATGCTTTCAAAGGATGTGGTTCCAGATGAGCCTTTAATGTGCACCCTTTGCCCAGGGCTGCTAGCAAGTCAGCTGGAGCTCAGAGTGAGGCGGGGCTGGGTCAGACCCCAGAGAAGCAGCATCTGCAGCACTCTTCATCTACAGATAAGGGGATGCCTCAACGAAATACACTTGGAAAGTTCCAATTACAGATATGGCAGAATTACTAAAAGGCCAAAATGAATGCTTATTATGTAGCCACTTCAGTGGGTTTTGAGGTTTAAAATCTTTAAGGATTATTTAGCCTCATCACACTTAAAAAATGTATTCCTCCCCAAATACCCTACCAAGTGCAATATAAAGTGAGTAAGTAAAGTATATTATTGGATTTTAGAAGTAGAGACTCCCAGTAATTCTCCTGTTTCTGATCTTTTGTATCTTAGAATGAACATTTTAATTCCTGATATTTTGATAGATATCTTCCTTATTGTTTCACCTCTTTTCTCTGGAAAACAATATTTAGAATTTAATGTACTTGATTTTTGAATAGGTAACACATTCACATGGTTCAAATGTCCCAAAATTTATAAGAAAATTACAGTCAAAAGACACATCCCTCTCCCTATAGGTAATCATTGCCATTCGCTGTTTTGTGTCCTTAGGAAAAAGAACACAATATATACAAGCAAAGACTAATACAAAACATTGTCTGGGGGATTAAATGTCTTTTATCACAACATCTCCCACTCCTGGGGGGCGGGGGGGGGCAGGACTCGGTGACTCCCAGGAAAAGGTCCAGTGCCTGTGCAGTGCTGGCACAGAAGAAGGCACTCAGGAAAAGTTTGTCACTGAGAGCTTACTATGGGAAGAATGGAGAAAAGCCCAGTCTGTCTTCTGCTTCTCCACTAGTGCTGGGGACTCGGGCAGATGCTCACCAAAGGCAAAGGGAAAAGACTGATCGGTTCCCCCAAAGGCCCTTCAACTCTATCCTCTTTCCCTACCCGAGTTTCAGTGGTTTTGAGGATAGACTGAGGAAAGGGAAATTTTTGAAAAAAGAAGAAATGAGGAAAAGAAGAACATGAAAGGATGCCAGAGGTGAGACAGGGATGGTAGCGGGGAGGTGGAGTTGAGAGAAGTAGGTGCCCTTCTGAACGTGGAGGGTCAGAAAGCCACTAAAAATCCTGAACACTAACCACCCTTCCTTGACTTGTTTCCCCTCCATCCTTACTTCAGGCACAAGAGGGGGATTCAGGCTGGTGAAACACCACCATTGGGACTCAATCACAGAGGTGATTATTGACTGCCAGGCAGGGCCTGAACAAAACATCCTAAGTCAGACTGACCTGCACCGTCCAGAGCCAGAGGGGCTCTTCGACACATTCTGGGGGGCATGGCCTTTATTACCATACCCCAAAGCATCCCTCAGTGTAAAGCCTCTGTTTCCAATCTCCTTTGGGGTCTGCCTCATTGTCAGGAGCAGAACTTTCAAAAAAAATTTTTTTTAGTTCTATAGTAAGAGTGACTTACCTTCTACTAGAAACAGTAAGTCCAAAAAGAATAGAGATGGCCCCCCAGCACCTCTATCTAGCTGCCCCTTCTTTCACACAGGAGCTGTGAACCTTTTTATAAGAGATGACTTATAAAGTCTATGAGTCTATAAGTCTCCACAGCCTTGTCAAATATTCCTGCTTCCTTGCATTTGTGGCTTTCTTCAAATTACAAAATTAAATTCATTTTTCCCAGGCAGTGTGTTTTGACAAATCCTAAAGTTCTGTGAGATTGAGGAGCTGCTGCTTAGGAAAAAGACACAGTGACAGAACAGAGAAAATAACTCACTTAAAATTGATGACCAATTTAATGACCAAGAAAGTCAGGGGCCTCTGCTCCCCTGGGTGACAGCAGGAGTGGGCAGAAGGTGGAAGTGCTCTCCCTGGGCACTGTATCCAGTCACCCTGCATGGCATGATGTAAGATGAAAGCATCTGCTGACTCGCAGAGGTATAATTACCACCAGGGTGGGGGTATAATTAAAGTAAGGATAATTTACCTAAAGAAGATAAAAATTAAGAATTATTAATGATCATAATAATTAGCCCTTTTATATCTAAGAATCACAAAATGCTTTACAAGCTGTAATTATCACAGCTCCCCACTGAGGAAAGGATTCGTATCTTATAGCACCTCACTTAACAGAGGGGTGAAGTGATGGGCACTGGGGGGGAAGGCAGAGGAGGTGGAGTAACGCTCCCCGTCATCTGTCCTGTAGTGGTGAAACTAGAAAGAGGCCCCAGAAGGGCTGACTCCCATTATGGTGGGTGCCTTCATCCCTAAGTCATCATCCGTACCCACAGAACTCTATCCCAGATCAAGCGACTCATCTCATTCTGACCTGTTGTCCATTTAAACTGCCACACAGCAATAAAATTATATCCTATCAGCAAGGATTTTACTAAACACCTAGTGTGAATAAAAGATACTGTTTTGCCTTCAAGGAACTTAAAACCTAATCAAGAAGACAAAACAAGCACCCATTAAACTTGAGAAGAGCATGGAAATGACACATTCACTGGTACTGGATTGTATGATGCTCACAATGTGGGGAATTTTACTAAAAACTGAAAATCATTATATGTGACATCAAGGAAGGTTTGAGGGAGTAAATAGAATTTGTGCAGAACTCAAACAAAATACATTAGGTTTTCGACTGGGAGGGGTGGGTATCAGGGATGGGTCATTAAGAAGAAGCGATAAGAAAACTTGAAAGGTTTAACATATAACTTTAAAGGAAGGGTCTTCACTGGACAGGACTGCATAGGGAACTCAAGAATCTAAGCCATTTAAAATCATTCTACTTGCACATTTTCCTAGAGTTCTGCATCATGGCTCATAACAGATTCTGGAGAAATCTATTGGGTGGATTATGACATTGGGACCTTTTTTAAATTTTCACAGGGCTGTTTTCCAATAAGAGAAAACAGAGTATGGTCCTGGTAGAATGTCACAGATATTCAAGTCTGTTTTTTCCTTTTTCTGGGTCCTGATGGAAAAAATGGAAAATGTGCTTTTGAACGAGATAAAGACCAGGAAGACATATTATTTCCTTAGCTCTCTACTGATCCAGCTCAGCTCTACTTGCACATTTCAGCACCTATGAAACTTCGTAATTGATGTAATATCAAAGCATCTGAGTGATACTGATTTTATTTTCTCTTTTCAGTTCCTCTATGATGAAGAGCCAAAATCTCAAAACCAAGTAACACTACAATACCACAGCTGTGCTCTGGACCCATGGCGTTAACCCTTGGTCAAGAAGGACTTTCTTACTGCTGGGAGCAGGAGCACTTGGGTCATTCCTGGGCCAGTCAGTAATGTTGTCTGACCTCTCAGTGCCTTCGTCTCCAGTCTTATAAAATGAAGATAATGAGGCTTTTTGTCTATAAAACATATAGAGAACCTCAGATTATAAAAACATCATTCTTTTTGGATGAACCATAATGTGTAAACACTGCCACATTTCAAGGATTCCCAGTTGGGTTTTTACAAACATAGACTGAACTAATGTGTTAGAATTTGATGCTTTTCTACGTTCTCTGGCATTCGCCAACCTTTTGAAGAACTAGAAAGCAATAAAAAAAAAGTCCTGTTGAAACCTTATGTCAGGAGTTCCTTTCAAGATTATATTTTTAAATGACGACACTATGTAGTAAAGGAACATTATATAGCAATGAGGACCACTTCATTAGGAGAATATCAAACTTGGCTTTTAAATTTAGCATTTGAATCTGCTTACAATCTTGCTGATGATGGCAAGCAGAGCACAGGAGAGAGGCAAATTCTCTTAGTTTCATGTAGGTTTTTAAATATTTCTCCTTGTGTTGTACTGTTTTATATGAAAGTGGGTAAGACAGCCATCACTGGTTTTAAGATCCCCCTTCATTCAGAGTGGAGAAAGACTTCTGTTGTTATATATATTCAATTTCAGTCCTTTTCTCAAGGCTTTTCAGGAGGCTATTCACTGTGTCTGACCCTACATTTATTTTGCTTATTCAACTATGATTTTAGAATAATTAATATTTTCTCTTTATTCTCATAGAACCAGATAAAATCCCAGTCCTCTTGTGAGCATATTTACTCTAGAAAGGTAATAGAATCATACAAATACATGCAACATCTGGACAGAGGTTCCCCAAAGCTCACGAATAGATGGACAGAAATAGAATCAGACACAAGGCAGAGTTTGTCCAGGTAATTCCTTAAATATACCCATAAAAAAGACTACTGCCATCTGAGAAAGAGGTTCGTGATGATTTGTGGTTGCTGTGTATACAATACTCATGATGGTCCTACCCTAGAATTCCAAGATCAATAAAGCTGTACAAAATCCCAAATAGAATAAAGAGAAATGTTCACTCATTACTAAGGACCTGCTACATCAAGTTTGCTAAAACCACCAGAAAGAGTGCTAGTTCTAGGATAACCCTCAGATCCACAACATTCAAGAGTCCTTGAAGGACAAAAGGGAGCCAGGCTTACAATTGTCTTCCCATCGCTGTCAATTCCACTTCCCTCTTCACCCCATGTCTGGAATGGCAAGTAAGGGAGCAAATAGAACCCACATATTCACCTCCACTATCATCTGGACCAATCCACACATAAAGGACGAGCCATCCAGATTTGGGATCCAAAACTTTACTTTCCATCAAAGGAGCCTAAAGAGACTCCTCAAAATTCAGAAAACTAATATCTGGCTCTGTTGGACAAAGGGGGAGTGAGAAATGTCAAAAACCACTGAATCATTTAATAGTTTTCATAAATCCATTGTGAACCAGTTTCATGTACTCTGAGGCATAAGGGTGGGAGTCACGGACAACCAGGGATAAAATCCAGTTCCTTACAATAAAACCCTACCGAGATTCGCAAATGATTGACAGGGTTGAGAAAGCCCTGACAGATGTAATGGGCTAGAATGACCGATTACCTTAATGTGCTTCCAGGAGGAGCAGAGTCAAGTGTTTAGATGTCATAATCATTAGTAGCTTGGACTAAGCAGGATGATTATATCTACAATAATGCATTACACCAGCTCTTTTTCTCCAGGGGCTTCAATATGCTAATGAGAGAAGAAATGAGTGCCTTTCATTTACATGTAAATGAAATGAAGAATGAAATTTCACAGATTTCAAGTTTCCTTATGCATAATTTAATGAAAACATAGCTTTAAAGCACCGTTCAAAATTGTTTACTATGTAGGAAAACCTTGCAAGAATACAAATGCAACTTTTCCCATCTGCATTTTTAGACAAAAAGCTAGACAGAATTCCCTATTCCCCCTCATTGTCCTAGAATTGCTTCAGACAGGGCTAAAAGCACCTCCCTGCAGGTTGTGACAGCCCAGGTAGAAATTAATCAGTTCACATCAGTTTATGTCAAGCTTTCTGTTTAACCCAATCTAGAATTCATATCTTTTATAAAGTAAATGGCTTAGGAGTTATTACTTTGTCATGAAGTCAAAATAAGTTAAAATTCTAAACACTTCCTTTGTTTTATCATTTTATTTAACTTTAACAATTGAGAAAAGAGAAATCCTGTCAAATATTCTACCATCATGTTAGGGCCAGGACCCTAACGTCAGGAGGTAAGGTCTGTGAACCTCGTGCCAAATAGCTACGTGAGCAAATAGTGAGATAAACAAGCCATTCGTGGAGACAGAGGTGGAGCTGGGCTTGGTTAGGAATGAATCAGGCCATCCTACAGAGTGGGCGTCTCCTCCCCAAGTTGTTCTCCAGGGCACAATTAAAACCCCTATAAAAGGACCAGCTCCCAGTTGTCCAGCACACTTGCCAGCGGTGTCAGCGAGCACTTGACTTCTTCCTCTGGTGAAGTGGGTAAGCCCCATTCAGTGGGATCGTCGTGTTCTTCTGTACAATTCTTCGTTGTCCAGCTGCTGTAGATCTTGCAGGGAGGGGGGGATGGTATATTGTCAGAAGGCATCAGTGTCTTACAGGGATACCTATCTCCCCCTAACTCCATGCCAACTTTTCATAGTTGAAACCATCGCTTGAATGGAAACTGGCTCTTCTTCTAAAGGCTCTGAATTCTATAAGCTTGCTTTCATGTCAAAAAGGAGTTAGGGGATGATGCTGTGTGATTTTGATGGGATTCATCTTGCTTCAAACTGCCATCTCAAAAGTCTGTCCCAGCTCTTTTTATTTGTTCTACACATACGATTATCATCATGTTGTTATGGCATCTGAAGTATTAGAATTGAGAAGTAAAGCAGACAGCTTGATGAACCACTATACTCACCCCAGTCAGTGAAGTTTTCATGTGTAACACAGATCTGCTTCTGGCTAAGTCCTGTCTTTTATAATGCAAGATGCAAATGATTTATTTGGGTTTAACAAAAGCTAACCATAAGACCAATACTATTCAAAGTTTTCCAGTTAAGTTTGACCCACTGATTCTGGTAGTTAGTCATAAAGTATCTTTCAGTGCTTTCAATAATTGAATATCTGTAAGATATTTGAGTTCAGGCAGGTAACATGCACTCTTGGTTTTCTGCATTGTTATATTTAAATAATTACACTGCCATCTTTGACTAGGAAGAAGTAATGTTTAATCTCAGAACTGGTTACTTATGAATTATATTCCTAGATCTCTTATGGACTATAATGTTGAAGAATAATCCACATTCAATTTTCATTTTCTAGTTACTACCTGAAGTGTTGCTGCCACAAGTGGGTGTTCATTCTTCTATCCACTTTAAGATTTTCTCAAATCTTCCTTCACCTTTTGGCTTTTACTTCTCTTCTTTGTTCAACTTTAGAGGAAGATGCTTATGAGTAGCAACACATCAAATTTAAATTTCTACATTCCTGTCTTCTTTATCTGGTCTGAAGTATTCTGGGGAGCTAGAAGAGAGAGATAAAGAAAGGAGACGGATATTCCAGATTAGGTGGACAATCAAAAGACTACAGGATGGCCTGAAGATGATTCCCTGGCTTGAAATTTCTCAGGATTTCTCTTCCTCTTTCTGAGTAAAATATTCAAAGATAAAATGCTTTGAAAGCCAAGGTTGAAAGTGATTACTATTGTAAAGTAGATTATTTAAAGGTCTACCCGAAACAGAGGGAATGAAGCTTCCCAAGATCAGATTCAGAATTATGATTCTTGATGCTATTTTACTGTTTATTTTATTGTTCAAGGTTTACTTGAACTTGAAGGAAGAAAAAAAAATGTCTCCACTTCTGAGAAGCATCCTTGATATCACTGAAACTTACAATAAATATGCCTCACATGATTGTGATGGGGCAGCACTAAGCAAGAAAGACTTGAAAAACCTCCTTGAAATGGAATTTGGAGACGTCCTTCGGGTAAGCAATAACAAGACAAGGAAATCTCTATTGATTTAGAAGTATGAAATTTCTTCTTAGAAGAGGCCAAAGCAAGGAATGGCGGCTTTAGATTCATTTTACATATGACAGCTCCACACCACATGCCCCATTCATACCTGAGTCTGAAGGTACTGACTTGGCATTGAAATTTCAGTATTAAAGAAATTGCTGGCAGGTATTTCATGTAGTTGATGCAAAGTCATTGTGAACAATATGTTCCTGGGAAGTTATCACCAAAGATGTCCAATCAAATGAGATTTGGAAGGGATGAAAATTTACTTCCAATTTCCAATAATTCAAATCAGCCTGTTCTTTACTAAAATGGTGTTATCATAAATGTTTTGTCTGGTTTCAAACAGAATAAAAATCAACTCAGGGATACCAGCTATTTCAAACAGATATGACTGCTGTAGATCTTCATAAATGTCCATTACATTTCTCTCTTGAGGGTGTAAATTCTTATTCAGCCAGCTGCAGATAACTTTTGATCAGCCTTAAGTTAGTAGAGGCAAGATTTGCCAAGAATGCTTTAAAATGAGGTGTTCGCATTTGACACGGAGACATGACTACACACTAGGTGTTTTCTAATTGCTCTTAATGTCTTTTGAATGTCAACATATCATAACTATACATTGTGTGAGAGAAAGCTTACTACTTGTAAATAAATAGTGCGTTGTAATATTTTTGTTTTCTCCTTTTTCAGAGACCACATGATCCGGAGACAGTAGATCTGATCCTGGAACTTTTGGATCGCGACTGCAACCAAGTTGTCGATTTCAATGAATTCCTCCTGTTCATTTTCAAAGTGGCTCAAGCTTGTTATTATGCTCTCAGTCAGGCCTCGGGGCTAGATGAGAGGGGAACCAAGAGTGAGAGAAAGGGGGACCCGTTACAAGATCGCAGACAAGACGCCCAAAGAAGGTTCGAGGCCCGGGACAGACAACTGGAAGAAGACCGCAGGCAGAGGAGGCAAGAACGCGAGAGGGAGCTCGCCAAGGAAGAGCAGCAGAGGGAACAGCAAGAGAGACGTGAGCGCCTCGACAGGCAGCGCGGCGACGAGAAGCAGCGGTGGCAAAGGCGAGAACGCGAGGAGCGCCTTGAGGAGGAAGAGCAGCTACAGAGGCGTAAGGGATCCGCGCCAGAGTCTCCCGACCAAGAGCAAAGGCTCGAGCGCCAGGAGGAACAGCGGTTGCAGAGGCGCGAGCGGCAGGAGCTGAAGGGCGAGCGCGGCGAAGAGGAGTCCCAGTGGCAAAGAGAACGCCTGGAGGAAGAGCATGAGCTGCGGAGGCAGAAGCGCGCGCAAGAGGAGCCGCGCTTGGAGAGGGAGCGGAGGCGCGAGCAGGAGGCAAGGCGCTTGGAGCAGGAGGCGAGGCGCGAGCAGGAGGAGCGCTTGGAGCTTGAAGAGAGGCGCCAGCAGCAGCTGAGGCGCGAGGAAGAGCCGCGCTGGGAACAGGAGGAGAGGCGCAAAGAGCAGGAGGCGCGCTTGGAGCAGGAGGAGAGGCGTGAGCAGCAGCTGAGACGCCAGGAGGAAGAGAGGCGCGAGCAGAAGGCGCGCCTGGAGCAGGAAGAGAGGCGCGAGCAGCAGCTGAGACGCCAGGAGGAAGAGAGGCGCGAGCAGGAGGTGCGCCTGGAGCAGGAAGAGAGGCGCGAGCAGCAGCAAAGGCGCGAGCAGGAGACGCGCTTGGAGCAAGAGGTGCGCTTGGAGCAGGAGGAGAGGCGTGAGCAACTGAGACGCCAGGAGGAGAGACGCGAGCAGGAGGCGCGCTTGGAGCAGGAAGAGCGGCGCGAGCAGCAGCGAAGGCGCGCTGAGCAGGAGACGCGCTTGGAGCAGGAGGAGAGGCTTGAGCAGCAGCTGAGACGGCAAGAGGAGAGGCGCGAGCAGGAGGCGCGCCTGGAGCAGGAAGAGAGACTCGAGCAGCAGCGAAGGCGCGCTGAGCAGGAGACGCGCTTGGAGCAGGAGGAGAGGCTTGAGCAGCAGCTGAGACGGCAAGAGGA
Organism: Talpa europaea; assembly: GCF_964194135.1. Lineage (NCBI taxonomy): Eukaryota > Metazoa > Chordata > Mammalia > Eulipotyphla > Talpidae > Talpa > Talpa europaea. The sequence goes on from NC_140076.1 coordinate 80,448,037, forward strand.
GAGGCGCAAGCAGGAGGCGCGCCTGGAGCAGGAAGAGAGGCGCGAGCAGCAGCGAAGGCGCGAGCAGGAGACGCGCTTGGAACAAGAGGTGCGCTTGGAGCAGGAGGAGAGGCGTGAAGAGCAGCTGAGACGCCAGGAGGAAGAGAGGCGCGAGCAGGAGGCGCGCCTGGAGCAGGAAGAGAGTCGCCAGCAGTCGCGGGGGCGCGAGCGGGAGACGAGCTTGGAGCAGGAAGAGAGGCGTGAGCAGCTGAGGCGCCTGGAGGAGGAGAGGCGGCAGCAGGAGCGGAGGCGCGAGCAGGAGGTGCGTTTGGAGCAGGCGGAGAGGCGCGAGCAGGAGCTGAGGCGCCTGGAGGAGGAGAGGCGCGAGCCGCAGCGGAGGCGCCTGGAGGAGGAGAGGCGCGAGCCGCAGCGGAGGCGCCAAGAGGAAGAGGAGAGGCGCGAGCAGGAGCTGAGGCGCCTGGAGGAAGAGAGGCGCGAGCAGAAGCTGAGGCGCCAGGAGGCAGAGGAGAGGCGCGAGCAGGAGCTGAGGCGCCTGGAGGAGGAGAGGCGCGAGCAGGAGCTGAGGCGCCAGGAGGCAGAGGAGAGGCGCGAGCAGGAGCTGAGGCGCCTGGAGGAGGAGAGGCGCGAGCCGCAGCGGAGGCGCCAGGAGGAAGAGGAGAGGCGCGAGCAGGAGCTGAGGCGCCTGGAGGAGGAGAGGCGCGAGCCGCAGCGGAGGCGCCAGGAGGCAGAGGAGAGGCGCGAGCAGGAGCTGAGGCGCCTGGAGGAGGAGAGGCGCGAGCAGGGACGGAGGCGCGGACTGGAGGAGAGGCGCGAGCTGCAGCTGGCTGAGAAGGGGGTGCAGGAACGAGCCCGCGAGCTGGGCGAGAGTCGACCCCCGAGATGGCAGTGGCAGCTAGAAAGCGAAGTCGAGGCGCGTCAGAGCAAAGTCTACTCCCGGCCCCGCAGGCAGGAGGAGCTGAGGCGCCGCCAGGAGCAGGAGGAGCTGAGGCGCCGCCAGGAGCTGGAGGAGCTGAGGCGCCGCCAGGAGCGCGAGGAGCGACTGCGCCAGGAGGAGCGCGAGCGCCTGCGGGAGCAGGGGGAAGAGCCGCGCCGCGACTTCCAGTGGCAGTGGCAGGCGGAGGAAGAAAGCGAGAGGCGCAGCCAGCGGCTGTCGGCCAGGCCCGCGTGGCGGCAGCAGCGGGAGAGGCAGCTGAGAGCCGAGGAGCGCAGGGAGCAGGAGCCGCTGCCTCTCGAGGAGGAGGAAGAGGAGCTGCGCCGCGGCAGGGAGCGGGCGCGGCAGCTCCGCGAGGAGGAGGAGCAGCTCCTGGAGGAGAGCCTCCAAGAGGCGCGCGAGAGGAGGCGACGCCAGGAGGAGCAGCACCGCGGCCAGGCGTGGAGGTGGCAGCTGGAGGAGGAAAGCCAGAGACGCCGCCACGCGCTGTATGCCAAGCCGGCCGAACGGGAGCAGCTGCGGGAGGAGGAGCAGCTGCAGCGCGAGGAGGAGCTCCTGCAGCGGGAGAAGAGGCGCCAGCAGCGCGACAGGCAGTATCGGGAGGAAGAACAGCTGCAGCAGGAGGAAGAGTGGCTGCAGAGAGAGCAGCGCGAGAAGAGGAGGCTCCAGGAGCGGGAAAGACAGTATCGGGAAGAGGAGCAGCTGCAGGAGGAGGAGCAGCTGCGGAGGGAGAAGAGGCGCCAGCAGCGCGACAGGCAGTACCTGGAGGAGGAGCTGCAGGAGGAAGAGCATCTGCAGAGAGGACGCCCGGAGCGGGAGAGGCAATATCGGGACCAGGAGCTGCTGCAGGAGGAGGAGCAGCTGGAGAGAGAAAGGAGGCGCCAGCAGCGCGACAGGCAGTACCTGGAGGAGGAAGAGCTGCGGCGCCAGGACAGGAAGCGGCAGCTTAGGGATGCGGATCAGAGCCGCGATTTGAAATGGCAGTGGCAACCAGAAAAAGAAAATGATGCTCGTAGTAACAGGATCTACTCCAGACGCAGAGACAATGAAGAAAAGATCCGGCAAGAGGAAGATTTGCAGGAGCGGGAGAGACGCTTCCTGCAGGATGCGCAAGAGGAGAGAGCGCGCGAGAGGGGCTGGCAGCGCCGCGACAAGCAGGCCCCAGCCGAAGACCTGCTGGAGCGAGAGCTGCGGAGGGAGGCCGAACGGCGGGACGGCAAGTTCCGAGAGGAAGAGCAGCTCCTGAGAGAAGAAAGAGAGGAGACAAGACGCCGCCAGGTGCGCGACCGAAAGTTTCTCGAAGAGGAGCCGCAGCTGCGCCGCCAGGAGCGCGAGCAACAGCTCCGCGAGGAGGAGCAACTTCTCCAGGAAAGGGGGGAACAGCAGCTGCGCCGCCAGGAGCGTGACAGAAAGTTCCGTGAGGAGGAGCAGCTGCGCCAGGAGCGTGACAGAAAGTTCCGTGAGGAGGAGCAGCTGCGCCAGGAGCGCGACAGAAAATTCCGTGAGGAGGAGCAGCTGCGCCAGGAGCGCGACAGAAAGTTCCGTGAGGAAGAGCAGCTGCGCCAGGAGCGCGACAGAAAGTTCCGTGAGGAAGAGCAGCTGCGCCAGGAGCGCGACAGAAAGTTCCTCGAAGAGGAACAGCAGCTGCGCCGCCAGGAGCGCGAGCAACAGCTGCGCCAGGAGCGCGACAGAAAGTTCCCTGAAGAGGAACAGCTCCGTGAAGAAAGGGAGGAGCAACTGCTGCGCCGCCAGGAGCGCGACAGAAAGTTCCGTGAACTGCAGCGAGAGCAGCAGGACGGGCTGAGGCGTCCGCAGGAGCGAGAGCAGAGATACCGGGCGGAGGAGCAGTTTGCTGGCGAGGAGAAAAGGCGTGCGCAAGAACGCGAGAGGAAATTTCGCGAGGAACAGCTCGGAGAGGAGCAGGAGGAGGAGCAGAGGCGCCGCGGAGAGCGCAACCTGCAGCAGAGCCGTGGTCAAGGTTGGGAGACGCGGCCCGAGGAAGACAAGGCCCGTCGGCAGCTTCTGGAAGCCGGCACGCGTCAGTTTGCCAGTGTGCCTGTGCGCTCCAGCCCTCTCTATGAATACATCCAAGAGCAGAGATCTCAATACCGCCCTTAGGAGATGCTGCCAGAATCCCTGCCAAAGCCTCCTCCTGCAAAGCAAAATTAGAAACACTGGGTATCAAATGACTCAATGTTTTCTGGTTGTGGGAAAACTCTGATGTTAGAATGCCTTTTTTTCCAGATTCTTAAACTATACCCATTTAATGTACTTTGTACTCCTGCCTTTTGTTCTTCCTCAAGTAGTTCTTTACTGCAGGATGTCTTTTCTCTTTGGTGCGGATGTGGTGTGCATTCAAAAAAATAAATCATTAAAAATAAATCATTTGTTTAAAGAGTTTTGTTTGAAGAACACATTCATTTATTGCTGGCAAAACTAATAAGAATCATGAGGATTTGAGAGTCAGAAGGATTGGGGCTTTTTTAATGGTTGGTCCATCTGTGGGGAGGTCAGGTATTTTTAATGTTCAGGTTGGTATTTCTTCTTGGGCCTAAATTACATTAATATTTAATGTAGTCCCACACAGTCTCTCCTCTTTTGTGGCTTGACACAGACTGTGAGGTGACTGATTTTTTTACAGCAACCCTTGAACAGTGTAGAGGGAGTGACTTCTACAGAAAAATTCCCTGTGAAATCAGTCCATAATGAAGAAATATATGATAAGAATAAGGTGTCACGTGAAGGCTTAGAATTGGAGTTACTTTTTTTGCACTTAAAATTTCATAAAAAAAAAAGTTTTCAAATAACTCTGGCACTCAAATTTTAAAATAATCTGTAAAATTTTTAAAATTCTGTAGTCTATAGTACTCAGTTCTCCCCCAGTCTTTGGAGTGTTTGAGAATGTTAATCTTTGTTAATTTAGCTGACAGGAAACCCACTCAACGTCCTGCAAACATCTATCTTGCTCTAGGGCCAATAAGAGATCATAGAGAGTATTTTGGGGGAGGAAAAGGAAAAAAATTGTGAACAGAAGGGCAGATTCCTAGAGGCCCTTTGACAACCCACAATCCCTTAATGTCTATTGATAAAACCTTAGAGACAAACTTGTTGTAATCATTGATTGGACTGTCTAAAAAAATAATAAATGTTTCGCAAACAATTATTTTTGCCTATTTTAACTATGCTTCAAGTCATATCTCAAGATCTAATGGTCTAAGAACTGGTAACATTTCCCACTCAGACACTTAAGGGTATTTGGTTACTATTTTCCATGTCTATATATGAAAGTGGAAGGGAAAGAAACCTTCCATTTTCCCCTGTTAGGGTGAACCCAGTATTATTTCCATGCCCAAACTAGGATTTTATTTCCAAGTGTTTTTATTAGAAGGGTAACACCACACATATAGTGGTACTCCCAGTATTGGCTGGTATTTCCTTCTCAAAATGCAGCAGCTTCTTGGACTCTGATGTCTGACTAGTCAATTGTACAAAATTACCTGAAAGTTCAGCTCAGCATTACAGAAATTGTAGCTGACCTGATGATCTAAGCAGCATAATCCATGAGGTATCTTAGAAGGTACTTAATAACAATAAGGCCAAAAGTATCAAATTATCTAAACCTTGACCCAAACACACCTGTGCCTCCAACTGGAGTCTATATTCACACTTGGTGGCCAGAAGTAAGTCCAAAAAGACCCTTATTACTTACATCATTTCTAACTGTGAGAGTCATGGATGAGATGTCCTAAATTATAGAGTCAACATTTTGGATAATAGGTACAGACAAGAAAGTTAAGCTACGGAATGCCATTCTGATAGAATAAGATGGTTTTTCTTCAAGGAGCACCATCTCAAACACAAATAGCAGGTGCCCTCCCAAGACAGCCAGAGAAACTCCTAGCTCTATCATGGAACTGCATCTCTTCCAAATAATTTCTAAATGAACTGTATTTCTCCTAAAGTAAATGTGCACTTTTCCTTACAAGAATCTTCACAGAAACCCTGCAAATCCTTACTGGTTTTCCACAGGTTCTTATCAACGGGCACTCGCTTCAGAGTCTCAATATAAAAGCCAGCCCAGGGCATTCCTGAAATACATATTCATAAGCTAAGCTATAGTTCAACAATAATTATGGTAAAAACAAGTCATTCAAACTTATAGCACTTACAAGGTGAGGAAAGAACCCAGTTTCAAAGAAAGTATTGTTTCATCACAATTATAATAACATGTAGTTTAAAAAAAAAAATGTGTCAGCTGGCCCATGCCCTCTGGCTGTTTCTTTTCCTTTTTTTTTTTTTTTTTTTTTTTTCATAATCTGCTGGCAGGAGAAATGCTGGCAAGCCAAACCTCCTCTTCCACCTGGATAATGTACATGCATGGGCAGAAACTTCAAGCTGTTGGGAAATTGGCTGTGTGTTATAAACTGGGAGCTCTATTAACATCACCTTGGCTGCTGCTGGGGAACAGGGTTGCGGGTTTAAAATGTAAGTTTAACAGCAATTCCACTCCTAGGGGTCTACCCAAAGGACACAAAAACACTGATTCAAAAGAACACCTGTACCCCTATGTTTATTGCAGCACTATTTACAATAGGTAAAACCTGGAAACAACCCAAATGCCCAAAATTAGATGACTAGATCAAGAAGATGTGGCATATATACACAATGGAATATTATTCAGCAATCAAAAAAGATAAACTGATGCCATTCGCAGCAACATGGATGGAGCTAAAAGGAATTATGCTCAGCAAAATAAGCCAGAAGGAAAAAGAAAAATATCGGATGGTTTCACTTATAGCAGGAATATAGGGGAACCAAATAAGACATCAGTGTAAAAAAATAACAGTACAAAACACAACAAAGCAAAAATAGACAATTATAAATCAGAGACATACTGCAGGGGAGGAGGAGGGAGACAGATCAGAGGAAGGGAGGGAGGAGCACAGGGGACTGAGGTGATGGTGCATGGGTGCATTGGTGAAGGAAACTCTAGGGACTACACCTGAGGGGTGGGGGGAAGCAAATATTGTTTTAAAATGGACAATGATGGGCCTCCCCTGGTGGCGCAGGCGGTTGAGCACAGCACTGTGAAGCTGTCCGCAGCCTCTGCAGCGCTGGTTCGATCCCCGCAGGTGAGGGTCCCACATGGCTCAGCAGACCTCTCCTGTCTTGCCAGCTGCTCCCCTCAGCAGTGTATTTCACCAGTCTGCCTGTTCTGTTCACCACTGTCTCTGGTGAATCCTCTTACCCTCCTGCGCATCTGGCCTGTACCCCAGCTCTTGTATAAATAAGTAAATAAATCTTTCAAAAAAAAAAACTTTCTTAAAAAAATAAAATAAAATAAAATGGACAATGATGTAAAAAATTTTAAAATTAATTAAGTAATTAATTAAAATGCATGTATAAAATGAGGGAAAAGCTAGTTGGTATCCATGTGCTCTGGGCTGAATTATGTCCTCCCCTAAATGTTCATGTGTTGAAGTCCTAGCCCTCAATACCTTTGAGTATAATCATATTTGGAGATACAGTATTTAAATAGGTAATTAAATTAAATGAGGCCATTGAATGGATCCCAATCCGATATGAAAGGTGTGCTTATAAGAAGAGGAAATTAGGCAAATGTGGACAATTATGTGAAGACATGGCCATCTGCAGGCCAAGGTTAAAGGCCTAGAATATAGATCCTCATGACCCTCAGAAGAAACCAACCAATACACCTGAAATTAAAATCATACTATACGTCAACTATCTGTCAAAGAGAAGAAAAGAAACTAACCCTACCAACACCTTGATCTTAGATTTTCTAGCCTCCTGAACGATAGAAAAATAATTTCTATAGGAAAACCCACTCAATCTATGGTACTTTTCTATGATAACGCTAAGAAATGAATAAACCACATAAGGTTCAGTTAATTGCTGGGGAAACATGTTTATATTGGCATGATCTTTGTCTTCAACATTTTATAGAGGGTCCTGGTTACTCAAAGACACTTATTTTTATTATTATCTAATCTGTAATAGTTCCATGGTACACTGAAAAGAATACCACAAGGAATCAGAAACCTGAATTTTATATTTGTAGAACAATTATTTCATAACACATGCAAAATATTTTATGCATACAGCGATGAAATAGTCATTCTGGCTTATTCCATCACTTTATTATCTGTGTGTTCTCAGGCAACCTGAACACCTGAACTTTCTCTTTGAAACTATGAGATTAAAATAACTATCACCACGGTTATTCCCAGCACTAAATAAAAGGTATTCTTAATTCTTTGATGCAGTTGGTTCAACTAAACTCTCAAAGCAACTCAAAAATCCTTCACCTCAACTTCTACCTTTAGCTGAGAGAAAACAGAGAAAAGAAATAACTGATACAGGTTATCACAGAGTCTAGTTCTAACCTTAGAGATCTTTCCTTTCTAGCCAATCAGACCTGAATTTCACTTCATCTGTCTCCTAAATTCCTCCCCAGAGCTGCTTCCTATCATCCTAGGTTTATTCATTGAGGTATAAAACCTTAAACTTAGTCCTGCGGACCCAGAGTTTCTAGAACAAGATAATTATTATTCAATAAGTGGTTCGGGTGTCTATGACCATGAAAAAACAGTCAGCCAACTGTCACCCTTTCCTTAATCCAGGTTAAGCCAAGTGGATCAAGAACTTGTTCATAAAATGAAAGCACTACAAACACAAGGAAATGCCTCGTCATGGAGTTTAGATGGGTGAGTGTGGCCTGCTCCACCTCCCTTCGGGCTCTATGGGGACAGTGGTGACTGGATGGGAGGACCTGGGATCCTGTGCGGCATTGTGGGTTTCCCAAGCACAAAACTGACATAAGCCCTGTCCTGCAGCCTCCACATGTGGGGATAGGATGGCTGATCTTGGTGACCATTTCCATGGCGAGTTCCCTAAGAGATGAGCCAGCTCCCAGGGTTTGTGTGGCCAGGATGAAGATGGGGCAATAGGATGGAGGAGGAAAGAGGAAATGGGAGGATTTGAGCAGGGTGGGTGATGGATGAAGAAGTAGATCTGAGAGGCAGACATGGAAGTGTGAGATAAAGATAAATGAAGATGACTAAGGACATAGCAGAAGACAAAAAAAATGGAGGAGAAAGGACTCAAGATAGAAGAGAAGATTGTAAAGAGGAGGATGTTCAAGGGCGGGAGAAGAGGAAGATGGTGTGTGGATGATGCAGTGGGAACAAGTTGATGGAGCATGGGTGAGAAGCATGAAAGATGGTTGAAGGCTCAGGAGAAGAAAGAAGTTACAGAGAGTGTGCTGATGGAGGATGGTGATGGTGGATAAGGAATGAGACAGGAGCCAGATGGAGAAATCAACTGAATAGGAGGAAATGATGAAATGAATGAGAAGTGAATGAGAGGAGGTTGGGATGAGGTGGAGGATGGGAGTGGAAGATGGGAGTGGAAGGAGGAAAAGGATGGAGATGAGCAGGGAGAAGAGGGGACATGAGTGATGAGAGAGGTAGGACTGAGCACCCCATGCAGGGCTGACAACTGAGCCGCTCCCAACCACACACCACATTAGAAATTGCTGGGTAAGCATAAATCCTGAGCTGGAGTTGCCAGCGGGCTGAGCTGACCAGTGCCCCCTCCTCATACAATCCCTGGGATGCCCCAACTCTATAAATCCCCCACCCCCTCAATTCACTCACATTCCATCATGTCCCCACAAGTCCTCCATGATCCATCACATCCCCCAGCCTCCCACATACCCATCCATCACCTGAAAATCTTATGTCTTCTCAAGTCCTCTTCCCTCCCCTCATGACACTCGAATTGTCTCCTCTCCCTAACCCCTCCCATTCTCACATCCCCTCACACCACCATCAGCTGCTATTCAGTCGTGGCACCTCAAGGGCAGAGTCCCAGGTACAAGGTGGTCTCTTGGCCCACCGGCCAAGGAGGCCAGCCCTGACCTGTGAACCCAGATTTCCGAGAAACAGGAGTGGCCTCATGGCAGCCCAGCCCCTCAGGAGTGGCTCCTCAGTCCAGGGGTGGCAGAGACATCCCCTCATATCCCCTCACATCCTCACATCCCTCACATCCTCTCACTTCCTCACATCCCCTCACATCCTCACATCCTCACATCCCCCAACATCCCCTCACATCCCCTCCCATCCACACATCCTCACATCCTCTCACATCCACACATCCTCACATCCCCTCACATCCTCACATCCTCACATCCTCACATCCCCTCACATCTCCTCACATCCCCTCACAACTCCTCACATCCTCACATCCCCTCACATCCTCACGTCCCCTCACATCCCCTCACTTCCTCACATCCCCTCACTTCCTCACATCCCCTCACATCCTCATATCCCCTCACATCCTCATATCCCCTCACATCCTCACATCCCTTTACATCCCCTCACATCCCCTCACATCCTCACATCCTGCCATCTTCACAGCCCCTCACACATCCTGCATGTCCTCACATCTTCTCACTTCCCCTCATATCACATGGAGGAAGACAGAGAAGTACAGAGACGGAGACACAGGATTTCTAATTCCCACATGTTTTCTAAGATTCACTAATATTGAAAGATGAGTTTTACTTCCAAGAGTTCAGTCTTCTGAAATCATTGACAAGGTCTTACCGAGCGCCTCATCTCCTAACTAGGCATTTTTGGTTATGATACTCTTGACAGTACACCCTATTGACTGTATATAGTTTGGGCTACACTTGTGCTTTTCAAAAGAATTGCAGATGACTTGATTCTGCAGTTTTCTTTTCAAATATCAGAACACACACATTTATTTTTGTTACTGTTATAGGGCCATGTAGCAGGGTGCCTCATGATTCCACACCCCTGCTGCCCAATACCATGAAACTATGACCTCCAGGAAGACCTCCAGAGTTTCTACAGACCAGACATAGTTCTGGCAGAGGATGCAACCCACTTGGAGCCCCTTAGCAGGGAAGGGTCCATACAAGTGGGTGCCACATTTACTTGGAAATGTGACTACAGAGCAGGACTGATCACCTCACACATAAAGAGCTAATAGAAACAGAAAGACTAGAGGCCTGGGAAGGAGACAGCATAACTCACTGTGACAGCATAGGCTGCTCCACAGACCAACAAGGGACCCCAAGTGATCAAAACTGGGCTTAGCATTGGACAGAGTCACACTGCATCCATGATATGGGCTCTGAGCCCCCGGGAGTTTCTGTGGCTTCCCTAAGGGGATGAGGAGTGCACTCACCCCTGCCCACCCTGACCCATGGCACCTCCAGTCTGTCCTCACCAGGAGGCTACAAGTGGCCACAGTGCTTGGGACCAGCTTGGTGGCTTGTTGAGGACTAGTACAGAGCATGTTGCCCACATACTTTTCCACGTGGACTTCTAGACAATTCCAGGCTGGGCCCAGAGGTCAGAGCTGGCTCAGAGACCTGGGCCGTGGCTCCTGGCCCTCCTTCCAAACAGCTCACAGCCTCTGGCTGTGCTCACAGAGAATCTGCCAAGACGGGCACCTGTCAGGCTCCATTCCTCATATTGTTGGTGAAAGCACAGCATAGAAGCTTCGTGTGCACACAGACCTTCCTGCAGGGGCTTAGACCACAGGTCACCCAGCAACTGGAAACAGGCCCGCCACCCCACTCCTGGCCCGCTCGGGACCTCTGCTTATGCTCACAAAGAAATTGTGACAAATATTCTTAAATTCATGAAAACTGAAATTATATCAAATATTTTCTATTTAACCTCACCTCCTTTCAGCATCCATGAGGCTTTGATAGCAGACGGTTTCTCAGTGACAGGCCCTGGATGCTGGGACTTCAGGAGAGAACTACAACAGCGTCCTGGCTGGGACAGGCTTCTTGATCTCTAGCTCCCGGTGGGAGACCACCACAGACGTGCCCCTAAATACAAAGGTGCAGACTGGGTTTAGTACCAGCAATTACAAGCCCAGGTTGCCCTGATAAAGAATAAAATATGTTGTGCTGTTGCTCCATCTCCTCGCCAGAACACCAGGGCTGTGGGATCTAAGAAAGCCGGGGAGAGTTCAGTTCTTGCCTTTCTGCCCCTGGAGGATGCGTCCTCTTTCTTCTTGGGGTCTCCCACTTTGTGCATCCTCTGTCGTGTGGAACAGTGGCTGTTTTTTTATGAAGAAGAACTCACGCTCTTGAGTTTTGTGGCTAATGGTTTCCACTCACATCCACTTCTCTCCTTACTGCATTGTTTTCTCATGCTCACAGCCTGAAATTTGCTAAATCTAGGCTAAAACCCCCACAATTTTCTGGTATTTGTATGAGCATTACTGGTTTGCTTTTGTGCCTCCATCTATGAATAAGTGACCCCTGTCCCTGGGTGTGGGCCATCAGGGCTGATTAAGAACAGAACTCTGATAAAAACCTGTGGGCTCTACTCTGAGCTGCATCCTTGTTTGCATGAGACCTGGCCTGGGATCATTCTACTGCCTCATGCTTCTAATTATGATCTGTCAGTGAGATAAAACATTCATCTCAGGGGACTCCCTGGTGGCACAAGGGGTAAATTCTCAGCACTATCAAGCTTTTACCAGCCACTGCAACATGAGTTCAATCCCCAGGCAGGGAGGTAACCCACATGGCGCAGCAGACCTCTCCTGTCTCGCCCACTGCTCCCCTCAGCAGTGTATTTCAGTCAGTCTGCCTGTTCTGTTCCCCTGCTCTGTCTCTGGTGAATCCTCTCACCTCCCTGCACCTCTGGCTTATACCCCAGCTCTTGTGTGCATAAATAAGTAAAATAAATCTTTTTTAAAAATATTCACCTCACTGATCTCTGAAGAGGATTAAAAGAGGTTGTCCCAGAAAAGCACTGGATCAGCTGCCATGATTCCCCCAGATTGAGTCAGCCCTCCTTCCTAAGTTGGGACTCACATAAGATGTGTTTTTTCATTCAAAGCCGTGCACAACATGGAAATGAGCTTTTTCTATTCCCCACCTTTTAGGTAAAAGAATTATTTCACAAATGCTTTCATCAGTGAAACAAATGCCACGCCATCCCACCACAGGACAAAATAGTTAGGTTTGTATAATACAGTTCATGGCAAATCACTGAGAAACGTCTGTGCTTCACGTCTGTCTGTTCAGCCCCACTGCCACCCCTCCCCTTCCCCCACTTGTCCCTTTCTCCTCTACAAAGCAGAGAATTCAAGAAAAACCCTGATCCTCTCACTAAATTACATACTTTAATTCTCTAGGTGCTCACGAAAGCATATACTGGCCCTCCCAGGCTGAAGACCTCACAGTGGACATCAGGCGGTAAATGGGCAGCCATAGCGAACTCTCCCAAACACAGCAGGGCTTGCCAAGACAGAATAATGAGGAATGAAATTTTCTTCATTTCTTTCTTCTTTTTTTGGTATCTTTTTTTTATTGAGGCATTGGTTACAACGCTGTCTGTGATTCGGAGGTATAGTTTCGCACCAATTCATGTTTCCTGGTGACTAATTTTATTTGGAAAATTTGTTTGACATTAAACCCCAGGTCTCTACTACCCTCAGGCTCCCATGGATTCACTTCTTCATTTAAGAAAAAAATTTTTGAGAACCACTGTGTCACCCACACACAGCTAAGCGCTAAAGACACAGCAATGGACAAGAGAAAAAAAATCTTCCTGTTGTTAGCACCCATACCGGGTCATTTCTAGCCCAACAGGCCTGGTCTATTCACAACTGACATAGCAAGAGGTCATGTTCCCTCCTGACACCCAATCATGATTTTCCTTCTTACAGGTCGGTGACCACTATCAGTCACTGTGATGGTGGCTAAGCCAGGGCTGGGGCTGCTGACTCCCTGGCCTTTGGAGGAACCCTCAGCCCGGGAGCTGAAGAAATGCTGGACTCACAGTTCTGTCTCTGTCTCACACAATCTCCCAGAAATCTCTCTTCTTGCTTCCTACAAGTATGACTTAGGTCAGTGGTTAGGGATGGTCGGACCATAGAATGAATATTCCTATGTAATCTGAGGATCCATTTTGCCATAAAGATAGTCCAGCCTTTAGAATAAGGACTAAGGACTCCAAGTCTCTGTGGCCCATGGCAGGTCTCTTCCTCTCTGTAAGCCTTCCTTTCTCTGGAACATCTATACACAATTCCCAGGCAGCAGACTGCCCCTGAAACACTGATCGTGCAACAGATGTTCGAGTATGCTGTGTTCCCAGGAACACAAGTGGAGGTTTTCTGAGCATGGATCCAACTGTAACAAGGGATGGAAGTGACCCGGACCTTCCTGAAGACTTCAATCATGGAGTCGCTCTACTTGATCATCGCCCTGGTTGGGCTGGCAGGGGACACCATTGTGCTCAGGCAGCTGTGCTTGCACACGCAGAGGAATGCCTTCTCCATCGATGTCCTCAACCTGGTGGGGGCAGAGATCTTCTATCTCCTCTTCCAGGTTGTAAACTCCCTGCTGGAACTCATCACACCTGTCCAGTTCTATCTCCATCCCCAGCTTTCTCACCACTGTGATGGCCACCACCCAAAACACCTTCAGCTGTCATGTGTGCCCTGCTTGGGCTCTCTCCCTGTTGCTAAGCACCCTGGAAGGACTCCACTGTGACATCAGGATGGAGAAGTTGATGACTATTTGTGTCAGATCATTCCGTCATCAACAGTGCGTGGCTGATTTTTTTGTTTGGGCTTGTCTCTGGGTCGTCCCTGGTCATGTGGAGCCCAGCCGGTGCAGCTGACCAGGCTGTGTGTGACCGAAGCCTCACAGTGACCATAGCCTCGGTGGCCTGCCCTCTGACATGCTCTTTTTCCTCTTCTTCTGCATTCAGGATGATATTGACGTGCTCCCCTATCACCTTGACCTGCTTCCTTTGTCCTCTTCTGTGTCTACAGCTTGCCAACCGCATCATTGCCTTCTTGGTTGATTCCTTCAGGCAGAGGCAGAAGCACGACAGGGGAACCAGGGGCAGACCTTCAAGCTGCCTCTCCTTCCTGAGGTGGATGCACGTGAAGGTCATCCTCCTCAGGACAACCCGGAGATGTCGGGAGGCAGGTTTCCTGATGCAGAGCTTGGCTTCAGTCACACACACCTGGCTTTGAGAGTCAATTTGTCCCTGTCAGTCCAGAAGATTTTCATAACTTCTCTCGGATCTGGGGCCCTGATGTTAAAACAGTTAAGATAATCCTCCTTCTCGTGCAGGTGGATAAGACAACACCTGCTGAACAAGCACTGGGTTCTCTTCTCAGGGCGGCCTGACCAGGGGCCTGCCCAGCATCCCCAGGGAGTTTTGCCACCTCTGGGCTCAAGACTGTCCCCACTTGTGAGGACTCCCTTGCAGCAGAGACGGAATGGCAAGCTGCAACAAGTCCACATTTCTGTGTTCACTGGAGTTGACAAAGACTAAGAGAAAGTTACATATTGACAAGTTCTTTCATCATTTTCCTACAATATGCTGAATAAAATTAAAAGAAGTGAAGCTCAGACTTGCCCCAAGGAGGAATCTTCTTTAATTTTGACAGACCTCAGAATATCTCCCTAGCATAAAATTTTTATTGAGCAAATGACTTCAATACATGAATGAACAAAAAACTTGGGGAATGTTTGAGTCAGGCCTGGGCTTCAGTGCTACAGACCAAATTTGAACACCACCTTTCAGGTAATGCTTACCCAGCTTCAACTTTTGCAAGCATGAGTGTGATAATCAGACCCATCAATTTAAAAGCTGATTGAAAGTTCAAAGGAGACTGTCTCCTTGTGGTTTCCATTCACATGCCTCTAGGGAATCCTGTGTGCACCCTTCTGCCCCTTCACCTTTGCCTGCGCCGCGCCTCTTTGGGGCTCATTAGTCCCTCACTGTATTCCAGTGGGCCTTTCTACATTCTGTGCACTTTGAAGACAGAATCTATATGAGATCTGCCATTTATTCTTTTTTTTTAAAGATTTATTTATTTATGCATAGAAGAACTGGGGTACAAACCAGAGGTGTAGGGGTGAGAAGATTCCCCCAAAACAGAGTGGGGAGCAGAACAGGCAGATTGACTGAAATACACTGCTGAGGAGAGCATTAGGCAAGTCAGGAGAGGTCTGCTGTGCCATGTGGGTTGCTCCTTGGCTGGCTGGGGATCGAACTCATGTTGCAGAAGCCGCAGATAGCTTCACAGTGCTGTGCTTAACCTCTTGCACCACCAGGGAGGCTCCTACCATTTATTCTTCTTTTTTTTTTAAAGATTTATTTATTTATTTATACAAGCACTGGGTACAGTCAGAAGAGCGGGAGGGTGAGAGAATTCACCAGAGCCAGAGAGGGAAATGGAATAGGCAGACTGACGAAATACACTGCTGAGGGGAGCAGTGGGTGCAGCAGGAGAGGTCTGCGCGCCATGTGGGACCCTTGCCCGTGGCCGGGGATCGAACCGGCGCTGCAGAGGCTTCGAGCAGCTTCACAGCCCAGTGCTCAACTGCTGCGCCACCAGGGGAGCATTTATTCTTAAGAGCTAAAAATATGGGCCTCCCCGGTGGCGCAGCGGTTGAGTGCTGGGCTGCGAAGCTGCCTGCAGCCTCTGCAGCCTCAGTTCAATCCCCGGCCACCGGGCGAGGGTCCCACATGGCGCACAGATCTCTCCTGCCGCCCGCTGCTCCCCTCAGCAGTGTACTTTGATCCTTCAGCCTGCTCTGCTCTCCGCCCTGACTCTGGTGAATTCTCTCACCCTCCTGTGCTTCTGACTGTACCCAGTGCTTGTATAAATAAATAAATAATCTTAAAAAAAAAGGGGAAACGATAAAAAAAAGCTAAAAATATGTATTTCATTAATCTGATTACATAAAAAAACTTCACATTTGCTAAAAATCATAAAGTTTACATGTCACGTCTTTAATGATTTCGTTATCATTAATAATTTAAATAAGAGATAGTGATTGTTCATAAATTTGTAGTTTCATGTTTTGGCAATGAGTACACGCATGACTCAAATCTCAGTCAAGGCATAAGACATTTTCATCCCCTCTGAGAGTCCCACCATGTCCCTCCCACTCACCTCTCCTGTTCCAGAGGAGCCTATTGCACCTACCTCTGTCATCAAGATCAGTGTCACCTGACTTTCAAGTTCATATATTTAGGACCATGCAGTGTACTTTTTGGTCCTAACATCTCCCACTCCACAGAACTCATAGTGGAAAGTTCCTGATGAATGCCACACCCTGACGAAGGTCCCTCTCCCTGTGTGCACGCCCCCTGCCGGGGCACACCTGGAGATGTCACGGAGGTGGCTGTGGGGTCCACATGAGCTGATCCTAAACATCCTGTGCCCCTAATATTACCAAAGATCAATATCCTCTGGTTTATGGACTTCACATATGCATTTAACCACTGCTATCCTTTTCTGAGGAGAAAAAGTCCTGGAACTTGTCTCCATTCAACCTAAAAATCAATGGCCATTAAATATGAACCTATCTCCATCTGCCATCTTCTGCATAATTACACATTGCTAATATTTGCATTCAGTCATAGTAATTATAAGTTTGTTCAACAAGTGTACCAGGACTATAATCTGTTGATTATAATCTTTGTAATGTGTAATAAGCAGATGTCTCCCTCATTACTAACAAACTGACAGTCACATGCAATCATCTGAAATGAACCCAAAAGTTAGATTCCAGAATAGGTTATTTTCTGAACCCTCAAGACATTCATGGCAAGCACAAAAACTTTTAAATTTTGATTTCTATTTAACATCATTCCCCTTTTTTTAAAAATGTGGGCATTTTCTGCAAGATAATATCTAAGGTCTTCAATGTGGAATTTAAAACCCTCCACATTCTAGAGACAAACTACCTTTTAAACTCTGCCTCTTACCTATGGTACCACTGGTGTCAATCAGGTGTTCAAACCAGCCTAGTCTGTTCATTTTCAATAGGACATCTTATGCTTGTCCTTACTTCAGAGATTTTTGGCATCATTTTATCTGTTTGGAATGTCTCTGTCCTGTCAACTGGAAAATTTCTATTTAATTTAAAAGACCCAGGTTGAGTCCACTTCTTCCCTAAAATCTCTTCTAAATCACCCTGACATACATGATCTATTTCTTCATTGAAGTTCTAATTTATCTATTATCTTTATACTCATTAATCAATTGCAATATTCTGCCTTAGTTGGCTTTATACTTGCTTCATCTGCCCAACTAGATTGCAAATAACTTTAAAAGAGTCAACTGGAATTCTTTATTTTATATATTTGTTCCAGGAAAAACAATAGTCAATTGAGCTCTATGAAATTCTGATAAAACACGTGGACCGTCTTTCTAGAAAAATACACAACTAAAAAAAAAAAAATGTTCAAAAGCTCTTAGTCCCTATGAAGGCTTCTTAACTTCATAAGGAAGCTAACTGAAGGAGTTCTGAGAACTGGATGCATAAAAAAGGCATTCAATAAAGATTCACCAAGTGAATGAGTGAACTTATTTTTGTTTAAGACCTTCACTCCCTTTCAGGGCTATAATAGGTAAGGGACAGAGTTTAAAAGGTAAATTGTAGAATATGGATGGTTTTTAATTCTACATTGAAGACCTTAGAAACTGACATTCATTCCTCCCTTCCGAATCCTGAAGCCTACTGTTCTTTCTTATATCTTGAAATCAATTCATCAAACTCGGACAATACCATGTGCATGAGTCCTGTCCTTTCATTTATTCTGTCTGGGAACTGCAGTAAGTTTCTCTGGCATTAGTAGTTGGTAGAAAGGGCCTAGTGAGATGAGAATGCAGGGGTAGTCAAGTGAAAGGAGGATTCTGGTCCCAAATATTGTTGAGGGTGGGAGATAGAGGTGAGAAAGGCAATGATGAGATTTTCATTCCAGATCGAAGGTTGGTTTTCCCGTGACATTTACATTCAAATACAGCTCTTCACCATGATGATTATTTTCTTTCTGAAAGCCTTCTTGCCTGGCATATATGAGTCAATCTTATTCTTCCTATTAGTATTACTCTGACCCTATTTCTTATGAAATCATAATCCTGAGTTTATTGTGCTAAGAGTACATGTACCTTCCTGTCCCCCTGAAGCACCTTACAAAATGCCCTCATGTTAACTTTCATATGTGGGTCCTAACCAAGTCAAACCCCAGGTTTCATCCCTGACCATGAGTGGGGAGGGGGTGAGAGAAAGGAGACAAATTTCAGATTAACCTGCCACAAGTGCTGTGGTTAAGGAAAGACAGAGTTTATGGGCACAGTAACATCTAACCTTAGTTAGCAGGGTCAGAAAAATCTTCACCTGGGGAAGATATATAAGCTGAAACCTGAGAATAGGTAGGAAGTTAGAGGAACAGAACTTTCCAGGCACAGTAAAATTCATATTTAAAAACTGGGGGCAAGAGAGGGCACAGTGGGTTTAAGAAAGTCATAACTGAGTCTGACAAGGACCTAGAATGCCAGAGGATAAATGGGAAGCAGTGAGGGCAGAAAGGTTATGAGGGCTGGTAAGTCATATTAATCTTATCTTGAGGGCAACAAAGAATTATTTTCATTTTAATCAGGGAAGTGATTAACCAGATTGACAGTTTATAGGGATCATTCTGGCTACATTGTAGAAAACAGGCTGGCGAGGATCAAGATGGAAGCAGAAAAACATTAGGAGGATGTTACAGAAGTTCCTGTTAGGGAAAATGAATGCTTAAGCAAGGATAATGGAAGATAAAAGTGAATATATTTGAGAAATATTTGCTAATTAGAATCCTCAGGAGGTGGTGATATATTGAAGAGACATAAAAGATGATATTAAGACTATAGTTGGAGAAACAGGATGGATGGTGGTCCCGCTGTTGAGGTGGTTAAACATGGAGCTTCCAGTTTGAGGCAAGGGGAGACCACATGTCCAGTTTACTTATACTGAGTTGGAGGTTCTTCTTACTCTTCCAAGAAGCAATATTTAGTTGGCAGTTAGTTATGAAAATCTGGAGCACAGGTAAGAAGTTTGGGTTTGATATGTAAATGAGGAAAACCAACCTAGCATAAGAGTAGATAAAATTATTCAGGACATGAAGGAAAAGGAAGAGAAAGTGGGCTAGGACAGAACCCTGAGAAACACAACACTTAAGGGAGAGAGAAAAGAAGACTAAAAGAGGAGAATAAAAAAGAGCCATTGGAAAAATAAGAGAAAACCAGGAGTAGGTAGAGTGAACAAAAAGCTGGAAAGAATGTGCTGCAAGGAGGAGGCAGATATGAGCAAGCACTTCAGAAAGCTGGGCAAGATGAGTGCTGAAAAGTGACCATTCTGTGACAAGGTCGTCAGCAGTGATCTCGTATATCTCCATGGAGTGGCTAGATACACAGACAGTAATCAGAAACATAACTCAAATCTTTCGAGAATACTCACCATGAAGGGGAGGAGAAATGTTGAGTAGTGTTAAAGGCTTAAGGTAGGATTTTATAAAATGGAAGGCTTGCGTATGTGTAAATGCAGATGGGAAGGAACTAGTTAAGAGAGGTTCAGTATCGAAAAGAGAGGGAATTATCAGCATAGCAAGCTTCCTAAGAAAATAGGAAAAAAATAGGATCCAGAGAGAGGAATTAGGCTTAGATGGATTACTTTTCTGATGTAACAGAAAGAAAACATGAATGTAGATTGATACATAAGTTTGTAATTTGGTGGAAGAAAATTTAGATATTCTTGTCTGGTTTTTATTTTCTTTATGAAACAAGGAGGCAAAATCATCTTCCAAGACAAGAAACAAGGCAAGATCCAACTTTGACTTTTTAATAGAAACTAGAACCCAAAACCATAGACACCCAGAGTTGAAAGAGTTCAGTGCCCTTCACTGTAAGTCACCCCAGCCTTATCTCTCGTTCCTGTAACCTAGCCAGTGGATCATAATTCAGCCTCTTTTAGAACAGTTTCAGTTACATGGCACTCATTACTTTAGGAACAGCCCATACCACTGTCAAACAACTCTACTCTTTTAAAAGTTCTTATTAAGAACAAAAGTCTACTTGAGAAAGTTTCAACCACTGATTCCAGTTTTGTTCTCTGACATTATACAGAATAAGTAACTCAAGGTAATGGAGAGGCATGTATTCTTGAAGCTTTCAACTCTGCATCCCAGCTTTGTCCAGTATCTTTTCTGGATACATGACCATTAGCAAGTTACTTCACAACTAAGAGCCATAACTTCCTTATCTGGGAAAAGAGGTAATAAGTACCTAAAGGGCTAGTTGAGGATTAAGTAAGACAGCCCTTGGGAAACTCCTGACATGTCATGTGTTCAAAGAACATTTGTGCCTTTCTCTCCCATCCCATTCCTCACCCCAGGAAAACACTTCTGGTATTTGAAAGCAACTATTACGTCTCCCCCAGCCTTTCTTTTCAATCCAAACTTAAACATCCTTCAACCATTTCTCATGACTGCCCCATGAGCTCGAGGGCAGGGAGACATAACTCATTCAACTCTAAACATCCCCAGTGTCTGGTACAGTGGCTGCAAAATAGTTGGTACTCTGGGAATATGACTGATCAAAATTAAGATGACCTTCACACGCCAATCCAAGTTCTCAGCAGAAGCCTTCTCCATTTTAGAGGAATGTTGAGATTTTTTTTTAAAGATTTATTTATTTATTTATACAAGCACTGGGCACAGTCAGAAACGCAGGAAGGTGAGAGAATTCACCAGAGCCAGAGTGGGGAACAGAACAGGAAGACTGACGAAACACACTGCTGGGGGAGCAGCAGGCACAGCAGGAGAGGTCTGTCGTGCCATGTGGGACCCTTGCCTGCGGCCGGGGATGGAACCAGCGCTGTGGAGGCTGCGGGCAGCTTCGCAGCCCAGCGCTCAACCGCTGCGCCACCAGGGGAGGCCCTGAGATTTTTTTTTTTAAAGGCAGAAACTATCAACATGCACCACCCGCCCCCGCCCTACCCCTTATGCTTGCTTGATTATCAGGAATATCAGAATAAGGTTTTGCTCAATATAACTATGCTCTGTAGCCTTAGTTCTTTCATAAAATTACCCCCCAACCCCTTCCCTTCATTATCCTGATCTTCTGTCTTTTTTACATAGATCGATTTCTTAGATCTTTTTATAAGCAGATAAGAATATTTTATTTTTTTTTTATAGAGGCATGCTTTATTTATTTGTTTGCTAGTTTGTTTGTTTGTTTTGTTTATACATGCACTGGGTACAGTCAGAAGCGCGGGAGGGTGAGAGAATTCACCAGAGCCAGAGCGGGGAGCAGAGCAGGCAGAAGGACCGAAGTACACTGCTGAGGGGAGCAGCGGGCGGCAGGAGAGGTCTGCACGCCATGTGGGACCCTCCTCTGGTGGCCGGGGAGCAGCCGGGGATCGAACCGGCGCCGCAGAGGCCGCGCGCAGTTTCGCAACCCAGCGCTCAACCGCTGCGCCACCGGGGAGGCCCAGATAAGAATATTTTAAAACAAACACTATTCTCTTTTTAAATACCTGAAAAAAAATGAAATCTAATTCTCCTGATAATTAAATATTCTTTACTCAGAGTCACTCAGATTTAAGAGTAAATAAAAACATTTGCCATTTTAGCATCTCAGACTCATACCCTCTCCTCAGCTTAATGATTTCCACATCACTCTTTTCCCCTTACAGAAAGAACTCAGTCATAAAAATGCCCATTTCTAAACACTTTGGATTATAAAAGTTCCTTTAAAGAGCAAATGCCATGCCTATTTTTAAAAAATAGCACATCTGGGGCCTCCCCTGGTAACGCAGCAGTTGAGCGCTGGGCTGCGAAGCTGCCCGCAGCCTCTGCAGTGCTGGTTCAATCCCCTGCCACCAGCGAGGGTCCCACCATGCCCGCTGTTCCCCTCAGCAGTGTGTTTCATCAGTCTGCCTGTTCTGTTCCCCGCTCTGGCTCTGGTAAATTCTCTCACCCTCCCGCACATCTGACTATACCCAGTGCTTGTATAAATAAATAAATAAATCTTTAAAAAAAAAAAAAAAAAGGAACATCTTAGGTCAACGAATTTCTGCATATCCAGTGAGACATCTTTTTTTCTGACTCTGCCTCTGAGCAAGGAGAGTAGAGCATTGAAACACCTGAAATGACTGGTATCTCCACTTGGTCACATGGCTAAATGGAGCCTTTACTTTTAAACACATGATTGGCACCCATCTATCAAGCTGGGTCAAATATAGTCCATCATGTGGGCAGAGAGAAGAATCAGACATCTGATGTCCCTGCCAGCCCTGTGATTTGTCAAACAAATATAATTGTGTCCGTAGGTTAAAAAAAAAAAAAAAATAACCAACACCACCCTGAAGTTCCTTCAAGACTATAACCTGCCAAGTCAGTCAACGAAGATACCCCTCGCCCTTCCTTTGGAAGCCGATTAAAGCTGCCTAAAGCAGGGGAATAAATGAGACAAGCTAAGACATAATAATAAGGAAATAAAAATAAGACAGCAGAGAAAGAGGAGAGACTGGGTTTGGGTGGTGATGAATCAGGGCATTAGACCCGGAGGGTGTCTCCTTCCTAACTGTGCAATTAGGGACAGAATAAAAGGATTCTGCGCCTGCTGTCAGCTCACAGCTCTCTGCCCCACATTCCACTGGCTCCCATTCGTGAACAAGGTAAGTCTCATAGACTTTCTGCTTGAAGATACGTAGGCTCCTGCCTGCTGCTTTGCTCATATGTGAGACTGTATAGGGTTTCAGAGGAAGCACACTTTAAGTTGGCTCCTTTTAATACTACACTGGGGGTGTGGCCATCTACATGCATTCCTTGCTTATAGAACTTCTTTGATCATTTTTTTTAACATGAGCTGCTGGGAGGATATCAGCATGATAACTATTTAACAAGACATGGGGCTCTGTCCTATATTAAAATGAAAATATAGAACTATTTTAACTGTGGGTAATGATTTCGGGGTCAGGACTCTGTTTACCAGTGAGTTCACTGAGCCCGTGTCTTCTTGGAAAGAACATAATGCTTCCACCTGAATATATAGGAGTTGATTTTCTTGGTGTTACTTCTATTTCTTCTAGAACTTGTGCTAACTTCAAAGTTATATTCTCCTAAACAGAGCTAGAATAAGCCAGGTATAAGAAAAATAGGAGACAATTTCAATGAGGCTGGGGGGTTGGTCCCACTTTGTTGTTGGCTTCCTGTGTGCAGTGTAGTACTTGTATAGAGTTCTTTTGACATCTCCTTTTTGCAATAATTTTTTTCTGTAAAAAATAAACGTCACTGTTTTTCTCAGGGTGGGGTGAAGTAACCACCTATACTAACCTAGTAACCACCTGTACTAGCTCTGATCTCACCACATTGTCTGGTACCAAACTAAATCTACCCTGATTCAGATGCACCATGTTGAGGCATAGACTACAGCAGATGCCGCAAGGGATGCTGGGGAAAGACAGAAAGAAAGGCTATCTTGGCATCTCCTCTCTGAAGAACCATCCTGGGAAATGCACTCTGTGTTCTCTCGCAGTCTCCTGAGCGTGTCGAGATGCCTCAGCTGCTGAGAGATGTCCTCTGTGTAATCGACACATTCCACAAGTACGCCAGGGAAGACAGCAACGAGGCGACGCTGACATATAGAGAGCTGAAACAGCTCATCCAGGGCGAGTTTGGAGACATTCTGCAGGTGAGGTGGTCATGGAGCTAGGGGGCTTCTCCCCTTGCCCTTTCTCCATAATCCAGACAAGATGAGCTTGGAGCCCTGCAGGCGAAGGAGCTGATCCCTTTCACACTTATCTCCCAGCTCTCAGCATTCACTGACTTTGGAGCAATATTTTGCAGTCTCCCTGCTCTCTGCAATTGCTTGATCAGTCTCTTAGAGAAAAAAGGAGCGTTTTCTCACTGGGATTACTGCTTCAGCAAAGTAGGCTTTTGAGAGGCGTGGTGATGCATTAGGCAGCAAAACACAACCAGCAGAGTCCATGTTCCATCTTGCCATAGCACTGATACCAGCCAGCATTGCGAATTAACGGTCTTACATTTGGGGGAATTTCACAAGGAATAGGGTAAAAAAAAAAAGAGGAATCTTGGGAGACATGAAGACACTCAGGACACTTGACCACATATAAACAGGCTGATTTCTCATTGTGTTTTCCTGCAGTCCAGTGTCATTCGTGCTGTGGAGAGAAACTTGAACCTTTTGAATATTGACAGTGATGGCACCATCAGTTTTGATGAATTTGTTCTTACAATCTTCAACCTGTTGAATCGCTGTTATCGCAACATACAATCATTACTAAATTCAGAACCAAGACAAGTGTCTAAAACAGGGAAGCCAAATAATGTGGATCTTCAGGCAAGCAGAGGGGCTGGCCGACAGGCAGAAGGCGCTTCACCAACTCAAGACAAGATAGTGTTTCCTTCAAAAACAGCATCCTCAGCTGAGCTCAGCCCTGAGGAAAGGGGAGCAGATGGACACAATAGCACGGGCCCACGTGGAGACACCAAGACTAACAAGCTGCTGAGAGAAGCATCCAGGTGCAATGACCCTAAGAACCAACACTTGGAAAGAGATCAACAGAGCCAGGAAGATGCACCAACAGGAGACGAGGCACAAGTTGAGACACATAAGCCAACAGCAAGAGCAGGACAGACGGGCAGTCCCACAAAGCAGGAGAGTCAGAATAAAGAAATTCCCAGGGAGAGAGATGAGCCAACCAGGGAGCAGTGTAGTACTGAGACAAGGGAGCAGTTTGGGAAACAGGAAAGAAATCTGGGAAAACACAGTTCTCCAGCAGAAGAAACAGTGCAGAGACCACCAAAGGGCCAGGAACTTACAGCAGGAAAGAGTGGTGAGGGACACTCTGAAACACAAGAACTGACAGGGAAAGGTGAACCCAGTTCAGAACGTGCTGAATCACAAGAACAAACAGCCACTCAGAAACCACTCCAGACACAGAAATCAAGTGTTCCTGAGGATGAGAGTGGAACAGCTGAGACGCAAGAAGCAGGAAAGGATGCTGACAGGGCCCTGCCTGAAACAAAGGATTCAGCTGAAACTGAGTATGATGATAAAGCATCTGAATCCCAAGAACCCCCAGCACAAGAAGGAAAACAGGGCCTGCTAGTCCACCATGATAGCAGAAATGTTTCAGAAATGCCCAATGTTCGAGCTGAAGGAAAAGAGAGGGAAGGCATTGAGGGCCATGAAACAGGAGAACAGAAAGAAAGTGAGAGAAAAACTCAAGCAGCAGCCCTGGAAGACCAAACACAGGATGAGAAGTGCCAGAAGCTCCAGGAATCATCAAAAGAAAGAGATGCCAAGAAAATTTCTAAGATACAAGAGTTAAGCTCACAAGGAGGTGAAGAGAATCATCCTGAAATAGAAGAAGAGGCAAGACATGCTGAGGAAGGCACCGCAGAAGCAGCTGTGAGCAGCAAAAGTGCCCCTGCAGCAGAAGGAACACCAGGGAAAGGAGAAAGAAAGCAGGAGCTGGCACTCCCTGAGAACCAGTCAAAAGGAGAAAACAGGCAGGTCACCAACACTCATGACAAGCTGACTGAGGACCGTGGTGACCAGGGACAAAATCCTGAGCCAACAGTCACACAGAATGAAGGGTCTTTGAAAAACTCCAACGATCTGAGTCCAGAGGAAGGTGACAGCAGCTCAGAGACAAGTGACCCACCTGCACAAGGGGATGCCCAAAGTCAAGTATATCTACTCGGAGAGACTGTGCAAGGAAGTCAGAATAATAACCCAGACACCCAGAAACAGGTAGCACCAGGCGAGACTCAAGAGGCAGCGGTGCCGGCAGTCAGAGGTGAGAAGGAGCAGCACGTGGAGGAAGAGAAACAGCCTGCTGGAGGAGAGCACCAGCAGCAGGGCTCAGGGACCAAAGGCCCAGACCCAACTGAGGAGCCCAGTGAATACCCAGAGACACAGGAGTCCACAGTAGGAGGTGAAAACAGAAAGTCCCTGGAAACAGAGGTCCCAGGCCTGCAGGCTGCAGACCTCACTGAACAGCTGTCCATAACACCGCTCCCTTCAAAGGAAGACAGCAGAAAAGAAGAGGAAGGTGGAGCACCAGAGACCCAGGAGACCCAGGTACAAAGTCTGGAAGAGGACAATTCAGCCCCTCCTGAGACATACCTTAAAACAAAGGAAACTGCAACATCAGCAGAAGAGGATGAAGGCCCCTTAGAGCTGGCAGAAGAAGATGTTGACCAACCAAACCCAGCCAAGAGAGTCCATGATTCTGACTCTGCAGTCTCCCAGCCAGGCCTTAAAGAGAGGACACAGAAAGCCCAAGAGTCACGTCCTGTGGAGAGGGGTACAATCTATCCCAATCCACTGTACACATACCTGCAGGAGAAGATACTGCAGCAAACAGATGTAACTCAAGAGGAACATCAAAAACAAGCTCAGACAGTCAGGGCATCGAGTCCAGAGCTCGGCAACAACCCTTCCATTGCATCCCTCACTAATGAAAGCCAAGTTTTACAACAGTGCACCAGGGAGCTTCTGCCTGATGAGGACCCTGCAGACACACAGCAAACATCTGTTCTCCAGACCTTGGGAGATGAGGACAGCCCGCAGAGAGAGGCGCCAGAGCCACAAAGGGAGGCAAGCACCAGCAAGCAATGATTTCCTCTTATCCCAGGGGAAGAAATTCCAGGAAAAGTCACATATCTCAATATTGCCCCAGATTCTTCCCTCCCAAGTCAGCCTCAACACACACACACACACACACACGCACGCACACACACACACACACACACACACTCAAACTAAGTGAGTTATCCCTTTAAATTCCCTTCCCAAATTTCCACAAAAGCAAATAATAAACAATTCAACTGTGGGAGTTACCCCCAAAGATTCAAGCCAAATAAAATCCACACCAAACAAAACATCCTACCATAGGATGCTACTAACCAGTGCAGAAATGGATTTCACATAAGACCATTTATCACCATTTCCCTGTCACTGAACATAGAAAGATTGTTTCCATGTCTTTAACAGATTCATTGATTCATTGGCATTTTAAGCCATGGCAGTCAGTAGGATCAATGAAATTCTCAATATTCTTATAATCATAAAGTGTCATTAATTTGTAGGTGCAGATTATCCTACTTCATGACATTTCCTGCAAGGATTTCAAGTTATCCTAAAATTTTATGATGCAAAGCAATTTCATTTCTCACTATAACTTAAAATAATTATGATTTTCTAAATTTATGACTAAATTTATGACTAGCACCCAACTAAATTTATGATTCTTTGTTCATGTCCAGATACAACTGAATCACACTATACATCCATTTATTCATTTGTTCATTCAACAAACTGTTATTAAATCCCAGTCCTTAGATAAGCAATCAGAATAATTATGAAATAATTAGAAACTCTTATAACCAGCCATCCACTAAGTCTATGAAGCATTTATCCATAGGGATCTCTGAGGGCATTGTATCAAAACTGATAATTAAACAACACGATGATCAGTATCTATTGTTGTCCTTTTTTCCTTCATTCTCCATCTAACCTTAGAGCCATCAATCAGAAGCAAAAATAATCATAATGTTCATTTTTGTTCAAAAGTTTATCCTAAAGGATGATGTTCTCAGAACTTAATAGTGAATTGGGAAAGGAATAAATTATCACATAAAGCCAATACCCCATCTGCCATGGTATTCTGCCTTCAAGTACAATATTCTTTCATTTCAACTCACACTGTTCAAGAATCTGGAAGTTTTATATATATATCATATATATATATCACATATATATGATATATATATATGAGACAGATATATGAGATATATAGAGATTCAGAGAGAGAGAGAGATAAGATATATGTGTGTATATATATGTATCTCCTCCCTCTACAACATTACAACATTTTCAGCTCTTTGCATTCTGCCTTTAAACATGAATGAACATCCCTATCTAAAAATACATTTTCTTAAATGAACAAGAGAAAACTCACACAAAAGAAAATATATACTAGAGCTTAAACTAATCATCCTCTTTGTCAAACAACTTGGCTATATATATTAAGGACCAAAAAATTACAAAGGCCATGAAAAAGGCCATGAATAATAAACTCATAAAAGAAGCTTTACAGATGGCCAATAAGTCAATGATATCCTCATTAGTCTTCAAGAAAATGCAATTTAGAAATATTTTTCTCACTTACTAAATTAATAGAGGTTATTTGTTTGTTTTGATTTTGTGGGGTTTTTTTTTTTCATTTAATGATAGATTTTCTTTAACCCAACATATTAAAAACATCATTCTTCATGTAACTGATATAAATAATTAATGATAATGTGCACTTTGGGGTTGCATAGTCTTCAAAATCTGAAGTATATGTTACACTCAGCATATCTCAATTTAGATGTTAAATTTTCAAAAGTTGAAGTAAAATGCAGTACTATCAAAACATTAGAGCTATATTCAATAGGAAAATATACCATTTTTATACTGCTTTGGCTTTAAAATATAAATTAATTAAAATTAGGTAAATTTGAAATTAAGGTCCTCGAACTAACCACGTTTCAAGACACCTTGAGGTGGGAGTGCCCCGGACACACTGTGGGGCTGGTTGGGACCGGCACAATGCAGGAGCAGGTAGATATAAAATAACTCAAGTAAAAGAGAGTGACCTGGACCAGAGTGGTAGCAGTGGAGGGGTAAGAATTAGTTGTGTTCAAGATATGTTTTAAAGATAGAGCCAATGGGCCTCCCCTGGTGGCGCAGCAGTTGAGCCCTGGGCTGTGAAGCTGCCCACAGCCTCTGCAGCGCCAGTTTAATCCCAGGCTGCCGGCAAGGGTCCCACATGGCGCGACAGACCTCTCCTGCCGCGCCTACTGCTTCCCTCAGCAGTGTATTTCGTCAGTCTGCCTGTTCTGTTCCCCACTCTGGCTCTGGTGAATTCTCTCACCCTCCTGTACTTCTGACTGTAACCAGTGCTTGTATAAATCTTAAAAAAAAAAAAAAAAAAGATACAAGAGAAAGAAAGGACTCAGCGTAGCCTTGTCTGAACTATTGAAGAATGAAGTTAACATTTACTGAGATGAAGGGAGAGATGGGAGATGGAGATTACTGGACAGGATGAGGAGTAAAGAGGGGTTAGATTTTGGACATATTAAGTTTGAGATGCCTATTAAACGTCAAAATGGAGTGTCTGTGTATTTGCTTTTAATAACCACTCAGTGAGATTGGACACAGGAATTCTGCAATCAGTCAGCTGTTGCGTGGGTAAGTGAGCACAGCCTTCCTGGAAGACAGGATATTAGGAATGCTAGAATACAACAGTGTTCAATTCTAAGTGGACTCCCCTGGTGGTGCAGGCGGTTGAGCACAGCGCTGTGAAGCTGTCCGCAGCCCCTGCAGTGCCGGTTTGATCCCTGCCAGCCAGCGAGGGTCCCACAAAGCAGCAGACCTCCCCTGTCACGCCTGCTGCTCCCCTCAGCAGTGTATTTCGTCAGTCTGCCTGTTCTGTTCCCCGCTTTGTCTCTGGTGAATCCTCTCACCCTCCCACGCATCTGGCCTGTACCCGGAATCTTGTATAAATAAATCTTTAAAAAAAAATACTATGCACAAAAATATTTAAACTATTTCTCAGATAGCATTAAAAGGAAATAATCAGAAGTGTGTATAAAGAGTCATCTACAGGGCCTCCTTGGTGGCGCAGCGGTTGAGCGCTGGGTTGGGAAGCTGCCCGCAGCCTCTGCAGTGCCAGTTCGATCCCCGGCTGCTCCCCGGCCACTGGAGGAGGGTCCCACATGGCACGCAGACCTCTCCTGCCGCCCGCTGCTCCCCTCAGCAGTGTACTTCGGTCCTTCTGCCTGCTCTGCTCCCCGCTCTGGCTCTGGTGAATTCTCTCACCCTCCCGCGCTTCAGACTGTACCCAGTGCTTGTATAAATAAATAAATCTTTAAAAAAAAAAAAAGAGTCATCTACAAAGCTATTATTCAGAGCATACTAAAGGTAGCAACAACCATTAATATTCTAAATGTCTATCATTACAAGAAAAGTTAACTGAATTATGGTTACTAGATACTGTGGAATCCCAAAAAAGCCTTTAGAAATTATGAGGCAGGATATGACTAAATTAAATGAAGGAGTCATAAGATACTAAGCTTTGGTTAATTATAAAATGATAGTATTTGTTCACATTTAAAGATTAATGGATGGATAAAGTATGAGATCAAAATCTTAACAGTAGTTATCTTTAGATATGACAATAAATGACACTTCCTGATTTAAGGTTTTCCTCATTTTACAACTAATAAATATTTCTAAAATGAAATATGGTACATGCTATTTTAAAAACTAATTGATAGCATTTAATTCTAACCTCAAGAAATAACCTAAAATAAAAGAAAATTTTCATCACAAATATATTCCCAATGCAATTATTTTTTTAAAGATTTATTTATTTATGCATACAAGTACTAGGGTGTAAGCCAGAAGTGCGGGGGCAGGGGATGTGAGAGAATTCACCAGAAAGAGTGGGAAGCAGAACAACCAGATCTACTGAAATACACTGCTGAGGGCAGCAGCAGGCGAGACAGAAGAGGTCGGCTGCACCATGTGGTCACCTCCCTGGCCAGCCAGGGATAGAATTCGTGCTGCAGTGGCTGGCGACAGCTTGATAGCACTGCATCTTTAACCCCTGTACCACCAGGGAGGCCCACACTTATTTATAATAATAAAATATTTTAAAAATCAAATTTCAAACAATCAGGAAGCAGGTTAGGAGAAATCATAAAATATTATATCATCATAAAATATCCTCTCTAAAATATGCATTTATGAAGCATCTTCAATCACTTATGAAAACTTCTATGTGGAAAACATGAACCTTTCTGTGCTTACAGCATAATTATATTCAAAGAATGTATACAGACACACACACACAGAGAACGAGAATACACCTAGTAACCTTATAATCTAAGAATCTACCACACATCTCTTGGTGATAGAATTATGTAACTTTTTTTTCTTCTCTCTGATTCTATATTTTCATATTTTCCTGTACTGAACATATTTCATTTATTTTCCTACCTGAAAAAATAACAAATAATAATAGCAACAGTTTTTAAATATTCTCTTCACACCTAGAAACTGTCCAATTTTTCTCTCCTTTATCCCTAACATAGGGGAAAATTTTCCAACATCCTACAAAAATTGTTCCCTTCCACATGACATCACCTTCATCTCTCAAGCATAGAAACCTCTACCCTCGTTCTGGGACCTCACTGTGCAGTGAACACTGATGACCTCTCCTCCTCAAACACTCATCTCACTTGTCCTTCCCCGCCCCGACTCCTCTCTGTGTATCCTCCATGTCCAGTTCTGTGGGCTCTTTCCAGGGCCTCTTCTGCTTCTGGACTTTCTCCCTCTGAGAACCCATCCTTGACATAAGTCAATATTAGTTCCTCTATACTGAGTCTCAACTCACCTTGTTCCCACTTGACGATGCACCTCAGCCCAGTCTGTACCAGTGCTCATGCGATATCACCCCTGATATTGCCAACCACTTCCCAAAGAACTCACTTCTCTTCTCAATCGCCCCTCTTCTGTCATTTTCTCTATCCACATTCTATCAGGTTTCAAAGGCACAAACTGTGGACTCATCACTTGCCCTGTCTCTTTTATGCTCTGTATCTAAAGCACCACAGTATCTCCATAGATTTCTTTAAACGGGTTTTCTAGATCCATCCTTCATTCGCCACTCCCTATAGGACTTCATGTACCCTCCACCTAAATTAATGTCTCTCCCTACCTCCCCTTTTACTGAATGTCCAAATCTTGCCCATCCCATGGAATCCAACTATGACACTTCATTCATTCATTCTAAAATATTTCTCGAAAATTCCTTTCTAATTCTAAATACTCAGTGAAGCATTAGGGATACAACAGTGACAAAACAAATAAGAACTCTTATCTTGGAGTTTGTATTCTAATAAGGTAGGGGATGACAAACAGCAAACAAGCATACAACATTAAATAAGCAAGATGATTCTAGGTAATAAAACACGACAGTGGGGCATCAAGAAGCAGGCAGGGGGAGGCGGGGAGAAGCGCTGCTGGGAAATATCGACCTGACCTCTCCTGATGCCCCACAAAAATAGATGTTTGCCTCTCCTGGGATCCAGAGCCCTTATTTGTGCCTCATTTTTTTATATAAAGATTTATTTATTCAAGCATACAAGAACCGGGGTACAGGCCAGATGTGTGGGAGGATGAGAGGATTCACCAGAGACAGAGCAGGGATCAGAACAGGCAGACTGACAAAATACACTGCTGAGGGGAGCAGCAGGCGAGACAGGAGAGGTCTGCCGCACCATGTGGGATTCTCTCTGGCCGGCCAGGATTGAACCAGCGCTGCAGAGGCCGCAGACAGCTTCACAGCACAGCGCTCAACCGCCCGCGCCACTAGGGGAGGCCCATGTGCCTCATTTTTTAACTTTCTCCTTGAATTATAATTATTCTTGCGTTTGTCCCAGCTGTCCGTTCAGACTATATGGTCCTTGATGGCAAGGTGTGCACTTGTCGTTGCTTGCTATCTAGCCCTGGGAGGGAGCTTAGCACAGATGTGGACTATGATTTCAATAAATGTTTGTAAAATAAGTAAGTGAATATCAATATCACTGCAATAGCCTCTTCGCTCTTCCCTTGCTTCCAGTCCTTTCCTTATATAATCACTCATGAATTTTGCAAAACACTGTTTTCTTTTCTTCACCACTCTCTGTTTGAGACCTCTCAGTGACACCTTACACTTTCCTAGGAACCCCAGGAAGTCTAGACAGATCAAACTCCCTGTAATCTAACCCTGTAATTACAACTTACCAACTTCTTTCTGTAGAAACCTTGCTACGGGCATCATCTTGGTCATCTAATTGTCTTTCAACCCTTCCCTTGATCATTTAAATCCTGTCCTACTAAGCTGACAGGAACATAGTTAGGATTGAATTCATGCAGCCATTTGATTTTAACATATTTATTAAGCACCTGCTATGTGCCAAGCACAATGGTAGGCACCAGATGTGCCCTGGTGAATGCAACAGGCATGGTCCCCGCATAGTCCTGCATAAGACAATGGTAAAGTCCCACAAAGAACTATTCAAAGGCAAGTTAGTCACTATTATTTCTAGTTCTACACCTCTGCCACAGTGCTTCATCATCCCTGATGTGTGTTTCCAGTTTCTCTTTATTTCCTCAATTATACCTATCCTTAAAATCCTAGACTGAATCTGCCAGGAAGCTCATGCTGATCCTTTAACTACTATATCATTTACAATCTGTACCACCCAAGCTAATACTTTAAACACTTACTGGCTAGTATTACCTACTAATTGTTCTCTGAGTATCATTTTCCCAACTAAATAGTTTATATGCCACTGGAGAAAAGAAAAGTTCTTATATTCTAATGCCACGTGTCCTTGAACAAGTCACTTAACCTCTAACCTCTGCATCTGCCTGTGTAAAAAGTCATTGTAATAACTCACTGCTTAATGTGAGGAATTACAAAAAAAAAAAAATGAGCTAGTATCCGGCATATACAAAGAATACCTGTGAGTCATGAATGGAAGAAGTTCTTCTCATTCATGCAGTCTTTCAACCTCTGCTTGGCCACATAGGAAAGGACCTAAGACCTAAAATACTTCCTTGGTGAGAGATAAAGTCTCACAGCCTGTGCAGGACATGTCACGTTGTGTGGGAATATCTTTCCTTGTTTCAGACTCAATGTGAGCACCTACATTCTGCTTAAGCATGTGCACCATGTGGCCCCTGGTGGACCCCCTTGCTAAGTCTGTCCTCCAAGAGGAGGGGAATGGGTACTTCATACTGTGTGACACACAAGAGGTGCATTGGGCCAGTGGTCCTGCACCAAGGGGTCCACCTTCCTCTTGAGAAGCAGGTCTTACTCTGCCTCTTCTCTATGTGAGCAGAGCCTTGTTCTATCCAACCTTTGTCTGCCTTGTGTTTTTCTTGAGAACTCTAACACTAAAAGCAAAAGAGGCTTCTCCTCCTGATGATAGGCAACAGATGCCACGTATTTGACAGCCCCTGAGGGCCAGAACCAAGGCTAATGCACAGGCCTCCCAAGCACACCATCTCAGTTCCTTCCAGCACTCTGATTGTTGCCATCCAGCAAATATACAGCAGCTTACTTCACTCTTAGAGTCACAGAAGAGTATTCGGGGTCTGGGTCCACAGCTAATGGGGAAACCACCAAAAGACAGAGCAGTTCAAAGAGAACATATTATACACAGGGGCCACCTTTTCCTTCACGCCTGACCTCCCCCAGGAGACCCCGGACTGAGTCAGAGACTGTACCTGGCAGCTACCAGGATTGTGAGGGATCCATTGAAGGTGGCAGGGCACTGAATGATGCCAGTGGCATGATCAAAGCCTTCAACTAGAGCAGGTGGAGGCCAGCCTCCCAGAACCAATCAGAATCACCTTGTAATCATGCCTAATCCCCATTCTACTTGCCCCGCTGACCCACACAAAAGTGCTTGCCGCTCTCAGTCATTCTTTGCCCGGATTACACACAGAATGCAGTAAATCAGGGATCCTCCTAACTAAGTGAAAGATTCCCTTTGACCCATCTCTGTGCCGTGATACAACGCCTTTTACTCGGTGACGAGACGACTCTGCACCTGTTTCCGCGTCTCTGCGGACACCTGCTCCGCTGGTGTGTGGAGAGTGAAGGTCCGTCCTCCACCATGGTGCGGGCAGGAGGACAACCTGATGCTCCTGCGGGGAAGCCGGGTATAGGGACGGTTGTATAGGAACCACAAATCCCTGCTCCCCAATAGCCCTAGTTCTCTCTCTTGCCTGCACTAAATCCCAAGAAGAACACACTAAAGCAATACGTTCACCTGTGCTTCAGAATCTCCTTCATTGAGTCACGTCTTAAGGTCACATACTCATTTTTATATCCATTAAATAACAGCTCCCCACTCACATACTCATTTTTTGCCAAAACTGCGAGAAATAGACAGGTGACGCACCATTGGTTTGGTTGTGAAAACGCTGGGGAATTTTATCCCTTTCATCATGAAGGATCAACCTCTGTAAAGACTCAGATGAGATAATCCTCTCAGAATTCAATTCTAAGAAAGGTTTCCTTTCCACATCAAAAGAATTCCAGTTGTCCTCTGTCATGAAAGCCACGTGACCAAGGAACGCTGTCAGGAGACTCCAAGTGGAATCGCAGCAATTGCGGAGACTCTGGGGGCTAGTGTATTGGAACCCTCATTTTCCCAGTTATACTTCCTACTTTTAAAAAATTCCGCTGGTATCTTCCCTGTGTAGTTTATCGTCAGCAGCTCCAACTCTATCTAAGGAAGCAATAAATATATAAATATTTTAAGGAGGGGGGAACAAGTCTTCTCTCTCAAAGATCACCTTATAATTAGCAAATAAAGACAGACTTTAGGCTTAGACATAGTGATGTGTGCTTTCCACTTTACAACCACTCTTAATGACAGGACCAAGTTTATCAGTCTAGATAGGAAGGAGGAAGAAAGATGCAAGGATGTTGAGACATCATTTGGCGGTGTCACTCTGCTGAGAGCAAGACCCTCAATTTCATATAAAGGACCCCAGTGCAGCTTCCAAAAGACAAATATACCCTGTCCCCTAGGGTCATGTTGACCCCATCAGAAGCTGCCATCACTGGTAGGCAGTTATTCACCACACACTATGGTTCCGCCATGGAAAACATTTAATCCTTTTATGAGACTGGATAGCGTTAGTCATTCTAATGAACCCAGAACCAGGAAGAGAATAAAATTTGATCTGCACACCCAAGTAACTCATAATATAGGCGAGGAAATAAGACAAGCTCATGAAATGATTAGAGAACATGCAGTTTATCAAGGAAGGCCCAAAGAAGACATTATCATTCAGCATTTCCAGGTGACTTTGCACAGACCAGCAGTGCAAGAAACTGTTAAAAGGGCAAGATGATGACAGTTTGTTCAACAAGACCTTGCTGCATGCCAACTCCCTAACAGGCATTATCTAGGTGTTGGGAATAGAGCATGAACAAAACAGACTAAGTCACTGCCCTCATGGAGCTTGCAACCTATTAAAGACTATAGAAAATAAACAAATAAGCCACTACATAATATGTCAGGTGAGATCAATGTTAGGGAGCATAAAAAAAGAGTGAGGGGGCTAGGGAGGGAGGCAGGGAGAGTGAAAATGTGAGCGGTCAAGTACCACTTCAGTAGAGAGCTCCAGGAGGCCAGGAAGGCAGCCATGTAGTGACTGCTTGGGGAAGAGCATTTTAGAGGAGGCATCAGCATGTACAGAGCTCTGAGGCACCCATGCTTAGCATGTTCAATGAACAAGAGTGGCGGTGAGGTGGGAACAGAATGAGCAATGATGGATGGATGCAAGATGTCAGAGGGACTCTCAGACCCTAGGAGGGAACTCTCAGACCAAAAAAAAAAAAGTCATGATCAAAGGCTTGGAGGCAAAGGGCACAGGATAGACACAGTGCCCAAGAGCGTAGAGTGTGAAGCCAATCATATTTCAGATAGAGGCAAGCATCCGAGAAGCCTGAGTGGTGAGGGTGGCCTGTGATGGAGTCTCAATAAACCTTATTTCTTGGAGGCTTTTCAGGAAGCACCTCGTCGGAGTAGCACCCAGCAGGAATAGCAACCCAGCACTGTCTGTCTACTGGGACCCAATACAACTCCCATTCTCACAACACTCATAAAAAAGGACACTAGAAAAAGAAAATGACTTGATGAAATAAAACAGGATTCTTCTTCATGTGTCTGGTTCACAGTACCTGAGGGGCATTTAGGGCTGATGAGAATCTTAAGATTGTTCCAGAAACCTCTAGGAAACAAAACTTTTCTTGTTGGTTTATAGAAATCATTGAAGGAGAAATTAGGGAAGATTTCATAGTCAATTCTGAGGCTGGCTGACTACATGCAACTCCCCAGGAAAATGAAGGGTGAGACTTTTCTTTCAGGTCTGCTTCTGCAAAAGTATAGAATGAGAAGAATACCAAGGCAGGTTGTGGATGAAGAGAAAACAGAGAGACTCATTCATCAGCAATGTTTCCATTCCTTGAAGAGTCTAAATGTTAACCCCTTTGCACCAAGCCTAAAGCTCCAGATATTTTTTTTAAAGATTTATTTATTTATGGGCCTCCCCTGGTGGCACAGGTGGTTGAGCGCAACACTGTGAAGTTGTCCGCAGCCTCTGCAGAGCAAGTTCAATCCCAGCTAGCTGGCGAGGGTCCTACATGGCACGGCAGACCTCTCCTGTCTTGCCTGCTGCTCCCCTCAGCAGTGTATTTTGTCAATCTGTCTGTTCTGTTCCCCGCTCTGTCTGGTGAATCCTCTCACCCTCCCATGCATCTGGTCTGTACTCCAGTTCTTGTATAAATAAATAAACAAAATCTTAAAAAAAAATTTATTTATTTATGCATACAAGAGCTGGAGTACAGGCCAGAGATGTGGGGGGGTGAGAGGATTCACCAGAGACAGAGAGGAGAACAAAACAGGCGGACTGACTGAATTACACTGCTGAGGGTAGCAGCGGGTGAGACAGGAGAGGTCTGCTGCGCCATGTGGGTGCTCCCTGGCCTGCCGGGGATGGAACTCATGCTGCAGTGGCTCCGGATTGTTTCATAGTGCGGTGCTTAACCCCTTGCACCACCAGGGAGGCCCCAAGCTCGAGATATTTTTAAAAATTCACAAGAGAATGTTCTGTTTTCCAGTACTTGAGGAGGGGGGAGGTTTTAAAACACAAAATCTGGAACTCTTCTTGGTCTTGTTATTACCCCTACTTGAATAAAATGATGCCCAATCATTTCTCTCAAACAACAAGCTTTCAGTTAACTATCCCTCACTGTACGTACACACACACACACACACACACACACACACATACACACCCCTCCCTCTCCGTGGGGTTGGAGGCCAGCGAAGAGGGATGGAGTCAGATTAAACAGTAGAGGTGGGTTTTTTTTAAGATTTATTTATTTATGCATACAAGAGCTGGGGGATAGGCCAGAGATGCGGGGGGTGAGAGGATCCACCAGAGACAGAGTGGGAAACAGAAAAGGTGGACTGACTGAAACACACTGCTAAGGGAGCAGCGGGCGAGACAGAAGAGGTCTGCTGCACCATGTGGGTTTCTCCCTGGCCGGTGGGGATAGAACACATACTGCAGAGGCTGCGGATTGCTTCATAGTGTGTGCTTAACCCCTTGCACCATCAGGAAGGCCTAGAGGTGTTTTCTAGTCCAAGAATTGTGTGGTCTGGCTAATGAGGCAAGGTCAAGCATAGGGGAAATATGTACATACCCATATTCACATCCTTCTTGTTTTTCTCTTTCTAGAAAAACAAAATGGCACCATAAGTATCAGGAAAAAAATGAAAAGGAAAACAAAAGATCTGAAGGAAAAAAGACCAGTTGATGATGGTTGTCTCCTCTGTGGAGAAGAAAAGGACCAGGAGCAGCAGGACCAGTCAAAGTCTTTGACTGCATCTGTAATTTTTTCAAGAATCCAGAATTTATACATTGTTTATGTCTAAGTACTTTGAGGTCTGCAACTACATAAATATATTGGAATCACATAAAAGAAAGCCATACCCCATACTGACTTGGGTCTTATTTGAAATCCGTAACAGTCATAGTTTTAGAAATAGGTCCTGTCACATCAGGAAAGTCAGTTAAATGTCACTATTATTTGGTCACTGATTTTATTATATTCATACAAGAAAGATACAAAGGTCAAGGGTTGTATGCTTTGTTTTATTTTTTTCCATTTTCTGATCAGAAAAAAGACTGAGTAAGCAAAGTCATTTCTGGGGTCTAAGAGCCTGCCTTATGCCCCAGTTCACTCAGTCACACCCCTTCCTACTTATGAATGTGCTTGGGGGAGTCTTAAACTTCTGTAATTACTGTGTATTTAAAAGAACCTCATTCATGTGGAACAAATGCTTCAAGTTTAATCAAGCTGAACTTCACAATAAACATAATAACTGGGATTTGTACAGAGCTTTTCCTCAGATGAGCTTAAAAGACACCACAAAGCAATGTTTCTTCAAGCCATACAGTATTCTAGCGACACACCCAAGGGCGATGACCACCTGAACTCATTGCTGAGGCCTAGAGAGCTCTCCTGAGATGCCTGAGGTTGCCCAGCAGGCCAAGTTGGAATGGCACTGGGGTAGACACCCCCAACAGTGACCCTGCCAATCGTCAAATATGTCCCACAAGAGATTTGGTGCCTTAAAATCACCTGGCTGTTTGCTCTCACCTGCACCATAAGTGGATACTCCAGGGCTTTTTCCCAGATAGTGCCACTCACAGACCTGGAGGCTGAGGGGCCAGACCACATCACCAGAAGGTCATCACAGTGGATGTCATTCTGACACCATTGGCCATGGATGCTAGGCCAGGGAGGCCCTCTTCACAGAGGCTTGTGGGTGCTAGAAAAGAGAAAGCAAGGACCCTGGCAAGAAAGAGCCTGGTCGATGCCCAGCTTCCTGGCTGCACTGGCTATGGCAGGCCCTCCACATCAGCAGATGTCATCCCATAAATGGCACCCAATTCTGATAGCAAGAAATGAGCATATCAGTTTTCAGTATGCTTTTATTATTTTATTATTTTCACTGATAAAAAATCATAAATTTTTAATTGAGAGAAGGAGAGTGCAACCAAAATGAATGACAATTCAGATATTCTAGAACAAATAGGGTACAAATGGGGAGTGGGGAAGACAGAAGTTAAGAAAGGGATAAAAAACAGGGCCTGAAATGTTGAGAGGAGGGGAAGATAGAAAAGGAACAGTCAAAAAAAAATGAGAGGAGAAAAGTAAGAAGCCCCAGGAATTAGCAAAAAGAAGTTAACAGAACACACCCAGCAGCAGCAGCAGCAGCAGCAGTCCCCTGTTCACACACAAAACCTAGAGGCAGCAGCTCTGGCTGCCAAAATTAATTTACCTGGAAGGTGGGAGGACATTTACACAAGGACAAATCTTCCCCCAAAAAATTTTTTTTTCTAAGCAGGAGTGTAATTATTTGTATTACTGTTATTCACTACCCAACAATGGCAACTAATGGCCAAGGAAACCCTTTCATCAGACCCAGCCCTTCAGACACACAGGGTCACAGGGGGTGGTGGGAACTCAGGGTTCCCTCCTTCGCTTCAGTCAGCCCAGGCTTGTGGGCCTCTGAATATGGGCACCACAGAGCGTCCTACACAAACTCAAAACTAATGAAATGTCTGCAATACCTCCTTACAAAGGCTATTTATGTCTTTTTTGTTTAATAAATAGTATACTTTGAGTATTCCCAGAAATAAATTGCCCAGGGCCACGGGTAGGTTCAGAGGAGAAACTGTGAGTAGAGTTGACATTCTATGTCTTACTTTTTTACAGTCTTTGAGGGGGTAGGGAAGCTCAAGATATCTTTATTATATACCATCTTTGAAGTTGTGGAAGAGATTTAAAAACAAACAAGCTAAATTATAGGCAAAATGATTTGGGGTCCAAGCCTGTGATTCACTGTTTACTTTGAGAAAACAACCTCTGTGGCTTCAGTATCTCCACCTATAAAATGGAGATGAAAGTGTCTGCTCAGGAGTTATTCTCAAAATCAGTGTTACTAGCAAAAATAGAACTACCATGTTCCCCCCAAAATACATTTACCTGTATGCACTTTAACTGATTTTATCATCCTTATCAGTTTTTTTTACATCCACAAGGCTATTAAAGGTTTTCCTGATAATGTTCATCTTGCAGTCATCCACAAGATTAGAGACTAGTTATCTCTAAGAGAAGTCTACAAAATTTATGCTGTACAGCCAAGTGGAAATTATTTCTATCACCATAAAAGATTCTATGAGAGTACATCTGCCTATGCAGAATTTCTTCAGAAACAAAGGAACAATTTGTAAGCAGGTGAACTTGAAAATGTTTTTTAATAACAATGAGCAAACTTCCTTCTAGGCTCATGATAATTAAAGAGAATAGAACCAAATAAAAAGACTTCCAGATTGGCAAAATTCTCTTAATGCAGTGAAATTTCAATAGACCACAAACAAAGACGCAGATTCTCTCCTGGTTCAGGCATTTTGCTGCCATGATCATCATAAAATAAAATCTAGTGCAGAACAAGCATCCTACACTTTGCCAGCAGACAGACACAGGGAGAAGGGTGGTGAAGCTAGAGCCACCAATGTGGGGAATGGGCCAGATGGAACTGGAGACAGACCCACATCCGTGTTCAACACATGACTGCAAGTATGTTATGCCACCAGGCACTTCAGTCAAAATCAAATTCAAAGATCCAAATCAAATTTGCTGTCACAAACTGTGAAAGAGACCTTGTTTGGAACTGAAATGTCTCAGACTGAGAATCAACATATTTTCAAAAACACTAATTAAAGATACATGCATGTTCATGGCAGCATTATTTACAAAGGTCAAGATCGGGAAACAACCCACATGTCCAAATACAAAAGATTGAGTAAAGATGATGTGATATATAGACATAATGGAATACTACTCAGCTATGAAAAAGAAAAAAAGCTGAATTTCTGCCATTTGCAACAACATAGATGAACCTAGAGGGAATTGTGGTAAGTGAAATTGGCCAGACAGAGAAATATAAACACAATATGATTTCACTCATATGTGGCATATAGAGAAACCAAACAAACAATGAACTAAATAAATAAAAGTAGACTTTTAAACTGTAAGACCAACTAGTGGTTACCAGAAGGGAATGGAGAAGAGGTGTGGAGAAACCAGGTAAAAAGGGTCAAATGTCTGGTGAAAAGAGAATTGAATCCTTAATGGTGAACTCAACATAGTACATACAGTAGTTAATTAATAATGTACACCTGAAACTATAGATTATTATAATGCAATATTTAATAAAAAAATTAAAAAAAATAAAGACTCAACAAATATTTTCAGGAGTGGTGGCCATTATTAGTCCCCAGGGTTTCTCTTGAGAGCCCCTCAGTGCACTGTCAGCACACTCTGGTGGTGTCACTGTGGTGTGAGATGTAGCTGTCACTCAGGGGCCAAGCTACAGACAAAGAGAGGGTGCAACCTAGGAATGGCATTCAAGGAAATTCCAAGATAAAAAGACTGCCGAAAAGAAACAGGTGGAATGGGTTTGGCAATGAATCAGTCCATTATACATACACCCATACACCAAGGGCGTTGCCTACAAAATGTCTGGCCAAAGGTACAATTAAAACCCCTATATAAGCACCAGGATCCCAAACTCAGTATCCCACGACCTCTTGGACCTGAGTACTCCATTTCTCTTGGCAACCTAGGTAAGTCTTTGAGAAAAAATTCTGTTTCTGTTTTTAGAAATGTTTCCATTTCTCGGTACTTTTACATGGATAGACTGTGCATATGTAATTTTGTCTTTCTGAAGAATTCAGTGACTTCCCAATATTAATATATGGTTATTAGATTGAGAGGAGCAAAATTGTAGTGGACTTTGCTCAAAAGCTAATTCTTAGAGAATACTCCTCTATCTTCCTCAGGAAGGCAGAATCTGAAGTCAGTGCCAGTCTAAGTTCCCACCACTGCTACATGTCTATTATTGCACTGTACTGAGATAGCTCCACATGTCCTCCTCCAGGCTTTGAGTCTGCAGAGGAAATGAACTGTTTCTTATTTATAATATTTTCCCAGAACACACCACAGTGCTAACACAAAAAGAACTAGTTGACAATTCTTAGTGAACCCACTAATTCATTACTATTACCATCACAAAATCTTCTAGCTGCACAGGACTCCAGAGGTCAGGTTGCCAGTAGTCCTTGAAGCTGCATCAGAATCAGCCAGGAGCATTCTAAATGCAGGATCCATGTCCCACTAAGACCTACTGAGTAACTATCTCTTGAGGTGGAGCTGGAGTCTTATTTCTCTAAAGGTCTCCTGGTGATGCTGTAGTACAGCAAAGTTTGGAAACCACAGACCTAATCTAACATACTACTCAAACACAAGAACCACTGATTTGTTCATGTGTTCATTCATCAAGCATTTATTGAACTGTACTCTA
Organism: Talpa europaea; assembly: GCF_964194135.1. NCBI lineage: Eukaryota > Metazoa > Chordata > Mammalia > Eulipotyphla > Talpidae > Talpa > Talpa europaea. The sequence continues at coordinate 80,490,934 of NC_140076.1, forward strand.
AGCATTAGAATAAATATAAATAGATAAGACCTGGCTTTGAGCCTCACAGAATAATCTCTAAAGGAGTCAGATAAGATACAAGCAATGCATATACAATGTGGCATGCATCATAACCGGGGGATGTACAAAGAAGAAGATAATTTAATGCAGATGATTCTCTAGAGCTGTGGACACAGGATGACACTTTAGTGTGGAAGGAGAGGTCACACTGTCCTCATTCCAGGTAACTTCTGTGCAATGCATTTGAGGTTACAGAACCACAGGAACCTGTTCAGTTTCTTCCTTTTCTACAGGGATTATAGTAAGAACATTAGAAACATCTTATTGTTAGAAATAAAGGGTGAACTAAAAATACAAAATTTCATAAATTTCAAACCCAATTAGACATTCAACATTACAAATAGGTAAGAGCTGTACACTGTAATCTGCCTCAAAGAGATGAAGAAAGACGGACAGCAATTCTGGACCATGAAACACATTGGGTATTCTTTGTCACATTCTAGGTGCATTGCAGTTGGAAAAACAAGATGCTTCCTTGTCTTCTGAGAAGCATTGTCAGTATCATTGATGTTTTCCACAAACATGCGGAGAGTGATGGAGAGTGCCAGAGACTGAACAGGACAGAACTTAAGAAACTGATCCAGCAGGAACTAACAAATGCTCTGGAGGTAAGCACAATCACTCTCCTGGCCCCTGACTCTGTTAGTGGGAGTGTCTTCTCTGCTCCAGAGGCACTGCACTCACCCAGTTTTCCTCCAGCCTCTCCAGCTATTTCTTCTCCAGTTATTTCATGTTCCTCCTCCTCTGTCTATCACTTAAGGGTTGATATTTTGTGATATTTCCCTCTCCTTCCATACATTCCTCCTGGTGATTTCACTAACACTCTTTGCTTCAATTACTGTCTGTGTGATGAATCTTCCAGAGTCACTTCATCATTCCAGATCCCTCTCCTGAGCTTTGGACACACTTGAGTATCTCTCTTGGATATTGCACAAGTATCTCAAATTCAGTCTTTACAGAACATCCCCTCAAATCTTGTTCTCCTCTTCCATTCCATATCTCAGCAAACATAGCAACATCACCCACTCATTTATCTAATCCAAGTACCTGGATACCAGCCTTGACACCTCCCACTGTTTTACCTATCATATCTAATTCAATCACCCAGTCCTGCTAATTCTGATTTCTAAATATCTTCCGGAATAGGCCGCTTTTCTCCTTAACAACTGCCCCTGAAATGTGGTGTCTGTGTCTGGATTATTGCAATATCTACCTACTGGTCTCCCCTACTCTATTCTTGCCCCTCCTTATCACCAACTACCTATTACCTAACTACAGCCAACGTAATCTGGTTTAGGTGTTTGTCTTACAGGCTCCCATTTCACCCCTATAGCACTTATCACAGTATGTAACAATTACCTGTTTATTTGGTTTTTTAAAAAAGATTTATTTATCCATACAAGAACTGGGGTACAGGCCAGAGGTATGGGGGGTGAGAGGATTCACCAGAGACAGAGTGGAGAACAGGCAGATGGACCGAAGACACTGGTGAGGGGAGCAGTGGGCGAGACAGGAGAGGTCTGCCGGTTATCTCTGGGGCCAGCCAGGATCTAACCCACTCTGCAGAGGCTGTGGACAGCTTCACAGCACTGTGTTCAACCCACTGAGCCACCAGGGAGGCCCTGCCTCTTTATTTGTCTGTGAAGGCAACAACCATGTCTGTTATGTTTTCCTTTGTATCTCTAACCTGGCATGTATTTATTTATTCACTGATTCAACTGATATTTACCTAACATCAATTATGTGTCAGGTACCTTTTTATGGTCTGGGGAAGATTAACAAGCAAAACTGACATGGTTCCTGCCTTCAAAAAGCTTACAGACAATTAAAAAAATCATTTAAAAATAGTTAAATGGGGGGTGATGGGAAAAAATGGTTAAACACTGATAAATGTTATATCCTATTGGAGAGTCAGAGAAGACTCTTTGAAGAAGTGATATTTCAGTCAAGACTCAAGGGATGTGCCAAAGATGAGTGGGTAAAGAGTGGGGAGGAGAGCATTCAGGGAATAAAAAAAGAGTCAGAAAATATCTTTGTGTGCTGAAGGAACTGGAAGAGGGCCAGTATAACTAGACAGGGAGAATGCCGAGAGGTATAGGTAGTGGACTAGGAGGAGACTGAATCATGAAAAGCCTTGTCACCATATTAAGGAATTTGGATTTTTTCCCTAAACATAACAAGAAATCACTAAAAAATTCTAAGCAGAGGAATAACAAGCTCCTATTTACAGTTTTTATTAACTCATTTGACCTTTGGGTAAAATTTGTAAGGGAGCACAAGAAGAAGCAAACAGACCTTCTAGGAGGTTTCTACAAAAATACAGGCAAAGGGTGATGGTAGGTGAGACTGGAGTTCAAGCAATGGGGAAGGAAAAAAATAGATGGATTAGTGATATTCTTTGGTCATAGAAATAGAAAACTTTATCATAAACTGGATTGGAAGATGACTGCGAGGAAAGAATCAAAACCAGCTACCAAGCTTCTGACTTGAGAAATTGGAAGAACAGTGGTCCCATTTACTGGGATGGGAAAGATCTGACAAGGAGTAGGCATAGAGAAAAGTCAAGAATTCAGAATTTGACATGTTGAATGTTTCTACCTGTGATATGTTACCAACACGACATCACCAATGCAGTTAGATATACAGGTATGGAGCTCAGAAGACAGCTCTGGGGAAAAGATAAAATTCTGATTCTCTCTTCTGATTGATGATACAAAGCCACAAAAATGAACGATGAAGTTAAAAACTCAGAGTGAGAAGAGTGTCTCCAACACTAAGTCCAGAGCAACTCCAATATTTAAAGGACAACAGAAGAAGAGAAATGAGAAATAGAAAATGAAAAGGGAAGGCTAGAGAGACAGGAAGAAAACCATGAGAGTGGAGGGTGGGGAAGGCTCATAGGATGCACAAGAGAAGAGGACAATGTTTTCAAAGGAAGGATTAGTTAGTTGTAGCAATTGAAGTTGAGAAGTCAAATAAAATGAGGATTGAAAAGTGTCCACTGTATTTTTCAGTAAGGAAGTCACTTGGTGTAGTGGTAGATATAAATGCCAGGATGACATGAATTAAAAGGTGAAGAAAGGGTAAAAAGTGGAGACATTACAGATAGCTCTTACAAGAAACATGACAATAAATGGTGAAAAGAGATCATAGGGGACAGCTAAAAGGAAGAGAGTGGGACTGTGGTGTACAGGAAGATTTTTGTAAATATAATAGCTAATAAAACATACTGTTATTATATGATGATCATTGAAGACTAAAATATTGAAAAGCCAAGAGAGTTATCAGATGCAATGTAATCATGCAAATCAAGCAGTTTAGTCTTTGAAAAGTTATAGAGAATGAATTCCTTAGGACAAATAGCTCAGTTTGTATTTCAGTGTCACCGGTAGACTTCCTCTATTGTCTTAGGAAAAAGAGTTCACACGAAGAATTTTTTCTTTTGTATGTATAGAAGACAGAGTTCTATTCTGGTGACTTGCATTTTATTTTTGAAATATGAACCATAGTCATCAATGAGAGTTGGAGAAAGAGGAGGTATTAGTAATTAATAAATAATAATTAATGTTATGCTTTTTAGTAATACTTGTTAGGAGTAACTATTTCACTCACTGAAATCTCAAAATATAAAAGCTATATATATTGCTCTCATGGAAAATATCTGATAATTTAATTAACAAAAAGAAGTTGAAAATAGAAATATTACATGATCCCCTATGAAATTTCCTAAGTAACAAAGAAGACATTTAAAAATTAATAACAAAGGATGAACATGTTACTTCTTTTCTTGTGTTTTTTTTTTTTCTCAAAGGAAACAAATAATTCTGAGGAAACACAGGAAATCCTCCAACAACTAGATCAAGATGGTGACAAGACAGTTGATTTCAGTGAATTCATTTTACTTGTGTTTGGAGTGACAAAGGCTTATTATGCATGCCTAAAATCTTTTGTCTGTCATGAACTAAAGGAAGGGGAGATAGAATCTGAAATTCTAGGACAAAAAATAACAGTACTAGAAGGCAGGCAATTGCAAAAAGAAAAATTCCAAGGAAGAGACCAGAACATTGAGAGATATGAAGTGAGAGACCAGATTCCAGTACCTAGTGATGATGAGAGTCATGGAATGGAAGACCAGAGCCTAGAATCACAACATGTTAAAAGGCACCAAGTGAGAGACCTGAGCCCCGAACCACATAATAGAAGAAACCAGATGAGAGAACAAACCCAAATACCAGGGGATGATGGGAGGTACCAAGAAAGAGACCAGAGCCTAAGATACCAGGATGTTGGGAGACACCAAGTGAGAGACCAGATGCCAACACCAAGGAATGATGAAAAGCATCAAATGAGAGACTGGAACCCAGAATCCCAAGATGTTCAGAGATATCACATGACAGACCAGACCCCAACACCAAGAGATGGTAAGAGTCATCAAGTGCAATATCAGGATCGAGAATCTCAGGATGCTGGGACATACCAAGTGAAAGATGAGATCACAACACTAAGACATAATGAGAGTCACCCAGTTAAATATCACAGGCTAGAGTCACATAATGTTCCACAACAAGAAGCAAGATATCTGAGCCCTGAACCACAGGATGATGAAAGACTCCAAATGAGAGACTTGACCCCTGTATCAAAGCATGATAGGAGGCCTCAAGTGATAAGCCACGGTGTAGAATCACAGGACATTGAGAAGCTCCAAGAAAAAAATATGAGACCTACACCTCAGGGTCTTGCGTACCACCTAGTGAGAGATCTAAGCCCTGAGACATGGGATGTTACAAGAAACCAAGTGAGACACCAGATCCAAATACAAAGGAATGAAGGCAGTCTTCAAATGAGAGATCAGAATCAAGATTCTCAGGACGCTGAAAAATATCAAGTGAGGAACCAAATCCCTACATCAAATGATGATGGACAACAACAAGTGAGGAACCCAAGTTTAGAACCCGGGGACTGTGAGAAATGCTATGGCACAGACCAAGTCCCAACACAAAGTGATTATAGGAATCTTCAAGTGAGAGACCAGTGGCTAATGCACCCAGATTATTCAAGACAACCTGGTAGGGAGCAGACCCTAGAACCAAGAGTTGATGAATTTTACCAACTAAGAATACAGAGCCCAGTATCAAGGGATATTGAGAGACATCAAATGAGAGAAGACGAGACTTTAGTATCTCTGGATATTGCAAAGCAACAAGTAGGAAACCAAGTTCCAGCTCCAAGCAATAATGGGAGACATCAAGTCCAAAACCATAGACCAGAACCACAAGGTCAGTCCAGACAACAAGGTGGTGTGCAGACACTAGAACCAGGAGTTGAAGATAAGAAACAAGTGGGAAAACAGAGCCCAGAATTGCAGTATAATGCAAGGCAACGAAGTAGGAAACAGACTCCAACAGCAAAAGCTGGTGAGTATGACCAAGTAAGAAGCCAGAGCCCAGAACTAGGTGATAGTGAGAAGCATATCAGAGAGCAGAGACCTTCACCAGTAAGGAATGAGATACAAGAAGTTAGTGATCTGACCAGAGTGCCCAGAGATGTTGAGAGAACACACCCCTTGAGAGAACTAAATCCACAACTCAGAGCTGGTGAAGCACAACAAGTTAGAGAACAAAGATCAGAGGTGAGAGATGAGGAGAGACAACAGATGAAAGCTCAGGTCTCAGAAATGAGAGGGCTAAACTCAGATAGTCACAACGGTGGCAGACAACAAATTAGAGAGCATAGAGCAATTCCCAGAGAGTATGAGAGTCTGGGAGTTAGTGATCAGACTCCAATACCACAGGAAAATGGGAAATATAAGGTGAGGATTTGGACCCCAGTGACAAAGGATGAGAAACAGCAAGTGGGGGACCTAAGCCCAGAGGCCAGGGATAATGAGAGAGGTCAGTCTAAGGAGGAGAGACCAGCAATAACAGAAGATAGAAAACACCAAGTGAGAGACGTAAGCCAAGAGTTAAGGGATGGTGGAAGACACCAAGTCAGGAGGCAGAGCTCAGAACCTAGAAATGGTGGGAGACAAGAAGTGAGAGACCTGAGTTCAGAAAACATATATAATGGGAAAAGCCAAGTTAGGGAGCAGAGATCAGATCCAACAGGAGATGAAATAGAGCAACTGAAATATGAAACTTCAATACAAAGGGATGATGAGAGAAACCAAATTAGGGAGCAGAGGTCACTTCCAAAGCAAGATGTAAGATGCCAGCATAGACACCAGATCCTTGTACATAGTGATGTTGAAAGGAACCATGTTAGAGACCAGGACCCTGACACAAGCAATGATGTGAGATACTTAGTAAATGGCTTTAGCCCAGAGTCCAGTTATGATGAGGAACAGAGATCAGAACACAGCTATGAAGGAAAACAGCTAGTTAGGGAACAGAGACCAACTCCAAAAGAAGATAAGAGACACCAACAGAGAGACCAAAACCCAGAATACCAAGAGAGAGAGGTGAGGCCAGAACTCAAGAATGAAGGGAGACAACTAGTTAGGGAGCAAAGACCAACTCTAACAGAATATGAGAGACGCCAAATGAGAGAACAAACCTCAGCACCAAGAGATGGGCGATATTACAGTACAGAGCAAACACCAGCTCCACAACAATATGAACTGTTCCAACACAGAGACCACGTCCCACTACCAAGAGATGATGGAAGACACCAAGTGAGAGAACTGAGCCCACAAGCCCAGAATGATGGCAGAAGTCAAGTTAGAGAGCAGAGACCAGCTCCAAGACAATATGAAAGATTGCAACAAAGAGACCAAATCCCTGCACTAAGGGATGATGAGAGAAGCCAAGTGAGAGAACTGAGTCCTGAACCCAAGAATGATGGCAAATACCACATTAGGGAGCAGAGGTCAGAATCCAGGAGTGATGAGAGAAGTCAACTTAGTGAGCAGAGACCAGATCCAAGACAATGTGAAAGTTTCTATTCTAGACACCAGGTTCCCACAAGAAATTATGCAAAACACCAAGAGAGAGCCCTGTATCCAGAACCCAGTAATGATGGGCAATACCAGCTGAGAGACCTGAATTCAGAATCTAACTACGAAGGGAAAAATCAAGTAAGGGAGCTGAGTTCAATTCCAAGACAGTATGAACAATTCCAACATAGAGACCAAACCCCAGAATCCAGCATTGATAGCAGATACCAAGTTAGAGATCAGAGACCAACAACAGAAGATGAGAGGTACCAAGTAAGAGATCAAACCTTGGGATCAAGGAATAACAGAAAACTCCAAGAGAGAGAAGTGAGACCAGAACTCAGGAATGATGGGAGAGGCCAAGTGAGGGAGCAGAGACCAGGTCAAAAAGAGTATGAAAGATTCCAACTTAGAGATCAAACTCCAGCCTCAATGGACAATGGAAGGTGGCAAGTGAGAGATCGGAGTCCAGAATCCAATAATGATGGGAGACACCAAATTAGGGAGCAGAGACCAGCTCCAAAACAATATCAAACATTCCAACATAGAGACGATGCCCCACTACCAAGAGATGATGGAAGACACCAAGTGAGAGAACTGAGCCCACAAGCCCAGAATGATGGCAGAAGTCAGGTTAGGGAGCAGAGACCAGCTCCAAGACAATATGAAAGATTGCAACAAAGAGACCAAATCCCTGCACTAAGGGATGATGAGAGAAGCCAAGTGAGAGAACTGAGTCCTGAACCCAAGAATGATGGCAGATACATTAAGGAGCAGAGATCAGAATCCAGGAGTCAACTTAGAGAGCAGAGACCAGATACAAGACAATATGAAAGTTTCCACTATACACAGCAGGTTCCCACAACAAGGGATAATGTAAGACACCGAGAGAGAGCTCTGAGCTCAGAACCCAGTAATGATGGCAGATACCAGGTGAGAGACCTGAACCCAGAATTCAGCCATCATGAGAGAAATCAAGCTAGGGATTGGAGACCAACTCTAAAACAGTACGAACAATCTCAACATGGAGACCAGATTCCAGCACCAAGCGATGATTTAAGGTTCCAATTGAGAGACAGGAGCCCACAACTCAGGAATGATGGGGGACAAGAAATTAGAGAAAAAAGACCACCTTCAAGAGAGGATGAGGGTCATTTTAGGGGCAACAGTGAGAGAAACTCTGTAAGAGACTTATTTCTGAGAGAACTTGACTATGAAATGAACGAGCTTCTTGGAAAAGTACAAGATCAAAAGCATTTTCCCAGGCAGGAAAAAGCTGAGCTTAGATATCTAGATCCTCAGGAGTCAGCACTCACCAGAAAAATTGGGCCAATCACCTGTGAGGTATACTTTTTTCCCAAACAGAAAGGTAACTGGTTGTGCTATTGCCTACATGACCCATCTGAAACTGGAAATACAAGAAATAGATGCCCTTATCCAGGTTCAGGGATGTTTGCAGATCATAGGAGTAGAGGAAGCTCTGGCTACTACCCAATTTGGGATCCAGAAGAAGAATGTTTGCACCAGGACAAGGGAGAAAAGTGGGAAAATCAAATCGACGACAAGCAGGACAAACCCTATCACATTTGGAAAGCTGGCAAAATTAAGTATGAGAAGAGCCCTGGGATCTCAGAGGAATCCAGTTCTTCAGAGGAGGAGTTTTGAAGTCCCTTCCGCATGCTCCAAGAAATTCCACCTCCCCCATTGGCCGAGCTGGTTGATTTAGGCATTCTTGGTTTGGTTTGGTTTGGGTTTTTTTCTTTCTCCATAAATCTTAAGCCTCTAGTTCTAACATAATAGGTAGAATTCCTCAAATTTTTGTTTCTGGAACTCTTGATGATTTTTAGGAATGGTTTATCAGTGGAAAGAATTAAATATTGCTAACATCCTCCAATAACCCTATGATTTTAATGTCAATGAATCATAACTCTCAAAACTATACTCTAATGGTCCTGCATATTCAAATTATAAACCTTTTAAAAATTAACAATAAATAATTAGCAAACATTAATTTCTCTTTGGTTTTCTTCTGCTCTTGAAATTCACTGCTCTCAGTTGAAAATTGAGATGAAGCATAATCACAGATTCTTCCGTGGGATTTTAATTTTTCACACAGAAAACATATTATTTCATCAATTCACTCAATATTGTACATATTAGTACCCATATTCACATATTAGAGCCTCCCCCAAAATAAATTCTTGCTATATGCAGCTATGAAAGAGACTTCTAACATAAAATCACTGTTAAAAAGTTAAGGGAGGGACAAAATAGATTGTATAAATGCAAACAAGCAAATAAAGCAAAGCTCATAATGTTACAATACAGTCAATACAATTCAAAATAGAAAGCAATAGGGCCTCCTCCCTGGTGGCACAGCAGTTGAGCGCTGGGCTGCGAGGCTGCCCGCAGTCTCTGCAGCGCAGGTTCAATCCCCGGCCGCCGGCAAGGGTCCCACATGGCGCGACAGACCTCTCCTGCCGCACCCACTGCTCCCCTCAGCAGTGTGTTTCGTCAGTCTGCCTGTTCTGCTCCCCGCTCTGACTCTGGTGAATTCTCTCACCCTCCTGCACTTCTGACTGTACCCAGTGCTTGTAGAAATAAATAAATAAATAAATAAATCTTGAAAAAAAAAAAAAAGAAAAATAGAAAGCAATAAATAATGAATCCATTACTATTGTTGAAGGGTACAACCAACAACAAGATATACCCATCACCCAATCATTCAACAACTATTTATTGAGCAACTACTATATGCCAGGCACTGTCCTGCTGTTGAGCATAATCCACAAACAAGACAAGGCGTCCCATCACAGAACTACATTCTAATGGCAGGAGTTCTGTGTCAGATGTGCCAAACAATGTTGCATCCAAAGAAAAAGAAAAGAGCTGGAAATACAAGGCAGAATTGACAGGAAAAAAATAATTGTGGACATACTCTCCATCTTGAGCAGAAAAAAATAGAAAATAAGGAAGTGCATAGGAAATTTGCTTAAACAAGTGGTAAAGAGCATGGATTTTATAGGAAAGCCAATCAAGGTTCAACTTCTGATTCCATCATACTAGTTTTATGGTGTTGGGTAATAATACCTCTTTAACTCTTAACTTCTTCATCTGCAAAATGGAAATGATAAAGATGATATTACCTACTGAGAAAAATGTGTTAAATGTATTAAAATGCTCCATATAATGCCTAACATATCAAAAGTACTCAAGAGATGTTAGTTAGTGCTTTGCTTTTTAAAATACTCTTTATCTAAATAATAAGTATATTTGAACTCTATACAATTCAGAAAATACACATATTTTTCAAGTATCCAGATTTATAAAATCTAACCAAACACAATTAAAACTGCACTAAATCCAGGTCACATCTTTGATAACAATGCTATAAGGTTAGAAATTGTAATAGATGAATATATCAAATTTGTTTGGAATTTTAAAAACATTCTTAAATTATTTATGTTAAGAAAGAAAGTAAAGCTGCAATTAACATTTTGAAATAACAAATGTCAACAAATATTAAAATCTATCATTGCAGCCAGAAGCACTTAATTTACTTACAGAAATAAAAAAATGGAATAAACTAAGCATTTAATTTAATAACTCAGAAAACTAAGACACAAAACAGATTTAAGAAGAAAAATAGAAAATTGTAAGTAGAAATTAAGACTAGAAAACAGCGGAGGCTTGTAATTGAAAATTGAAAAACCATTAACATGATTAAGAAAAATACAGATATGCTGAAACCAAAAATATGTAGCTACAGATACAAAAGAATAGAATTGTAACAATTTTATTCTTTTTTTTTTTTAAGATTATTTATGCATACAAGAGCTGGGTACAGGCCAAAGATGTGGGAGGGGGAGAATAGAGGACTCACCAGAGACAGAGTGGGGAACAGAACAGGCAGACTGACTGAAATACAGTGCTGCGGGGAGCAGTGGGCAAGACAGGAGAGGTCTTCTGTGCCATGTGGGTTGCTCCCTGGCCAGTGGGGGATTGAATTTGTGCTGCAGAGGCTGCGGATTTGCTTCATAGTGTGGTGCTTAACCCCTTGCTCCACTGGGGAGGCCCCCAATTTTATTCTTGAAAGACAGAAATAAAAGAAAGGAAAGAAAGTCTGGGGGGAATGGATGATTTTTCTAAAAAAGCTGATTCCAGGGCCTCCCTGGTGGCACAGATGGTTGAGCGCAGCGCTGTGAAGCTGTCCACAGCATCTGCAGTGCGGGTTCGATCCCAGCCGGCCTCGGAGCAACCCACATGGCCAGCAGACCTCTCCTGTTGGGGCCGCTGCTCCCCTCAGCAGGGTATTTCATCAGTCAGACTGTTCTGTTCCCCACTCTGTCTCTAGTAAATCCTCTCACCCTCCCACGCATCTGGCCTGTAGCCTGGCTCTTGCATAAATAAAATAAATCTTTAAAAAAAAAAAAAGCTAATTCCAAATAAAGGCATAATCTTAGCCATAGAAAAAAATGAGAAGTTTGTCAAATTAGAACCCTCTCAAAAGCTTCAGACAGAATTGCCCACAGGTGAGTACTTTCAAATATGCATGAAACAAATCATCTCTACACTATTTAAACCATATCAGAGAGTATAAATACGAAACTCTTATTTTTTTTAAAGGTAGCCTACTTCAATATCAAAATCCCAAAGTTCCCCAAACTGTAGCCCAATCCCATTTATAAATATAGATGAAAGTCCTTAGACAAAACACTAGCCAGCAGCAGTTTTCTTTTCACAAGGCTGCTGTGAATGAAAGAAAAATACACACATCTCAAGCCACTTCAGAAAGGCTACAGTACACAGAGCGAAACCAGGGCCAAGGAGAAAACAGTGTGATCCTCTTCATGGAGATGAAGAATTTTTTTAACCCATGCTATTTCGTTTTAAATTGAAAATAGTGCAAGAAATAAAATTATCTAAAGTCAACAGCTGGTATCACACTGAACAGTGAAACACAGTATGCCAGTAAAATTAGGGAAGTCCCCTCATTTCCCCAAGTACAGTTTTCCCCCACTTTCTGAAAATGGAGTGTCCTTATGAAAATTTTCATAAGCCTAAATGGGCCCAAGTAAAAATCAACCACCATTAAACTATAGAGAAATATTTTTGAGCATTTCCAGACTCAAAAAATAATCAAATCATAGCAAATAACACATAACCTTAACTAACACTAACACACAGCAGTGGCAGCAAAGCTATGGTGTTTATCCAGATTGATGAAGTAGTTTTCAGGGAAGGAGCCTGGCGGGGCACCCTCGCTGCTCAGGGAGTAGCTGCTTCTAGAACTGCTGCTGCAAAACAAAAGCTGAATGCTGCTTGTGCCTTTGGTCATACAAGCAAAAACCCTCCTCTGATCTCCTTCAATTAGCAAAAAAAAAAAAAAAAAAAAAAAAACCACATAGGTACTTAGGTAAGTCTTTCATAAAAGCTAGGTGGCTTAACTCAAACATTTGAAATTCAAAGGATATCTGCATTTACAGAGCACCTACTATGTGACAGGCACAGCTACACAATGAAAGAAGAAATGGTTTTGCAGCCTAGAATCTGGTGGGAAGTAGCATTATAGGAAAAGCTACACAGGAAAAGAGCAGATGCCATGAAATAGAAAAGCACAGAAAATGAAATGCAGATTGGAAAGAGAAGGTAAGAGAAGCCTGTCTGAGCGAGTGACACAGAACAAGGGGGTTGCACCAAAGCAGAGGAGTCAGGGAAGAAATTTAATACACAAAGGGTCAGAGAAGAAATGAAACACACAAATTAGGGCCTCCCTGGTGGCACAAGGGGTTAAGACACAACCTACAAATCTGTCCGCAGCCTCTGCAGCATGAGTTCAAGCCCCAGCCAAGGAGCTACCCACATGGAGCAGCAGACCTCTCCTGACTCTCCTCACTCACCCACTGCTCCCCTCAGCAGTGTATTTCAGTCAATCTGCCTGTTCTTTTCCTCCCTGTCTCAGGTGAATCCTCTCACTCCCACCTCCCGCACCTCTGGCCTGTACCCCAGTTCTTGTATGCATAAATAAATAAATCTTTAAAAATAAATAAATAAATAAACACACAAAATAGAAAAGAAGAGATAAAATGATTATTATTTAAAACCTAAGACACCGTAACATGATATATATGCCATAACAACCATAGCATAATAAATATATGGTGTGTGTTGTATGATACATATGATATACATGTGTATAAATATACTGGGTATATAACATATAAATATATATAACACATATATATACCCATGTATGTGTACAGCCTTAACATACATGTTAAGATTGTTAACTAGGAAATCTTAGGGAAATGACTGAAAAACTATTATACAAAGTTTAGTAACATGTAGATATAGAAAAAGGATACAAAAAAAACCAACTGTATAATAACAGCAACATGATGTACTTAAGAATGATTAATGTGAAATGTGTCTGTGATATAAAACAAGCTAAGGGACATAAAAGAAACCTCAAGGCATAAAGACATGCCTTGGATGTGAGGATCCATTATTACAAAGAGTACAATTATCCCTTTGTTAGTCTATAACTAGAACAGGAACTACATTAAAATGATGTCATTTTAAAACTATATAAATGTGATTTTATAATTATCAGGAAAATTTGAGAAAAGGTGCCAATAAAAGAGTTTACTACCTATTACAGTACTATTATATCATTATATATAGTATATGAATCATAAGCTTAAGTGATTAAAATATTGTGAAGTAGTGGGGCTAAAAATGAGACATGGAATATAATAAAAAGTCCAAGAACATATCCAAGTGTAACTATGAGAATGTGGCGTTTTATGAAAAAGATGTAGTTTTTTCTTTCTGGAAATCTTTTTTTTTTTTTTTACAAAATAGAATAGCATTATTACTTTTTATCACAGAAGGTAATTGATACACAACAGGTTGTCTGTTTTAAGGCCCAAAGAGAGCCAGCAGTGAAATCAATCATGGAAATAACTGAATAGGTACATATGCAATGCCAATCAAGTTGAATAGCAAGCTATTTTGAGATTTGAACTATTCTTGCTCCATACATACGATTCTTTGTCACTACACTTAAATTATTACCAGGTGCTATTTGATTTGTAGTGAAACTTGAATACATGCTGCATATGTACCAAAGCGGTCAAAAAGAGAAAAAAAAGTACTCTCTCAAAAGGTAAGAGAAGTAACTTCTCAAGAAATTATTTTGCTTTATATATTTTGCTTTGTATTATGCTTTATTAAATGCATATGAAATGCCATTCTGCTTAGCTTAAACTTCTATTTTAAGATAAAAGTTGAGCATAAAGGGTTGCTGATAAGCTCAGTGTGAATAGAAATTGAAATCTTCAATAAGTAAGGCATCAGGTATTTTTTGCAATCTTGCCATTTGAAGTTAGAATTATTTTTACAATATTTGCTATAAACAACTAATTTTCAAATCATAGTTACAACAGTCAGTTGGTTTTGCTCACATCTCAATAATAGCGCTGCTTCATAGCTCTGTATTTCCTAAGGAAGTATAAGGTGTTTAGCTCTTTCATTGCAAATTCTCCCCATTTAATAAGTCCTTTGATCTTCTCTTGGTCCTTCACATCTTTGTTTTTAGGGAAAACATTGTTCAGGCACCTTTTAAAATAGTCTGCTCCTTTTGGATAGTCTCGTCCAAGATACAACAGGTTTTTATAAAGATTCAGTATTGCTCCTCTTAAGGAATTGGCCATTTTGGTCCAACCACTAAGGAAAGCTGTGTGGAGTTTCCTCCAACTATTGAAAATTCAGCTACCATATGACCCAGCAATTCCACTCCTAGGAATCTACCCAAAGGACACAAAAACATTAATTCAAATGGATGCCTGCAACCCTGTGTTCATTGCAGCACTATTTACAATAGGTAAGCTATGGAAACAACCCAACTGCCTAAAGGCAGATGACTGGATCCAGAAGATATGGTGCATATATACATGATGGAATAGTACTGAGCAATCCAAAAAGATAAACTCATTCCATTCCCACCAATATGACTGGAGCTGGAAGGGATTATACGAAGAGAAATAAGTCAGAAAGAAAAAGAAAAATATCAGATGGTTTCCCTTACGGGAGGAATATAGAGAACTAAATAGCAAAGACCACAAGGGACTATGTTGCTGGTTCTTGGGTGACTTGGTGTTGGGAATTTTACGGGGAACTACACCTGAGAGGAGAAATCAAACATTGTACAAAAAGGAACAATTATGTTAAATATAAATAAATAAATAAATAAATAAATTTAAAGAACTGACAAAGCTGATAGCCTCCCCCCCCAAAAAAAAAAAAAACTGGCCAATTTCATTTATTAAAGAATGTATCCACTTTTAGACATAGCATACTTCACAGCCTCGCCAGGGATCCCGCCCACAGCAAGCAGCGCTGGCTGCAGCACTCCCGCGCTTTCCCGGAAATATTTTTACTCAGATCCACAATTTAAGAAGATCTTTTTTTCCTCTTTTCTAAGACCACAAGCAATATTCATGCTAGTTATTCTTCAGATATCAATTCCTAGTCTCTATCAGCGGTTTCTTTATGACTTCCCAGAGTCCGCCTATGGCCACATCCCAGACTCCACGGTCCACGTTTCAGGATTATGTCACAGCAGCAGCCACTGTAAGTGACGAAGAAGGTGTTTTCAAATTTGATGTTCTTTCCAGAAGCTTGGCTGTAAAAGGAACAGGGGATGGGATATAAGGGGTCAGGAGCGGCCTGGCTTCAGGTTGGCTTAAGATGGTTTATTTGGTGAAGAGGCAAATGAGATTGAAAAGTCGAAAGTGCGGAAAGAGAGGCGACCCGTGAAAGGCAGGCTGAGGAGAAACACCTTTGGCCATGGGCCAGCGCCCACCCACATGAAGAGCGCCCACCCACACGACGAGTATGTCATGTTCAATAAAGCGTTGGGGTGAGGTGTGGGGGAGGTGAAGGAGGCTGCCCTGACAGTGTCTACTCTTTTTTTTTTTTTTTAAGATTATTTATGCATACAAGAGCTGGAGTACAGGCCAGAGATGCGGGGGTGAGAGGATTCACCAGGACAGATTGGGGAACAGAACAGCTGTCTGACTGAAATACACTGCTGAGGGGAGAAGTCGACTGCGCCATGTGGGTTGCGCCCTGGCAGGCCGGGGATCGATCTCGTGCTGCAGAGGCTGCGGATTGCCTCATGGTGCCATGCTAACCCGTTGCGCCACCAGGGAGTCTGTCTCCTCTTGCGCAGGAAACCAGCCCCGTGTCCAGACCTGCGGGAGTGACCCTGAGCCCCGAGGCCACTAGGTGGCGCTTCCTACCCTGCTCAGCCAACCCTGCGGGCCAAGGCCTGTGGCTGGGCCAGCCGGTCCTGGGCCTTTTCGAGGTCCTCCCAAGTTGTATATGCGACTATGCCACAAAATAAAAGAGCAAACCGGATAGCAGAACAATTTCTGCCCTGCCAGCTCTCCTCCCAAAACTGCCCACCGTGTCTATGCAGGTGCCTCTATTTTTTTTTACTTCTTTTCCTAATAAACCTCTCCTTTCAAAATGTTTTTTTTTTTAATCAAACTGCATTGAGCCAAATTCAAGAATAAGAATCCACTCTATGCCTGTGATTGCAGTCATGTTCTATGGAAGCTGAGAGCATGACATTAAATCTGATCACAGTGAAGGGGTCTTAAACTACCTCCAAGGGGTCTGACTATGTTTCAGCATAGAACTGAAAAAAATAAGGGAGTAAAGCAATAGCCTGTTTTTAGAACAATCTTACCTTTTCTCAGCCAGGCTTTTCCAGGTGTGGAACAGCAGACAAACAGGGCAACCCTCTCTGATAGGGGGCCAGTATCTCACAATGCTAAGAGCCTGGAAACAGCAAAAAATTACTATTTCTTACTGAGTGCTTAGAATGTGCCCAACACCGCCTTTCCTAAGTTGCGTCCTCAATTGTGAGGTGGTTACAGATGAGAAAAAATTGGAAACTTACAAACCTTGCCCAGGCTCACACTAAAACAATTAACTGAGCCAGGATTTGAAGCCGGTCTGCAGTCTCCTGTACTCATTTGCTAGCGGTGCCTAAAATCTTAGCCTAAAATCTTTGACTAAACTAAGCAGAAGCAAGCACTGAATACTCTTTATTTTCCTTCTTCCTCACTTCCCCAGACCATGATTTACTCCTCTGCGGGCTCTTTTCGGCCTCCCACTGCTAGCCTCCTCCAAAGTCGCCTGGCATCCTCCCAAGCAGCGCTGGCTGCAGAGACACCACGCTAATGCAAAAAGCCCTTGGACCTGTTTGCACTCCCACCAACAGTGCAGGAGAGTTCCTTTTTCTCCACAACCTCGCCAACATTTGTTGTTGCTAGTTTTTTTAATATGTGCCATTCTCACTGGTGTAAGATGATATCTCATGGTAGTTTTTATGGAGAGCTGTGTGGAGATTTCTGGACCTACTAAACATAGAGCTTCCATATGATCCAGCAATTCCACTCCTAGGTATTTACCCAAAGGACACAGAAACATCAATTCCAAAGAGCACCTGCACCCCTATGTTTATAGCAGCACTGTTTACAATAGCTAAGCTTTGGAATCAACCCAAATACCTAAAAATAGATGACTGGATCAAGAAGGTGAAGAAGATGTGGTACATACACACCATGGAATATTACTCAGCATTCAGAAAAGATAAACGCATGCAATTTGCAGCAACATAGATGGCCCTGGAAGGGATCATGCTCAGCGAAATAAGCCAGAAAGAAAAAGAAAAATACCGGATGGTCTCACTCATAGCAGGAATCTAGAAAACTTAAATAAGGGACCAGGAAAAAGAATAACTATAAGAAAGTAAAAATCTAAATCAACAAACAACTATGAACCAGAGACACTCTATGGGGGGTGAGGGGCGGGGAGGGGAGGGATTGGGGTCAAAATAAGGGGGTCGCAATTGTATGGGGAATATAAACATTCAAAAAAATTATATATAAAAAAGAAAGTGTTATGCTAAATAAATAGCCAGTGTGATAGGGCTAAAAAAAAAAAAAGCACTTGGGAGCACTTTTTGCATCAAGCGCACCTTTGATTATGGACACGGGCTGAGAAGCCAGAGAGCATGGGGTGGGCATATATAAATCAGACACCTGGGCCAAGGGGTGGAAATAAAAGGGAGATGGGGGGAGAGGGGGTTAGTTGCTTGCCTCCCTGCCTGCTGGTCTGCCTGTGAGTCTGGTCCTCTGATTCAACATTAAAGGCCTGTCAAATATACCAAAGGCTCCAAAAATCTTTTTTTTTTTTTGTCTGCCCAAATCAACAATGAACCTGCCCAGCCTGGGATGGTTGTCCAACATCCTCTCACTCCCTTTAGGTCCTGAACCACCTGACATTCCTTCCTCCTGTATATAACCCCAGCACCCACACACAGACAACACGCTTCCCCACTTCCCACTCCCTCACCTCACTCCTCCCCACCACCACTTCCCCCCATCCCACACCATCCCCCCCACACACACAACCCCCTTTGCAATCAGAGAGCGGGCTCCCTCAGGGTGCTAACCTGACTGGCAAGTCTTTGGTAGCTACCTCATATATAATAAACTACTTTATGCAAAGATATTCTCATGATTCAGACTTTGGCTTGAGAATGTAAAAGACCCGGTTTGGTCGCTTGCAATGACAAAATACACAAGCTGGGTGACTTAAACAGAGATTTCTCTTCTTACAAGTCAGGAGCCTAGAAGTCCAAGATAAGGTGTTGGCAGATGTGGCATCTTCTTAGGCCCCTCTCCATGGTTGCAGATGGCTGCCTTCTTGCTGTGGCCACACCTGGTCATCCTCCTGTCTGTGTTGTCTGTGAACTGATGTTGTAAGTGATTAGGTCTTTCACTTCCACCAAAAAAAGCCAAACTTGGGGGCCTCCCCGGTGGCGCAGCGGTTGAGCGCTGGGTTGCGGAGCTGCCTGCAGCCTCTGCAGCGCCAGTTCGATCCCCAGATGCTCCCCGGCCACCGGAGGAGGGTCCCACATGGCGCGCAGACCTCTCCTGCCGCCCGCTGCTCCCCTCAGCAGTGTACTTCGGTCCTTCTGCCTGCTCTGCTCCACCCTCTGGCTCTGGTGAATTCTCTCACCCTCCCACGTTTCTAACTGTGCCCAGTGCATGTATAAATAAATAAATAAATAAATAAAAATAAATCTTTAAAAAAAAAAAAAAAAGCCAAACTTGGAACCACAAGAAATGTCTTTACACAGAGGAGTTTATTCAAGGTGGCCATCAAAGGTGTCAGTGGGACAGGCACCCCCAAAAATACCTGATTCCCCACATGGTGGGGAATATGTGGGGAAAATGGAGTTCCTTGGGCTCATTGTCTCCTCCCTCCAGCAGCCTCTACAGCCACCATCTTTGGCTTTGCTTTCCTCCCAGGTTTTGTTACCCACACGTGATATTATCATGTTATTGTGGGAGGGTGCTTGGGAGTGTGGGCACAGGACACGCGTGTCTGTAATTACTCGGACCAAGAGATCCTCATGACACAAAGATCATTAGGAGAGAGGAAAAAAGGCAGAGAGAGGGCGCAGAGATGTGGGGGCTGGGTGGCTCAGCTGCTGCCTGCCTCCCAGCCTCCCAGCCTCCCAGCCTCCCAGCCTCCCAGCCTCCCTGCCTCCCAGCCTCCCAGCCTCCCTGCCTCCCAGCCTCCCAGCCTCCCTGCCTCCCAGCCTCCCAGCCTCCCAGCCTCCCTGCCTCCCAGCCTCCCAGCCTCCCAGCCTCCCTGCCTCCCTGCCTCCCAGCCTCCCAGCCTCCCAGCCTCCCTGCCTCCCAGCCTCCCTGCCTCCCAGCCTCACTGCCTCCCAGCCTCCCAGCCTCCCAGCCTCCCAGCCTCCCAGCCTCCCTGCCTCCCAGCCTCCCAGCCTCCCTGCCTCCCAGCCTCCCAGCCTCCCAGCCTCCCTGCCTCCCAGCCTCCCAGCCTCCCAGCCTCCCTGCCTCCCAGCCTCCCTGCCTCCCAGCCTCCCAGCCTCCCAGCCTCCCTGCCTCCCAGCCTCCCAGCCTCCCTGCCTCCCAGCCTCCCAGCCTCCCAGCCTCCCTGCCTCCCAGCCTCCCAGCCTCCCTGCCTCTCTGCCTGCTGCTCTGCCTGTATCTGGCCCCCAGCTTCAGCATTAAAGGCCTGTCAAATCTGCCGAGGGCTCCAAGATTCTTTTCCATTTGCCCGAAACAACAATGAACCTGCCCAGTCTGAGAAATTGCCACACACTATATAAAGGGAGAAGGAATGAGGGAATATGGGGCTTCACATCTCCAGGCACCGAGGAGGTGCAGGACAGTCCAGGCACCGAGGAGTTAGGGGTGCTTGACTTCCCAGCAGTGCATTTTCTCACAATCGGCCATGTCTGTCTCATGCCACCATCAGCCCCAGCGGGGGCATGGAGAACTTTATCAGGGATGGGACACAATCAGTTTTCCAAGTTCGGAAGAAGGCAGTTGGAGCCAGCTAACAGTTACTCGGGAGGAAGGGGTAGGAAAAGAGAATGCAGGGCG
The DNA here is from genome assembly GCF_964194135.1 of Talpa europaea. NCBI lineage: Eukaryota > Metazoa > Chordata > Mammalia > Eulipotyphla > Talpidae > Talpa > Talpa europaea. Next base: position 80,511,427 of record NC_140076.1, read on the forward strand.
GTTAGAGTTTAATTCCACTTATTCCTAATTTTTAGTCTAGGGAGTTTTTGTTGCAAAATGGAGGAGACCCAGCTATAAGGTCCTCCTTTGTAAGGAATCCAGTCCTATTGGATTAAGGCCCCCCTTTTTTTAAAAATATTTCTTTTTTTTTTAAGATTTATTTATTTATTTTATACAAGCACTGGGTACAGTCAGAAGCGCGGGAGGGTGAGAGAATTCACCAGAGCCAGAGCGGGGAGCAGAGCAGGCAGAAGGACCGAAGTACACTGCTGAGGGGAGCAGCGGGCGGCAGGAGAGGTCTGCGCGCCATGTGGGACCTTCCTCTGGTGGCCGGGGAGCAGCTGGGGATCGAACCGGCGCTGCAGAGGCTGCAGGCAGCTTCACAACCCAGCGCTCAACCGCTGCTCCACCGGGAGGCCCAGATTAAAGCCCCTTCTAATGACCCCACTTTAACTTAATTGCTACTTGAATTAGGGAAAAAAAAAAAAAAACAAGCCGAGCCTTTTCTTCTTCTGTGTTTCTCTCCTGTACTTTTACACAGAACAGTCACTCCTAACACTTCTGGTCACCAAGATAGGGGGTAGAGGGAGGGTTTCTCCACAACAGTCAATTCACTGGATCCCCAGCAGCATGTCCTGTACCCCAGTTCTTTTAATCATAAATAAATAAATCTTTAAAAAAAAGACCCCCTACAACAAGTGCTGGAGAGAATATGGAGAAATTGAAATACCATAGAACCCAGCAATCCCAGTCTAGAGCTTTATCCAAAGAACAGGAAACCATCAACTCAAAAAAAAAAAAAAATGCTCAACAATGTTTACTGAAGCATTGTTAACAATAGCTAGGACATGGAAGCAACCTAAGTGCCCACTGGTAAAGGATGAAATTAAGAAAATGTGGCATATCCACACAATGGAATACTATTCATCCACAAAGAAAGATGAAATGCTGCTGTTTACAGTAAAAGGAACTCAAGGGAATTGAGTAAGGTCAAACAAGTCAGAATGACAAAGATAAATATTGGACATTTACATAGGGGACCATTCGACAAAGCAAAAAAAACTTGTGAAAAACGAGTGGGCATTAGGAAGCAGGATGGAGAGCCAGAAGGAGACCTGGAGGAGGCACATGGAGCCAAGATACCCATGAAGAAACTGCGCTTGCCTTTTGTTGATGGCCTGGGTGACACAGACGTGGGATCACCTCCATACATACGACATATACGGGAAGAGAATGGGAAACCGTTTCAGGACGGGCAGTCACCCAGGGCAGAGAGGAGCTGGCAGCAACAGTCTCAGCAACTCCTTGCAGGCATCCCATCCTCCAGTGTCCCAGGAGGATCACCGGGTGTTCGGCAAGACCTGTCAGCTGTGGTTTCCAGCCTTTGCCTTCAGGGTCTACGTGGATGCATGCCAGTGACCAGAGCATCATGGAGGAGCTGATCCTCCACAATTAATAATCAGGAATAATGGGAATTTATTTGTAGAAGTCCAGAAAAATCTTTTGCAAATTGATTAGTAGGGTTGAAAAATAAATTCTGTTATTTTGTGGCTACAAAAAAAAAAAAAAAAAAAACAGTGGGCACTAACAAGGGAAGTAAGGCTTCTGGGGGTAAGAGGAAGGAAGGGGGAAAGGGTGGGAGGCTTATAAAAAATAAAAGCACAGGGTTCTTTAGGATGTCAGTTACTAGTGCAGGGTAATTTTGCATTGCAACTCCATAATCCCTATTTTTAGGTTGGCTGAAGTCATTTTCTTCCTATCCAAAAACTTAAAATGTTCTCTGAAATGTTATATTAAAAACCTCACTATGTCTGAAGCATAAAATACTATTAAATCAAATCGCAAGAGAGGAAGGAAATTGTGGAATGCATTAAATTTTAAGATTCACATAAAGAAGAGCAATTATTTTATGACCATGGCACAAATGATGTAATACCCTGGGGAGAAACTGCTCATGATTTTAAAAAAATGTATTTTTTTTAATAAAACGCCCATCAGGAAGGAACGTGTGTCTCAGAACTTCATGCCTGGGGCTTGTGCGCCACCTTGTGGTGACGAATTGCAATAGCCCGGCTAGACTCATCTTTCGGGACTGGGGACAAGAACCTCATTTCACTGCCCTGGCCTTGGGGGCTAATAATGTTCATCTGTGGCTCAGGCGGCATGGTGGAGAGTGCTGCACCATCCCTTATGGATCGATGGTGTTACATTTCCATAATCTAAACCACTGTGGATTATAAAAGGCACCACTGATTTAAAAGCAGCGTTTTCGTGGGAGGGCGGTGAGAACACAGTATTAAATGTGCATTTCAAATACAAGACACACCTGAATTTCAGAAACACTGTAACATGGATAAATAAATCTTAGAATGTGACTTTCATCTGAAAAATCTCCTTGATAGGAAGGGTGGTGGCCTCTACACAATCTCTATTCATTCCATATCTACTTGTCATCATACCCAGCTCTGGGGGCAGGTATTCCAAAAGCCACTACTTGAAGGAGTTGCCTGCCAACTCTCCTGCTGAAAATAGAAAAAAGTTCTTGAAATTATAAAAGTAACTTGGCGTTCCATCAGTAGAATAGCCCAATGCTAACAGATGGCTGTTCATTTGCTAATGACCATGCCTATAGACCCATGTTTTATTCTGGCTTATTTCACTGAGCATACTTCTCAGCTTCTGTCCTGCAGCACCCAGAGCTAAAAATGAGCCCTCCTGTGGCCTCTCTGGTGGTGCAAGGGGTTGAGCATCAGCACTGTGAAGCTATCCACAGCCACTGCAGCATGAGTTCCATCCCTGGTCAGGGAGATGACCCACATGGCGCAGCAGACCTCTCCTGTCTCACCCGCTGCTCCCCTCAGCAGTGTATTTCAGTCAATCCACCTGTTCTGCTCCCCACTCTGTCTCTGGTGAATCCTCTCACCCCCTGCTCCTCTGACCTGTACCCCAGCTCTTTTATGCATAGATAAATAAATCTTTAAAATAATAAATAAAAAATAAATAAAAATGAGCCTTCCTACCTAGCCTCTACTACAGGGTAGGGAATGTGCATGTTAAAAAGGGAATTGTATTTCAATAACAAAATAACTCTTTGGTGTGTAACTACCAAGAAAAATGTCTGGACAGGAATTCAGATGGAAGGTATGACCTAGAAGTCACACAGTGTGATAAAAGATGACTTAGACTCCACTAGCCCAGGGCAAAGGGGAACCTGGATTGTTCCAAGAGAAGAACCAGGAGGAATCCACAGGACTCCTGAGTCTTTTTTTTTTTTTTTTTTTGCAATTCTTACAATGTTTGCTTTCCTTTCTCAGGTGTAGTCCCCATAGAATTTCCACCACCAATTCACCCGTGCACCATCACCAAAGTCCCTTGTGCTCTTCCTGTCCTTGTTTTGATCCCTTTCCCTCCCCCTCCCCTGTAGCATGTCTTTGATTTATAGTTGTCTATTTATTTTTGTTTTGTTTTGTTGGTTTTGTCGTGGTGGTTATTATTATTATCGCTTTTTTTTCCTTGATCCCCTATATTCCTCCTATAAAAGAAACCATCGTTTTGTTTTTTTTCTTTTTCCTTCTGGCTTATTTCACTGAGCGTGATGCCTTCCAGCTCCATCCATGTTGCTGCAAATGGCATGAGTATCTTTTGTGATTGCTGAATAGTATTCCATTGTGTATATATACCACATCTTGTTGATGTAGTTGTCTATATTTGGGCCTCCGTGTTGACTCTAAGTCTTACCTATTTTAAATAGTGCTGCAATAAACATAGGGGTGCATGTATTCTTCTGAATTAACGTTTTTGTGTCCTTTGACTCCCGAGTCTTAAAGAAAAAAATCACAGATTTGCATATGAGTGGTTTTCAGTGGAAATGTATAAAAAGCCTGATTTAGCCATGTTGAGGAGGCAGAAAGTCACCGAGGCCACATGGGTGTGAATCACAGGGTGCAACAAGATCACCACGAGGTTAGGAATTTCTAGCAGTCAAGATTTAGCTCAAGCTCACTGCATTCAGTCTTGAGAGTGAGAGACTCTGGCTTACCAAACGGCAGTCCATCTTGGGCTTTGCAAACTCATCACACTGACTTAGACCCTTAAACCAATTGACAGGCCCATTGGCAAAGCCCCCACTGGCTCACAGCAACACTGACATTAGCTGAGAATCAGCTAGGCCCTCATCACTGTGCCTTTCCTCCTGCTCGAGGTCCTCTTTGAGGCATTGTGAGATTTTTTTAAGACCCTGTAAGATTTACTTACTTCATTTTGATCAATGATTTTGTAATACTTACCTCATAAATTTATTGTGAGGATCACAGAAAATATATATAAAATCCTGACCCAGGCTTGAGATTTTCCTGGCACAATATAAGTGCTGAGTTAAGAGGAGGTAATAGCATGAGAGGGGAGGTATTTGGGAAGAAATAGATGATGTAGAAATAAAAACACTGATAGGGTTGGTGTTTATAATTCTAAAAATGAAAAGTTTTACAGTTGTAGAAGATGGTTATCATCTCTTCAGCAAAATTATCAGTCATGAATTTTTTTTAAGTATTCAATTTTTCCAGTTTAAGATATGACTGCCATATAACATTGCTTAAGTTTATGATAAGCAGCATAACAAGTTGATTCATGTATAAATTGTGAAATGATTATCACAATAAGCGTAGTTAACATCCATCACCTCACAGTCACAAAATTTTTTCTTGTCGTGAGAACTTTTAAGATCTACTCTCTTAATAACTTTCAAATATAAAATACAGTGTTGTTAACTACAGTTGTTGTACTACACATTACATCACTGTGACTTATTTATCTCAAACTGGAAGTTTCTACATGTTGACCCCCCTCACCCAGTCATCCCACTCCTGCCTCTGGCAACCACCAATCTCTTCTCTGTTTCTATGTTTGGTTTCTGGTTTTTATTTTTTTAGATTCCATGAAAGTGAGATCATACAGTACTTGTCTTTCTCTGTATGAATTATGTGACTTAGTATAATTCCCTTGCGGTCCACCCATGTTGTTGCAAATGACAGGATTTTCCTCTTTTTGTGACAGAACATTTTCCTCTGTATTACATATGTATGTATTAGAAATCTCACAACTTCGTTATCCAATCACCCGTCGATACACACATAGGTTGTTTTCATGTCTTTGCTGTTGTAAATAATGATGCAAAGCCCATGTGCAACTATCTTTTCATGATAGAGACCTCTTTTCCTTGGGATACATATTCAGAAGTGCAATTGCCGGATCATGCGGGAGTTCTATTTTTAATTTTTTGAGGAACCTTCATACTATTTTCCATAGTGGCTGCACCAATTTAAATTCCCACTAGCAATGCAAAGGGCCCCCTTTTCTCCACATCCTCATCAACACTTGTTACTTCTGGTCATTTTGAGAATAGCCGTTCTCACAGTTGTGAGGTAAGAGTTGATTGTGGTTTTGATTTGCATTTCCCTGATGATTATTGATGCTGATTATTTATTTATTTTAGAAGCTAACCCTTTATCAGATTCATTGCTAGTGCCGTGTTTTACAAGCCCGAGGAAAACATAGGTGATGCTAAGCTAGACTCTCTCACAAATGTCCTTGAAATCTGGAATTGATAGGGGCTAGGGAGGGGAAGGAGATCAGGTTGGGCACCAAATCTGTTACAGGGCAGGGAGAGGTGCACCCCAGACACCCCAAACCTGCCTATTCTAAATGGGTTCTGCCATTCGCCGCATCAACACAAAACAAATGAGACTTTAATGGGAAGGAATTTTAATACAATTAGGAAACAATACAGGAAAGGCAAAGAATCTAGTTTCTAAATCAAGCACCCAAAGTTTCCCGTCCCCTCATGGGTAAAAGTCCACCCAAGCAGGATTGGCCCAGAGCAAGTCCCCAAAGCCTGTCAAAAGTCGAAAGCACCTTCCAGTGGGGACCCACAGAAAAGGATCAGAAACAACCAGACAAGTCTGAAAGGAAAAGAGCAAAATCAAAATCAAGACAAAAGCCGCCATTGTCACCTCCCCACAGGTCTCTCACCCACATCTCTGTCACCCAGTCCACGACCAAAAGGCAAGCGCAGTTTCTTCATGTGTCTCTCTGTTCCATGTGCCTCCTCCAGGTCTCCTTCTGGCTCTCCTTCCTGCTTCCTTTCTTCCTCAGTCTCCTCTGTAGCTTCTTCTCTCCCGGCTCAGCTGCACCCTCCATTTGGGTGGGGCAGGGAACCTGGAACCTCCCCCTTTCCTGGGGACCACCCTGTTACAATAAGACACCATGCAGGGTATAGTAGGAAATGTGCACACACTTATTGTTTAAGGCTTGTCTGCTCTGAGTTCATTGTCCATCCCAAAGACACATCCAGAGGAGTTCAGGGAGCCAGCGCCATCAGAAGACCAGACTCAGTGCAATGGGACACACTTGAGGCCAGCTGTCCACAAGGGCCACCAGGAGCTCAGGGGCTGGACATCACAAGCTCCTGGCAGAAGCGGAGGCCTGCTTACTGCTGAACCAAGTCTTTGTTCAGTCCACTACAAAAAGTCAGCTGGAAATGAAATATAAAGGCAGTTTCTTTAACGTGTTAGGCTGCCCCACCTCCCCATCAATCCCCCATCTTCCAGATTGCCTGCTGTCTGATTAAAGCACACCTTAAAAATTCAATTCCTGTCTCTACTTCATTGGCATTTGGTGGTGACAGGTGGCCCCAACTCTGGTCTTTCATTTACAGAATCAGTATTTATAAGAAATATGGTCCAGGGTCATATATGACAATTGATGAGCCATTAGTGGCATTAAGTAATATGTGACTATGTATACATACATAAGCACACACATAAATAAACCAGTGTATGTGTGTGTGTGTGTGCGAGTCTTCAAATCTAGGAAAATATGAAATAAAAATATGAGTTGGCTATATCTAAAATATGAGTTGGCTATGAGTTGCTTATAATTTCTAATAGTTATTTTTACTATTTATTTTTACTTATATAAAATATTTACAAAATGATTGGATCAATGATAGATAGATAGATAGATAGATAGATAGATAGATAGATAGATAGATAGATAGAGGTGTACTGGACCAGATAGTCAACGGTGAAGAGTACTTTTACTGTCTACTGAGAGCTTAAGGCTTCGTGTGATTCCTGTAACATAACAGGTCCTTCAGTAGTTGAGGAACCTGAAATGAATTAGGTGTGTCTGTGAAACTACTTAGGTGTGTCCGCCCTGCCCTGAGCTGCCAGCCCTGAGCCCTGCAGTGACTCCAGCCCCCGCTGCTGGGCCCCACAGTTGAAGTCACAGAACCGCTGCCTCTGGGCTCTGGGGCAGCTCCTTGGCAGAGCTTCCCAAAGTCTCAGGAGGTGGTACCCACACCTCTACGCCCAGCTCTGATTACTAGGTGTCTGCGTGAGAAAATGGAGGAGACCCCTGAAGCTGGGGACTGTGAGCCCCTCTTCTAGCGGCAGAACTCAGGGACCCACCCACAGGTCTCCTGCAGATAATGAAAATTCAAGGCATACCAGGCTGATGAGTCACTTCCTTGGGGTGGCCTCAAGCCTCTAGTCAGCTCCTGGCCCAAATCCAGCCGGAGTCAAGTCATTTTCTCCACTCAGACCATCAAAACCATTAGTCCCCTGTCCACAGCTCCATCTCTTACTGACTGGCCTGGCTAGGAGCGGACAGAGAGCAGGCCTTGCTCCACGGGGAACAAAACACAAGGCAGGGCTCCCTCTCTACTGTCCAGCAGGGACCAGAACGGGAGGCCATGCAGCCACCACCCTGCTAGAGCCCAACACCCCCAAAGGGGACAGTCCCTCTGGCCCCACCCCCAGCCTCGGGCGCTGTATTGGCACAGGGCAAGTGATCTGTACATATTTACTGACTAAATAATCGTCCCAGTCCCACACTGTGAGCTTCTTCAATTTGCTTGCTTTTGTTTTAAGTTTGTCACTTACAATTCATACTGCCTTGGTCTAAAAGACCTTTTGCTTTTCTCTCTTCCTCTAAACAGCACCCACCAATCCACAAGGAGAGGTCAGGCCCCAGGGTAATAACTGGGAGAAATTGAAGCCGGTCTGGTAACCAGGGGTTGATTGAGAAACAGGCCGTTCCTGTTCTTGAGGACCCTGGGGTGTGGGGTTTGGGGGAATTTTAGGGATTTTTGTGTTTTGTGCCTTTTTATATTTGTTTTTTTGCTTTGGCTCCAGATCACAGGGTTACTAAGCAACAGAGGGTGGTTTTACCTAGGGCTGAGACTCAAAGTGGAGCAAAGGGAACGCTGTGGGCTGGGCTGGGTTATAAGAACTGGCTAAAGGAGTTCTAAGCAACCCTCCCACGGAGGCTGAAACACAAGAATGTACCACAGCATTTAACTACCTTGTTTTGATATTTTCATCTCAGCAGACTTGCTGATTCACAATCTAAGAAGTAACCTGTTTTCTCTGTGCTCTTGTGGGGCAAAATTTTGCAAAATCTGTCAAAATTTTAAATGTTTGTATCCTAGAAACTATTGAGTTGGCTTCTAAGTGTTTTTCCTCAAATACATCTGTATGTATACAGGAGTTCCATAACGATTCTTAGAGAAAGAAATGAAACCATCTAATTTTTTTTTTCAATAAAATCCACCATTAGACCTTTGATGCTATGCCTGATTTATAAAACAGTATGCAGTTGTTAAGAAGAAAAGGTGGAAATATGTGCACTGGTATTGTAACAGGGTGGTCCCCAGGAAAAGGGGAGGTTCCCTGCCCCACCCAAGGGAGGGTGGAGCTGAGCAGGAAGAGGAGAAGCTGCAGAGGAGACTGAGGAAGGAGCAGGATGGAGCCAGGAAACCTGGAGGAGGCGCATGGAGCCTAGAGACATGTGGGCTGCCCCTCTCCCTGTCCTATAACAGTATGAAAAGATGTCCAAAACAGATGATATTAAAACACAGTAAACAGCAAATATGCATATACAGTGTGACTCTATATATGTAATGAAACAAAATGATTTCTGAAAACCCCACCCATGAGAAACTTTCACTTTTCATTTTAAACGTTTCTGCAGTGTTTGAAATTTTTTATAACAAAACTATTTCTTTTTTAACAATAAAAATTAGAGAGAAACAACTCTAAAGCATATATATAGAGAGACAAATACACAATCTAAGGAAAACGCTTTATTATGAAGTGTTGAAGCATTGATGTGATGGATCTGAGCCCAGAAAGGAAGACTAGAAAGGCTGAAATTAACTGTCACAGGAAAAAAATTAACTGTCATCTAGGCTAGGCAATCACAGTATCACTCATTCTTTCATTCAAAAATTCATTCATTTATATACTGAAAGCCAAACTCCACTAGATGGGGCAAGGTGAGAGATGGCTGGAAAGACTTCAAGAAGAACTGGTCCCTTTGCTGAGACTTAAAATGAACTTGGCCTAGAGGCCAAGGTCAAAGGCTGCCTCTGCTGATCATTAAGTCCTGCAACCCTCCTGAGCTTCATTTTCTTTATCTCTAATGCAAGCAGCTCCAAGATTCCAACCCACAGAAAATCACGTATTCACCCAATAAATATTTGTTGAGTGTCTAAGTGGACCGAAGAACAGAAACCTTAACATAATAAAAACCCCAGAGGGAACCAATCTGCAGAAATGTCTTCTCCAGTAATTCAGGAAACAACCAAAGTCACCTCCACATTTGATCAGTGGAGGAAAGGAAGGATAGAGTCTCTCCTCCAAAATCTGGAAGTTGTTTTCTTCCTGCCAAAGACTTGGCTCTTCTATGCAAGCCCAACTATTGCCAGGTTGCAGGGTGGCAAAGAATGTGCAGAGAAAGAAAAGTCAATTCCAGGAGCAAGCCACCTCAACAGAAAGGATAAACCTCCTATGTTTCAGCAATATTTAAATCTGTAACTGCAAATTCCCACATGAAAATAAGTGCTTATAGTCTGAACTTCAAGGAACTGTAGACAGACTTTAACAGTTCTCTGTAAAAATTATAAGAGATTTGAATATCAGGAAGTAACCAACCTGGAGAATATGTCAGAGGGAGAACAAGACAAAGTTCAGTAAAATAAGCAAATCCTAAATGACAAAGTAGAGAATCAACACAGCAATAATTCCAGTAGCCACAATTAATTAGGCATTTTACCAGATCCCTAAGGGAAATAGAATTTGTTACCATGAAAACCACACCATACACTATTACAATATATTGCTTACATATTTTTTATGTCTCATGCTTTTTATTTGACATCACCCAACAGCTTAGAATCTCTAATGAGCAGGGGATGCAAAAAAATAATTCAGAAAAAAATTCAGAATGGTGTTCCAATCAAAGCTTGTTCTGTGGGCAGGACAACTGTGAAAGGACCTATGTTTGTGTAAGTCTGTGGGAAGAAGTTTGGGAATGTCCTTACCAAATCAGTCAGTAGGAAGTCTTCTCCCAGAGGCCTCCAACAAATCCCTGAAGCTATAGAAACTCCAGAGACTTGGCATCTAGGGACACTTCAGGCCCTCAGGATTTCTCTTGTGATGGTCCTTTCCATTATCACACTGGCCACAATCCTTTCCAGCACCCTATACTTAACACCATCTTCCTCACCAGAAAGCTCCACAACCCAGCCAACTATCTCATTGGCTCTCTGGCCACCATGGACCTCCTAATTTCCACCTTGATCATCAGCGTCACATATAAGACCAATTTCACCTGGAGTTTGGGCCAAATCCTATGTGACATCTGGCTGTCCTTTAACATGACACGCTGCACTGCCTCTATCTCTGTCATTACTCTGGACATGCACTGGGTCATCACTGATACCCAACAGAGAGAAGGCCACGTGGCCTGTGCCATCTCCACCTGCATCTTCACCCCATCACAATTCTGGTGGTGGCATATGGAAGCTATCCGCAGCCACTGCAGCACGAGTTCTATCCCCAGCCAGGGAGCTAACAGACATGACACAGCAGACCTCTCTTGTGTCGCCCGCTACTCCCCTCAGCAGTGTGTTTCAGTAGATCCAGCTGTTCTGTTCCCCACTCTGACTCTGGTGAATCCTCTCACCCACCCCAACACCTCTGGCCTGTACCCCAGTTTTTGTATGCATAAATAAATAAATCTTTTAAAGAATAATCTTAGCCATGTAAAGAGCACTGAAGTTACTACCAGCAGGGAGTTAAAGGTCTTTCCTAAACCAGATGAAACTCAAGATGCCTCCCTGTGCTGGAACTTTCCCCAGTAACTGGCGAAGCCCTGTGAACACTGTTGGATTTGTCAGGATGTCAAGGTATCACAGCAGTATAGGCAATGCTCTGGGATTCTTCTCTTGGGCATTTTGGTTCCTTCCAAAGCTTGAGACACAAATGTGTTTAATAAGCACTTCAAAATTTCCCCCACCTTGTTCTGAGAAGATCCTGGATTTCATGCTATGTCTTGGGAGTTTTAAGTCTCCAGACAAAAAGAAGTACCAGCCCATTCTGAGAAGCACCCCAGTCAACAGCTCTCAGTTTTCCCAGGTTCACCTTGAGACATACACCCTGTGGTCCTACTCGTGGTTTTGAGCCTGAAACAGACAAAACATTCCAATAACCAAAACTCAAAGAATATGTGAGCTGGGAAAGGCAAAACAGATCACCAGGGGTTCGTGGTGATGGGGCACGTGTTCAGAAGGTCAGCAACCTGGCCAGGCAGGTGGGGACTCTGGGCTCACCTTCCCAGTTCCTCCTTCCTCACACCACCTCCTCTCACCACCTGCAGTCACTTCATTTCTGCTGTGGCCCCAGCTTGATGGGCCCGAACCACCGTGGGATATATTACTTACATATTTATATAAATAATATTTATCACACATTTAAAACTATATCCGGGTTTTTCTAAAGTGTGAATTCAGTCATTTCCTTCTTCTGTTAAAATAAATTATTTTGAGGAATATTTACTTTTATTGCTAGTCAGTCAAGATCCAGATTCCTGAATGGGTAAAACAGGCAGAAGCGCCTCTAAGGTACCCATGTCTTAACAGGCTTGTGCCTTCCAGGGTGGGCAACAGTTAAGTTAAAAGGGAGCAGATGTTAGTCAGGAATATTTTCCATAGATTTCAAACCTGCAGATTATAAACCAGCCATTTTCCACTGCAACTTCTCAAGATGTGCAAAAAAATTCAGTTTATTATCACAAATATTGAACCCCAGAAACTCATAAAATTCCCAGATTTAGTGATTAACTTGGACTAAACAATGAAATTCTTTCAGGTTTCAAATCTTTTTTTCTGGACCCTGACTTGGGGCCTTGTTCTTCATATCTAACCAATTCAATGACAAAAAGAGTTAAGGCACTGAGAATACACAGTAATTTCCAAAGTGGGGTCGTGTCCAGTTGCCAATTGCTTCATAACAATCCACCCAAAACTTAGTAGCTTAGAAACAGCTTGCTTTTGCTTCACAGAGTCGGCTGGGGCAGTCTGGCGCTGGAAGATCCAATCCTAAGTCAGCTTGCTCACATACTGCCGCTGGTGCCGGAGACTGGCTCCTGTCACCTGGGGCTCCTGTCACCTGGGGTTCCTGTCACCTGGGCCTGTCCAGCACTCTGCTTGGGCTTCCTCACAACAGGACAGCAGTAGTGCCAGTAGTGTTATTACAGCCATTTGGGGAAAATACAGCCCATCACTGCTCCCCAACACCCATTCCACCCCATTTTTCTCAGCTCATTAAGGTAATTCTATCCCTTTGACCAGTGAATGGTTCAGGGATAGGCGGTTCTAAGCCAATTAGGGCAATGAGATTTTAAGAGAAACTTGCACAGAGTGTCTGGGAAAGAGAAACAAGTCTCTCCACTGGACAGGAACAAGGAAACATGTGTCCTGGATGTGTCACCTGTGACTACACTGGTAATGTGGACTGCAAGGTTAAGAGGACAGCAGAACCACATCCCTGATGACATCACTGAACTGAGTCAGTCAGCCCTGGGGCCTCTCAGGCCGCCTGCTCTAGAGACAATGAATAATAATGTGGTGATTGCTTAAACGGGTTTGAGTCAGCTTCCTATTGTCTTCACCCAAAAGCACCCTCACTCACACGTTTTCTTTCTAAACTGGGATTGGAGTTGAGCTAACCTGCCCACCCTAGACCGTCCAAGAGCTGGGGTTGGGGAAGAAGTAAAACAGAAGGAGGTGTTATTCCTCCAAATTTCAAGCCATCAAAAAAGACCACCCTGCAGACCACAAGAATCTTTACATTTTTTATTTGTCAAGTAAAACTCCTCATACCTTCTACTACCCCAACACATCCCTGCCCTTGACCTGGGGTATGAGTAAGGAAGACTTTAAATGCCCTCGGGAAAGTGGGATGCCACCAACATCAAGGCATTATACTAGACATTCCCCTCATAAAGGACTTCAAGGGCTGACAGTGCAACGGGAATGGCACACACTTCAACAACTATAATGCAAGATAATCTGACACATGACACAAAGAAATACAGATAAAGAGTAAACCAATGAAGAAAAAGGTCCATTTTGGTTTGAAAAATAAGTGAGTTTCAGGGAGGAGGCTCTTTTTGAGTCTGGGATTCTTTTAGGTAGAATCTGGACATGAGAAGATTAGGAAACATTCCAGATGAAAAGAAGGAAAAACAAGAATAAAAATCATTAAGTGGAAACTGTGGGGTGCCTAGAGACTGGTCAACATGTGACCTTGCACTACCCAATCTGGGTCATGACCAGGCTACTGAGCTACAGCAAGTCCTGGAGACCCTCAGCACACCAGGCACAACCCCTTACACTACCCAGTTATGGGATCACGTGCCCCTTGAGAGGACTGGGCTGGCTGAGGCTTCAGATGAACAGCATTCGGGGCTCCAGGCAAGAAGCAAAGCCATGTAACAATCAGCAGAAAAGAATTTCAAGATTTTAACAACTAGTGTGGACGAGCCAGTGAGCAAAGGCTGAGAGATCAACAGGCAACAATAGAAAGTTCCAGTGGATGAAGAGAAATAAAGAAAAAAACATTTAGATTACAACATAAAGGACCTTGTACTCTAAGATGAAGAATTTGGGCCAAAAAATTCAGCAATACAAACACATTGAGACTATTTTGATGACACTTTCAGATCACAACAGATTGGAGATGCACCTGATGTGGTGTGTGTGGCCTTCTTGAAGCAGAAATGCAATGTATGTGTGGTAATTTGCTGCGGGTCCTTGTGAAAGAGAAAATTTCTCAACTCTAAAAACAAATATGTAGATGGCTCAAACGATTTCCAGCCACCAATGTGAGAGATGTCTAGAACAGATGAAGAAAAATGTAGGTGTGTACCAGGAATTAAGTCTCACCAGTTTACACAGGGCCTGTTAACTGCTCTGAAGGTGCCATCACAGCAGTGAAGAAGTTAACAGGACCAGTAATTAAGGCAGAGGCAACGGGAAGTGAGAGGAGGGAAGGGCTTGGAAGGTTATGATAATGACACCCAAATTCTGCAAAGGAAAGCTTGCAAAGCACAATCATTTAATCCACACAGCAATACTGTGAGCAGTAATTAACATTTTATAGCACCCCACCATTTAAAGAGGCCTTTTATATTTATTATCTCCCTAATTAGTATCCTATCTTACATATGAAAAAATTGAAGCTCAGAATTAGAAAACAGCTTATCTGGTAAGGAATGGGCTGAAATTCAAGTTCAGGCCTTAGATTCCTAGTTCAGCAGTTCCCTTTCCCTTTATACCATGGTGGCCTCAAAGATTTAGTCATTCCTTACTGAGCAAGACATGTAAACTATGAAAGAAGCCTGTGCATCTCCCCTTAGAGTTCGTATCTTCAAAACATAAACCCCCTAGCCTGGGACGGACTTAAGGAGCCTCATCCCAGAGACCAGGTGACACCTTCTGATGCAGATGGCTGCATTTCTGGAAGGATCCCATTCATGTCAAATGAATCAGTTTGATTTGGGGATCTTCAAAGATAGAAATCGTGACACTTTTATCTTTGCATCCTCAGACCCTTGCACACAGTCTGGTACTCAATAAACACTTGTTGAATAACTTACTGAATATAAATTTAAGGCTCTTGGAAACATTCTGAAATCCCCCTCCCCAATAAAAAACCAACACAAAGAGTTGAACAACTCTTAGAGCAATAAGTTATTTAACATTATGTCGTGAACATTAAATTATACACAATTAAACTAGGTCCAGCCCCTACCCTGAAAGCTTCATGTTCATTCAGTCCCACAAAACTCAGTGGGTCTTACTATGTGCAAGTTCCTACTAAGGACAAAGACTGATCCGTCATCTCAAGGACCTCACATGCTAGCAGAAAAATTGAAACATTAACAAAAATCCCTTTAATATATAGAGGCCCCCAAAAAAATTCCTTTATAAAACAGTATGGGAAGACAAAGGAGTGGTAAAGATGAGGGAAATTTCATGAAAGAGGAGCCCCATGAAGGACCCATAGAATTTTATCAGAGGGAAGTGAAGTTAAGGATGCTCCCCAATCGACACAGCTTGAGTAATGGCAAGAGGTGAGAAGGTGCAACGGCTCTTTCAGGGGTCACCAGTGGTTCCACTGGTTAAAGCATAGAGTACATAAAGGAAAATGGCAGTGATGCTTAGAGGCCCTCTGCCCCAGCCCAACAGTGTCACTGCAGACTAAATATCTGCTTTTCGCTCTTGCACTCCATTCTAAAGCCTCTCATGGTCTTCCATGAGCTCAGCTTGATGCGGATGACCCACCCAACCCCCTTCCTCAAGCTCCTTAATTCCCTCGTGGCCACTCCATTTAAATCAGGATCAGTTTAACACCCATAGCCAAGCTTGGATTTTGCCATCATTCATACAATGCTAACCACAAACTATTAGTCTCTCTGCATGATAATATTCCCCAAACTCCTCACACCCCCAACTCTCTCGTTTCCACCCAACTTGTCCTTCAATTTCACAGAGACCCTGTGCCTCCCACCTCCCATGTCCTTGCTCCTTCCTTTTTTGTCCTGACTTCAATGACCGATCAAGTGGATTACTTTCAGCTCCTTCACTGTCTTATCCTTCTGTTACACCCATCCTGTGAAACCCTAACCCTAAATCTATTCTACAATCCTCTCTCTTAAGTCCAATGACTGAACTTGTGAGCACACTGAAGAAAGGCATCCAGTACACAATGAACAACTGTGTGGATTAGAATCACTGCAAAATTAGAGCTTCCTCAGCTTCCACACTCTGCCATTCTGGGTCATCTCCCTTTTGTGTTTCCCTCTGAGACCACCAAGCACCTCCTCAAGTCTCTACTCAAGTCCTCCATCCACTACCACCAATATCCTCATCTCCTGCTTCCTGCATCAAGGGGGTATGTAACCCACCAAACCGGGTCTTTCACTCACACCAAACTCTGAACCACGAGAATTATTTTTAAACAAAGGAGCTGAATTTGAGATAACCATCAAGGGAGTTGGCAGGATAGGCACCCTGTAGGGTGATTATCAGGCTTTTCTGCCTTTCCTCCATTAGCATTAATGATGGATCCTTGCCGTCCTGAACGCATGTCTGATGGTGGGCATCTGGAGGGGGTGTGGGCAGATATAGGTGGGTACACCTGGGCTGAGACTGGGCTTATAAGGGCACCGTCATGGGGAACTGAATCACCAGAAGCAGAAGAGAGCAGAGCCAGCAGAGCAGCAAAGGAGAAGCAGAGAACACCAGAAAGAGTGAAGATTCACCAGGGGCTGGGAGGCCTGCCAGTTTCCCAGCCCCCCAAGCACCTTGCCTGCCCTGTACCTGGTAAAAGCTCAATAAAGCCTGAAAAGCCATTGAAGGTTGTAGGACTCTCCTTTACCCATCTGCTCGGATCATAGAGATCCTGCTCTGTGAAGAGAGATCCTGCCACTACACACCCCAAAACAAGCAGCTCTCTGAATGGCAAGAGAGCTGGGATTTTGTAAGTCGGGGGGGAAGGAATGTGAGCGAGAGCAGGGCTTCACATTTCCAGGTCAGGGGGCTGTAGGCAGTCTGGGAAGGGGAGTCGGGATGTTTGATTTCCCAGGAGTGTTTTCTCAGCAGTCAGCAGATGTCTGATGATACCGTCAACCCCAGAGGGGCATGGAGAATTTAATCAGGGACGGAACAATCAATGTTCCAAGTTCCCAGGAATGCAGGTAGAGCCAGTTGATGGCTAATCATGAGGAGGGAATGCGGGGTACAATTCAGTGAGTTAACAGTTAATGTCATTCACCTGTTACTCTATCACCTGTTTCCTTTCAACCTCACACACTTGCCATCTTGTTCCCATGACTTCTCTACAGTCCACCCACGCTGCTTTCTGGGGCCTTCCGGTTGCCACTCCATCTCTCCCCCCTTCACAAGTTAGTTTCGTCAAGTGGGTAACCCTCACTCCCTGCCGCTACTCTCCTTCTCCGAGTCATTCCTCGATCCACAGCCATTTGCCTCTGTCCCTGCCACCACATCAATACCGGTCTGGCCAAGGTCTCCCAGCATCTAGTTGCCAAATACAGCAGGCACTCACAGCCTTTACCAGACTGTCTCTAGAGCCTTCCTCCTGTCCACACTCCATCTGTCTTGAAGTTTCTCCTCCATGGGCTTCATGACACCAGAGAAGCCTCTGCATCTCCTGCTTCCCGGATCATTTCTCTTCTCTCTTTTATGCTGGATCATCTTCATCCTTGTTCTTTAGATATTGGTTGGTTCACAGAAGCATGGCTGAGCACCATCAGAACAGAGACTTCGCCTGCCTTGTTCTCCTCAGTAGCCCCGGTGCCTGCCACAGCTCCCCACTCCCGACAGGGCCTCCTGGGAACCACTGAGCATGTGTACAGAGTGGTGGGGATATGCAGCCAGCAGGGCACCGGCTCTGCCCTCAGTCAGCTTGCAGTTGGTGGGCAAGACATATAAGTAACCAGAAAGTGGCAGCTGAGTGTGGTAAGAATTACGACAGAATCAGCAATGGGAGAACACACAACGGATACAGGACAGAATTGCACCAACATCAAACTGTGACCACACATGTGAAACTCTGCCTAGGACAGACCCTCATTAGAGACTCAGCACCTGAGGTCTTCATCGGTGGCTGGTCACGGTCAAGCAGGCACCCAAGTGCCAGAATCCCAAGCTCCCAGAAGAAAAGCCCGTGTTGTGCATAAATCAGAACTTGTAGGAGGAGTTTAGGCACAGAAATCTCAGTGGTTCTTAATAGGTAACCTGCAGAATACAATCCAGTTTTCCAAGCAGGGCCCTTAATGATCCGACCATTCTCTCCAGTCGCCATTCTCATCTCTCCAATCTCATATCCCACACCTTCTGCTTCACGTTGACCATCACTCCATGTCCAAAGCCCAGCACTAGTGAACCACCTGCCTGGGAACACACACGCCTCACGAACCTTCCTTGCTTTTGTACAAGTCATGATGTAAGGCATCCCCTGAACTCATTGATCTAAGTTCTAAGCATTTTGTATGAATTGTGTCTAAATCATCAAAAAAACCTTATGAAATAAGTACTCCCTTCTGTGTCTCTCAGGAAAGAATTTTCTCCACTATATAGAAGGGGAAACTGAGGCATAGAGCAAACAAATGACTTGTTAGAGTTCATACAGATGACATGTTTTGGCACCAGATTTGACCACAAGTCTAGATCGAGAGTCATTGTAAACACTGCAGGAGGTCACTGACTTTGCCTGGATTCACCACCGCACCATCCCAACCACACTCTCTGCCTGATGAATTCTTATTCCTCCTTCAGTACCAGATTAAGAGTCATTTCCACCTGCTTCCCAAGTTCATTCACCACTCCCCTCTGGGTAATGTCATTGTACCTTGGTTACACACCTATTAAACCTGTGTCACACTCGATTGTGTCCATTTAAAACCTATCCAACCGTGCACGGAGCTCAGGTTACACAGAGCACTAATCTGCACTGTGGAAGTCCCCACATGTATTTCCTGAATAGCCCCTTTCTATACCTGATTGTTGTGTCCTGCTATCAATTTACCAGCCCTCACTCACCCTCAGCTCCTTGCCAGCTTTAGCCCTGTAGTTTGATGCGTTGCTGACCTACTTTGCCAAGTCTACCTTCATCAAAGGAATGCTCCCTCCTTTGACTAAATGCCTGAGAGTGACCCCTTTTTTAGCCTGCCCCTGGGAAGTGACTTCCACAGGCAGTCCTAGCCGGGCAAGGCTGATCCCCAATCTAGTTCTGGCCAATTCATACTTTCTCAGTTCAACTCTTCAGTTTCACCCAAGCTACCTCAAGGAGCAGAGGAATTACTCAAATGTCTTACAGAAAATCAGGAACTCTAACCACTCAACTAATATCCAAGTAACAACTTCTTTTATCTCCAATCTTTCCCCTTCTATTCTGTGCATCTACCAAAGTTTCATAGCTCCTTTTTATTCATTATGTCTGCTTCTTCATAGCCTTGATTTGCCATGACCTCATGATTCTTTCTGTGCAAATGCTCAGGTTCAGCTCTTCTAAGGACCGGTTCTCAATGTGCTTCTAATCTCAGTTTCCCAAGAACAAGAAGTTGATTTGTCCTGACTGATATTTTCTTATCGTGCTGTGTAACATCTACTGTTGACCATTGATGGGCTAGCAGTGCTTGAGCCCAGAACTAACTTCATCTCAGTCAGCTCTGACAGTAATTCAAATCAAGCAAAACATCCCTAACCAGGTTGACCCTTTAGCCAGGGCTAGGAGTTTTCCCTTAATGCAGATCATGGTGTGAGGGCCCTAGGATTCAGATATGGAATAATTTAACTTTAATATTTTTGATCATAAACTCTTTGGAGAATCAGATAGAAGTTATGGCTCCCTCCCCAGAAAAAAAATTCTCTAATGCAGAAAATTTCACATATAACTTTAGGGTAATTGTAGACCCCAGCAGCTATCCATGGAGTTACCCCCAAACCACCGTAAGGTCTAAAGCCTAGCCATAGACACATCAAAGGCAGACACTGGTGTCACCTTCAGGTTGCATCTGCAGGGCCTACCCCTGCACTTGGCATATAATAGGTGTAAGGGCAGAAATGGGCACAGAGCAGGTTCTCTATGATCCAAGCAGACGGGGTAAAGGAGGAGAGAATCCTGGACCCTTCAGTGGATTTTCAGGCTTTTATTGGGATTTACCAGGTACATGGCAGGCAGTGGTGCTGGGGGGCCAGGAGGCTGGCAGGCCTCCCAGCCGCCATCAAGTCTTCACTCTTTCTGGGCTCTCTGGCGTTCTCTGGTGGTCTCTGCTCTCATGGTTCTGCTTCTCTTGTGGTTCTCTGCTCTCTGCTCTTCTCTGCTCTCTTCCATTCGTTCTGCTGGCATCCCCATGACGCCACCCTTATAAGCCCAGTCTCTCAGCCCAGGTGAATCTACACATGCCCACACCCTACTCCAGGTGCCCGCCATCAAGTATGCATTCAGGACCACAAGGATCCATCATCAATCCTAATGGCAGGAGGGCAGAAAAACCTGCAATAGGTTTCAAAAAAAATTTGTTGAATAAATAAAATGAAAAATCAATTTATTAGTTAAGGTCCAAGAGATTTTTTTTCCAAAGTCAGATCAAAGCTGCAAATTTTGGATTTGATATAAAAGGCATTGGGGGAACCATTTTATTTGGTTCTTTTGTTTTGTTGTGTTTTGTTTGTTAAGTTGGCAAGTGACCAGAGCTGAGTCATTTTTACAGGTTTTTAGGGAAATGTGTTTCTAGCAGTCAATAGAACAGATTCAAGGTCAAAAGACCAGTTAGAAAATTGGAGGAAAGAGGAAATGAAAATCAGAACACTGGGGATAGGAATAGAAAATATGAGGGTTGTGGCACGCAGACCTCTCCTGCCGCACCCGATGCTCCCCTCAGCAGTGTACTTCGTCAGTCAGCCTGTTCTGTTCCCCGCTCTGGCTCTGGTGAATTCTCTCACCCTCCTGTGCTTCTGACTGTACCCAGTGCGTGTATAAATAAATAAATAAATAAATAAATACATCTTTAAAAAAAAAAAAAAAGGAAAGAAAATATGAGGGTCGGATTCAAGAGAGAATATAAAATTTAAACTGATAGTATTTGGCACTATGGAATATTGCTATGATGGGGGGAGGGGTTATTCACTAAAAAAGGGATTTTCTGGATTCAATACTCTCAAGTTGAGAGAATGGCAGTACCATTAACAAATACAGAGGAGAAAAAAGTTAGGAAAAGCAAGTTCTTTCTTGAATTATTGTGTCTGAGGTGCAGGTGGGCCTTGCTAGTGATTCAAGAAGGAACAGCTGGAAGGCGGGTCTGGAGCAGGTGAGTGGAGGTGAGATCTGCCACAGGTAGATGACCCACTAAAGCTACAGGAGCAGGGCAGAGGTAGGGAGGGATTTACGCAGCACCTCCACCCCGTTATCTTTCCTCTGCATTCCCTGGCAGTTTTTGAAGGCTTCTCAAAGCAGTCATTTTCTTTTTTTTTTTTTTTTTTTTTGACAGTCACAATAATCTTATGAAATAGGAAGGCAATGCGACCTATTTTTACAAATAGGGAAATAGAAGCTCAGAGAAACCAAGGGTTTTGTGAAAGTATTGCAATGAAGTAATAGACCCAGGATTAGGACCCAGAGCTTCTGCCAACACGTCCTGCTCTCTTGGGTGGATTGTTAATTTCAGCACTAGTTTGGATGTCTTGGTTTATTGGTTTAGAGAGAAGTTTGTGACGATGAGACACCTGGCACACCACCACAGGTTTTGTTTTTAAGTTTTAACTTATTTTTAATGAGGTACCATTGTTTCACATGCTAGTTAATTTTTGGACAGTCTAAGATGTCTCCCCTCAGGTGTAGTCACAGTAACTCTCCCACCACCCAAGCACCCACAGTCCTGCCTCCACAGGAGCCCACACAACCACCACTGTTTATTAACTGCCTTCAGCATGACCAAGAGGCAGCCGGACTTTCAGGGAACTTTTACCTACGGTTTATGGTCCACACACCTCCAGCACGTTTTTCAAAAGGGGTCTTCTTGGGCCTCCCTGGTGGCGCAGCGGGTTGAGCGCAGCGCTGTAAAGCTCTCCGCAGCCTCCGCAGCGCCAGTTCGATTCCCGGCCTGGCAGGGGAGATACCCACATGGCGCAGCAGACCTCTCCTGCATCGCCTGCTGCTCCGGGCTTTCCATCTGCCTGTTCTGCTCCCCGCTCTGTCTCTGGTGAATCCTCTCCCCCTGCCATGCCTCTGGCCTGTACCCCAGTCCTGGTATAAATAAAAATAAATCTTCAAATAACATAAAAAAATAAAAAGGGGTTTTCTTGCCTATGTAAGCTGGACCAGCAGAACGAGCTCCTAAATGGGAAAGACCGGGGCACATCGGGGACATGGACAAGACAGCCTTCCCGAAGGTCACTGCACAGAGCTTTCCATGGAGATAAGTAAAAACCTTCCAAGCTCACAGGGCAGGAAGGCTGGGAGAGGACCATGAGTTTTTCGTGAGTTCACAGTGAAACCGGGTGTCTGGAAAGGCAGCCGCCCAGGACAAGTCCGGATCCGCCGGGGCGGGCTGGGGGTGGCCGCTGAGTCAGGCGGGGCCGGGCCGGGCCGGGCGGGGCGGGGCGGGCGGAGACTAGAGGGCCCCGGCGGGGCAGAGCCGTCCGCGTTCACAGCCTCGGCGCCTCGCAGCTCCCCGACACGGTAAGCCGGCGTTTTATGTGTTTTCCCCTCTCAGGACAAGAAGAAAGCAGCAGCCACTACTTTCCACCAGCCTTGATACTTGATTTATGTAGGTGGACGTGGCAGGAAGCAGAGCCGGAAAAATTAATCTGGGGTGGGTGGGAATTAGGGACGAGAGGATGGAAAGAAGAAGCCCTAACACTAATTATCCCTTAATAACAGCCCAGCGGCGACCGAGGAAACGTGCCCGACTTGCGGAACAGATAAGGTTTGGGGGCGGGGGGGGGGGGGAGCGCGGGCGCCCCGGCCCGCTGCGCCCCGGAGGCCGGGAAAGAGGCCCCTGGGGTCCGGCTGGGCCCGGAGCCCCCCCGCCACCCGGAGGCACGGGCCGGGCGGGGCCCTCGCGGGCGGCCCCGGCTGTTTTGGAGGCCAGCAGGGGCGCGTTTCAGAACTTGGTCCTGTGAGCGCTCGAGAAAATCCGAGTTTCGGCAAAGCAGCCGGCGAGCGGCCGGGACCCGGGCTCAGGCACTCCCGCGGGACGCGGCCAACGATGTGGGAGGAGCCGCGGGGCTGCGCCCTCTGCTTCCCGCTGCCTTTCCTCCCGCCGGCTGTTGAGGCACCCACCCAGGCACCCGTTGCTTTCCCTTCAGCTCTTTCCATCCGCACGTTGAATTCTCTTTTCATCTTTTCTTTTTTTTTTTTCAAAGACTTATTTATTTATGCATGCAAGAACTGGGGTACAGGCCAGAGATGCGGGGGTATGAGGGGGTGAGAGGATCCACCAGAGACAGAGTGGGGAACAGAACAGGCAGACTGACTGAAGTACACTGCTGAGGGGAGCAGCAGGCTGGCTAGTCAGGAGAGGTCTGCCGCGCCATATGGGTAGCTCCCTGGCCGGGGACCGAACTTGTGCTGCAGCGGCTGCAGATAACTTCATAGGTTGCGTCTTAACCCCTTGCACCACCAGGGAGGCCCCTCTCTTCATCTTTTATTTTAAGCCACCTCCAAATCTACCTCCGCCCTGGCCTCTCTTTAGTGAAGGGAGTCAGCGAACTTCACCCGCGAGCTAAGTAGGATTCTCTTCTGCCCACAAGCCATGAATGGATTTTACATGTTTAAATGGTGAAGAAAAATATTAAAGGAAGTGTAATATTCGTGACACTTGGAAATCATGTGCAAATCAAACTTCGATGTCCATAAATACGGTGTTAGTGGCACTCGGCCACACGCAGTCATTCTTGTGTTGCTGGGGTTGCTGTCCCTGCAACAAAAGCAGAGTGACAGAGACTGAAATATTTACCATCTGGCCTTTCACAAAATGCGTTTGCCAGTTCCTACTTTAGTGTGTTGGCCTGTGCCCCACTTACTCCCCTGCTTCTCCTTTCCACTCAAAAAGGGAGAAGTAGTGTGACTTGGCACCTTGGGAAGGCAGGTCCAGCTCACAGGGTGGGGACGGCCTGGAATGATTGCCTTGGAGAAAGGCAGATGCAGCCCTGGGAGGAAAGGGTTAAGAATGAGAACCTCAATACTTGAGTCTTTTTCCAATCTTATTTTTTTTTCTTTTCCTCAAATGTTGAATGTTTAACTGCATTTTTAAAATTATTTCACAGTAACCATTTATCATACTGCTTTTTCCTTCCTATAATGGTTCCCACAAACACAACTCCCAGGATGCAATCAGGTGTGAGAAGCCGACAGGTGTGGAGGTGGCCACCTCCAGGCAGGAGACCTGGGTCTTCTCTCCTGTGCACCATGTTCCACCTTGGGCAACGCTTTCCCACCTCCTGGGAACTGTTTCAAAGTCCCCTCTAGCCCTACAAATTTTGCCATTCTATTTCAGTAATTCAATAATTGTGTTTCTTTTGCTCTGGGACACTCCCTGGAGATTAGGTGGGGGGTTAATTATCTCCTTGTGGCTGACAGCCACAAGGAAAATTTTTAAGAGGGGAAAAAATGAAAGTCTCAATTACTGTCAAGATGGATGTTAAGGAGAAAAAAGCAGAAAGCCACTTTAAAACAGGAAAGTCAAAGCCATCTGAATACTGCAAGGAAAAGGAGCAGAAAAAGCATCTGTAGGTCTAGAAAAGTCACTAAGCCCTTGCTTCTCATTCTGGAACGTTCTAGTCTATCTGATGTGTCTTCCTAGCCAACCTCTTCCTGTTACCTCACACTTTAGTTAAAGACTGAGATTTTAGTCCTGATAAGAAAAGCTGTTGTGCAAACACATCTGTTTCTAGGCTGCAGAATGTGTTTGCCTCCCAAACCCTGAACCTACCAACCAATACTTTTCTTTCCTTGAGAAGAAGTACTCATTGAGAAAAAATTCCAACAGTGTGGCCATAGGGAAAGAATTCACCCCTAGAAGAGTTCAGGATACTCCCTGACACCCTGGGCCTCAGGCACCTGGCTGGGCTGGGAAAGCATCTGGTCAGGCAGATGAAAAGAAGAAAGGCAGGAAGGAAAGAGTCTTGGGGCTGTGCAGCTAAGGGCTCAGATCAGTCCTCAGCACGTTAATTATGGGGCCCAAACGCCTTCCGTTATGGGCTCCAGGAAGTCCTTAGGGCTAAATGCTAAATTGCAAACGTCACCATCCAAACTTAGATTTTTAATTCCCGGAGAAAAAGCCTCAGAGGAAGGGTGGGGCCGGCAAGTTTTCCAGAAAATCTGCAGTTGCTGCTCTTACCCACTAGGGGGAGTCCACTAGTTCCTCCCTCCCCTGGGTGCAGTGGGTCACTGCACTGCAGAATTGCCTAAACTGTTCTGTTGTCAGGAAAGGAAAATTCAGCACTGGATTTGCGTCCCCTTCTCCTCCTGGTGCAACCATAGCCGTGGTCCAGTTATGTAGATGCCATGGGAAGTGTGTGAATGGCAACATGAGAGGTCCCATATCGACCTTCCTGGTTTGAAGTGACAGACATTCCACCAGCCATTCCTGTGGGTATTAGTGGCATTTGAGAAGTAAAAGGAGCATAGGTCAAGAATTGAAGAAAGGAATCTGGAGGCAGAGATGCAAGGAGTGTGCCTGCCATGTCAGTTCCTTTCTCGTACCTCAGTTTCCTCACATGTATGATGAATGGTTTCTAACTTTCAAAGGTGAAATCTGCTTTTGAACATCTGAAAAGTTCTCAGATCTCCCACCCCACATACAATAATAACTATGCTTTCACTTTCTTCTAGAAAATGCATGTCCCAGGAATTCTGTATAGCTCTAAAGTAACCTCACATTCCTTTCATCACAGTCAGCTTTATATATTTTTGGAAAGTAGTAAATTATTTACTCTGGACAATGCTGGGTGTACAGATGGACATGTAACTATTCATAGATTTACCCATATATTCTAAAATCATTAGTAAGCTCTGTCACCCTCACTCTCGGTGAGTCTACTGCTTTCAAACATGCTCACTTCCTCCGTATTTACCCACATAAATTTCACTAGCAATAAATATATGGCGAACTATGGGAAGGAAGCTCACAGAATTTGTCTTTCTGTGGTTGACTTGGGCCTCATAGCCCCCCCCCCAAAAAATGACCCATTGTTTCTGGGAACTGCTTTGACCCCAAATGAAGAGATAAGACTCACTGGGGTATTCTCATATCTGCCCCTTGACATCATACTGAACCCTCAATATTTCTCTCCAAAGGCAAAAATGTCCCGCGCTACTGAGACTGAGCGGTGCATCGAGTCTCTGATTGCAGTTTTCCAGAAGTACGCTGGAAAGGACGGTAACAGCTGCCAACTCTCCAAGACCGAGTTCCTAACCTTCATGAACACAGAACTCGCCGCCTTCACAAAGGTACTGGGACTGGGCTGCCTGTCACTACCAAAACGCTAATAAGCAGAGACAGGAATTGAATCTATAAGCACTTTGGATTGCTGGCCACTGGTCTGAGAGAACCAATGGACTGTTCTGCCATCTCTCTAACTGGCCTTTTTATGGGTTAAACAAAAACAATTAGTCATAAGCAAACAGCCCATCAGAACAGCCCGTCAGTTTATCAGAATAGTCCATCACGGCTGATGTTCTTGGTATTCATCATATTCAGCCCCCAGAGTGTGTTATCACTTCTCAGTTATCTTGACCTTGGTACATCCTGGCCTGCTGGCTTATTTCTTATGGCATCAGTGTCCAGTGCTTATTTGGGCATCACCAGGGTAGGAATCTCAGTTCTAAGGCAAGAGTTTTAGTTGAAAGCAAACAGATCATCAGTCACGTGTGTGCATGCAGCCTCTGCTGAGTGTGTGTGTACAGACTCCTACGCTAGGTCTGGTGCCCTTCCCCTCCTCCCTGGCCCCCTGTCAGTACTGTTCCAGCCCCAACCCCAAACGAGCCTCATCCTGAAACCAGGCCCTGGCAAGATGGCTAGGAATGAAGGACCAGCAGCTGAGCCCCCATACTCCAAACTAAGGGTCCACGTAGCAGGCCAGGCTGGACCCCTGAGCCTCAGAGTGAGCTCCTTTCGGGTCTTTTCTATTTTCTTTGAATAAGCTATGTTTTCAAGATCGAAGCTCTCTAACTCCATGACACAGAAAATGGGGATTTGCTTTTTTACCATTTAGTAGGAGGCCCTTGGTAAATGGCTTGATAGAAGAGTTTTCAAATTTTATTCTTCTCCCCAGACCTGTGGGGCAGCCCATCTGCAGTAATGGGAATGTTCAGTCTCTGTGCCATCTGAGATGGTAGCCGCCAGCACATGTGCAGTCACAGGACTGACGCTCTCAGTCACTGGGTTTAAATATGTAACCAGTGGCTAGAAGTGTATATACTGGGGGCGTGGATGAGTGAAGGCTGAAGCTGATTAGACAGGGCCTGTGTCCTCTTTTCACTTCAAATCTCTCTACTTTTACACAGCTTATATTGTTAGAGTTGATGCAACACTTGAAAGAAGCATTCCACTGTTTTTACAAAATCAAATAAAAAGCATTCCACTGTTTTTACAAAATCAAATAAAAAGCATTCCACTGTTTTTACAAAATCAAATAAGCCCTAACTGTCACAGAAAGAATCTTGGACTAAAACCTGGTTTCACCTACAACCCTCCTTGGCAAGTCACTTTACCCTTTTGAGTCTGTTTCTGTGCCTAGGAAATGAGCACTGGATAACCCCTACCCTGGACCTCATACTCTTGTGAGAGCAAAATGTGGAAACATATTCAAAAGCATCTTAGGAAGTACGACATGGAGGTGCCAGTATTATTGCCATTATTGTTATTATCATCTTTACAGAACCAGAAGGACCCGGGTGTCCTTGACCGCATGATGAAGAAACTGGACCTCAACTCTGACGGCCAGCTGGATTTTCAAGAATTTCTTAATCTCATTGGCGGCCTGGCTGTAGCCTGCCATGAATCCTTTATGAAGTCTACCTGTTGCCAGAAGTAATCTGAGGAGCCCTTAGGCGTGGCCTGCAGGCAATTCCTTCCAGCCTCCCAGCTGTCCTCTCCTAACAGGCCATGCACACCCTGAGCCCAGCACGCCCTCCAACCCATGCAGGCCACTCCTGATGGCAATAATAAAGCACTATTTTTTTTTTTTTTTAAAAAGAACACGTACAGGAGAGTCTGTAAATTTGTGCATGGGGAGGGGAAGGATGGGAGGGATGTAAATTAGATTGTGGAAGCAGTTACCAGAAACTGCAAAGTAAATAGTAAAACTGCCTCTTGGTGATTGCACAGTCATGACTAATGAGACCCACTGAATCACCTCTCAAATATTAATGTTGATGGAGATGTCACTTGGCATTATTCACTCCTTAAATATCCATTTGCCCGCTGCAGGCACTGTCATAGCCTCTGAGGACACTGTCTGCAAGACTGACAAGGCCCCGCCTTCCCTGGGCTTACCTTCCTTCTAGTGGGGGGCTGGGAGGGGGAGGTAGCAAGGGTGGGGGGACAATGGATAAACAAACAGCTAAGCAAAGGCCCGGGGGAGTCTGGTAGGGCCTTGGAGGGGACTTCCCTAGGTGGTGTGTTCTGCATGAATGGGGGCTGCAGAGGATGCTCTTCTGATGACGTGCTGAGATCTGAAGGGTGCGAAGGAGCAAACATTTCGAAAGAGGAGAGGGTATTTCAGGAGGAGGAACAGCAAGGGCAAAGGTCCTGTGGTGAGAAGGAGTGGGTTGGGGGGATAGAAAGGAAGCCAGTTTCACTCTGGTTTGGGCTAGTTTCAACAAAGTGAAATTTCCTAAACCCTCAGTGAAAGCAGCAGGGAAAGAGGTGAGAAGATTGGGGGCAGGGAGGAAGGGGGACATGGCTCAAGCACAGCTCAGAGGAGAGCAGCTATCTCAGAGCAAGCACTCCGCCCTGCACAGCACAGGGGAGAGTGAGGTGTTTCCAGAAAACCACTGCTCCTTACCATCTCTGAGTTTTAACTTCTTAGTAAAAATTTCTCTGCATCAGTTTCTTCCGCATAATGAATCGGACCCTTTGAGAACATTTTTTGGCTCTCACACTTCACAATGAGGGCCAGTGCCCCAGGCTAGCAAGTCTCCCAAGTTTTTCAAACAGTGAAGTCTCCAGCTTCTTCCCTCAGAAGGTACACCTAATATAAAAATTAAAGATAACTTTAAAATGTTATGATCCCAAAAAGCAGTGAGCCTGAGAAGAAAGGGGGAAATATCAGGCATCCAAAGTATACTGCCCTCCCTTAAGATCCCAGGCTCAGGGAACCTACTGGAAACCTACTTGCTTGGCACATGTTAGTTTTCCTAAGAAGTAAGATCATATCAGTACCAACCTTCCAATCCAACAACTCCACGGAGTGCCTCTAGATGCAAGGTAAATGAAGGAGAGAGACCAAGAGAAAGAGCTGACTAGCGAAACGAGTGACAGCTCAGTGAGGAGGTGTTGTATTTAAAGAGCCATTTGGGGTTACAGTTGGCAACGCTCAGTGGGCATCTGCAATTGAAGTCTAAAGAGAAAGCCCCACTTGAGATATGCAAACGACCCAAATGCCCAAAAGCAAATGACTGGATCAAGAAGATGTGGCCTATATACACAATGGAATACTTCTCAGCAATCAAAAAAGATAAACTCATGCCATTCACAATAACATGGATGGAGCAGGAAGGGATGATGCTCAGTGAAATAAATCAGAAGAAAAAAGAAAAATATCCTATGGTTTCACTTATATGTGGAATATGGGGAAGCCTAACAAAGGTTCAGGAAAAAACCGAAACTTGCAAGTTGACCATAGACTTGAGGCACAGCAAAGAAGGGGGTCAAACAGAGTCAAAACAGAGGAGGGAAGAGCAGCAGAGACTGCAGTGATGTGTCATGGGTGCTGAGGTGGTGGAAGAATTACGGGAACTACACCTGAGGAGAAAAATCAAATACTGTACAAAAACGAACAGTGATACAAGAAAATTAATTTTTTTAAAAAAAGGCAGCACAAACACTAAAATTGGAACAAAACAGAGAATATTAGCATAGTCCCTGCACCAGGATGACAAGCAAATTTGTGAAGTATTGAATTTTACTTAAAAAAAAAATATGGGGGCCTCTCTTGTGGTGCAAAGGTTAAGATGCAACCTATGAAGCTAGCCGCAGCCACTGCAGCAGAAGTTCGATTCCCGGCCAGGGAACTACCCACATGCTGCATCAGACCTCTCCTGACTCTCCCACTACTCCCCTCAGCAGTGCACTTTGGTCAATCTGCCTGTTCTGTTCCCCACTCTGTCTCTGGTGAATCCTCTCACCACCCCCCACGTCTCCCCACCCCCCACCCCACCCTGTGCCTCTGGCCTATACCTCAGCTCTTGTATGCATAAATAAATAAACCTTTAAGAAAAAATTTAAAGGCAGGGCTGGTGACCCACATCAAACAGTTACTATCCTGCAAATGCTGATGCCACTGCATCCAGTAGTAGGTCCTCATACTCTCCCTGTGGATCTTACTCCTGTGTCTCCATTTGCTACTAGATGCCAATGACCACTTAACTCCTTGCCCCACTTTTAGGTCCTGAGCTTCAAAGCTGCTTCCCAGACTTCTCTCTTTCATGTTTGTATGTACTAAATAAATACCTACCTATGGTGTGCAAGGCAGTGTTCTGCGTGTCAGGTCCAGGGACATGAATAAGGCAGAAAAGATTCTTGTCCTCAAGGAGGTTGCTTCTCAGAATCCTCTTATTCCAACTGAACTTACCCTGTCTCAAACCCCCAGCCTGCTCCTCCTCCTCTGTTCCTGCCTCAGGAAAAGATATTTCCCTCCACCTAGATCCCACCCAGAAATGAGAAAGTCAGCTTTGATGCCTCCTTTTCTTTTTTAAAAAAAATATTAATGCATACAAGAACTGGGGTACAGGCCAGAGGTGCTGGGGGTGAGAGGATTCACCAGAGACAGAGTGGGGAACAGAACAGGTAGATTGACTGAAATACACTGCTGAAGGTACCTGCGGGCGAGTCAGGAGAGGTCTGCTGCACCATGTGGTTATCTCCCCGCCTAGGGATCGAACTCGGGGAGGCCCTGATGCCTCCTTTTCCCTCCAAATTCCCTAGTTCATTTCATTCTCCACTCAAACATCCCAGACTCCATCCCCAGCAGCCCCAGCCCAGCATACCATTACTTCTCACCTGGAAACACTGTGCCAGCTTCCTGCGAGGCCCAGCTCCTCTGGCTTTGCCTCTCCAGTCCTTTCTCCTGCCTGAGCCTCCAACCTGGCTGCCTTCCAACTTAAAGCCCACCAGGGGCTCCCCAATGCTCTGGGCATGTAAGGCCAGACACAGCGCATCCCCACTTAGCTCACCTCTCAGTGCCTTGCCTCACACCTACACCCTCTAATTTCCAGCCCCACTCAGCTTGCTCAACAAACTGGGATTCTCTCATCTCCTACCTTGAGCTCTGCCAGCAGGGGGGTACCCCCACCCCCCTCCACCCCCTACCCCAGCCACACTAATTCACATGTGCCTTCCCACTATCCTTCTGTCTCAGCCTAAATGGGTTTTCCTCCAGGAAACCTTGCTAAACTCCTTAGCTGGGGTGAGGCACCCTCATGCCTCCCCCCTTCTCTACATGTCCACTAACCAGCTCTCTGGACACTGCATTTTGCCTGGACACCTCCTCCAAACTCATGACTCTGCCCCATACTGCCCCAGATACATTTCCGTATCTCCAGCACAAGTCTTTCTCTAGAATACCCAACGGACCTACTTACCACCTCTATCTGGCACGCCACAGCTAGAATTCTTTTTGTTGCAAGGGATAGAAAATTTCATTTAAATTGTTTTTTAAGCTAAAGCAGGTCTCCATGGACTGGGGTAACTGGACAGTGGAGGGAGATCTTGGGCTCTGGCACAGCTCTCAGATCTGTGGTCTGCCTGGAAATTCTTTGGCTCAGTTTCTCCAATGTTGACTCCATTCTCAGGCCCCCTCACTAGGGTCTTGAGATGGCTAACAGCATTACTTTCTGAGGATGACAACCTCTCAAATTAGAATCCACTGGGTGGGGGAGTGCGTTAGAGAGGGGAGAAGAGAGGAATTACCTTTATTCCAGAATTCTCAAATAAAGGCCTGACATTCCTTCTGTTTTGGACAGCTTAGAGCACATGACCATCCCGGCCTAGTCCCTGGCCTGCAGGTGTACCTGCACCGATGCACCTAGACCTCCCTGTGGACTTCACTCCTAGAACTGGGCGGACCCTACCCATACAGTGGGAACCAAATGTCAGGGAGAGTAGATCAGGTATGGGAAATGGATGCTGCAAAAAAGAAGGAACAAACACACACAAGGAACACATACCTCAAACACAGCACGGTGTTAAGTGGACTGTACAACTTCCACCCAGAACTGGAGTCTTTCATTCCAGTCCCCGTTTCTATATGTTGCACCTTCGTCCACCCAACTGTCACCAAGAACAGAAATCCTAGACTTCTGCTCTCACTACCTCCTGCACGCAGGCTTCATTTCTTGGGTTTTCCTCCTGCATACTCACCCCCTCCTCTCCACCCTCAATGCCTTATCTCAGACTCTCTTTTTTTTTTTTTAGACTGATTTGCTAATAATACAAGAACTGGGGTACAGGCCAGAGGTGTGGGGGGTGAGAGGATTCAACAGAGACAGAGTGGGGAACAGAACAGGCGGACTGACTGGAATACACTGCTGAGGGGAGCAGCGGGTGAGACAGGAGAGGTCTGCTGTGCCATGTGGGGAGCTCCCTGTCCGGGGATGAAACTCGTGCTATAGTGGCTGCAGATATCTTCATAGTGGGGAGACTTAACCCCATCCACCACCAGGGAGGCCCTAATACCCATTTTAACTTTTCTGTTTTTTTTAAATTTTAATCAACTAACTTCTGGTCTCTATCTTCAGAGAAGAGGACCTTCATCATTTTGTAACACACTCTCTTAATCAACTCCCAGTTCCAGTTTGGCCTCCTCAGCCCCAGCTCTCTCTTGTCATCAAAGAGTTTAAAGGCAAACTTGGGTAAATCCATGGCTGGATCCAGGCAGGAGTTCCTAGTAACGTCCTGGAAGCGATATTCCCTCTCGCGGCCCAAGGGCTCTCACAGCTGCACCCCTCCCAGCCCTCAGCCTCCTTTCCTGTTCTCACCAGGAAGCCTTCTTCTCTCCAGCCCTGCTAGGTGCTCCTGAACAGACAGCTCTGTGTCTTCTTTCTGCCCTGAAAGCCCTTTGCCCCTTCCCACCTCTTCCTACAGCAGCACGATATCACCTCCCCTGGATCCCTCCCTAAACCCACCCCTGCCCAAGGCTGGTTTTTCTGCTTTCTTTCTCGCTTCCACAGCGCTCATTGTTTTGTTTTGTTTTTATATAATCCTTACATCATTTTTCATTTTTGCTCAATGTATGCATTTTCATTTTGGTTATATTCCCCTCGCTCATTCTTCCCTCATGCATAGCGCTTATCACTGTATCAAAATGGTGTTCGAACTTATCCCTCTCCCCATACTTGACTTTGAACTCAAGAACAGGGACCTAGTTAAACGCATCTTTGTATCACTGGTATTTATTGTGGTGCCCAACATACAGTAGATCTGGACGAAGGGATATGCTATAACACTGAGCTTGGGTGCTGTGTGCCAGTCAAGGTCCCCACAGGAAATGAGAACACACAGTGGGGGTCACTGAAGAACGTTCAATAAAGAGACTTTTACAAAGTTGAATGCAGAGATAAGGTAAATGACAAGGAATGACCAAGCACCAGAGACTCACAAAATTAGGAAGCTGTTACCACCTTGAGGCCAGATTAGGCAAGGCTAGGGAGCCAGGACTGCTGCCAGCAGGAGCCCTGGGCCAGCCAGCCAGAGGGGGGCTCACAGATGCTGTGGCCTCAGGTACAGAAATGCAGGAGGCAGGAGGGAGCCAAGGGATTAAATACTGATTTCTCCCTCTTCCCACCTTCTGGTCTCCTGCAAGTACCTCTCATTGGCCAACCCAAAGGGAAGACTGACCAAGGCAGAGATTTTCCCCTTAGTATCTAGAGGGACAAAGATAATATCCAGCATGTTGTACAAAGGCAAGATCAGCATTTCCCTCCCACACAGTTATGATACAGGGCAGTGAAGAGCACTAAAACCAGCCAAGGACACTGCCCAAATAGTTTACCGGTCATTGTCTGAGTTTTTTACCCACTCAAGCAATTACAAGACTACTCAGGCTCAATGAACAGCAACAATAGGATTTATTTAACAAACCAGGGAAAAACAAAGAGTTATTGAGGCCAAAAATGGCCGTTTACCTCACCCTAAGCAGTTCCCAGTGTTTTTAAGCCCTAAACAAAAAGCATCTAAGAGGGTGTCTTCCCACCACTGAGGACTGGAGCACGTGGCAGCCAGACTATAGGCCGGATTCCAACTCACAAAGTTGACAGAAGACACATCGGGAGATGCTTCTGGAGCTGCCGAGATGCCCCAGCACAGCACCAGACAATTGGCACTTAAAACAGCAGCTGCAGTGGTTGAACGACCTGACAAACAGCCACACTCACAGCTCAACAGTGTTGAGC
The DNA here is from genome assembly GCF_964194135.1 of Talpa europaea. Taxonomy (NCBI): domain Eukaryota; kingdom Metazoa; phylum Chordata; class Mammalia; order Eulipotyphla; family Talpidae; genus Talpa; species Talpa europaea. The sequence continues at coordinate 80,545,971 of NC_140076.1, forward strand.
TCCAGGTCTTCACCTTCTCTGCCAGGCTGCAAGAGCAGCAAAACCAGGAACAGTTTCAGTGGCTCAGCTACTTGCAAAGCCTTAGAACCTTTCCTCTCTGAGGTTGGCTGCTGGAGGCCTCTCCACATCCTTCAGAGGCCCACAACAGCCTTCTGGAAAATCAGCACAGTAGGGGCTGAAATTGCTGACCCCAGAATTGCTGAAGATCTGAAAATGCTGAATCCCAAATGCTGAATGCTCAGATGCTGAATCCGAATATTCAAAACGCTGAAACCAGTATACCAAATCCTAGGGGCTGCTTCCACAGTCCCTTATATTTATCAGAGTCTCCACCAAAAAAATGTGATACTTTTTAGCATTTTCCCTGGGGCTATCTATCCTCACCAGCACCTCCTCCAGGGGGCACCACTTCTAACAGTGTTTGGCTTCAGCAACCAGTTACAGTTAGTCCTGCCACAGAGAGAAACAGAAAAATAAAGTGACAGTGCTAAGGCAGGTAGGTTATTTTTTTTAAGTATATGTTTTTGATATACTGAAATCTTTTTTCATTTTTTAAATTGTGGCTAAATATACATTACAAGAAATTTAACATTTTAACCACTTTTAAGCATGCCACTGACTTTGTAGGGCAATCTTCACCACCATCCACCTCCAGAATTTCTCCATCTTCTCCTCTGAAACTCTAAACCTATCAAAAATAACTCCCCATTCTCCCCTCTGCCAGCAACCACCTTTCTACTTTCTGTCTCTGGTGATTTGATTACTATAGGTACCACATTTGTCCTTCTGTAACTGGTTTATTTCACTTAGCAAAATGTCCTCAAGGTTTATCCATGTTATAGTAAATGTCAAAATTTCCTTCCTTTGAATAATTCTCCATTGTGTGCATAGACCACATTTTGTTTGCCCATTCCTCTGTTGATGGACACCTGGTTGCTTTCACTTTTTGGCTACTATGAATAATACAGCTGTGAACCTGGGTGTACAAATATCTGTTCAAGTCCCTGCTTTCAATTCTGTTGGGTAGATGCCCAGAAATGGAATTGCTCTATCACATGGAAATTCCAGGTTTAACTTTTGAGGAACCACCTTATCATTTCCCACAGCAGCACCATTTTACATTCCTACCAGGATCCCCATTGGATTTGGATAATAGTTATCCTTGGACTTGACATGGTATCTCGTTATTGTTTTGATTTGCATTTCCCTAACAAATAGTGACATTGAACATCTTTTCATGGATTTACTGGTCCTTTACATATCTTGGGAAAATGGCTATTTGTGGATTTCCTAACCCCCCTGGTTCTCGGGATATTGTCTTGGTGCCTAAAGTTCCTGCTGATTAAGCTAAAATGTAGAGTCAGGCAGGGGCCTCTCACCAGAATGCACAAAAGTCTTGGTACAAGGAACATATTGGAAAACCAGTATCTGCTGAAAACAGCAGACAGACTTTATGACCAGATTAGCATAACCAGCTAGACTACCTTACCAGAAAGCTAAGTGAGAACAGGAACTAGAGATAGGATGCTTTGATTAGTGGGAACAGTGCAGCCCCCCAGGCAACAGCCCCTAGTCACTGCCCCCTCCTTTGTGCCAGACATTTATGCATTCCCAATACACACCCCTACCATGTAGATTCCTCCATGTACTTACCCAACTTCCCAGAACCCAATTTCCAATAAATGTGCAACTGCCCTGGTAAAGGTGCTGCACTTCCTGAGGTGTGAGCCCATCTAAGTCTCTCTCTGTCTACTTGGTCTTTGAGTTGTCTTTCCTCCATCCCTGTGTTGCTCCCAACACTGCTGCCCCACGAAGCACAGCTATTCAACTCCTTTGCCCACTTTTTATCCAGCTTTATTGAGGTCTATGGTATAGAAAAAACTGCATGAAATCTAATTATAAAATTTGGTGACTGCCCTTATTTTTTATACTTTTTCTTTATTTTATTTTGCTTTATTTTTATTGGGTAACACTGGTTTACATCATTGTATATGATTTTGGAGAAGAGGGTCACACCTCACCACACCGTGCCACACCCATAACCAAAGCACCCAGAATTCTTTTCCTTGGACCACCCCCTCCTTGACTTTGCCTATTTTTAATTGGATTGTTGGGTTTGGGTTTTTAGGGGTTCGTTTGTTCTTTGTAATTGAGTTGGAGGAGTTCTTTCTGTATTCTAGATTTTAATCTCTTATTCAATACATGACTTGCAAAATTTTCACCCATTTGGTTGGTTGCCTTTTTATTCTATTGATGGTGTCCTTTGATGCACAAAAGTTTTTAATTTTGATTAAGTCCAATTTATCTATACTTTTCTTTTATTGCTGATGGTTTTTGATGTCATCGCCAAGAAATCATTGACAAATCCAGTGCAGAATTTCTTAATGGATAAAAATTAAAAATATCAAGCATGGATCCATCCCTTTTGATGAAGATTTGATACCAGGACTTCTGTCAAGATTGAGTGTCCGGAGCCGCCTGGAGCATGCGCCGTGCTGCGCATGCTCGCGATAAGTTAGGTTTCGATTTACCGTTTCGCCTTCTGAGAAACCACTGCGTTTTCCTGTAAATCACGTGGGACTGGGAGGTACGATGGGAGGAGCTACGAGGGTATAAGAAGGGAACCACGGGAGAGAGGGGAGAGACTGCCTAGAGGATTCGGAAGGGAGACTGCGTAGAGGATAAGGCAAGGAAACTTCGAGAAGGAGACTGCAGAAAGGATACTGTGTAGAGACTTCGAGAGAGGATACTGAGAGAGGTTACTGCGAGAGGAGCAGGGAGAAGGCCAGGGAAGGTAGAAAGACAGGGAAAAGAAAAACATGTAAGAGAAGGTAAAGGAAAAATAAAGAAGCAACCGCTAGCGGCAAGTCGTCTCAAGCTCCTCATTTCAATCCTCAGCCCTTCTCTTTTCGTGCCTCTGAATCCCGCGGGTCGGGACAATTGAGGATGGACCAGATACAACAAGCCAACAAGTCCCCTTCCTACCACAAACAATGCTGGATAAAGTGGAACCTCACCAAAAAAAAAATAAAAATAGTTTATATACTTGGTCAAAAGCAAAAAGGGAGCTCACGGCTGTAACGGTACACCAGAGTTGCCGCCACGTGACCCTGGCCTGTGGTTGATCAGGAACTGAGCTCTTACTTTAAGTAGATGACTACAGAAGAATTAGCCCGCCTAGCAAGACCCAGAATGTGTGTGAGAGTGTGTGGGGGGTGTGTGTATGTGTGTGTGTCACAGTGTTAGGGGGAACAGGATGTCCTAAAGCTAATTCCATGCAGGCTTTGTGGACTCCACCCCCACCCCAGGCCAAAGCCAAAGACACTGGGGACTCCAAATCCCATCACCACCAAAGGGAAGGTGGCTGGGACCTAAGGGTGGGGTTAAGCAGCCAGGTTGGTATAAAGCCAGACACGTGGGCTTTGGAGGGGTCCCCCATTTTGGCTCTCCGTCAGCTCGCAGCGTCCAGCCAGCTCTGAAAGGGCTTTTTGGGTTTCCAGGTCGGCGGATCGGGTAGGACGCATTAAAGATTTTATTTCCCTATTTTCTCCCTGAGTTGTACATTTTCCTTATTTCCTTTTCCCTTGTAAATAAACCTTTTATTAACCTTTTGTGTGTGTCTGTAGTGGAGTATTCATAAGTCCCTTTTAAGCGCGCGGGTGAGGACCCACAGCCAGGCAACCGTTCAGTATCGGGGCTGCCCTATAACAACAGGGGTGGGGTGGGGGTGGCAAAGTCACTTGAGAAAAACTATTAGGGGGAAAGGATGTCCTGAGCTAATTCCATATGGGCTTTGTGGACTCCACCCCCACTCCAGACCAAAGCCAAAAGACATTGGGAGAGACAAATCCCATCACCAGCAAAGGGAAGGTGGCTGGAAACTGAGGGTGGGGTTAAGCAGCCAGGTTTGGTATAAAACCAGACACGTGGGCTTTGCGGGGGTTCCCTTTTTGGCTCCCTGCCAGCTCGCAGCTCGACCAGCTCTGAGATTGCCTTTAGGTTTACAGGTCGGCGGATCAGGTAGGACGCATTAAAGACTTTATTTCCCTATTTTCTCCCTGAGTCGTACATTTCCTCAATTCCCTTTCCCTTGTAAATAAGCCTTTTATTAACCTTTTATGTGTGCCTGTAGTGGAGTATTAATAAGTCCCTTTTAAGGGTGCGGGTGAGGACCCACAGCCAGGCAACCCGTTTTATATCAAGGCTGCTCCGTAACAAAACCAGAGCAGTGCACTAGTGCTTCCTGAAAGCTTGGGGCTCAAACACACCCTGCTCCCTGGTATCAAATGCTCAGGCTAAGAAAGCTTCAAAAAAGCCCTCCAGAGCAATAAACACCATAAAACCCTGGACAAATGCAAGCTACGTCATGAAGACACCTCTGGCCATTTGGAGGATTTCCACAGGAAAGAAACCCCAGGACAATGGCTCAGAGACAAACATGACACTGCACAAGAGGGGCCATCAGTATATACAACAAATGAGAGACTTAGCAGCAGAGAGAGAGCGACAGCAAACACATCCTCTGGAACAAACTTTAACAAGAGTGTGTTTAAATTATCTAAATAAATAAAGCAAGAAATAGGATACATGAAACAGGAACAGGATTACATGAAGGAAAAAAAGGAACCAAACAAGAGATTCAAGATATGAAATATATAACCATGCAAATATATAAAGGATCACAAAGCTGGGCCTTACATTAATTCATGACCCAGCTCTGGTGGGGGTGTGGAGGGAGTCCCTTGCACCTCAGAAGAACTCAGTGACTCACCACCCCGCCCACCTCACAATGAACCTTTTGTACTCTGCACGAGCTTGGTGATAGATGGGCTGGGAATTCAGGCAGAGATAAAGAGGACCACACCTCCCCAGCACCTGCCATAATTCATGCTTTGTTTCTCTGCTCTCCCTAATCTCTTAAATCTTCAGTCACCACTGAAAGCATTCCTGTAAGACCCAAGTCAAGCAGGCAAGTCTGCACTGGCTGGGAAGGGTTCTGTGTGGTCTCTCTGTGAGAACAGAGAAAAGCAACAGCATCTGGCCCTTGTCCCACCAGTCTAAGCTAACAAGACAACCAATGCAAAGAGAAACGTCCTGGCTCCAAATTCTATTTCATCCTCACAATTTAGTGTCCATAGTCTCATTAAGCATGAGCTGAGGCGTCACGGGGGTTTCTGATAGGAATGCAAAATAAAGACAACTCAGGGCCTCCCCAGTGGCAAAGCGGTTGAGCGCTGGGTTGTGAAGCTGCCCGCAGCCTCTGCAGCGCCGGTTCGCTTCCAGGCTGCTCCCCGGCCACAGGAGGAGGGTCCCGCATGGCGCGCAGACCTCTCCTGCCACCCACTGCTCCCCTCAGCAGTGTACTTCGGTCCTTCTGCCTGCTCTGCTCCCCGCTCTGGCTCTGGTGAATTCTCTCACCGTCCCGTGCTTCTGACTGTACCCACTGCATGTATAAATAAATAAATCTTTAAAAAAAAAAGACAACTCAGGAAGTTTGCAAGTCCAGTCCACAAAGAGATTAACTTCTGGCAGAGGAATAAACCAGATGTGAATTTGGGAAGGCACAAATGAATATCAACTAGGCAGGAGAAGCTGTTTCATCAATGCTAGCTTGGCCTATCCTCATTCCTGGCTGCTAAACCTCCTCCTGACTGCTTTCCCTGGGATCTGACAAGTCCTTACTATATTATCACACCCAATCATCCAGTCTCTGCCTTCACAGTCCTCATTTCATAGCACCGATAGACATTGTTAACTGCCCCCACGACCCCCCAAATCATGCCCTTCTGAGATTCCCACCATGCCATAATTCCTTCTTCCACTGATCTCAGATAGCCCAGATTCAGGTCCCAGATCTGCTGTGTGGTCTTGGACAAATTCTCAAGTCACATCTTCTTTGGCTAGAAAATGGAGATGATGCTATTTACCCTATCTTCCTACAAGGTTGAGAAGTTTCCCTTTATAAGCATCATAACTAAAATGGAAATGAATATGAATGTGAAAATGCCCCTATGCGGGAATGCAAGGTGTGAATGATTGGGTTTTTCTCCTATCCTTGTTTTTCTTTTTATCATGGAAAATTCTCTATTCCCAAAATATGATAGTATAATCTGACTCATGGGTACTAGCTTGTTTGAGTTATATCCTTACATACTGCCACCCCAACACTGGATTTTTTTTTTAAGTAAATCCCAGACAATAATATTTTATTCATAAGTATAACAATAGAGTTCTCTAAAAGATAAGGGCCCTTTTAAAAAATATAATCAGGATAGCCTTCACACCTAAAACTGTCAACAAGAATTCCTTAATATCCAATGCTCAAGTCATCTCATAAAGGTGTTCTTTTTGCATTGATTTGCTCAAATCAGAATAAAATAAGTTCCCTATAGTGCAATTGATTGATATCTGTCTCACATTTCTTTGAATCTGCACTCTCCCTTTATTCCCTGTGCCTTGTTATTTATTTATGGAAGAAAAAAACTAGTGCATAATACATCTTGGACTTTCCAAGCTCTGGCTTTTCTGAGTACACTTTGCATTAATGTTTAACATGTTCCTCTTCCCAGCACTTTCTAAAAACTGGAGTCAGATATGCAGCTTGATCAGATTCAGGATCGAGTTCTTGGTGAGAACATTTCAGAGCTGATGTGTGTGCTTTCATAGGCTCCGTCTGTTTGCTTCTCCCTTTGCAATGTCACTGACGCTCATTACCTAGGTCCATTATTTCAACAGGAGTTGCAAAATCAAGACAATTTTATTCCATTCTGTTGTCTTCATTTTTAGTTATGATGTTTATAAAGAAAAACATCTCATCATTATTTGGTTATCCTAGAAATTCTTTCCCCCTATTTACCTGTCTACAAAATAATTGTTCCCGGCCCTCCCTGGTGGTGCAGGCAGTTGAAACTGCCTGCAGCCTCTGCAGTGCCGGTTCGAACCCCACCAGCTACGGAGCAACCCACATGGCCCGGCAGACCTCTCCTATCTCACCTGCTGTTCCCCTCAGCAGTGTATTTGGGTCAGTCTGCCTGTTCTGTTCTCCACTCTGTCTCTGGTGAATCCTCCCACCCTCCCGCACATCTGGCCTGTACCCCAGTTCTTGTATAGATAAATAAATCTTTAAAATAAAAAGTTGTTGGGCCTCCCCTGGTGGCACAAGCAGTTGAGCGCCATGCTGTGAAGCTGTCCGCAGCCTCTGTACCACCAGTTTGATCCTAGCTGGCCGGCAAGGGTCCCATATGGTGCAGCAGACCTCTCCTGTCACGCCCACTGCTCCCCTCAGCAGTGTATTTTGTCAGTCTGCCTGTTCTGTTCCCCACTCTGTCTCTGGTGAATCTTCTCACCCTCCTGCACATCTGGCCTGTACCCCGGTTCTTGTATAAAAATAAATAAATCTTAAAAAAATAATAATAATTGTTCCCTAGCATCCCTGAAAAGTAATTAATGAGGTAGTTCTGTTGTTATTTAGGATCATTAACTCATGGATTTAAACATTGGATGTACTTTGGTTATTTTCCTTATCAGTGCTCACCTTGTCCCATAGCTGATCAGTGGCAGCTCTTTCGTGTCAGGTCCTACATCCCTTTAACATGACCTTTGCCATCTCTCCTCCTTGTACCTTAACTGTGGTCATTCCCAAACTGAGTCTTTGACCTTCTATCATGTCCCTACAGTCTCCCCCATCAGTAAAAATGTAACTAACTGCTTCAACTCCAGCTCCAGGCTGGTTTATATCTCTGCAGTCTTAACAAGCATAAGCTCATCCACCTGGTTTGCAAGGCTCCCGCTTCCCTGCACCTTTGCTATTTCTTCCTTCCTTCCTTTGTGCATACACTTCACACATATTATTTATTCCTCTTTATAATCTTTTAAAATAAGCTCAATTATTAACACCCATTTACAGAGGAGGAAATAGGGCCCAGAGAAACTGAGAAATTTTCCCCAATCTCATGGCAAATATATAAGAGGCAAGGTCAAGTTTCTCTGATTTCAGGTGAGGGTAATTCTATGTGTTAACCTGCCTGGGCAAAGAGAGGCCCAGGTAGCTGGTAAAACATAATTTCTGGTTACGTCTGTGAAGGTGCTTCTGGAAGTCATAAGCACTTGAACTGACAGATTGAGTAAAGCGAAATGTCCTGCCCAATGTGGGAGTCATCATCCAATCCACTGAGGAATGCCATACAACAATAGGGTAGAGGAGAGCTCTCCCTGAGCTGAGACACCCATCTTCTCCTGCCTGCAGACATGGCACCCCTGGTTCTCAGGCTTTCAGGTTCACCTGAAAACTGACACTATGAGCCACTTGGGTCCTCCAGCTTTCAGATTTGGAATTGCACCACCCTCCTGGTTCTGCAGCTTGTGTACAGCAGTTCATGGGACTTCTCAGCCTCTCTCACTGAACAAATTCCTATAATATATCTTTATGCATATAAAGTATAAATACAAATATCTTCTCTTGATTGTTTCTCAGGAAATACTCCAAAACTCTATCTCAAGTCTCAGGTCTTCCAAAAGTCTCCCTATTGTGGCTCTCTCCTTCTCCCCAAACACCTTTGTTGGGTTTTAGTAAGTGGGGTTCTAGGGGTCCTCCAAGAATGAATTCAGATTTTCTCATTCAGCTGCACATAGCAAGCTTAATGGAAAAGAGAGAAGACACAGGTGGGCAGTCTGAAAGGACAAGATCTGTGTTTTGCCAGAGATGAAATTACCATGAAATTGTATTGCCTTGGAGCTGGGCTGAATTGGGTTGGCTCTCTGACCCCCAGCTCAAGATTCCTCCATAGCCGACTTGACTCATTAAGTATCCCTAACCCCATCTCTGGTTTTTGACATTGTGAAAACTTCCACTCTAAATTTTTTCTACTCACCGCTTCCATCACCTTCACTATCAATAAAGCACTTTAGGACACACTGACCCACACCTTTGTTCCACTTCACTCTGACCAGCATCACTCAGATGCTGATTCCCGGGTCTGCGGTGGAGCCAGAGACTCTGCCTCTACCACAAACTCCCAGGTGATGATGCCACTTCTGCTCTGGTCCAATCACCACACCAGGACCCAGTAGCCATGCACATAGGGTCGTCCCCCTGTATTCGCAGGGGCTTGGTTACAGGACCTCTGTGGACACCAAAATCCAAAGATATTCAAGTCTCTTCCATAAAATTACATGTATTTGCATATAACCTATGTATATCCTCCCAAATTTAAATCATCTCTAAATTGCTTATATACTACCTAATAAAATGCAAATGCTATGTGAATAGTTGTTACACTGCATTATTTAGGGAATAAAGACAAGGGAGGAAATCTGTATGTGCTGAGACCACGGGAAGTCTAGCTACTTAGCATTTTCAATTTGCAGTTGGTTGACTGTGGATGCAGAACCCACGGACACAGAGGGCAGACCGCACACCTTCAAGGATGTTTACCAAAACAGGAACAATAATTATCTCTGTAATCTTCTTTTTGTCTCTATATGTTCCTGTATTTTCCATTTTTCTATCACTGGATACTGTGATATTGTGATTTTTTAATATAAAATTTATAGTGGGGCTTTGTCCCTATTTCTGGGACAAAACTCCTATAAGCATAGAGTTTCCTAAGTGGACAAAAAAGGCATATTTTTGTTAAATTATTGAGGTGACTTTTGGGCCACACCTAAGGATGGGGCCTGGCTGCCAGAAGAGAGCCTCTGGGATGATTGTAGGGTTGAAATTTCAGCCCCGCCCCACTCCCACCTCCTCTGGGGCAGGAAGGAGGCCTGGAGATGATGTAATCACCAATGCAATCACCAATGGCTGATGATTTGATCAGTCATGACTTTGTAATGCAGCGTCCATAAAAATTAAAAGGACAGGGTTCAGATAGCTTCTGGGTGACAGACACGTGGAGGTGCTGGGAGAACTGTGTACCTGGCAGGGACAAGGAAGCTCCCCACCCTTTCCTCATACCTTGTGCTGTGGGGCTCTTCCGTCGATTCAGGCTGTTCCCTGAGTTATAACCTTTCGTAAAAAATCAGTAATCTAGTGAATAAACGGGCTTCCTGAGTTCTGTGGGCCGCTCCAGCAAATCAATCAAACTCAAGGAAAGAGGGCACAGTGGGAACCCCTGATTATAGGCAACTGGTCAGAAGTACTGATAACCTGAGCTCGTGATTGGCAACAGAGGTGGGAGGGGGTGGGTCTCATAGTACTAAGTACCCCACCCAGGAAATCTGATCTTGTCTCCAGGTAGACAGAGGCAGAATTGAGTTAAACTGTAGGACAGGGAGCTGGTGTCCCATGAATTGCTTATTGGTATTAAGGAGCCCTACACATAGAGGTAGGAATTGGTACCAGAAACTATGTATGCCTTTATATTACTTTTATGATCAGAAAAATATATAGAAGTGTTAAGCTTTCAACATTTCTCACAGTATTCAAATCTCTTCTCTCAGCATAGGAGGTGCTTTGTGATCTGCCCTTTGTGATCCTGTGTCTTATTTCCTGCAGCCTCTGAACGCATACTCCCACATACCCAATAAACCTTTAGATCACCTGCAGTTCTCTGGATGCCTCTCCCTTACTCCCCATACCCCCATTCCTTCCCTGGCTGCTCTTACTCTTACTGCAGATTAGCCTCAAGTGCCTCTTTTCCAAAAAGCTTTCTCTGGCACCCGGTCCCTGCTCTCTGCTCTGTGCTCCAGCAACAGCTCAGCCACAATACTTTTCCTCTTTACATGTTGTTTTACTTGTCTGCCGGGCCTGCTGGACTGGGTTCCTGAAGGCAGAGACCCTGTCTTTATTTCTATATCCACAGCATTTAGAGAGCGACAGGCATATAGTTGAAATGCAGTAAGTATCTGCACATAAAAGAGTGCTTTGTAAATTGTAATAAGATTCCCAAAAATTGGTTATTATTATCCTCATTTTGAAGATGAAGAAGCAGGTTCCAAGAAGTTAGGCAACTCACCCTACGTTTCCTATGGCTAACAAATGGGAGCACCTGAATCTAAACTCCAATTTTCCAATTCTCTTTGTACTTCACCACCACTACCATCATTAAACAAGAAAATGTGTGTGTGTGTGTGTATTCTTGTGTGTTGCGTCAACTTGATGGATAGCTGTCATATAGAAGGGAGCTTTTCAACAAACTGGTAATGCACCTACTGTTACCTTTTAAAAATAGATTACATTGAGAAGTTGGAATGTCTTCAAAAATGGAAGGTTTTGGAGTCTCCCTGGTGGTTCAGGGGTTAAAGTCTCAGCGCTATCAAGCTATTGCGCAGTCACTGTGACCTGAGTTCCATCTCCCAGCCAGGGATATACCCACATGGCCCAGCAGAACTCTCTTGTCTTGCCCGCTGCTCCCCTCAGCAGTGTATTTCTGTCAGTCTGCCAGATCTGTTCCCCACTCTGTCTCTGGTGAATCCTCTCCCGCCCTCCCCCCACCACACACACTTTTGGCCTATACTCCAGTTCTTGTATGCATAAGTAAATAAAAATAAATCTTTTTTTTTTTAATGAAGGTTTTAACTCCATATTTATTTGCTGGAATAGATGATAGATTTTAAGTCAATTTTTTTCAAAAAATAGAAACTGAGCATGCTCAGGCTGAGGATGGGCTATAAGGGCATTTCCATCAATCCTCCCTGCTCTACTTTGGCCCCTCAGTAGGTTCTTAAGCACAGGGCATGTCATTCTGACCTAGAATATGTGGCACACATCTCTGTCCCCAGAGAACCTGAGGCATTGAGGGAGACAGTGTACCTGCCACTTCTAACACCCTAACAAGGGTCATAAGGTGCAAAGGGAGGCCTGAGGACCAACACCCAACCCCAATCTGGGGTGTGTTCAGAGAGGCTTCCTGATAGAAATGACATATGACCAGAAATCCTGAGGGTGTCTGGCCCTAGAATCAGCCAGCACCTCTCCCCCCAGCCTCCCTTCACAGCCTTGCATTCTGGCCCCTTTCCTTGCCTGGAGAGTGAATTCCTCAAGTACAAGGAATGTGTTGCCTTCACCCATGCATTCCCCAAAGCACCCAGCCCAACAGCTGCACCCAGCTTTCCAAATCCCAGTGTGATGCTCTCATCACAAGATGCCTGAGCCTAGCTGGGGAAAACTATGCTGAAGCCAGGCATCCTGCCAGGGCCACAAAGCTCGTGCCCAGGCAAACAGTTCTCTGTAAAATGACAACAGAGAGAGCCAGGTCTCCCCCCACAGCTCACCCTGCCAGGGATGGGACAAACAATTTAAGACTTATCACAAACCAGTCAGCTTGTTCAGCACCTTCCTTCCCAAACCAGTGTCTCCTGCATTTGACAGGTACCATGATGTGCCAGGTACCCCAGGCTGGAAAATTCTGGTGGTTGTGCTCCTTGCTCTCCCTCGTGCCCCTCAGCTCAGTGAAGGCAGCCCTCCCTACCATTCCTTCTGCAGATTCTTCCCAAATCTGTAACTTCCTGTCCATTCTCATCTGCAACATTGTGGTTCCAGCCTGCATGAACACCGGTTTTACCTCCTTCATCTCCCAGTCCCCATTCTCATGCCAGTCATCGGCATCTTCACCTTCTATGGTCTAATTGTGTCTACAATTTAAACCTTTAGCCTGAAATCCATAAGTATCAATAAGCTAGCCTTTGTCCCTCACCCAAACTCTCTGCTAATCACACGGGCTGTTTCTCCACATATGCCCTGCACTTTGGCCCCTCTGCATTTTTTGCATGTCAGTGCTCCCCCTGGACGGCCCTCCTCTCAATTTCCTCTCCCTGTGCCCTCTAACTGCCTATCAGATGGGCTGGTAACCCCCACCCCCATACTCATTTCAAATCCTATATCACCCATGAAATTATTGTTAAAACTCAGGAAGCCAGCTGTTCTGAATTCCTATTGGTTTTACTGTCCATACCTGCGAAACCTTGGTCACACATGCACAACCTCCTATCAGAGCTGTTTGAAAACATTCCCATAGTTTCTGCCTAGATATGGTTATGTTTCTACACAGCAATCAAGTTGTTGCTCTACCCAAAACAAGGCAGGATAGGGTAGTGGCCAGAGGGAGACTTTGACACTAACAGGGTCACAAACATGCCCTTAGATAAGTTATTAAATCTTTCTGAGCACCCTTCATTATCTGAAAGCAGACTTAGCATCCTACAAGACTTTGGTGACACTTAGAGATAATAAATGTAAACCACAATAAATTATTACTATAATTGTAACACTAATCAATCTAAAATTCTTCTTAGTGTGATTTTTAAGGAACAAATAAGATAACCTGAGACAGAATTTTGTAGACTATAAAGTTATTATGATAATTTTAATTTTTAATAAGCATTTCTTTTTTTAAAAGATTTATTTATTTTTATACAAGAACTAGGGCACAGGCCAGATGCGCAGGAGGGTGAGAGGATTCACCGGAGACAGAGCGGGAAACAGAACAGATAGACTAAAGAAATACACTGCTGAGGGGAGCAGCGGGTGAGACAGGAGAGGTCTGCTTCACCATGTGGGATTCTCACCGGCTGGCCAGGATCGAACCCACACTGCAGAGGCTGCGGACAGCTTCGCAGTGTAGTGCTCAACCACCTGCGCCACCAAGGAGGCCCTGGAGCACATTTCTGTTCTTAGGTGATATGACCAGCATAGGCCCAAAGGTGTCCCCATTGATTAACAGCAAATTCAACTTCCATGACCAAGCACTTTGGTTTTCAGAATATCTGTGCTCAAAACTCTTAGAATGAACCACTAAATGTCAACCAATAAAACTGGTTGATTCCTGGGCCCTAACTGAGGCTTTGGTCCATATGGCACCAAACACTAGTCCAACCTAATATCTCTATTTTCATCTTTTTGGGGGGAAGGGGAGCATCTTGTACACAAAGCACTGCTCAAGTCCCCCCAAAAAAATACCATCAAAGCACTGGGCAAATGGGGCAGAATGCCAACCTAATTCACAGCCTCCGTCTCTCAAGCCAGCTCAGTAAGCTTTCAGGCCAAATTCAATCCCGGCATTTCTAAACAAGATTCCTAGCACCTCTGTGGGTCAGGGACACTCAGAGAAAGCGACTCACTCTGCAGCCACCAGAGGGTCCCACAGCATTAGCTAGAAAGCAAGGACATACCTCCTGCCCCATTCAAACTTCCAGTCTTAACTGTCTTCCGGAGCACCTTCCAGCAGCTTCCCCTAGCTCAGAGCCCGGAAATGGGATTGCCCGGAAACCCCAGAGCTGGCTGCTGCTTAAACTATTAAATCATCAGTTCATACCAAACAGCCAGCTCATGAGGAGCTAAGTGACCAGGGCCTCCTGAAGTCCCATTTCTATGGGTCTGAGCTTTCCCCAACCACATACCAGTATCATCAATGAACATGGAGTTTCTAGAGCTTAAATAACTTGCTTTTCCATGCTGCCCCCAGCACTTCTGCCTGGAATACCACTTGCTCTCAAGTTTTAATAAAGAAGAGGGAGTTGCATATGAGACCAGCAGACCTCAGCCCCATGAGGCGTGGGTCCTATCTTGCAGAGTTCTCCCCCAATACCAAGCATTCTTGGGGTTCAGACCCCAAGATCTGTTCTGGCCTAATTACTTAAGTTACAGGGTATTGTTTTCTTCCTCCTTGCAAGAGCCCTGGGAACTCAGCATCTCTTATAACTAGGTTTTTCTTTGTCAGTCACCCCAATCCACAACATAAGCAGATTTTTCATGAAAGTTTTGTCTATCTTTTAATTCTGAGTTTTTATTAAGAGGCTGAACATATTCAGGAAAATATTTGAAAATAATTAGAAGACCTTGAAAGGCTGACTCCTACCTTCAGGGTGGTGGCACAAAAATCACATCATATAATCCCCCTAATAACGTACCCCCAGGATAGGAATTCAAAACCAGTTTATGAATAAGTGTAGGGTAAGTGAAAAAGTGTAAGTCTTTTCCACCCTCCTGCCATTAGCACTGATTATGGATCCCTGCGGTCCTGAATGCATGCCTGATGGCAGGCACCTGGAGTGGGGTGTGGGCAAATGTAGGTGGGTACACCTGGGCTGAGACTGGGCGTATAAGTGCAGCGTCACAGGGACGCCAGCAGAGATAGAGTAGCGGAACCAAAAGAAGAGAGCAGAAGGAGAACACCGGAGAGCCCAGGAAGAGTGAAGACTCACCATGGCCTGGGAAGGCCTTCCAGCCTTCCGGTCCCCCCACTCCCCCCACACCCCTGCCAGCCATGTACCTGGTAAAAGATCAATAAAAGCCTGAAAAGCCACCGAGGGCTCCAGGACTCTCATTTACCTATCTGCTCAGATCATAAAGATCCTGCACTGTGCCCTCCTGCCCCTACAATAAGGAAACTGAAGGAGCAGAGACTTAAGGTGGCACAAAGCAACCTTACAGTACAGCCTGGATACGGCTCAGGTCTGCCTGGCTCCAGCCTACCCTCTGCTTATCAATAATAATTAAGGTAACATGTGTGGGGGGTACTCAGTGCATGGCAGCACCCTGCTATGAGGCAAATACTGCTAGCAAGTCCATTTTCTAGATGAGAAAACTGAGGTTTGCAAAGATTAGGTGACATGTCCAAGATGACATAGCACACATGTGACAAAAAATATGATCTGTTCCCAAGCCCATGCTCCTAACCATTATGTTCTCCCCACCCCACACCAGGTCACCAACACGCTGCAGGCACAGTGATGGCTTTTCAATTCCCCTCTCAGACCAAGCCCAAGCCCCATCCTCCACCTGGAATGCTTCCTCCCAGCCCCTCCTTTTTTTACAACCTACTTCTCCTTCCTCAAAGTTTGGGTTGTAATGTCCCTCCTGAGCGCAATGTTCCCTGACAGGCTACCTGAAATGGATGCTATCCGATTCCTCTCCCACCTGCTCCCTTGTTTTGCCCATTACAGCATTTGTACAACTTACCAACATTTTGCATTTGTTACATTTTCCCCTTTACTTGTACTTTGCTTGTCATTCCCACTAAGAATGTAAGGCCCATCAGGAAAAAAATTGTCAGTCTCTCTCAGTCACTGACATATGGTTTGAACCCGACACCTGCTGGGTGTTACTAGGTACTCGGTATATATTTGATTCATTATAATGATTAGAATTTGCAGCTCTCCCATAGAAGAAAGCAGGTGGTTTTCAACCTCAAGCTACGAGTTTGTATGTGCGTACGTGCGTGCGTGTGTGCATGTTTTAAAGCTACAGTCCTTCAACTTCTATTGCTCCGGACTGTGGTGGCAGAACACCCCTCCTTCAAGCTGGTTCTCCATTGAAAGCCCCACAAGCTGCACCTGCTCTATAGAACCTGCAACTACTGGGGGCAGCTGCGCACCTTTGTGGTCATTATCAGCTGTTTCATTCTTTCCCGTTGTCCCAAAGACCATTGTGTATCTGTACTTTGCCCAGAAGGAGATTCATGATGACATAAATTGCCCAGAGCCAGGCAGCCAGAAGTGGGAGTCACTCATTCCCCTTTATCAGCCTCCAGGGTCTCCTTGTATCTTCAAAAACAAGCTCCAAACGCCACAGGAGAGTCTCATGTGCCGTAGGAAAGATACCTCCTCTCAATGCTCGACCTCCAAAGCCCTAAGGGACCCTGCACTCTGCCCGTGAAAAAAGGGGGGCAACTCCTAAACTGGAGACACTACCTCTCAATTGCAGGGGAACAGGCTTTCCCCTTCTGGACACCCCCATCAAAAGGGGCTGATTTCTTCTTGCCCTACAAGAGCCACATGAACAACAAGCAAACAAGAAATAGCCCCAATAGGACTCTTTCCTAAGAAAATTAATATGTGGGCAAAGATGTTTATCTAAAAGTAATCCTTTTGTATAAAATTGTTATTGATTACATTTGAAAAATGGTAAATGCCTAAAAGTTTTTTTAAAAAGGAACATTTTCATTATTAGTACACCTCTGTAGGGTATGCTAGTGCGGCCACACTACGGAGTTTGTTATTCTGTAGTGGTTTTGGATTCCAGCAAAAAGTCTTGACCAGGCATCTTTAAGTCAGTGTTTCTCCACTAGCGTGCCATGGAGGACTGCTGTGGCTTCTCACTCGGGCTTGTAAGGTAGTTCCCTTTTGCTATCACTATGATTCTGCCTTTGATACAACAACAGGCAGACAGAAGGTTGAACTGGCCGCAGTGTCTTCCCTGTGGTGACAGGTGCAACTCCATGCACACCAAGAAAGAAGGAAGCAATAAGCATTTGCAAAGAACTTCATCACATGAGTATCGAAGAGTGATGGGCAGTCAGTCTGCACAAAGAGTAACTCAGTGCTGAAGGATGATCAGTATAACCATGTGATTCCTGTACAGGCAACCTCATCCTTTTGAAAGTACTGCCTAAAATACTAGCATTCAAAAGAATGCTATTCTATTAGAGTTACGCTGTGACAAATAAAGCCTCAATCAAAGGGTTCTTTCTAATCATATAATCACGTAATTAGT
The DNA here is from genome assembly GCF_964194135.1 of Talpa europaea. Taxonomy (NCBI): domain Eukaryota; kingdom Metazoa; phylum Chordata; class Mammalia; order Eulipotyphla; family Talpidae; genus Talpa; species Talpa europaea. The sequence continues at coordinate 80,563,402 of NC_140076.1, forward strand.
CCAGTGAGGGTGTTCCTGGCCAGCGGGTGGTTTTCCTCCACTTGGTGATTCAGGGACCCAGGCGCCTTCTGACTGGCTCTTCTATCCCTACAGCCAAAGGGCAGCATATGAAGAGAAAGAATGTGCAAAAGTCACCACTGAACCGCCATGACCTACAGTCAGAGCCTGTGTAGGTGAAGAGTGCTAGGAACACTACCCCTGCTGAGGAGCCTCTTCCCAGTAACACCTGTGCATGGAGGAGAACACACGCTTCCAGTGAACAACTGCCCTCTTCTATGCAGTCCTAAGCCCAATGAAGTTGTGAAGCACTAGGTAACGGGTTTTGTTGCTATGTTACATGGAGAAGGGGAGAAAAACCAATACTATCTCCTTAGGAGAACAATGTCTCTTGCTCCCAGTATTTTGTACATGGATCATACCATAGACCTGACAGAGAACCCCATTAAGGTTTTTAAAAAAAAGGGGGCCTCCCTGGTGGTGCAAGGGGTTAAGACAAAAACCATGAAGCTGTCCACAACAGCAGGAGTTCCATCCCCGGCCAGGGAGCTACCCACATGGTGCAGCAGACCTCTCCTGACTCGCCCGCTGCTCCCCTCAGCAGTGTATTTCAGTCAATCCACTGTTTCCCACTCTGTCTCTGGTGAATCCTCCCACCCCCACACCTCTGGCCTGTACCCCAGGTATTGTATGCATAAATAAATAAATCCTTTCTTAAAAAGGCTCTGAGTATTATATCTGAGACTTTCCTTTATTGCCCATTTTCACTCCAGAGACCACACTGGCTCAGGCCTCTGTGCCCATTCCCCTGATGTCCATTTGGTCTGCTGCTCACAATATAGCCACCCTTGACCTCCTGCTGCCACACCATCTTTGCTGTTCACTCTAGTTCAGGAGCCGGCCCCTGGTCTGATTGGCTGTCACTAGGGAGAGAGAGCTGGCTCCAGTGCATGCATGTGGTTTACAGGGCACAACCACTTTCTGGAGAAAGAACTGCCTGGGATCTAGAGAGAGTGGACATCAAATAGTGAAATGCCACATGAAGGCAGGAATAGTGTCCATCCTGCTGGCCATTTTCCCCATCATATCCTCAGGTGCTTTGCACACTGTTTCAGAAACCCAGATCCCTTGCATCTTGTGGTGCTGAAGACGCAAACACCTCAGAACCCTCAGAGGCTGGCTGGCAGGCTTCTGAAGAGTGGAAAGAAACCACACTGTCATTGAATAACTTGTTGAAGAAAAAGAGAGCAAGTGAATGAATGAATGAATACTCATGATCTTGACAAATATTTAGTGACATAGAAAATAGTAAAGATAAAACATTTGGGACAAAAATAGAACACATAATGTATAATCAGTGTGATTATAATTTAGGAATCTCACATGGAAAACAAAAAAGACTGAAATTACTAGTTCTTAACAACTTTCAATACTTCCTAGTCTTTCAATAAATATGTACCATCCAACCCACCAAAGAGTTCAATAGCAGTTCTCACAATGACTATCATTTGCCAATTCAGGCTGATGCCTGACAAAAATGGATGGACTCCATTAAAGTTAAAAAAAAAAAAAAAAAAAGGCTTCTGAGTTCTTTCTTCCTAAAGTATTATATCTGGGACTTTCTCTTATTGCCCATTTTTTTTCATTAGGCAATTTTTTTATTTGGTGAATGGTGGGAGATCTAGATCCATTGATTCAACCCATTTCTCTTAAATTCCCTTTGGGATCAATTCAATCAGCTCAATAATCTGGGTTCAATTTTTTTAAAAAAAAAATCACCACCAAATTATGTTTGTAAATATTTATGGATTACACATTCATAAAAAGATAATAAGATACAACAGTATCTTTGGCTCCTATATTAGAAACATTTGTTGTTGTTGTTAAAGATTTATTTATTTTTACACAAGAACTGGGGTATAGGCCAGAGGAATGGGAAGGTGAGAGGATGCACCAGAGACAAAGCGGGGAGTAGAACAGGTAGACAGGGAGCAGTGGGCGAGACAAGAGAGGTCTGTCCCACCATGTGTGTCTCTCCCTGGCTGGCCAGGAATCAAACCGGAGCTGCAGAGGCTGCAGACAGCTTCACAGCGCTGCGTTCAACCCGCTGCACACCTGGGGAGGCCCGAAACAATTTTCTTTTGTATATATTGCTATCTTTTCCAAACCTTCTACAATAAGAATGTAACCGCCAACAGGCATACGAAAAAATGTTCAGCATCACTTGTAATCAGGGAAATGCAAATCAAAACTATGAGATACCATCTTACACCAGTGAGAATGGCACATATTAAAAAAACTGCAAACAACAAATGTTGGTGAGGATGTGGAGAAAAAGGAACTCTTCTACACTGCTGGTGGGAGTGCAAACTGGTCCAACCACTATGGAAAGCTGTGTGGAGATTCCTCAACCTACTAAAGATAGAGCTTCCATATGATCCAGCAATTCCACTCCTAGGTATTTACCCAAAGGACACAAAAACATTAATTCAAAAGGATACCTGCACCCCAATGTTTATTGCAGCACCATTTACAATACGTAAGCTATGGAAACAATCCAAACACCCAAAAATAGATGACTGGATCAAGAAGATGTGGTACATATACACCATGGAATATTACTCAGCAATCAACTCGTGCCATTTACAGCAACATGGATGGAGCTGGAAGGGATCATGCTCAGTGAAATAATCCATAAAGAAAAAGAAAAATACTGGATGGTCTCACTCATAGCAGGAATTTAGAAAACCCAAATAAGGGATCAGGAAAAAGACTAATTATAATAAAGTAAAAATCAAAATCAACAGGCAACTATAAACCAGAGACTCACTGGGGGGAGGAGGGGGAAGGGAGTAGGATCAAAACAAGGGTGGTGGGAATTTTACAGGGACTATATAATCAAGATGAAAATGCATACATTGAACAAAAATGAAAAATGATGTAAAAAATATATATAATTAAAAAGAAAAGTAACCTTTTCTACAATCAGCTTTAAAAGTCTCTGGTGATGGTATATTTTTAGTCTATCTAATGTTGCCTCCTGCAGGAACTGTTCTGTCACCACTCCCAAGGGCACCTGGAAGGTCCTCCTCAGCCTTCTCATAGTGTCCTCCAGCTGCCGGAGGTTGTTTGCTTCTCCATCTCCCAACAAGACTCCAAGCTCTTTGAGGGAAAGGACTGATTCTGCAATGTCTCTGAATCCCCAGGCCTAGCACTTAGACTAAGCATTTGTAAAGACTTGTGGATCAGATGAAGTCAAAGAAGTATACAATTCAGGTGCCTGCACTCTAAATCCAGATGCATCTTTTCTGAGACTTTAGGAATCCAAGATTTGCTCCAAGGTTGGCCTAACCTGGGGCTGGGAAGAACCTGGGAAGCAAATGGGAAGATTTTGAATAACCACCCCCCTTCCCCCAACAGTCAGCATCCGGGTTGTGGAACCCAGTGGGTTTTCCTGGCGAAAGTCAAGATTAGTCATGTGATGCCACTTGGAGGATTCCCCCAGTCCGCTCAGCTCATTCCTTAGGCATCACTCACTTCAGGGATCCTCCTTATGGAACAAAGGAAACCCCGGGACTTGGGACTGGCCTTTTTTCCACCAACAGCTGGTAGTAGTTTGCATTTAAATCTAAACCACAATTAAAATAAGGGTGCTGTGGGGAGAAGGGGTGCTGGGAGTTACACACTGGCTAGAACTTAGGTTCTCTCTAAATTTCTTCCAGAAAGTTCTTCTAAAGGGCTGTGAGGACCATATAGCTCAAAAGGAAGGCTTTGAAAATTAAACATGAAATTTAAACCAATCCCTGGCTCAACAATGGGTGTGTACCGTCCCCGAGCCAGGCGCTTCACAGCACCCTCCTACCCCCACCCTCAAGGGGCCGGCGCCAGCTGGGAACTGGGCTTCTTCGCCAGATGCTGGTGGATCTGGGGGTGCGGGGCAGACCTAGAAGACCTTTAGGACAGTCCTCCAGGAGCCTGGTCTGGAAACGATTCAATCTGACGCCTTCACGAACGTTCGGGCTCCTCCTGCCCCTCCCTGCAGTGTCATCTAGAAAGTAATTCCTAGACGTGCAGATTACCGCAGAGTGGCTCACCGTCGGCTCGGAGTCAGGGCGCCGCACCCACGGAACGCCTGGATTCTTTGATTTCCACACTCACTCACTTTCTAAATTCAAACCCGAGGGGAAGGGCTCGGCCGAGGGTGGGGGAAATCTTTGAGAGCCTCTGGGAGTAAGTGAAGTTTACAACAGAGCTCTCGCTGGGGACGGCCGAGGCCCGGCGCGCGGCGCGCGCGCACAGCCACAGAGAGAAGGGTGTGAGCGCCGCACCGGGTGTCTGTGCCGGGGGGAGGAGAAGGGGGTGGGGTGAGCGGAGGCCAAGATCCCCCGCCCAGGCTCCTCCTGCCACGGCCCCCCCTCCACGCGCCCTGCATACTAAGGCGCCCGGTCCTCCGCGCTCCACTCCCTGGCCGAGCTTCCCAGCTACCCGAACGTCCCCCTTGCGCCTCGCCACCAAGGTGAGTTCCGCCCCCGGCTCCCTGGCCCTCCCATCCCCCGACCCGGCCCCCGGGGGTAACCCCCTCCTCGGTTGTGCTGGCCCCCCCAGCCCGGCTTCCCGGGATGTCCCAGGCACCTTGGGACCTCGTTGGGGAGTGGCTGCGCCCCCGGCAACACCTAGGCTAGGCGAGCCGCGTCCCTCCTGGACCCTGGCGCGCCCCCAACCCAGATCCTCACGGACGGGCGCAGGGGGCTCTTGTGCTTTGGGTCAGGACCTCGGTGACGGCGTCCAGGATCCGCTTTCTCCGACTTTTGGGGTCATCTTTCTTTACTCCCACTTTCCTAGTTTCCACTAGTCCCCGAGTTATCCGAACCCTCTCTTGCGGCCCCCACCCCGTCTTGGCCAGCATGTTTCTTTGTGCTGCTGGCTGACCGCTGTCCACATGCTCGTAGCCTCCTCCCGAGCTGGCTGGCGGGCAGACCGGAGAAGCTGGGGAGGGTCGGGGTTGCAGGGGAGGGCTGGGCAGTCCGCAGCTGTGGGATTCCCTTCCTAAAGCACAGTCTTTGGTTCCTCATCCTGACGCTTCAGGTTGGGCTTCCTGTTGTTTGTCTGCTAGACCGCAGGTTCTCACTGCTGAGGGAGGTCTATGTTTTCTTTATAAACCGATTTTGCAAGGGGCCAGGGAGCTATGTGAAGTGATTTCTCTACTTCCCTTCTTTTTAGCTTAAACAAGGGGCCTAATGAGGGATTGTCTCACCCATTAATCTGGCCCAGTGCAATGAACCACACGCTGCTGGCGCCTAGTCACAGTTTGAACTTGGCCAAAGGCATAGCGCTTCCTCCAGCTCTGGACACTGCACTCCAGCCTTAGCCGGCTCCACCTAACTGGTGGTGAGGAAAGCAGAGCGGGCTGCAGGCCCGGCACATGGAGTCCTAGGCTGCATCCTGAGATACATTAATTAAGCCCACCCTGCCTCGCTTCCGAGGGCTGCTGGGCGCATTCTGCAGGGCGTGGCTAGCACAAAGGCTCCGGGATTCTCCTAGTGGTGGAGGCCTGTGACTCAGCTGTGAGACCATGTGGGTGTGGCTCTCTAGCTTCAGATCCTCTCTTGCAGATGGCTCGGACAAAACACTATCTAAAGGAAAAGGAGAACTGTGCCATCTTAGAGGGCATTTTCCAACAGGAAGTGAGTCACACCAGAGTTGGCCTGCATTCTGAGGAGGGCTTTCTTGATCAAACCGTGGGTGAGGGCAGCAATTAGATTGGCAGCGCCATGGCCAGACACTGCTATTTGCCTGCTGGCAGGCTGCCCCAGCTTTACTTGGGAGGTAGCTATTCCCGTTAAGAGGTTTGCAGTTGCTGCAGATTTTTTTTTTTCCCCTGCAGCTTGAGTTTCAATCTGCAGCAGTGGATTTTTATATACTGTGCTTCAGGTGAGACCAGTCCCATGAGACACTCTGTCAGTGTGATCTTTGCCTCCTAGGAGTTTTCAGCAACTTGTTAAAGGCAATACCCAGTCTGGGGCAGGAATGAGTTCATACAGCTCATCTGAAATTTCTTCATCAGCCCTGCCCCCACAGAGTCCTATTTAGTTTTTATTTATTTAACCATCTCTTCTAAATGGTATTACCTTCCTTATAGCCAGAAGCTACTTTATTCATCAGTTAGAGTTTCTCGTTTCAGTTCTTCAGATTTTCTTGAGGGTCTGGTAGGCATAAAGCCTCCTGGTTTAGGGTAATGTTCTCCCTGGATTTTCCCGGATATAACATCAGATGGGCCTTGTCTTTCCATGTCTGGCCAGCCCAGACTTCGGCAGCTGCCCCAACGAGGTCAGGTCTTCGGCTGGGTGGACCTGAGACTGAGTTCCTCCCTGCTTTCCACTGACAGTTCCAAAAATATGGTTTTTTTAGCGTACTACCCATTTGGTATGCCCTTGGACACAATCCAGTCTTTTAAAGTTGAGGGAAACAATAGAATTCTTTCAGGATTATAATGTATAAATTTGCACTCAGCATGCTGGAAAAACTGGACTAATATTTTAAGATCTTTCTTAAGCTTCTCATTTTCCTGGGAACTCAACAATTTAGGAATCTCACATCAGGAACAGAAAAGAATGATTGTACTTATTTTTAACAATTGTCAGCACTTTCTAGCCCTTTACTAAATAACTACCACCCAACCCACCAGTGGATTCAATCGCAGTTCTTACAATGACTGTCATTTGCCAATTCAAGCTGATGCCTGACAACTCTTCAAGGAAAAATGGACCCCATTAAAGAAGAAAAGACTTCTGAGTTCTTTCTTCCAATTGGATTGCATCTAGAACTTTCCTTTGCTGTCCACTTTTACAGTGGGCAAGTTTTATGTTTGGCAAAGGGTGGGAGAGATAGACTGGATCTAGATCCAGTGCCTCAACTATTGTTTTCTGAATTCCCTCTAGGGATCAAATTCAAGAATGCCTTCTGGTTCGATTTAAAACAAAAAATACGTGTTTTTCTTTTCCTCAAAGCAAAAGAAAGGAAACCTCAAACACATTTTAAATAACAGATATTTATTTTTTACTGAGCCTGCCAATTATTTTCTGGGTGGGCTGAGAAAATTGGGGTATACACAAGACACAGGAGAGCAAAATAAATCAGACCTCTGACTCTTTAGAAGTATCTTTTTGAAATCCCTGCCGGGATCTGGGAATAGGTCCAGAGCAAACATATGGAACTGCTCAGGAACACTTTTCTAAGGACACCTCCTGCCTCCCCACAACTCACAGAAGGATCAAAATTTACATTATTGTCCCTTTTAAAAAAAAAAAAAAAGATATATTTTATTTGTGATACAAGAGCTGGGGTGTAGGCCAGAGGTGTGGGGGATGAGAGGATTCACCAGAGACAGAGTAGGGAACAGAACAGGTGGATCTACTGAAATGCACTGCTGAGGGGAGCAGCAGGCGAGACAGAAGAGGTCTGCTGTGCCATGTGGGTTAGCTCCCTGGCTGGGGATTGAACTCATGCCTCAGTGGCTGGCAATAGCTTGATAGTGCTGAGACTTAACCCCTTGCACCACCAGGGAGTTCCTTATTTCATTCTTAATGAGTCCATGAACAGTCTCTAGCTCACAATCCCCAGCAGGACACTACATATGGGGAATTCGTTCAAGGAACCCCCAGTTAGAAACAGAATTAGCTAGAGGTCAGGAAATCTATTTAAATAATCTGCACTAGCTAGTGAACCCTAAAAAGGCAAGCACCCGTGGCTTATTCATGTGCACACATGTGTGCCTAACACCATGACCAGGACATGCAAAGTAGGTGTTCATTGTAGGAGACCCCAATATGAAAACCGAATTCCTACTACTGAAGCCTAGAATTTTCTACACAGAAAAAGCAGAGGAACTTCCAAGTCTCCATTCTTGAAATCTGTTGCCTAGGCAAACAAGCATAGGGCATTTACAGACATCAGACTAAAGTGATTTAATAAAAGAATGAGAGAACAGAGCCTCCCTGATGGCGCAAGGGGTTAAGACACAACCTATGAAGCTGTCCGCAGCCACTGCAGCACGAGTTCAATCCCCAGCCAGGGAGCTACCCACATGGCACAGCAGACCTCTCCTGACTCACTCGCTGCTCCCCTCAGCAGTGTATTTCAGTCAGTCTGCCTGTTCGTTCCCCACTCTGTCTCACCCCCAACACCTCTGACCTGTACCCCAGTTCTTGTATGCATAAATAAATAAGTCTTTTAAAGAAAAAATGAGGGGACAATGAGGTAGTTAGAGAGTAGTGAGAGAGCAGAGCCATCCAGAAGTGTGGAGTAGAAAGCAGGGTGAACTAAAACAAGCGTACGGAGAATGAAGTCGTGTCAGGGTCTGGCCAGACCTGTTTAGCAGGACACATGTTCTCCCTCTGTGTTTGGAATGTGTTTGCCTGTAAGCTGTACTGTTCCACTCCTAGGTCACTCTTTCTTAGCCCTTCCCTGCTCACAGCCTGCTGAGCTCTGAGCTACAAGATTTTCAGTCCAAACGTGGGTAGTCACCCGTGCATCTCGGCTCCTGCCGAGGGGATTGTTTGATTTAGTCATTCAGCACTTACTTAATGGTTCATGGATAAAGCAGAATAACACACAGTTCTTAAGCAAGAGAAACTTAAATATAAACTGGAGAGACAGGTACATGATTGAGTGGTTGAGTGTTTCAGGTGCTGCACAGCTGCAGCCCCTAGGCCTCCAGTCACACAGTTTCTGCCCATGCATGGGAGTGGAGCTTGTGGAGTGGCCGGGGACAGGTGTGTGTGTGTGAAGGACAAATTCAATCCCTAAACTGCTGCTTTAGTGACCAGCGGTCAGAACTATAGGCAGCCCTGCCCAAACGGGAGAGCCTGGCGGGCTGAGTCAGCGGGGAAGTCATTGCACCCGGAGAAAAGCTACGTGAGTTCAAGGGGGTGGCTCAGGAATTGTTGCTTTATTTTGTGTCAGTCATTTATATGTCTGTATAATGTTGGGGCTACATTTTTACTCCTCCACTTGTACATAATCTTCACTCAACCTCCACCAAACCTCCCCTGCCAGTGCACTATCCCCCCACTTCCTTCTCCCCTACATGTCAACCTCTGTCCACCGTCCCCTCTGGTAACCAGCAGATTTTTCAGCAACTCTGTTTCTTGGTTATTTACATTCCACAGATAAGTGAAATCATCACAACCTTTCTCTCACTTTCTGACGTACTTCATTTGCCATATTCACCTACGTATTCTCAATGAGCTATTACTCAGCCATTAAAAAAAGGTGAAATCATGCCTTTTGGGACTATTTTCCAAGAGGACAGTTTGAATCAGCTTTGTCAATATGTCTGCTCACCCAAAACAGAATTACTTGCTTGGAGCCGAGGTCAGTGCCTAGGACCTATGGGCACTGAGGAAGCTGGGGCTTTTCTGCTTTTCAGCACTGTTTTCACCTAAAGCCTTAGTTCTCCTGGCTAGCCCCTGTGCTGCTTTCCTACTGCAGAAGCTCTCCAGGACACATGGGGAGTCAGCTGATGCCGTGTTCACACCCAGTGCTCAATGGCATGTCAGTGGGGCAGGGATGTGACCTCAGAGTGGAAAGTGCCACCCCTTCAGGGAGCATGTGGTGACCTGAGACCTGAGTGTCACTCAGGGAAGACTGGCCTCCAGGCTTAGAGAAGACACTCGAGGGTGGATATTCCTCTGAGGATTTCCTCAACTGACAAATCCTCCATTGGCCTATTTCCCTATTTTAGGGGGCCTTACCCTGCTGTGTGCCCTTCTCTGGCTCTGCAGCATAATTTCCTTCTGCTCTGGCCTGTGAAGAAAGTGAAGTCGGTGTTCCACAGCCGGTTCCAAGTTCTGGGATCTTTGGGTCTTGGTCATGGAGTGCTGTGCGCCCCCCCCCCCCCGCCCCTGCCCGAGCTTAGGCACAAGTATTTCTAAACCCCTGTGGCTGCTGACTCCTGAGTTATTTCAGAACTGGGGTGAAACCCCACGTCCTTCTCCCAGAGGTGATTCATTCGCTTCTGTTCTCTTAAGTTGCTGGATTTCCAGAACCAAAGCTGGGAAGTCACACCCCATAGAAGCCATGACCATCTGCATCTGTATGAAGGATGGGGATGAGATCCTGCAGGAAGAGAGGGGATGGGTGTGACTGCCCTGGAATTCCTCTCAGAGTGGACCGTGTGTTGTTAATTTGCTGCTCTCCAAGAGAACCGTCTTCCAGATGAATCATGCCAGACTCCGGTTTATAGCATTCTCTTGAGTAGTAGTCTTTGGCAGGCTGCTTCCTGCATTTTTCTGGGGATTAAGTAAGACTTAAGGCTGAAGGACCCAAGTAGAATTTACAATTGTTAGGTGTAATTACTCAGTCATTGGGTTCACCAACTCCACCTTCTTGTCTGTTGAATACACATCTGTCAGTAGCAGGAAGCAGACCAAAAGCTGTCTTGGGTTCTGATCTGCACTCTTCACAGGGGAAGGTGCCAGCCCCTCCATACACCCGTGCTTACAACCCATTCTTGTGATTTTGGAGGGGGGACTGGAATATGACAGTCTCCATTCAGGTTCACCTGTTTTCTTTCCAGTAGTGCTTTTCAGGTGAAGTCAGAACTACTCTGTTCGGGCTAAAGCATGCCTTCCAACTAGCCAAAATCCACTGAGCTCCTATTCAGCACAGGCATTGGGTCTTGATGAGTCTTACCGCCATCATCACACCTGCATCTGCTGATCTGATGTATTTCCTTTCTTCTAAATGCTTCATGATATTCTCTGGGGAGTAGAGAGGCAGGAACACAATGTCTAGGGTCCAACCTGCTGTGGCACATCAGTGTTGTCCCCTCTTGGTCCAAAAAAAAACAGGGTCTCACCCGCAAGTACAGGCTGAGTGCCTGGAGAAGTGCTGGGTGATCCAACACTTCGAGTTCAGGAGCTGATGCTCATCTACCCTATCACCTGGTGCTGGGGGGCTGAGCAGCCAGCCATCCAGGCCGCCTTCCCTCACCCCAGCCCTCTCCACCCCTTCCTCTGTCCTTTCTTTTTGATGAGAGGCTGTTTAGTGGGGTGGGTGGTGAGCGTAGGGTTGAGGGAGTCTCAGGCATAAGGCTGAAGGAAGCAAGCGGGGGAGCAGTGACCAAAATGTGGCCAGTTTCCTGGTTTCCCCCGATAGGTGGGTCCAGATAGCTAGGCTGCTGTGCTCTGTGGAGAGGGGTGTTCCCAACACTCCCTTCCTGTGTCCCATTCCCTTCCTGGGGGTTGTGGGGAGGGGAGCACTTGTTTCTTGCAGTGGCATCAGTCCCCAAGCTCTGTTCAGGTGGTTGTTTGAGGCCTGTGGTCCAGCAGGGAGACACTTCGACTGGGCTGGTGGGTCACCTTCCCAGCTTTTCCTCCCCCAGCCACCCCCTGGGCCAGTCCCTCATCTTGGCTTTTGTGTTCTCTTTTGGCATTGCTGGATTTCCTGGCCAGAGCCACACCTGTCCTCCTCCCAAGGGTATCCTCAGGAAGCTGCCCTTTGTATAGGTACTGGGCTCCTAGAAGGGTCTTGAAGGGCTGGCTCATGGCCCATTGGGTGAGGTCAGAGTGTTCTTGGCCAGGGGGTGTCAGAGACTCAGCCAGGGCTTGGGGCCAGTTATGGGCATACAACACCTGAATCCTCTGTTGGCCTCATCCTGCACTGTGTTCAAGCTCCCTGCTGCCTCTCCAAGGCCTCTCTGGAGCTGCAGGAGGGTTCAGAGAGCAGCAGCCCATTCCCTCATCCTCCTATCTCCTGAAGTCATCTTAGTTTTCTGGGATGAGGTAGGGGCACCCCGAGCCCATGGTTTGGCTTTGAACATGCCCCCACTCTTGGAGTGGGGGAGGCGGCCACATCACTTCTCCAGTTTTCTTGTAGCATCGTTCTCAGGCCTGACTGTTGCAGGCTTTCCCCTGCCCAAGCCCAGGCCTGCCCTTCACCACCACCTCTGCCCCATGTCTGGGTCCACATGCTCTTTGGGAAGGGGGAGACCCAAGAAGCATAATACAATACAAGGGCTTGGCCCTTAAGTCTGGGCTGAGGTTGGGGTAGGAGCCACCAGAATCACAGCAGAGGCCCAGTGCCCGCTTCCCTCTCAGGCAGGGTCCAGACCACTGCCTTCCTGTATCCTCCTGCCCTGCGCCCCTCGGGCCCCCAGCTCCTTGCACCTTCATTGCTGTTTGAGTTAAAACCTCTGCTCCACACCTCTCAAAATATAAACTCTTCATGATGAAAAGCCCTTGCTCTCCTACTGCCCCCCAGACTGTGTCTAGCGCTGCTAAAAGCACATTAGGTCCCTGGAGGAGTTCTATACTGTGACTTGTTCCTTCTCGAGGAACTAGATAGTGGGCTCTGGGTAGCTTTTATTTGGGTCAGTCAGCTGCATTTTACTACCAGAGATGCAAATATGTTTGTTGCAATCAACAAGAAGTTCAGAACTCTAGAGAAGAATGCCCACCCAGCTGACAAAATTGATTTGTAAGCAGATTTCTAAACCCTAGAATTAGACTGAACTATGTTACCTGCTTATGCTTAGAGGGTTAGAGTTTTCATATAAATCAGGCTTGACTTTCATATAAATCAGACTTGACTCTGATACAGCCATGTCTCAGAGCCCCAGGACCAGCACCAAAAGACAAAAAATCTGTTCTTTAGAAGATGTTGTGTAAGTTAAAAAGAGGGACAGATTTTGCTTCCCCAAATGATTAGAATTTTCATTCCTCACTAGGTGACTTATGCAGAATTAGCAGGCAATCAGATAACTTGCTAGTGAGTGAGAGGACCTGAGTGCCTGTTTCCATCAGCAGGAGGCCAAAACTTGGGGTCAACTGGTTCTTAGCTTAGACTCACTGAATTTTACAGCTAGAAAGGAGCAATGGCTAATCTATTCACCCTCCTCCCACTTATCATCAGAAGATAACCTGTGGACACTGCACGTGGCTTGAAAGTTAAACTACACTCTTTCTTTGCCTCCTTTAATAGGTTTCAAAAGACCTCATCAAAATGCCATCTCAAATGGAACATGCCATGGAAACAATGATGTTCACCTTTCACAAATTTGCTGGGGATAAAGGCTACTTAACGAAGGAGGACCTGCGAGTACTCATGGAAAAGGAGTTCCCTGGATTTTTGGAAGTAAGTGTTGAAAGGCTTAGAAAGAACCAGACAGAAAAATCAGTGCTTCTAGACCCTGGTTCCTTGCCCTTCCTCTTCCCAGTCTTTCCTAGGGAGGCCACTACAAGAAAGGTGTTCTCATCCACTTCTTTGTCAAACATGATTGAGTGCTGATTGCTTGTAAGACATTATAGAGGAAACAGAAGGTAAAGACACAGCCCCTGCTCTTGAGAGCTTATGATTTGTAGGCAAAATAAGACAACACACAAATAACCACAAGACAGGGAGTTTGTTAGAAAGAATCCATCTGGCGCCTCCCTGGTGGCGCAGGTGGTTGAGCGCTGCACTGTGAAGCTGTCCGCAGCCTCTGCAGCATGAGTTCAATCCCGGCCAGCTGGTGAGAATCTCACATGGCACAGCAGACCTCTCCTATCTCACCCGCTGCTCCCCTCAGCAGTGTATTTCATCAGTCTGCCTGTTCTGCTCCCCACTCTGTTTCTGGTGAGTCCTTTCACTCCCCCCCTGCCCACCTCTGGCCTGTACCCTGGTTCTTGTATAAATAAATAAGTCTTTAAAAAAAAAAAAAAGAAAAAGATTGCATCTGGAGTCATCTGTGCCTACTGGGACAGTTACAGGAACAAAGGCCTCTCACCTGAGAGCATGAACCAGGGAATGGCTGCTGTCAGCTCATAAACCAGGTGTGGAGATCCACATCCTGCTTGCATCCGCTCTGAGCAACTTGAATCTCCTCCAGTCCCTTCATATTAAGGCTTTAAACTCATTTTTCTAACTCGAGTCTTTAAAGGAATGGTCTGTCTGATGACAGCCCAGCATCACTCCAGAAACTGATGCTTCCCACATTAAAATGTTCTGAGAACTGAGCACAACTTGAGTTGATGCCTCCCTGTGGACACTGAGAGATAGTGATGACTGAAAGAGGCTCTGCCATCAGCTAAACACACCGCAGGACCTTAGGTCACAAGGCATCCTTGTCCTTCCACTCTGTAGGCCTGCGAGAGATGGCTGCTGCCTTGAACTGAAGTGAAACTTTGCTTGACTAAATACGAGGTTGAAATCAAGCCCATCTTTCCCTGTCACAATTGTAGTCACTTGAAAGAACTGCTTCTGAAGTCACCTGTGTCCACTAGTGTGGAGTAATGCATCAGCCTCTTATAGGTGAAGGGAGGTGATGGCAGAGGCTGGGGGTCCTGCCTGCTCAACGGCACATCAATCAAGCCCCCAGTTCTCATTCAGTCAATGCAGGGTTTTGTAATACACAAAACAGGGGTGTTACCTGGTCATTGATACCAGTTAAACAAACAGATATAAAGAGCGTAGCCAGTGTCTCAGAATTGAAATCACCCAATGCTATCCCAGAATGAGTTAGGATGTGCTGCTCCTTTGCTTTCCTGCTGCCTTGTGATATAATGCCAGAGCAGGGGTTAGGAGGTCTGGCTTGGCCCCGCTAACTCTGGGCAGGGTGCTTCAGCTTGCTGGGCCTCATTTACCCCCTCTGTAAAATGAGAGGGCCCTACCTGGTTACCTCCCAAGTCACTTTCACTTTCTGGTATCCTTCCAGGCAAGGACAGAAGGTAAGGACATAATGTGCTGATTGTAAGCCTGCCAGTCACGGAACAATGGTGTTCTTAGTACTACACATGTTAATCATGTCACTGAAGAAGTCAGAAGCCAGGATGGATGTCACATGAGACCAGACCCTTCCTCACTGAAGGCTTTGTGGCATGAGGAAAATAAAGGGTGTCTATAGCATGCAGTGCTGAACCCACGGTGTAATTTATTCCAGGCCTGAGCTCATCATTCCAGACAACACCCACTCGCTGCACTGACAGAGTATTTTGTTGCCCAAGTTGACCCTGTATATCCTCAAATTTCACTTGTTTTGACCACAGCCAGGAAGCTGGGGGTGAGGCCAGGATTAACTGAGACCCACCCAAAGTAAGGGACCTGCAAAGAACAGGCAATAGTTGATAACTAAGATATTTGGGAAATGCTGCTGCTTTACCTGGAGGGATGTTTGAGTGCAGTTTGCAAATACACAGCATGCTTGAGACCCAGTGTCAATTTCCTCACGGTGTGCAATCAATGGATTCATAAATTCCTTGCCTGAGTCCTTTAAAACCTCCAGGGACCATCATGTTCTCTGATTGATGGCATGGGTTCCCCAGGAGAAACCATACTTTACTGCTTCTAACCATCACTCAAAAAAAGAGTGATCAATCTAATCACCATGGAAGTAAGATGAAAAAAAAAAAAAAAAAAAGCCAAAGGGATTAGGGCATTAGGTCATGAGGAGTTTATGCCTCCATTATATATTTTCCTAATTAACCTTGTCCAATGGAAAACATCCAGTGAAGAGTATAAGATGGCATAGATTTGCCAACTCACTAAGAACAGGAGCAATCTCAGAGACTAGTCCCACCTCCTCAATTCATACTTGATACACACGAAGGCCCACTACGCTGTGGGCCACGTGGCTAATGTGACATGAAGCCACACTAGCATGACCTCGGCTGTGCCAAAAAGTGAGGAGACATGAGGGCCCTCTGTCCATCCTCTCCCAACCTAACACACTCTGGGTATCATTAGTCCTTCTTTAAAATCAGAGGACAAAGATCTAAAACTGACTCCCTATATAATCTTGCTATTTTTTTCATAATTTTTCTTTTTTGAGAAATTGACTATGCGCCAGGAATTAAAGTTTGATGAGAGAATAACTACAAATATATTTCTCTTTGATAAGAGAAAAACTACAAAGTGGGGGGCCTGGTGGCCCAGGGGTTAAGTTTTCAGCACTATCACCACTGTGGCCTAAGTTCATCCCCAGCAAGGGAGCTAACCCACATGCACAGCAGACCTCTCCTGTCTCTCCTGCTGCTCCCCTCAGCAGTGCATTTCAGTAGATCCACCTGTTCTGCTCCCCACTCTGTCTCTGGTGAATCCTCTCACCACCCCCACACCTCTGGCCTACACCCCAGCTCTTCTACATATATACACAAAAAAACAACACTACAAAGTAGGGGACTTTTGGATGGTTGTTAGGTAGAATCTCATGATTTTGAAAACTATGGGAGCAGCTGAACTGTAAGCAAAGCAGGTCAGAAATCAAGCTGGTGGATCAGCGGCCAGTGTGGTGGGCTAAGAATCAAGACGCCTGGAGCTGGCTCTCTCACTGGCCTCCTCTTCCCAGAAACAGGACTTTCCTAAGGCCCCCATAGTTAAATGAAAGAATGCCATAAAAATTTCTTTACTAGCTTAAAATAAATAAGAACTTACTGAGTTTCTCCTTCAAGGCAAAAAAAAAAAAAAAAAAAAAAACCTACATTTTGGTGACCCCCCCCCCCAAAGATCACTTATGACCTAAAACAAGGGTTCAGAGAATTGAGAAATCAGATAAATGGTTGTCAGCAGTACAAATCAAAAAAGCTTATCATTAATGGGTATTTCTTGCTTTTGTTCTTTTTTTTTTTTTTCCCCAGAATCAAAAAGACCCCCTGGCTGTGGACAAAATAATGAAGGACCTGGACCAGTGCCGAGATGGCAAAGTGGGCTTCCAGAGCTTCTTCTCCCTGATTGCGGGGCTCACCATTGCCTGCAATGACTATTTTGTAGTACACATGAAGCAGAAGGGAAAGAAGTAGGCGGCCAGGACGGGTACCCCTGCCCCGTGAGAGTCATATCCAAGGGTCCCTTAAAGAATCTGCCCCACGGCTTCCCCTTGATAAGGATTTCATGAGCAAACTGGGACCCTCAGAAAATGTACAGATCAAATCCAAGCCCCATTGGCCACAAAAGAAAGAAAAGTTAATGCAAGCCAGATAAGCTCTTGGTTTTATATTGCTTGCCTCCTCTTGCCCTCAATAAAAAAAATTCCTTTTTTAGTTACGGATTTGTGATAGAATGTTTGTTCCTTCTTCCAAAATGCTGTTCCCTGCTTCATTTCAGAAGAACTTGCAAGCCTTGGGCACAAGTGCATGGCCAGAGCTCCCTCCATAGACCAGGCAAAGTAGGAAAGCACTCTCAATTCAGGCCAGGTCCTGACTTCTCTCACTGATAATGCCCTTGTAGTTGCATCTAACTGAAGAACCAAAACTCCAAGGATTAAGAGAAGGCACATCAGGAATATGTTCTAGTTTTATCATTACTGAGCATACTCTAGCCCAGTTAAGCCAGTGCCTTTCCATCCAGCACTTTGGATGTCTGAGCTGTCTGAGTCCCTTTTTCATAGCAAAGTTTCAGCAAACTCTAAGGTAAAGATAAGTGCATGAGAGAATTAATTGAAAAAGGGAGAGAGTCTAGTATAATGCCTCAGTAGCAACATCACATTAGCATTTATTTAGTTATGGAATGTCATCACTGTATTACACTGACAAGAAATGGACTATCATGACTTAAATAATGGGGCAATATGAAGTGCCAGTACTGATGTCTTGATATATAGCAAAATGTTTTTCCCAGCTCTTTTCTGTGCTTGTTACAGGTCTCAAAATAAATGCATTGCATGCTGTATACTTATGAATAACAAGATGTTTTATGGAGAGATGGTGCATGAATTGAAACATGAAATTGTTGCAATTGAATAGGTCAAGGAAGATGACCTATTTTTATGATCGGACAAATCTACATAACTGGGGAAAAGTTCAATATAAGATCATCCCACCATCACAAGGAAAAGCATGCAAACAGCAACAGGATAGTCCAGAACAGGTCTAGAAAGCAATTGTTACTATAGAAAATATGTGATAAAAACCAGTCAAAAATAAAATTCCAACCATTTAGTTTTATTTTGGCCAACAAATGAACAAGGTAAGGCAACTCATAACTTTGCAACTCTAGGGTTACATCAGTAAATTTACAAAGAGGGATTTATTACAAGATGCTAAATGGAGGAGGGGAGTTGGCTAGCTAAAGAAACCGACTCTGGGAATGACTCCCAAGCCCAGGCCGTTGAACTGGAAAAACATAACTGCAGCTGGCAGCTCCAGAAACATAGACCCTGTGGCCTAGTTCACGGAGGCAAGAACGCTTGCCCGTTGCCTTTCCCCTCACCACACAGCCATCCAAGTCTCAAGGAAGTATGTCTAGTTAGCAGAACCTCAAACCCATCAAAACCCCAACTGCAAGAGTCTGGGAAATAAAATTTTAATGTTTTCCAACCTCTGTACACTAGTTGTTAGCATGCTGATTCTGCCACCACGATGACTCGCACTCTAAGGGAAGTCTAATGACCTACAGGTTAAAGAAACGTGGCTTAAAGAAAAGGAGACTAAAAGACAACCTCAGGGATTAGTACACCCTCACAGATAAACCACCTCTCTGTCCACGAGACCATGGATTGGGCCAGATTTACTCCTTTAGTCTACACCACCTGCCTCCTGGGCCATTGTGTCTATGGGTGTCATGAAGTTGTGCCACTGTGCAAATAGGGAAGAGAAATCGTAATGTAGGAGATTTATTATTGGGCCCAGATGTCCACAAATCCATAGCAAGCCTTTATACCTTAAGCCTCTGCACATGGGGACAAGGGGTACATGAGAGGAAGTATCAGTTCATCTTCACAGTGGGTATGTAGACTCAAAAACAATTCTAACACTGTTTATCCCAGATTACCTCAGACTCTGGCGTGTGTGTGTGTGTGTGTGTGTGTGTGTGTGTGTGGACTTGGGTGGGGAGGGAGAGAATGATGCACTTTCCTCACTTTAGCTCAAAGTCTTTAGTAGGGATCTAGGACAAGGAAAATAAGAAAGGCGTTTATGGCTTGAAATACTACATGACTCCCGATGCCAACAAAAGCACATGGATTCCACAATCTGACCTGCTGAAATAGCCAGCTAGGCTTCAGGGCTGCAGCCTAACAGTTCCCAGAGGGCAAAGCTGCAGTTATGCCAACAGCCATCAAGAAGAGCCATCTGGAAAATTCCACTTAGTCTGTTACATAGCTGAGTTGTAAAGGCAGTTCCTGTATCCCTCCACAGCCAGCTATGAAAGAGGACAGGACAGCAGTGCAGAAAGTCAGTTTCAAATGTGCTGCAGATACAGAACATGAAGAACACCTCATTTTCTCTATGTGACCCACTCCTGTTTCCAAGTGCCCTGAACAGGAGCCAATTACCTGTGATTTTATACTTCTCTGCCCAACTCTTCTCAGCAGGACACAAACAGCCAGCCTATAAACCTCAATTTGACCTACTTGAAAGTGATTGTTCAAGCCCCTCCTCCAGCTCTTACTCTAGAGTGACAGGTGTGAAGAGAGATGCATTCATTTGGCAAACGTAAACAAGGGCTACTGTGAGTGGCACCAAGAAAAGTCCTGTGGTGGAGATAAAGAAGCAGATGCCACAGTGCCAGCCCACTCAAGGAGATTACAAACTAGTTGAAAGGTGATAGGTAAAGCAGACAAAAATTTCAGTGACAACACAACAGAACCTTTTCAAGGAAAGATGTGACAGGCACCTTTGGGCACTGTTGACAGGAATATAATTTACACAACCTTTCTGGAGGCAAAAGTGAGCAATATGTACCACAATCATTTAACATGTTTTCTTTTAGCAAATACTTTTCCTCCTAGGAAATTGAACGTACTTATAAAGATCGCTTATAAAGACATTTGATGTTGCACTATTTAGAATAGTTAGGACCTGAATACGATCAGGTGGTCTAACAACAGGGCACGGTTACTAAGCAGAAAGGTCTGTGGGCTATGCTGCACCCATAAAGACAATGACTGAAGAATCTTACATGAGATGGGGAATGTCTATAAAGTAAGGCCAGTTGCAAAACTGGTATGTAATGGAATTCCTTTCTTTTTAAAATATATGTGTCTGCACATGAACATGGAAAAAAACAAAAGACAGCAGTGTGTTTTAGTTTCCAAAGTAGGCGTTACTGACTGGGGAAATTGGTGTGTCCAGAAAGAAGTTTATTTTTTAAGAGACGTATTTTAAAGATTTCTTTCTTTCTTTGTGCATAGAAGAACTGGGGTATAGGCCAGAGGCGGGGAGTGAGAGGATTCACCAAAGACAGAGTGAGGAGCAGAGCAGGCATGCTGACTGAAATACACTGCTAAGGGGAGCAGCGGGGAAGACAGGAGAGGTCTGCTGTGCCATGTGTGTAGCTTCCTGGCCATTATCGAGCTCAGGCCATAGTGGTGATAGCGCTAAGACTTAACCCCTAGGCCACCAGGGAGGCCCCAGAAAGAAGTTTATGGGGTTATTTTAATTTTTCATACACTGCTATGTTATCTAAATTTTCTATGATTCTACTTTATGATCTGAAAAACAACACACTAATGAATGGTTTTTAAAAGAACATGTGTGTTGATTGAAGGTCTACCATGAATCAGGATCTATAGGAAATACTTTTTTTTTTAACTTTTTTTTTTTGAAGATTTATACAAGAACCGGGGTACAGACCAGATGTGTGGGAGAGTGAGAGGATTCGCCAGAGATAGAGTGGGGAACAGAACAGGCAGACTGACAAAATACACAGCTAAGGGGAGCAGCGGGCGAGACAGGAGAGGTCTGCCATGCCATGTGGGATTCTCGCCAGCCAGCCGGGATCGAACCCGTGCTGCAGAAGCTACGGACAGCTTCACAGTGCTGTGCCACCAGGGAGGCCTATAGGAAATAATTCCTAAGTAATATCTTATTTAGCCCTTGCAATAATACTGTTAGGTGTATTAATGTCCATTTTACAAATGATAAAACTAAAACTCCAGTAACTCCCTCAAATTCTACGGTAAGTGGCAGTGTTATAATCTGACCTCAGATATTGTTTCTTTCTAATCTGAGGCTGTGTCAAGGTGCTAGTTGAGTAAATTTAGCATCAGACATAACACAGTTTCAAAAGGCAATGAAGTAAGTCATTGTGGGCTGGGCAAGTCTAGTCAGAGAAGATTTTAGATAAGTTGTTGTCTGGTCCTTAAAGATGAGAAGAAATTTGGACAAAAGGTGATATGCATTGCAGTCCTGCTATAGGCCAGGTTCTATTCCAGTGCTTTACAAATTTTAACTTATATGCCACACACACACACACACACACACACACACACACACACACCCCAACAACCTATGAGCTGGGTGCTATTACTATTCCCATTCTACCGGCAATTTGACAGAAACACAGAACTAATAAGTGGTGAAGGCAGGATTTGAACCCAGACCATCTAAGATTTTAACCATTCTTCCCTTCTGCCTCCTGGGACATGGTAATGATGACACAAAGGAATAGCCAGGATGCAGCGTACCCAGGAAGCCATGCTGAGTCCAGCAAGCTAGAGTGGCATGTGCTCACATGAGACAGGCCATGGGACCAAAAGGTACCCTTCAGTGTGCAAGTGACCCTTGGGAAATAGCACATGCTGTGTGAAGTGTGGTACAGGAGGTCACAGGATTAAGAACTCTACAAGCTCAGATTTGGTTATTTCTACTCCTTTGGGAGATAGAGACAACCCTCTCCTCCAAGGGAGCTAAGCAGCAGAAAACAAGTTCTTGTAAATGTTGCTCCCGCTTTCCCCTGGCACTCACATTCCAATCACATTCTGGCTTACAAAAGATAAAGCAGCTTCGGATTCTTACTTACCTAAGTGGACTGGGACCAGTGAAGGAAAAAATTAACCTCGAAAAAACCAAGAGGGAGAAAATCGAGATGGTAGGGTCACAGGGTGTAGGCAAGAAAGACGCCTCTACAGACTCAAATTCTTTTCCTTTCCAACCAAGAGTCCCACTTATCTACACCACGGTATGTTCACTCCAACTGCAGCTGCCCTATATTTTTTTAAATGCATGTGTAAGGCAACCAACCCATTCCGGGCAGGTTTATGAACGGTTCTAGCAGCCACGTGCTCTTCGCGTTGTTTGTAGTCACCCTTCTCCTCCGTACACTCCACTCCTCCACCCTCGACACCGCACTACCACCACACCGCACGCCACTGCACCACCCTTATAAATCAGTCTCTTAGCTCAGGTGTACCCACCTACGCATGCCCACACCCTACTCCAGGTGCCTGCCATCAGGCATGCACTCAGGACCGCAGGGTTCCGTCATCCATCCTAATGGCGGGAGGGCAGAAAAGCCTGACATTTTTCCTTACCCTACAGTATGGAAGTGGGCAAAGTCTGGAAGATTTTCTATTATAGTAAAAATGGTCACATTAACATTTTCTTTAATATCATTCCAGTATCCATTCATTTAGATTGGTCAAAAGGGGGGAAATGATCTCAATTAACTCTTTAGACACAGAACTCATGCTGCTCAATGTAAAAATCCCGCTTGTCTTTTTCCCCAAAGCAGCTAATCCATGAGCAGCCTTGTTTGGTGGTTCTTCGTGGGAAGGCTCAAGTTGCTCCCTTCAAGCCCTTCTAGGAGCATCCACAAAGGCCCCAAGGAGCATTCCTGTTAGCCACAAGACTGCTTTTCTAGGAGGCAGATGATTCAGCTGTGGGCTCTGCAAGTAGGACTCTGCTGGGACCCGCCCCATTCTGGGTGAGTCAGGGCCCAGTCAGCTTTATTGCCCTTCTGACCATTATACAAATGTTGAAATTGCCTTTCAACGATGATTTAAAGCACCACAGGAAGTCTCAGGTGACACAGGCATTGTGGCCCTTGGCCTTCGGAGAGTTTCCTGTCTGATAGAACCAGAGCTTTGCATATCCAAGCAAGATTTGACAGTATGTGAGGGAAGAAATAACACGGTGGTGAGTGGTGAATGCTGCTGATAGCTCTGAAGGTTGGGGATACCAAGTATAGGGTAAAGAAAAAATGTCAGGCTTTTCTGCCCTCCCGCCATCAGGATAGATGATGGATCCTGTGGTCCTGAATACATGCCTGATGGTGGGCACCTGGAGTAGGGTGTGGGCATAGGTAGATGAGATCCACCTGGGCTAAGACTGTGCTTTTAAGGGCAGCGTCACGGGGATGCCAGCAGAAGCCAAGAACGAACAGAAGCCAAAAGAGAAGCCGAGAAAGAAGTAGCAGAAGCCAAGAGCAGAAGCAGAGATCACCAAAGAGCCCAGATAGAGTGAGGATTTGCTGGGGGCTGGGAGGACTGCCAGCCTCCCGGCCCCCCAGCACCCTTGCCTGCTGTGTACTGGGTAAATCCCAATAAAAGACCTGGAAAAGCCACTGAGGACTCTGACTCCTCCTTTACCCGGTCTGCTGGATCAGAAAACCTGCACGGTGGCCCATTCATGCCCCTACACCAAGGAGAAAAAATTTTGGCAGGAAGACAGAGTAAGGCCCATTTGGAGCAGGGCAGGGTGAGGAGGGTAAAGAGGTGGGATGAGCATGCATCGGGTGATGCTCATAGCTGATGAGGGTGGGGACCACAGGTGATTTGATTAAAGTCTTTGAGCAAGGCAGTGACTTTTCAGCAGTGAATCTGACAGGAAATGACAGGACTGATCAATTAAGAATCTATAGCTTGCTGGCAGTCAAGGAAAAAACCAGGTGGCTCTCAACGTGCTGATCTGGAAATATCTCCAAGCCACGAGGTTAGAGAGAAAAATTAATTACAGAGCAGTGTGTGTCTGGATGTCTACTAAACTATCATTTGCAGGGAAATGATAGTGGAAAACATATGTGCATAATTAAATATTTAAAAAAATCTGCAGAACATAGAAACAATAAAACTGGATGCTTCCCAGAAAGAACAGGAGGGCTGGAGAAAAGACGTGGGAAGGAGAATATTTGTTAACCTTTTGTATCTTCAGAATTAGAATCCATGTAAAGATACCAAAAAATAAAGTTATACTTCCCAAATAATTCATTGTTTTTTCAAGAACTCTCCTGTCTTTAATAAACATGTGCTGTTTTAATAATTAAATCTTTTTTTTAAAGATTTATTTATTTATACAAGTACTGGGTACAGTCAGAAGCACGGGAGGGTGAGAGAATTCACCAGAGCCAGAGTGGGGAGCAGAACAGATAGACAGACAAAGTACACTGCTGAGGGGAGCAGCAGGTGGCAGGAGAGGTCTGTGCGCCATGTGGGACCCTCACCTGGCAGCCGGGGATCGAACCGGCGCTGCAGAAGCTGCAGGCAGTCTCGCAATCCAGCACTCAACCGCTGTGCCACTGGGGAGGCCCAATAATTAAATCTTAATGTCTTTTTTTTTAAGTTTTTAAATGCATATTGTAATAATCCAAGCAAGAGAGTTAAGGCTTGCACCAGAGCACTAAAGACAGGGATGTGAGCATGAGCTGGAGCAAAGTATCTCCTTTCCCAGGCAATGCTTTCCAGTCCTCACACAATGGCCAGGGGTTTTGGTCCAAGGCAGTGACAGAGTTTACTCAAGTTGCCGCATAAATATGGAGACTTTTCTGGAATGTCCACGTTACTTGATAGTGTCATTTAAAAGAGGCTCATACCAAAGTAAACAGATCTCCAACACAAAATACAGGATTTCAATGAAAATTTCCTCCTGTGGGGTATTTATGTTGGTTACACTTTTTGGATAACCCCCAACATCTCACACACATGCAGACACACCCACCCACAGAGACACGTCACACACATGTACACACACAGTAGGAGGCATTCACTTTACTATGAGCAGCACTTAGGAAGACCCAGTGGAGAAGCTGGCATTTTGCAGGTGTGCTCACCTCAGGCCGTGCAGACAGTCCCACAGGGGAGGCTTCCAATATCTCACACCCCTTCTGTCCATATCCCCCCTTCATTTACCAGGAAGCTTTGGTCGCTTTATTCTCCTGACAGCTGAACTTTTAGTTCACATTCTTATTTATGATCCCACTTTAGGGCCTAACACCCACCCACATTTCATAGCTAACAATCCTGACTTCTCTCCTTAACCTTAGATTCTCTCTAATCTGTGTTTTCTCAGACCTCCCTGAGGAATCTAGAAACTTCTACACTACTACAGCTTCCTGTGCAGCGTTTTCATCAGGCAGTCTCAGTTCACAGGGAAAACATAAAAAGTTTTCTAAAAATGTAAAAGGACTCAATCACTCATATAAAATGGAGGGAAAATATATGTGTTTGAGTCACCTTCAATATCTATGCAAGCTTGACTACCAGGGCTGGGGCCAGGATGGCAGCCTTCCAGAAGGAACCCGACTATAATGAGTCATTATATATGAGGGTCTGTCTAAACCAAAGTTTGACTTTGACCTGGCATTAGCCATGGGCTGTCACATTCCCTACCAGGCTCCCTCGGCAGAGCGCTGGGCCAGCTGTGGGACCTTGGTCATACCAGTGGTCTACACTCATACTCATGGACCAGGCTTGGGCTCCTAATTCCTGCTCCAATGGCCTCCAATTTCCTCCTCAGCTCTGACAACATATCAGAGTGAGAGTGGAAGAGGCAGGAGTTAAAGAGGATGCTTGAATGGACAGAAGATTGAGAAATCCACTGACACCATCCAGGACATCTGGAAGGGGCCTCCCGTGCACTATGATGAGGATGCCTGGTGGGTAGATTGTACAGTCAAAAGTGTTGGGATTCTGTGCTCAGACCCTACCTGTTACTGTCAACCTTAGAACATATTGATAGGAACAGGCAACCTCTATTGTCCATTTTCTACTGGGCATTCCAGTGAGCATGTAACATGCTTTATCCCATTTAATCTTCACAACAACAATTTGAGTTGAGTATTCTTATTGTTCCCACATTGCAAATGAAGAATCTGAACTGTAGGAAAGTTAAGCTCTCTAAGTGGTAGAGCCGTGATACATGTCCATGTATGACTTCAAAGTCTACACCTTTAGTCAAATAACTATGAAATACAACTGGCAAGAAGTCAGATAATCATATTTGAAAATCAACTCTAGTCATTCTCCTTGTTAAAGACCAACAGTCCTTATTTGAGAGGCAATGGCACAATCATTTGAGAACACAGACACAGCCAAACTTTGAGATTTAACTTCTAGATTTGCTATTTACATGCTGTGTGTCCTTGAGCAAGTTACTCCACAGCTCTGGGCTGCATTGTCCTTTTATGTAAATTTAGATAATAATAGAACTTACCTCATAGGGTTGCTCTAGGATTAAACACATCCTTAAGGCTTCAGACACCATCTTAAATAGCTCAGCAAAGACAAAGTTTGTGGGGCGGTAAAAATGGAGGCGGTCAGTTAGGAAAGTTAGCAAGGAAGGTACAGAAAGATATGACTGTTGTGTATATTAAGTTCTGCCTTTCCACAGGGAAGGGCTAAGATTAGGTCTCTTTGTTACATGAGGGACACACTCACCAGTTAGGGAGAGATTTCTCCATTAGTGGGTTTCACATGAGGGCAATCTTCACCTAACCTTCAGAGCCCCTCCCAAGAAGCAAACTTCTTCCCAAAAACACATTTTTGGGGTGGCATATTTTTGCTGCCCTACAGCAAACAGTGCCCTACCTGCAACAATGCTTTTCATATAATTGGCGCTATATAAATATTGGCCATTATTAGTGCTACAACTTTTTCTCAAATTAAGGAAGTTGAGGGGCCTCCCTGGTAGCACAAGGAGTTACGACGCAGCTTGTGAAGCTGTCTACAACTTCTGCAGCGTGAGTTTGATCCCGGCCGGCCAGGGAGCTACACACATGGTGCAGCAGACCTCTCTTGACTCGCCCGCTGCTCCCCTCAGCAGTGTACTTTGGTTGATCTGCCTTTTCTGTTCCCGGCTCTGTCTCTGGTGAATCCTGTCACCCCCCCCACCCCCACCACACACACACACACACACACACACACACACACACCCCTCTGGCCTGTACCCTAGCGCTTGTATGCATAAAATAAAATTTAAAAAATTTAGGAAGTAGAAAGGAGACAAAATCCTGGGAGACAGGCTATATGCCAGGAGATATTACAAAGCTTCATAATCCATCTTATAATCAGCAAGTTCCTCCCTACCCCCAAGGTACAGGCAGCATTGCTTCAATGAAAGAACTAGGCTTTGAGTCACATAGATTTGAGTTCAAATTCTTGCATCACCATCTCCTCTGTGGCCTTGAGCAAATTACTTGACCTCTTGAACCTCAATTTTCTCATTTGTAAATGAGACCCAATCATATACACATGGTGGGACTGTTGGAAGGTGTATAGGAGATCATTATATAAGATATTACCTGCTGGTGCTTCCCAGCCACACACAGAAGCAGAAGAGACGTTGTTTATTCTAGCAAAGTCTTGCTCAGAAGAAAAGTCAGACCTTTGGTATCGAGCTAGTCAAACATTAATTAAGGGCAGCCCTTTTTGCTCGATTTCTGCCAAATGTTATTGCATATCTGTTCCGGTAAAAGCTATTTATATTCTGCTTATCAAGACATAAAACAAGGACACAGTAAACTTTGATCATTTTCAGGGCACTTCTCATGGTGAACTTGTTTTTTCAATATTGTAGGCAAATGAGCTTTACAATTGGGGTTCAAAGCAACGTTAGGATGAGAAGACCTAGGTTCTTGATAACTTAGCACATCACCTAACTTTCCAGGCCTTTGTTACATCATTTGAATATTAGGGGAAATATTGTTATATCCAACCCCAGAGAGTTTGTGAGGATTAAATGATGTCATATGTAATTTACACTCATTCTTTCCTGTTTTTGTCCTGTTAAAAGGACTAGACTAAGGCTAACCCCTCCTCCTATGCTCTAGTTCCCATCTCCTCCTGAATTATAAAAGATACCATTCTACCAGTCACCCACTCTCTTCTAAGTCTTCTCTCCCTCTACCAGCTACTCCCATCAATGTTTTTATATGAACAGTCTGTCCCATTAGAAGAAGAAAAAAACTTCTTCAAATCCATATCCAAAAAAATTCTGGAAAAACTGACCTCAGCTGCTCTCTCCACCTCTCTCTCCACCTCTTCCTCAGTTCTTTCTGATTTTCATTCAGCCCATTCTACTCCACTAAAAATGCTTTCACCAAAAAGCACTTTCTGAGAGACTATTTTTTTTTAAAGATTTATTTATACATGCAAGAACTGGGGTGTAAGCCAGAGGTGAGGGGGGTGAGAGGATTCACCAAAGAGACTGGGGAGCAGAATAGGCAGATCTACTGAAATACACTGCTGAGGGGAGCAGCGGGTGAGGCAGGAGAGGTTTGCTCTGCCATATGGGTAGCTCGGCTGGGGATCGAACTCGTGCTGCAGTGGCTGGCTATTGCTCGATAGTGCTGTCTTTAACCCCTGCACCACCAGGAAGGCCCTGAGAGACAATTTTTTATTTAATTTTTTTTAAAGATTTATTTATTTTTATAAAAGAACCGGGGTACAGGCCAAATGCGTGGGAGGGTGAGAGGATTCACCAGAGACAGAGCAGGGAACAGAACAGGCAGACTGACAAAATACACTGCTGAGGGGAGCAGCGGGCATGACAGGAGAGGTCTGCCACGCCATGTGGGATTCTCGCTGGCTGGCAGGGATCAAACCCATGCTGCAGAGGCTGCGGACAGCTTCATAGTGTGGTGCTCAACCACCTGTGCCACCAGGGAGGCCCCCTGAGAGACAATTTTTAACTCTTATTTTATATGACTTTTCAATAAGATTCACTTTTGTTGGCCATTCCCACTTTAAAACATCCTTCCTTTGGGTGGTCTAAGCTCCCATCCTTCTGATTTCCCTCCTGTCTCTCAGGTTTGCCCTGATTCTCCCTTGTTAATATCTCTTTTTCTTCCTTAACTGCTGATCTTTCAGTTCAGAACATATTTACCAAAAAATATTATGCACATTCTGAACATATTCCAGAACATTCTGTTCTTTTTTGTAAGCTCTGCCCTCAAAAGAAACTACTAAACTAGAGCCTAACTTGTTGGGGTTTTATCAGAACCTAACTCACCTGGGGGAAAGGCAGTGCCCAATCCAGCTGGTTCTAGTCTCCCATGTTACAGCCTGCCCCACTAAAGGAAAGGAGGGGGCCACTGAGAAGCACTTGTGAAGTTCACAAACTTGAGATACTGAAAGATTGAGACTAACCATAACAATATAGAACACTTCCCCTCCACTGACATCTTACTACTACCTTTAAAGGTTTATTTACAGCAGCTCTTTTTAGCCAGTACATCATGCCTGGATATCAAGAAAAAAAATCACAGGGCTACTCATGCCTTCATGCCCATGAGCTTTCCATGCAGCTTCCTGAATCTCCTTCCCTTTCTCCTGGGCAACACCTACATGGTCCTTCAAGATTCAGCTCAAGTCTCTCTTCCTCTGTGCCCCGCCCCCAAACTACAGTTAGCCATTTTCTCCTTTGAGCCAACACTTTTCTTTGTACAGGCATTTATATCTACATTGTCACACTGCAGTCATTTGCTTACACATCTATAAACTCCTGAAGTTTGGAGACCCAGTCATGTGTTTAGAGCTTGACATTAACATTCAGTTTGTTCTAGCGGCTCAGTAAATGTTTGATGAATGAATTAATGCACGGAAATGCTTGCAAAGGAATCACATGTCAGGAAGAATGAATTTTTTTTAAGATCTATTTATTTATACAAGAACTGGGGTACAGGCTAGAGGTACAGGAAGGTGAGAGAATTTACCAGAGACAGAGTGGGGAACAGGACAGCCAGACGGACTGAAGACAATGCTGAGGGGAGCAGTGGGCCAAACAGGAGAGGTCTGCCACACCATGTGGGTATCTCCCTGGCCAGCTGGGAATCAAATTGGTGCTGCAGAGGCTGCAGATAGCTTCACAGCACTGCACTCAACCTGCTGCACCACCGGGGAGACCCCAGAATGAATCTTGTAGTGGTGACACTTTTTTGCAACTTGTAGAAGCCAACAGATGAAGATGATATTTCCAAGCCAATAAGTATGCCTCTGGGGCCTCTCATTTCAATGCAGCGTGTAGCTAAAATATGCATGAAGAATTTCATTCTGATTTCAGAATGGGAAGTCAAAGCAGTATTTTTTAGTTGCTGCTGATCTCTTTATACATATTCAGAAGTTTTAACCAAACATGCAGAACTCATACCCCCAAATGGAACAGTAAGCCCAAGCAAGTTCCTGTTAAATAGCAATCACCACGACAGAGAATTGATGCCCAAACTAAACAACTTTCTATGAATGAAAATGGAATCCCATTTTATTTCATTTTTTTCATAAGAACCAGATAAAAATAAGGAAGCCGATTTTACTAAAGCATTTTTAGGGGGAAAAAAGTTGACTAGTCATACTTTATCTCAAAGTGTCAACATTTATAACCAAAAATAAAAGCTTTGTACATGTCAGAAGACAATGACTTAACATTACCTTTCCTTGTCTGTCTCTTTGATCTAAATTAATATCAGATTTCAATGCTTGAGCTTATATATTCATAGTTCCACGCTTCTCAACTCAGTTCTGCTAATTTTAGCTACAAGGAAGAGGCTAGGAAATTACACTGATCAAGATGTAACCCATATCAGGTAGTATGCCAGATGATACAATCTTTTTTAATCTCCCTAACAACCTCATGAGGCAGACCCTGGACAGGTCTTGCACCCCCCAGCATCTGAACTCACTGTATACATGTGAGAACTTCTCCATCTTATAAGTCTTGGAATCAGCTCACATCCTTCTTTAAAGACTGAAGAGGCAGGTACTCACTTTGCAAGACTCCCTTATACCTGGGGAGTTAGCAGGGGGCTGGGGCCTTCTTTCAGGTAGACCGATCTAGACTTGATTCACAAATAAGTGGTCAAGAGAAGCAGGAACTATGAAGAATCTCTGCCAGCTGAATGACGGCCTGTGGTCACATGAAACAGAGCACCCGCTGAAGGGAAGATGTGAGGGACAAAGCAGTCAGAGCCATAGAAGAGTGTGGGGGATGCAAGGACTGCGGAGAAAAGAGGCTTCTTCTGATATCACTGGACAGAATAAAGAAGAGCAACAATAAGCTCAAAGGCAAAATAAGTTCAATGTGGATTGAAATCCAAAACTTTACATAATTTAAAAAATAAGCTCTCTTATATGTATTTTGCCACACTAAAAAACTATTTAAAAAGAAAAATAATACTCATGTCTTATGGCCACAGGACTAAGTAAAACAACACCCCCATTTTATTCTATAGATCATCACAGAATGTTCAGTCCACAGCCTTGAAATATCTTTTGTGTGAGATTTAAGACACTGTACCAAAAGAGCTTAACTCCAAGTACTGGAATTGGGAAATATGGTAGCACTTGGCTGACTCAGAGCACTCAAAAACCTTACTCTCACCGAGTCTTCCTCATCAACCAAAGCTGCTACATCCTCGTTGTCTGAAGAGACTGTTTCAGCCTTCCCTGATGAGCCTGATCCTTGAGGGTGGCACAAGCGTGTGAAGGAGCGACGGGTCCATTCCCTACTCTGCCCACAAGGTTGCTCGTTGTCTCTGGGCTATTAACCAGGCAGCCCTTTACATGCCCTGGAGAGCTGATTACAAGGGCAGCTCTGACGTCACTGTGAAGCAAGCTTTAGGCTTCCCATGTGTTGTTTGAGATGACAGGTCCTAAATGCCCAGAGGGAGTGAGGCTGGGAAAAGGTCTGCAGGTTCCCGGAGAAGCTTGGGGTAACTCCGAGTACTGGCATGTTTAGTGGCCAGAAAGAAGACACACTGGTACCCAGGCAGTGGTGCCCCAGCAGTGCAGATTGGGGTCAGACCAGTGTATGGAGAACACCAGGCAGCCAAAGGGACAGGGTGGGAAACAGAAGGAAAGAGGGAAGTCAGAAATATTCCCTTTGGCTTGAGACCTGATGCAAAAACTTGGCTGTAGCATCTCCAGATTTCCTTTCTTGTTATATCTCATTCAGGCAATTTTCTCTTTCTCTGTTTTACACAGGGTATGTTGGTGTTGCCTCACTTTCAAATTCAGTCTATATAGTACTGAACATTGAGATGAGATCATGTAAGAACACCAACTAGAGAGCCTGAATTAGGAGATAAATAGATGAGATAAATATGATGAGGCTGTTGTGTGCCCCTCAGGGAAGTGGTGAGAGTATTTTAAATTATACAAAGCATAGCTGTATTAGGTTGTGTGGGAGAAATTTTTCTTTTGAAAGTGTAAATATAGGGCCTCCCGGGTGGCGCACAGGGTTAAGACGCAACCTATGAAGCTATCCGCAGCCATTGGCACACAAGCTCGATCCTGGCCAGGGAGGTGACCCACATGGCGCAGCAGACCTCTCCTGTCTCACCTGCTGCTCCCCTCAGCAGTGTATTTCAGTCAGTCTGCTTGTTCTGCTCCCCACTCTGTCTCTGGTGAATCCTCTCATCTCCCACACCCCTGGCCTGTACCCCAGTTCTTGTATGTATAAATATATAAATCTTTTTTTAAAAAAAAGTATAAATATAGGAAAGGGGAGGGGGGTTAATGTCAGATCACAAAAGGGATGGACTACAGTCATTTTTGTTTTATTTATATTTGGCTATGGGGCAACTGAATGTCTTTCCTATGATGGGGAATTTTCCTATCTCAGGAGTTTTGGTGGATGGGATGAGGCCTCTCACACTGCAGAAGCTGAAATATTAGATACTTGCTTTCCCAGACTGCTGGAACTAGCAGTTGACCTCAGGTCTCCAAGACACACCTTGCCCCAAACATTGAATCAGAAGTTAGTAATACTAAAAAGCAGAGACTAAGAGAATCCACTCACTTGGCAGGTGGGGCAGGGGGACAGAACTGAGTTTCCTTGAGCAGAGAGGACAAGGGTGCCAGCTAGCATCGAGTGTCCAGCGACAGGGCTTGGCTATCCCACGAGGCCATCTTCTTAACCTATTTCCCTGTGGTCATGGAGGCCATCTGGCATCTCTGGCTTCCCTTGTTCTGTGCATTTTCCTTTCTTGAGAGTCTGTTGTATCCAGTACCCTTCCAGTAAATTCCTTTTCTGCATAAGTGTGCAATTAAATGTGTACTTGGTTTCTGTTGCAATAAGGTTAAGAACCCTGTCTGATCTCAGTGGTTATTATCTCATTTGCTCCATGTGGAAATCAAAACTTTAGAGGGGGTAAGTGAACTCACAAACAGATGCAAGTAATGAGAGGCAGGCTGAGTCGAGATCCAGGCTCCTTGGTGGCAGTTGCCCATGCTGTTTCCTTTCTAGCACATGGCAATACCCAGAACTCTCCATGAAGAAAACTACTCACATCAAAGAGTCTATTATTAAATTAATGTAAAGACATTCACAACATTTTAAAAGAACTTTAGGAAAAGTCTTTTTTTTTTTTTAATTCAGCAGTGTTTCCCAAATTGTGCTTATCAGAATCAACCACCAGAGCAGGAAGCATTGGAATGCAATACTTTCATCCTCTTCAAAACAAAATCTGTTTCCTTTCTCTGCCAGAGCATGCCAGAGCAAATGTTGTTCCTAAGAAAGTTCACAAAAAGTCAAAGGAAAGTATCTTTTTTCCTCCTGCTGTCAAGTGGGAACAATCTTTTGAATAATTAATTGACGACAGGGAAATAACTCTAGAGAGATTCGAGTTCCTCGCCATCATGGAACTATTGTGGGAGGCTTACACACACCTCGCAGTCCAGCCCTTTCGCAGGAATGCCAGGCTGGCTCATGGCTGGCTCTGATTACATCACCCTGCCTTTTTATCTCAGATATCTTTGTGCTGGTCGGATCTTGCACCCAGTAAATTCTCCACCATCCCTATGAGTTCAAAACCATCTAATCTGGGGTTCCTAAGTATACAGAGGAAAATTGAAATTATTTTCCTCTTTTAGAGACTACTGTATCTTCATTCACACCTTTGTGAATGCCACAGATTCCATTCCATTATGTAGTGTTAAAAATGAGCTGGAAGCCACTTAAGCATGACCAAGAGGGTCAGACTTTCTTTCTAAGGGATTCCTAGAAAAGCAGAGAACTCCATGGGCTAAGAATGAAACCTCTGACCTATAAGAGAGGATGATTTTACTCCCTGATACACGCTTTCATAGAATATACATAAACACAATTAGATATAATTTCCTTACCCCTGGACTAAAAAAGAAAGGCAAGACCTAGTGTTCTCAGTGTCCAGTATTCCTCTCTCCTCCTCTCTCTACTCGGGAAAGCCATTTATATCAGACAAATATTTTTATCCTCTCCAGGATCAATATACAGTGATTCTGGAGATGAGCAAAAAACCTAGTCTACACCACAAGCGGCCACTCCTGTTTCTTATCTTTTTAAAAGAGCTTTACCTGGAGGCATAAGGTAGGAGAATAATACCTTCCTCCCCTATTCATACTAGACCTCTGACTGTTCCTAGTGTATTATTTCACTTGGCAAAAGAGATTTTGCAGATGTGATTATGGTTAAAGACTTTAAAATAGAGAGGTTATCCTGGATGATCTGGGTGTGCCCAATCTTACCACTTTAGTCCTTGAAAGAGGAACTTTCCTGACTGCTAGAGAGTGGTGAGAGGGGAGGAGCTGGAAGGGTGAGGGGACTCAGCTTACCATTGGCTTTGGGGATAGAGGAAGGGGACCAGGAGTCAAGGAATGTGGTTGTTTCTAGAACAGCTGTGATCTATGCTGTCAGTGGATAGCCAGCAAGGATCAGGGATCACAGTTCTATAAAGGCAAGGAACTAAATTCTGCCAACAAGCTGAAAGAGCAAGAACATAGTGTAACAGGGTGGTGCCCAGGAAAGGGGGAGGTTCCAGGTTTCCTGCCCTACCCAAGGGAGGGTGGAGCTGAGCAGAGAGAGAAGAAGCTGCAGAGGAGACTGAGGAACAAGGATGGAGAGCCAGAAGGAGACATGGAGCCCAGAGACATGTGAAGAAACTACACTTGCCTTTTGGTCGTGGACTGGGTGACAGCGATGTGGGTGAGAGACCCGTGGGGAGGTGACAATGGCAGTTTTTGTCCTGATTTTGATTTTGCTCTTTTCCTCCCAGACTTGTCTGGTTGTTTCTGACCCTTTTCTCTGGGTCCCCACTGAAAGATGCTTTAGACTTGGGGCAGGTTTTGGGGCCTTGCTCTGGGCCAATCCCATTTGGGTGGACTTTTACCCACGAGGGGACGGGTAACTTTGGGTGCTTAATTTAGAAACTATATTCTTTGCCTTTCCTGTATTGTTTACTAATTGTATTAAAGTTCCTTTTCATTAAAGTCTCATATGTTTTGTGTTGATACTGCAGATGGCAGAACCTATATAGAGCAGGCAGGTTTGTGGGGTCTGGGGTGACCCTCTCCCCCAAAACATAAGCTTCTAGAAAAGAATGCCTGGACACCTGTAGTTTAACTGCATGAGACTGTTACAGGGCAGAACCGGAGCAGGCAAGTTTGGGGATTCAGGGATGCCCCTCTCCCTGCCATGTAACAAGACCATGGTCAGACTTCTGACCTAGAGAACTATAAGATGATATAGTCATGTTGCTTAAGGCACGAAGCATGTGATCATTTAAGGGGATAATAGAAAACAAGTACAATATACAAGTCTCTATCTGAGCTTTAACTATTCTCTGGCTTTTCAAGTTCACTGAAGAAATAAGTCCGCAGGCAAGTCAAGGAAAGTAAGCCTATTTTTGCTGCTGCCATTGTGTGTGTGCTTGTTTTCTCCTAGTTTTCCTGACCAGCTATAAAAGTCCCTGCAATTTCTGGAATGTCTGTTAGCATCTTTCCTGTGTGAAATTACTCCAGAAAGAATGGGTCATTGGGTTGTGGTTGTGGCCAGGTCAGTATCTGAGGTAAAAAGAAGGCCATTTCTCTATGAATCACAGCATGTTGGAGCTAGTTAGGGGCCTCCAGGGCATCTAGTCCAACCCTAATTTATAGTAAAGGAAACAGATGCCCAGGGAGTTCAAATGACTTCCCGAGAACACGCAGCCAGCTATTTCAGAGCAGAGAGGCTGCGAGCTCCATACCGCTGGGACCTTACGCCCTGTCTTCCGGCCCCCGTCAGGGCTTGGTTTCCACAGGTAGTTCCCGTCCCTGAAGTGCGTGGAGTCACTGAGGGTTGGGGGCGCAGTTTGAAAAGAAACCACTGATACCAGGCCCCACCCCCAGAGACTGATTTAAATGGTCTGGGGTCAGGGGAATTTGAGAATCTGATTTTTTTTTAAAACTTTCCTAATGTGCTTTACCCCTGGCTTCTGAATTTTGTCCTTTCTCATGCACATTGAATTCTACCTAAAGGTCCAAATGAATGATAAGTTAACATCCAATTGTATCATTATCAGTATTATCAATAGCCACAAAGAAACCAGTACCCCTTTATTCCTGGCTGCTATAGACTTTCGTTAGACGCAAAGTAAAAGCAAAATATTTAGTTGGATTTCCATAAGTTCTTTTTCTCTGGGCTCCACCATCTTGTGAGAAAGAACTTTTTGCCACTAAGAATCTCTTACACTTGCCTTGGGGACTAAAGTCCCCTCTAACAGCCCCTGTGCCTGGCGCTCCCCACATGCTGCCTAAGCCACATGCTTTGATTTTTAAGATTAATAATTGGCTTATTAAAGTTAAATTCTAAATCCTAGTGTTTCTAGTATTATTGGTCAAGCAAGATTTAACATTTGCTTATATATATATATATTTAAATTTAAATATATATATATATATTTAAAGAGCAGGTTTATTAGAAAAGGGATAGGATAGCAAAAGACACTTGCATAGACACAAGCGGGCAGGAGGAGCTGCCCCGAAAGGGACAGGTTTGCTGAGAGAGGCCTGCATGGTTGCAGGCAGGCGGCATAAAGGAGAGCTGCCTCCGCTGAGGGAGGTCAGTGAAGAGAAGTCCCTCCAGGTACAGATCGCAGGCAGGCAAGAAGCTGCTGCCCTGCAGGTAAAAGGAAGCACCTGCATAATCACAGGTGGGCAGATAGAGTGCTGCTCAACATTCACTTTAAAGGAGTGCCTTTACAAGTTAATTAAATACCCTTAAATATTTTAAAACTGACTTCATAAATGTAGCATATTAGATTTTTTCCAATTGTTTTTCAGATTAATAAAGACGTTCCATGCATCTGACTCTAAGTCTCTGTAATATTTTAAAGTCAATTCATCAAATCCTTCACACCTGATGGAATTACTGTGTCAACTCTTGCACTTTATTGCATAATTTGGGTTGATCAGATTCTGTGTTCTTGCATCTTTTCCTCGAGGGCCAGGGCCATAACTCCCAAATTTTGAAATAGCCCCTTTTGCATCCTACATGGTTCTCCTGGTTTTGTTTGACTCATAATCACTAGGCCCCGTGCTCGGGACCCCACTATATCTAAGAGCACCCCACACCAATGCCTTGAATTGTTCCCAGATTCAGCCCCTGCCTCACTCTGTCCTAATATTGATACCAAGTTCCAGCACTGAGACCAACCTCTGCACATTGCCCCAGTCTCCTTTCCTGAATGATCTCCCTCCTCTTCTCTACTGCACCCTTCAAGACTTACCTGAAATCCCACCTCCTTTTGTTAGGGGGAAAGGATGTGCTGAGCAAACTCTATACAGGTCTTGTGGACTCCACCCCCACTCCAGACCAAAGCCATCAAAAATGGGAATTACAAATCCCATTGTCACCAAAGGGAGGGTGCTGGGACCTGAGGGTGGAGTAAAGCAGCCAGGTTTGGTATAAAACCAGACATGTGAGCCTTGGGTCTCTCTCTTGGCCTCATGGCTTTTGGCTTTTCACCAGCTCTCAGCATGTCATTGGGATTCCAGGTCAGCAGAACTGGTAGGACACATTCATGAATTTATCTCCCTCTTTTTCTCCCTGAGATACTCATTTCCCTTTCTTCTGTAAATAAACTCTTTATTAACCTTTTGTGTGGGTCTGCAGTTGAGTATTAATAAGTCCCTTGAAAGCATGCGGGTGAGGACCCACAATCAGTCAACCTGTTTCATATCGGGTTGCCCTGTAACACTTAACACCCTGACATAGATTTCTCTGCTCCACAAACATATCACCCATTGCTAGTTCTGTTCATTTGATATTACCATGTGCACCATATCATTATATTATTACTGCTTTTCTCTCTCTCTTTTTTTTTTTGATCTTCCTCACCTAGGTTCCCAACTCTTGTATGTATGCATAAATAAATAAAATAAATCTTTAAAAAAAAAAAAAGGCCTCCCTGGTGGCGCAAGGTGTTAAGATACAACCTATGAAGCTCTCTGCAGCCACTGAAGCACGAGTTCGATCCCCAGCCAGGGAGCAACCCACGCAGCGCAGCAGACCTCTCCTGACTCGCCCGCTGCTCCCCTCAGCAGTGTACTTCAGTCAATCTGTCTGTTCTGTTCCCCACTGTCTCTGGTGAATCCTCTCATCCCCCACACCTCTGGCCTGTACCCCAGCTCTTGTATACATAAATAAATAAATCTTTAAAAAAAAAAAAAAACCCTCTTAGAAGGCAAGGACAGTTCTTTAGAACAATAATATCGCTGCTATGGCCCAGCATGATTCCTTGC
This sequence comes from Talpa europaea, assembly GCF_964194135.1. Classification (NCBI taxonomy): domain Eukaryota; kingdom Metazoa; phylum Chordata; class Mammalia; order Eulipotyphla; family Talpidae; genus Talpa; species Talpa europaea. The sequence continues at coordinate 80,601,833 of NC_140076.1, forward strand.
ACAGGACAGCAACCCAGTAAGATCCTGTTGGGTGATTGAGAGGGAAACTTTTATGAGCATTTCATTCCTAAAGGGCATGTGTAAATTCGGCTCCTGCCCAAGAGTCTATATGTAATCAATGACAATTGAGCAATATTAATTCAGACTAGCTACTCACAGCTTCCAGTGTCTCCTATTGATACCGGAATTGTCAGGCCTAGTCTCCCAGCCAGGAACAGATCTCAGGCTGCAGGGCAGCGCTGAATCCCGGCCACTAGACCCCCCAGGGTTGGTGTCTCACGAAGCAGGAACTTCGCAGTCGCTCAGGCAAGCAAGCGAGAAGAGGCAGGTTCGTTTATAGAAAGAAAAAGTTTATTGAGGAGAAAAAGAGCAGAAATAAAGTGGGACTCCCAGGCCAGGGAACCAGGCCTGGGAGGGGCAAGGAAGCCAAAGTGGAGTCGTGTCTCAGGGAATATATACCTTTTTTCCCTCATTATTCTAAAGCTTCACCAGTCTCTCTGTGATTGGTTAGTTTTCGGCTGTCTCACTTAATTTGCTACTGAGTGGGGATATTCGCATTTTTTATCTAACAGCTTTTTCTTTCCCCATTTGTTGCATCTTTAAATTTATGGCCCAGTCTTCTGGATGGGCATCCCTGCATTGAAGTTAAACAGCTGCCCTTCTAATGTGTCCATAAATTAAACCACTCTCCATTTCGCCAATCTCCACCTCCCTTTACCACCAGGACTAGCATTAACAATGTTGTCCTTGGTTCTGGGATGTTTGTTTTTCCTAGTGGAATGGGTTACTTTTCTTTGGTTGTCCTTATCTCTGAAGCCTCCCTAAATTCTTCAGAGGTCCCCTCCTGCACTGTCCCTAAAACTGCCTAATTTCTAGCTTGCCGTGTGTCTCACTATCAGGAGACTCTCAGATGATTCCTGCAGATTTATTGACTTCAACCAGCTAGCAAATCCCGGAGAGGTTGTATCCAGTGCAGATACTGCATTCTGAAATTACAATGCCTACAGTTGTTCAAACGCGTCTATCTGCAAAATGCCTTCCCATGTGCTTAACTCCTACTAAAAAGGAAAATGCTGAGTAATGCATTGCAGTGTGTCTTACTTCTAGACGATGAATATATATAAAGAGATGGAGGATGGGTGAAGAAGCAGTTCATAAGAATCCTTTTGCTAGGTTTGGTTATGTCAAGACTACGCAGGAGAACAGATCTGATTTTTATCAGCACTAAGTTTGTAGTTTCTTGATATATGTGAAAGAGCCAATCGGTATCTATAGCTCCCTCTACCCACAGGAAGGAAACAGGAGAAAACGTCCTCAAGACAAATGAACAAAGTGTACAACCAAAGCCCCAGACTTGGGGTCTCTCCGATTTACTGCAGGAACCAGGGGAAAATCTTCCAGCTCAGCTATGGATTTTAATTGAAAACAGGCTCCCTCTCCCCACCACCATAACTGTGACTCATCATCTGTGCCCCAGGCCAAGTGTTTTACCAAATACTCTGCATCACCATGGCAACGGCTCTGCTCGTGGCAGCCCTCACTTGGGTGTGGTTACACTAAATACTACCGCCTTTTTTTAGTATCTATTCAACTAGATAGAAACCTGAAACATTAACCACAGGAAGAGGCCATTTGCACCAGCGAATTGTCACACTGCAGTGCAAGAAACAAAGAAACAAAGAAACAAGGGGTGACCCAAAACACACAATTAACTCTTTGTTAGTAAAAAAGCAACTTTCTGTTAACAACTATTCAATGTATGTCTCTGCTGTGACTTTAGCCAGACAATAAATAACCTGACCATGATGGAACTTGAAACAGTGATAATTATTGAGGTCTTACTCTGAGGGTCCTTAATCCTCACAGCATTACTTGAGATTATTCCTATTTTACAGGTAAAGAAACTGAGTCACCCAGACTTGAGGTTAAGATTTAAACCCAGGCAGCCAGATCCACACCCTTAATTAACCATATGTCTGATTATAGGAGAACTAGTTCCAGTTTTAGCAGAGGAAGACCCTCACAAGTTGCTTGCCTATGCTCTTTCTGTTTTGCTTTGTCAACAAGAATTAAATTATATCACGCCTTTAAAAACTAAAATAGGAGGGATTTCTAATTTACATTAATGGTTAAGGAAACAAAAGCAGAAGAAGAGGTGTGGAGACCTGGCCCCTCGGGAGCCTCCCACATGGGTGCATAGGGAGGGGCTGGATTTGGTGCCCATCAAGCTACGGTCCTTCTGATTCCTAGGGCAAGTTAGGGAGAATTAGGCAGCCTCAAGGACAGTGCAGGTGGGCACCTCCAGAGAATTAGGGAAGGCTTCAGAGATAAGGGCAATAAGAGGAATGTAACTAATTCCACTGGGAATAATAAACATCCCAGGACTAAGGTTGACATTGTTACCAAAGGCAGGCCTCAGTTTCCCTCAGCCAATAAAGGAAGGTGGAGTTTGGGAAAAGGAGAGTGTTTTAATTTATTGACAAATGAGGAGGGCAGCAGACTCATGTCTGGAAGACCACTGTCCTGCCCTTTGACAGAGTGCAGGGAAATTTATGCAAGGGGGAGATGGGAAGGGGTCAGCACTGATACCAGTGGGCGACAGCCTGTTTTTCTTCAATAGCTGATGTTTGACTTTCTGTTCCTTAAAATGCAGGGATGCTCATCTGGGAGACTGGGCCATAAAGATAAATCTATCAAACAAGGGGGAAGCTGCAACAAATGGGGACAGACAAACTTGTTAACTGTATCAATAAGACAGTCAGTAAGGAGGACCAAAGACAAGGAATGTGACAGTCCCCCCCAACCCCAGTAGCAGATTAAGTGATACCAACAAAAACTAACCATTCACAAAGAGACTGGTGGAGTTTTAGAATAATGAGGGAAAGAAGGTATATATTCCCTGAGACATGACTCCACTTTGGCTTCCTTGCCCTTCCCTGGCCTGGTTCCCTGGCCTGGAAGTCCCACTTTATTTCTGTTCCTTTTCTCCTCAATAAACTTTTTCTTTCTCTAAACAAACCTGCCTCTTCCTGCTTGCTTGCCTGAGCGTCTGCGAAGCTCCTGCTGCGGCTTCATGAGACACCAACTCATGGGGGTCTAGTGGCAGGGACTCAGCGCTGCCCCTGCAGCCTGGGATCGGTTCCTGGCTGCTAGGCCTGAAAACCTACAGTTCCAGTATCACTTCCATCCAGCAGCTTCACTTTCTGTCAGAGCCACAGATTCTGTCTGCCTGGCCATGTTTCTCACAAACGCCATGTCTTGTCAGAAGGGGGTTCTGCTGGGGCTGGATCAGGCCAAAGCCAGGTCATTACCAGAAACACAATTGCAGGCCTGATCCCACGGACAGAGGCCCTCAGTGCCTCAGGATAGCGTTATGCCTCAGAGAAACATGTTCCAGGATGTCCCAGGCTGCTGGACTATTATTAGCTCATGGTCCAGAGCCATTACTGAGACTCAAGATGAAACAGGAGGCAAGGATGCATTCATTCAATGTGTAGCTAGGAGTGGAGGTTTGGTTGAATCTAAACTCAAAAACAAACTGAGAATTAAAATTAACTACTTATTTAACCACTGGAGTGTCTTAAGTATTCTGTCATTGTTGGCTAGCAATTTTCTTGGGTCCAGTTCAGGTCATTAAAGTTCCTCTGGGCTTACAGTATTGTGCTGGGTCGTGATGCAAAATAGCCATCCCACAATAAGCCAGTGTGCTAGGCTTGGTCCCTGCATTGTACCCTGCCTTTTACAGGCCAGCAAAATGGCAAAGCCAGAAATTCGCCTCATGGGCAGAGTGCAGGCACTGCAGCAGAGCTGCCTGGGCTCACACCCACCTCTGCTGTTCATTAGCAGTGGAAGTGGGCAAGTTGTTTTGCTTTCCTGCCGCTCATACCTCGTTAGTAAAAAAGGAAACAGTGATAGTGTTACAGGGCAGGAAGAGGGGCAGCCCAGACCCGGCAAATCTGCCTGCTCTAAATAGGTTCTGTCATCTGCCACATTATTTCCTACTTCTTAGGATTGTTGGAAGGTCAACGAAACGAATTCATTGTAACTGTGCCTGGACCATCCTGCCATACATTTCTATCTCAGATTTAAGAATTGACCATTTGGTTGAGCCTATGATACTTCTCCCTGAGTTCAGCTACCCTCTGAAATGTGGCATGTGAGACCCTTCATTTGCTTGCTCACTGGGATGCCACTGTATAAAAAGCCTTACTTATCTAAGTCGTCCCTATTTTGCACATTTTCAGTTTTTTTTTTTTAAGTATTTACAGTCCAAGGGGGGCTTAACAGAATGTTGGGACTCCAACGGAACAAGGCAAGCACTATCACTTTTTTTTTTTATTTATGCATATAAGAACTGAGATGTAGGCCAGAGGCGTGGGGGGTGAGAGGATTCACCAGAGACAGAGTGGGGAGCAGAACAGGCAGATCCACTGAAATACACTGCTGAGGGGAGCAGCCGGCGAGACAGGAGAGGTCTGCCATGCCATGTGGGTTAGCTTCCCGGCGGAGGATAGAACTCATGCCAGAGTGGCTGGTGATAGCTTGATAGCACTGAGAATTTAACCCCTGCACCACCAGGGAGGCCCCAAGCACTATCACTTTTTTAAGTAATTCTGTTCTCAGTCCCAACCAATTGATCACTAGGATCATATTCAAAAGGGAATTGGAAAGCATGGGTTCAGACAGATTTCAGAAAAAAAGGATCATAAAGACACCTGGTTTGCTAGGAGACTAAAGCAGGAATGGCCAGCTCTGAGAACGTGACCCAATTCCTATCGTTTTCATTCATAACACTTGGGATGGGGGGCAGGTACAAGCTGCCATCAACCTCCCCACATTATCTCAGGATTTCTAAAAAGGAGAAGTCTAGTGTAACAGTCTGTGGGGGAGGAAATAGTACTTATCTTGTAGCTTCTTTTGGGACAGCAAAACATTATTTACTCGGAGGAGTCTTTGCAGAAAGCACTTATGAAGAGAATGAGGGACTGAAGCCCCCCAAATTGCTCCTGGATTCCTGCACTTCTTTCTTTTCCCACACAATGGCAGAAGCCAAGTTACATCAAGGATTTATTTACACTCATTATGTTTTAACATTATTTTGATAATTTCATACATATCCACTCCCCTTCCCTAGTGAGATCAATCTTCATGAATCCCCTCTAGATGTACTAGCGGGGCAAGATCTCCATAGGATTGACCAGAGTCATTTTCCTGGTGTAAAAAATTCCTTTTGAATTTCCAGCTAAATGCCCTCAGAGTGCAGGGAGAAAGGCCTGCCCACTAACTGGAAATGTCTCTGAAGAATGGGCCAAAACTTCTAGCACCAATAAGATGACTGATGATGCAATCCAGTGACAGGAGCTCTTGGATGACATGACTCTCAGTAACTTTGCCTCACTGGGTTCTTCCTCCATGTGGGCAGGCTGGGCACACACTGACCAGTCCTGCCACCCATGCCAGCAGTGGGTAAGGTGTTTTGTATGCCAGGCAGTAACTTACTCAAGTGCCCAAGTGGGCAGGTCACAAGTAAGTGAAGAGGGAGGTGTCCCTGGGACAGCGCCGCCCTATACCCAGGCTATTGCTGCCATGTAGAGCAGGGCATTTCCAGACTTCCCTATATTTTCAAGAGAAGTCTGAAATTCAGGTTGTTATATGAAACCTCCTGATGTTTCAGGGTGGCGAATGATTAAAATACTTTTGAGGCTGCAGGGCTGGCCAAATATATACAGGTTGCTCATTTACAACCTCTGGCCCCTAGGGACACCCATTCCCTCCCCCTTACACTTTTGCTTCTGGCCTTCAAAGGTTTTGGTGAATTTGGACCTCATCATATTAAGCTCAGGCTCCCCATGATTACTGGCCCAGCTATTGTACATTCATCATCTCGTGTCATCCTCCACAACAACACTGTGAGGGAGGGACCCACATCATAGCCACACACACGTGAGAAAAAACTGAGGCTTAGAGAGTTTAAGAAACTCACCTAAGGTCACAGGCAAGTACACAGTGGGGACTCGCCCTGGACAGCCAGGCACCCTAGCTGAGGTCGGGACTCCACTGGCACCCTAGCCCTGACGTCTGGGATTCCATCAGCACTCCAAAGAAACTTATGTAACTCTCCCTTAGTAAAGGATAGCGGTGTTAGAGTTTTATCAATGATTTTCTTAAAAATAGCGATTTTAAAAGCCACTGTGAAGCAACTCAATGACATGGATTGAAATATCTGAACTTATGAAATTTGGCAAAGTGTTGCACATGGGGGGAGAGAGGGGAGGAAGAGGCATGGAGGGCTGCTGGGTTTCTGTTTTCTCACTGTTGTAATGAAAACAGAGACAGTAAACGGGGTGGGAAAGTTTGCATGGGCTTTCACCAGAGTCAGTTTCAATTTTTTAAAATTACTTACAACAGTGTATTGTTACCAAGAAACTGTAACCAAGTTACTACATGAGTGGAGAAAACACACACACACACACACACACACACACTCTTTCCAATGGAGTGTCCTGACTCATTCTTACTAGTCTTTAATACCCCCATTCACAGACCAATCTCCGTAACAGCTATGACAGCATCATTTCTTCCAGAGAGCCATAAGGAAATAACATATCAGGGGTGTGTGTGTGTGTGTGTGTGTGTGTGTGTGTGTGTGTTTGAAATGGGCCAGGACAGCTGGAAAGGGAGTTGAATGATCTTGAACAATTTCCCCAATAGCTGTTTAATCAGATTAGCTTAGGACACTGACATTTTTTTAATAGAACCACTATGTATTTTAGGGAAACTGATTCAACACTGACCAGCTACTTCCCTGAGGCAGTGGGTGCAATGGTTATTCACACCAGCTCTAGCACCAAACTGCCTGGGTTTGGTTCCCAATGTATTTACTTACTAGCTATGCCTTCTTTGATATGTTTTCTAACCTCTCCTCTATAGCCCCATCTGTAAATTGGGGATAATGATAGATCTCACATTGTGGGGCTGTTGTAAGGATTCAATGAGATGAAATAGATTAAATGCTTAGAACAGTGGGTGGCACATGATTTACTCAACAAATATTAAGTTTCTTATTATCATCTCTCCCAAGAAAATGCAAAAATCAAAAATGCTGATTCCATCAACCAGTGATTCTCAAAAAAAGATGTCACCTCTAGAAAGTATCTGGAGTCTGTCTTATTTTGGTTATTACAATGATTGGCAGGCACTGCCAGCATTCAGTAGCTAAATAGATCAGGTTTAGACATTAGCTGTTCTACAATACCAGTGTCAGTACAATGGTGAACTGCCCCAGATCCTACACAACTTTATTATCCTTTTGGTTTTTACATAGGTAAAAAATTTGTTTCTAATTATTAGAATCTGGAACCTAATTTGTTATACATATCAACGCAAAGCAATTTTTGTACGACCTGAATATAACTGAATTTTCCAGGAATGCAAGTGTCATGTACATGAAGGGAAGCTAAACCTTCCCAGGAATCGTTCACATTTTATTCAGTTAGATGACTAACAACAAATTTGAGTCACTGACATACACACCTGTATTAGTCAGTATCCATAGCGATTGCATCACAGCAATTCTATGAGTACTTGCAAGATTTTTACTCCATCCTTATGTCTTTTAAGATAACTGTGGCTGACTAATTACATATTGGCATTGATAGCCTTGTATTATAAATGATTTCCCTTTTATTTCTCCTTTACATGACCCTTTGGCCAGTTTATTGTTAAGTCATGCATGTTCATGTTGTATTATCTATGAATTTTGTTTCAGGACAGCAAAGGGAGTGTTACAGGGGAATGTTGTTGGATGTTGGACCATAAGTGATAGAGGACCATACTCACAGAGCCCACAATTAAAGGAGAATTCATGAACTGCCACATCATGCAAACAACAAAATTCTTTAATGGGTTAAGTAGATGTTAAATGTTGACTATGTTGGTACCTGACATGGTAAGCAGAATAATGCCCCTCCCCAAAGATGTCCACATCCTAATCCGTAGGACCTATGAATATATTTGATAACATGGCGGAGGGGAATTAAGAGTGTAGATGGAATTAAGGTTGCTCATCAGCTGACTTTAAGCTAGGAACTATCCAGGTGTGCCTAAAGGAGTCACAAGAATCCTTAAAAGTGGAAGAGGGAGGCAGAAGAGTGAGAGAGAAAGATGTGATTATGAAAGAGGTAGAGATATGATGCTGCTGGCTTTGAAGACAGAAGAAAGGAGCCATAAGCCAAGAGATGTGGGTAGTCGGCAAAGAAACAGATTCCCCATGGAGCCACCACTAGAAAGGAACACAGGTCTACCAACACCTTGATTTTAGCCCAGGGAGCTCCCTGTTGGAATCTACAGATCTGTGTTGTTTAAATAGCTATGTTTGTGAAAATTTGTTACAAAAGCAATAGAAAACCAATATATCTGAAAATATGGCATAGTATTAAAAGAAAGAAAAGATTGTTTAATAATTTATTAATTTATACATAGTTTACATCACTGTTCATTTTTTTACAATGTTTGCTTTCTTTTCTCAGGTGTAGTCCCCATAGAATTTCCAACACCAATTCACCCTTGCACCATCACCATAGTCCCTTGTGCTCTTTATGCCCTCGTTTTGAGCCCTCTTCCTCCCCCTCCCTTACAGAATGTCTCTTACTTATAGTTGTCTGTTTTTGTTTGGTTTGGTTTGGTTTTTTATTGTTATTATTTTTTTCTCTGATCCCTTATTTGGCTCCCCTATATTCCTCCTATAAGTGAACCATCCAATATTTTTCTTTTTCCTTCTGACTTATTTCACTAAGCATAATCCCTCCTAGTTCCATCCATGTTGCTGCGAATGGCATTAGTTTATCTTTTTTATTGCTGAATAGTGTTCCATTGTGTATATATACCACCTCTTCTTGATCCAGTCATCTATTTGGGGGCATTTGGATTGTTTCCAAGTCTTACCTGTTATAAATAGTGCCGCAAAAAACATAGGGGTGCAGGTATCCTTTTGAGTTAATGTTTTTGTGTCCTTTGGGTAGATCCCTAGGAGTGGAATTGCTGGGTCATATGGTAGCTCTGTTTTCAGTAGTCTGAGGAACCTCCACACAGCTTTCCATAGTGGTTGTACCAGTTTGCATTCCCACCAGCAGTGTAGGAGAGTCCCTTTTTCACCACATCCTCACCAACATTTGTTGTTGCTAGTTTTTTTAAATACATGCCATTCTTTTTTTATACAAGATTTATTTATACAAGAACTGGGGTACAGGCCAGAATTGCGGGAGGGTGAGAGAATTCACCAGAGACAGAGCAGGGAGCAGAACAGGCAGACGGGCCGAAAACACGGCTGAGGGGAGCAGCAGGCAAGAAAACAGTGGTCTGCCCCACCATGTGGATATATCCCTGGCCGGCCGGGAACTGAACCCAAGCTGCAGAGGCTGCAGACAGCTTCACGGTGCTGCGCTCAACCCACTGCACCACCAGGGAGGCCCAATATGTGCCATTCTTACTGGTGTAAGGTGGTATCTCAATGTGGTTTTGATTTGCATTTCCCTGATTATGAGGGATGTTGAACATTTTTTCATATGCCTGTTGGCCATTTGCATTTCCTCTTTGGAAAAGTGTCTTTTTAGTTCTGCCCAATTTTGGACTGGGTTGTTTACTATGGTTTTGTTGAGGCACTGAGTTCTTTGTAGATCTTTGCAATCATCCCTTATCAGTTGTATTGTGTGCAAAAATTTTCTCCCAATCAGTAGGGTGTTTCTTTATTTTGGTTAATGTGTCTTTTGCTGTGCATAAGTTTTTTAGTTTGATGTAATCCCAGCTGTTAATCTTTTCCTTTACTTTCTTTGCTTTGGGGGGGGGGGTGAGTCTTTAAAGATGTTACTGAGATGTCATGTAGTGTTTTACCTATATTTTCTTCTAGATATTGTATGGTTTCAGGTCTTATGTTCAGCTCTTTTATCCATTTTGAGTTAATTTTTGTGCATGGTGTGAGGTAGTGGTGTGAGGTAGTGGACTAGTTTCAGTCTTTTGTTTATGGTGGTCCAGGAAAAAATCAGAATTGTGAAAACACATACACAACTGGGATTAAATTTTTGTTTGTTTATTGTTTATTTCATAATCATAAGCTTAAGTCTGCAACCTAGCTAGATTTGGATGGAGATAAGGAAAACACTGGACCCCAAAAACAGTAGGGAGCGCAAAAAGATTATAGAGTATTTTGAGCAGATAGGAATGAAGGGGGCTGCTCTCCTAAGCTGCAGGAGGGACGGTCTGGTGGTTAAGATAAAGCACAGGTCAAATGTACTAAACTGGTCTGCAGTCAGCAATGGTGATCTTTTGCTGGTCTTAACATGTCCGCACCCATAGCACTCCAAGGCTTTCACATTATCATGCCCTCCTTCACCTTGCCAAAGACCGCATGCTTCCCATCCAACCACTCAGTCTTGGCAGTGCAGGTGAAAAGCTGGGAACCATTTGTTCTGGGTTCAGCATTTGCCACTGACAAGATTCCTGGACCTCTAGGCTTCAGGATGAAATTCTCATTGTCAAATTTCTCCCCATAAATGGACTTGCTGCCACTGCCATTATGGTGAGTGAAGTCACCACCCTGGCACATAAATCTTGGAATAATTCTGGGAAAGCAGGAAACTTTATAACCAAACCCTTTCTCCCCAATGCTCAGACCAAAAAGTTCACTAATGGAGCAAGCCTCAAGGTGTAAAATCCAACAGACTCAGTTTTGAAGTTCTCCAAGTCCCTAATCATTCAGAAGCCATCAGTTAAAGGTGCAAACTATTAGATATTGAGAAAGCTGTAACCTATTCATTTATTGAGGAAAGTTAGGCTTAAAAGTATATTTAAAAATAAAGATGTATAAAATCTTCCTAATTATCCAAAAGATGATCATAGTAGCCCCAATTTTACCTGCTGATCACAAATTATAAGATGCAGGATAAAAGCCAATGGAAGAAATAGGTCACTAAATATACTTGCAAGGCCCCAAAGATGTCCATGCTATAGTCCCCAGAACCAATGAGTGTGTTACTCCTATGTCAAAAGGGACTTTGCCAAGTGTGATGAAGAGCCTTGAAATGGAAGGAATGAATATCCTGGATTGTCTGTTGGGCCCAATATAATCGCAGGGGTTAATGAAGAGGGAGGCAGAAGAGTGGGAGGAGATGTGATGACTCCAGCAGAGGGGGCCCTGAACCAAGGAATGAGGGCACCCTCTAGAGGCTAGAAACGAACCTCCCCAGAGCCTTCAGGCCTGCAGTCCATTCCCATGAGACCCATTTCCCACTTAGCCTTCAGATCTTATATTACCAGATCATAAAACTGTATTATTTTAAGTCACTAAGCTGTAGTGATTTAGTACAGCAACAGTAAGAGGAGAGTAAACACCACTGTGTTTTGGCGATTACAGGTTAATGTGCAGTTTGGATGAGAACATAGTAATACAAATCGTCAACAAGTTCTGTGATGTTCCTTTGTGTGTGCTCAGTGGTAACATAAGGTAATTTCGAAAGAAAGGAAAGGAAAAATCTTTATAGGAAAGAAATGAAAAATACGCTGTTGCTACACCTTAATTGGAAGGATCATAAACACAAACTTTATAGAAAATACTCTTGCAAGCATTTCCACACCAAAAGACCGTGATCAAAAGCTACAAGAAATCTGGTATTCTTCATAGCGCATTTTCCACATCCTGGTAAGATGTCACTATTGTGGCGAGACTATTAACCAAGCTTAAACCTTTCCTCTCCTCATATACAAAGTCAGCCTAGAAACCTAAATTTATAGTTTCTTAAGCAAAATACACAAACAAACATGCATCTCAGGAAAGAATGACTCATAAGCAAAAAGATCTATGATGTTAGTGTTACTTCTCAATATCTATCAAAAGTTTATGTAATATTATCAGAAGCAGAGGTAAAAATGGCAGTACATTTTTCTCTGAATTACTGTTTTTGTGCCCCCTGCTGGGCATTTCAGTGCCATCAGCTAGTAATGAGAGAAGGGACATGGGAGAGACCTCTAAGACCTTGTTGTCTTTACAGGAAGAATGTCATTGAGGTGTTACTAAGTTCACTACATAGACTCTCCTCTATGACAACTAACTCCTATATAAATCCATATCTTAAGGTTTTAGTGCCCAAAATTGTTAAACTTCTTCTAAGAAGGTAGTTCTTTTTCATTCTAAAGGAAATGTAACATACATAACATCATGCAAAATGTCAAGAACCACCTCCATTTATATCATCTTCAATTAGTTTTGTCTGGTTTTGAAGGCTGTAAAAATGAAACTTCAATATACTCTTGTAAAATATACTCATATGCCTGACTTTTTTTCACTGAACGTTATGTTGCAAGATCCACCAGGTTGTCATGTGAGACACAGTTCACTCTCAGCTCAGTAAAGAAACTGTGAATTTAGCACAGCTTATCTGTTCTACTGCCAGTGGGTATTTGAGTTGCTCTCACTTCGAGCAGGTTGAAAAAGAAGGGACCAGAAGTAGAAAGTGCTTTAATGGTACATGCCAGTACCATGGCTCAGAAGTTTGATCTGAAAGCAAGCAGAGATTTTTTCTTTTATTTTTACAACTTTTATGTTGTTTAAAGTTTCCTAGCAAGTGCCATTAGTACTTTCTCTGTATTATAATAGAAGAAAAGAAAGAACTTATTTTTAAAAACATGCTACCCTTTCTTCACCTTTAGCTGCTACCCCTTTTCCCCGACAGTAAGATTTCATCTGTATGCCTTTTTTCACTTCCGCTCATTCCTCCGTCCTCCAATCTGGCCTCCAGCTTCACTTTACCTAAACAGTCATCATGGAGGTCTCTAATATGTTCTCTGTTGTTAAGTCAAAGGACATTTTTAGGCCTTTGTCTCATGTTCCCAACTTTTTTTTAAGATTTGTTTGTTTATGCGTATAAGAAATGGGGTACAGGCCAGAGGTGTTGGGGGTGAGAGGATTCACCAGAGACAAAGTGAGGAACAGAACAGGTGGACTGACTGAAATACACTGCAGAGGGGAGCAGCAGGTGAGACAGGAGAGGTCTGCTGTGCTATGTGGGTAGCTCCCTGGCTGGGGATCGAACTCATGCTTCACTGGCTGCAAATAGCTTCATAGGTTGCGTCTTAACCCCTTGTGCCACCAGGGAGGCCCCCAACTTTTTTTTTTTAATTTTTGGACAATATAAGATTTCTCCCCTCAGGTGTGGTCACCATAGTTCTCCTACCACCAAAGTGCCCATCGCCCATCACCATATTCCTGGTGCGCCTCTTCCCCCTACCTCTTGTTTTCACCCCTCCCAACTTCCTCCTCTACTCATGGATGCCTCGTGTCTATGGTAAGCTTCCAAGGTTTGTCTTTCTCCCACACTCTGGCTGTTTTTCTATATTCCACATATAAGTGAAATTATCCAATATCTTTTTCTTTCTAACTTATTTTGCTTAACATAATCCCTTCCAGCTCCATCCATCTTGTTGCAAATGGCATGAGTTTATGTTTTTAGGATCACTGAGTAGTATTCTATTGTGTATACCACAATAGAATAGTATTCTATTGTGTATACCACATTTGCTTGATCCACTTATCTGTTTGGGGCATTTAGGTTGTTTCCATAGGACTACCGTAATTGTGCTATAATAAACATAAGAGTACAGCTTTTCTTTCAAATTAGTGTTTTTATGTTCTTTGGCTAGATTCCTCAGATTGGAATAGCTGGGACCTACAGCAGATCCATTTCTAGTGTTCTGAGGAATCCCTACACAGCTTTCCCTAGTCCCATATTCTCCACATCCTCACTAGCACATGCTACTTCTGGCATTTATAATATGAGCCATTCCCCAGTGTGAGATGGTATCTCATTGAGGTGTTTTTTGTTTGTTTGTTTGTTTTAAATAAATTTTATTTTTATATTCCCCATACAATTGCAACACCCTTATTTTGACCCCAAACCCTCCCCTCCCCGCCCCCCCCACCAGCTCCCATAGAGTGTCTCTGGTTCATAGTTTGTTGTTGGTCCCTTATTTAAGTTTTCTAGATTCCTGCTATCAGTGAGACCATCCGGTATTTTTCTTTTTCTTTCTGGCTTATTTCGCTGAGCATGATCCCTTCCAGCTCCATCCATGTTGCTGCAAATTCCATGTGTTTATCTTTTATGAATGCTGAGTAATATTCCATGGAGTATATGTACCACATCTTCTTGATCCAGTCATCTATTTTTGGGCATTTGGGTTGTTTCCAAAGCTTAGCTATTGTAAACAGTGCTGCTATAAACATAGGGGTGCAGGTGCTCTTTGGAATTGATGTTCTGTGTCCTTTGGGTAAATACCTAGGAGTGGAAATGCTGGATCATATGAAAGCTCTATGTTTAGTAGGTCAAGAAATCTCCACACAGCTCTCCATAGTGGTTGGACCAGTTTGCACTTCCACCAGCAGTGCAGGAGAGTTCCTTTTTCTCCACATCCTCGCCAACATTTGTTGTTGCTATTTTTTTTAATATGTGCCATTCTCACTGGTGTAAGATGGTATCTTGTGGTAGTTTTGATTTGCATTTCCCTGATTGCAAGTGATGTTGAACATTTTTTCATATGCCTGTTGGCCATTTGCATTTCCTCTTCTGAGAAGTTTCTTTTTAGCTCTTCTGCCCATTTTTGACAGGATTATTTTCTATGTTTTCGTTGAGTCTCATCAGCTTTTTGCAGATTTTTGTGATCAGTCCTTTATCATTAGTGTTGTGTGCAAAAATGTTCTCCCAGTCGGTGGGGTTTCTCTTTTTTTGGTTATTGTCTCTTTTGCTGTGCAGAAGCTCTTTAATTTGATGTAGTCCCAGCTGTTTATCTTTGCCTTCACTATCACTGCTTTGGGTGATGTATCTGTAAAGATGTCTTTGATGTGCATATCATGTAGTGTTTCACCTATATTTCCTTCTATGTATTTTATGGTTTCAGGTCTTATGTCTAGTTATTTAATCCATTTTGAGTTGATTTTTGTGTATGGTGTGAGGTAGTGGTCAAGCTTCATTTTTTTGCATGTAGCGACCCAGTTTTCCCAGCACCATTTATTGAACAAACTTTCTTTGCTCCAATGCATATTCTTTGCTCCTTTGTCAAAGATTAGTTGACCATAAATCTATGGGTTTATTTCTGGATTTTCTATTCGATTCCATTGGTCTGTGTGTCTGTTCTTGTTCCAATACCATGCAGTTTTGATGATTATGGCTTTGTAGTATAGTTTGAAGTCTGGGAGTGTGATGCCTCCATCCCCACCCTTTTTTTTTTCAGAGAGTTTTGGCTATTCGGGGGTTTTGGTGATTCCATATGAATTTCATCAATAATTGTTCTATTTCTGTGAAGAATGACATTGAAATTTTTATTGGAATAGCATTGAATCTGTATATTACTTTTGGTAGGATGGCCATTTTATTTTTTTTTATAATAAATTTTATTTTTGTAATCCCCATACAATTGCAACCCCCTTATTTTGACCCCAATCTCTCCCCTCCCGCCCTCTACCCCCCATAGAGTGTCTCTGGTTCATAGTTTTTTGTTAATTTTGATTTTCACTTTCTTATAGTTATTCATTTTCCTAGTCCCTTATTTAAGTTTTCTAGATTCCTGCTATGAGTGAGACCAGGATGGCCATTTTAATAATGTTTATTCTTCCAATCCATGGGCAGGGCATGTCTTTCCATTTCTTTGTGTCTACTTCTATTTCTTTTAACAGTGTTTTATAGTTTTCTTTGTATAGGTCCTTTACTTCTTTTGTTAGATTTATTCCCAAGTATTTGATTTTTTTGTTTCAATAATAAAAGGGATGGTTTTTTTGATTTCTTCTTCTTCAGATTTATTGTTTGTGTATAGGAAGGCTACTGACTTTTGCGTGTTGATTTTGTATCCTGCCACTTTACTGAACTGATTGATGAGTTGAATTAGTTTTTCTTTCTTTCTCTATGTATATTATCATATCATCTGCAAATAGTGATAGTTTGACTTTTTCTTTTCCTATTTGGATTCCTTGTATGTCTTTCTCTTGTCTTATTGCTCTGGCTAGGACTTCCAGTATTATATTGAAAAGCAGTGGTGAGAGTGGACATCCTTGTCTTGTTCCAGATCTTAATGGAAATGCTTTCAGCTTTTCACCATTGAGAATGATACTGGCTGTTGGCTTGTCATATATGGCCTTTATGATGTTGAGGTATGTTCCTTGTATCCCAAGAATTTCAAGGGCTTTTATCATGAATGGGTGTTGCACTTTGTCGAAAGCTTTCTCAGCATCTATTGATATTATCATATGGTTTTTATATTTCTTTTTGTTGATGTGTTGGATAATGTTGATTGATTTTCGGATGTTGGACCATCCTTGTGTCCCTGGCATGAATCCTACTTGGTCGTGGTGAATTATCTTATGGATACATTGTTGGATTCTGATAGCTAAAATTTTATTGAGGATTTTTGCATGAGTGTTCATTAGGGAGATTGGCCTGTAGTTTTCCTTTTTTGTGTTGTCCTTGTTTGGTTTTGGTATTAGTGTAATGTTGGCTTCATAGAACATGTTTGGTATTATCCCTTCCTTCTCAAATTTTTGGAAGAGTTTGTGAAGGTTAGGCACCAATTCGTCTCTGAATGTTTGGTAGAATTCATTTGTAAATCCATCAGGTCCTGGGCTTTTGTTTTTGAGGAGGTTTTTGATTACCATTTCAATTTTGCTGCTTGTAATTGGTCTGTTTAGGTGTTCTATTTCTTCTTTATCTAGCTTTGGGTGATTGTAGAGTTGTAGGAATTTGTCCATCTCCTCTAGATTGTTGAACTTGTTTCCATATAACTGCTCATAGTAGTTACTGATTATTCTTTTGATTTCTGCTGTGTCCGTTGTGATTTCTCCTCTTTCATTTATGATCCTGTTTATTTGTGCTTTCTCCCTTTTTTCCTTTGTGAGCCTGGCTAAGGGTTTGTCTATTTTATTGATTTTTTTTTTTTTTTGAAGAACCAGCTCTTGGTTTCATTGATCTTTTGGATTGTTTTTTTAGTTTCAATTTCATTTATTTCTGCTTTGGTTTTTATTATTTCTTTTCTTCTACTGGTTTTGGGGTTTTTTTGTTGTTCTTTTTCTAGATCTTTGAGCTTCAAGATTAGGTTGTTTCTTTGAGTTCTTTCTTGTTTCTTGCTGTGAGCCTCTATTGCTATATATTTTCCTCTTATTACTGCTTTTGTTGCATCCCATACATTTAGGATATTGGTGTCCTCCTTGTCATTCAATTTAAAGAATTTTTTAATTTCTTCTTTGATCTCCTCATTAGTGCAGTGGTCTTCCAGTAGTGTGGTTTTCAATCTCCATGAGGTAGGAGAGTTCCTTGCCTTCTTTTTATGGTTTATTTCTAGTTTGATGCATTCATGGTCAGAAAAGATGGTTGGTATGATTTCGATCTTGGTGTATCTGTTGATGTTTGTCTTGTGTCCCAGTATGTGATCGATCCTGGAGAATGATCCGTGTGTGCTTGAGAAAAATGTGTACTCCATTTTTGGGGGGTTTAGTGTTCTATAGATGTCTGTTAAGCCCAAGCGCTCTAGATCCTTATTTAGAGCTTTAGTGTCTATACTTATTTTTTGTCTCATTGATCTATCCATTGTTGATAGTGGTGTGTTGAAATCTCCCACTACGTATGTGTTTTCTCTGATGTTTGTTTTCAGAGATGACAATAGTTGTCTGATATATTTTGGTGCTCCTTCATTTGGTGAATATATGTTAATGAGTGTTATTTCTTCTTGAAGTATTGTCCCCTTGATCATAATGTAGTGACCGTTGGGGTCTCTTTTTATCATTTTGAGTTTGAAATCTGTTTTATCTGATATAAGTATAGCTGTTCCTGCCTTCCTTTTTGGACCATTTGCTTGTAGGATTATTTTCCATCCTTTAACTTTGAGTCTATTTTTATCTTTTGTAGCTAAATGTGTTTCCTGGAGACAGCAAAAGGTTGGGTTTTGTTTCTTAATCCAGCCTGTAACTCTGTCTTTTTTTTTTTTTTTTTTTTGTGGAGAGAAGGGTCTGCTGTTTCAAATTCGGGGTAGAGAGTGTGGTGGGTAGTAACTGTGCGCCTCGTCCTTCCAAAGGAACCTCTTCCCACTTGATTGAAAAGGAACCTTCTAGTCCTTCCAGGTGCCCAGCGCAAGAGGCGGAGGGTGAGCGCTCAGGAGGTCGAGCCGGGCTGGGTCTGGGCCCTTATCCCCACAGGGAGGCCGCGGCAGGCTCAGCCCAGCGGGCCGCGTGGCCAGGGCAGGGGGCCACTGCTGGACCTTCCCCGTCTGCAAGGACACTCGCCCCGGCCATCCACCCTGGTGTCGTCCCCCGCCCCCCTCCCTCCAGTCGTGCTCCCCCGCCCCCCGAGTCGTCCTCCCCCCCGCCCCCATGTCGTCCTCCCCCCCCCCCACCCGTGTCCATCCGCCCCCCGCCCCCTGGGCCGACCTTCCCCCGCCCCCGGTGTCCTCCTCCCCCCCGCCCCCACTTTCTCACCCGCGCCCCGCCCCCCTCCCGCTTCCCGCCCTGGCTGCTCAGCGAACAGGCCGGGGACGCGCCCCTGAGACACCATCTCCTGCCCCCGACCGCCTCTCTACGTGGCTTGCACGCGGTCACAGCACCCCGGCCTCGGGGGCCTCCAGGCCGCCCGACCGCGGGACAAGGGGCCTCCCGGACGCCCCCCCAGACCCAGCGCCGGCGGGAGCCCGAGCCAGCGGACGGGCGGCGGCCCGGCCGGAAGTCCTGTAACTCTGTCTTTTTATTGAAGAGTTTAGTCCATTTACATTTAGAGTTAATATTGATATGTTAGCATCTGTATTTGCCATTGTGTTTATCTTTCCTTTGATTTTATTTATTTATTCTTTTAATAACTTTTTTTTTGGCCTTCTTTTGTTGTTATTCGTCCCTCTGAGGTTCTGGCTTTAGGAGTCTTTGTAGTATTTTTTGGAGTGGGGGTTTAGTCGTAATGAAATTCCAGAGTTTCTGTTTGTCTGGGAAGGTCCTTATTCTTTCTTCATAGAGGAAGGAGAGCTTTGTGGGATAGAGTATTCTTGGGTGGCATCTGTTTTCTTGAAGTCTGTTGACTATGTCCCTCCACTCTCTCCTTGCCCGTAATGTTTCTTGGAGAAGTCTGATGTCAGCCTGATTGGTTTTCCTTTGAATGTTATCTGTTTCTTCCCTCTTGTCAGCTTCATTATTTTTTCCTTGTTCTGGATTCTTGGGAGCTTTACTACTATGTGTCTTGCTGTGTTTTTCCTTTCGTCATGGGAGTTTGGTGTTCTTCTTGCTTCTTGTATATCAATTTTCAGCCCCTTCTTCACATTTGGGAAGTTCTCTTCAATTATCTCCTTGAATATTTTCTCTGTTGCTACATCTCTCTCCTCTCCTTCTGGGATTCCTATAACTCTTATATTTCCTTTCCTCATGGAGTCAGATAGTTCCCGAAGTCTTTCTTCTATCTTTTTCCGTCGTACTTCTCTTTCCTTTTCTGTTTTGGTTCTTTTTATTTCTGTGTCTTCAAGAGTACTTATTCATTCTTCCATTTCATCTATTCTGCTTTCATTGCTTTTCCCAGAGTTCTTTAGTGCCTCCATTAATTCTTTGATCTCCTGCATTTCTTTTACTTTAGGGACTCAGTTTCATTCTTCTGATTGTTGATTATTTTTCCCTTATCATTGTTTTCCTTTATGACTTCTGTCAGTTTTTTAATCATAGCAATTTTAAATTCTCTTTCTGGAAGGCTCAGAAGTTCTTCCAAGTTACTGTTGTTGCAATCTGGGGGGTGGTTTTCTTTTTGTGGTGTGCTTTTTTCCTGAGGAGTTGCTAGGTTACGTGTGGTTCTTCTACTCCCTACTGTCTGTTTTCTAATTTGCCATATGCATTGGGACACTGTGTTGCTGGGACTGGCCGGCATCTTGGGTGAACTTTTCAGCTCCCCTCTGGCTCCTCCGGGAGCCATCTGTTGGTTTCAAGCAGTCTTTACTGAAGAAAGGTCCCTGTTCTAAAATGCTGATGTAGGGACCCGCTCCCCTGCACGCTTGGTCTGCCCTGGTGGTGGGTTCCCGCTCCCCCTCTGGGCTCGGACTGCAGGCCAGAAGGGGCCTGGCATGGGTGAACTTCCCAGCTCACCTCTGGCTCCTCCAGGAGCCTTCTGCTGGTTTCAGGCAGTCTTTACTGAAGAAATGTCCCTGTTCTAAAATGGCGATGTGGGACGCACTCCCTGCGCACCCAGTCTCTCATTGAGGTTTTGATTTGCATTTCCCTAGTGATAAGTGATGATGAACATTCTTTCGTACGTCTGTTGGCCATTTGCATCTAGATCATGTGGACCTAACAGTCTAGGTCTTTGCTTAGAGCAATTGTGCCCCTGTTTATTTCCTGTCTCATTGATCTTTCCATTGGTGAGAGTGGGGTGTTGAAGTCTCCTATCATATATCTATTTTTTTTAATGTCTGTTTTCAGATTTGAAAGTAATTGTCTAATGTATTTTGGTATTCCTTTGTTTGGTGAGTATTGATGAGTGTTATGTCTTCCTGCTGTATTGTCCTCTTCCTGAGTTATTATCCCCTTGATCATTATGTAGTGTCCATTCCTGTCTCTGTCATTTTTTTTAACTAGAAAATATTTTTTTTTATTTTTATTTTTTTATTTATTTATACAAGCACTGGGTACAGTCAGAAGCACGGGAGGGTGAGAGAATTCACCACAGCCAGATCGGGGAGCAGAGCAGGCAGAAGGACTGAAGTACACTGCTGAGGGGAGCAGCGGGCGGCAGGAGAGGTCTGCGTGCCATGTGGGACCCTCCTCCCGTGGCCGGGGAGCAGCCGGGGATTGAACCGGCACTGCAGAGGCTGCGGGCAGCTTCGCAACCCAGCGCTCAACCACTGTACCACTGGGGAGGCCCTAACTAGAAAATATTTTATCTGATATAAGTATGGCTGTTCCTGTCTTTGGGTGCCATTTACCTGTAGAATTGTTTTCCAACCTTTTACTTTCAGTTTATGTTTATCTTTAGAAGGGGTACATTTCTTGAAAGCAACATAAGGTTGGATTGTTTCCTAATCCAAGATGATATTGTGTCTTTTTTTAAAAGATTTATTTATTTATGCATGCAAGAACTGGGGTACAGGCCACAGGTGCAGGCTGTGAGAGCATCTACCACAGACAGAGTGGGAAACAGAACAGGCAGATTGACTGAAATACACTGCTGAGGGGAGAGGCGGGAGAGTCAGGAGAGGTCTGCTGCGCCATATGGGTTGCTCCCTGGCCCGGGATAGAACTTGTGCAGCAGTGGCTGTGGTTAGCTTCATAGGTTGCATCTTAACACCTTGTGCCACCAGGGAGGCCCCTATTCTGTGTCTTTTTATTGGCACATTCAGTCTGCTGATATTTAGCGTGATGATTGATCTGTGGAGTCCCACTGGAGACAATGAGGCCTCTGCCACTCTTGGAGAGTACTAGCCAAGGTCCTGCTTTTCTGTTTGCCTACTGGACCTTCACCTCCAACTCAATATTTATTCTAAAGCAGGATTCATTCAACAGAATGATGAATCCTGGCCCCAAACATACTTCTTTTCCCACCTGAAGAGTATCTTCTGCCACCACCCAAGCAAGCCCAGAAATCTAGATGACATTTCTTTTTTTAACTAAGCAGCAGCTGTGTTTAATCATCAACATTAGTTCTAGTACAGATGGAAGAGAAATGATCTAGGTTTAAAAGGGAGTAGGGTTTTTTCTCCTCCATTTATTTTAGAGGCAAGTAGAAGTGCAGAAAACAGAATTCCTAAGCTCAAACCCTAGTAAATGCTCCAGGGAGCAGAGTCCTCTCTCTTTTTCTGCCTTTATGCCCAAGCTCACTGTACTGAGGATTCTAAGCAGCCTGTTCTAGAACAGGCTCCCCTGTGATGACTTCTGCCTCCAGAGACTCTTCACTCTCTACTCCAGAATATTGGTTCTCCTCTTCTTCATCATCAGTGCCCTGGAAAGTCCTTGCTGCTACTGCCAAGTTTGAGCTCAGAGTCCCATACTGGCTGAAAGATCCACAGGGGTCTTCTCTTGGATTTCCAGCACAACTGCCATCTGAGCACTGATGTCCCTGTTAGTAGATTTTGTCTTGGATAAATCAGCATGCTCCTTACTGGGGGCCAAATCCAGGTAGTCTGTGAAATCCTGCTTCAAGGTGGGAACTTTCAGGTGCTTCTGCTAATGATGCTTGTTGTCACCTTCCCAAACTGGTAGAATTCTGTGACCAGTATGGGTCATAAACTATAGAACCAGTACATTTACATGACGTGTTCTGATTTTCTGGATAACTTGGATTTCTTTTTAGTCCCCTGTTTATTTCTCTTTTTTAATATTTATTTTTATTTATTTATATATACAAGAACTGGGTTTTAGGCCAGAGGTGCAGGGGGTGGTGATGAGAGGATTCACCAGAGACAGAGTGGGAAGAACAGGCAGACTGACTGAAATACACTGCTGAGAGGAGCAGTGTGCAAGACAGGAAAGGTCTGCTCTGCCATGAGGGTAGCTCCCTGGCCGGGGATCAAACTCAAGTGGCAGTGGCTGGCAACAGCTTGATAGTCCTGAGACTTAACCCCTGCACCTCCACAGCCCCCTGTTTCTTAGCAGTTGTCTTTACCTTCCTCTGTTAGTGCTGCTGCCACTATTGCTGCTGCTTCCTATGATCTTCTGTCTTCAAATTAAAATATAATTTCTTCAAACATTTAGGATATCTCAACTCTTGTCTTTGCAGAGTGAGGCAGCAGATACAGAGAAAAACATCTTAGCAGAAACTGCTTGTCAGGTCGGCTCTTTTCCAGGGGAACTGTCTTTTTCATCATGGCCAATTGTGTATCCGGCTAGACAAAGCATGGTTTGTCAATAAGGTCCTTCAATAGATTCCAAGTAACATGTCAAATTGGTTCCAGAAAGGTGTGACTACTGAACAGAGATGCTCAAACAAGTGTACTGAGTAGTTTTCAACTCTTTCTGTGTATGCTTTGTAGACAAAACTAGCAATGACTTGTTTCTCACAGTAGATTTCTTTCTTTCCTCTCAACCTAGCTGAGAGCAATATGCATCCTCTTGACTGGAGCCAAAGAAATATCTGGTTCTTGGTCCAGACTACAACCAAATTTCCTACATCTTAAAGACAGGGAAGTTGTGTCTCATTCAAATTTAGTCTTGGAAGCTATATGATTGGTAATAATCTTTGTCACATAAATCTTTCTGAGGCCTGCCTTGAAATGTGGAGTGAAACTTTGAATCCTGAGACAATAAAGAGATGCCTTAGTGAAGATAATGACAATGAGTATGGTCTCTTGGCTTAGAAGGAGGAATCTGAAATGTTTGCAAAGTGAGCACTAGGAGTTTGTCTTCAGCTTCCAGAGTTTTACAGAGAGCACTCAGTTTTTGAAGGTAGCCCCTTTCAATCTGGCAGATAGTTGCCCAGCATTGCATGTGCTGACAAACAGCCAAGTTATTGGTGGTGTCATCCCATTGGCTTTCATCTGGCAAGTCCATAGCTACACATGGTTTAGGACAAAATTCAGTCTTATAGCTTTCTAGCCCTTCCCACTTAGATGGCATTCTGACTCCTCTGTCTCTCTCCCAGATTTCCATTACTAAATCTTTTCACTCTCACCCACCCCACAGACTTCTCAAGTGTATCCCTGAAACGAAAGCAATTTCCAAATAGCCTTCATCACTATCTTTCCTAAAATATAAACCAGATGTCATCATTCCTTTGCTAATAGTCCCCTTATGGTGTCCCACTGATTACACCCCAAGCACATGAGTAGGGGTGGATTTTATTCTTCAGGGTTTTGAGCACCTGCCTGTTTCTCCAACCTCACCACTCCTCATATCCCCCTAATCACCAGAGCCTAAACCCCAAGTTCAGAACTTACCAAGCAACTGCTTTCTGTCCTTTGGCATGGAGAATTACTCTTGAACACCCTATAATGCAGTGTCCTCTCCTATTTCATCTGCTGGGTCAATTATTTGCCCTCAAGACTTAACTCATGTTTCACTTACTCAGGAATTTAGTAACTCACACAAGGACAGTTGGACTATTAATTTACTGTAGGTTTGCTTTTTGAGACTCTTTAGTCATTTGGACTAATGTCTAATCCTAAATGGTTTGACACAACCCTGAAGTATGGCCTACAGTAATCCTACAACTACAGAAGTATATTTGTTTCTTTAGTCACATGTTGGTGCCTTAAAATCTGTATTGAGCACTTATAAGCATTTAAAATGGTACTTTTTATTATTCACAGAATTCCAAGGCTGAAATAAGCTTTCTTAAATGAGAATTTCATAAAGAATGCTGCTTATCCAAATCAGCTGACCGCACTCATTACCAGAATCTTCTCTTATGGCTTCATCAGGCCTATTAGTCCTTACGGGCGTCAGTAACTATGAATTCAATGAAAGCAATGTTGAAAAAGACCTAACCAGCACTCTGGCATGACAACAATACAGTGGGACCGCCCTAGGAATGCATCATAATACCCATGGAACCCTGTACCTGAGGATGGCAGTGGAACATATAATTTTTTCACCTGTTTGTTTCATCTCTAAAATAGGGATAATAATGGTTATTTCCCACAATTATCCTGATGATTAAGTGACAAGAACTTTGAAATGGGAGCATTGGCACATAGATGGTGCTTAAATCTTGTGGGAGTTGATGAGATAACCTAGCGAGAAAGGGTTAAGAGGGAGGAAAACTTCCAACCTATTTCTAAACATTTCCAATTCATTTGTCATTCAACAACTAGCCTTTGAGGCCTAGAAACTATCAGTTATTGTGCTAGGCACTCAGGAGCAAGAGGAACCAGAAGGACATGGAGAAGCTTGCAATCTCCTGTGGGAGACAGACAGCACCCAAATATCTAATTACTATAAGTGCTGTAAAGGGAAAGTTCCAGCTACCTTGGCAGAATTTAATGAAGATCTAATTGAGATTAAATAAAGTACTCTATGGAGAGTACTTAGTGTACAGTCTCATAGTAAACACTTTGGTCAAGGAAGGCTTCACTAAGAGTGACAATTACATTGACACTGAAGGATTAGTTGAGTTAGCAGGTAAAAAAATGGGAGGAAAGACCACCGCCAGCAAAAGAACAACACATAGGAAAAAGGAGATGACAGTCAGGAAATTACCACACTGTCATTAGCCACCCAATGAAGAAATTTCCCTTTCTTGCACATTATTAAAATGGCTTTTAAGGGCCTCCCTAGTAGAGCAAGGGGTTAAGCATCAGCACTATGAAGCTATCCGCAGCTACTGTAGCACGAGTTTGATCCCCGGCCAGGGAGCTACCTGGCTTAGCAGACCTCTCCTGTCTTGCCCTCTGCTCCTCTCAGCAGAGTATTTCAGTCAATCTGCCTGTTCTGTTCCCCACTCTGTATCTGGTGAATCCTCTCTCCCACCCACCTCTGGCATACACCCGCAGCTCTTGTATGCATAAATAAATAAAATAAATCTTTAAAAATAAATAAAATACATATTCATCTTATAAAACCCCAAAACATAAGGCTTACAACTATTTAAATTTATGAGACAAAATGTAGATATCAACTTTGAGATATACAAGAGTAATGGTTTTTCACACTTATTTTATTCCTTTTTATTTATTTTTTATTTTTATTTATTATTTTTATAGCTTCCACTTTTTTTAATTTAAATTTTATTTTTATATTCCCCATACAATTACAACCCCCTTATTTTGACCCCAATCCCTTGTTTCCCCGCTCCCCACCGCCCCCCATAGAGTGTCTCTGGTTCATAGTTGTTTGTGGATTTTGATATTTTCTTTCTTATAGTTATTCTTTTTCCTGGTCCCTTATTTAAGTTTTCTAGATTCCTGCTATGAGTGAGACCATCTGCTATTTTTCTTTTTCTTTCTGGCTTATTTCGCTGAGCATAATCCCTTCCAGCTCCATCCATGTTGCTGCAAATTCCATGTGTTTATCTTTTTTGAATGCTGAGTAATATTCCATGGAGTATATATACCACATCTTCTTGATCCGGTCATCTATTTTTGGGCATTTGGGTTGTTTCCAAAGCTTAGCTATTGTAAACAGTGCTTCTATAAATATAGGGGTGCAGGTGCTCTTTGGAATTGATGTTTCTGTGTCCTTTGGGTAAATACCTAGGAGTGGAATTGCTGGATCATATGAAAGCTCTATGTTTAGTAGGTCAAGAAATCTCCACTCAGCTCCATAGTGGTTGGACCAGTTTGCACTCCCACCAGCAGTGCAGGAGAGTTCCTTTCTCTCCACATCCTCACCAACATTTGTTGTTGCTAGTTTTTTTAATATGTGCCATTCTCACTGGTGTGAGATGGTATCTTATTGTAGTTTTGATTTGCATTTCCCTGATTACAAGTGATGTTGAACGTTTTTTCATATGCCTGTTGGCCATTTGCATTTCCTCTTCAGAGAAGTTTCTTTTTAGCTCTTCTGCCCATTTTTTGACTGGATTATTTTCTTTGTTGTTGTTGAGTCTCATCAGCTCTTTGTAGATTTTTGTGATCAGTCCCTTATCATTAGTGTTGTATGCAAAAATGTTCTCCCAGTTGGTGGGGCTTCTCTTTGTTTTGGTTATTGTCTCTTTTGCTGTGCAGAAGCTCTTTAATTTGATGTAGTCCCAGCTGTTTATCTTTGCCTTCACTATCACTGCTTTGGGTGATGTGTCTGTAAAGATTTCTTTGATGTGCATGTCATGTAGTGTTTTGCCTATATTTCCTTCTATGTATTTTATGGTTTCAGGTCTTTTGTCTAGTTCTTTAATCCATTTGAGTTGGTTTTTGTGCATGGTGTGAGGTAGTGGTCAAGCTTCATTCTTTTGCATGTAGCGACCCAGTTTTCCCAGCACCATTTATTGAACAAATTTTCTTTGCTCCAATGCATATTCTTTTTTCACACTTATTTTAAAGTTATGCTAACAAAAAATGTAAAGAAAACTGGCTTCCAAGGTAAACTTAAGAGTATCTGCCAACTGGAAAGAGGTTAGCCACATGGAAAGGTCAAAGTGAACGCTAGAATTTTAACAAAAAAATTTAAGTTTGAAATCCACTCAAAATTCGTAGTCATGGTTCATTAAGAAACACCTTAAATTTTTTTCAGTTATGCTTTACTACATTTGAGAGAAAATAGATGGCATGCTATGATAATATTGGAAAATGTGGAGAATTGTAAACTGCTTGAGACTTAACTCTAAGGAATAACAGAAATCCATTGTAGTTTATATATTCATGTTCACTCTGATTTTTGTTTAAAAAAGAGACCTAAGTTCACAAATTTTTAAAATGTAATGTAAAAATTTACCAGGGGCGGAGGGAAGAATTTTATCAGGAAATTAGGCAGTCAGTTCAAAGGTTAAAAGTTAAAAGACCTACCCGTGATCAAGATGCAGTAATAAGGACTGGATTCACCCTCTTTTCTTAAAGAACACCCCCCCCCAAAGAAAAGACAACACACACACACACACAAAATATATGAAACAACAACTTTCATGACCCTGGACACCAGACAATAAAGGGCACTGATCCCTGAGAGACTGAACAAATGAGGCAAGTCAGACAACCAACTAAAGAGGATTTCCATGGTGTGACACAGGGAACAGGAACCCAGATAAACATAGTGATTTTCTTGAGCTGAGGAAGTGCCACTGAGAGTAACGGGAGCCTGAAGTGGCTAGAGTTTGTGGGAAAGAAAGACCAACACAGAGAAAGAAATCTGGAGATCTGCAGAATATTAATTGGTGTCTGTTTGTGAGCTGTTTCAGCTTTTACCAAGCTGAAAAAAAGAACTATTGAGAAAACAGTGCCCACAACTCACATAGAGGCAGGAATGAGACTTTTCCCAACAGCAGTACTGAAAACATCATAGTCCACAATGCATTGGCTAGGGTATTCAAAAAGATCTTTTTTCAACAGTGGGAGATAGACAAATGGCTCTTAACATGCAGAGAAGAAAAATTAACCAATCAAAACCACAGGCATTAGAAGAGGTATAAAATGACATTTCAAAATTATTATATCAGTATTCTAAAATTCAAAAGATTACATAGAGATATGGCACATGTAAAAAAGACCTAAATCAAACGTCTGGAGATAAAAGTTAACAATGCCTTAGATGAAAAATGAATGGGATGGAATTTAATAACAGATTACATGTTTCAGACGAAAAGATTAGTGAACTTGAAGGCATAGCAATAAAAACTGTTCAAAGTGAAATAGAGAAAAGAGGATTTTAATGAGCTTTAAAGAGAGAGAAAAGAGAGTCTGTTATCTGAGAGGCAATGTTAAGTAGTGTAATATACAAGTATTTGGAGTCCCCCAAAGATAGGGGTGGAAGGTGAGAAATGAAAATTCAGTTGAAATAACAGCTGGAAATTTTCCAAACTTGGTGAAAACTATAAACCCATAGACCCAAGAATCCTAATGAACCCCAAACATGAGAAACATGGGAAAAAACTACAATAACAAGGCATATCACAACTAAAACACTAAAAAGAAAAATTATAAAAGGCCTCACAAGTGGCACAGGAGTTAAAGTCTCAGCACTATCAAGCTATCACCATCCACTGTGACATGAGTTCAATCCCAGCCAGGGAGCTGACCCACATGGAACAGCAGACCTCTCCTGTCTCACCCACTGCTGCCCTCAGCAATGTATTTCAGTCAGTCTGCCTGTTCTGCTCCCCACTCTGTCTCTCGTGAATCCTCTAATCCCTTGCACCTCTGGCCTACAATCCAGTTCTTGTATACATAAATAAATAAATATCTTTAAAAAAAAAAGAAAGAAAAGTGATAAAGAGCCTCCCTGGTGGAGCAAAGGGTTAAGCACCGCACTATGAAGCAATCTGCAGCCTCTGCAGCACGAGTTCAATCCCCGGCCGGCCAGAGAGAAACCCACATGGCAAAGCAGACCTCTCCTATCTTGTCCACTGCTCCCCTCAGCAGTGTATTTCAGTCAGTCTGCCTGTTCTGTTCCTCGCTTAGTCTCTGGTGAATACTCTCACCCCCTCTCCCCCCACATCTCTGGCATATAGACCAGCTCTTGTATGCATAAATAAATCAATCTTTAAAAAAAAAAGAGAGAGAGAGAAAGTGATAAAGGTAATCTTAAAAGCAGCCACAGGGAAAAAAGATATCTCATGTACAGATAAAGAAAGAGAAGAATGCCAAGCTCAGTATTCATCCATAGCTGCCCTTTACAGTCTGGTGGCTCTGCAGCAACTTCTGTCCCACTAACCTGCATTGCTCATGGCTGTCACAAGAAGGACTCAGGGGTCCAAGAAAGCTAGAAGTGGACTCGGTGACCTCTAAGGATGTGATTGTGAGGTTAATTGAAGGAGAGGGCACTGTTAGATCCTACAAAAGAAACTCTAAAGAGATGTTATGCAGAAAACCTTGAGGAACATGGCCAACAGAGTAAAAAAAGAGAGAGAGAGAGAGAGAGAATATCCGAACATCAAAGATGGATACAAAAACCAAAGAGGAAATCCAAGAAGTCATCAGTCATATGTTAGGGACATGCTGTGAAAGTAGAGAAGCTAGTCAGTGTGGAACAATCTTCACCTGGATTCCAAGTCTTGATCCAAAGACAGAAGTTCTATGGGATTAAAATCATACACATATAATATATGCACAAAAGTCCTCATGGGTCATTTATACTGGACACAAACCACAGATCTCTCACTGGACACAAACTACATGAGTATCTCTAATATGGAAAGAAGGCATAGAAATGTAAGCAATTTGGGAATGCCTTTTATTTTTATTTTATTAATTTTTTTAAAGATTTATTTATTTATACAAGCACTGGGTACAGTCAAAAGCACGGGAGGGTGAGAGAATTCACCAGAGCCAGAGCGGGGAGCAGAGCAGGCAGAAGGACCGAAGTACACTGCTGAGGGGAGCAGCGGGCAGCAGGAGAGGTCTGCGCGCCATGCGGGATCCTCCTCCCGTGGCCGGGGAGCAGCCGGGGAACTAACAGGCACTGTAGAGGCTGCGGGCAGCTTCGCAACCCAGCGCTCAACCGCTGCGCCACCGGGGAAGCCCTATATTTTTTTTTTACATCATTTTTCATTTTTGCACACTGTATGCATTTTCATCTTGGTTATATTCCCCATACAATTCCCATCCCATCCCCTTTATTTTGACCCTAATCCTTCCTCCCTTTCCCCGCCGCCCCCCCCCATAGTGTGTCTCTGGTTCAGAGTTGCTTATTGATTTTGATTTTTACCTCATTATAATTAGTTTTTTTCCTGGTCCCTTATTAAGGTTTTCTAAATTCCTGCTATGAGTGAGACCATCCGGTATTTTTCTTTTTCTTTCTGGCTTATTTCGCTGAGCATGATCCCTTCCAGCGCCATCCATGTTGCTGCAAATTGCTTAAGTTTATTTTTTTGATAGATGAGTAATATTCCATTGTGTATATGTACCACATCTTGATCCAGTCATCTATTTTTGGGCATTTGGGTTGTTTCCATAGCTCCAATCTTATGAACAAGGTGTTCCACTGATCAGTCCCTGGGACACAAGTACATCAGTCAATAGTACCCGGGCATTCCCGATCATACCTCGTGATGTATACCTATAACTTCAGGGCAATCAAGCTTCCAATCTTCTCAATTGTCTAACTTGAAAGGAGCCAAGTACACCCACAGTGCTTAAATAATTGCATAGCCAAACATTAAAAAAAAAAATGAGGTGGAAAAAGTCAGGCTGACCTGTTAACTAGCTAAAGTTATGTTCAGACAAAGCCTCAGTGTAAGCTAAAATTTTCAGGGAGACTGAGGAATGTTTTCCAGGCCACAAGTCTGACTTATGCACTCCAGATAACCACTTAGAAATCTCCTGCTTTCTTTTTTTTAGAGTGCAAGTGTATCCCTGCTGTGACAGCAAATATTCTGTTGCCTAATTGCTCAGAGCTCAGACTTTGGAAAGAGATCTCCTCTGCGCCCTGCCAGTGTAAATTGGTGAAGCCCACCAGCATAAATAAAGAACTTCCCTCCTCCACTCTGAGTGCTGCCTGATTACCTGACAGAATCCTGCTATAACAAATAAAAAACAAAAAATAAACAAAATCTCTTCAATCCATACCTCATACTGTTATGGTAATTTTCCAGAGAAATCAGGTGGCACTCACCCCATCTGCCATAGACTTTCTTTATTGTTTGGGAAGGGGTTCAAGGTAGCCATAGCTACTACTGTGGGCAAAGCAGCACACCAGAGCAGCTTTCCTATACAGCAAGCAGCAGACCCCAAGCAGCAGATTTAGCAGCTTCCTGCTTCATTTCCCCCCTTTTGATACCCCTACAAAGTGCTAGGGAGTATCAATATAAGGACTCATAGGAGGTGTTATTAGGAAAGGCGTTCGAAGGCTTGTTGTAGAGTCTCCCCCTAGACACAGACCCGAGTCTGAATCAGATTTAGAAAAAAGCCTTTATTAGCTGGCTAGAGACTGTCCCTCTTGTAGGGAGTAGCCCCAAGCAGGGGGTGACAAGGGGTTTTTTTTGTTTGTTTGTTTGTTTTAAGATTTATTTTATTTATACAAAACCAGGGTACAGGCCAGACGTGCGGGAGGATGAGAGGATTCACCAGAGACAGAGCGGAGAACAGAACAGGCAGACTGACTGAAATACACTGTTGAGGGGAGCAGCAGGTAAGATAGGAGAGGTCTGCTCGCCATATGGGCTGCTCCGAGGCCGGCAGAGACAGAACCGGCACTACAGAAGCTGCAGACAGCCTCACAGCACTAAGCCCCATGGTAACAAAGGTTTTTAAAGCCGAAAACCACACCTGGGAGTTTGCAGTTTCCAGAGCAAGCGGGAGTACAGAAGCCAAAATGTATTACAAGCAGCCAAGCGTTTCACCGCATCCCAGGTCCTAGGTACAAAGAGTACATACATCTTATTTTTCTGACAGGAACCCAGCCTCTATTGTTTTGGACTAGAATTTTCCCATAGTCCTAACTTGTCCTCCTGAGAGAGCTCAAGCTTAGGCCTTGTGTGGTCTGCTACATATCACATTGCCCCCATTTCACAGGCTCATATTGGCCAACTAGCATTTGAAGTTTAATAGCTTCTAAACGTGACTGGGTAAACCATGTGGCCAGATTAAGAAGACACGGCCTGAGAGCACAAAGCAAAAGAATGGAGACTAGTGGACCCAGGAGGAAGTGAGCCAAGATATTAGTGTGGTAATGTTTTGCCACCAAGAGGGACCCTTCCAGTTCTTTTCTCGAGCCCATATTCTATCCTAGAGCTGGGTGATAGACTCTCAGACAACACCTGATTTGTTGACATAGAAACAACAGTCTTCGTTTAGTTACAGGCAAAGTCCGTAAGCAGGTCTAGCCCCCTACCATTCTGAAGAACAACAGCTGCTAGTGTCCATTTGATCTTGGAGGTCATTTAAAGGCTGGGCCACATTACTCAGGTCTCTTGTTGGGAGAGGACCATGAACTTGCTTGGTGCTATCCCAAGGCCTGCTGCCCCCCTGCCTGCTGTTTATCCCTGAAGAAACCCAAGGGCCACAAGCAGTGGGATGGACAGGAGGATGCATTTTGAACGATGGCCAGGGCTGGTATACAAGAGTTGGGTGACTTGCTCACCTGACTTATGTTTGAAGACAGGGATGAGTAAGGTGAGGGCACAAAGACTCACATCAGGCCGAATTAGACATCTATGGATACCAGTAGAGCAAACAAAAAAAAAGGTTTTGTCGGGAGCAGATAGAGAAGACTAGAGACCTTGGAAACGTGTGTGCAAGACATAGAAATGTTAGGGTGTTGGCCAGGGCCCCAAACATAGGAGGCTTGCCCCCAGATTTTAGGGCAGGGCAGGCAATAAGCTAATACAAGAAGAACGGCCAAACCAAAAAAGGAAATAGGAAAAACAACCAACACTGGGGTTCAGTTCAACAGTTTATGAACAGCCATCTGATGTTCCTCAAGCTTCTGCCGTGCGTTGACCAACCTACTTCTGGGTTGTGATTGGAGCAGGGCTGTAGAAGGGTCAAGGTATCTGGTTGGGGTCTCTCTTCAGGGTCAGCCTGAGTTACTTTGTAGGATCTGGGCAGGCTGTCCACTTCTTGGGCATTTTTGGGCAGGCTGGCTTAACTTGGGAGTAGTTAATCCACAGAGTAATACCCGGAATAGGTGCAGATCAGAACAAGTAAATATTTGTAGCCTCTGCAAGTCTTGATTTTTTTATGAAGTCCACCTACAGGTCTTTATTTTTTTTAATTAAGATTTTATTTTATATAATTCTTACATCATTTTTCATTTTTGCACAATGTATGCATTTTCATTTTGGTTACACCTACAGGTCTTTAAAAGGGGAGGAGCACCTGTGCTGTATCCCTGGCAGGGGCCTAGGCCACTGAGCAGGGTTATGTTGCGCACATGTCTGGCACCTGGAAGGAACAAAAGCTCATCTGTCTGGTAGGAGCCATCACCCCTCTAGTGTTTTGGTTCCTCCTTTATTTTTGATGCAAGCCATCTCCCATCTCCTATGCTAGCTTGGCTGCAGCCAGCCGCCCAACAAACCAGAGCCCAAGCAGTGCCAGGCTCAACTGGGGGCTCTGGACACAGCCGCAGACAGGTGATGTTCCAGGGGTCTGAGCTGCCACGGGGGCCGAGATGGGCAGCCTGGAAGAGCTGATGGACAAGGAGATGTCAGGTGTGGCGCCTGCAGAGAGACATGTGAAAAGGCTGAACTTGCATCTTGGTCCTGCACTGGTTGAAACAGATGTGGGGGGCCTCCCCTGGTGGCACAGAGGTTGAGCGCTGGGCTGTGAAGCTGCCCGCAGCCTCTGCAGGGGGCAGGGGGCACGTCCCACATGGTGCGCAGATCTCTCCTGCCGCCCACTGCTCCCCTCAGCAGTGTACTGCAGTCCTTCTGCCTGTTTTTGTTGGTTGTTTTTCTTTTTTAATACAAGCACTGGGTACAGTCAGAAGCGCGGCAGGAGAGGTCTGCGCACCATGTGGGACCCTCGCCAGGGGCCGGGGATTGAACCTGCACTGCAGAGGCTGTGGGCAGCTTCGCAACCCAGTGTTCAACCACTGCGCCAGTGGGGAGGCCCCCTTCTGCCTGTTCTGTTCCCCACTCTGTCTCTGGTGAATCCTCTCACTCTCCCACACTTCTGACGGTACCCAGTGCTTGTATAAATAAATAAATCTTAAAAAAAAAAAAAAAAAAGGAACAGATGTGGGGAGGATAATAATGGCAGCTTTTATCTTGATTTTGATTTTGCTCTTTTCCTCCCAAACTTGTCTGGCTGTTTCTGACCCTTTTCTATGGGTCCCCACCTGAAGGTGCTTTAGACTTGTGGCAGGCTTTCGGGCCTTGCTTTAGGCCAGTCCCATTTGGGTGGACTTTTACCCACAAGAGAATGGGTAACCTTGAGTGCTTGATTTACAAACTATATTCTTTGTCTTTTCTGTATTGTTTACTAATTGTATTAAAATTCCTTTCCATTAAATGTCTTATATGTTTTTTCTTGATGTGGCAGATGGCAGAACCTATTTAGAGCAGGCAGGTTTGGGGGTTCTGGGGTGCCCTTCTCCCCGCCCTGTAACAAAAGTACTTCTGTTACAGCAGGATTCTGCCAGGTGACCAGGCAGCACTCAGAGAGGAGAAGGGAAGTTCTTTATTCTCCCAGAGGAGATCTCTCTCCAGAGCCTGGGCCCTGGGCAATTAAGCAGCAGAGTATTTATTGTCTAAAACAAGGGGTACTGTTCGCTGGGATGCATGAATCAGGTGTGTGGCCTTGAGGGTTGTTCCCTAAAACTTTCAGTCTACGGGCTATGTTCAAACTTCAGCTAATCGCACCTCAGTCTGACATTTCCCACTTCACTTCCACAAAATGGAGAGTATTATTAAAGAGTGGGACAAAGTTATTAGCAAAACAAAAGGTTATTTCAGGCATCTGTCCAGGGTGAGGGTGGTGGGGAGGAGTTGGAAACAGTTGAAAGTGCAATGAGATTAAATATTAAGTCTGGGTGGGGGCCCAATATGAACAACTGCATTTGGGGGCCTGTTGTTTTTTTGTTTGTTTGTTTGTTTCTTTCTTTTTTTTAACACCGTCAACATAAATACTTCAGATAAATGCCTGGCAAGGAAGTGACTAGTAAGGAAATTACTAGTAAGTTCAGAGTGTGGGTGACTGAACCAAATCACTGCCGGTACTTGAAAAAATGTAGAAGGCATACCGAGTGTAATTAATCTAGAATTGTCCTAAGTGTAAGGTGTTTTGAGAGACTGACAGATGAGTTGTTGGTGTATTTCAAATACAATGCTGGAGTCTACTTATGGACTTTGATTGTGCAAGGAAGCAAAAATCTGTAACCCTGAAGGCTGGGTGGAAGTTGCTTTTGAAAAGTACATTTACAGAGGCCTCCCTAGTGACGCAAGGAGTTAAGCCTCAGCACTATGAAGCAATCTGCAGTCACTGTTGCAGCCCAGCAGACCTGTCCTGTTTTGCCCCCTGCTCCCCTCAGCAGTGTATTTCAGTGGATCCACCTGTTCTGCTCCCCATTCTGTCCCTGGTGAATCCTATCACACACACACCCTCCCACACCTCTGGCCTACACCCCAGCTCTTGTATGCATAAATAAATAAAAATAAATCTTTTTTTAAAAAAAGAAAAAAAAAGAATACATTTGCAAAGAAACATCTTTCTGTAAGATTTTGTCCCAGGAAGACAGTCTCCTTATCTCTTTTTAATGTAGAAGGCAAAACTGAAATCTACAAACCTCTAGTTACTGTGTTTTCTTTGGTAAACAACGAATCTTCCCCTTTCTTCCCATCAACCCTCCTTATCTTAGCTAAGTTATTTGAGATTACATCTGAAAATAGGTGGCAGTTACTCAGTTTTGCATGTATCTGGTTATTTATTATACTAAACTACTTTATTTTTTTCTTATCAGCCTGTCCCAGAGAGGTATAGAATGATTTCCTATGCCCCAACAATTGACTGACTACATTGAAAATTGTAAATATATACAATTTAAAGATATCTGTATAGACTTTTTTCTTATTTATTAACAGAAATCAACTTGATTTCATGAAATTGTTATTTATGAGTGTGTTTCTCTTCATGCACCACCTGTAAGAAAATAGACACCAAAGTACTTTGAGCCCTTGCTGCTAAACAAATATTGAAGCATTGTGTGTGAGGACAGAAATACTACAATTGATAAGACCACTTGGCAATTTCCATGCTCTCAGAAAAATGGAACACTGTATTGAAACACTGTATTTTTTTTTAAAGGACAGTAGAAACACTCATACTATAATCTGTTAGTCTTTTAGTTGCTAACTTTAAACACCAATCTCTTTTTTTTTTTTTATAGAGGCATTTTATTTATTTATTTGTTTGTTTGTTTGTTTGCCTGTTTTGTTCACACATGCACTGGGTACAGTCAGAAGCGCAGGAGGGTGAGAGAATTCACCAGAGCCAGAGAGGGGAGCAGAGCAGGCAGAAGGACCCAAGTACACTACTCAGGGCAGCAGCGGGCGGCAGGAGAGGTCTGCGCACCATTTGGGACCCTCCTCCGGTGGCCGGGGAGCAGCCGGGGATAGAACCGGTGCCGCAGAGGCCGCGGGCTGCTTTGCAACCCAGTGCTCAACCGCTGTGCCACTGGGGAGGCCCAAGAAACACTGTATTTTAAAAAAGAAAAAAAAAGAATACATTTACAGAGAAACATCTTTCTGTAAGATTTTGTCCCAGGAAGACAGTCTCCTTATCTCTTTTTAATATAGAAGGCAAAACTGAAATCTACAAACCTCTAATTACTGTACCTTGTAATGACAATTGAATAAAGTTTGTGTGTGTTAGGAGCTGGGGAGAACATGAGAAGACAGAATATCACCTTTTACGCTGATCACCTTCAGTTCAGACGCTAGGATTCCACGAATACCTTATATACCTTATGTCTCAAACTCCCTTTGTTAGAGAATGCCATCTATACCTTTGCTCCAGTTATTATTGTGAGGTGAAAATATATCTAGGCCTTCTATCCTACCAACAAACTGATGAAGAAATTCATGTAATAAAAGGGAAAACCTAAGACATTCAGATTCTGGGAGTTTCACAAATATTAACTTCTCACAAAAGAAAAGAAGAGGGGTGGTAGGGGGTGGTATCTGAACTTAGAGCCAAGCCCAAAGCCAAGCTTATTTATTTCTGATTAATGTCTTCTGTTAATGGTCCCACTAGTCCCACCTTTACTATGTGAATGGTTACAGGATTGTGTTGGTAGAAAAATATTGTGTAATGTGTCCCTAGTAAGCAATTCTAGTAACTCATTACTGTAATGACTTTTACCATCCTAAGAAATCACATCACCAGTTTCTAGGCCTGTGGTATAGTACTGAAAAATGTTCAACAAAGAGGAAGAAAGGCCCTCATTTGCATGTCTGAGTAAACACTCCTACTCAGTGAATTTCAAGCTACCCAGAATTAAGTGACTGAACTTGGAATTTGAGGTTACATGCATCCAGTATTCTCACCATACAAATCAAGAGGCAAAATAACCTCGGGCACAAATAATAGTAAAATCATTGAGATGTTACTTTCTAGTAGTTATGTGTTTTTAATACACTTTAAGTTTACATAATGTAAATTTTGATAATGGCAGTAGCGAAGAATTGACTTGTCAAGCTGAAATTTTAACAATCTGCTCCCAGGAGCCCGTAGAGCCAGTCCCAGCACACCACTGACCCCCCTCACTTTTTTGTTGAGAGGAATTTAAGACAACTTCAAACTTTGAAACTCTTAGTGAAAGAGAAGTCCCTGACAATGGTAAGACCTCATCTATATATTTTTTTAGTATTCACAACAGATTAAGAAACAAAAGCAATTGAAAACTCCGTACCAGGGGATGTGCATTCAGAACTTAGAGCTCAAGTCTGTCCCCAAGGCTGGAGATGAACACTCATCCTTCAAGGGTTCCCATTGCAACGGGGTGGTCCCCAGGAAAGGGGGAGGTTCCAGGTTTCCTGCCCCACCCAAAAGGAAGGTGGAGCTGAGCAGAAAGAGAAGAAGCTGCAGAGACTGGGGAAGGAAGGAAGCAGGATGGTGAGCCAGAAGGAGACGTAGAGGAGGCACATGGAGCTGAGAGACACGTGAGGAACTACACTTGCCTTTTGGTCGTGGACTGGGTGACAGAGATGTGGGTGAGAGACCCATGGGGAGGTGACAATGGCGGCTTTTGTCTTGATTTTGATTTTGCTCTTTTCCTTCCAGACTTGTTTGGTTGTTTCTGATCCTTTTCTGTGGGTCCCCACTGGAAGATACTTTAGACTTGGGCAGGCTTTGGGTCCTTGCTCTGGGCCAATCTCATTTGGATGGACTTTTACCCACGAGGGGATGGGTTACTTTGGGTGCTTGCTTTAGAAACTATATTCTTTGCCTTTCCTGTATTGTTTCCTAATCGTATTAAAGTTCCTTCCCATTAAAGTCTCATATATTTTGTGTTGATGCAGCGGATGGCAGAACCTATATAGAGCAGGCAGGTTTGTGGGGTCTGGGGTGCCCCTCTCCCTGCCCTGTAACACTATGGCTTCTATTTCTATTTGAAAAAGAATCGCTTCAGACTTGTATCTCTACCAGGAACCAGAAAGTGGGGGGAAGGGAAAAATGAGAGGGGGGAGAGGGGTGATAGAAGAGACAGAGAAAGGAGCACCTCAAGCAGTTAACGGTATAAACGCCCTTTGCACCCAAAAGGCTCTAAATCAACACTAGCAACACGATCCCAGTGTTTAGGGGGAAAAGGATGTCCTAAAGCTAATTCCATACAGGCTTTGTGGACTCCACCCCCACCCCAGGCCAAAGACACTGGGAACTCCAAATCCCATCACCACCAAAGGGAGGGTTGCTGGGACCCATGGGTGGGGTTAAGCAGCCAGGTTGGTATAAAGCCAGACACGTGGGCCTTTGTGGGGGTGTCCCACAGTTTGGCTCTCCCGCAGTTCGGTGCGTCTGGCCAGCTCTGAGAGTGCTTTTTGGGTTTCCAGGTCGGCGGATCGGGTAGGATGCATTAAAGACTTTATTTCCCTATTTTTAACCTGAGTTGTACATTTTCCTTATTTCCTTTTCCCTTGTAAATAAACCTTTTATTAACCTTTTGTGTGTGCCTGTAGTGGAGTGTTCATAAGTCCCTTTTAAGCGCGCGGGTGAGGACCCACAGCCGGGCAACCCGTTCAATATCGGGGCTGCCCTAAAACACCAGGAACTTGCCCGGGGCTTATAAGAAAACATTTTATTGCTCCCCTTCGTCGTGAGGGCGAGAGAACCACTTGGACACAAAGAGCACGGGCTTCGGCGCGGAGAAGACGACGGGAAGCAAGCAAAGCCGTCGCTCGCGGCGCGGAGATCCGGGGCCTCCTGCTGTTATAGAGCAGCCCCGATATTAAACGGGTTCCTGGCTGTGGGTCCTCACCCGCGCGCTTTAAAGAGACTTATGAATACTCTACTACAGACACACACAAAAGGGTTAATAAAAGGTTTATTTACAAGAGAAAAAGAAAATAAGGAAAAGGTACAACTCAGGGAGAAAATAGGGAAATAAAGTCTTTAATGCGTCCTACCCGATCCGACGACCTGGAAACCCAAAGTCACTCTCAGAGCTGGCCGGATGCTGCAAGCTGGCCGCGAGCCCAAAATGGAGAGCGAGCCCCCCAAAGCCCACGTGTCTGCCTTTTGTATCCACCTGGCTGCTTAACCCCACCCTCAGGTCCCAGCCACCTTCCCTTTGGTGGTGATGGGATTTGGAGTTCCCAGTGTCTTTGGCTTTGACCTGGGGTGGGGGTGGAGTCCACAAAGCCTATATGGAATTTGCTTTGGGACATCCTTTTCCCCCTAACAATTCCCCCCTTTCACTTGTTGCCACCATTTCCATGGTGATGAAGATCGAATATATGGAGGTTGGGATGCAGTCTCAGATGAACATTTTGTCAGGTTCCAGTGTGAAAGAAAACCAGTCTCTCCAGGTATTTGTCCATTGTGGAAAGCAAAAGTCCTCCACTCCAGGAAAAATAGTTCATCAGTTTAAGCCAAAAAAAAATCTGGAGGTGTTAGCCAAAACAAGACAGCAGATATGTAAAAATTACAGGAAAAAAAAATCTTAAAATGGTTCAACTGATGTAAAAAAAACCAAAAATTTTCTCAACCTTGATCCCAAACTTTTAACAGCAAAGCAAAAGTTTGCAAACTAAATCTACTTTTAAACCATTTTTCCTATTTTTGCATAAAATCACAGGGTAGAAATAACTAACAGCAATTTGTTTAGCTGGCTTTGTTGAAATATTCCATACAGGATTAGAGCGAACCGGTGGCATCCAGTCGATGTATGCTTCAGGTATAAAGTTGGTCTCATCAGACTCCACCTGGGCTTTCCTCTTCTTGAGGGTACCAGGGCATTTTCGTTGGCCGGGTTGTCCAGTCCTGCCAATGGAGGCAAGCTTCCTCACCTTCTTTGGAGGTCTCTGGAACCCTACAAACAAGACAAACAGGTTCTCCTCTTCTTGGTTCAGCTCTTTTTCAACTTTCTGGAAGAACTCCACACAAAGCCACACAATCAAACTCACGTCCAATTTTTTTGTTAAAACAGACAAAATCCCTATGGAAGTTATGCAAAAACAGACTCTGAAATAAGTAGCAAAAATTACTACCACTATTTGTATGCTGTGTTGGTATCAAGGGGAGAGAAAATGTGACAAGTTAGCTTTGCTGGAAAAAAAATTGCTGCAGATCCTGGTTACTCAAAACAAAACAAAACTTTGTGGATTCAGGACAAAATGCATAAAAAAAGTTACCAGTATTATGTCAAAGAAAACTTGTAAATGTCAGGTGTATTTCCAGGTCTATTTAGTCCTTTGTAGGAAAGTTTTTTTACTCTCAACAGTTCCATCAATAGGAATCTGTTGAGACCTTTTCTACCTATATTTCCAGAAACAGTTTCTGTAGGTGTGAAACAATTGAATTATACAATATTACAAGGTGACAATCACCCCTGATAATTTACATACATACCAGATACTACTGTTAACATCTTGTACATACCAAAGTTTTACCATTTTCCCAAGTGACAATGCTTCCCTTTCAGTTTTACTTCATTAGGTAAAAGCCAAATAGAACAAATTCATGTAATGCCTTCCCAGGAGGAAAAGGAGAAACTTCGTGGAGTGTCTCAGGAGCTCTACTGAGGTTCCACAAAATTTCCTTGCATCAGTCAAATGACAGGCTACCAAATTTGTACTTGAATTTAGATTTCTGGGAAGCTTTGCCATAAATACCAGAAAATTAACAGAAACAACAATATTAAATATCTATGAAGGCACCGGCTTAGTTCAGTAGCACAATGTTGACAATCAAACCATAACTTTTTGTTTTTCTCATAACTGGAGACTCTTTTTTTTTTTTTTCCAACTTATATGGGCACCATGTATACCAATTTGTCGATCACTGGAGGTCAAGACGGTTAGACACAAGGACATACAGACAGACAACATACAGACACAAAGAGCTCTTTAGTTACCATTCATCACGCGTGGGATATCCCATACAACTGCAGTTTGTCTGATAGGCCAAAGTAACAATAAAAAAAACAAGCAGAAAAAAAAAAACTTCAAAGTAAAAAACAAAAGTTGACAGGAAATAACAAAATCAAGATTAAAAACCTTTCTATGTAAAAAAAATACTGTCAGCATATGCATGATCCTAGATGTTATTTCACATCTCCTAAACTTTGAAAGGAAGAGATTGGTTAGAGCATGTTAGTTTTTTTCTCAGGGTTCCTTCAGAAAAAAAAAACGAGTTCTTAGGTATCCTGCAACAATAACTGGAAAAGAAGTCAGTAACTTTCAAGTTTCTTTCTGTTTCTTAAATAAATATCTCAAGTCTTCAATGGGTTCACAAGACCAATGGGACTTCGTCTCTGGGTCAGTTCCTTCTGGCGCTTTCTTAACTCTGGAATGATGTACCCAGGGTTTTATACCTGCAAGTTTTAGAGAAGTATGTGTGCTTAGCAAAACGTCATATGGACCAGTCCATTTTTCTGACAACTGGTTTTGGGCATCCCCACTCTGCCAGGTCTTCAGTAAGACCTGATCTCCAGATTTGAAGGGATGCAATGGTTGATCAGGAGGCATAGAGATTCTCGAGGTTGCAAAGTTATGAATCACTGCCAGAACCTCCTGGATGTGTTTCACATATTGTGTGATCCGGCAATCTTGAGCTATTTCTGGACTGGCTTTCAGAACTGAGGCCTGGAAGGGTCTTCCAAACACAATTTCAAAGGGGCTTAATTGTAGCCCACTTGTAGGTGCCACTCTTATGCGGAGGAGGGCAAGGGATAGTACCTGGTCCCAACGAAGCTGTGTTTCTTGGCACAGTTTCGCCAAGGTTTTCTTTAAGGTGTGATTCATTTTCTCCGTTTGTCCAGAAGACTGTGGTCTCCATGCAGCATGCAATTTCCAGTTGATCTGTAACGCGCTGCTTACTGCATGAGTAACATCAGAGACAAATGCTGGCCCATTATCACTCTGGATAGAATCCGGCAACCCAAAGCGAGGAATTATCTCCTTTAGCAGCTGTTTTGCAACCTCAGAGGCTTTTTCCGTCTTTGTGGGAAATGCTTCCACCCATCCCGAGAACGTATCCACAAAAACCAACAGGTATTTGAAGTTGCCCGTTGTTCTAGGCATTTGTGTAAAATCCACCTGCCAGTCCTCAAAAGGGCACTTGCCTCGATATTGAACCCCAACGGCTCTGGGGTGGGAGTCAGTCTTGGGGTTATTCCTGGCACATAGTTGACAACCTCGGGTGATCCGTTGTGCTGTTCTATGCAAATATGGTCCCTTCAAATATGGGCGCACAGTTTCTAATAAGGCATCTCTCCCATAGTGAGATCCTTCGTGAAGATGTTTTAGCACCGGATATACCAGGGCCTCTGGGAGGAGTATCATCCCATGGGAGTTTACTCTCCAAGTAGAGCTGGGGTCAAACTCAGTAAATCCCCATGCACGAGCTCTCTCCTCATCCCGCTCGGTGTATTCAGGAGCATACTGAGTCAGGTCCACAAGAGGGATGAGTGCACCCTGGAGGGCAGAACGGGCAGCGGCCTTAGCTGCCCGATCAGCTGCCCTGTTGCCCTTTGCCAAGTCAGACCCACCCTTTTGGTGGCCAGGACAGTGCATCACCGCGACAGCTGATGGTAAAGCCACTGCCTTTAACAAGGCCAGGATTTCTAATGGGTGTTTGACATCCTTGTTGCTAGCCGTAAGAAGTCCCAGCTCCTTCCAAATGGCCCCATGCATGTGGAGAATCATAAAAGAGTATTTTGAGTCGGTAAATATATTGACTCTTTTACCTTTTGAGAGTTCCAAGGCACGGGTCAGGGCTATTAATTCGGCTTTCTGTGCTGATGTACCTGTCGGAAGGGCCTTGGCTTCACCACTGCATATCCAGCACATCGACGGCCTTGATCCATAAAGCTGCTGACATCTGTAAATAGCTCCCACTCTGGATCCGGCAGAGGCTGGTCCGTTAGATCTGGTCGGCTGGCATACACTGTGTCTATGGTTTCTAAACAGTTATGGATTAAAGTGTCATCCTCAAGTCCGTCTGCATTGCTTGGAAGCAGTGTGGCAGGATTCAGGGAATTAGAAACCTGCAGTTTCACATTAGGATTGTCCAACAGAGCTGCTTGATACTTTCCCATTCGCCCAGCGGTTAACCAAAGTCCACCCTTCTGCTCCAGCAATGTCAAAACCTGATGTGGCACACACACAGTGATGGGCTGACCCAATGTAAACTTCTCTGCCTCGTGTAGGAGGTCACAAGTGGCAGCCACAGCACGCAAGCATGAAGGCCATCCCTTAGTGGTGTGGTCCAACTGTTTGGACAGATATGCAACGGGCTGCAT
The DNA here is from genome assembly GCF_964194135.1 of Talpa europaea. Taxonomy (NCBI): domain Eukaryota; kingdom Metazoa; phylum Chordata; class Mammalia; order Eulipotyphla; family Talpidae; genus Talpa; species Talpa europaea. The sequence goes on from NC_140076.1 coordinate 80,645,793, forward strand.
TTCTGGTCCCAACAATTGGATCAGCACTCCTAGGGCAACCCCCTGTCTCTCATGTACATAAAGTCTGAATGGCTTCCTAAGATCCGGAAGTCCTAATGCTGGTGCTGAAATCAACTTTACTTTTATTTCATCAAAAGCCTTTTGACATTCCGGAGTCCAAGACAAAGGTTCAGAGTCCAGGCCTTTGAGAGCATCATATAAAGGTTTTGCTATTAGTCCAAAATTAGGAATCCAAATCCTACAAAACCCAGCCATACCCAAAAATCCGCGCAACTGTCGCCGGTTACTGGGGATTCTAAGGGCAGAAATTACCTGTTTTCTTTCCGTCATCAGGCTCCGTCTGCCTTTCTTGATTTCAAACCCCAAGTACGTCACAGTTTGTTTGCATATCTGTGCCTTGTTAGGTGACACCTTGTAGCCACATTTTGCCAGGTGGTTCAGTACCACTATGGTATTTTCCAGACAAGATTCGTAGTCTGGACTTGCAATCAATAAATCATCTACATATTGCAATAAGACACCCTGGTTTAGTTGAACCTTCCTGAGATCCCTGGCCAGTATTTCCCCAAAAATAGTTGGGGAGTTCTTAAATCCCTGTGGAAGCACGGTCCAGCAATACTGGAGAGTGCTCTTGGACTTAGGGTCCTGCCACTCAAAGGCAAAAAGCAGTTGATCCTGGACATTAATTGGAATACAGAAAAAGGCATCCTTCAGGTCTAATACTGAAAACCACCCATAGTCACCAGGTATGGCAGTTAATAGGGTGTACGGATTAGGCACAGTGGGATGTAAATCCTGAACAATGTCATTAATAGCCCTTAAATCTTGGACAAAACGGTACTCGCCTGTATGGGGTTTCTTCACTGGCAGAATTGGAGTATTGTACGGTGAGCGACAGGGCCGAATGAGTCCAGATTGAAGGAACCTTTTCAATACTGGCTCAATTCCTCTCAAGGCCTCCTCCCTTAAGGGGTATTGTTTCCTTCTCGGGGTTTTGCTCCCCTCTATCACTTCTATCTTTACAGGCTCCGCATTTTTCGCACGTCCTGGGGTTCCATCAGCCCATACCCCTTTACTTACTCTTTCAACAATTTCTGGAGGTAAAATTTCACTTTTTGGTGGAGCATCTTGAGTAAGCAACATCTGGAACCGCAGAGCATGCTCTGGAGGAACCTGTAGGTGAAGCCTCTGATTTTTGGGTAAGAATATAATTCGTGCATTGAGCTTACTTAAAAGGTCACGACCAAGGAGAGGGATTGGACACTCTTCCATGTACAGGAAGCTGTGCTGGAGCTGTGTGGTGCCTAGCCGGCACTCCAAAGGTTGCAGGAAGGGTGTCTGTTGTGACTTTCCTGTAACTCCAATGACTGCTGCAGTCTTTTTGCTCATTTTAGTTAATTTCGAATTCAAAACTGAGTATGTTGCTCCAGTGTCCACCAAGAAATCAATCAGGCGATCCCCCACAGCGAGGGTTACCCGGGGCTCCGAGGGGGTTATTTTGATGGGTTTAAGATCTAGTGGAACACCTGGGCACCCCTATTCTTCATCTGAACCTTCTCCATGAACTATCATTTGTCTCCTTTCCTCCACACTTGGCTCCCGATTCCTTCTACTCTGTCTATATTCCCTCCTATCTTCACCTGAGACCCTACTCTGTGCTATCACTGGTCTCCTGTCCTCTGTGCTGGGCTCTTGATTCCTTCTACTCTGTCTATATTCCCTCCTATCTTCATCTGAGCCTCTACTCTGTGCTCTTTCCTCTCTCCTTGGTTCCTGGTTCTGTGTACTCCTCCTATATTCCCTCCTGTAACCCCTACGTGAATCATCCTGTCGTGGTGTCCTCGGTCTTCTATCCTGTCTGCTGGAATTACTGCGTCTGCCTCTGTCCTGTAACCTGGGACAACTGTCCTTCCAATGTCCCTCTTCCCTACAGAAAGCACACTGATCTCTTCCTAGGGGTTCACGTCTCTGTCCATTACTGTTATCCCGAAACTCTGGCCTGTGCTCTCTTTGTACAAAAACAGTCGCAGGTTTCGGTCTCCTGTCCTCTCTCCTGTTCTCTCTATTATTATAAACCTTAAATGCTAAGTCCACTACCTGTGGACTCATCTCTGTGACGCCGTCTATCTTTGCTAACTTTCTCCTTATGTCTGGAGCACTATTTGTGATGAACGCCACAGTGAGCACACGAGCATTTTCTGGGGCATCTGGATTTATATCCGTGTGGTCTGAATACGTCTGAATAATCCTCTCAAGGAATTCAGATGGATCCTCATTAGCCCCTTGTGTAAGTTCCAATATTTTATTAAAATTTTTTTGTTTGGGGATTCCCTGCTCCAGTCCTGCCAATAAACATTTTTTATAGAGATCCAACTTCGCCAGTCCTCCATTGTTGGGGTCCCATTGAGGATCTACCTCTGGGACAGCAATCTCTGGCTCTGGGTTTTGGCTATCCTGTTGGTGGAGACGTGCAGCCTCTTCCCTGGCTTTCCTCACTACTATCCTCCGCTCATCTAGACCTAGTAAAACATGTAACATCATCTGTGTTAGGGCGGTGGGAGAGAAAAACGGAGGCAAACAAGTTCGCCATCCTCTTAGGACCCTGCCGGTACGAGGGAACAGAGTTCCTCCAAGTTAGGAGGTCCCCGGTGCTAAAAGGATGGTGTGACCAAAAGTACCCAGCAGGTTTCCCCTCTGCATTAACGCCACCTATCGGCAGCTGGTGAAAAGGAAACTATCCTGCCTCAGGGCGATCGTTCCTGCCAAAATGGGTGCCGCTCCTAGTGTGGGGAGGAGACGCCATGATAACTACCTCCCTGGAGGGCAATGGAGGCTGTGAAGCCTCAGGAATCTGTACGGGAGGGGCCTCAGGAGGGGCCTGGTCACCTGGCGAAGGCCCTTGTCCTGAAGCCTCAGGAATCTGTGCGGGAGGGGCCTCTTCACGTGGAGAAGGCCTTTGTCCCGATGAGTTTAAGTTATTTAGCATATGAATCTCTTCCTCTTCTTCTATATCTGCCTTTCTGCAGTCCTCGTGGGAAGGAGAACATTTATCTCTTCTCTGCACCATTATGCTAGCCTTTTTCTGCGTCATATCCCATTCATGGAGGGCGGCCTGTATCTGGTCCTGCACACTTTTAAAGGCGGACTCAAAAACGTTACGATTTTCGTCCCTCACACTGCCAATAGCTGAATCAAAAGCCTGATTTTGTCGTTGCACTTGATCCTGCATGCTTTGAAAAGCTGACTCAAAAGTCTGATTTTGTCGTTGCACTTGATCCTGCATGCTTTGAAAAGCTGACTCAAAAGTCTGATTTTGTCGTTGCACTTGATGCTGCACGCTTTGAAAAGCTGACTCAAAAGCCTGATTTTGTTGTTTCATCGCTAAGTTAAGAGCTTGAATTTGTTGCAGCACATTCTCAGTATGTGAAGTACAACCACTACTTCTCATAGAAACAAAAATGTAGCACATGGCGCCTATGCACATTACCAAAAAAACACCTAGAAGCACAGACTGCAAAGGGATGGCTTGTAAACCATTCATATATGTATACAGAATTAAAATCACGTGCCATAAGCTAGGTCTAATCCAATTATTTACACTTATCAAACTGGTGGTAATATTTAATGGAAAAAGGCTACTTAAATTCAAGGCCGGAAAAAAACTGAAAGAACTCAAGTTAGGGATTAAACTGCTGAAGTTCATGGTTGAGGCCGCGTTTGGGTCAAAACCACACCCACAACGGCCGTATGCGCGGGAAAGAAAAAAAAAAAAAACTTTTCAAGACGTGAAACAAAGAGTTTCACTGCGAGTCCTGCAGACCTAATGCGCTTTTATGGTGACCAACGCAAGAAAAATTACTTTGGGCTGGTCAACCACGGGTGAAATTGCAAATCACGTTGGGCGCCAAGCTGTTATAGAGCAGCCCCGATATTAAACGGGTTCCTGGCTGTGGGTCCTCACCCGCGCGCTTTAAAGAGACTTATGAATACTCTACTACAGACACACACAAAAGGGTTAATAAAAGGTTTATTTACAAGAGAAAAAGAAAATAAGGAAAAGGTACAACTCAGGGAGAAAATAGGGAAATAAAGTCTTTAATGCGTCCTACCCGATCCGACGACCTGGAAACCCAAAGTCACTCTCAGAGCTGACCAGACGCTGCAAGCTGGCCGCGAGCCCAAAATGGAGAGCGAGCCCCCCAAAGCCCACGTGTCTGCCTTTTGTATCCACCTGGCTGCTTAACCCCACCCTCAGGTCCCAGCCACCTTCCCTTTGGTGGTGATGGGATTTGGAGTTCCCAGTGTCTTTGGCTTTGACCTGGGGTGGGGGTGGAGTCCACAAAGCCTATATGGAATTTGCTTTGGGACATCCTTTTCCCCCTAACACTGGCTGCCCCCGCCGCGGAACTCCGAGCTCGTCGCTCCGCCTGACGCGGCCACTGGGACCTTCGGCCAAAGGTCGGGGCTGTCCCGGAAGTGACCCCGGACGCCCGCGGAGGTCAGTCTTCCGACCCGGCGCCTGGCTCGGCCTTCCAGACCCAGACTCCGCCCCCGATAGGCTCCGCCCCTCGCCCGTCAAAAGGCTGAGCGGGCGCCGGGCGGGGTGTCAGCGTCTGGCGGGCGCCCGGAGCCTCTGGAGCCCGGATGCTGAGCTACGCCGCGCGCTTCCGCGCCCTTGGCGCCCAGCGCGGCCTGCCGGGGGCCGCGCGCAGGCTGGCGGGCGACCCACGACCCGCGCAGGTGAGTCCGGGGGCCGCGGGAGCGGACCTGGAGCCAGACTCCGTCGGGGACTTGCCTACTAGGGCGGATTGACTGGCCCCAGAATATGGGCTAGCATCCTTGCCGAGGGCACCAGTGTTCACAGGGTCACAGGCTCTTTTAGTCCTGAGGGTCAACCTTGCGAAATGGGACAGGGAGGTGATGGGCGCAGGTGGAGGAACACCACCTGTACGGGTATTAGTGCGGAAAGGTGGCGGTTCAAGCAAGGTCACGCAGAGCCGTGGAGAGCTGGGACCTGAACCCAGGCGGTCGGGCTGGCCAGCATTGCTCCCTGGGAGAGTGCTGTCGCTTTCATGGCTTAATCCTAATTGTTCTCTGCTCTTCAGATAATCCTACCCTCTCTAAATCAATGTTCCCCCCCCCCCCGCCGCCCTTAAAGGTTGTTATGATTTTTTTTTAATTTATTTTCTTACATCATTGTTCATTTTTGTACATTTGATTTCTCCCCTCACTTGTAGTACCCTTAGTTCTCCCACCACTCTAGCATCCGTGACCTAGGATGCTATAATTTAAATGAGATAACTCAAGTGAAGTGTTTAGCACCAATGCCTGCCGTTAGTATTAAGTAAATTATTTCCTGTTCTTTTGTCCCTGTGTTTTGCTTCATGGATGTATCGATTAATGTTAATTAAGCACCAACAATATGCCAGATATTGGTCACTGATGATGACAATAAAGAATAAGAAACGACCCTTTCTCTCAGGGAGTTCAGTGTCTAGCAATGACATTGCTGAATGAAAGAACATGTGCACTATGTACTGTAATAAAGTACTGAGGGAATATGAAAGTGGGAACAGTTGTAGCAAGCAAGAATAGCAAGAGCTATTGTTGCTTTCACTTAAAGAATGAGTGCAGATTGATTATTAACCCTGTATCACCTTGCACTTTGGAAAAGAAAATGGTATATGCTGATCTCACAACAAAGAGAATTTTGTTACTTTAATTATATGTTGGTGCCTTGTAATCTGTGTTGAGGATATTTAATAGTAGTATTTACAGGCTTTATAAATCATGCTCCTTCCCGTTTAGTAACTTAATCTTAAATAGGAGACACATAAAAAGTCATAAAAGTCATGTGACAAGGCTATAACCAAAGATCAAGCAAGACCTTTTCTCTAATCAGGGCAGTAAAAGGTAATGATCATTCCTAATATTTATCCCTCAATTACATAGGCTATGTCATGTATTTAAAGTGCCTTTACTTCAAATATCTTTTAGTTCTTATCTCCTTGCACTGAAACTTTAATTATTTGTATTTCTCAAAACATTGTAGTGTTCATCTAGAATCTTGATTGAGTATGCCCCAAACTAAAATTAAATAGTTCCCTCTGCCTCCTAAAATGCACAGGAATGCTAAGAAAAAACTCTTCTTTCTTTTCCTTCTATCCATTTCCAATCTTCAGAGCCCTGACTGGAATTATCCAAGACTTTCTCTACCCCTTCAGTCACTCTCTACGTACCTTGGTCCCTGTCCCCTTAATATTTCTTCAATATTTTGTTTTTATTCTTCTCTACTTAGTTCAAGTTCGGAAGATTTCTCACCTAGATCTTTGCAACAGTGTTTTAACTGATTTCCCCACCAGTATTTTAACTGATTTCCCCACCATTGCTTCTCATCCTTTACCTCTGAGCCAGCTTTCTAAACCTTAAGTTTATATTTCTGCCTTGCTTAAAACTCCCTAAGACTCCACCTAACAGAAAAAGTAACTGCTCAAGTTACTTTTAATGAACTTTCAAAGACTCCTTTCTTTAATGAATTGTTTCCTAAGTAATAACATTTGTGAAGTTATAAGTGTGATGTTCTATTTATGACCTTTTATAATATGCACTTAAAAATACATATTCTGTTCTTGTGCCATCGAAAAATCATCTTTCTTATTGACCTTGGAAACATTGACCTAGGAGAACCTTGTGGTAAGGTCAAAGAGCCTCTCCAGTGTGATTCTCATCCCCTTTCTACTTTGCCATCCACATCTTGCTGCTATTTCCTTTGTATCTTACATCCACGAGAACTGAAATCCTAACGGTTCTCCAACATACATTATGTGTGATTCATCTCTCCATGCCCTCACATGGAGCAGCCTTACCCTTCTCTCCTTAGTTAACTCTTCATCCTGCAAAGATCATTCCACCAGTCCTCATCTTTTTGAAGTGTTCTTTGAAAGTCGCTCCTGTGTCTGATGTAGCATTTTCACACTAAAGACTGTAAGCACTTGAGGATAGGACTAAGTCTTCTTTCTGTATTAAGTATTCCTGTCACAGAATCAGGGCATACAGTAGGACACAAAAAAGTTTGTTTTATTTAAATCTCAGATTTTTTTTAAATTACATCATTTTTTATTGAGGTAACATCAGTTTACAACACTGTATATGATTTAGGGGGTATAGGTTCATACCTCTTAAAATGTATGCTACCTTACCATACCCATCAACTAAGCACCCATAATCCTCCACAGTATTCCACTGGATCCCTTCTACCTTGTTCCTCAACCCCAACCCCCACTGCAATTCTGGTAACCTCAATTGTGCAGTGAGATTTCAAGGATTTGTTTTGGTTTAGCTTTGTTCCTTTGTTTTGTTTCTTTCTATTCCATGTGAATAAAATCATCTGATATGTCTTTCTCCTTCTGATTTATTTCACTGTTGCTTGCATAATCCCCTCCAGTTCCAGCTATCTTTTCACAAATACCAAGATTTCATTTATTCTTAAAGCTGTGTAGCATTCCATTGTGTATATATAACACACATTCTTAATCTATTCATCTGTTATTAAACACTTAGGTTGTTGCTGTATCTTGTAATTGTATTGTAAATAGGACTGCAGTGAACATAGGAGTGCCTATATCACTTTGAGTTAATGTTTTCATATTCTTGGGATAGATACCTAGGAGTGAAATTGCTAAATCATATGGTACATCTATTTTTAATATTTTGAGAAACCTCCATGCTATTTTTAACAGGGGCTGGACCAGTTTACCTTCCCACCAACAATGTATGAGGGCTTCTTTTTCTCTGCATCCCTCACTGACACCTTTTCATTCTGTCCTTTTGATTTAGGCCATTCTCACAGAAAAGAGGTATAGTATAACTATAAGTTATACTATAAGTTCTATTTATACCATAAGTTATACTATACAAAATCTCATTGTGATTTTGATTTGTGTTTCCCTAATGAGTGACAATGAGCATTCTTTCATGTGCCCATTAGTCATCTGTATGTTAATCTCAGACTTGCAAAGTTAAAATCAGGTAGGAGAGTCCACCATCCCAGGAGTCATTCTAATACTTAAAGTTCTTTTTTTATCTATTGCACTGTTCCCCAGAAAATTGCTGTAACAGATCAGACCTAGAGTTGCTTATTTAACATGAGACCTATGGATGAGATGAGCCCAAATTCATAACTCTAAAGCCTACACATCCTATTCTCCCTCTCAACTGACACCTATTAGTCAGTACATATTAATTTGTGACTAATTGTGTCTGTGAAGTTACTTTCAGAATTCATGTGCTTTAAAAGTTACGTGATTAAGACTGGATTCTAAGGAAAAGATTGAAAATAGGAAAGAGGCCTTTTTTCTAATGTTCTAATGGACATTTTCATTTCAAACAGAAAAAGCTTGGAAATAATTTTAATGTCCAACTTAAATGATTAGCTAAATTATAGTACATCATTTTAAAGGACTATTTTTTTGCCACTGAAATTAGTGAATGTTGCATCGTGCAACACAACACTGATAAAAAAAAATGGGAGTCATGGAGCAGGCTACATAATGCAGGATGCTGCTGAAGAGCAAGATCTTGGCCGTTTTTATTGATGGAATAATCATACAGCAGCATCAGTTACGTGGGTTAGGAGGGCAAGGAGAAAAGGATGGGTGAAAGTAAGGAATGTCATCTAGGGCTTCGGAGGGACATGAGTCTGCTGACAGATAATTCTTATCTGCTTGATGATCAAGTGTTGTAATCAAAAGCAGACCCCAGACCCCCCCGGCCATGGTCCTAATCTTATCAACAAGGCGTTCCACTGATCATCTTCTGGGGTCCCTTGTCATACATACATTGGTCCTCAGCCCCCCGGGTGTTCCTGGTCATACCTCATGATGTATAAATTGGGAGTAAGTTATTGCATCCATCGTCACCCCCTTCCCCCACCTCGGGCATTCCTGGTCATACCTGTTGATGCATACCCTTCCTAGGGTGATCAAGCTTTCTGCTTTTGATTGATTTGAAAAGTACCTTGTAAATTTTGGCTCCTGTGACTGATTGACAGGGCAGTTCTGACCTTGTATGGAAATGCTGAACCGCAGGTAACAGTAATGATGGCCCGACAGGCTGCTTAAGTTTAGCAGACCCACAAGTGAAATTGAGATTAAGGACATGAGGAAGTGAACACTAAATATTATTAATACAATAAAATTATACTAAAAATGTATTTTCGTTACTGAGATTACAGTTACATTAAGAAAAGTTACATTTAGGGCCTCCCCGGTGGCGCAGCGGTTGAGCGCTGGGTTGCGAAGCTGCCCGCGGCCTCTGCAGCACCGGTTCGATCCCCGGCTGCTCCCCGGCCACCGGAGGAGGGCCTCACATGGCGCGTAGACCTCTCCTGCCGCCCGCTGCTCCCCTCAGCAGTGTACTTCGGTCCTTCTGCCTGCTCTGCTCCCTGCTCTGGCTCTGGTGAATTCTCTCACCCTCCCGTGCTTCTGACTGTACCCAGTGCATGTATAAACAAAACAAACAAACAAACAAATAAATAAAAGCATGCCTCTATAAAAAAAAAAAAAAGAAAAGTTACATTTAAAAAAACTTGAAGAAAATACATCAGAATTTTTTCTTTTGGTTGTAAGCTGGAAAGATAATAGTTGGGTCTTTTAAGATTGTTTTTCTCTTCTTTCTTTCCCAAAATTTTTGAACTGGGTTCTGAAGGAATGAGCCAGTCGAAAACCATAAAGAAAAAACAGAGGTACAAATCCTAGGCGAGGGAGTGGAGTGATCTCTATCCTGCTCATGTTTCCACTCACAAAGTCAATATTCCCTCTTGTTTGGCCAAGAAATTATTAGTTTCATTGAGTTCTTTTTTTTTTTTTTTTAAGATTTATTTATTTATTTATACAAGCACTGGGTACAATCAGAAGTGCAGGAGGGAGACAGAATTCACCAGAGCCAGAGCGGGGAGCAGAGCAGGCAGAAAGACCGAAGTACACTGCTGAGGGGAGCAGCGGGCGGCAGGAGAGGGCTGCGCGCCATGTGGGACCCTCCTCCTGTGGCTGGGGAGCAGCCGGGGATTGAACCGGCGCTGCAGAGGCTGCGGGCAGCTTCACAACCCAGCGCTCAACCGCTGCGCCACCTGGGAGGCCCTTTCATAGAGTTCTTGAGTCAGGCTCTCCATATTCTTACCATCAGGCTAAGATCAGAGCCAGCTCTTTCATCACAGTAAACATAGCCTCCCTTATTTTGACTTTGGGGTACAGTCCAAGCATTGTAGGTACACTAAATCCAAATGAATTGATTTGATGGCCAGAAGTGGAATGATAGCTTCTATGGCCTTAATGTTTAAAGATTTCCCTGGAAGTTAAAAGAATGGATTTTCCTTTCTGGTGCCTGTGAGCATTCACTTTGCCCTGCTCCTTAGTAGGTCACACTTTATTCCCCAAGTCCTCAGTGGCCCCTGTACCATGTCACTTGGCTGCCGGCACTAGAGAAGTAAGCAGTATGTAGTGCTACAGAGAAAAGCATGGATAGAGCCATTGTTACTATAAGTTATACTATAAGTTCTATTTATACCATAAGTTATACTGTACTATGACGTGAAGCACTTGTTCCCCCACCCTCGTTCTCTTCTTTTTTTATATATTTATTTTTTGCATAGAAAAAGTGAGGTGTAGGCCAGAGGTGCAGGTGGCAAGAGGATTCACCAGAGACAGAGTGGGGAGCAGAACAGGTAAACTAACTGAAATACACTGTTTTTGTTTTTTGGGTTTTTTTGTTTGTTTGTTTGTTTTTAAATTCTTGCCATTGTGGAGCTTACATTCTTTTTTTCTTTTTTTAAAGATTTATTTATTTATTTATACAAGCACTGGGTACAGTCGGAAGCGCGGGAGGGTGAGAGAATTCACCAGAGCCAGAGTGGGGAACAGAACAGGCTGAGGGACGCGGCAGGAGAGGTCTGCGCGCCATGTGGGACCCTCGCCGGTGGCCGGGGTTCAAACTGGCGCTTCAGAGGCTACGGGAAGCTTCACAGCCCAGCGCTCAACCACTGCGCCACCAGGGGAGACCCCTGAAATACACTGGTTTTTTTTTGTTGTTGTTGTTTTTAGAGGCATGTTTTATTTATTTATTTGTTTGTTTGTTTGTTTGTTTTGTTTGTACAAGCACTGGGTACAGTCAGAAGCACGGGAGGGTGAGAGAATTCACCAGAGCCAGAGCGGGGAGCAGAGCAGGCAGAAGGACCGAAGTACACTGCTGAGAGGAGCAGCGGGTGGCAGGAGAGGTCTGCGCGCCATGTGGGACCCTCCTCCGGTGGCCGGGGAGCAGCCGGGGATCGAACCGGCGCCGCAGAAGCCGCGGGCGGCTTCGCAACCCATCGCTCAACCGCTGTGCCACCGGGGAGGCCCTGAAATACACTGTTAAGGGGAGCAGTGGATGAGACCAGAGAGGTCTGCTGTGCAGTATGTGGGTAGCTCCCTGGTGGGGGATAAAACTCAGGCAGCAGCAGTAAAAGTGCTGAGACATAACCCCTAGGTTAAGTCCCCTAGGAGGCCCCTATTCTTCATGTTCTCTTTCTTGACATTTGCCTCTGTCGTACATTCTGTTGCACAATTCCCAAACCTGGGATTGGTTCTTTTGTATTTTCCTCTTCCCTTACTCTGCTTTACCAAATAATCACAAGTTCTCCTTATATGCTCATAACTTTCACATGGGTTACCCCATTAGCCTCCAGACATGGCCCTCTGATTCCAATCTTGGTTACTCCCAGTATCTTTCATGTTATGGCCAGATCTGATAGCACTCCCCTGTTTAAATCCCTCTGAGAGCTCTGTAGATACAATTCAGCAGTTAGCCTAGTGTGGAGGCTTCTCATAGTCACACCCTTGCCTACATCTCTGCAGCCATCTGCTCTTCTCATTGCACCAAAATAATGTCAAACTTCTTTTAGGCCTTAGTTTCATTATCTATAAAATGAGGATAATAATTAATCCCTCAAAACTGTTTCATGCATCCTTGCTTTTGCACTTAGTGTTCCTTTGCCTACAATACTCTTTCTAGCTGGCTACTTTCTGCTTGTCTAATCAAAATTCCAGTCAAAAGGGCTCCTCCTTGAATCCCCAGTCTGAGATGCCTACCTCTCCCTTATGCTCTGACTTCCCCAGTGGCAGCACTTTCTTTACATGGAGGAAAATGTCTGTCCTTCATCCCTCTTTATCTCCAGTGCCTGGCTCACCTGTGCTTGTTTAAAGTTTGAAAAAGGAAGGGTGTCTGCAGACCTGGTCTTAATGCCATCTCTACCAATAGCTAGTAGGGTGACAGCAAGGGTATCATTCCCTCTTTCAGTCTCCCATTTCTCCCAAGGAGGTTGAACCAGTGACCCTTGAAATTTGCTTCCTCTCTGAAAAGACAAGCTCTGGGAACAGGAAAAGTAGCAAGAATGATCAGAAAATAGGAGAATATGTGATGCAATAGGATACGCCTTCTATTACTCTTCTTTTTCTCCTCTCTATCTTTTAGAGGTCGTTTTCTTCTGAGAAAGTCACTCTTAAGGATCGTTCTCTCCCCAACCCCAGCTGGAGCAAGGACATAAGACTCCTCTTTGATCACTTCATGAAGAAATGTGAAGATGGCTCCTGGGAATATTTGCCATTTTATACTTCTAAATCTTCTCACAAGAGTCAAGACTTGAAAACCAGGTGTCCTGGTAGGAACAGCTACTCTCCCATAAAGACTATTTAAATATCCCATAGAAAACTAAGAACAGGGGACTCCCCAGGGGTGGAAGGGGTTAAGTCTCAGTACTGTGAAGCTATTGGCAGTCACTGCAGCATGAGTTCAATCTTTGGCCAGGGAACTACCCACATGGTGCAGCAGACCTCTCCTGTCTCACCTGCTGCTCCCCTCAGCAGTGTATTTCAGTAGATCTGCCTGTTCTGCTCCCCACTCTGTCTCTGGTGAATCCTCTCACCCCTCCCTGCCCCCATACCTCTGGCCTACACCCCAGCTCTTGTATGCATAAATAAATAAAATAAATCTTTAAAGAAAAAAAAAAGAAAACTAAGAACAGATTAAAGCAATAGTTACCACTTAAAGGAAGGCGGATGGGGCAGAGGTTTGGTAAAGTCTCCAGTTTTGTAGGCCATAAATCTGAATATATTTTGTAGATTGTGGGATAACATAAAGCCTATAACTAAGAATAAGCCTGTCTCCCACCCTTACCTCCTATCACCATTAGCAGGAGTGAAGACAGAGCCCCAGAGAGCCTCCACCCTCCCATAACCTCATCTACTTGCTCTCCTGAGGCTTTCATCATTTATCCCAAAAATGATACTATCACCCTAAGAGAGTTGGGACATTTGGGCCACCCTCGCTCATCTCCCAGATTCTAAAATTCCAAAGTAGGCCACCCCACCTCATACACACTGCACTTCTCTTCTGGTGTATGTGTGTTTTAATTCATTATTATATCCTCTTGAGCAGTTTCAGGTTTACAGAAAAATGAGTGGAAAGTAGAGTTTCCAAATACCTGTTACAACTTCCTCCGCATTCCTCTGTTAATAGTTGCTTTAGTGTAGTACATTTGTCATAACTGATGAGCCAGTGTTAATTATTAATAACTGAAGTCCATAGTTTACATTAGACTTCATTCTTTATGTTGTACTTTCTATGGGCTTTGACAAATGTGTAATTATTATATCTATTATTATAGTATAATACTGTTAGCAAACTCCCCTTAAAGTGATGATCCATTTGCCTGGTGACCCAAAGCCAAAAATTCAGAAACAAGTTTCAGCTAAACAAACTAAGAATTTTATTGCCTGATAAACAATGGAGAAGAGAGAACTCTTCAGGAAGGAATTCCCTTTTATTTGGGGGACTGGCACATCATGAATTAAGGCTAGAATTAGAGGGTTGGTCCTCCCTGGTAGCTCAAGGGTTAAAGTCTCAGCACTATTAAGCTATCACCAGCCACTGGGGCATAGGTTAGGTCCCAGGCCAGGGAGCTAGCCCACATTGCGCAACAGACATCTCCTATCTCACCCGCTGTTCCTCTCTGCAGTGTATTTCAGTAGATCTGCCTGTTCTGCTCCCTACTCTGTCTCTGGTGAATCCTCTCACCACCCCAAACCTCTGGCCTACACCCCAGTTCTTGTATGCATAAGTAAAAAAATCTTTAAAAAAAAAAAAAGAATCGTGAGGGTCATGCACAGAAGTTCTGGTCTCCTCATGCACCCCACATTCTTGCATATGTCTCCCCTCCCCTCCATGTAGAACACTCAGTCACCATATTGGGAATACGTAGCTGGATCCAGTTCTGTGAGGATGGCTCTTCTATCTCACATTCCTGAGAAAAGGTACAGCTTAGTGCAAATATTCTACCTCACTGTTATCATGGTGTGCTCCACCTTCACCCCTTCCTTCTTGTCCCTTCCTTGGAAACCACCAATCCTTTTATTTCATAGATGTGCCTTTTCCAGATTATTTACAATAATGTAGCCTTTCCACTTTGTTTTCTTTCAGTTAATAATATGCATATATTAAAGTGCATTTCTTTTTTCTGCAACACTGTCACCATCTTTGTGTTTATTTGTTTGCCTCTCCACTAGAGTGTCTGCTCTATGAGGGCAGAGATTTTTATGTTTTTTTCCTCACTGTATTTCCAGTGCTTAAAGCAGAGCCTGCTGCATAGTAAGTGCTTTGCGCACCCTTGTAGGAAGAACAGCAGGATAAGGAGAGGGAAGGAAGGGAGGAATCACCCAGAGGAACCTGTTAAGAAGCTCTACTTGCTTTTCTTTACCTAAAATCTCTGTTCTCATGAGCTGACACTCTCGTGGTAAGAAATGAACCATTAAAGAAAACAGAAAATATGTCAGATGGTGATAGTGTTGAAGTAAAAACAAATGGTGATAAAAGCTATGGAAGAAATAAATGTGCCTTAATTTTTTTCAAGGAGGACTAAATGTAGTTCCAGGTTAGTGGTATAAGAATTGGGAAGAATAGTGAACAACCTTCTTTCCTACCCACCGCCTTCTTTAAAAAAAAGCAGAAGTCATTAGCATGCATACCTCATGAGTACATGGGAGATATTGAGGGAAAAGTACATAACTCCCCTGCCCTAGGAGGCCCAAGCCACTAGTTTAAGTACCATCTTCAGCTAAAGACAAAAAAGGTGTGGGGACAGTGGGGATGGCATTATGAGAATGTTACCAGGAAACGCTCTGTAAAAGAAAAGTAAGGTTTGTTAGGTCAATTTAATCAGGTGATTTTTCTATCAATAAGATTCCTGAGTCTTCCTTCTCTTCCTGTTACTAAGAGAGAAACACCCTTACAAAAGTATAAGTATAAATTCCCCATACATAAAGCTAAGTTCTATACTATTTTGAGCTTCTCTTACACCTGTTTCTCAAAATGATCCTACGCCTAAGAGGCACATTTTGGGATGGCATATACTGCTACACTGCCCTTTTGGCTTCTCAGGAGGTTTCACATTCAAGAAGCTGAGTTGGTCTCAGTTTTGTACTAAGTGAACAGTTAAACTTTTGGTTGTTCAAAACTGTTTGTTTTTTTAATATTTAAAGAGCAGATTTATTAGGGAAAGGGGACAGAAGAATAAAGGACACTTGCATAGACACAAGCGGGCAGAAAGAGCTGCCTGTTCACTGTTTCTGAGCCTGACCCAAAATATCAGGACCATTTGGTATAGAACATGACAATCTGTATTTGGATGCCATTGGCCCTGGAATTTGAGGACCAGTGGTTTCTGTGATGATACCAATAATTGACTAGTAATTGAAAATTCTTTAATCTGGTTTATCCTCTGCTTTTCTGTCATCACTGCAACAGTTTTATTGAACTCATCTTTGGTTTTATCTCCCTTTAAATGGAGATAATAATGGCCACCTTTATCTACCATTTTAGAAGACACTATTATAATACAGATTAGGCTCTTAAATTATACTTTTGCATTTAAAACAAAAATCAAAACTGGCAGCCCTTCTGCTATGAGTGTACAAGAAATATGCCATTCTTTCTGATAAGCACTTGGAAAATAATGTCTCTCCTCAAGGAAAGTCAGGGGTTTTTTTGTTGTTTTTTTTTTAAAGATTTATTTATTTATACAAGAACTGGGGTACAGGTCAGAAGCGCGGGAAGGTGAGAGGATTCACCAGAGACAGAGACAGAACAGGCAGATGGACTGAAAACACTGCTGAGGGGAGCAGTGGGCGAGACAGGAGAGGTCTGCCACGCCATATGGATATCTCCCTGGCCGGCCAGGAATCAAACCCACGCTGCAGAGGCTGCAGACAGCTTCACAGCGCAGCGCTCAACCCGCTGTGCCACCAGGGAGGCCAAAAAGTCAGATTTTTTAGGCAGATAGCAACAGCTTTAATGAGATTTCTCAGAGGGCCCCAGAACCTAAAATGTTAGGAACCACTGGTTCGAAGAGTTTTTAAAATGTGGGTAGTATTGAAGTCCATATTTTTTTTTTTATTTTTTACATCACTGTTCTTTTTTTTTTTTTTTTTTTAAGATTTTTATTTATTTATGCATACAAGAGCTGGGCTACAGGTCAGAGGTGCCGGGGGAGGGGTGAGAGGATTCACCCGAGACAGAGTGGGGAACAGAACAGGCAGACTGACTGAAAGACACTGCTCAGGGGAGCAGCGGGCAAGTCAGGAGAGGTCTGCCTCGCCATGTGGGTTGCTCCCTGGCAGGCCGGGGAACAAACTCATGCTGCAGAAGGTGCAGATTGCTTCCTAGTGCGGTACTTAACCCCTTGCGCCACCAGGGAGGCCCCCCATTCTTCTTTTTTTTTTTTTTTTAAAGATTTTATTTATTTATACAAGCACTGGGTACAGTCAGAAGCGCGGGAGGGTGAGAGAATTCACCAGAGCCAGAGCGGGGAACAGAACAGGCAGACTGACGAAGAAATACATTGCTGAGGGGGGCAACAGGCGCAGCAGGAGAGGTCTGTCGCGCCATGTGGGACCCTCGCCAGTGGCCGGGGATCGAACCGGCGCTGCAGAGGCTGAGGGCAGCTTCGCAGCCTACTGCTGAACCACTGCGCCACCAGGGGAGGGCCCCCCCCCCCATTTTTCGTTTTTAAGAATCAATCTGTAAAGACTGTTTGGTTTCTTATTTTCAGCACCCAGTATTTATTCATTCAACAACTGTTTGTTGAGCATCTGTGCTTTTCTAAGCATTATTTTCATGAAATAGACTTGAGGGACACATAGGGCCCCTGACTTCATGGGCCTATGAAGATATTTACTAATTTGGGCCTCCCCTGGTGGCACAGCGGTTGAGCGCTGGGCTGCAAAGCTGCCCACAGCCTCTGCAGCAACGGTTCAATCCCTGACCCCCGGTGAGGGTCCCACATGGCGCGCAGACCTCTCCTGCCGCCCGCTGCTCCCCTCAGCAGTGTATTTCGTCACTCTGCCTGCTCTGCTCCCTGCTCTGGCTCTGGTGAATTCTCTCACCCTCCCACGCTTCTGACTGTACCCAGTGCTTGTATAAATAAATAAATAAATAAATAAATCTTTTAAAAAAAGATATTTACTAATTTACTCATTAACTTTTAATCTCCTAAATACGTGTTTAGATAGTAGTTTGGAGATTGCAGTGGTTTTTTTTTTTTTTTATTACTTAAGTAGACCTTTAATGTTGTCTGACTATCATTATTCCTTTTTTCCCTCATCCATTCACTCTCCCACCTTGTATGGCTATTTTCTTTTCTTTTCTTTTTTTTTTTTTTTTTTGTGGGCAGCCTCACAGCCCAGTGCTCAACCTCTGTGCCACGAGGGGAGGCCCATGTATGGCTGTTTTCTATCTTCTTCTCAAGCCTCACTCTCAGCTGATGTTGCCTCCTGTTTCACTAAGAGAAAATAAAGCCATCAGAAGAGAATGTCTAGGCTCCTCCTGCCTCACTTACCCTCCTCCCTGCATCTGTGCTCATGTTCTACTTTTTCTTGTTAAGACTATAGTGGCTGTACTCTTAGAAGAGAACAAGCCTTCTGTTTGCCCACTGGATTCCATCCCCATGACCTCCTTCAGGACATCCTTTCTGCTAGATCTTTCTCATTAGCCTACAGACATGCCACAACTATATTTCTCACTCTCTGTTCTCTCTTGAACCCACTCCAGTCAAACTTCACTTCCAGTATGTCAGCTCTGAAATGATAAGTTTCTGGGAAGAAGAAAAGCAGCAAGATGGCTAGAAATAGGAGAATAATGTTATGCAATAGGACACACATCCCATTATTCTTTTTTCTCTTTTAGAAATCGTTTTCTTCTGGGAAAGTCACTCCTAAGGATTCCCCTCTCCCTAACCCCAGCTGGAGCAAGGACATGCGACTCCTCTTTGACCAGTTCATGAAGAAATGTGAAGATGACTCCTGGAAACCTTTATCTTCTTATGCAGCAATCACAACTCAAGATTTCAGAGGCTTTTTTCTTGGTAGGAACAGCTACTCCCACATATCATGACTCCTTAGTACATTTACTTTCTCATCACCTATGAAATTTCTTTCACCCAGCCCCAGTCTTGCAATCCCAGGTACAACTTGAGCCTTATTATCTGCAGAATGTGCACAACCTCCAAATCCACACATATAGACATCCTTTTTTCTGACCACAACCTCTTTCCTTCCAGCTTTCAAGGGCCCCACAGAAATAATTCTTGAGACCTTCAGTTCACGGGCTTCTGCATTCTCATTGTCCCCTTGGCCCTCTTCTGCCTGAACTCTAGGAAAACTCCAGCCCTGGATGAATATGGCCATCTGCCAACCCTTGTTTGTATAGGTCCTCACGTAGCTGAGCGTTGCTGGAGAAAATCACCCCACATTGCAGATAAGTTTAGTGGTTGTGATTTTTCATTATTTCTTCCAATCCATGAGTACGGGATATCTTTCCATTTCTTTGTATCGGCTTTGCATCTTTTTTTTTTTTTTTTTTAAGGGCAGGTTTATTAGGGAAAGGGACAAAAGAGTAAAAGACACTTGCATAGACACAAGTAGGCAAAAAGAGCTGCCCCGAAAGGGACAGGTTTGCTGAGAGAGGCCTGCATCGTTGCAGGCGGGCGGCCTTGAGGAGAGCTGCCTCCGCTGAGGGAGGTCAGTGAAGAGAAGTCCAGCATGGTACAGGTCACAGGCAGGCAGAAGCTGCTGCCCTGCAGAGGGAGAGAGTTGGTGAAAAGAAGCACCTGCATAGTCACAGGTGGGCAGATGGAGTGCTGCCTCTTCTTTGCATCTTTTAACAGTGTTTTGTAGTTTTCCTTGTGTAGGTCTTTTACCTCCTTCGTTAGGTTTATTCCCAGGTATTTAAAATTTTTTTGGTACAATTGCAAATGGGATGGTTTTTTTAATTTCTTACTCATGAGATTGAGTGTTTGCCCATAGGAAGGGTACTGATTTTTGTGTATGGATTTTGTAACCTGCTACTTTACTAAACTGGTTTATTGCTTTAATTAGCTTTTCTGTGGATTTTTTAGCAATCTCTATATAGCGTATATCATCTGCAGATAATGATAGTTTCACCACTTCTTTCCCTATTTGAATTCCTTTTATGTCTTTCTCTTGCCTAATTGCCCTAGCTAGGACTTCTAGTACTATATTGAAGAGCAGTGGTGAGAGCGGGCATCCTTGTCTTGTTCCAAATCTTAATGGGAAGACTTTCTTTCAGCTTTTCACCATTGAGAATGGTATTGGCTGTGGGTTTGTCCTATATGGCTTTTACTATACTAAAGTATGTCCCTTTTATCCTGAGTTTTTCAAGGGCCTTCATCATAAATGGATGTTGGACTTTATCAAATGCTTTCCCAGACTCTGTTTTGTGTTTATGTGGTTTTATTTTTCTTTGATATGGTTTTTATTTTTCTTTTGAGGTGGTGAATTATGTAATTGATTTTTGGATGTTGAACTATCTTTGTGTACCTGGAATAAATCCTACTTGGTTGTGGTACATAATCCTTTTGATGCATTGTTGAATTTGGTTTGCTAAGATTTCAGTGAGGATTTTTGCATCTGTGTTCATTAGGGAGATTGGTCTATAGTTTCCTTTCTTTGTGTTGTCTTTGTTTGGTTTTGGTGTAATGCTGGCCTTGTATAGTGTATTTGGTAGTTTTCTTTTTTTCTTGATTTTTGAAAGACTTTTGTAGGATAGCCATCTTTGAATGTTTGGTAGAATTCATTTATGAAACCATCTGGTCCTGGACTTTTGTTTTTTGGGAGAGTTTTGATTACTGTTTCAATTTCACAACTTGTAATTGCTTTCAGTTTTTATTTCTTCTTTGTTCAGCTTTGGGTAATTGTATAACTCTAAGAATTTGTCCATCTCATCTAGACTGTTGAACTTGTTTGCATATACATGTTCATAGTAATCATTAATTATCCTCTGAATTTCTACTGTGTTGTAATTTCTCCCCTTTTATTTATTATCCTACTTTCTTGAGTTTTCTCCCCCCCCCTTTTTTTTTTAAGATCTTTTTATTTATTTATACAAGCACTGGGTACAGTCAGAGGCGCAGGAGGGTGAGAGAATTCACCAGAGCCAGAGCAGAGAGTAGATCAGGCAGAGTGACGAAGTACACTGCTGAGGGGAGCAGTGGGCGGCAGGAGAGGTCTGCGTGCCATGTGGGACCCTCGCCCTAGCGGCCGCTGGCCAGGGATCAAACTGGTGCTGCAGCCTCGCAACCCAGCACTCAACTGCTGCACCACTGGGAAGGCCCTCCCCTTTTTTCTTTGTGAGCCTTGTGAGGGGTTTTTTTGTTTTTTTGTTTTTGATTTTGTTTTTGTTTTGAAGAACCAGCTTTGATTTCATTAATCTTTTGGATTGTCTGTTTTATTTCTATTTTATTTATTTCTGCTTGAATTGTTATTATTTCCTTTCTTTACTGATTTTTGGGTCTTTTTGTTGTTCTTTTTCTAGTTCCTCTAGATGGGCGATTAGGTTGTTTCTTTGGGTTATTTCTTGCTTCTTGATATGGCCTGTATTACTATATGCTTTATTCTTAATACCACTTTTGTTGAGTCCTATACATTCTGGAAAGTTGTGTCATCTTTGTCGTTTGTCTCAAGGTATTTTTTAGTTTCTTCTTTGATTTCCTTGTTTACCCAGTGGCCTTGTTACAGAGCAATCCTGATATAAACTGGGTTGCCTGACTGTGGGTCTTCACCCATGCACTTAAAGGGGACTTATTAATGCTAAACTTCAGACACACACAAAAGGTTGATAAAAGATTTATTTACAAGGGAAGGGGAAATGGGAAATGAATAACTCAGAGAGAAAAAGAGGGAGATTAGGATGCATTTACAAACTTATCTCCCAGTGACCCGGCCAGCTGGCGAAAAACCTAGCACACAGCATGGCCAAGAGGGCGACCCCGGCCACATGGCCAGTTAAATACTCAAATCGAGAACCTGGTTGCTTAACACCACCCTCAGGTCCTCGCAATCTTCCCTTTGGTGATCATGGGATTTGTAGTTCCCAGTGTCTTGATGGATTGGGGGGTAGAGTCCACAAAGCCTGTATGGAGTTTGCTCAGGACATCCTTTTCCCCTAACAGCCTCTCATGTTGCTCAGTCTCCATGTACTGTGCAATCTCCTTGCTTGCTTTTCATAGTTGATTTCTAGTTTGATGCCTTTATGGTCAGAGAAGATATTTGGTATGATTTCAGTCTTCATGAATTTGTTGATGTTTGTCTTGTGACCTAATATGAGGTTGACCCTGGAGAATGATCCATGTGCATGTGAGAAAAATATGTATTGATTTTTTTGATGGTGCAGTGTCCTATAGATGTCTATTATGTCCATGTGATCTAGATCTTCATTTAGGGCAGTTGTGCCCTTGTTTAATTTCTATCTTGTTGATCTATCCCTTGGTGAGAGTGGAGTGTTAAAATATCCTACCACATATGTATCTTCTCCAATGTCCTTTTTCAGAGCTGATAGTAATTGTCTAATGTATTTTGAAGCTCCCTCATTTGGTGAGTATATATTGAAGGATGTTATGTCTTTCTGGTGTATTATCCCCTTGACCATTATATAGTACTCTTTGGATGTCTCATCACATTTTCTATTTTATTTTTCAAGATTTATTTATTTATGCATACAAGAGCTGGGAGGTAGGCCAAAGGTGCGGGGGGTGAGAAGATTCACGAGAGAGAGAATGGGGAGCAGACCAGGCAATTGACTGAAATACACTGCTGAGGGGAGCAGCGGGCAAGACAGGAGAGCTCTGCTGCGCCATGTGGGTGAGCTCCTTGGCCGGGGATTGGACCTGTGCTGCAGTGGCTGCTGATCACAGCCCCATAGTGTTGATACTTAACCCCTTGTGCCGCTACAGAGGCCCCTCATCATGTTTTTTAGTTTGAAGTCTGTTTTATTGCTCTAAGTATGGCTTCCCCCCGCCTTCTTTGGGGCCATTTGCTTGTAGAATTATTTTCTAACCCTTTACTTTCAGTCTGTTTATCTTTAAAGCTTAGGTATGTTTCCAGGAGGCAGCAGAATGTTGGATCCCTGTTTTTTAATCCCGTATGCTACTCTGTGTCTTTTATTGGTGAATTAGTCCATTAACATTTAGGATGATATTGATATATGGAAGTCTGTTGCCATTTTGGTGATTGTTTTGTGGTTCTAGTCACTGCCTCCTTTAGTTCTTCCTGTTCATTCTTCTGTTGGTTTAGATCTTAAAGTTTGTAGTATTTCTTTGAGTGGGATTAGTAGGGGTGAATTTCTGAAGATTTTGTTTGTCTTGAGAGGTTCTAACTTTTCCCTCATAAAGGAAGGAGACATTTACAGGATAAAGTATTCTTGGCTGGCATTTTTTTGTCTTGGAGTTTTTTGAGTATGTTATTCTCTTCTTGCCCGTAGTGTTTCTTTAGAGAAATCTGATGCCAGCCTAATCTGTTTCCCTTACAGGTTATCTGTTTCTTTACCCTCATCAGTTTCATCATTTTTTGTCTTAGATTCTTAGAAGCTTTATTAATATGTGTCTTACTGTAGTTTTCATTGTGGTAGTTTGGTGTTCTTCTAGCTTCCTGTATGTCTATTTTCATTCCCTTAAGTTTGGGATGTTCTCTTTAATTATTTTGTTCATAGTTTCTCAGTTCACTCATCTCTCTTCTCCTTCTAGGATTCCTATCATGCTTGTATTTCCTCATGATGTCAGATAATTCTAGGAGTGTTTCTTCTTTTTCCTTTATTCCTCTCTTTTTCCTTTTTAACTCTTTATGTCTTTCTTCAAGAGTACTGATTCATTCTTCCATTTCATCTAATCTATTTTTGTGGCTTTTTCCATAATTTTTTAGTTCCTCCATTGATTTTTTTTTTTTTAAGATTTGTTTATTTATTTATACAAGCACTGGGTACAGTCAGAAGCACAGGAGAGTGAGAGGATTCACCAGAGCCAGAGCGGGGAACAGAACAGGCAGACTGACGAAATACACTGCTTAGGGGAGCAGTGGGCAGCAGGAGAGGGCTGCGCGCCATGTGGGACCCTCACCTGCAGCGCTGCAGAGGCTGCGGGCAGCCTCACAGCTCAGTGCTCAACCGCTGTGCCACCAGGGGAGGCCCCCCTCCATTGATCTTTTAACCTTCCAGTTACTTTACATTCTTATTTAAAGATTCAGTCTCATCCTTCTGTTCATTAATTATGTTTCTCTTGGCATTCTGTTCCTTTTCTGCTTCTTTTAGTTTTTTAATTAAGATAATTCTGAATTCTTTAACTGTCAGGCAGAGAGTCAGTGTCATTGGGTTCTAGAAGCTGATTTTCTTTTTGTGGTGTATTATTCTCAAGAAGGCTGGCTTGACCACTTGTATATTTCTTTCACCCCATTGTTTGTATTCATGTTTGATCTACATGTCAGACTGTGTGTCCACTGGTGCCCACTGGCATGATTTCTGTGTGCTCTCACCCAGGTATGTTTGGATCTGTCTGGAGCTTGAGCCAATGTGGGGGTGGAGGCAGGGGTGAGTGCTCCTGCTGCTCTCCCCTCAGCTCCCACCAAACAGACCTCTTCTGATGGTCAGTGGATGGATCTGCTAGTTGCCCGGGCCACTCCGACAGCTGGGTGGGTTCAGGGGAGGCGGGGGTTCCCATGCACCCATTGACCAGAACGCTGCTGCTGGCAGGTGGAATGTCCCAGCACTCTTACCTTTGCCTGGATGGATCTGCACACTGCCTGGCCTGCTGTTGAAACTGAGCTGGTTCAGAGGTGGTGGTTCCATGGCATCTGATAACCAGACTGCTACCGCTGGTGGGGGGACTTCCCAGCGCTCTTACTTTGGTGTGGGTGGATCTGCACACTGTCTGGGCCACTGTGGCAGCTGGACAGGTGTGAGGGCTCCTGTCAGACAGCTTGGGGTATCCAGAAGTCCCTGATGTAGGGCCTTGCACCAAGAGGCTTCAGCTGTGGCCCTGCTGGCATGTGCAGCAGGCTGAGTGGGATGCACTTCCTGTAGTAGCTAGAGACAGCTGAGAGTCTCTGATGCAGGGCACGGCAACTGTGAGGCTCCAGTTGGAGGCATGGGCTTGTTGAGTGGTGTTGCCAGTTTCAGTCTTTCAAGTTCTCTCTGCTCAAGCTAGTATTCTGTCCCTATTCACTAGGTGGCGCCAGAGGGCTGAATGGGATGCACTTCCCAGTAGGGGTTTACTCCTGAGTTGGGTTTTAAGAAAAAAGAAAGTTCTGCTGCTACTGTGGAACTGGATACTGGTGCTGGGTCTGCGTTGCTCACCTGGGGGTATCTGAGGATTCCAACTGTGGTGGGGGGTACTGAGGATTTCTGGTTGGGAGTTAGTCCTTGTTGGAAGACGTTAGCCTGCCTGGTGGGCTAGGCTTCCCCTTATGGCAGGGTGCCCGCTTTTGCCCTGGGCATTGTGGAGGATTGCTGGTATGGTATAGCTGGTTCAAAGATTTTACTAAGAGCTCATTATCAATCCTTTTTTAGCAGAGATAGTGATCCCAGCCTCTATATTCCACCATGTTGTTCAGTCTTTATTTTGAAGCAACCTGTGCTTGGACTCATGATCCAGTACACACACAACTTGTGTACAGTTATATAATTGAAAAAAACCTACCTAAACAAGTACACTAGTGCTTATCCAGGATCTATGAGAAGCAATCTGTTTCTTTTTCTTCTTTTTTTTTAGGCAGAAAAGTAAGACATTAACTATCAGGCAAGGAGAAGGACAGGAAAGCTCTCTGAGCAGAGAGAGGAAATAAACCCACAGTCTGTTTCTTTTTAAGGTTTGATTATAACCCATTCATTTGATTTTATGAACCCTACTAGTTCTAACCTTGAGTTGGGGGCTTAGAGTCATAATCACATGGAATATTGGGCTCACTTGGCCTTGTTTCTGACTCAGTATAACTATCTTCTGTTCTTTCAAACTCATGTCTGCAAGAAAAAGCATATTCCCTCTTGCTACATTCATTTTCTTTAAATCCCATTTAAACCATTTATTCCAAGAAGGGCTTCTCTCTACACCTTATTATTTTACTCAGTATAATCTCACTATTTATATACTATATTTCCTGATTGCCAAGTGTGAGTACTTTGTTTTTCTTTTATTTTTTTTACTGTGTCCTCAGTTTCACTGGTTTTGTTTTAAAGATTTTTATTTATTTATGCATACAAGAACTGGGGTACAGGCCAGAGATATTGGAGGGGGAGTGGTGAGAGGATTCATCAGAGACAGAGTGGGAAACAGAACAGGCAGACTGACTGAAATACACTGCTGAGGGGAGCTGGGGGCGAGTCAGGAGAAGTCTGCTGCGCCATGTGGGTTGCTCCCTGTCCTGGGATCGAACTCGTGCTGCAGTGGCTGTGGATAGCTTCATAGGTTGCATCTTAACCCCTTGCCCCACCAGGGAGGCCCCCCCAGTTACACTATTAATACACAAAAACGAAGATCCTATCTTCTGTTTTGGAGGACCCCTCTGATTCCTTCAAAGTCGTGCCTGATTGATGTTTTAATTATCAGTTGACTTGTGATTCCAGCAGGAGCAGATGTCTAACTCTGTCATGGTCTTTTTTTCGTGAGCCCGTTTACCTCGTTCCCCTACAGATTTGAACCTAAAAGAAGAGCAAAACTCCGAGGCCCGGCTCTTCACCAGAAGCTATGAGGAGGGCCTGGGATTTGAATATGCAATGTTCTATAATGATGCTGAGAAAAGAGTAGTTTGCTTGTTTCAAGGAGGTCCTTACCTGCAAGGAGTACCTGGGTAAGAATGATAGCTAGGTAATGTGGATCTAAAAGAGTGGTATCTTATTATTTCCCCTGTCCTTAGACTATAATGAAGGTATCACACACAAGTGGTATTGTATTTATTGACTTAGAAAGATTTCATGATAAACTTATTATATGCATAAAACATACAGTAATTTGAGAGCGTATCTTTAACAACCATGGTTTATCACTAGATGGTGAAATTGTAGATCTTACAGTTTTTCTTCTAGTTATTTGCATTTCCTAACTTTTTAAACAAGGATGTAACAGCTAAATAAAGCACAGTATAAAATTTTTAAATTGAATTTTAGCTTCTTGCTTCTTTGTGATCTGATTATCACTAAATTTTGGTTTTATCACAAATTCTGTTCTGTTATACTATGAACAGTTATGTTGGGAACACAGATATAATTTGACATTCAATACATTAAACATGGACTAAGTGGGCTTTCTTATGTACCTCTGTAATTATATCCTGATACTTGAGTAATTTTTCTCTCTGGAGAGGCTCTCTGCTTTCAGAACTTTTGGTAACATTTCTCTTTCCCTTCTATTTTAACTAGATATCTTCATGGAGGTGCCGCTGCCACCATGATTGATGCTACTGCTGGTATGTGTGCACTTATGGTTGGAGGAATTGTCATGACTGCCAACCTCAACATCAATTATAAAAGGTAAATTCATGGGTATTCTCATCTTCTTAGGAGGAATAGATTGGAGTCCCCAACAGCATACACCAAGATAAGGCTTGGGTATGAGTGTTTATTGAGGAAGTACTCCCATAGAAAACGCCAGTGGAGTGGGAGAAGCAGAATAGGGCTAGGGAAGAAGCTGTTCAAGGGTGGTCTCTCAAAGTCCTGCAAAGGGTAACATTAGCCTGATCATTCAAGGAACTCTGGAGTGAAAAGCAAGCCTTAGACTTGCTTTGTGTTTGATGGTAGCTGTCTCCCTCCCACAGCTAGGGAGCTGGAATCTTCATACTCTCTCACATGTCAGTTGTGGGGTAATTCTGCCCAGGGGACCAGAACTTCACAGGCACTTCTGGCACGGTGTTTGAGCAAAGCAATGGCAGAGAAAATAACCAAAATCAAAGGTGCAAAAAAAAGACCAAAGGGGATCTGAGTAAAGCACCAACATCCACTATATAACAAACATGTTTAATTTCATACAGAGAAGTAGAAGGGCAGCACTGTAAATTTGCTACCCATCAAACACAAAGCTTAGCATGATTTTACTTAATTCTTCAATCACACAGATATACCCATTTAATTAGCAAAATGGTATGTATACTGGCATTTGGAATGGAAGAAAAGCAATAGGGCAAAATAGACTTTAAGATAAGAAAGTTCAATAGATGAGGTTTCCAAATGAGATTTTGTGGGTTATTACTTCACATAGTAGGCAGCATTTAAGTTAGGGAATATTTCCGTTTTGTACTCCCAGAGAGTCTCTTGGCTTATTTGGCCGCCACTGGTGAGCCACACTTCAAAAATAATGGGTTTGTTTGGTTTTTGGCTCTGTTTGTGTGTGTGTGTGTGTTTTTGGGTTTTGGTGGGTGGTGGTTGTTTTTTTTACTGTAATGTTCAGCCAGAGAATATTCGTTAGAAAAGCACTCTTCCTCCCACTCCCCCCCACCAGCAAATATTATTATTTTATTTCAAGGATGGGCCCAAGTTTTCCTATAAATATTTTACACTTTTCAGGCAATACAGTGAGTGTACTCAACTCTGCCGTTGTAACACAAAATCTGCCATGTACAATACATAAAGAAATGGGCAGCACTGTTTGCCAGTATAACTTTATTTACAAAACCGGGTAGGTGGTCAACAGGATACAGTTTGCCAACTCTTGGTCTATTTATTTGGAGGCCCAGTTGGAAAGAATTAGACAAGGTCACTTTCCTTCTTTTCTTTTGCCTGGGAGTGTCTCTTACTGCTCCCTAGCACACATCCACACACACATACGCTGAATGAATTGACAGCCAGCTTCTTCAACTTCTCCCTCCCCAGCTGCCAATAGCAGTTACTTCGAAATAAAAGGACTTCAACAAGATGAAAATGTATCGTGTAAAACACATCTGAATGCGATGACACCTAGGCTGGTGTAGCTGCGCCCCAATTCTGAGATGCAGGCTCTTTCCAGCACTCCTTTTTCAGTCTGGAGTAGCAGCCAGAGCTATCACATGCCCTGGGCAGCAGAATTGAGGAAGGAAATTCAGGAAACTTCCTAAAACTACTACACAGCTCATCATTTAATCTCATTAGTAATGCGAGTCATTAGGGAATTGGTCCCTTAACTGGTGTGATTATCACCTCAAATAAATTCAGGGTCAGCAATTCCTACAAACACAGACATTAATCAATTCAAACTTATAAATTATTTAAATATTGAAACTTTAATTAAAAACATAATCCAGGGGCCTCCCCTGGTGGCGCAGGCAGTTGAGTGCAGTGCTGTGAATCTGTTCGCAGCCTCTACGGCGCCGGTTCAATCCCAGCTGGCCAGCGAGGGTCCCACATGGTGCGACAGACCTCTCCTGTCTCACCCGCTCCTCCCCTCAGCAGTGTATTTTGTCAATCTGCCTGTTCTGTTCCCCACTCTGTCTCTGGTGAATCCTCGCACCCTCCCGTGCATCTGGCCTATACCCCAGTTCTAGTATAAATAAATAAATAAATCTTTAAAAAAAAAACCCATAATCCAATTTCATTAAATATGTCAGTAAATAAAGTAACAATCCTGGCATTAGAGTTTCTTTTAAATATCTCAAACACAAGATTATATTAATGATTATACATTTATCTTTCCACCTACACTTAACCTATCAACTTTTTCATTCTAGGTTGGATTAATTTCTTCAGGATGTCACTGCATACATTTTCCTGAAGTTTGAATACTCATTCTTGTAACCTCCCTAGGTTTCTAGCAATTATAACTGACCCTTAAGAAACTATCTCAGATCAATAAAATTTGTAGATTCTAAGCTGTCAACCTGGAGATTCTTGATGGAACTGGATTTTGCCTTTGAAGGTGCTTCAGAGCCCAAGCCTGAGTTCATGAGACTAGACCCTCTTAAAGTCAAGATTTCCTTGCTGTGCCTGAGGGATTTTCCAGGCCGACATCTTTGCTTACATCCTTATACTTCACCTTATTTAGTATCCAGATCCATTGTTTCTTAGTACATTTTCTGCCTTGGTTTACTGCTCACCTGCAATTATATTCATCTCATTTAATTAGCAAAAGTTCCATCTCCCAGTAGAAAGGACATGAGTCTGTAGTTTTCTTTCAAGAATATTCTCTGGGCAAAACAGTAGCCTTCTTTCTCACTGGCTATTTTCTGTTATCCCTTTTGTTAAGAGTATAATTCCACCATTTTCTAGAATTATTTGGCTTCCTCCCAGTTCTCTATTGCTGTAGGGGTGGGAGGTGGTGAGGACCCTCTTCAACTCTGTCACTGCAACACTGATAAACCTCCAAATAGCGTATGTCCATGGATGTTAAATGCACTGAATATGCAAGTGGTTCTTTTCAACAGTCAGTTCACTTACATCTTACACACTTGCAGGGGTGGGGGTGAGACATAAAAAGCAACAGTCTTTTTTTTTTATTATTTTATTTTTATATTCCCCATCCAATTGCAACCCCCTTATTTTGACCCATATCTCTCCTTTCCCCGCCCCCCCCTCCCATAGTATGTCTCTGGTTCATAGTTGTTTGTTGATTTTGATTTTTTCTTTCTTACAGTTATTCTTTTTCCTGGTCCCTTATTTAGGTTTTCTAGATTCCTGCAATGAGTGAGACCATCCAGCATTTTTCTTTTTCTTTCTGGCTTATTTCGGTGAGCATGATCCCTTCCAGCTCCATCCATGTCACTGCAAATTGCATGTGTTTATCTTTTTTGATTGCTGAGTAATATTCCATTGTGTATATGTACCACATCTTCTTGATCCAGTCATCTATTTTTGGGCATTTGGGTTGTTTCCAAAGCTTAGCTATTGTAAACAGTGCTGCTATAAACATAGGGGTGCAGGTGCTCTTTGGAGTTGATGTTTCTGTGTCCTTTGGGTAAATACCTAGGAGTGGAATTGCTGGATCATATGGAAGCTCTATCTTAGTAGGTTGAAGAATCTCCACACAGCTTTCCATAGTGGTTGCACCAGTTTGCGCTCCCACCAGCAATGCAGGAGAGTTCCTTTTTCTCCACATCCACGCCAACATTTGTTGTTGCTAGTTTTTTTAATATGTGCCATTCTCACTGGTGTGAGATGGTATCTCATTGTAGTTTTGATTTGCATTTCCCTGATTACAAGTGATGTTGAACATTTTTTCATATGCCTGTTGGCCATTTGCATTTCCTCTTCAGAGAAGTTTCTTTTTAGCTCTTCTGCCCATTTTTTGACTGGATTATTTTCTTTGTTTTTGTTGAGTCTCATCAGCTCTTTGTAGATTTTTGTCATCAGTCCTTTATCATTGGTGTTGTGTGCAAAAATGTTCTCCCAGTCGGTGGGGTTTCTCTTTGTTTTGGTTATTGTCTCTTTAGGGCTATTCACGTCTTGGTCTACCATCAATTCATGCTCAAGCCCTTTTAACTAATATGTGGAAGACTTCTTGCTTCAATTTTCTCATCTTTAAAATGAGGATAATAATACCTAACTAATGGGATGATTGTGAGGGGTAAATGAATTAATCCAAAAGAAGCCCCTAGAACAGTACCTGGCCAAATAACAAGAAGTCAGGAATTGTTAGCTGCTTATTATTATTATCACAGCATTAGTGTTGTTATTATCAGTACTTTCACTACTGGTATCAAGAAAACACATCTGGGGCTTCCCCGGTGGCGCAGCAGGTTGAGCACTGCACTGTGAAGCCGTCCCCGGTGGCGCAGCAGGTTGAGCACTGCACTGTGAAGCCGTCCGCAGCCTCCGTAGCACCAGTTCGACTCCAGCCAGCCAGGGAGAATCCCACATGGCGAGGCAGACCTCTCCTGTCTCGCCCACTGGCTCCCCTCAGCAGTGCCTTCAGTCCATCTGCCTGTTCTGCTCCCCGTTCTGTCTCTGGTGAATCCTCTCACCCTCCCGTGACTCTGGCCTGTACCCCAACTCTTGTATAAATAAAAATAAATCTTTAATTAAAAAAAAAAAGACACATCTGTGCCAAGACATGGATAGTTAGTCTATAAAGATCACTGATTCCTTTTAGTGGAAAATAGTGCTAAAGACCTGAAAAACCTTAGATTGTTCAATATGTGTTCTCATGGTAGACAGGATGACCTTGTGCTGGGCCATTTCATTGTCACAGTTTGAAAAGTTATTGATGTTTAATAAGGTTATGCGTTCATACCGATATTTTAGATTTCATATTTTTGGTGCCTTATTTTGTTGCTTTTGGTGTGTTTCTTAGTTGTACAAAAAGACACAACACAAAATTTACAGTCTTTACCTTTTTTTAATGTATAGTTCAATAGTGTTCACATTGTTGTGAAACAGAGCTCCAGAACTTTTTCATCTTGAAAAACTGAAACTCTGTACCAGTTAAACAAAGACCCTTCATTTCCTCTGGGGAGTCCCTGGCAGCCATCATCTTTCTGTTTCTGTGAATTTGACTACTTTAGATACCTCGTGTAAGTGTCTTTTTATGACTGTTGTTTCTTACTTAGTGTGATGTCATCAAGGTTCATTTGTGTTTTAGTATGTGCCAAGATTTCCTTCCTTTCTAAGGCTGATTAATATTCTGTTGATGTACATACTGTATTTCATTTATTCATTGATCATCAATTCATATTTGGGTTGCTTCTCCCTCTTGGCTATTGTGAATAATGCTGCACTGAACATGGGTGTGCAAATATCTCTATGAATTCTTAATTTCAGTACCTTTTTATGTGTATCTAGAAGTATAATTACTGGATTGTATCATAATTTAATTATAAATTCTTTGAAGATGCACTAGACTGTTCTCCACCATAGCTACACCAGTTTACATTCCAGTCAACAGTGCATCAGGGTTCCCATTTTCCACATCTTTGTCAACACTTGTTCTTTTAGTGTTTGGAGGTTTTTGTTTTTTGGGTTTTTTTGTAGTAGCCATCCTAATGACTGTTAGATAATACCTCATTGTGCTTTGATTTACATTTTTCTAATCATAAGTGATGTTGAACACCTTTTCATATTCTCATTGGCCATTTGTACATCACCTTTAGAGAAATGCCTACTCAAGTCCTTCATCTACTTTTTTGTTTTCTTTTTTGCTTAGTTGTTTTTGAGTTGTTGGAGTTCTTTGTATATTCTAGATATTAACACCTTATCAGATATATGAGTTACAAATATTTTCTCCCATTCTGTAGTTTGGTTTTTGTTCACTGTTCATGGTGTACTTTGATGTTAAGTGTGATGTAATCACATTTATCAATATTTCCTTCTGTTGCCTCTGCCTTTGGCATCATGTCCAAGTGTCATAAAGCTTTTCCTCATTATTTTCTTCTAGGAGTTTTATAGTTTTATGTTTAATTCATCTTCAGTAAATTTTATTTATGATATAGGGTAAATACACAGCTTCAGGGGCCTCCCTCGTGGCACAAGGGGTTAAGGCGCAGTACTGTGAAGCTATCCAAAGCAACATGAGTTCCAACCCCAGCCGGGGAGATGACCCACATGGCGCAGCAGACCTTTCCTGTCTTGCCCGCTGCTCCCCTCAGCAGTATATTTCAGTCAATCCGCCTGTTCTGTTCCCCATGGCTCTGGCCTGTACTCCAATTCTGGTATGTATAAATAAATAAATCTTTAAAAAAATATATCCAGGGCCTTCCCCCGTGGTGTGGTGGGTTGAGCGCCATGCTGTGAAGCTGTCCACAGCCTCTACAGTGCCGGTTCCATCCCAGCCGGCTGGCAAGTATCCCTCATGGTGCAGCAGACCTCACCTGTCATGCCCGCTGCTCCCCTCAGCAGTGTATTTCGGTCGTCTGCCTGTTTTGCTCCTTGCTCTGTCTCTGGTGAATCCTCTCACCCTCCCACGCCTCTGGCCTGTATCCCAGCTCCTGTATAAAAATAAATAAATCTTTAAAATATATATATATATACATATATACATATATATCTCCAGCTTCATTCTTTTGCACATGGGTATCTCACTTTCTCAACACCATTTGTTGAAGGGACTGTCTTTCCCCAATGAGTGTCTTTGAACCCTTTTAGAGAATCATTTCACAATGTATGAGAGGGTTTATTTCCAAACTTATCTATTCTTTTCCATTGGGCTATGTGTCTGTTTGGATTACTACAGCTTTGTAATATGTTTTTGAAATCAGGATGTATGAAACTCCAGTGGTTGGTTGGTTGGTTGGTTGGTTTTTCAATATTGTTTTGGCTATTCACAGTGCTTTGAGATGCATGAATTTTAGGGTGGGTTTTTCTATTTCTGAAAAAAAGTGCCATTGGGATTTTAACAGTAATTGTTTTCAGTCCATAGATTGCTTTTAGTAATATTGACATCTTAGCAATATTTAGTCTTTCAATCTTTGAACATAGGACCTCTTTTCAGTTATTTGTGTCTTCTTTAACTTCTTTTTTTAGCACTGTTTTGTAGTTTTCAGTATATAAGTCTTTTGCTTCCTTGGTAACATTTAGTCCCAAGTATTTTATTCATTTTGATACTATTTTAAATGAAATTCTTATTTTCCATTTCAGATTGTTCATTTTTAGTATATAGAAATTCAGTCAATTTTTTTTTGTCTTTTAATTTTATATCCTGCAACTTTACTGAATTTGCTTATTTTAACAGTAGACTCTTTTAGGGTTTTCTACATAGAAGATCTTGTCATCAGTGAACACCTCTTCCTTTCCAATTTGGGTGCCTTTTTCTTTTTCTTACCTAACTTCTCCAGCTAGAACTTTCAGTACTGTGTTCAAGCAAAGTGGCAAAAGTGGACCTCCCTTATCTTGTTCCTGATTTTAAAGGAAAAGCTTTTAGTCTTCCATCATTGTATGTGATATGTACTGTGGGCTTTTCACATATGGCCTTCATTACATTCCTTTTATTCTTGGTTGTGCCTTAGATTTTTCACCCCCTGCACAGACTCATTGTACCTCTGTTAATATAATCCTAGATGTCATCAACCCACCACTCTATCAGTTGGATGAGCCAAGTGAAAGTTATCACAAATTTGTCAAAAAAATCTACCCAAAACAAAATGTGATTTTAGTAGCAATTACGTTGACTTTAAAGATTAGTTTGGGAAAAATTGTCATTTTTACATATAGCTAGTATTTTATGTTATTTATGATGATAAAATTAGATCCTAGAAATGGCTTTTTTAACATGCTAAAATATGTTAAAAGTTAAATTTAAATATTTTCCTTGTTTTTAAAAACTATTTTTTATGTTTGGATAAAGCTGAAGAATGCAATACAACCCTCCCTTCTCATAAAAATAAATAAAGGTTCATTTGAAAACAAGCTCAGTGGAGTTTTTAGATTATAATTTAGCAACAAGAATTTTGTGTCTTGTTACCAGCCAGGTCCTATGCTTTGTCCTTGTCCCATTTAACAAGCCATCCACATAAATCATTTATATTTCTGTTCATGTGTTACCCACAATTAGAAAAATTATTAAAGACAAGTTTTAGATGAAATCACATGAATAAAGAGAAGACAGTCAGGATTAGAACCAAAAATGTAATCCAATCAATTGATGACCCTTCAAGATACTAGAGGTAACAGCCTGGGATTAAATTTTAATTGAAGATAATTTATCATGTCAATTAATCATCTGGTATCTTGTTCCACTCTCCTGCTTCTAAGAAGCAAGATTGCTCCTTAATCATCTCAAATACTCTCTAGTCCTCTGATCCAAATGTCACACTTGGTTTATTTTCTTGTGCTTATCATCACATTAAGATAAATAGACAAAGCAGCTAATGATTAGTGGTAGCTAGCTGAAAAGATCAGTTTCTCAGGATTTCTATAACCCGTTCATGGCATCTTGGTTGGGAAACACTAAATCAGATTTCATGCAACATGACAGACAAGGAATTCTGAAGGACATTTTTTTCCTTCAGAACAATTAGATCCTCTTCAAATACATAAGAAAATAAATGACCGTAAGTGAAAATCAATGGAAACAATAAATAACAAATTTAGACCTTCAGGGACTTGAGATAGCATGCTAATCAGATAACATGATAGAAAAGATGATATATAGAAATGTTTAAAGAAATAAAGGCAAACCTTGGTTATTCCATTTACAGGTTCAGGTAAAGCTAATAGGAGCAAACACTGGGCAGAGGGGTAATCACGGTGAAAACTCCCTCTGCACCTGGAGTTGTTCCTTTCTCCACAAGGTGGTAGTAGAAGAGCACAGAACAATCTTGTGTCTGCCAACCACAGTTTTACTTTCAAAGGGATATCATTTTCATTATGATAGCCTATCGCCAGCGTTTCCATGTGCCATTAGACACATGTAGCTATTTAAATTTAAATATAAATTAATTAAAATTAAATAGATTTAGAGATTCAGCTTCTCATCAGTCACATTTGAGTGCTCAGTAGGCACCTTGGCTACTGTATTGGACAGCTTGGAGATGGGACGTGTCTCCCATCATGCAAAGTTCTGTTGGATAGCGCTGGTTTAGCACATTAAGTTGTCACTAGCAATTTTTTGTTACTAGGTATCTTTCTATTGACAGTTAATCTAGAGAGGATTGGGTAAGAAATTTAGATTATGACAGAGAAAATGAGGGCAGATAATGAAGATCTGCCTGGTCCTGTTGCATTTCTTTAAATGATTTCAGCTCTTCAGATTTTTCACAGGACCTTCAGATGAAACAACATCTGAGAATAGTGGGTCTTGGGAAGAATAGGGTGTAAGTAGCTACTGATGTTGGCCTCTTGAAGGGGCTCCCACTGATACCAGGTATCAGATTCCACCCCTTGTTATGCACTTGATTATCTTTCAATGTTACATAAATTCAATAAAATGGTTTTTTTTCTTTCACAGAGCTATCCCTCTTTGTTCTGTTGTTGTGCTCAATAGCCAACTTGATAAACTTGAAGGAAGGAAAGCATTTCTATCCTGTAATGTTCAAAGTGTTGATGGGAAGACCCTATACATAGAGGCAACAAGTAAGAACCTGTCACTTTCTCTTTTTGGTTGGTGGGGGGGAGTCGGCATTGATTTTTTTAACTCACAGATGCCCAGAATTTCTTAATTCCCTGTCATGCAAAGAGCCAATTAAAGGTTTTCTGACATATTGTTAATGAAGAGCTATTTGCCAAAATTAAAGTCATGCCCTTTGACCCATTTCCCAGATTTTATCCAACGAGTGTACTAATATGTGTATAAAAGGATAATGTATAGGCTTGTTCCGGGATCTCAGTAACTGTGTTATTCATACAATCCTTACTTGGAATTCCAAAAGATTGGCAAAACATACCCATCGATAGGAGACTGAACTGTTAAAGGCACTACAGTTCATCAATAAACTAGATTGTTCCTTAGCAATATGACACCATATATTTTATACATAATATGGTGCTCCGTTAACATTTATCAAGTGAAGAATACAAGATGGAGGACAGTGAATGTAATGTGTTACCACTAGTGTAGAAAGAGTAGAGAGGTTCCTCCCCATCCACTTTTCCTTTCACCTCTTCCTTCCTAAATGATTAGTTCTAAAAGACATTAGGGAGAGGCATGGTAGGCCTTGGGGAGGCCCCCAGGAGTGGTGGCTGCAAGTCCAACGCAAGAAAGTGACCTATCAATAGTGACCTATCAGAGACAATGCTGTAATGAGTAACTTGGTATATTGTCACTTTGCTCACGTTGGGTAGGTTGCTCTCCATGGCTCAGGAGGAAAGCAGTTCTCTGTACTTTGTACTTGTCTCATAATTTTTCTATAAGCTTGAAATTATTTCAAAATAAGAACTAATTAATGGAGGGGAGGGGGAAATATCTGTATATACTTGTATTAGGTAGACTGATTCTGGAAAATCACACACATCAGCATCCTCTCTGGGAAGGGGACCATGTAGGTTGGGAGCAAGAGCCTACTGTGTGCCCTGCAAGCCTTTGTGAAAGTGTAATTATGTGAGTCCATTCCCAGTAGAGGAGCTGGGTTTCATGGGGCCTGAAACTTATAGACTTTAAAAGATCTAAGAGAAGAATGCAAGATTGGGTACAAAAGTGAATGTTTTCGATGAGAAAAATCACAACACATTCCTGCTGTCATGAAGAGGCAGGTCCCTTCCTTCTGAGATCACTAGGTAATTTACTGGACAGAAGCACTGCATACACAAACCCCACTGTCACAGGCCTTTGCCAGGGAGGGGCCCTTGAAGCCTCAGCTTCAGAATGAGATGAGTCAACTGAGGTGTCCAGTAGTTTTCATATGCTTTTATTCTTACAGGTTTAAGTCAATCATAATCCCTGATGTTGGACCCATAGTAATTATGATACATGAATAATAATCTTTTATTATTCATTCACTAATGTATTTACTTCTTTTAATGTAATAATAATGACCCTGAATGCTACCATCAGACAAGAACCAGAATCTTAGTAATATGTCCCTATGCAATTACTTTCCCCCATCTCACGGCAGTGCTTTCCCCCACAGGTAACCCTCAGAGGTTTACATCCCTTTGTACTTTTTTTTTTTTAAGATTTATCAAGAATATATGTGTACCTAAGGTCTAGATTGTTAGTATTTGTTTTGACCTTTGTAGAATAGAGATCGTGCTGTATGTGCTCCTCTGGGTCTTGATTTTTTTTTTTCATTCAGCTTCATGTTACCGAGATCACTCATGTTGTTGACTGTGTTCGCCCATGTACTGCTGCACAATAGTCCATAGTGACTGCAGCACAACTTATCTCCTCTTCTGATGGTAGGCCTGACTGTATTGACTAGGGCGACTCTAATTTTTTTTTTTCAGTTGATGTGACATTAGTCTTCTACACTGTTTGGTTTCAGGTGTACAATTTCTCACCTCAGCAACTGTGTATGTCACACCACACCCACCACCAAATGTTCAACATCCAACACCAGACATTCTTGTTTGTGTCTCCTAGGATGTATAGGGACAAAAACTTAGCATATAATTAGGAGTAGGATTTCTGGGTTATAGGGTATAACAGTGCTCAATTTTACAGGGGAAGCTACAGCTGTACCAAATTATATTCCCACACATGATCTATGAAAGTTTGTTGAACCCTCATCTTCCCTAGCAATTAGTAAGGTCGGTCTTCTTGATTTTCTTCCAGTCACGTGGTTATATGATGGTATTTCAGTGTGATCTTGATTTACATTTTCCTGGCCTCCTATGCAGTTGAGCAGCTCTTCAAACATCAATTGATCATATTTGTTTCCCACTCTGAAATTCCTATTAGTTCAACCCTTTTTTTCTTTTTTTAACTGATTAATAGGAGTCCTTTAATATATTATTTATTAAACTTAATATTGTTTAATAAATTAACAATTGGTTGGCCAGACATGCTACACTCCTTCTGGTGTAGGAGTGCTACACAACATACTATAACTCCTTCTGGTATATAAGTTGTCTTTTAGTTGCTTTAAGGTATCTTTTATGAACAGAATTTTTCATGTTAATGTCATATTTATTAAATGTTTTCCTTTATGGTTAATGCTTTATGTATCTTTCTTAAGAAATTCATTTTTCCTCTAAGTATCAGCTCTTTTTAGGAATGATAGATGAAAGAAGCAGGAGGAAGATGATGAATAATTTGAACCTATAGTCAACTTAAAAACTCCACTCCAGGTTGTGATTTATACTTTTGTCTCACTAAACCTTTCAGTATCATAAAGGTTGGCTCAGTTTTACTTTTACTTCTTTTCACCTCTGACACTCTCTCATGGAAGTAGTAATGAATCATGAAATGCCCAAGTGGTAGAAGACCCTGTGTTATGGTATTGTGATATGAAAAGTTGACCCCTAAGTTGGCTGAAAAATGAGGGCAGATGAGATGGTAAAAATATGAAACTAAATGCTCTAAATGCCTTTCTTTGTATATGTATTTCTATGTAGATGAGTCCCATCAGATTGACTGACTTATAATCATATTCTATTATTTTGTTTGTTTAGGTTTATTTGTAAAGCTGGACCCTAACAAAAGTTTGACATAAAAGCGCTCCTGGTGAATTCCACACCAATCTGCGAAAGACTCTCCTCCAGAATAAGCTATCATCCCAGGCCTGCTCCCCCACCACTGTTGAGTCCCCCATCAGGAGAATCCTGCTAAAACTGACCTTCTCCAGCTAACCTGGTACAACCCCAGGAGTTCTGTTTCTACCATAGAAGCTTTTTAATACAGAAACACTCCCTGCAAGAGTCTCAGCAATTCTTTCTGTCTCCTTTGGATAATTCTCTGGTTCGCCTAAAATTTGAATAGACTCAAACTGGCAAGTGTTATATCTGCCCCATTGCAGACCATAGTAAAATTCATATTGAAACCACAAACTTGAAAATGCTAGAAAAGAAAAGGAAGGAATAAATATGAGTGTGTGTGGTATGTATGTGTATGTACACATGCACTATAAATTATAAAGTTAGCTTTGTTGTATCAAAACAAATGTTTTTGGCTATAGTAGGAAACACAACTAGTTCCTATAGAAATGTATACTTCAAATATGTAGTCTTGGACTCTAGGTGTACTATTTCTGACATATACTGGGCTATTGTGTCTTAGAAGCATAGTTTATCATCACTACAAGGAGCCTAAATACATTCCTAGGTGTCTTAATCCATTCAACAGCTTGAGTATTGTTGTTCTGTATTGTTATTCTGTTGTCTATAGACAACAGAAATTTATTGCTCACAGTTCTAGAGCCTGCAAAGTTCAAGATCAAGGCACCAGCATGGTTGCCCTCTGGTGAGGGCACTCTTCCTGGGTCAGCCAATACCTTCTCACTGGATACTTACCTAGGGGAAGGGTCTAGAGATCTTTCTGGATCCTCTTTTAGAAGGGTACTCATCCCATTCAGGAAAGTAACCCTTCTTTATTTTAGCACTTCCCAGAGCCCCCACCTACTAAAATCATCACATTGGGCATTGGGGTTTCAACATAGGAATTTGAGGGAGACATATTCAGACCAGAAAATTAGGACCTCCTTAACAAAGTTCCACACACTGGGTGACTTAAAACAACAGGAACTCATCCTCTCACAGTTCTGGAGACCAAAAAGTTCAAAACCAAGGTATCACACTTCCTCCAAAGGTACAAAGGAAGAGAATATCCGTGCCTCTCTCCTTGTTCCAGTGGCCTCATGTTCCTTGGCTTGTCGATGTGTCTCTCCAGACTTCTATCTGCACAGGGCATTCTCTGATCTGTCTTCACATTGTCTTCATTCATATCTGTCTCTGTCCAAATGTCCCTTTTTTGTAAGGACACCAGCCGTTGGTAGGGCTCACATAATAACCTCAATTTAATTTGATTACCTCTATAAAGAGGTAATCTTTATAAGATCATATGAGGTAGTGGGGGATTAGGACTTCAGCATACCTTTTTGGAGGAGACACAATTCATAACAGAACCTTAGACAAGAATAAAAATGACTAATGTTCTAGAAAACATTCATGGATGGATATAAGCCTGTTGCAGACAAGATTCATTGGTCTTCAATTTCTTGCCTTTCCACTTACTGAAAATTTAGGCTGAACTTTACACGAAACTGCTATTTTTGAAGATCAGAATGGCCAAATACTGTCAATTTCCTGTGACTCAATCTAATAACTTAGGGATAACCTTGTGGCACCCTACCCAGTTAGGCTTCTCCAGCCAAAAGTTGAGCTGTATTCCACTGCCAGAGTCGACTGACCCTGGCATACCCAAGCTCCAGGAACACTGACTGCCTACACTGTCTTTAGCACCTCCCCTGCAGTTCCTGAACTACAAGAGGCCCCAGCAGATTGTCACTGCAGAGTTGAGGCAGGCGGTTCCCTCTGCTTGGAAACCCCGACAGCTGGGAAAGTGCCAGGAATGTGGCTGGGCTCAGTTCTACAGTGCATGTTTGGAAACAGCCACCCTTCCCCACCCTTTCTTTGCTCTAATCCTCAAATCAGACACAGTGGGCTTTAGGAGAGCTGTATCTCACAGCTTGCTTTTCTCAGACACTAAGCACATTTTAAAAAGTGAAGCTGAAGGAAAGAACCAGCACTGCAATCGTTTCCTTTAACTAGTAAGAAGACAATGAAGATACTTAAATCATTTATTTGAACAGGCTTGCAAAGCTGCCAAAGCACACCAGACCTTCATCCAAGGCAAAAGAACCTAACTGAAAGAATGCCAAAGGCCCAGTTTTGAGTATGCTCGAAACTCTTCTGTGCACTTACAGTTTTAGTTCTCACAGTGGTTTGACCACATGCAGGTACTGTCCAAGTTCAACGAGAGAAAATGCTCAGGAGCTGATGATCAGGTTTCTCCAGTTAGTGAGGACAAAACGGATAATGCTTTGCAGCAGATTCTTGGTTTGATCAAGCTCTGGCATTCTCGACTTCATGTGGTATTCTGATAAATATGTAAGATTGGCAAAAGGCAGCTCAGTGGAAAGGAGGTAGGTGTGATCAGCATTGTTGCCAGCAAATTTTATCTTGAAGGACCAGATGATAAATATTTAAGGCTTGCTAGTCAATCTCTGTCACAGCTATTCCACTATGACATTATAGCAGGACTTTACTTTCTAGTACAGACCTTGATCTGCTACATCTTTTAATATTAATCAGTCATAAGAATGAACCTTACAAAAATATTTGAATGAACATGATAGAAAGCTATGTTGAGCTCTCAGCAAAAGTTGAAAAATTATCTTCCTTGTTTCACATTATATTTAGAAGGCTAATTGGTTTCTCTAGAATGGCTTGAGTCTACTGCAGGACAAGTATTGTATGATAGCTACCACTGAAAATTACAAATTTAAAAAA
This sequence comes from Talpa europaea, assembly GCF_964194135.1. Taxonomy (NCBI): domain Eukaryota; kingdom Metazoa; phylum Chordata; class Mammalia; order Eulipotyphla; family Talpidae; genus Talpa; species Talpa europaea. Next base: position 80,687,928 of record NC_140076.1, read on the forward strand.
AAAATTACAAATTTCCAGGTATTGTGTAAACACATTGTTTGCCTCACCTCCTTCTTAAATACTATTGTTGGCCTTATTTTACAGGTGAGCAAACTGTGTGAGGTTAAGTAAATATCCCAAAATTACACAATCACCCTATGAAGTAGGCACTCTGATTATTCTCATTTTACAGATGAGGAAGCTGAGGTAAACCTGGGATTTGCATCTGGGCCCTTTGGACTCCAAGCTCTATTTTTTTTTTTTTTTTTTTTTTTGCCTGTTCTGTTCCCCACTCTGTCTCTGGTGAATCCTCTCACCACCCACATCTCTGTTGTGCATACCAGTTCTTCTACATAAAAATAAAATGGTTTAAAAAGAAAAAATGGACTACCCTGGAGGCCCTGGTATAAAGACAAAGGCTCTGTTTGGTAAGAAAAGATAACAATGGATCAGTTGTGAACTTGGCTTTCTTCCTCTCATAACATACTTTTTCCCCTCCATTTTTTTATAATAAATTTTATTTTTATATTCCCAATACAATTGCAACCCCCTTATTTTGACCCCAATCCCTCCCCTCCCGCCCCCTACCCCCCATAGAGTGTCTCTGGTTCATAGTTGATTTTGATTTTCACTTTCTTATAGTTACTCATTTTCCTAGTCCCTTATTTAAGTTTTCTAGATTCCTGCTATGAGTGAGACCATCCGGTATTTTTCTTTTTCTTTCTGGCTTATTTCGCTGAGCATGATCCAGCGCCATCCATGTTGCTGCAAATTGCATGTGTTTATCTTTTTTGAATGCTGAGTAATATTCCATGGTATATATGTACCACATCTTTTTTTTTTAATAATAAATTTTATTTTTATATTCCCCATACAATTGCAGCCCCCCCCATTCTGACCCCAATCCCTCCCCTCCTGCCCCCGCCCCCCTAAAAGTGTCTCTGGTTCATAGTTTTTTGTTGATTTTGATTTTCACTTTCTTATATTCATTTTCCTGGTCCCTTATTTAAGTTTTCTAGATTCCTGCTATGAGTGAGACCATCCGGTATTTTTCTTTTTCTTTTTGGCTTATTTCGCTGAGCATGATCCCTTCCAGCGCCATCCATGTTGCTGCAAATTGCATGTGTTTATCTTTTTTGAATGCTGAGTAATATTCCATGGTATATATGTACCACATCTTCTTGATCCAGTCATCTATTTTTGGGCATTTGGGTTGTTTCCAAAGCTTAGCTATTGTAAACAGTGCTGCTATAAACATAGGGGTGCAGGTGTTCTTTGGAATTGATGTTTCTGTGTCCTTTGGGTAAATACCTAGGAGTGGAATTGCTGGATCATATGGAAGCTCTATGCTTAGTAGGTCCAGAAATCTCCACACAGCTCTCCATAGTGGTTGTGGGAGTGCAAACTGGACTCCAAGCTCTAAACATGAAATGCAGTGTCCTGGGTCAAGCAGAGAAGTGCGTGAAAGTGGCAGGAAGAGGGACGGGCCATGGGAGGGGCCTCAAGAAGGCAGAAGAGGGGCTTCCCTGGTGGCGCAGCAGTTGAACGCTGGGCTGCGAAGCTGCCCGCAGCTTCTGCAGCGCTGGTTCGATCCCTGGCCACCGGTGAGGGTGCCACATGGCGCGCAGACCTCTCCTACCGCGCCTGCTGCTCCCCTCAGCAGTGTATTTCGTCAGTCTGCCTGTTCTGTTCCCCGCTTTGTCTCTAGTGAATTCTCTCACCCTCCTGCGCTTCTGACTGTACCTAGTGCATGTATAAATAAATAAATCTTTAAAAAAAAAAAAGGCAGAAGAAGGACAGGCACTTCCTTTATCTCTGACTTAAGGTCAGAGTTTTCAAACTTGAATTTTGAAAATTTTCTATTTTATAAAGAATGACACCCCAATTGAGAAACTGATAAAGTTTTAGTAGTAAGACAAACTTTCATAGCAATATATCATTTGTGTCCACTTTAGGATCAGGAAAAAAAATCTCTGAAATAATAATAGTAATAAGTAAGTAAAGGTGTAAATAAAGGACTGGAAATGGATGTTACAGAGTTGTGCTGATGATCTCTAATTGTTCCTCAGCTGAGGCACAAATACAGAGGTAATAGATTTTGTGAGGAAACACTTGGGCTTTTGATTGCCTCTGAGATAGCTTATTCTTGTGAAAAAGTAAATCCATCACTGCAGGTCAGTATAAATGTTACAAAAGATTCAGGAATAACATCCACCTCACCCAGATCTAAAATTTGGAAGAAAAAAAAAAAGATGGTTTCCTAAACTTACCCAAGTCTCCAGTCCATTTGTAACATACCCCAAAATGTCCCCAAGTTTCTAAATAACTAGAGTTAAAAACTCCTAAACTGTAACACTTCTAAATAGCCTAAGCAAAAGATCGCTGTTTTTACTCCTTTTATTTTGTCTCCATTTCATCTTTTCTCTCCCAAAGCACATGTTCACATTGGAGACTTGCCTCCCCACCAGCTCCCCCACCCTGTCCCCCAAGACTGACTCTGCACTATCGCTGAGACACAGTCGTGACACTCAGCTGTCATTTGTCTGCCCTCCCGTTCTCTGGCCTCTGTCTCCTGGTGACAGCTCTGCTGACTTGGCAGACAGCCCTTCCCTTTACTAGAGGGGTAAAGGGATGGGCATCACACCCTTAGCACTGGAGCGGGCCCTTGACCAGCCTTTGTCCATCAGAGTTTATCCCCTTGACTGCAGACACTGGTCCAAGGAGGGGACACCCAACCTAAATATTTAGGGTCTTTCCCTGGAATTTTAGTGGTGACAGGTGAGGGAAGTAGGCAGATTGAGATATATTTTGGAATTACAATCAATGAGGCTTGATTAACCTCAATGAACTTGAGTTTCCTCCTCTGTAAGATAAGGGACTTAGACCAAAGGCCCTTGGTCGTACCCCCAAACTCAGTGTGAGGGTTCTGGGGGGCTTCACCTCTGAAGAAGTCCATCTCTGGTTTAGCTGTGCCCATTGATGGAGAGGATACCTGGAAAATTGTGCCTCCAGGGCAATTCTCTTCCATAATCTCCGACTCAAGGTTGTCTCTCTTCCCCTTATCAAAATCTACTGTCAGGGGCCTCCCTGGGGGTGCAAGGGGTTAAGCACCACACTATGAAGCAATCCACAGCCTCTGCAGCATGAGTTTGATCCCCGGCCAGCCAGAGAGAAATCCAGCCTCTCCCGTCTCGTGCCTGCTGCTCCCCTCAGCAGTGTATTTCAGTCAGTCCACCTGTTTTGTTCCCCACTCTGTCTCTGGTGAATCCTCTCACCCCCTGCATCTCTGGCCAGTACCCCAGCTCTTGTATGCATAAATAAATAAATCTTTTTAAAAAATAACACCAGTAAGAATGGCACAAATCAAAAAAACAAGCAACAACAAATGTCAGCGAGGATGTGGTGAGAAAGGAACTCTCCTACATTGCTGGTGGGAGTGCGAACTGGTCCAACCACTATGGAAAGCTGTCTGGAGGGTCCTCAGTCTACTAAAAATGGACCTACCATACAACCCGGCAATTCCACTACTAGGGATCTACCCAAAGGACACAAGCACATTGATTCAAAAGAACACCTGCACCCCTGTGTTTATTGCAGCACTATTTACAATAGGTAAAACCTGGAAACAACCCAAATGCCCAAAAATAGATGACTGGATCAAGAAGATGTGGCATATATACACAATGGAATATTATTCAGCAATCAAAAAAGATAAACTCATGCCATTGACAGCCACATGGATGGAGCTAGAAGGGATGATGCTCAATGAAATAAGCCAGAAGGAAAAAGAAAAATATTGGATGATTTCACTTATAACAGGAATATAGGGGAACCCAATAAGACATCAGTGTAAAAAAAATAATAACAGTACAAAACACAACAAAGCAAAAGCAGACAATTACAAATCAGAGACATCCTACGGGCAGGAGGAGGGAGAGGGATCAGAGGGAGGGAGGAAGGAGCACAGGGGACTGTGGTGATGGTGCACGGGTGCCTTGGAGAAGGAAATTCTATGGGGACTCAACCTAAAGGGATGGGAGGAAGAAAATATTGTTTAAAATAAATAAATAATTTTAAAAATAATAAAATCTGTCAGGTTCCCATATAAACTAAGAAGCAAAGTAACTAATAACTGCTTACACTGTGACCCTTTCATGCAAATATTCACCTTCTAAAAGAGAAAACTTTAAACTATAAGCAATGCATGACACAGTAACTCTCAGTTTCACCATAAGAACTGGTATGAGTGTGTACATATGTGTGTCGGTGTGCATCAGCATGTATGTTTGTGGATGTGTGAATCTAGGCCATGTGTGTGCATATGCACTTGTGTCTGTGTGCAGGTGTGTGCCCATATCACTGTGAGTATATGTGTGCACCTGTGTGTACATTGTATATACATGTGTGTGACTGTGCATGCATGAGAACACCCCGTTGTGTGTACATGTGTATGCTTCTGAGCATGTAGGTCCGTATCAGTGTGAGTGCATTCATGAGCCTGCGTGTGTGCCTGAGCATGAACTAAAATAAAAGAGCCAGACAACTCTGCAGCGGCTGCTGCCTGAGGTGGGGGGAGAAATATAGCACTGGGGTCCACAGTGCCCGGGAGCCAAGCCAGCTCAGGCTAGTAGAGGGAGCAGTGAGGGAGCAAGACTTTTTCTGAAACCCTTGTACCGAGGAATCTCTCTCAGTGCCGTGAGGGCATTGTTCTTTGCTGATGGGGCCACCAAGGCACAGTGGTGATGCAGTTGCCCAGCACCCAGCCATGGCAGGACAACTGCTCCTCCAAGAAGGTCACATCTCCAGACCTTCCTGCCCTGACGACCAGCAACCACAGGAAGGAAGGAGCCTCCCAGCTGGATCTTTCTTTATCCTCATACATAGAATCAGAGCAGAGCTCAGAGCCGGACCCTCCTGGACAGCCCAGATTCCAGTAGGGAATTCAGGATAAGGCTGATTGAATGTGAAACTCAATCCCTTGCTCAAAGAATGAAATACCATTGTTTCTCCCCATGCTCCCTAGACTTGAAGACAGCTCCCCAAGCCTTAGGGAAGGAAGAACCGGTTTTTCATAAGCTAAACAGCCTGGCGAGGTTTTTATCAGGTCTGGGTACTAATGTGAAAGATGGAAAGATTTCTGAAAAGAAATCCCCACGTACACTCAGACTAATTGGTGATCTAAGGACTAATTAGGGAGCAGGAAGCTAGAGAAGAGTGACTACATGGGGCTTAGTAGGGAAAACTGAGAGACTCCCCCAGGAACCAGTTGAGAACTGAATCCCCTGGCCGGCACCTCCCTCCACAGGCTCCCAAGGACAAAGTGGTTCTCCCAGGGCTGCAGAGGATTTGCCTTGGTGGCGCTCACCCCACCCCAGCCCTTCCAGTGCCAGGTTGGCATGGAGCAGTGCCCAGTGAGCAGTGAATCTTGGCTCCATTCACATCTGATCATGCCAAATGGGCATGCTCTCTACCCGCAAGATTCTCTCAACCCTGAGGCAGGGGCCAGAGTCATGGACATTCAGCACCACCATCTGTTCTTGCAGAGCTCATGAGCTTGGCCCTTGAGCTAACTCATTAGTTCTTGTCTCAGAATTTTCAGGGGAGATAATGGTCACGCTCATGAGATACCATGGCAGGTGTCAGTCATTCAACATGTTTTTAAAAGGAGTGTGACCTTACATTATACCCCAAACTGGCAAAGCAGCTGTGCCAGTGGCACAAATGGGGCTGTTCCCTTGGTTTGAAGCACCTCTCATTAGTTGTTTTGGCTTGAGAAAGGAGATTTCAGGTATGGCCTGACTAGGAGTTAAAAGCCTCACCCTGAACACACATGCCCAGTGGGATTTGTCACTTTCTGAGCATGGAGGTCCTACCTCTCTGCATCTTAGCATTTCATAAGTAGGAACCCCATTCCAGTTGATCTGGGCTGTAAGGACTCTTACATTTCCCAGGGGAAAGTCAGTCCCAGCCCAGACCACCCATCTACTCTGTCAGACCCTCCATCAGCCCAAGATCACACCAGGTAGCAGTGCCTGGAGCCAGGACCCACTTATAGCCACCCCCTCCCTAGGCGCAAGGTCCTCTGGCACAGGCCTGCCTCCCCCAGGCAGGCACCTCCCCATCCCACCCGCCCAGGGCCCTTTTGGGCAGAGTACTTCGCAACTTGTTTTAGCTCCATCTTCTGCTCCAGACCTATTAATGACAGCCTTTCCCTGGTCCTAGCTAGTCTGGCAACAAGCTCCTGGCCTTCCCCACACTGCCTATCAACGCTTCCCACCTGAAGGTAGCACAGACCAAAAACCTGAGCCCCAGGATGAAGCAGAAACCCCGAGGCCCTATAGAGCTGACTCACTCCATTCAAAATGAAACAGCTTCTTTTCCTTTGCAAAGGCCCACTGAGGCATCCAGGGTGTAAAATGGATCTCAGGAAGGCCCATCCCAGGGAGAAGCAGAAGAAATCAGCTAATTCTGGGGTGTCAGAGACCCACTCTGGGGCAGACAGGCAGCAAACCTCCAGAAGCATGAGGTGAGAGCAAGCGGCCTGGAAGGAGTTGAGCACCAGGTGGCATGATCAACAGCCCATGGGAGGACACCAATCAGACATGTTTGGCTTGCCTGAAGCAATCATTTTTTAAGTAGTTGTAACACTGAGACGTTAGGGGGATTGCGTTCTGTTGGTTTTTCTTGAACAATTGAAAGAGCTGGCAGCTGGGCCTGTGCTCCACTGTGGCAACTCCTGAGTGGAGTGGAGCCAGCCCTCCTGGCTGAGCCCTTCGGCGTGCCCAGCTCTCTTTCTTGCTCACAGCTGCTCCTGCCCAACCTGGCCTCTTGACCCTTAGCTCAGGAGAATGGCAAGAAACCAAATATCCCTGAGGGCAAGACTAGCCTCAGCAGAGTCTAGAGGTCAACCATGGGCAGTCTGGGAACCCTCCAGAAATTACCCTTGGTCAGCCTACAGAACCAGGAGGGATTCGAGTTTGAAATCAGACTCCCAGTGGCAGCCAACCCTGCAGTCTATGGGACCACTGTCCCTTGTCCCAGCACTGCTGCAGAGACCCCCTGAATTGTCAAACTTGGCCCCTCAGCCTATCTTAGCAAGATGGGCCAGGTGGTGCCATGTGCCTTCAATATCACTGAGACTGGTTCCAGCCATGGGTCCTCTGCTCCAGGTCAGCAGAGGCAGAAAGATGCCATCTTGGGCACATGGCCTATTGATTGGGAGAGGAGCTCTGCATCCTCAGTGGCAGGAAGATGCCATTTTGGCATATTTGTGTTTAGGACTTTAAAAACACTGGACACTGCTTCAGGTGAGGTGAACGGCCATTTTTGGCCTCAGTCACTCTTTGTTTTTCCCTTGTTTGTTAAATAAATCCCACTATTGTTGTTCTCTAACCTGAATAATCTTGTACTTGTGTGTGTGGGTGAAAAACTCAGACAGTGACAGATAAATTATTTGGACAGTGTCCTTGACCAGTTTTAGTGCCCCCTGCAGCCCTGTATCAGTCTGTCCAGCCTGGCCTTCAAACTGTTTCTGTGGACCTCTGTGGTGTCACCTCAGCATCCCCACCTGTAAGCACCTCCAGGTGCCACTATGAGTTGAATCTTGACCCACTGCTTGCCAAGATGCCACCAGCTTCATGCCCTCTTTGACAGGACAGCACCATTTAGCATGAGCAGGATTAGTTTGGACACTATCTGGGGTGAGATAGCTGGCTACTTAAATAAACCCCCTTGTTGTCGGACACTGACCCTTCATGGTGTCTTGCAATTGAGGGCACAGGTGAGTATCCAGAGACTTGGTATTCTCTTTGGCACTGTCTCTAGGCACTGTTTTAAGGTCACAGTAGATTCAATAGCAACGGCATCTGGGGAGTCCACTAGGGAAGTTCCTTCTTCATCAAAAAGGCCTGCTCGCTTCGGCAGCACATACACTAAAATTGGAACGATACAGAGAAGATTAGCATGGCCCCTGCACAAGGATGACACGCAAATTCGTGAAGCGTTCCATATTTTTATACACCATGGAATATTACTCAGCATTCAAAAAAGATAAACACATGCAGTTTGCAGCAACATGGATGGCGCTGGAAGGGATCATGCTCAGCGAAATAAGCCAGAAAGAAAAAGAAAAATACCGGATGGTCTCCCTCATAGCAGGAATCTAGAAAACTTAAATAAGGGACCAGGAAAATGAATAACTATAAGAAAGTGAAAATCAAAATCAACAAACAACTATGAACCAGAGACACTCTATGGGCGGTGGGGGGCGGGGAGGGGAGGGATTGGGGTCAAAATAAGGGGGTTGCAATTGTATGGGGAATATAAAAATAAAATTTATTTAAAAAAAAAAAAGGCCAGGTGGGGGTCACCCCAGACAGAACCACTCCAAAGTGGGAGTGGGTGTCCCACCATCACAGCAGGAATCTCCCTCTTGCCCAGAATGATCTGAGAGGGCTTCCAGGGCCCCCTAAGAGAAGGGGTTCTTTGTAAGATTTTTAGGAATGTTATAACTTTCCTGTTTCCTCTTCATGATTAGCAGTAAATGCTGTTAAATAAAAAATGTCCTTGATTGGCAGGCAACCAGGGAGGAGGGCAGACTGGGGAGACAAAATGCTGCTGTACAGACAAGCTTGTAGGCGACTGAAACTTCAAATGATAGGAAGGGGGCATGAGTTTAGATTCAGGGGACAGCTAAAAGAAAGAGCGAGCCTGGGACCAAGAACTGGCCTCCTGCTGAATCTCCAAAGGCCTTGGTTACCCCTGTTGCTTCTCTCCAAGCCAAAGAAGTTACTAGTTGTGTGGTATGTGGGAACCGGCTCCCTCCGGCTTACCAGAGTCACAAGTACCCAAGTTTATGTTCATGATCAGAGGCTTCATAATGGTAGCTTCAAATCAGCCACCATGGGAATATTTACACCACAAAATCTCACAAATACTATCAGCTAGAGCCTCACTCCCACCATTTACCAGGACACACCACTGCTGGTCCTCCCCATCCCCCCACCTTCCCCCCACCCACCCGCCATCCCCTCCACCCCCTCAGGTCAGGCCCAGGAGGCACTTCTGTGAACAGGTCTCATTGACACCAATATGCGCTGTTAATTTAGTCCTTGACTCACAAAGCTGTAAAAAGGAATTCACAGACATTTTAGATAAGTAAGCAGAGAGAAACAAACTTTGTTTAAAAAAGTAAAGAAATGTTTGTTTAAAGGAAGAAAGTAAGGACTCCCAGCTATGCTGTACTTGGGGGGTGGGGGAGTGGCAAGGAAGCCCTTGTGGGCCTGTGTCTAGGGGTATTTAAATCATTTTTTCCTCTATTTTAAAATCTCATCATCCTACTCTGTGATTGGCTCTTTCTCCTAGTGGCTCTACTCCTCCGGGCAGACATGCCCATTTTCCCAGGTCTTATCTTAGAGTTGCCTCCCGTGTCCAAGGTCTTATTCTCTCAAGTTTTACTGTCTTTGCTTAGTCCTCCTGGACTTTCTGACCTCATCTCTGGAGTATGTTTTGGCTAGTACCTCTTAGAATTTACTGTCCTTATCTCAGAAGCCTCTTTAACTCTCCCGAAGTCCCTGCCTGCAACTTGCCCTGAGAGAAAGAAGTCCCTATCTTAGAGAAAGATGTCCCTAAACTCAGCATTTGCCTGTGGGCCCCAAACTGGAAATGAAGTAGGCGGGCAGCAAGCTAAACCAGAGTCCCACCAGAGTTTTGCATTATGCTGAGCCTGCGCTGACTTCCCTCTTTTTCCTCACTGCTTTCCAAGGGAGAAGGTTTTTTCCCTCTGAGCTGAGCTCTCGCAGGAGAAGCGTTGGGCCAAAGCTCATGTCCAAACAAAGCCGAAGGAGGAGCTAGCCCACTGCTAGTGGCCTTCCTGGGGAGCTGCCTTCCCAGCCCACATCTAGGGAGACTTGGGTGGGACAGAAAAACTTCACAGGATGTGTGAAATGGGTGGGGTGGGGAAGGCGGTAGAAGAGGAGAAGAGCTTTCTCCACATCACCTTTCTCTTCCTCGATGGCTTTAGACAAGCTCCTCCAGTCTACAAATTCAGGACCACGCCGTGCTCTCAACTTCACCACAGCTGTTCACTCAGGCAGCTTTCCCCCAATCGCCTTCAAGCTGTCATATCCTTGGTTCTATTACATCTGCTCTTGAATATCACAGACGTCACCAGATCTTCATTTCTTTTTTTTTATTATTATTATTTTTTATTTTTTTTTTCTATAGAGGCATGTTTTATTTATTTATTTATTTATTTGTTTGTTTTGTTTATACAAGCACTGGGTACAGTCAGAAGCGCGGGAGGGTGAGAGAATTCACCAGAGCCAGAGCGGGGAGCAGAGCAGGCAGAAGGACCGAAGTACACTGCTGAGGGAGCAGCGGGCGGCAGGAGAGGTCTGCGTGCCATGCGGGACCCTCCTCTGGTGGCCGGGGAGCAGCCGGGGATCGAACCGGCGCCGTGGAGACCGAGGGCAGCTTCACAACCCAGCGCTCAACCACTGCGCCACCGGGAAGGCCCAGATCTTCATTTCTTTCCTTTTCTCTCTCCTGGCCTCTTTCCCCTGCCCGCTGTGAGATGAAGGTTGACCCGGCTAGACCTTGGAAATCATCCCTATAAGGAAAATCAAAGTTACCCAAGAAAACAAATAAACCATGGTATGTGGCAAGGCAGAGAACAAAATTCACGTAAGCATAATGACATAAATATTTGAAAGTTCATTTAACCAAAAATTACGGAACAACTACAGTGGGAGGGTGTCTACAAGAAAAATGCCACGTTTCTCCTTTACTCTCACTCCCAACACTTGTGCCCAACCTGCCTACAAGTGAGATTGTCCTGACCCTTTTTGGGGTCTGCTCCTTTGCGAGAACAGCTCACAGAACTCAAGGAAACATGTTTACTTGTTGGCTGCATGGAGAGTGGATGTTATAATGACGCAGGTGAACAGCCAGATGGAGAGATATACAGGGTGAGGTCTGGGAGGGACCCAAACGCAGGAGCATCGTAAAGCTGGGGTGTGGCAACCTGGAAGCTCTCCAAACCTAGTGCTTTGGGGATTTTTATGGAGATTTCACCACATGGGCGTGACCTATCCATAACTCAAGCTCCAGCCCCTCTGCCCTCTCTGAAGGCTGGGAGGTGAGACTGACAATTCCCAGGTTCTAATCATGGCTTGGCCTTTCTGACTCCAGCCCCATCCAGGAGACAGCCAATGTCAGATTAGACACAAGACACACCTGTAACCCAGGAACTTCCAAGGGATTTATGAACTCTGTGCCCAGAATCAGGGGCTCTAGAGACCCACAGGTATTTTTTTTTTCCAGAGGGCATAGCCCTCTAGCCAGGCAACAAGAGATACACATCCACTGTGGAGAGCACTCTCCAGGCCACGCAAGGGCGGGAGCCAGCTCCCACGTGGCTCCCGGACAATGAAGTGAGGATTTCTTTTCCCAGGTTCAGCTACTGACTCTTCTTGGGAGGGCAGCCCTTGCTGCCTCCTGGGGCAAGCTTGCTGGAACTAGCTCCAGGCTTCAGGAGCCTCCTAGTCTGTGGCACACACCCCCTCCCCCCACCCCGCCCCTGTCCCTACTCCCTTTTCCTCCAAATTCTCCTTTAACCCGTTTACCTTTTCTAAGATTCTATTTTTCTCTCCTGTCTCCTCCTTGACTACCATCTTTCAAATCCAGGGAGGTGGCAGAGGACATGAAGGAATGCCTGGCACCAAGGGGGACGAGCCAGAGTACCCAGGGCACCTGCTGCAGTCAACTGCTGCTGCCCAGGGGTGAAGATGCCATGTCATCAGCTCTTCCCACCTTTCCGGAGAATTTTCACCTTCTGCTTTGTATGAAACTCCCTGTTTTTAAATGTTGGCAACTCATTGCAATATTTTCACTGGTCCTACAGACTTAATCAAAAAAACTGGTTCCCCCAGCCCAACTTTCATTCAAATCTTCACAAAAAGTAAGGAAAATAATTATATTGTACTTTCCTGGGGCAGTCAAATATGGAAGGTGGGACAAAACCTTTAAATTTCCATTTTAATACTATTTTTCAGGGCCTCCCCGGTGGCGCAGCGGTTGAGCGCTGGGCTGCGAAGCTGCCTGCAGCCTCTGCAGCGCCGGTTCGATCCCTGGCTGCTCTCCGACCACCGGAGGAGGGTCCCATGTGGCAAGCAGACCTCTCCTGCCGCCTGCTGCTCCCCTCAGCAGTGTACTTCGGTCCTTCTGCCTGCTCTGCTCCCCGCTCTGGCTCTGGTGAGTTCTCTCACCCTCCTGCACTCCTGACTGTGCCCAGTGCTTGTATAAATAAATGTGCTTGTATAAAAAATAAATAGGTGAATCTTTAAAAAAAAAAAAAACGATCTTTCAGAACCTGCCAAAACACCATCATCATCCCATCTTTGCTTGGTTCTGAACTTCAAATCATGTTTTATTCTAGTGAATTAAAAAATAGGACTTTTGGGACTCCCTGTTGGCACAGGGGTTAAAGTCTCAATGCTATCACACTATGACAGGCCACTGTGGCATGAGTTGGATCCCCGGCCAGGAAACTGACCTACATGGCGCAGCAGACCTATCCTATCTCGCCCGCTGCTCCCCTCAGCAGTGTATTTCAGTGGATCTGCCTGTTCTGCTTCCCACTCTGTCTTTTGTGAATTCTCTCACCCCTCGCACCTCTGGCCTACTCACCCCCAGTTCTTCTATGCATAAATAAATAATTTTTTTTGAAAAATAGGACTCTCAGTATATAAAACTGGCTGTTTTAATTCAATAGAGGAAACATCACCACCAAAAAAAAGTCTACCACCTTGCAGATGTTTTCTGAGAAGTCCCTCCACTCCCCCACCCAAAGCTGTCTCTTCCAGGCTTGCTAAGTAACAAAAACCTCAACCCGTAGTTTCCCCAAATTTCCTGTTCACTTCCCTCCCAGGGCATCCTCTCCCCGGGTTTCCCAAAGCACAGATCTCCCTTTCTAGGCTGATCCTCCCTCCTGCCCTTCCTTTCTCCCTCAGCCCATCCAGCAGGTAGAGGCCTCCTGTGCTGACTCCTGCCTGGAATACTAGAAGGGGTGGCTTAGGGCTGTGAGAGTTAGTTTTCTGAGTCCTGGAATCATTCCAGGACTTTCAGGACCTTTCTTGCTGCAAAGCTCTCTCCACAGCACATACAGACACACCACCAACACCATTCCATCAAGGGACAGACCTCCCTTATCTTTCTGGGAATTTTCTGTCCTCCCCACCCCCAGTTCCTGGGCAGATCTCCAAGGTTTCCTGTGCCCTGTGCTATTTCTTTATGCATTTTTTTCTCCTCTCTGACTCAGGCCAGTCTTGCTATACATTCATGTCCAGGCAGCATCTGCCCTGCCCCATGCACTGGGAGGGGTTGTATAAAAAGTATAGAAAGGCCTAGAGCAGCATCAGAGGTGTTGCGGAAGCTTGCTGCTAAGGAAGCCTGTGGCAGAAGGGAAGTGGCTGTATCTGCTGCAGAGCTGTTTACCTTGCTTCTGCCTCCAAAGCAGACCTGCAGCCTGCCGGCCCTGCCCACCTGCCCACCATGATGAAGAGAGGCTTCCAGGTGGCAGCAAGACTCGGCCACCACAGAGACCTCCTCAGAGGACCCCGCATTCCACCCAGACTTGACCCTGCCTCAGCCTTCGCATCCTCCACAGATGTCCTGGTGAGTTCCCAGCTCAGCCAAATGGGCAGCCCTCTTCCTGGGCACCTAGGACCTAGGGGCCCCCCAAATCTCCTCTTCTCAGATGCTGACTAGAGCAGTAAGCGCTGGAGCTACTTCATTTGGCAAAGGGAAAGTGCTCTTGGGAAGCCAAGCAGCCCAAATCCCAAACTAAAACACCAGGACGTTTCTGTCCTGGCCTGACTCTTGTGTGGTCACCATGGAATCCCTTCCTTCCTAAGGGACTCAGGCTGGTGAAACTGAGTTGGGGTACCCCACAGGGTGGATCCCACATGTGATCTTAGCAGGTAGCTCGCTTATTGTTCACAATTGTGACTGTGTGTGAGCATTTAATGCCATAGAATGTCATAGATCATCCTGATCCCACAGATGGTTCCACAGCTTTGTGGGCACAAAAGCATGGGCACAAGTAGTGCCCCCCCCCCACAGTGTGGCCAGAGTTGGAGTAGCCCCTGAGGTGAGGGGTAGTCACGATGGTCCTCACCAGCTATAGTCACACCCTGGGGAGACAACATGTCAGAATGGACTCTGGTCTGGCCATCTGCTTCCATGCTCACGAGCTGTCAACCTTACCCATATTTCCTCAGTTCCCCCACCCATAAGTGGGACTACTACTAGCAGTCTTCAGTCTCCAAGGACTGCTCCCAGGTTCCAAAAGAGGACAATTATAATGCACCGCCATGGAGCAGCATGCCTCTGACTGTCAGCCCGATTCCCTTCCTTCTCTCCTTTCATGCTTTAGCATCCCCTTCCCAGTCATGCACAAGGGTCCTTACACCCTCCGCAAGGAAGATGGACTACCTCAAGCTGACCCTGGCAGGAGGAATTGAGGAGCCCAAGAGCCCAGAGCACACCAGCTAGAGGCCCCGCAGCCTATCCCCTTAGAAGCTGTCTAGTCTCCCTGATTTTTCCTGCCTAGGTCTCAAGATTCTGTCCGGAGAAGACAGATTTTAAGGATTATGCCCTTCCCAATGCCAGCTGGGGTCCAGACATGCTGAGTATGTACCAAGAACTTCTGGAGAAGACCAAGACCGATGGCTGGATCAAACTGCCCTCCTTCAAGTCCAACAGGGACCACATCCAGGGACTCAAGCTGCCATGGGGGTTGGACGTTAAAACAGGTAAGGCCTGGCCTGAGAGGGCCCATGGGTGAAGCACGTGCACACAGGCCCGCCTGAGGGGCTATCAGTCCCTTTCCCTACCTTCAAAGGCTCTGGGGAGGAAAGAAATGTACCAGCTCCATCCATATCTCAGCCAGTTCTTCCTGCTCTCACAGCCCCTCATGCAGTAGCCCCAGGGTGGATGAGAAGTGGCCTGTCCATTGTCCCTCCTCTCATCTAAAGAGAGCACACCCTAGCAGCAGCCTTTGCTTTCCACCCACCCTGGTGGAGCCTCAAGGTTGTTTCGCCTTTACTGTCAAGCTATGTCCCAAGTCCTCCTCCCACCCCACAAAGGCTGTCAACCCCCCTTGCCCAAGCAAGCCTCAGCACACCATTCCTGCTCTGCTAGCCCAGAGCAGCATTCCTGAAACACCCAACGATCAAATTGACTGTGTTTCCACCTCATCTATCTATCTGTGTGTGTGTGTGTGTGTGTGTGTGTGTGTGTCCATGTTTTCGCATCTCATCCATGCATGTGGTTTTCCTGCCTGGTGAGGAATGAGCAGCCTACCCCTGGGTCTCTGGCACAAAGCAAGGGCACTGACATTGCTTTTGTAAAGAAGTTGGCATCTATCCTGGTAGAACGTAGCTACTTGTTCTGGAAGAGATATAGGACTTTAGTGAACTCTCTGGACTGATAAGTATGTGAATGACATGAATTCGATTTTGAATTTTCAGTGTTTAAGGTCTGTTCAAGCCTTGACCTGGCCCTGATTCTCCCCACTCCCTCAGTCAGGGAACTTCTTCAGTATTTCTCCCTCCAGACCTGAGCACTCCTTGAGGACCGGCTATGTCTCTGTTCTTAGATTGAATGCCCCCTGAGGACAGAACCTGGGAGTCAGGTTCTGGGTGAGGCAAAGCTCAACACTGTGTGCTAAATGGGGTTCCACATATGAATCAGACCCCAGCCCTTTCTCTTCCCTTCACCAGCTGCCACACTACCAATCTCTCCTCAGACCACAAAGACTGGCGCATCTTCACCAGGTGCATCCAGATGGAAGGACAAGGCTACGAGTACGTTATCTTTTTCCACCCATCTGTGAAGAAGTCTGTCTGCCTATTCCAGCCAGGCCCCTACCTGGAAGGGGCCCCCGGGTAAGGCCACAGACAGGGTGGGAGGGGGGTGTCCTGGGCTGGTTCCAAGCTTGGCTCAGCAGGTAGATTGGGTGTACCCCACACCCTGTGGCCGGTTCCTCTCTCTAAGGAGTTAAGCCCTGGACCTCAGACTCACAGGTCTAGGTCTGGAGGGACATCCTGGATCATCCTGTCCAGTCCCCATTCTGCAGATAAGGGACAGTCTCCATATGAAGTTCTGGGAATTTTCTAGTAGCCAGAGACTTAAGAAGCCACCTTGTGAAGGATTTGCTAAACTTGCAGGAGCGCAAGATCTGGAATTGGGAGTCAGGCATCCAGGCCTGCTCTTGGCTTTGGCACCCCAAGCAAGCAATTTAACCTCTGACCTTCACTCTCCTTACCTGAAACCTAAAGAAAAAGGTCTACCTGCCAGAGTTGCTGAGAGAGATGATATGTGGGGGTGTGATATTTGTGCACATGCTCATGAGCCATGAAGTACAATATAGCTATCAAGCACCATCTATCCTAAACCCCGTGTTCCCACGAGCTCACAAAGGCACAGGAGGCAGCACAGGCGGTCAAGGCCAGATCCAGGACTCTAATCCAGGAGTTGGGACTTTGGGTCCATTGCTCTCTCCACTGCACTCTGCTGCCTCAGATTTGGAACTGACCCAGGAAGGAACTCACACTGCACATAAACACATCCACAAGGGAAATCAGCCTGGCCTAGGCCTCTTGTCTTAGGACACTGAGCCACAAAGTCATGTTTACCTGCCTTCTCCTCCATCCCTGTTCCTGGTTTAGATCATCACTGAAGGCTCTTAGTAGTGCTGGAGTTCCTGCGGGGGAGAGAGAGAAAGGAGGGAACATGAGTGACTTTAGGGCCCCAAGGCCTGAGAGGGAGTCAGTTGTGATGAAACAGAGTTCAGAGTGCTTTCTCCATGTCAGGGCCTCTGCAGGCCGTGGGTCCAGACTGCAGCCCTTGGTCAGTCGCCTTGTCCATCTCAAAGGAGTCTTCTGCAGCTACACTGAGCTCCACACTAGTGCATGCAGATGCAGGCGGATGAGACCAGAGCCCTACCCAGGCCATAAATCCCCTCCCTTCTGAAGAGGAGAACCCCAAGAGGCAGGGATGAGGATGAAATATGGCTGCCTTTTATTCATCACTGAGGGGATAACCAGCCTTGACAGCTGGGCTGTGGGACGCTGGCCCTGACTGTCTTTTATTCAGAGGCACATGGAGGCAGTACATGAGAGGCAGAGGTGGGCCATCAGCACGGAGGCCAGCAGGGGCTGAGGGGGCTTGAGGGAAGAGATGAGCACCTCTCCAGCCCCAGGGAAGTGAGGAGAGTAGGTTGCCGGATGAGAGCTCCCCTGAAGAGTCCAGGCATTTGTCAGCAGGTCCTCTGACTTGGCCAATGAGGACAAGGAGGGAGGGGCAGGTTTAGGATTATTTGACACCACCCCATTTTCCCTCCCTCCTTTAACCATCTCAGGCGTGTGAGGAGGGAAGGGACTAGAAGTTTGCATAAAGTTTTGTAAGCATCACTTCATTTATCTGATAAGAATTACTTTAATTCATAACTCAGAGTGGAAAAACTAGGGCTCAGAACAGTCTACCAAGTTGTTCACGATCAAACAGGTAGTGAGTTGCCGAGGACCAGCCTCCGGCAAAACGTCTTGCCAGGGGTTCCTGAAAGGATGAGACGGCCTAGGCGAAAACGAAAGGGCTGAAACTTAAGGGCTGAGGGGAAGGGGATGAGGTGGAATGAGGAGACACTGACACTTGGTGAGGTGCTAGTATTTTTTGCCGAGAGACTTAGTAGGTTTTTATTTATTTATTATTAGTAATAATAATAAGAAAATACATTATCCAGTGTAAAGCATAAACAATTAGTATATTATGTTTTTCATAGACTACTGGCCCCTACAGGTCTCAGCTAGACGGCAGCTCTCAAGGTTAACAGATAATAAACCAAACCTAACATTAAAGTTACTTATTTTTTTATTTAGACAATTATTGAAAATAGTGAATAACCGCCAGTGTATTCCTATTAGCTAAAGCCTAAGCATCAAAGGACTATTTTATTTACATGACCTTCAGCCGGAGACCAGCTGCAGTTTAGTTATTAGAACTTTTTTTACCTAGAAACTTCTTAACTCAAATAGCTTTATATTAAAAACTTTTTCAAGAAACTTCAAGAGAAAACAAAATAGAAGGACCTGCTATGATTATTGTATTGTAATGTTTGTTAGGCATATTTAATAAGTTGTCTTTTATTGTCAAGTAGGCCAAATTGTTTAATAATTAGTTTTTAATTTTTTATGTCGTTTATTTGTAATATATTGATGTATATAATATAGTGTCTAATATATTTTTTTGGGAATTTTTTTTTTATTTATGACCAAGAACAAAAAGTGAAGGAATGTTAAATTTTTATTCTTACGGTGTGAGGCACAAGGAATCTTCAGCCCCACGGTGTGAGGCCCTTTAGCTTTGGCCCCACGGTATGAGGCCCTTTGGGCTTTGCTGCTTGCCAGTGTCTTATCTGGCTGGGGCATCAAGGCCTCCTGCAGTACCTTTTTCTTTTTTGTTTTTAGTTATTATTTGTATAGTTTTTAATTTAACACGTGTCTGATTGATAGCATGGAAAAGCAATTTAATAAACAATGGGAAGAGTATTAATATAATTATGGTGACAAGCAAAATAATACCTAAAGTAATAAATGATGGGAACCAGGTGGCCTTAGTGGTATAATGTTGCAAGGAAGCCAGGAAGGAAGCAGCAACTTTTGTAGGTGTGGAGGAGGGGGCATGAGCTAAACTAATTGCCTTAATATTTTTTTGCAGAGCAGTAAGGTCCAGGGAAACGTTTGTATTATTCCAAACACCCAGTAAATGATTTTTGACATTATTCCAAGAAATAGAAGAAGAGTTATAAACATGTGGAGTGACACAAATTTATTTGTAATTAGAATGACATTTGGTAGTCAAATGTGTTTTTATGTGTTGAATTTGATTGCCAATATGTAAAAGTGATTTCTCAAGAACATTTAAACGAGCTTTAAACTTATTATCAATGTGGTCTTGGATAATTAAAGCATGTGTGATGTTACGAGACAAATTATTAACATGGGAGGCAGTATGAACTTGTTGTACGAGAGCAGTAGTAGAAACAGCAACAGAACTAATAATAGCAATAAGTGCCGTAATACCCATTATAAGCGCCGCTACAAACCTTTTGGAGCGACGCAGTCCCTGTCCCACAAGCTGAAGAGCATACAGTCCAATGTCATCATACCACGGCTGTTGTAAGCTTACAGGGAGCATGACATAAGGAGGTTGATGTAAGATAACAAAAGTAGCTTTAGACAATGAGCCAACAGAGGTAATACAGTTGGTGAGAATACAGCCAGTACAATTAACATGAAAAGTATGGTGATGATAAGTAATGGTTAAATGTCCGGGGCCCTCAATGAGGAGGGCATGAGGGGGGCCCACACAAGCCCGCACGGTGACAGCATGAATAGAATGTCCAGGTCGGCGAAAAAGTACAGGTGAAGTGGCGGCAAGGAGGCGAAATAAGTCCCGGTATGCACGGGAACCATTTGAAGTGTTGATGATGTAGGTGGGAGTAATCCATTCCGCTGAATACCATTGAGTGATAGGTTTAAGGGGTGGGATGAGGCGATTTGACCGGTTGTAGATGAGTGCATCCTGCAGAAGAAACCTATAATCCTTGGGGACATTAGTGGCAGATGTAACTGCTCCAAAAACTGAAAAATCATAAATAGAAAAATTAGTCTGGTAAGGCTGGAAACGAATTCCTGCAGAGGGAAACCTACAATTATGCCAGGTGGGAAATTTGTGATTTGTGTTAATAATATTTTGGGAATTATTTGAGTTATAAATTGAACAGGCTGGGAGAGTGGAGGATACTGAAACTCGAGTTATGTTTTTATTAGTGCTGCGAGGACCAAGGAGAGATATAAGTAGTACCCATAAATTACGGTTAAGTCCGGAGGAGGAAGGCTTTGAAGTTGCTGTCAAAAAATATTTATCATTAATAGGTAGGCAGTCAGGTAGTTGAGACTTCATATAGATAGGATTGGATGTAAAACACATAGGAGGTGAATCCATGCGTCCCTGAAAAGAAAAGTTATTAGTGTTTTTAAATAAAACAAAAGAGTCTGAATTTCCACCTAGTAAATCAGAATAATTAGTGTACACACGGGGCGAGGGAAATCCCCAAGGAGTGGGATGGAAAAAGGGGGGATCTGGGATGTAAGCCCAATAGGAAACAGAAGGCATGAGAGAAGCAGGAGAAGCTGGTGATATGCTATATGAGAAGATTAGCACGGCAAGGAACATAATTTTTGGGGTGATGCGTGTATTTTGCTGTACAAGTAGTTGTCGAGCGTTGGAGGCCAGGTTTCTGAGCAGATCCCAATTATTATGATGAGATGTCTCACGGACCCGAAGATGGTGCAGAGGACAATTTTTCAACGGGGGATCTGGAGCGATGGCTTCTTGGTGATGAGGAATAGGGTCCCGGAGGACTGTGCCTATTTATTCTAGGGCGACAGTTGTTCGACCGGGGGCGTGTCCGTGAAGGCTCTTGAGACATGATGTCGGATTAGTCTGTCAGGAATTTAAATCGGGCTGTCCGAATTCTGTGGAAAGATACAAGCATAGCCTCTCC
The DNA here is from genome assembly GCF_964194135.1 of Talpa europaea. Lineage (NCBI taxonomy): Eukaryota > Metazoa > Chordata > Mammalia > Eulipotyphla > Talpidae > Talpa > Talpa europaea. The sequence goes on from NC_140076.1 coordinate 80,708,536, forward strand.
CATTTGCTAATAACACATTAGGGCCTTTTTATGTTCCGGAAAGATTTTTTTACATTACTTGAGGTTTAGGGGCCAGTTGGTCAGGATTCCAATGTCTATTAATTGGTGACATTTTTTGAGAATTACAATTTAAATAATTGATGACAAACATTGCATGAGTTAAAATATGATGAGCCGAATTATGTTTAAAATTAGATTGTTGTAGTTTATATATCTGAGACTTTAAAGTCTGGTGGGCTCTTTTAACAATAGCTTGCCCTTGTGGATTATAAGGAATTTTTGTAGAATGAGCAATTTGAAATGAAGCACAAAATTTCTTAAAGGCAGAGGATGTATATACAGGAGCATTGTCAGTTTTAATAGCACGAGGTTTGCCTACGTAGGCAAAACAAAACATTAGGTGTTGAGAGACATTTTTAAAAGTTTTTCTTGTCCAGGCAGTAGCCATAATAACATGAGAAAATGTATTTATGGAAACATGGACAAAACTGAGTCTCCCAAAACTAGTAACATGAGTGATATCCATTTGCCAGAGATTATTTGGTCTGAGGCCTCGTGGGTTCACCCCCATCGGAAGTGAAGGGTGAGTGGTGGGGCAAACCGAGCATTTGCGAAGAATTTTTCGGGCTGTTTTTTGAGTTAGATGAAATTGTTTTCGCAATGAAGCGGCATTTTGGTGATGAAGGGCATGATTATTAATTGCCTCCTGTACTGTGAATACTGCTGCTCGAGTCAACCAATCGGCCAGTTCATTCCCACGAGCTAGAGGACCTGGTAATTTAGAATGACCACGAATATGGCCAACATACACTCTGGATGTCCTAGATTTTATTAAAGTTTGCAGCTTCAATAACTGTGGAGTAATGGTAGTTTTAGCATCAGTAATTATAGCAGTCTTAATATCAGGAAATAATTTGGTCACATATTGGGAATTAGTAAAAAGGTTAAATGGCTGATTTTGTAAAATTGTGAGAACTGCAAATAATTTAGTTTTTTGGGCTGAGGTTTTTGTTGTCTGGATGGACTCTGGTTTGTCATTGATAACGAAAGCAGCTCTACCGTTGGAGGAGCCATCCGTAAACACAAGTGCAGCAGGTTCTGGCAAAGGCACAGCACTAACAATGGTTGGAAAAATAAAAGCCTGCTTCTTAAAGAAATGAAGCACAGGATCGGGAGGCAAATGAAACTTTATTTTACCCGAAAAAGATTGCAGGGCTATTTGCCAGTCATTACTTAAACTAAGTAAGTCATTAAGTTGGTTTTTTTTGTAAGGTAAAACAAGAACAGGAAATTTTTGGCCAAAAAGCTCAACGCTCCTATGCCTCCCTTTAACAATTAATGCAGCCACTTGGGAAGCATAGGGACAAACAACCTTCTTTGCAGTAACTGGTAAATGTAACCATTCCAGTGGCCCCTTTTGCCACAAAACACTTGTTGGTGTGTGTGGGGTGGCCAAAATTATGAACTCCCAAGGCTTAGTATAGTCTAGCCGCAACAGTTGTTGATTGTTGAGTGCATCATTGACCTTTTGTAAGGCTAGTGTAGCCTCAGGTGTTAATTGTCTAGGGGAGTTAGGATTAGAATCACCTTTTAATACATTAAACAGTGGACGTAAATTAGCAGTGGTTAGCTGCAGATGAGTTTTTATCCAATTTATGTCTCCAAGTAGTTTTTGAAAATTATTTAATGTCTGTAAAGAGTCTGTTTGTAGCTGTAGTTTTTGTGGTGTCACAGTTAAAGAATGAACAATTTTTCCTAAATAATTAATTGGCGGAGAAGTTTGAATTTTTTTTGGTGTCACCACAAGTCCATAACTTTGCAGCAAATTTACCAGACGGGCCAAGGCCTGATTTAACAAGTCCACTTGAGCATTACTTATTAAAATATTATCCATATAATGAACACAGTAAATGGAAGGGTACTCATTCCTAAAGGATGACAAAACCATATCCACAATTTTTTGACATAAAGTAGGACTGTTTTTTATGCCCTGAGGAAGAACTTTTTATTCATACCGTTGAAATGGCCTTTTTAAATTTACTGATGGGACACTAAATGCAAATTTTTTGTAGTCTTGGGGATGTAAAGGAATGGTAAAAAAGCAATTTTGTAAATCAATAACAATAACATGTTTATTTTTAGGGATGGCCACAGGTGATGGCAAACCTGGTTGCAAGCATTCCATATTTTGTATAGTGACATTTATTGTTTTTAAGTCTTGTAACAATTTTTATTTTCCTGATTTTTTTTTTTATTACAAATATGGGAGTATTCCATGGGCTGGTAGTAGGGCGAATGTGCCCTTTTATCAGTTGTTCTTGAACCAAAGTTGTTACAGCCTGGATTTTATTTTCTGTCAGGGGCCATTGCTCTACCCATACTGGGTTATCATTTTTCCACACAATTGGGTCGGCTGTAACCTCTGCAATGGCCCTCTTTATAAATTTGATCCATATTTCAGGCCTTGTCGTGGCTCTCTCTGAGCAACCTCAATGGGAAATACTCGGCCCTCCAACCTTTTTCCTAAACCTTGATTTGGGTCAAAGCCCATTTGTAACATTTGAGTGGTTACCTTATCATTGGGGCTAAATAGGAATACTCCCATTTGAGAGAGTATGTCTCTTCCCCACAATGTCATAGGAAGAGATGGGACAACATAAGGTTGAAAAGTCCCGGACACCTCTTCATTATTTTAATTTAAAATTTGAGAACTTTTTGCCACATTTTGTGCTGATCCCAATCCGACCAAAGTAGAAGGCGTAGCCTTTGTGGGCCAGGCATTAGGCCAATCACGCCCTGCTATGCAAGTAACATCAGTACCAGTGTCTAACAATCCTTCAATTGCTTTTTTTTGAATTTTTATAACTTTGGTCGGTCTATTGTCTTTAATTTGTTGGACCCAAAAAGCCATGTCACTGGATTTAAAACTGGAATTACTTTGTGGTTCATTGGATGCAATTTTATCGCCAACTGACACCAGAGGCAGTAAAAGTAATTGAGCAATTTTTTGTCCTGGATGAATTTGTATAGTTTGTATTGGAGGCTCCAGTATAATTTTTATTTCACCAGTAAAATCAGAATCAACAACAACCGGTATTACTTTTATGCCTTGCAGAGACGCAGAACCTCGGCCAAAAACAAGCCCCATTGTACCCGGAGGGGGGGGGCCCATACACCCCAGTTGTCAACATGGTGTAAGATTGATCAGAAGTTAATATTGCGGCGGAGGTGGAATGCAAGTCCAAGCCCGCTCCGCCTGTGGCCCTGCGGACAAGATTAGAAATTGTTCGCCACTCTGGTCGTTTAGGTTCCCAATTATTTGAGGGGCCTGGGTCGGGCCCCTTACCCAGTTTTTTGACTGTGAGATGTTTTTTGAAAAAACAGTAGGATTGGTGCCCGCAGTAAACTTTTTATTTGGTGGCAACAATGTGTCATTTCTATGATATTTAGACCGACAGTCCTTTATCCAATGAAATTCTTTATTACAACGCGGGCAGATAGTTTTTGGAAGTATCATTTGAGAAGGAATTTTATTATTATTTGTTGCAACAGGCATGTCAGACTGTTGAGGCAAGGCTGGAGGCGGCATAGAGATTACTTTGTTTGGGCAATTTCTACTATAATGCCCTGGCTGTCCGCAAGAAAAACAATTTCCAAAATTTTTGTTTATTCTCCTTTTCTTCTGTTGATCAAGGGAGGCGAACCATTGGCTGCTGGTCTGTCCCTTTAAGGCAGCCGCAATGGCCACACCATGAAGGTACGAGGGTGTCACCTCCGAACAGGTTCGAACATATTCATTAATGTCGCCCGTTCGTACAATGGGTCTTAACAATGCCTGACACAGTGGTGAAGCATTTTCAAAAGCCAGCTGTTTAGTTATAATATGAGCCGCCTCAGCATTAGGTATAGTTTTTTGGACAGCATCCATTAACCGTGATAAAAAGTTTTGATAAGATTCCTCAGGCCCTTGTTTAATGTTAGCAAGGCCAGAGGTTTTCACTTCACCAGCCGGCAACCGGCTCCATGCAGCAACTGCAGCTTCACGCACGAGACGAAAGACTGGAGGTGGCATACGAATCTGCACATTGTTTTCACACCAATTATCTTGACCCAAAACCATTTTAAGCAGAATTTTATTATTTTTTATTTTTATTTTTTTATTATTATATTTTTTTTACCATTTTTCGTGTTTTCTCCTCAAAATTTGCCTTCCACAACAAATAATCTCCACCAGACAGACTAGACCTAGCCGTCATCTGCCAATCAAGGGGTGTGAGGAAGCGACTAGCCACTGATTCTACGAGTTGCAAGGTATAAGGAGATGTAGCCCCGTAATCAGCAGTTGCTCTTTTCAATTTCTTTAAAAGCTCAAAGGGAAGGGGTTCCCATTGAGGCTGCTCATGGTCATTGTCTACATTGAGCACAGGAAAACATCGAAAGGTAAAATCACCTTTTTCTTCTGCTTGTCTCACTGCACCAGCAAAACCAGCTCTAGACATACAAACCAAATCACCAGACAACATTTGTGGCATTGACCTGGACACAGGCTCTGCGTTTTCAAAGGGGTCTGATTGTATATTTGCAGAACAAGGCTTGAGATCAATCTTAGCTCTAGCCAAATCACTGATATATTTTTTAACAATTTTAGCCAAGTCCGGGCTGGAAATTAAATCAGATTTAGGAATAGATTCATGAGAAGGAGCCGACACTTCAGTAGAGAGGTCAACTTTGGCTCTAGAATCAATTTTTGACTTTTGAAAAACAATTTCATCATCCGAAGAATCCGAATCACTTTTTTTAATGCAGCTGGCCAATTTTTGTTTTACTTTTGGTTTTGCATTTTTTGCTTTGCCTCCAGCTTGGCTAAAGCAATCTATTTGTTCAGGCAATTGTTTTGTTAATGACGGGCTGTCAGCCGAGGACCCTTTAATGTCCTCCAAGGATAAGGAAGCAGTAGGCTCAGGTAGCCGTAATTTCCTGAGCTTTTTATCGATCTTTTCCAATTCAGACCCTTGATCTAGTATGTCTTGCAACAGACCCCACAATGAAAAGGCATCAATGGGGACCTTCTCTGGTCCATGGAGAGTATAATAGGATGTCATTTCCTCTCCTACTTTGGCCCAAGTTTTTGCATCCAGAGTACCGTCCCTAGGAAACCAAGGACAACACATTTCAACAAAATTTAGGAAACTAGCCAATTGTGCATGAGAGGTTTTAAGTCCTCTCTTTGCAAGAGTATACTTAATTATATCAATAAAGAGTCCTCTTTCCTTAGACTCAGTATGGCCCATTGCTTCTCAACGATAAGACACTCACTCGCCTTATCACGTAATAAGACACTCACTGGCCTTATTACGGTTCTGACTTACTGCTCCCCTCAAACCTGCTTTCTCTACAGGCGGGTATGCACCCTACCCTATGGAGCAGATCCTAGCCGTCCCCGCACGGGAAAGAAATCTTACCTTTCAAGTCCCTGCTCCGGGCGCCACTTGCCGGGGACCAGCCTCGGGCAAAACGTCTTGCCAGGGGTTCCTGAAAGGATGAGACGGCCTAGGCGAAAACGAAAGGGCTGAAACTTAAGGGCTGAGGGGAAGGGGATGAGGTGGAATGAGGAGACACTGACACTTGGTGAGGTGCTAGTATTTTCTGCCGAGAGACTCAGTAGGTCTTTATTTATTTATTATTAGTAATAATAATAAGAAAATACATTATCCAGTGTAAAGCATAAACAATTAGTATATTATGTTTCCCATAGACTACTGGCCCCTACAGGTCTCAGCTAGACGGCAGCTCTCAAGGTTAACAGATAATAAACCAAACCTAACATTAAAGCTACTTATTTTTTCATTTAGACAATTATTGAAAATAGTGAATAACCGCCAGTGCATCCCTATCAGCTAAAGCCTAAGCATCAAAGGACTATTCTATTCACATGACCTTCAGCCGGAGACCAGCTGCAGTTTAGCTATCAGAACTTTTTCTACCTAGAAACTCCTTAACTCAAATAGCTTCATATTAAAAACTTTCCCAAGAAACTTCAAGAGAAAACAAAATAGAAGGACCTGCTATGATTATTGTATTGTAATGCTTGTCAGGCATATTTAATAAGTTGTCTTCCATTGTCAAGTAGGCCAAATTGTTTAATAATTAGTTTTTAATTTTCCATGTCGTTTATTTGCAATATATTGATGCATATAATATAGTGCCTAATATACTTTTTTGGGAAATTTTTTTTTATTTATGACCAAGAACAAAAAGTGAAGGAATGTTAAATTTTCATCCTCACAGTGTGAGGCACAAGGAATCTTCAGCCCCACGGTGTGAGGCCCTTTCGGCCCCACGGTGTGAGGCCCTTTGGGCTTTGCCGCTTGCCAGTGTCTTATCTGGCTGGGGCATCAAGGCCTCCTGCAGCAGTGAGTGGTGGAACAAGGAGTGGAGGCAAGTGGGTGGGGTTCCATGACCCACATTTGCACCAAGGGAGAGGGAAGTTTGTGGTGCAAAGCAAGAGGGTGGCCTGCGGCACTACAGTAGGGACAGGTGCCCTGGGCCACAGATTCAAGGCCGTGCTTTGGAAGTCAGAAAATCAAATATGTTTGGTGTTACCTGCCTTCTAAACTGAGTGCCTTTCTATTTTCCCAATTTAACCAACAATGAAGTGGCTTTGCCAAGGAGGTTGGCATACACAGTGAGAAAGAATGTTACACACTTGAAATAAGGCAAATGTTTATAGAGTCTGCTGCTATGCGTCCCCTTTGTTGGCACTTGCTAGGTCAGAAGTCACGTTTCACCTTGACCGTCTTGAAAATATGGGCTTGGCACAGGACTTAGGTGAGAGCTGGCCCAGGCCCCCTCTGAGACTAAGTCCAAAAGTTCAGGTGCCTTTCCATCCTCCATGGGCGTGCACCTTCCGGATCGTGCGACTGCTGGTTAATAGGTGATGCCAGCAGTTGGGTGTATCAAAAAATGTTCTCCCATTGACTCTAGAAGAAAAGAAATGATTTCCTGGTGAAATAAAATCATTGTATTGGCGGTTGCTAACACATACTGGAGTCAAATTGTAGAAAATCTCCATTGATTTTGACTGGCTTGATCAGATGGGAGAAGCTCTGTTTTCTTTATTGTTTAGTTGCTCTGAGGCTGAAGAGCTGTATTTGGGAAGGTAGAGGCTGGATGGGGTCTGGGGGAGCCCACCTCAGCGCTGAGAAAAAGCCCATTGCTACGGGCCCCATCCTGGTCTTGTTCCTTGCCCCCAGGTTTGCCCACGGAGGGTCCCTGGTAGCCCTGATGGACGAGACATTTTCTAAAACTGCCTACTTGGCTGGAGAAGGGCTGTTCACAGTAAGCCTCAATGTCAGGTTCAAAAAGTAAGTATGGATCCTTAGGGCATTGGCCAAAGTCCTGGCCCTTTTCATCACTGGGGGGATAGCCAGCCTTGACAGCTGGGCTGTGGGACTCTGGCCCTGACTGTCTTTCCTTAGCAGCTGCCAAGCAGGCCTTCTGGTTCTTGGTCATTTGAGGCCAGAGCCACTTAAGTCTTTGAGGCAGGGTGGGAGGAAGAGAAGGGAGGGCTGAGCGGCAAAGGGATGAAGGCCAGGGCTTCACGTGAGCGGTAAGCAAAGACACTTCTTCTCCCAGCCTGATCCCCGTGAACTCCCTTGCTGTACTGAATGTGGAAGTGGAGAAGATTGAGGACCAAAAGATTTACATGTCCTGCATTGCCCAGAGCAGGGACCAGCAGACTGTCTATGCCAAGTGCTCAGGTAAAGAGGTCCTCAGCCTCACCCCAAGCCCTCTCCTGCCCCCACTCACCCCCGGAACAAATGGAAGGCAGCAAGAACACTAAGGGCCCAGTCCCAAGCCAGGGCCCAGTTGTTTTAGAGTGGGCTTGGGAGCTGCTGGAGTATCAGAGGAAAGGTGAGAGCAGCCAGCTGGGACTTGTTCTGCGTGTGCGTGTTGCTCAACCTCTGTCAGGGCCAGAATCCAGGTAACTGGGTCCTGGGAGCAAATGCCCAGCATGCCCAGCTCCTTCCACTTGACTGGTCTTCTTGCACAGGTGTCTTCCTTCAACTGCAGCTGGAAGAGGAGTCGCCCTAGTGACTGTCTCTATGCATTCAGGAGAGCGGACTGCTGGGACCCACCACAGTGCAGGGAGGGGTGCTCACTGACTGAGCTGTGAGGGAGTGGGCATTTTGAGTCAATAAAGTCTCACAGCCCCATACTCATCTAAGACCCTTCTGTAGTTGGAAATCAAACCCCCACATCCCTCTTCCCATTCAGCATCAAGAAAGAGATGACAAAGCACCTGCCACCACCAGGCAAGGGTGAGGCAACAAGCACCAGCGACACAGCAAAGAAAGTTGCACACTCATGGGAGGGGGGAAAGGGGGTGGGCAGAGGCAGCCAGTTCCTGTGACCCCCACAGTGGGGGGAGGGGGAGGGGGAGAGGGAGGGGGAGGGGGAGGGGGAGGGGGAGGGGGAGGGGGAGGAGGAGGAGGAGGAGGAGGAGCTCAGTTTCACAGATGCTGAGCTTGAAGTTCCCATGGAGCTGCTAACACATGTGAGCCCTGGCAGGAATCTAGTATTACAATTTGGAGCTCAGGATTGCTGAACTATTGACCCATCAACATAAAAACTGACCTAAAGTCTCTGGTGGTGCAGGGGTTAGACACACAGCATTATCAAGCTATAACCAGCCACTGCAACATGAATTCGAGGGACCTACCCACATGGCATAGCAGACCTCTCCTATCTAGCCTCATGCTCCCCTCAGCAGTGTATTTCAGTAGATCTGCCTGTTCTGCTCCCCACTGTCTCTGGTGAATCCACTTACCTCACCTCTGGCCTACATCCCAGTTCTTGTATGCATAAATTAATAAAATCTTTTAAAAACACACGCACACAACAGAAAACTGACCTGGAACCTGTGGAAGCAGATTATGCAGAGTGAAAGTGAGGCAGGGGCAAGGTGGGGTGGCAGCTGAGGGAGGGGAGAGACCAGAAAGACAGAAAAAGGGTTCAGAGAGAGAACCTTTCAGCACACCAAAGCCTTAAAGTTGGGCCAGAGGAGCAAGACCCTCTATAGAGGCCAGGAATGGTTGTCCTTCAGGGGTGTGGTCAGCAGTACCAAATGCTTGAAGAGAAGGCAAGGAGAATGAGAATTAAAAAGAGACCCTTGGATCTGTCAATTAGAAAATGGTGGTCTCCTCTGCCAGGAGCAAACCTCAGATGATGGTGGATGAAAAAATGAAAGGCAGCGACAAGGTGAATCTAGGTGATTCTAAGAACGTTGTTATTTGAAGAAGGTTTGGGTATCTCTAGAAGTTGCTTTGGAAGGAGCAGGAGGAGGAAGACTGGAACTATAGGAGAGAGGAAGGTTGTCAGCCAACAGGACGGCTATGTGGCCTTAGACATGGGTCAAGAGCACAGTGGAGACGAGAAGCTCAGGAGAGCATCAGTGTGACTCTGAACCAAAAAGAAGGAGTTGGGTGGGTGTCGCAGAGCAGGACAGGGAGGTGAGGGGATTCACACAAGAAGGCTTTGACTTTCTAGGTGAGGCCATCAGCAGGGAAAGAGGTGTGGAGGAAGGGAAGGGAGCTGATTTGGATAAGCCAAGTGGGAATCAGGAAAACAAACTGACTTGTCCTAACTATAAGTGGGCCGAAGCACAATGAAGGCCCAGCTGCTGGTGGGAGGCAGGCACCTGAAACGGCAACTACCTGGGGCGTTGCCCCAGGTTGGTATGAGAAAACACAGGGGCAATGGCAGGCGAGAACTGTGGTAAAGGAGGAAAGAACAACAGGGCTGGTGCACATTTCTAAGGAGGAAAGGCAGAACATGGCCTGGAGGAGGCAAAGGGCCCCCAAGAGAAGGTTGCCTAGGAGAGGGGTAGGAGACTGAGCAGCTGCCACAGAAACAGAATTCCATTGAGGCCAGTAGATAGAAGGGGTGCTCAGGAAGAGGTGAAGGATCAAAGAACTTATATCAAAAAATGAACACTCCAAAGGACGTATATAGTTTTCACTATTAGGTGCGGTAAAATCAAAGGTTGCTGCAGACACACCTTCACATCTCTGCTGCTTAGCCCACACCTTATATAGAATGTCCTCACTCGCATAAAGTCCAGCTTTGGTGTGCAGGCATCGTTTAGAAATCTGGTTGACAGAAGCTCTGTCATCTTCAAAACAGGACTTTCAAAGTCATCGAGGGTATTGGCATCCAGGAGCCAGAGAGAAAAGACAGAATCACACGGGAGGTGTTGGTGCCAAGATACGAGTGTTTCCCTCAGCCAGAGCGCAGTCACAAGGTCCCACCACACAGGAAGGGCGGTGGGCTGGACAAGAGGATCTAGCTCTGTGTTACAGAAGAAAGGGAAATGAGTTTGGGGAATAGCTAGCTGCCCTTGACCTGGAGAGAAGCGTGCTTGAGAGAAGGCTGGGCAGAAGGGTAGCTATTCCAAACCCTTACCCCAGGAAGTTAAGAATGAGGTCCCAAGATTGGGGCCAGGACCCAGGGCTCAGAGAGCATGAAACCTCTTGCGGCAGGGAGCAGGGTCCGAGAGCTGTGCACAGATCACACAGCGGTGGACAGTCAGCAGATCAATTCTTTTTCCAGTGCCTACACTGCACACCTCCTAAGCCATCAATCTTGAAAGCTGGGCAAATGATTGGTGAATGTGGATTTGAGCCTTGAGCCAGTGACCTCCCAAGTGTAGGGCCACACTGAAAGCCAAGGCTAGACATCCTGAGGCAGCCAACCACCCCAACCCGCACAGGTTCCCCTAAAGTCCTTCTCCTTTTGTGTCCTCACAGTTGCCCTTTGTGCGCTACTGAAGCCAGAATCAAAATCGTTGTATATCAAAAAACGATTAGCTTTTATTCACGGTCAAGGACTTAATCTTCATTTAAACAACCCCAAGAGAAGAGAAATATATTCCCTCCATCCTATGCAATCAAGAACAGAAAGAAAAATTACTGTACTTGAGTTTTCATATTAAAATTGGTTCACTGCATCCTGGCCCTTCTCTGCCTGGAGCCAGTTTCTAAGAGAACTAGGTACTGCCTGGAAACCCACTGCTCTTAGGCAAGTCCCCACAGCCAGACCAGGCATGTCCACCTTCACTGGGCAAGGTCAGGTGGGTGGGCAGGGATCTTGGGAAGGGAAAAAGATCACCAGCTGCTGGAACACATCCCATGCGTCAAGGGCTTTGACAGATGCCTCGCCTCTCCTACGAAGCCAAGGGTTGCAGTTTTCTAGGCAGAAGCAAGGGGACTTGCTGCCTGCACTCGTACTTTCCTACTTGCCCAGACCACTGGTCCCCTCCTGTACCTTCTACTTTAGCACCACCACCTCCCCATCACGCTCAACTAACGACCTTGCTTCCTGTTTCACTGGGAAGTTAGAAGAGAGAACCAGCTCCCCCCACCTCCACCTACTATCTCCACCCACTTAATCTCCCTTTTCTCCATAACTAGGTGAACTGCCCCCACACCTAGCAAAGAACAACCTTAGAGCTACTTCTTACACATGACACCTATTTGTTCCTGTCTGCTTAGGAATATTGTCAGTTCCTTCCTCTATTGGATCTTTCTCATCAACATATAATCATGCCATTATTTCTACCATTAAAATAAGTTCTCTCTTGGGCCTCCCCGTTGGTGCAGCGGTTGAACGCTGGGTTGCGAAGCTGCCCGCAGCCTCTGCAGCGCTGGTTCGATCCCCGGCTGCTCCCCGGCCACTGGAGGAGGGTCCCACATGGCACGCAGACCTCTCCTGCCGCCCGCTGCTCCCCTCAGCAGTGTACTTCGGTCCTTCTGCCTGTTCTGCTCCCCACTCTGGCTCTGGTGAATTCTCTCACCCTCCCGCACTTCTGACTGTACCCAGTGCTTGTGTAAATAAATAAATAAATCTTTTTTAAAAATTAAAATAAAAATAAATAAATAAAATAAGCTCTCTCTTGATTCCACTTCCCCCTCTGCTCACTACCCCACTTCCACAGCAAACTCTTCAGGACAGTTGTCGGTGCTCTCTCTATCCCGTTCTCCTCCTATTCCTCTTGAGCCCATTCCGTTTAGGCTCCAGTCCCTGTCACTCCTCCAAACCTGCTCTCGTCAAAGTCACCAATGACTCTGTATTGCTAAGTGCAATGGTTCATTCCCAGTCCTCATCTACTGGACCTCACCTTTGGCTCTGGCACAGCTGGCTCCACCTCCTTTTCCCCTCCGAATGTTGGGGAGCCCTGAACTAGGTGTTTGGATCTTTCTCTTTTCTACTCTTCATCAAATCTCATGACTTTAAATTCCATCTGTTATCTCATTTATCCCTCAAGCCAACTTTGAAAGAGAGCCTTAGGTTTATTCTCTAGTTCCTAGCTGGGAAAGATGAACCTTAGACATTAAGTTACAGGCCAGAGGGTACAGCCCAGATCTACTGGATCTTTCCCACAGCCGGGACCCAGCAGAGGAGGCTGGCTTGCTGCTAGAAAACTGGCTCACGCTGGAGGAAGGAATTAAGAGGCCGGGCTGATGGCTGTAGAGACAGAGCTGTGTTTATCCAGGAACAGAGGTCAGACGTAGGCAGGAGGCCCCTGCCAGCTCCTCCCAGAAGGACTGGGCTGGGGGAGCACACTGGAGAGGAAGCTGCTCCCCTCCGGAATCTGAGCACCTCCCGGCCAGAGGCCAGAATCCAGCGGCGGCCCACAGGTGAGGGCTGCAGTGTGAGCCCCCAAAGGTGCCTACCAAGGGCAGGGTCTCCCAGGCAGGTGATCGGTGGTGCAGTACCGGCAGAGCCTCCCGGAGCCCGCTCAGGAGGTGGCGAAGAATCAATGCTGCCATTGTGCTCGGCTGCCGTTTCCTAGGAAGAAAGTACAGAGTAGGAGGGGTGGCCGGAGAGTCGGGCTCCGCCTTGCAGACTCAGGATGCTGGTAGGGCTGGGAGGCGGGGAGCAGGACAGTCTGGGTTTAAGGCTGGTGGGGGGATCCTGAGCCCTCAAGTGGTGGGTCTCCTAGAATCCGCCCTGAGTGCCCGCAGGGTAACAACCAGGAATGCTGAGTCTGGTTTTGGCCCCGGGCGACACAGGGAGGCAAAGCGGGCGCTAGAAGAGGCAGGTGTGGCCACCTACGGTCAAAGGAAGGCTCCGAGGGGAGGAGCTTGCCTCTGGGACAGGGAAGGGCAGCCCTGGCAGCATGGGGGAGTACCGTGGGGCGGTACTTGGAGGAGAGGCCCAGTCTTCAAAATGAGCGTGAGAGAAGGTAGTGAGTCCACTTAGGGGCTGCAGTGGCAACTGGGGTTGGGGGTTGCATAAGAGCAGGGGATGAGAGGCCTGGATCCATTTGTGACTTCAGATGTTTGCTAGATGGGCACGTTACTCTGTCCTCTTAATAGGAGCCTAGAATTCTCCTTCGTGTAGGCTTTTTTTTTTTTTTCAAGATTTATTTATTTATGGATACAAGAACTGGGGTACAGGCCGGAGGTGCGGGGGGGTGGGAAGAGAGGGTTCACCAGAGACAAAGTGGGGAGCAGAACAGGCAGATTGACTGAAATACACGGCTGAGGGGAGCAGCAGGCAAGACAGGAGAGGTCTGCAGCGCTATGTGGGTTGCTCCCTGGTTGGCTGGGGATTGAACTCATGCTGCAGAGGCTGCAGATTGCTTCATAGTGCGGTGCTTAACCCCTTGTGCCACCAGGGAGGCCCCAGTAGGTTTTCTCATTGAGGTGGGTGGACATCTTTAGAAGCAAAGTGTGGGGGCGTGGAGGAGGAGTCTGTGCTGGAGTGTTGGGGGCCTGCATCTGGAAAAGTGACTGACTGTTAACCCTGGGCTCCCTCCCTCCATTCTGCCCCAGGCCCTCATTGTTCTGCTGCATAGGGGGCCACAGGGGGGTCGCAGACGCGGTGCAAAGGAGGCTGCGGACCACCACCATGCGTTTGCAGCATCACCCACCTATGTTTCCTCTTATCTCCACCCGCAGCCCTGCCCCACCCAGGCGTCCACCAGGGTCCTGGACTCGAAACCTCTCGGCCTTGCGGAATATTGGGCTTTTGTCACCCCCGCACCACCGCATGTGGCTCTTGGAGAAAGCTGGCTACAAAGTGGATCTCGGGGCCCGCTGGGCCCCCTCCGGCCTGTTTCCTAAGCGCCGCGCCCGGGATTCGCCCGCCCGCGCCTGCCCCAACGTCCTCACCCCGGACCGCATCCCGCAGTTCTTCATCCCGCCGCGGCTCCCGGACCCCGGCGGCGCCGAGCCCCCGACGGGGCGCGCAGCGGGCGCGCGCGGCCTGCCCGCGTCCTGCTCGCTGCCGCACCTGGCGGGCCGCGAAGGCTGGGCCTTCCTCCCCGAGAGCCCGCACACGCGCCGGCGCGAGTCCCTGTTCCACGCGCCGCCCGAGCCCGCGGGGGCGCTCCTCGGGGCGCAGGGCCGGCTGCACGTCTCCACCCCGGACCTGCGCCTCTGCCGGGCCCCCGACGGCGACGCGGCCTCGTCGCCCGACTCGTCGCCGTTCGGCTCGCCGCGCCCGGGCGCCGGCCGGCCCAGGCCGCGCTCGCTGTCGCCGGAGGAGGCCGGCTCGGCCGACACCAGCCCCTGCGCGCCGCGCCGCGCGGGCCCGCGCGCCCCGCCGCTCTTCCACCTGGACTTCCTGTGCCGCCCGCTGCGGCCCGCCAAGGAGAGCGTGCTGCGCCTCGCGCCCCGCGGCCAGCTGCGCCTCAGCGCCGAGTACCAGGCCGGGCCCGGCCGGCTGCGGCTGCGCCTGGTGAGCGCCGAGGGCCTGCCCCGGCCGCGCGCGGGCCCCGGGAGCGGCGGCGGCGGCTGCTGCGTGGTGCTCCGGCTGCGGCCGCCCGTCCGGCCGCGGGGCCAGCGGAGCCGCGTGGTCAAATGCAGCGCCAACCCCATCTTCAACGAGGACTTCTTCTTTGACGGGCTCGGCCCGCCAGACCTGGCGGTCCGCAGCCTGAGGGCCAAGGTTTTGGACCGGGGCGCAGGGTTCCGCAGGGACGTGCTGCTGGGCGAGTGTGAGACGCCCCTTCTCGCCCTGCTGCCCCCCTTGGGTGGGGGGCTAGGTGCGGGGGCCTCCCTGATGCCTACCCACCTCAGCCTGTAGACAGGCTGTGTCTCTCTCAGGAGGGCTCTCCAGCGGGCCTGCAGGCCTTATTCTTTCCATCTGCCCAGCATGTATTTATTTTTGTTAATAAAATGCCCGTGTCTGGAGGGGTGGCTTCCGTTGTTGGTTCCCTGCCTTCTCTCCGCCCTGGCCACGCAAGGTGTGGAAGAAGCTGGAGTTCAGATTGTCAGAGTTGGAGAAGACTTCAAGCAGTGGTTCTCCAATTTGAATGAGCACCAAAAAAACCAGATAGCAGAAGTCCTGGATGAGTTTGTTCAACACACTGGGTCCTGGGCTCTGTGCCCGAGAGACGCTAGTTCAGTAGGTCTGGGCTCTATCGGTCTCTACTGCGGTCTCTACTGCGAAACACCTTCAAGGGAGCCCTACCAATCACTGAGCCACCCCTGGAAAAGGTCTGTAACTGAAATTTTTTTAAACATTTATTTATTACGCATACAAAAGCTGGGGTACGGGCCAGAGTATGGGGGGTGAGAGGATTCACCAGCAGCGATAGGGTGGGGAACAGAACGGGCAGATTGACCGAAGTACACTGCTGAGGGGAGCAGCAGGCAAGTCAGGAGAGGTCTGCTGTGCCATGTGGGTAGCTCCCTGACCGGCCAGGATCATGCTGCGGAGGCTGTGGACTGCTTCATAGGTTGTGTCTTAACCCCTTGCACCACCAGGGAGGCCCTGTAACTGAAATTAATATTAGCTGCTTTCCAGCGGGGATTCCTTGGGATGCACAGGGGAACTCAGCACTCCCCCGCTAGTCCACCTCCCCACTGGCACCCACTCCTGTCCTGAAGAAAGAGGAAATGCCTGTGCCTTGGAGTGAGTCGGGGGATGTCAGCACACCAGCTTTTAGGGGCCCTCTCTCTGGTCTATCCCTCCCATACCTGTGCCACCCTTGGTGCAAAGCTAGAGCCAAGAGGCAGAGCAGCAGCACTTGTACTGAAAGTCCCAGGGATTCCATCTCAAGGAGGAGGAGGTCCTACAAGAGTGTGAGAGCTGTTGTCAGGAGTGCCAGAAGAGGTGACTGGTAACTGTGGGGAGGGAGAAGGATATAGATAAATGTAGGTCAGAAAGTGTTTACCTCCTACCTCTAGTCCCTGACGTCAGCAGTGACCTTCTTCTCTCTCGCTCCACCTTCCCTGAAGCAGGTTCTTCTGGGCTCTGGCCTGGCTTGGAGGAGGAAAGGAGGGAGTGGGGGAGGAAACGGAGGGGAAGGAGGGAGGGAGAACAAAGAGGCCTAACCAGCTTCATTCTCCCTTCCCTGCCTTTTTTTTAAGATTTGTTTTTAATTTATTTATGCATACAAGAACTGGGGTACAGGCCAGAGGTGGCTGGGAGTGGTGTGAGAGGATTCATCAGAGACAGAGTATGGAACAGAACAGGCGGATCTACTGAAATACACTGCTGAGGGTGAGGCAGGAGAGGTCTGCTGCACCATGTGGGTCAGCACCCTGGCTTGGGGATCGAACTCTTGCTACAGTGGCTGGTGATAGCTTGATAGCACTGAGACTTTAAGTGCTGTGCCACCAGGGAGGCACGCCCTCTCCCTTACCCTAAAGCCTGTTCTCATTTGCCAATGCACCAGGGCCGAATTGGCTGTATCCTGAAAAAAATCTCAGCACGTGCAACACTCACAGAATGAACACACACACACACACACACACACACACACACACACACACACAATCCTCTACCTAGATGGCTTTGCTACTCCCCTTTTCTCCCTCCCCTGATTAGGTCCCCACCCATCTATCCTAAGACCAGGGAAATCTTTCTCCAGATGTCCGCCAGGTGGTAGCATAGACCAAACAAAATAAGCGCACAGCCCTGCAAGGAACAGTTCCAACAAGTGGTCAAGCCATTTCTTCCTCCCAGCAATTCCCTGGAGGGTTAAATACTAGTGTTACCCCATGTGACCTTGAGCTTTATTCTTGAATAAAGACTACAACTAAGATTCGAATCCAGAGAGTCTGGCTCCGGAATCTAGGTTCTAAATCACTTCATTATCCTATCCTTAACTGCCTCCCAACCAGATCAACCTGAAAGAGGTCACTTCTGCCCCTGGGATGCTAGCCCCCCAATCTTTTCAGCTTGTGAACTAACCCATAGCTCTCTCCCTAGGACTGTACTTCTAATTCGGCCTCAAATCCTGCCAGAACAACCCTTGGTGAGCAACGATGTGATGCAGCAAATAAAATTGATGTCACTGGTTTTGCAAATGATGGAAAGTTAGATGCCATTTAACCTTTGTTCATGCACTCCTGGAACAAATACTTAGAGCCTGCCAAGTGCCAGGCATTGGATGTAGCAGTAATCAAAACAGACATGGGATTAGATGAGTTGCAAAATAAGTGAAATGTAAAAGTAGTCATGATAATATGTTATAGAAAAAAATAAAGCAGGAAAGGGGAGTCAGATAAAGAAGGGCAGATTATAGGAATGGAAAGAGGGTTGGAGGGATGGAAACCTTTTTTTAAAAAAAAAAAAAATGCACTTTGAACCAGGTCCTGTACTTCACCTGTATCATCCGAATTCATCATCATAGCCACTCAGGTGAGAAGACATTGCTATTCCAATTTTACAGAAGATGAGCTAGATCAAGGGGGTTAAGAAAACTCACCTGGGGATCAGCCCTGGCTGCAGGGAAGAACTGGGACACCCACCCTACCCCAGAGCTCAGAGGTGGGGATTCCAGTCCATTGCAGTTAGGAGCATTTACTCAAGCATTCACAGCTGTGAATTGTCCCCCTGTAATGGGAGCCACAGGTCCCTGGAAGAACTTCCCAATTAACTAAGCCCTGGAAATAAACTGGGTGACAAGTCAGGTCTTTAAGGACCCCTCCCATATGTGACCCTGGTCAGTCATTATTGTCCTCTTTTTACTGAAGTGGTCGTTAAGAACTAATAAACAACAGGTCACTTCTTTTTTTTTTTTCCTACTAGACCCTCAACCTGTTTTTGCTATTTTTTTTTTCTTACACCATTGTTCATTTTCACACAGTATTTAGTTACTCCCCTCAGGTGTAGCCCCTGAAGTCCTCCCACCACCTTGCACCCATGACCCATCACCATAGTCCCCTGTGCACTTCCCTCCCCTGTTCTGACTTCTTTCCCTCCCCCTCCCCTGCTGTGTGCCTCAGATGTAGGGTCAGCCTGCAAGCTTGTCTTTTTCCTGGTCCTTTGTTCAGTTTCTCTCTATTCCACATATAAGTGAAACCATCCAATATTTCTCTTTTTCCTTCTGTCTTATTTTGCTTAGCATAATCCCTTCCAGCTCCATCCATGTTGCCACAAATGGCATGAGTTTGTCTTTCTTGATCGCTGAGTAGTACTCTGTTGTGCATCTATATAACAACTTTTTGAACCACTTGACTGTTTGGAGGCCTTTTGTTTGTTTCCATATGTTAGCTATTGTAAATAGTACTGCATTAAACATAGGAGTGCAGGTTCGGAATTAGTGTTTTTGTGTCCTTTGGGTAGATTCCTAGGAGTGGAATCACAGGATCATACGGTAGATCCATATTTACTTTCTGATCTTTTCACAGCTTTCCATAATGGCTGGACCAGTCTATAGAGGGTTCCTTTAATCTCCACATCCGCACCAGCATTTGTTGTTTCCAGATGTTGTTTTGTTTTGTTTTTTAAAAAGATTTATTTAATTTATTTATGCATACAAGAACAATGGTCTAGGCCAGAGGTACAGGAGGTTAGAGGATTCACCAGGGACAGAGTGGAGAACAGAACAGGCAGACTAACTGAAATACACTGCAGAGGGGAGCAGCTGGCAAGACAGGAGAGGTCTGCTGCACCAAGTGGATCAGCTCCCTGGCTGGGGATTGAACTCCTGCTGCAGTAGCTGCAGATAGCTTCATCATGTTGACGCTTAACCCCTTGCACCACCAGGGAGGTCCTGTTTTGTTTTGTTTTAATATGTGGCAGGCCACATTCTTATTCGAGTCTTTCGGCTCCAAAAATCAGAGCACTTGCTTTTTGACCCTCCTTACTGCCTAGAGACTCCCAAAGAATGTTAGCAGGGAGAGAAGTGGTATAGACAGTCACCAGGGCCTGGAGCTGGGGTCAGACGCCTGCCACCACAGTCCCTCCACCCACAGAGGCCTTTGTCACAGGAAGGGGGAAGGGTAGAGGCTGTGAGAGCCACAGGCCACAGATGTCTATAGAACCAGCTTGTCCTTTATTTAATGGTTGAAGGAGGAGTGGGTACAGCCCTCTCCTTGAGTTACTCACGCGGGTCTAGGTCTCCCCAGGCCTCTAGGACCCAAAGACAAGCAGCTCCTAAGCACTGGTCAGACTCCCCAGAGGGGAGAACCCTCCCAAGATGAGGCTGCCCAGGTCCTACCTATTTTTCACCCAGGCCCTCCCTGGAAGGGCAGGCTTACATCCACCGAGCTTTAAGTGGTTTCTGTGGCTTAGGGGGTGGGGAGGAAGGGAAAGAGAAGTTGTGACTAGTCTCCAGTGCCAAGCCACCACCCTCCACCCACTCCAGGCTGCTTGCCCCCTGCTTTGAGATTCCCTGGGCTGATAAGGGAACTTGGGCACGTGGGGGGTGAAATGATTCTCTGATCCCTATCAACCTCTTCCTTGCATAAGAAAGTAAGAATGTATTTGTGGAGGAAATAACTATTGCCCTGTTTTGAGAGGACTGATTCCTCCAGAAAGAGAGCTAAGATTAGAGCAAGAGGGAGGAATGTGAGGGCCTTAGATGTGAGGGGCATTTCTTCAACGGATGGCCAAGATACCTCTTACCCTAGGGAGAAAGAACCCCAGCCATCCCTGCTCAGGAAGGGGGTGGGGGGCGTGGGAACATGACAATGTCTAGGAGTGTGTGCCTTGCTGAGACATAGAGGCCAGGTCTCTGTCTTCCCAACCCCCAGTCACTTCTCCCTACACCACACAGTGGCACGGCTGGGAGAGGCAGCCATAGCTGCACTAGCTCAGTAGTCAGGGCTGCCTAGCAGGGGCCCAGGGCCAAGCGATGCCCAGGTACTCTGCCCTGCCTCCACACTGTGTTTGCCATTAGGAGGCCAGGAAGGGTCCTGGGAGACTCAGAACCACAGAGGAAGAGGGACCTAAAGAGGCCCTGAGGTGGAGCAGGGAGAGCTGGCGAGGAAAAGAAAAAGAGAGCAGGGCTAGCAGGAAGAGGAAGCCAAGCCAAGCATGGGCAGGTGGTAAGGTAGAGCCCCCATCATGCCCCTTTACCTTGTCCCTCTGCAGAGGCCTTTGCTTCTTACTCCAAACCTGCCCAAACTGTGCGACATCCTGTTCTGTGCAGGGAAGTGTACAGAGATGCCTGGGCCACATGTGTACCAGAAGGACACAGGGATGATCACAGCCTTGGAGGCATACAGACTCTCAGACTCTCAGCACAAGAAGGTCCCCAAAGCTTCCACGCCACACTTCCTTGCTCTCTAGCCCCTTGTCAGCCACCCTAGGCATTGGAAAGTCGGTCTCCAATTCTCACCTTTGTCCCTCAAACTGCAGGCGAGGGAGAGCGGGAGCTGCCTAGGAACAGAGGTGCTGATGATAGCAGAGTGTGGAGCTCTGCCAGGGCAGAAACGGAGGATGGCAAGATAGGAGGGCAGGAGAGGAAAGGACAGCTGCCTGCCCTCTCCACGCCAGGTGCCATGTGCACCAGGTGGGGGGAGTGGGCGAGTCACGCGGCAGTGGCGTGGCTGGCTCCTGCGCTGCTGTTTACCAGCTGGGAGCCAGAGCAGGAGGAGGTGCCAGGGAGCCTCCCCACTGCAGCCTGGCCCCTGGCCAGCCCAGGAGAGCCAGGCCCAGTTAATCAAACTCTGGGCCGAGCCTGTGCAGGAGACTGTGAGGCGTCCCCCAGAAGCCCTTCTCCAGTGGTCCTCATTCAGGGGGCTCTCCCTCCCCCACCTAGTACAGTATAGCTAGTGCCTCTTCTCTCCTTCTCCCCTCCCTGCCCACTGTTCTTCTGGCTCCACGCACTTCTCTGGGGCTGTCCTGACCCATAACAGAATTGGAGATGTGGAGGCAATAGGGAGCTCTAGAGAGATCTAGGGAGTTCTAAGGAAGGCAACAAGGAGCGGGGCAGGCACTAAGCAGGCAGAGGTTTCAGGGAGCCCAGGAATCCCCAGGATGATTAAGAACCTCATCTTGGGGCCTCTCTGGTGGCGCAGCTGTTGAGCGCTGGGTTGCAAAGCTGCCGGCAGTGCCGGTTCCATCCCCGTCTGCTCCCCAGCCACTGGGTGAGGGTCCCACATGACGCACAGACCTCTCCTGCCAGCAGTGTACTTCGGTCCTTCTGCCTGCTCTGCTCCCTGCTCTGGCTCTGGTGAATTCTCTCACCCTCCCGCGCTTCTGACTGTGCCCAGTGCTTGTATAAATAAATAAATAAATCTTAAAAAAAGATTTATTTAAAAAAAAAAAAGAACCTCATCTTGATGAAGAGCAGGGTTCTCCCCCAAATGTGCACTCCCACCCCCTCCACACACACCCTGCGTTTCCCCCTCCCTCTCCTTTCCTTTCACCTGCCTTGGTCAGAAAGTGCAGAATCCACAAACGCACCACTTACTGTCCTTTTGCAAGTCTTTGGGCAAGAAGTTCATGTCTTTGATTGTCACTTGGCTTGTGGGTAAATCATGAGTGATTATGTTTGCCTCGTGGTGAATGTTGGAGGATCAAATACAATCATGGATTTACCCAAAGTGCCTGGCAAGGGGTCCAGCACAGAGTAGGTGGTCAATAATTGCTGATGGCCTTCCCCCCACCTATCTTATTCCCCTCACACCTCCAAAACCCTGTTTCTCCCTCTGTCCCCTTGTCCCCTCCTGGTGCCAGGACGCTCTGCCAGCCACTCCTTTCCCCTGCCCGCTGATGACCAGGACCTCCCTCCCTCCTCCTCCCTCCCCAGGGCCCTGCTCCCTGCCCTCCTGGGCAGCCCGGGCAGCAAGGACGGCACCAAGGGAGCTGCCCATGGACAGGGCCCCACAGAGACACCACCAAGCCTCTCGGGGTAAGAGGCCCTTGGCCCTGCAGACAGGTGGAAGGGACTGCTAGGGGTGCAGAAGAGAGAAGGCAACAGATGGGGCAAGAAGAGAGGAGGGAGGGGACAACCACAGAAGGAGAGAGAGATGGGCTGACAGGGGAATGCAGGTCGGGGAGAAAGGACAAGCCTTGACAGGCACTGAGGAGAAACAAGGGGGGGAGCTGGGGAAGTGAAGTCAGAAAGGAAATGCATCCAGGGAAAAGAAAGGGAGGAGAGAAGGAAGAAGAGACAGGTGGGGTTATGGGGCGAGAGGAGAGAGAAATCAGGGACCATGTCAAGGAAAGATCCCACTGTGCACAAGGCCTGCCGAGTTTGAGCGCCCTGGGAGGAGGTGGGGTTGCTGTTCCCCACTCTCTTGAGACATCTCAGCTGATCAGGCCCCTGGGCTGCAGTAGCTGGAGGGCTGGGCACCCACCTCTGTTCATTCATCAATGCAGGAACCTGTCCTGCCCCAAGGTTGGCAGACAGGGGAGAAGCAGCCACAGCCCTCCAGGTGCCCATGCCCACTAGCCTGGCGCTTGCCTCCCCACTGGCCAAGAGGAATGGGGCTTCATTTCCACAGAGAATGTGGGGCACTCCCCTCTTGCCCAAGATAGGTAGAGACACTGAGAGACCCTCTCAGAGCTGGTTCCCAAGGCCGCAGGCTCTGTCAGCTGTGAGCCCTCAGGGGAAACTCATGAGACTGAGTTGCCAAGTCCAGGGCCACCTGGTGGAGGGAGAACTCCACTTCCCTAGGTAGGGAGGGGAGCACTGCCCAGGACTGCTTAGAGGTGCAGGACTGGAGGGTGCCAGGTCAGGGAGGAAGCTGGGTGGGGCCATGCAAGGTGGGTGGGAGGCGGGAGGGGGCGGATGGAGCCACTCCCTCTCTGGGCACTCCTCCACCCCACAGAGCCCAGGCCTCTTGGGTCCTCACCCAACCTCGCTCAATGGAGGAGGCCTGCCCATGGGGACCATCCTCTAGGAACAATCTGGGAGTAGTGGGTGGGGAGGGAGGTTCCAGGATTGAACAGCAGAAGGGAAAAAATAACAAGAGAGCAGATTCAGAGGTTGGGAAACTAGAAACCAGAGTCCTGCAGGGCTTTCTGGCACATACAACTGGCCATGTGCACTGTGTGGAGCTGCCATGTGGATAGAGGTCTGTCTGGCAGGGGAAGCCTTTCTCAGTGGCTCCCTCAGCAGGTGTTTCATAAGCGCAAACCCTATAAACCAACAACACCCCCCCACACACGCCCCACAGTGATGTTCTAAAGGAGGCTTCCCTTCTGTGGGTTTCCCCTGCACAGCCATGCATCCGGGCTCGCTTAGATCAACCTGCCTGTGCTCCCTTCTGCCTGTGCTCCCTCCTACCTGCTCTCCACTGGGACTGGCCCACCCCAGCAGCAGGAAGGGATTCCTTCCCCTGCAGGGTGGCAGGCCAGTGAGGACCCACGGAAGGCAGAGGCATAGGCACTGGCAGCTCCCCCCACCCCTTTCTCCAAACAACCTTCCCACCCTATTCTCACCATCCACACCTCAGGAATTCCCTGTGATGTCAGGCACAGATAAGCAACCAAGAGATTTAACTCCCGTGGAGAGTTACCTCTGGCTGCAGAATCTTTACTGTGTGCGTCTGATGGGCCTGGCTCTGTGGGAGGCTGT
Source organism: Talpa europaea (assembly GCF_964194135.1). NCBI lineage: Eukaryota > Metazoa > Chordata > Mammalia > Eulipotyphla > Talpidae > Talpa > Talpa europaea. The sequence continues at coordinate 80,732,309 of NC_140076.1, forward strand.
GGGGATAATACGGTGAGGGAGAAACACAGTATCTGCCTCCATAGGGCTTACTGTCTAGCAGGAAAGCCCCATTTCATGGACAATGACGCTGTGGCAGCGGTGAGGTGACGTGACGAGTGCCAGGAAATCAAATACACTTTGCTGAGCGTGCGAACATAGCACGAGGGCTGGAAAGAGAGGGCTTCTCAAAAGAAAAGATACACTGGAACTTGAGGGGTGAGAAGCTGGCTTGATTAAGGATGGAGTGGGGGCATTCCTGCAGAGGAACAGCTTGAGGAAGTCCCAAAGATGGTGAGGACCTGGAAGACGGCCAATGTGGCTATGGGGCAGAGAAGGAAGGAGAGGGGTGGCTGTAGAGGGGGCCCACATTCTCCCCACAGGCCAGGCCTGCTGGGCTGGCATGGGGTGGGGCCATGAATGTTGGTTCCCCTGGTCTTCAGTTCTTGACCCCGACCCTTCTCTTTACAGAGTTGCTGGCTGCAAAGAAGACCCACACCTGTGAGTAGAGGCTCCAAGGGCAAGAGCTGGGGCTGGGTGTGAGAGATGGCAAGGCATTCTGCAAGGACTCTGGGCGGTTTGGGTAAAAGAAAGGCTAGTAGGTTGCAGAGATGGAGGAGGCTGAGCCCGAAGAGGTGGAGCCTAGAAAAACAGGGGGTGACAGGGGGTGAGATGAGGGGAGGGGTGAAGAAGCCTCAGATCAGGGCCATGGGAGGAGTTGAGGAAGAAACCCAAAAGTGAGAGGTAAGGTGGTAAGGGAACAAGGAAAGGATAATTCAAAGGCAACCATGGGAAAACGAGGGGGGAGATGCTGGACAGAGGGAGCACAGGAGATGGAAGGAGCAGGGCAGATCTCTGGACCAAAGAGGAGGGAGATGGAATGCAAGGGAGGCAAGGGTGGCCTGGGAGACTCAGGGACCCTGCATAAGGCTTTGTGGTTGTGAAGCCAGGTTTGGTGTTCATCTCTGTGGTTAACACATCCTGAGGTGTGAACAGGCCCGGGGCCAGGCAGGGCAGGGCTGAGAGCAGGAAAGCCTTCCTCTGTGTAGGAAACATAATGGACAGGGACGCTGTGTCCTGGGGCAGAAAGACTGAAGCTACAGCATGTGAGAAGGGGGCTAGAGCTCAGGAAGTACTTCCCAGTGGATATTAGTGAGTAAGCATCCTCTCCAGGCACCCTCAGCAATCGGAGCTGCCCTCCTCATTTGTGGGAGAGGCTCCCCGCCACCGAAAGTATACCCACACCACCTCAGTCCCAAAGCTCATATCCCATCAGGCTCATACCCGCCCTTAATAGCCTGACGACATTCCCTAGGTCTGGATTCCTGAAGTGATGAGCACCACTCCAGCGCAGGAGAGATACCTACAATTTTCCATATCTGCTCTTGGATTGCCTGCCAGTTCCCCCAGAGAGCTCACCGCCATCCCTCCTGCTGCCAAGTTTGCCCTGTTCCAAGCATAGAAATCTCGGAGGACAACAGCATCACCCTCCTCCCTGAGTGGGCAGACAGGGGCTAGGGGGCCATCCAGGATGCTACATCCTGGTGGGGGGGGTTGCTTTGCTCAGCACAATCCTGACAGGTGCCTCGCCCACCCCTAGCCACAGGGCCCCACGGAAATGCTGAGCAGGGCCCTGGGAGGAAAGCGGGTCAGGGAGTGACGCGGGTGAGCTGGGGGCGGGGGACCCAGGGACCATATGTGGGTACGGGGAGAAGGGGGACTTTCAGAGCCGCTGAGATGCCCCACAGAGCCGATATGAGGCTGAGAGGGCCCCTGAAATTGACTGACCCTTCATAAGGATCCCCAACCAAGAAACTGCAGAGGGACTCCCACCCCAGGCAGCATCTCATCTCACAAGCAGACTCAAGTGGTATCAAGTCCCTCAAGTGGTATCTGGGATCTAGGTTTGAATCCTGACTCTACCACTCCCTGGATGTGTGACCTTGTGCAAATTACTTAACCTCTCTGCTTCTCAGTTTCTTCATCTTTGAAATGGGAATAATGGCACCTACCTCATAAAGTATTTTTGTCAGGATTAGATAATCCACAAAAAAAAAAAAATTAAGAATCAGTTCTGGCATATAGTAAAGTATTATTACTATCATCGTCATTATCATCATCTGCTTTCCAATTTCAGCAGTTTTGCTCCTGAGGACACTTCTAATGGGCTAACCCCTGGGAATTGTCCGATGATCATTACTACTACTCTTACCATTGGCCCACTAGCCCAGGGCACACATCGTGTCTTTGGGGGTGTGAGTATGGTGAGTGGCAGGCCAGCCTCCCACCCCTCGCACACTGATCTGTTGGCAGTCCACGGGGTCTCAGATGGCACCGGCTACTGTCCAGGGCAGACATCCGATGACTTACCTCTAGAAATATTCCTGTTCCTGGAGTCACCTGGCAAAGAGAGTCAGGCTCTGGGGTTCTTCAGGGGGAGGGAGAGTAGAGCTCCGTTAGGGCTCCCCAACCAGAACTGCCCTGGCGGGTGGAAACAGCTTTCACCGCGTGTGGCTGTCGCATGTGGTTTTGGAATTTTCCAACACCCCCTGTGATTGGCTGCCCCACCCCTTACATTCTGCCCCAGGCCCAGATTGGCCACTTGGGGCGCCTGTCATCCTACCGGCTGTACCCCCAGGGGGGGTGGGGGTGGCAGAGTTGGGGGGTTGTCACTTGGCCACCTGTGTGGTGCAGAGCTTAACCCCCCTTCCCCTGCCCAGAAGCATTGGGGGAGAGCTAGGTGCAGAGCTACAGCCTGAGGCTTTGCTGAGAGGGCCTCACCCCCACCCCGCTGCCAGCTACATCCCATCCTTGGACCACTCCCCACTGAGAAGACAGGGAGCCAAGGCAGCCAAGCCCAGCCCAGTCATGAGAAGTAAGTGAACGGGGCCACCTGGGAGCAGGGGAAACTGAACCCTGTCATCACCCCTGGGCCCCCGGGAAAGAAGCTGGATCTTGGGAGCAGGGTGAGCAGAGCCCTGAGCTCTTCCCTGGCTGAGTGTCGGGTCCAGATCAAGGTGTGTCGGGAGATGGTGGTGGAGTCGTTGGGGTTCCTCTCCCCGGGCAGTTCTCTCAGAGTAGTGATAACTACCAGAGAGTGGAGGCACTTCTGTGATAAGCGCTGGAAAGGCTCTCCAAGAGTCTGTGATAGACCCAGTCCCCTAATTTTACAGAAAGGGACTGACACTCAGAGCAGCCACACAGCTGTGCTAGATGGAAGCGGGCAATTATAGGTGGCCCGAACACAACCCTCCCAGCGAGGCTGTCACCTCATTGTTGCCCTCCGGTCTCCAGCCTGCCAGAGAGTGGCATGAAAAAGGAAGCCAGAGGCGTTGAAGCGAGCGAGCAAGGTCAGCAGGCAGAGGGGTCAGAACCCCAGCATCCAGGCCCCAGAGCCGCCCTCCTTTCTGCCCAATCCAGGGATGTGAGGACAAAGTGGAATCCAGCTAGATGCAGCCAGGGCGCCATTTCTACGTGTGTGTGTGTGTGTGTGTGTGTGTGTGTGTGTGTGTGTGTTTATCCCAGGTTGAGTCACCCATTTTATGAAGGGGATCAAGGCAGTGGGGAGGAGATCAGAAGGTTTTTGGCTTCACCCCCTCCCTGGTGTGGAGCCACGGCCCAACAGCTGGTGGGCAGACATCTGATGTGCCTGTACCTTCTTGCGGAGCAAGGGTGGGTAAACTGGATAGGCCCAGAGAACCTCCTAGAACATAGGCTGTGGCCCAAGGCCTGTAGCAGCCCTGACCCCAGCCCACTGTCTTCTCACAAGTCACCAAAGGGAGGCCATATTGAGTCCTGGGAAGACCCATGGACTGAGAGTCTAAAGACCCGGTTCTGGTGCCACCATTGTCACTCAAGAGCTGTGTAACCTTAACCAACTCATTGGTCTCCTTGTTGCAAAACAAGAGCTGAATTTAAAAACAAAACCACCTTTGGAGAGGCTCCCTGTTCTAGGGGCCTAGGACCAAGGAGAGAGCTGGAACCTGGCTAGGCACCTGAAGGTATGAAGGAGACTCAGCTCTCCTAGACTCTAGACAGAAAGGAAGCCAAGGAAAGAAAAGTGCTCACTTCCGTGCTTGGGATGGAGAATCCAGTGCTGATGTGTGGGCCCAGCTAGGTGAGAGGGGCCAGGAGAAGAGCCAAAAGCTTCCAAAGGAAGAAAGGTTCCTTAGAACTTCAGCGTCCCTTGTATTTTCTTCTCATTAGCAGTAAAGCTTGGCACACTGGGTTTCCCAGAAATGGTCCCAAATCAGCAAATCCACCCTGAAAAGTGATGTTTGGGTGTGCTTCAGTGCCTGACAAGAGGGCTGGAGGTCCCAGTGCTGGCTAAGGGAGTCAGAGGTCCACCTAGGCTGATAGTAGGAGAGGAGGTCGCCTCCCATCTAGGGTCTGGTGCCATCAGTGCTTCTCCCTTAGATAGCTGTGGGGTCTCACAGCCTCAGGCTTTCTGACCTACCTCCACCTCTGCCCCCCGTGATTACCAACCGCCAAGCCCTCTGATCTAGGCTGGGGATTCGGAACTGTGGCACACCCAAGACCAAGAGCCAGACATACATAGAGCAAAAACAGACCAAGAAATAATGAAAGATTTGGGGGCCAAACTTAAAGGACAGGAGATTTATGAACACATATAGAGAAAGTGGTGTCCAGATGGACATGGAAATGGAGTCCAGAAGAGCCAAACACTGTAGTGTGAAGCCCCAGAGATAGAACTGAGGTACAGAGACTGGAAAGGCACACAGATGCAGGAACGGGGGAGGAAGAAAGAAGACTGGCAGCAGAGGGGGACATCAGAAGACATTGGCTAGGGTCTAGGAAGGCAGAGAGCAAGCAGGAGGCACAGGTTTATAGAGGTTCTAAGAGGAAGATATCAGCTCCCTACCATTGCAGCCAGCAAGTGAGAAATGTCCACTTGCTTAAAAGGCTGTCCAGCCAGGCTAAGGGAGTTAGCCCAGTCTTCTCACGCTGAGAGCATGGCCAGTGCGGAACCAGTGGGCATAAGGGAATGGCATCACATCTGATGGGGAGGTGGAAGGATGAGGGGTATAAGGTGGGGTGCTGTACCCTGGTTTTCTCAAGTCTGGTGATGATAACGAGGAGCAGTGGGCTGGAAAGAAGTCCAAGTCTTCGGGGTGCCACAGATCTCATTCCACAAGTCCGAGGCTACCTAAGGTATCTACAAGGGGCTCCTTCCTTCCATGCTCCACCCCTTACCTTCCTCTTCGCATCTCTTCCCATTCCAAACAGGGATCCCAAACACCCCAACATAAGCCCTGGGAGCTGGAGCCTCCTAGTCTGTCTCATCACAACAAAATGAGCGTGTTAGTGTTGCTGGCCCTCCCCAGACCTAGCTCCCCTCTCCCCGCCTCTGTGCCCCTGACTCAAACAGGGAACCGGGACTTTCCCAAGCTAAGAGCTCTCCAAGGAAGGCAGCCCTGGGGTCTCCAGTCCTCGATGGGCCAATCTGGCCCATCTGCTCAGGGTTCTAATCTCTACTCCCCTGCTCAGGCCCCGCAGCCCCTTCCCTGGGACTCTGAGCTCAGAAAGGATGGAGATGTCTATTGGGGGAAGAAATGGCAATAGGGCAGGGCTGCAGGGCCAGAGCCGGGGTCTTTCTTGGCCAGCTGACCTCCTAGAACAGCAGAGGCCCTATGGGAAGGAGAGACAGCCTAGGAGGCAGGGAAGCCCCCCTTCATTGTTGGGGTTCCTGCTCCTCAGAGCTTCCTCCTGGTGATTCATCCCCTCCCCCTATTCACTGGTTGTTTTCACTCATTTCTCTTGTTTCCCCTTCTTTTTCTTGTCCCAGACTGCGGGGGTGGCGGGGGCACTACGAGGGGGTTTCAGGTGACTGGTTGGCTTTGGTGACTTTTCAAAACCCCAGACTCTCCCTCGCCCACCCAAGTTTTAGCTTCTCTACTTTCCCAGCCCTGGGATCTGGGTGCATCAGCAGAATATTGTTGCCGTGGGCTGGGAGGAGCGATTACCAGTAGACCTGGCTTCTCTCTGGACCCCAACTAGCCTCCCCCTCCGGCTCCCCTGTGGCGGCACCCACCACCGTGGTTTCTAGGTTTGCAGAAGCTGCGGGAACACGGAGCTGAAAAAGGAGGGAGGCTGGTGACAGGCTGGGGTACACTGGGGACCTGGCTGGAGCTGTGGTTTCTTTGTGGAAAAGGGCTGAAAGTGTGGGCTGTGGGGAGAGGGGCCTAAGCTAAGAAAAGGACTGCGTTCTTCTTCCCCTCACTCACTCATTCCTGCAGCGAGTCCTACTGAGCTGTGTGAAAGCCGGCACTCCCCAACCCAGGGGCTGTGGCCTTCCAGAGGACCCCCAAGTCAGGCACTCTGTTGGCATGGGCAAGCCCTTCCACTTTGACCTTAGAAACCTGCTCCCCAGAAATGGGTGAAGGCAGGAGATGTCTGGGGCCACAGAAGAAGGGTTGGGGTGGGGTGGGGGGAGTAATGTCTCTCTGATCTGTTTACTAGACATGAGTCCTGGCTTTAGTTCCATAGGCTTCCTCCTTGAACTCCCTTCCGAGCCCTTGTGTCTATCCTTATTATACGCCCTTAATCAATATCCACGGGAGAAAAGGACAGAGAAAGAAGAGCAGACAGGGCCCAGCTCTAGGACACCAGGAGGAGGCGATGGCCCCAAGGCTGAATCCACCTCCAACAGGGCTGGGGCTGGTTCTGGGGTAATCAGGGAGAGACCCCCTCAATTCACATGCTTCCCCTGCAATCGTCCCAGTCTCCTTGGCATGATGAATTGAACGGCTCATGCTCACAGGATATATAGTTTAATAGTCGAGGACACTGGCTCTCAAGTCACAGAGGCCTGGGTCCCGATGGCTGTGTAACTTTAGTCAAGCCCCTTACTCTGGGCTCAGTCATCTTACCTGTAAAATGGGGACAACACAAGCAGTACCTACTCCACATCTTGTTGTGATCATCCAATGAGAAATGTACTTAAAGTCTGGCACACAATAAGAATTCAACAATTGTGTCTATCCTTATTATACCCCCTTAATCAATATCCACTGGAGAAAAGAACAGAGAAGAGGAGCAGACAAGGCCCAGCTCCAGGCTGACAGGACACCAGGTGGAGGCAAGAACCCCAAGATTGAATCTACCTCCAACAGGGCTGGGGTTGGTTCTGGGGTATGCGGGAGAGACCCCCCCGGGTTGCTCTACCACTTCCTCTCTGTGGCATAGGGCACCTGGACAGGGCCCAGGGCTGGCTTCCTAAGGTGGCACAGGGCCAGGCTCAGGAGGCACTCAAAGAACTGCTATCAATGAATCTCACAGCTGTGAGGAGGGTAAGATGGGGGCGGTGGGGGGAGGGCACAGACTCCTTTAGGGCTATAGTATTTCGCCACCTAGGAGGCCCTTCTAGGAAGTTCCCTGGGCAACCCTCAATCTCTGAAGGGATCCAGAAGATGGCACTTTCTTTTTCCTAGCACGGCATCAGAATGGAGTTTTAGAGGTCACATTTTGTGTTGGGGAAGACTCACAAGAATGAGCTGGGGAAGAGCCCACCCTTGAGAAGTAGTCTGGCACAAAAGCAGGAAGAGGGACTAAATTCTTAATATTCAAAAATGTAGGCTGAGGACCACGAGCTTGGCTGCCACTGAGTTTCTGCAGAGGGACCTGATTTTAACGAGACCCCTAGGTGATCTTGCTTGAGAAGCAAAGGACTACTGGCACCGTGCAGTCACTAGTCAATTTCGGGAGCTAATATGGACACTAGGCATTTCCTTCTCCTTTGGAAGTGTGTGGGATTAGAGGGTTTCCTTTGCTGGGCCTCAGGAGAGAGCTACAGCAAGAGCAGGCGCTGCAGCCATTACAAACAGCTCTCCCAAGTGGTTGCTGAGAGCACCAGCAGGCTTGGGCTGCTGTGGGAGCCCAGGCAGGGGGCTGGCCTCAGGTTCCTGACCTTTGCTTGGTTCTAGTTCCTGGCACCAGCAGGCAGTTAGATGGTAAGTTCCTGGCAGGCCAGGTTCCCAGGCAACAATTTGAGTAATCCTGTGATTACTCAGCTCCCCCTCCCCAATCTGGGTTCCCACCACCTGCTGCTTCAGGACTTTGGCTCTCAGAGAGGTAGCTTTGAAGGTGATGTATCCGTGGTGTTTTCAAAGCCTGCTCACCCTGCCTCCACTTCGACCAGTCCCCTTCCAGTCCTCTCTCCTCCCCTCCTCCACAAGCCACACTCCTGCACATTGCATCGGTACTTTTTTTTTTGAGGTTTTGGGTAGTTGGCGCTGAAGTGGGCACAGGGGCAGGGAAGGGGAAGAGAGTAAGACAGGAGAGTCTGTCGGTGGACAGAGCTAGGGACTGGCCTGGGGCCATGACAAACATGTGGGGGTTCCTGTGTTTCTGTAACTGGCCCTCTATTTCTGGGTTTAAATCTTCTCCTGGCCTTGAACCTCTTGGTCTCTCTAGAGAGAGAGGTCTCTCAGAGGCCAAAGGCTCCAGCTCGGAAGCAGGCTGCCTCAGTGTGCACCTCTGTCTTGGACCATGATTGGGGAGCATGAGGAAGTGACTGACATAGCAGCTGGGGTCCAAGCCCCTACACCCCCCAAACATGGGTATTTGTGGAGGGGGTCCTTCAGTGAGGAGGGCAAGGCCTTAGTGACACTGTTGTGAGGCTCGGAGGCCGTGTCCGGCTCTGGGTCAGGCGTGGGGCAGGGAGCTGTGGCTGGGTCACTCATGTGGTCAGCACACACACGCACACGGATGTGGCTCTTGGAGAAGGGAAGAGGCCAGGAGGCCTGTGGTTAACTGCTGGGCTGGAGCCCGAGTTCCCACTGTGGCTTGGCCTAATCTCCCTCCCCCTTAACTTTTTGGGTGACCCATGTTGGTTTCTCTCCTCTCTGGGCTTTGGGTCACTGAGGAGAGAGAGGCCACAATGTAGAAGGGGGATGGGGCAGACTCTGCAGGGTATGAGCACTTCTCTCCAGGGTGCGAGCATTTCTCTCCACATCTCCAAGTGCCTACTGGTCTCATAGCCTTTGGCTTGCATATGCAGTGGCTCCCCTTTTGCATGACAACATCTAAGACAGCATGGCCTACAATCACCCCATGGACAGGCAAGGTGATTTCTGTCCTGATTTTACTGACAAGGGAACTAAGGCCTAGAGACTCTAAGTGACTCCACATTTTCTGCCCCCTTTCCAGATACCCAGCCCTGTCTTATTCTCTCTTTCATTCCATGCTTTCCAATGTTCTGGAGAGAATTTGAAAAGCTCACTTGCCTTCTGTGGTGGATGACCACAGCTTACTGTGCAGGTGTGGGGCAGGCAGGTGGGACTGGGGCAGTGAGGAGGGTGGGGTGGAGAATCAATCAAGTTCTAATGGAAGGATTGGACAGGCCTGTGGCCCTGTCCCCCACAAGGAGACAGCTGCTTGCCTTGAGTCAGCTCAAGGCCAGCCTGAGGAGGTGATGCTTCAAGGATGATGGAAATAGTATTTGGGGGATCAGTGGGCCTGCCACAGCCACCCTCCCCACCTCACATCACAAGTGCTTAGGGCCCAGGCCTATGCCCAGAGGGGAATTCACAAGAATATGGACTCACTCCCCATGGCAAGAGATGGGTGGAAGATGTGTCAAGAGATAATATAGGCCTAGATCATTTTTTCTGGCCTACAACAGTCTAGGCCTCCCCCATCAGAGGAGAGGCAGGAAAGAGACCCAGATGTTGTTGGAAGCAGCGAAAGTACCTAAGGTAGCAGAGGCCCACTCTGCTCAGCACCGCTTCCAAGGTGAGCCTCCTGCTGGTCCTTGAAACTCAGTAATGGGCTGTGGACATCGACAGGGGCAAAATCAAGGAGGTGAAGCTGGAGCCAGCAGCAAACCACACTGAAGGGGGGCAGCACAGGTGACAATGAGCTCAGGGGTTGGGGGCGGGGACCTGGCGCCCAGCACGTGGCACTGACATACAAATACATACTGGCACACACTGGCCCAAGCAGGGATGGCTCAGAAATCACACTTACTTTCTATGTGTCCTTGCACACACAATGCATACCGTCAAACAAGCCCACGGATGTGTGCACCCCACAATCACGTGCATGAATAGCACATGGAAGCTCAGGGGAACTGGGATTTAGACCCAGGCTGGGGCAAAGGGGCTGTGCGAACCTGGGCCAACCGCCTCACCTCCTCTGACCTAGCCCTTCGCCTGAAAGAAGGAAAGAGGCCAAATGAGATGGTCTCTAGTCCTTGCCGGTGGTCTCTAGTCCTAGCCGGTGTTATCCGCCATGATGCGCACTCATGTCACTGGGCGTGATGCCCTTGTACACAGACACACTCTCGCCCCCTGAGATATGGAGAGCGGCCTCTGCTCTGGGGCCGAGGGAGCCTGTTTGATTCTCTCCCCTCCTCCTAGGTGCCCAGGAGAGCTCACTTGTTGAGCCCCAGTGTTCTGGGCCCCATCTCTGGCTTCTCCCTGCCCTCTCTGGGGCCCCCGGTCCCTGAGGCCTGTCTCCCCTATCTCCCTCCCTGAGTCTTTACTGCACGACTGAGGAGGGCCCACATCTCCACCCACCCGCCACCCCTCGCCTGCTGCCTGGTGTCCCACACCTTCCCACCACACCCCATATCTGCCCAAGCACCGTGGGGGAGGGAGGCACAAAGGAAGCCTCCTGGGCGGGAAGCAGGTGCTGCAAAGCAGAGAGGACTCCCAGGTCCCCGAGCGGGAGGGAAGCAACTGGAGCTTTTCCACTTGAAGGGCTGAGCAGGTGGCTCTCTGCAGCTGCTTTCTCTACCCCCGTAGAGCAGATACCACTCCTGGCCACCCTGCAAAGCTAAAAGAAAATGAGAGTGAGAGAAGAAAAAAAAAAAAAAAAAACAGCCTCCATACTCCATAGAGCCACTGCTGAGCAGCATGGGGCACTACACTTAATCCATTTTGCAAGAGGGAAGCAGCAAAGTGGGCAGGGGAGCCGGGAGGTATCTGACACCCAGGAGCACGGGGTGGCATGCAGAAAGTTTCTACCCACCTCCTGCTCTCTCTCCCCTCTAGCACAAATTGAAGTGATCCCTTGCAAAATCTGTGGGGACAAGTCCTCTGGAATCCACTACGGGGTTATCACCTGCGAGGGCTGTAAGGTGAGTGCACACATACACGCATTCCCTACAGAGACGAAGAGGGGCTCCCTGTCCTGAAGCAGCTGAGTAGCAGCCTGGGTGGTGCCCAACCTGGAGGCCTGGCTACAAACAGGCCCTTGTCTTAAACTGGGGGAGCAATTGTGGGAATAACTACCATTGTACTAAGAAATGAAGGGAAGGAACAGACAGGTGGTGGGATCTGGAAAAGCCGGAGTGGGTGGACGGGAGGCGCTCAGGACTGGGCCTCGCCAGGATGAACAGGCTTGGTTTCTACTCCTCCCCAGGGTTTTTTCCGTCGGAGCCAGCACTGTAACGTGGCCTACTCCTGCACCCGCCAGCAGAATTGCCCCATCGACCGCACAAGTCGAAACCGATGCCAGCACTGTCGCTTGCAGAAGTGCCTGGCACTGGGCATGTCCCGAGATGGTGAGGCCATGCATGCAGCCCTGGGGTTCCCTGGAGCCACCAGAAGAACAACCTGGCTTGTTGTGCTAGACACACAATTAGCCAGTGAAAGAACCCTTCTGGAATGATCTCCATTTCCCACTCTGACAGCCCTGCGTCTTCTACTGTCCACCTGGGGGTGAGGGAGCAAGCTGCCCCATCAGAGCTCTGCACGGTTCCGAACTTGGGGCTCTGCTAGAACAATCCTACTTTTCCCAAGGTCCCAGACTGTCCATTTGCTTCTTCCCCAGGATGGGTTCTCCTTACTCTGTTCTACTCTGGCCCAGAACCATCAAGTTTCTCTCTGGGTTCCCCCTGCCACCCTTTGCTCCAACTTTAGCTCAGCTCCCTTCCTTGTCCCCCACTTCCATCCTGGGCATGGAACTGTGGTAAGGAGCGGAACCAGAGTCAGCCTGAGAATAAGTAGAAGGCATCAGGGTGAGGAGGGCTGCTGCTCCTAGTGCCTTTCCACCTTCCTCACCCACCACCTCCTGCCAGCCCCATCCCCCTCTCCCCACCCCCTCAGGGGGAGCCCAGGCCAGCCTGGGGGAGGCACAAGGTGATGGGGAGCCTGAAGGAGCCTGTCAGCACTTTTCAGTGCCCAAAATAACAAAGTGAAAGGAAACACAGAGGGGTGCAGAGGGGCAGGCGGGGTGAGGGGCTGTGCCCCCACACCTGGGAGGGGTGGCGGGGGGGAGTGAAAAGGCAGGAAAGAGAGAGCAGAAGAGGATGTTCAGAAACAAGCCGCGGAGCCTGGGTTGGGCTGTGGTGAGTATCTAGGTCACCAGGGAGCCTGCAGGCCTGACCACAGGGAGACCTGTGTGTTCAGCTCCCCTCTTCCTCTGACCCTCCTAGACAGGCGAGGTGACCCCAATACCACTTGAGCCCCCCCACTCGCCCACCCCCAGCCCCAATATCAGCAGGCCACAATCCTCAGCCGGCTCATTGCTTAAATTCTGCCACTATTAGAGGTAGGTTTGGAGCTAAGAGAGCTTGCTCAGGAGACTGAAATAACTGGGCTCGAGAGAGCCCTGCAGGACAATGAGAGGTGTGGGGGCGGGGTTGTGGGGGGGAAGCTGGAACAAAAGTCCCTGAAAGGCAAGACTAAAGAGGCTCTGCCTGGAGTCAGTTATTCAGGGAAGCACCAAGGTAATCTCATAATGATCAAAAAGCCTGATGTTGACCCTGCCCTGTTCCATGTCATCCTGCATCAAAACTCCTGACCCCTGGACCTTTTTCAGCTGTCAAGTTTGGCCGCATGTCCAAGAAGCAAAGGGACAGTCTGCATGCCGAAGTGCAGAAACAACTGCAGCAGCAGCAGCAGCAGCAGCAGCAGCAGCAACAGGAACAAGTGGCCAAGACCCCTCCCGCAGGGGGCCAAGGGACAGACCCCATCTCCTGCACCTTGGGGATCCCAGATGGGCAGCTACCCCTGGGCTCCTCACCTGACCTGCCCGAGGCCTCTGCCTGTCCCCCTGGCCTCCTGAGAGCCCCTGGCTCTGGGCCCTCCTACTCCAACAGCTTGGTCAAGGCTGGGCTCAACAGGCCCTCCTACCACCTGGAATACAGCCCTGAGCGGGGCAAGGCCGAGGGCAGAGAGAGCTTCTATAACACAGGCAACCAGTTGCCCTCTGACAGATGTGGACTTCACTTTGAGGACCCCAGGCATCAAGGGCTTGGGGAGCCAGGACAGGGCCTGAACAGCTACTGCAGCCCCAGTTTCCGCAGCGCCCCAGAGGCACCTTATTCATCCCTGACAGAGATAGGTGAGCAGCTGGAGAGGTTGAGGGGATGGGAAGGTGAGAGAGGGGCTCCTGAGAGAGGGGCCTCAGCCAGCACCCCTTGTAAACCAAACATCCAGGGGACCTGAGGGGTCCTGGGCAGGAAACGTTGTGGGGAGGTTGTGCAGGGGAGGCCAGGCAGAGGAGTGGCCCCTGGGTGGGGAGGGTAGGAGCTGGATGAGATGGAGCTGTGCCTTCCTTTGGCCCCAGACCACCTGGTACAGAACGTGTGTAAGTCCTACCGAGAGACATGTCAGCTGCGGCTGGAGGACCTGCTTCGGCAGCGCTCCATCATCTTCTCCCGGGAGGAGGTGGCCAGCTACCAGAGGAAGGTGAGGCCAGGAGATGGCGCCGGGGAGGGAGGACAAGAGGCCCCAGGGACGCACATGCAGGTGGACTGGGGCAGGGCAGGGTGTCACAGATAGACACACATGTATACCCACAGAAGTATGAGTGGCGGGTGGTGTCTACACCCCAGGGATGGAGGAAAGCTTTTCCTCAGCCCCTGCCTGTTGACATTTTGGCTGGCCTTCTTCCCGCCTCAGACCTTGCTATATTCTGTCCTCTTCCTCTATCAACATACAATAGAAGCCCAATTACCACTTGCTCAAAAACCCTTCTCACCGGGCATTGTGCTGAATACTTTACACAAATTATCCTCCACCTTCATGACAACCAACCTATGAAGTGGCATTATTTCTATTTTTATTGCACTGGGAAACTGAGCTCAGAGAGGTTAAGAGACACTCCGGGTCATTCAGAACCCTCAGTCCCCCCACCTCACCCCCCCATCCCCCCAATCCCCCCATCCCCCAGCTCTTGCTCTCTCTTCCATCCCCACTCGGACACCTCCACCTGCTGAACAGCACTTGTTAGGCACTGAACCTGTGCTTCCCTGGGTCACTGAGACCTTGGAGAACAGGGAATCTGTATGTCCCTTTACTTCAACAAGATGCAGACTTTTTGTGGGCAACACAAAAAGTATCACACATTTTTTATCTCCTCACAACAGCTCACTGGGGGCCCACGTGACCCTGAGTGTGTGTATGTGCTGAGAGTGTGGGTGTTCAGAACCTACCCCTGCAGTTCAGTCTGGGCACTCAGGGGCTTGGGTTTATGAAGTGGGCTACCCTGGGGGCCTGTTCCCTTCCTGCAGACTGTGTGGGAGATGTGGGAGCGCTGTGCCCACCGCCTCACCGAGGCCATTCAGTACGTGGTGGAGTTCGCCAAAAGACTCTCGGGCTTCATGGAGCTCTGCCAGAATGACCAGATCGTGCTACTCAAAGCAGGTGCCCTGGGAGGAGTGGGGGCCGGGCAGGGAGGGGACAGAGTGTGGACCTGGCTGGCCCCAGAGGAGGGAGGTGGCTTAAGGAAATCAGGACACTGAGGGGGATAGAGACAGAGTCTTGGCTTTGCCTGACACTGTGCCCGCATCCTTTCTCCCCACCCCCAGGAGCAATGGAAGTGGTGCTGGTTAGGATGAGCCGGGCCTACAATGCTGACAACCATACAGTCTTTTTTGAAGGCAAATACGGTGGCATGGAGCTGTTTCGAGCCTTGGGTGAGGGGCAGGGGTAAATGAGAAAGAGGCGTCGATTGCCAACCCCTTCCAATGCTTCTAGACCTGGGATACCCTCTTTTCAGCTCTTTTCAGAGCCCCTCAGCTCCAAACACCAGCGGGCGGGTGTCCTCGGGCAGCAGGGCCTCCCCCACTTTGCTCAGTCTTTCATTTCCACTCTTCAGGCTGCAGCGAGCTCATCAGCTCCATCTTTGACTTCTCCCGCTCGCTGAGTGCCTTGCGCTTCTCCGAGGACGAGCTTGCCCTCTACACGGCCCTGGTGCTCATCAATGCCAGTGAGTGTCGCTGGGCTTAGGGAAAGGACATTCAGGTGGCAGGGATGCAACAGATACGGAAGAGTCTGGATCTTCTGATGTGGATAAATCTGGAAGTAGCTTTAAAGAGCAGAATGAGCCCCACCCAAGATGGCTGTAAAATAAAATGAGTTAAACTGAAGGTTCAGAGGAGCTCAAAGGGGAAAGAGCAGCATGGGTTGGGGGGTTGGAGAAATAGGGAGACATGAGGTTGAGTGGAGCAAACCACGTCCCTGAGACACATCAGCCTGTACACGAGCCCACATCGAAGACTCCATTGTGTGGAGCCCCCAGCAGGTTTACTGACAGCTGCCACCTGGGTCCCACCCCAGACACCTGGTACCTCCTTGGCACTGGAATTCGTAACAGCCTCCTCCCAGCCTGTGACTGTAAGATCCACCACAATGGAGAATTCCTGTTCTGTGTGAACTGATTTCACACTGTTCGCCCATCATGGCGGGACTCAGATATCCAGCCCACAGAACAGAGGGACTGGGCTCAGTTAGCTGAATGCTATGTATCCAGAAAATTCAGGCAAGTGGGCCGGGCTGCTAATCTGAGTCTGCAGGTCAAGATTATCTGTCTTCCGGCTCTGTGAGTAGAGACTTGAACATGTTCCTTGACTGGAAACAAGGCTTCGAGGATGACTTCCGGCTATGTCATACAGGCAGGCTTGAAGGTGGTTTGCATGTTGAATTTAGCTCAGACTGCTGCAGAGGCCCTGACGCTGCTGACATGGCTTCATGGAGCCCACCTCCTACCTGGGCCCAGGGGTCAGATGCCACTCTTCCAATCTTTTTTTTTCCATAGCAGAATCTTAGTCCTAGCATTGAGTGGGTTATGTGAGATATCAGGCTATCAGGGAGAAGACAGCCTGGAGTTGGGAGAGTGTTAGGAGAGCTCTGTCATCATTCCCCAGTTTTCTATGTGTACAGCTAAACCATCACACACACACACACACACACACACACACACACACTCAGTGAGGAAGTCTCCATCCAGCACAGATGTTGGAAAAGATACACCCTTTTGGTGGAAGTTAACATCAATGTTCTTTCTAGTTCTCACTATCATCCCATCTCCTTCTTCAGACCGGCCAGGGCTTCAGGAGAAAAGCAAAGTAGAACAACTGCAGCACAATCTGGAGCTGGCTTTTCATCATCATCTCTGCAAGACTCATCGCCAAGGCATCCTGGCAAAGGTAGGAGCAGTCCCGGGGGTAGAAGAGGGCAGGCCCAAAGCCAGATCTGCAACATCAGGGCTGGTGAGGGCACGGTCTGAGGGTACCAGGAGGTAAAGCTGAGGACCACGTGGTATTAGTGAGCTTGCAACAGCAGTGGGAAGGGAGGGAATGACCAGTCACTTCTGTGTAAATAAAGATGGAAAGTGAGAGAGCCTGAAATTAGGAGGGATCTCCAGAGAACAATTCAGGTTAACAGAGCCAGCATTTCCCCAGCACCTGCTTGCAGGCACTGTGGATGGAAAGATACAGGCATGCAGTCCTTGTCCCCCTCAAGAGTTTTGCATCTGGTAGGAAGAAGAGCTTTGTGTACTAATAGTTGTAATACAGAGTAGAATGTGATATGTGATATAATACTAATGCAATTAACGAAGTGCTTTTGCAAAGATGCTCCCTCATTTTCAGGGCAACTTAGTCAAGAGGCCTGATCTTAAAACTGCTCTGCAGTGATAAGGAGACTTAAATGACTTATTCCAGTTTATATGATTTATAAATGATAAATTCGAGATTTAATCCCAGTGTTCTTTTCACTGTATCCCTATGCCCCGATATTTAACAATAGGTGCATTTTATTATATTAATAGGTACTAAAATCTTAATATCAATATATTTTATATAAGCTATGTTAGCTATGTAGCTATTATATATTTACATAAAACATATGTAAATATATAACTATATGATATGAAATATATATCTTAACATATATAAGCATAATAAATGATACTCGGGGAAGTGTTATGAGAACATAGGCTAGGGATTAAAGAAGAATTCAGAGGTAAAAGGAGTGGGTCATAAATGCTCCCTAAGGAAGGTGGCATTTAAACTAGGCCATGGAAGATGTCAGATTTTAACAGGCATTTCTGGGGGTGCGACAAGCACTCCAGACTTAGGGAACGACGTGGGCAAAAATAAGGAGGCAAAATAATGCATATGTGGAGATTAGCTCGTCATGTATTTTGACCGAGGTGTAAGATCAGGAGCAGGGATAGACTGACGGGGCAGGGGAGTAACAGGAGACAGGCTTGAAAATTAGGTCAGGTAGCAAATCAGAGAGGACTTTCAATGCCATTGTAAAGAGTTAAAGCTTTATTTCTAGGCAATGGGGGGCCCCAAAGGAATGATATCATCAGGGCTATTACTTAGGCAATTTAATTTGGAGCCTGCGTACAGGAACTATTTATGTAATCATTCAAGCAATGCTTCCTTGCAATGGGCCAGGCACAATGCTAGAGCTAAAGGTACAGAAGTGACTTATACAACAGTCTCTCCCCTAAAGAGCTTCAGATCTGGTAGGAACCATTGGAAGGAAAAGGGACTAGAAGCTGGGAGAGCAGCTGGCCGGCCACTCTGGTTGCCTGCACCTTCAGAATATATCAGCCCCAATCCAGCTATTAGCTTTCATTTGAACTACAGCAGAGGCCCCTAACTAGACCCCTCCTCCACCCTCCTCTCTTCTCCAGCAGAGCAACTCAGTCCTCTGGGCTGTCCGTCAAGCTGAGAATGAAATCTAGAGTGTGCTTCCCACTGCCCAGTCTCATGGTATAGCCCTGACTTCTCTCTCCCCTCTTCCCCTTCTGCCACTCCCTCTGCCACCCCTTGCAGCAACTCTGACCTTCTTGTTATTCCTTTAACACATGCAGCTCAGTTGCTTCTCAAGGCTCTTATACCTTCTGTTCCAGTTGCCTGGAAGGTTTTCCCCCCAATTTTCCATTCCAAATGGCTCACTCCATTCCTTCTTTCTGGAGAGGTATTCCCTGACCACCCCATACAAAGAACCCTTTACTCCTCACGCTGCTTGAGTTTTCTTTAAAGAAACTATCTGATATAGTATATGTGTTTATTTTCTGGCTCCTTCTCTAGAACGTAAATTTAATAAAGGTAAAGATTTTGTTTTATTCACCAGAATCCGTCACAGTACCTAGCTAAGTAGTGTGTCAATGAAAGAGTGAAGCTATTGCAATAGCCCAGACAAACTGAAAGTGAACTAGTAGGAATGACAGGAGGACGAATTCAAGAGCTATCAAGAGACCCCCTGCGGTGTGCTCTTCCCTGACCACCCCTTCCCTAGGAAAGGGTGGGGAGAAGTTGGGGAGAAGGGGGTGGTAGCAGGTGAAGGTGTTTTTATGCTTCCCTTACTTATTCAGGAACTTTGAAGATAATGGTTTTCTTAGTCTTTCTTCAGTGAGTTCTGCCTGCCCCTGGCTCTCATGTTTTTCATCCCCCCTCTGGCTGAGAGTCAGCAGATTACTACCTGCTTACTACCTGCAGTATTCGGTACTGGTTTGGAAATACTTGCTATGTGCCAAGTATTATGATGGGTACAGAGGCGAGACAGAGACAGAGACACAGAGAGGAAAAACCTAAGAAGCTTAAATGTAGGGAGGGAAGACAAATTGGGTCATTTCCTAAAATGGGGAATGTCCAAAGGGAGGACCCTTAAGGTGACGGGAGGGATAGTTAGGGAAATATTCCCAGAGAAGGGTGACATTTGAAGGTAAGATTTAGCAAGCAAAGAAGAATTGGGAAAGGTATTCTAGGTGAGGGGAACAGCACCAACAAAAGGCAAAGAGGCATGTGGCAGTGTTAACATTGTCACAGAATCTCACTGTTACAAAGCATACAGTGTGAGTTAGTCTGTAACAGGATCCATTCAACTGCCTGGAACATGACTTGGGGGGTTTTCCCAGAAAGTATGTCCTGTCCCATATTAGCTCTCACTTACCTCAGTTTCCTGAACACATACCTACCCTACCAGTGGGAGCTGGCTGATCCAGGGGTGCCAAGTACATGAAGCAAAAGTCAGGAGAATTATCCTAGCCAGGGAAGGGCGAGAGGATGTCTTTGCTCTGGGCAGAGAGCTGAAACACTGACCCTCCCCCACTAACCCATCTCCAGCTGCCGCCCAAGGGGAAGCTCCGGAGCCTGTGTAGCCAGCATGTGGAAAAGTTGCAAACCTTCCAGCATCTCCACCCCATCGTGGTCCAGGCTGCTTTCCCCCCACTCTACAAGGAGCTCTTCAGCACAGAAATCGAGTCTCCCGAGGGGCTGTCTGAGTGACCTGGAGGATGGACTCCTTTCCTTTCCCTCAGCCCTCTGGCTCACCTCTCTGGAGCCCCTCCCACCTCAGGCTTATTCTTTCCTGTGCCCCCTGGAGGGTGGCCCCCCGCAGATTCTTTGGAAGCAAATGCTGAGCCAGATTTTCAGCCCACAGGCATGCCTGGCCTTGGGCCAAGGCCAGAGGGTGGGGGTGGAGGGACACCATCTCCAGCCCAAGCTTTGTTTTGTCTCATTGCCCCTGCCCACCTTCAGGGAGGCCTGGGGTGGGCTGTAAGGACCTCTAGGAGGACAGAGGTGTCCTCAGAACAACAAGGAGTCCAGGATACCCCAGGTGAATGAAGCTCAACTATAGGCTCAGAAGCTAATAGGCCTTTGAAATACCTCATTGCATTTCCCTGTGGGCTTCAGCTGTGGACGATGGATCAAGCTCAGAGACTGGCAATGGAGCCCAGAAGGACCTGTATATAACGTGAATCTGGATCTTTGCATTTTCTGCCATTCCCCTTCCCTCCAGCTCAGCATGGAAGTGGTTGGGCACCCTGCCTATTTCTCGGGGGTCTAAAAAAACTGGATATATGGAGGGTAGGGGTGGGATAGGATAAGGGGCCAAGGCTAATTTTTTTAATGAGATTTGGCTATAAGAGGGTACAACAAAGGCCAAGAGCATCATAGACAGAACTCAAACCTTCTATGTGCACTTTAAAAATAGGCTTCTGGAGTTCATTAGCACAAATCTGATCAGACACATGCCCACGGACAGGTGAAACACACACTCACAGGCTCTACCTACGAGTCTACAGTTCTAGACACACATTTAACCTGGCACAGTCTCTCTCTTCCTTGAGGTCACAACTCACAGGAACTTAGTCCCAAACCTGAGGGGCCCCAGAACATTTCTGAGGTGCCCCAGTCCACCAATCTTAGACCTGGGGTTGTCCAAACGCTATCCCAGCCCCAGCAGACTTCTACCACAAGAAACCCCAAGGGAAGCAGAGACGGCTGGACACTGGTGTGTCAGAAGGTCAAGGACAGACCCTCGAGGATGGTGCGGCCCTGCCCTGCAGCCCTGCTCTGGTTAAGGATCCCAAGCAGAAACCATCCCCGGCTCTGCCACCGTCAACCCATTTGGTCTTCTACTCCTGCACAGAGAAAGAGCCCAGGGGCAGGGCAACAACCTGCTTCTCCAAATGGGATCTTGCCCCAGAACATCTCTTGGTTTTATGCATAGCTGTGAACCTTCCTCTGAGGGATAAACAGCGGGTGATGGGGTGGGGGTGGGGGTTAGTTGGTAAACATAAACCCCCAACTTGTGCCATTCTTTATAAAATAATTTTAAAAACAAGAGGTGTGTAGGGGGTGGGGTGGGGGAGTCTTAAATAAGATTACATACAGGCTGTTCTCCTGTCTTATTCCTGGGTGGAGACTCAGGTTTCCAGCCCAGCAGCCCATGGGCATAGTAAGGCTGCTAGCCCCACTCTGTTCTACTCCATTCTGCTCAGTTCTGCTCAGGAACCCCCACCTAAAGGCGTCTCAAACTCAGGTCCACACCAGATGTTCTGGACTGAGAACTTTCCCCACAAATCATACCCAAGGGGGAATTTAGATTGAGCAATTGCACAGAATTGCCCCCCATCTGGGGCACTGGAAGGCAGCTGCTTGGCCCCAAAGCTCCCCAAAGAAGAATCAGGATACCAGAGAGACCTATTCCAGCAGCCCCTCTGCCTCCCCTGCTGGACCCCTCCCGGATCAGAGCTTCCCTCTGAGCTCTCTCTATCACTAGCCACTCAGTAGTGGCGCCTGCTGCAGCCCTCCCTGGCTGCTTTATTTATTTATTTTGCACCAACAGGGTTGCTGCAGACTCATTCTCGCCTGGTTTAAAAAGAGAGAGAGAGGAAAAAAAAAAGGAGAAATGCTTTCTGGCTCTTTTCTCTACCTCGGTCTTGGCAGCAGTGGCTGCAGCAGCAGCAGAGGCAGCGGCAGCAGCATCAGAGACCGCGGCAGCGGCAGCGGGCTGGCGGGCAGCGGGGAGTGAGGCTCACAGGGGAGGTGCGGGGACCAAGGGTGCAGCTCGAATGGGACGGGGCCCCCAACCCTGGACAGATGCAGTACCCAACTTGATGCCGCCTCCAGCTTCTCCGGTAAGTCCCCCCACCATCTGTCCCGGAAGATCGCTGCCCTTCTCTATAACATTCTCAAAGGCAAGGCTAGACCAGGGTGCCTGTCAAGCTAGGGGGCTTGTGCCCCCAACAGCCAGTCATCCATCCTGGCCACACAGAACTTTGATGGGAAAACTAAGATGTCCCAAGTGCCCTGGGGGGAAAGACTCCAGGGAGATCACCCTCCATTTCCCCAGGGCACTCTCCACTTCTGGGTCTTTCTCCCACAAATCCGTGTAGATAGTCCAGAAATCTTCCCCAAGAGCCCTCCCCACCGCCCGCACACACACATAGGTTCACTCTGTCAATCGGGTCTGCTTTAAGAGGCTATCTAGGTTCAAATGTGTCTCTGGACTGCCGTATAGACAAGAAAGCTCCCTGTTCCTTGAGGGGAGGATGTCCCAGGCAGACCCTACCCCATTTAAGGAAAGACATGATTCTGACACCTCTCTCTTCCTGCAAAGTGGCTAGAAGCCAGTCCTGTAGCCATGGAGATTGGCAAGAGAAGTTTGTGATTAAATTAGCTACCTTATAAATAAAAGGAGTGGGCCCCAGATCCCCTAGCCCCTGGCCCAGCAGGCTTTGGGGACTCAGAGGAACCTCACAGGAGTGGGAAGGAGGGAAGCTGGGTGACACGCTTCATTGCACTTTTGCTGAATGCAGAGCAAAAAGGGATGAGCAGGAACTGCAGGGGTAGTGATGAAGAGCTAGCTGTCAGACGGACTTCCCAGAACAGGCACAGAGAGAATAAGGAAGATGGAACATTTCTGTCCCTGGTGCACTGCCCGCATCCATAGATACCTGTTAGGTTCGGATGAGACAGACAAGTCTGGAGCAGCCTTTGCCCCATGCTGTGCTTTCTAATTCCCGAGCCTCAGCACAGTGCCCTGCATCACTCTCTGGCTTTGATCTGCAGTTTCCCAGCTACTACAGTCCTCTGAAGTGGCTCTAGGGGAGCCACCACAACGATCCTTCTAGAAGAGGGTGTGTAGAGAGGGGAGGGAAAGGGAAGAAATCACACCACTTCTGAAACTGCCTCTCTTCAGCCCCATGTGGGAGAACATGGGGTCTGTAGTAAGAAGCTGACCCTGGAGACAGCCTGAAGCCCAAGAGTCCAAACGCGCAGCTAGAAAGAAACCCGGTCACCTGCCCCTAGGAGCATCCATTGGCTCTTGTCCCATCTCTCTGGGCATCCCTGGCCTCCCTTGGGGACCCTGGCAGCATTGTACAGAGTGAGTGAGAGCTGCACCCCCACATAAAGGAGCCCTTCTCTATCTCCTCAGTCTCCAGTGGTCATCGTGACACCATCTTCCTGGCCCCAAACCCACTTTAAGTCGACAGGCTGTGCACTCTGCCTGTTGTGCCAGCCAAGGGTGCCCTTCCTCCCCGCCCTCAGCCACTGGCCAGATGCTGTCTGTCCTCATTGGCTCTGCCCCCCGGCTCATAGTCTGTCTCATGTCAGACTCAAGAGAGCAGAGTGCAATGAGGACAAGAGCTCTCAGACTCACACACTGGACTTGAATCAAAACACCATTAAGGAAGGATATGAGCAGCCTAAGACTGAGGACCAGGCAACAAAACTCAAGCTTTGGCTGCCATGATGTCCCTCATACAAGCCAATGGTGTCTGTAGGGAAGGAGAGGAAGCCCTTGAGGCTCTTGTGAGGAATTTGAGTGCCCCCTGCCTCCTGTGGCATGGCTAGTGTGCAGCTTGGCTGGCATCCACACAGGCATTCTGGGGGGACTGGGTGGTGCTAGATTGGGCCTCAGGTGCTGAGCCAGGCTGAGGAGGGCAGAGTGACAGGAAGGGGAACTGGGGGAGAGCTAAGGTGTCCCCGTTTCCAAGCCTTGGATGACTTAGTCAGGGTAAGGCCTCTCTCCACTCGGGATCCAAGGATGTGACCCCCTGAGATTTATATTAATCCACTAAGAGCAAAGGTGGCCAGAGAGGGACAGCACAGAGCTTGGGGAGGGCAGTGGCAGGGAGAAAGAACCTGGGGTGTTCCTGGATCTCATAGATGTGGGGGGAATCAACAACAAGGAGACTTGAAGTTACTTCCCTGCTGCCCATTCCCATAAAACTCTCCCACACGAATCTGGCCTGACTAGGGTTCCGTGAGCTAGTACGGTCTTGGCCTGTTACCCAAGGGCTGGGAGGGTGAGGAAAGTAGAGATTCCCCCAAGAGGAGACCTGGGGGAGGCAGTGCACCAGAATTGCTCATGGTGTGCCCTCTAATTGCTAGATGGACGGCCAAGTCTCTCTCCTCAAAGCAGGCCCAGGGAAGTCCAGGGTCACTAGCATCTAAAGTCACTTTCCAAAAAGGGCCATGTCACCATCTGTTCCAGGACTGAAGAGGGAATGGCTGCAGCCACAGCTCCAAGGCTAGTCTGGCCCCCCTGGAGCTCTCTCCTACTGCTGTTCCTCCTGCCGGGTGGGAGCAGCGGTGGCTGCCCTGCTGTGTGCGACTGCACCTCCCAGCCCCGGGCTGTGCTTTGTGCCCACCGGCGACTGGAGGTGGTACCTGGGGGACTCCCTCTGGACACTGAGCTCCTGGACCTGAGTGGGAACCGCTTGTGGGGGCTGCAGCGGGGGATGCTCTCCCGTCTGGGCCTGCTCCAGGAACTGGACCTCAGCTACAACCAACTCTCCACCCTGGAGCCCGGGGCCTTCAATGGCCTCCAAAGCCTGCTAACCCTGAGGCTGCAAGGCAATCGGCTGCGAATCATGGGACCTGGCGTCTTCTCAGGCCTGTCTGCCCTCACACTGCTGGATCTCCGCCTCAACCAGATTGTTCTCTTCCTTGATGGAGCTTTTGGAGAGTTGGGCAGCCTCCAGCAGCTAGAGGTTGGGGACAACCACCTGGTGTTTGTGGCTCCAGGGGCCTTTGCTGGGCTGACCAAGCTGAGCACCCTCACCCTGGAACGCTGCAACCTCAGCATGGTGCCCAGCCTCGCCCTGGCTCGTCTTCCGGGGCTTGTGGCCTTAAGGCTTCGAGAACTGGACATTGGAAGGCTGCCGGCGGGAGCTCTGCGGGGGCTGGGGCAGCTAAAGGAGTTGGAGATCCATCACTGGCCATCTCTGGAGGCTCTGGAGCCTGGGAGCCTAGTTGGGCTCAATCTCAGCAGCCTGGCCATCACCCGCTGCAATCTCAGCTCGGTGCCCTTCCAAGCACTGCACCACCTGAGCTTCCTCAGGGTCCTGGATCTCTCTCAGAACCCCATCTCAGCCATCCCAGCCCGAAGTCTCAGTCCCCTGGTGCGGCTCCAGGAACTGCGACTGTCCGGGGCTTGCCTCACCTCCATTGCCGCTCACGCCTTCCATGGCCTGACTGCCTTTCACCTCCTGGACGTGGCGGACAATGCCCTTCAGACCCTCGAGGAAACAGCCTTCCCTTCTCCAGACAAACTGGTCACCCTGAGGCTGTCTGGCAACCCTCTGACCTGTGACTGCCGCCTCCTCTGGCTGCTCCGGCTCCGCCGCCGCCTGGACTTTGGCACATCCCCCCCTGCCTGCGCAGGCCCCCAGCATGTCCAGGGCAAGAGCCTGAGGGAGTTTTCAGACATCCTACCTCCAGGGCACTTCACTTGCCAACCAGCCCTGATTCGAAAGTCAGGACCACGATGGGTGGTTGCAGAGGAGGGGGGGCAGGCCGTCTTTTCCTGCTCTGGAGATGGAGACCCAGCGCCCACTGTCTCGTGGATGAGGCCTCAGGGGGCCTGGCTGGGCAGGGCCGGGAGAGTGAGGGTGCTAGAGGATGGGACACTGGAGATCCGCTCGGTGCAGCTGCGGGACAGGGGCGCCTATGTCTGTGTGGTCAGTAATGTCGCTGGGAACGACTCCCTGAGGACCTGGCTAGAAGTGATTCAGGTGGAACCCCCAAATGGCACTCTCTCTGACCCCAACATCACCATGCCGGGGATCCCAGGGCCTTTCTTCCTGGATAGCAGAGGCGTAGCCATGGTGCTAGCCGTCGGCTTCCTGCCCTTTCTCACTTCAGTGACCCTCTGTTTCGGCCTCATTGCCCTCTGGAGCAAGGGCAAAGGCCGCGTCAAACATCACATGACCTTTGACTTCGTGGCACCCCGGCCCTCAGGAGACAAGAATGCAGGGAGTAACCGGGTCACTGCCAAGCTCTTCTGAGCTTTCCTTCCACACTGGGAATCCGGCCAAGCCCAGCTTCATATACCAAAGGGGAGAGAGTCAGGGCCACTGGGATCAGAACCTAGTCCCAAGCCACACAGATCTCCCAGACTCCTGCCTGCATCGTACCAGCAGCTAATGATGCCTCCTGTGCTTTCCAGTGTGAGGATGGCATGGTCATCTCTGCCCTGGGGGTCTTAGGGAGCTGAAGATGCAGACCCTGTAGTGAGCCCAGCCCTCCTCCAAAGCAAGAAGCATGACCAAGGCTGCAGTCTGCTAATTCACACTTACACGCATCGATGATAACCAATACCAACTGCCAGGCACAGATTAGTTCAGGGGTGGGCCTGGGAAGTGCCATTTGCTTGTTGGAGTCTCCTTTCTTTTCTGCTCCCAAGCACAGGGCTCTAGGGTCAAGAACCTCAGGCTAAGAAGAGGATTTGAGGGTGGGGTGGGGGAGGACAGGCTACTCACTGGCACTTGTCTGCATGAACCTCCACCACCTGCCTCTGTCTGTCATATCATTAAACCTGCTGCCAAAGACCATGAGAGTAGCAGCCAGAACTAAACATGATCTCGAGTTTTCTTCATATCAGCCTTTCCGGCCTCACTTCCACCACATCTTCCTCCTTCCTTCCCTTTTGGTCTTTCTACTGACCTGTGTTCCAATGACCTTGCTAAATCTAACACAGCCTTCCACACAGGGGGGTTATGCCAAAGGAGGTCTGGGGATCTAGGGAGATCTGGAGAGATCAGCTCCACCCGGCCCACAGCAGTTTCAACCAACTCTCCATCTCTGGGGTAGGGGAAGGAGAGATCTAGCTGCCTTCCAAAGCATCCCTCTGCACAATTCCAACCCCAGACATCCAGCTCCTTCCCTTGTTTCTCATTTCTCCCTGCCATTCCTGTATCACAGGCCTCTAGTGCCCTTGAGGGAAAGTAGAAAATGACCAACGAAAGCGAAAAGACTGCAGTTGTCAAAGGAGAGAGACCTGGGACACAGCAGGAGTAGCTTGCAGGAATGGGGGAGGAGGGGCACTGCATGCTGGGGTGAAAAGTGGAGGGCAGAGGGAGCAGCCGGGACTGCCAGCCCAGTGAATTTCCACTCCCCTTCCACAGCTTCCCCTCCTTCTGTGTTCAGTACTATCCCCATGGAAAGCTGTCTGGATAGAGGTCAGCATATTACAGAGACCCCAGATGCAGGAGCAAAGCGGCGGGGAGGAGGTGCTAGCTGCCTCTGAGTTTGCTCCAAATAGAGGGCAAAGCAGAGCCAGAAAAAGTGGAGATGCTGAGAGCTCAAGGGATCGGCAGCAGCCTCAGCATCATCGGAAGGGGAGGAGTGAAGGGAGAGGAAAGGAGCAGGGAGGAGGGACAGAGAGAGAAGGGGAGAGTCACATGGCAGGAGCCTCTCTCTCCCCCTCCCTCCCTCCCTTTCTTTCTCCCCCCCTCCTCTCCCCCCCCAGCAGCATCTGCCCAGTGTCCTTAGTTCCCCTCCACCCTCAAAAGCCCCCACGCACCCTTCACCCAACAACATGCAAGCTTCGTGAGCTTCCTTGTTGATTTCTGCCGCCGTAGCCCTTGTTCCGAAACTCCACTCATTAGAAAATTCTCAGCTGAAACTGTCTCTAACAGATGGAGCCAGCGCCACGGAGGATGCGCCCAGACCTCACCGGCCCACAAGATCTTCAGGGGGACAAGGTGGAAACAAGCGGGTGGGGCCAGAGGTAAATGTGAGAGCCCAGTAGTTTAGAGAATGAGGCTCCCAGGATCTTGAGAAATGGGTATCTCTGCTTCTCCAACCCTGCTCCCCACTGTGCACAAACGGTTCTATTAGCATCCCAGCAAGCTCCCTATCCAGTTTATAAGCCCCAGAAAGGTTTCCCAGGGCACAGCTCCCCCCCCCAAAGACTTCCACTAACAGTTTATTAGTTTCCAACTTGGGGGGCAGGTGCTAGAGGTTCTTGTTCTAGTTGCCCAAGCTGCAAAAGCGGCTTAGTTGTTTGGAGAAATCTCTGGGAAGCCTCTTGAGGCAGTAAGAAACAGATGCCATCCTGGAGTGGGAGATGCTGCTGCCTGAATTCCAAAGCGGTGCTGCCCAACAGAAATAGAATGCCAGTCACATTCATTTAAAATGTTCTAGTACTGCATTAAAAAGGCAAAAAGAAACAGATACAATTAATTTGCACATTATCTTTTATTTCAACCAGTGTACCCAAACTATTATTTCAGTATTAATATGAACATCTGTAATTATTTTTTCATATTAGTTCTTTGAAATCCAGTGTATATTTTATACTTATAGCACACCCCAATTCATTCACTAACATTTCAACATAAATATCTGACATGTATTTAAGTTTCACAAAATCCATTGAGGAAAAAGTATATTCATACATCCAAGTTGTTCCAAACATAGTAAGTTTCCAATAACTAAATCACATATGGGTTTTAAATTAATTAAAATTATTTTTAAAAGATTTTATTTACTTATTTTTGTGTAGAAGAATTGGGGTGCAAGTCAGAGGTGGAGTGAGAGGACTCACCAGAGACAGAGTGGGGAGCAGAACCGGCAGACCTAAACACACTTCTAAGGGGAGCAGTGGTCGAGACAGGAGAGGTCTGCTGCACCATACGTGGGTTGGCCAAGAATCGAACTCAGGCCTTAGCAGTGATAGCACTGAGACTTAACCTCTAGGCCACCAGGGGTTAATTTAATTTTAATTTTAAAATTAAATTTTAAATTAAATGTAAAGACATTGAAAATTCTGTTCCTTGGTGTCAGTAGCCACCTTTCAAGTGCTCAGCAGTCATACGTGGCCAATGGAAAGCACACCACAGACACTACAACCCTGGACTGTGGTCTCGTTAGCAAAGGATCCTGAGAAGCACATTCAACCTCAGGGAAATGCTGTGGAGTACCCTCTAAAGCCTCCCCTTATTCTCCTCACACAACTTTTCCAGAATACCTTCTAGAGGGTCATGCCTGCTAAAGTACTAAGATTACCATGATGAGCCCTACCACAGTTCCTCTGGTCATCAGCAAGCCAGTCCCTTACTCTACCTGTCTGGGAAAGCTTCCCTTAGTTCAGGTAAGCCTGTATGGGTGTATATGTGATGGGTGTATAAATACAACCAGGGATGTGAGCAGGTGGTATGTGCACATGTACAGGGGTATTGTGGTCTCATATGGTGGAGGCAGTCAGAGAGAGGGTCTCCCCAGGGTGGAACAATAGTGGAAAGAGAAGAAAAACATCTATTAAGGGCCTCTTCCACATCAGTGGCTTTTTATGTTTTCTTACTTGATGATTACATCAACCCTAGAAGATATGGCATCTTAGCTAATGGAATTAATTTGACACTTGTCAAACAGAAAAGTGGCTCAAAAGCTAGTTAGTTAAGGGGCCTCCCCAGTGGCGCAGCAGTTGAGCGTTGGGTTGCGAAACTGCCCGCAGCTTCTGCAACGCCGGTTCAATCCCCGGCTGCACCCCGGCTGCACCCCGGCTGCACCCCGGCTGCACCCCGACTACCGGAGGAGGGTCCCACATGGCGCGCAGACCTCTCCTGCCGCCCGCTGCTCCCCTCAGCAGTGTACTTTGGTCCTTCTGCCTGCTCTGCTCCCCGCTCTGGCTCTGGTGAATTCTCTCACCCTCCCAAGCTTCTCACTGTACCCAGTGCATGTATAAACAAAAACAAAACAAACAAATAAATAAATAAAACATGCCTCTATAAAAAAAAAAAAAGCTAGTTAGTTAAGGGTCTGCACTTGAACTCAGAGCTGTCTGACTCAAAGCCCAATGCCTGTCATATAACATACAGCTTGAGTCACTGCCTGCTGTCAGGAACCCCTCCCCCAGGACCTCTCAGGTGCAGGTCCTGTGAGAAAGGTCAAATCCAGGCTCCTCTTTCACTCCACCCCACCAATCTTGAGGGGTGAATGGGATCAGATGTTGATTTTCAACTTCCTCAACAATCTAATGCACCTGATTCAGGAAGCCGGGAACTGGTTGGTTTTTACTCCATCTTCTCAGTCCCCTCTCCCACTGTTCTCACTACCTCTGACCAAGAGACCAACAGAAAAAATTTCAGGGATCAGAAAACAGAAATTATAAGGATCAAATGGACAGAACTGAAATGCTTGGATGCCAGCAACAAAATCTCTTGGTTAAAAATGGAAGCTTCAGATTTGTAGGTCCTTTTCTGGGTTCTACTATCAACCTCTTGGGTTAGAGAGATTGCTCAGGGATGTCTAGGGTGGCAGAACAATCTGAGCATCCAGAATTTGACTCTGCCCAGGTTATGCCTATGCCCATTTAACAGAAACTTTTAGAGGACCACCCTCCCCACCACCGATCTCTCCTCCTGGTCTCACCTAAGTTGAAAGAAGTTTGGACCCAGAGATATTCTGGCAGCATTTCAGCCTTTCCATTTTGATCCCTAAGAGATTGTTTCTCTAATTTCTCTATTTCCTTTTTTTTGCTTTCTGGATTTTTAAAAAATTTCTCTATTTTCTTTGTTGGATTGGATCCCTAATTCAAGGGACAAGAGCCCCACACGGTAATGATCCTCAACAATTTTTTTTTGAATCACAGACCCCTCTGGGAATAGCTGGTAAAAGCTATGAACAAAAGTGTTTATACATCAACTACAGTCATCCTGCCGCCATCACAAACTCCATGGAAAGCAGGTGAAGACCTCAGCTGTGAGAAACCCCAGTTTCTTACAGGAGAAATGCTGACATAAGGCTTCCTGTGATCCCCAGGGTCCCTTAGAGGTGAGAAAGGGCTGGGAAGGACCATGGTATGAAGCATATTATTAGCCCAGGTAAGAGCAGGTGGTAGGATGCAGTCTGTAAGAAAACACACTATGGTGCCTCCCTGATGGCACAGAGGTTAAATTCTCAGTGCTATCAAGCTATCTCCAGCCACTGTGTCATGAGTTTGCTACCCGGCCAAGAAGCTGATCTACAGCAGACCTCTCCTGTCTTCCCCTCAGCAGTGTATTTCAGTAGAGCCACCTATTCTACTTCCCACTCTGTCTCTGGTGAATCCTCTCACACCCCACACCTCTGGCCTGCACCCCAGTTCTTGTATGCATAAATAAAATCTTTTAAAAAAAAAAAAAAAGAAAGCACACTATGACCTGTAGCTTCTCCCCTCCCCTGTTCCTCCTTCCCAACAGCATCCATCTCTCAAGGAGAGGCAGAAGACTCTGGGTGGGACTTTGGCACTAAGAAGTGTGTGTGGTAGCGATTCAGGTGACGAGCATCTGCAACCAGGGACTCGAGTCTTCTGCCTGCAAGCTGCTCTGTAAGGGAAGCAAGTAGGAGCAGAGATCAGAAATGCTGCAGAGAATCTCTCTCCTAAGACACTTGTCACAATTCATTAGTATGATCTAAAGACTAAAAAATAGCACCAATTTACTTTTTTAAAGATTTATTTATTTATACATACAAGAACTGGGGTACAGGCCAGAGGTGCAGGGGGTGAGAGGATTCACCAGAGACAGAGTGGGGAGCAGAACAGGCAGACTTGCTGAAATACACTGCTGAGGGGAGCAGCTGGCGAGACAGGAGAGGTCTGTTGTACCATGTGGGTAGCTCCCTGGCCAACTGGGGACAGAACTCATGCTGCAGAGGCTGTGGACAGCTTCATAGTGCTGTGCTTAATTGCACCACCAGGGAGGCCCAAAGTAACACCAGTTTAATTTCTGATACTAAGGCCCATGCTCCCAGTTGCTGGTTTCTGGTCAGGAGACTTGAGGAGGAAAGTGTGACTCCTATAATGGGCAAAGGGAGAAATGAGTGTTTTTCAAAAGTTCAGAGAGCAACTTTGATAGATAATAGGCATGTCGTCCAGGAGGGAGCTGTGAGCAGCCAAGGGTTTGGAACAGGCTTACCTGTACCTGAGAACCTCTCACTGCCCAGCCTTCTAGCTAGTCTGCTTTCCTCCTTTGGTTTATTGAGTGCAAATACCTACCCATTGAACTCTGAGCAAACCTGACCTAGCTCCACCTGCTGCCACCTACACTCATTAGAACATCCTTGAAGAGAAGGGACTCTTCAGAAATGAGAATAAAGAGATTATAATTCACCCAACCTCAGCCTGTAACAATCCAAATTTTCAATCCTGACTTGAGCTTTTAGATGGGGAATGAGATGGCATATCCCAATTACACAGCAACTTGAAAAATGAATTTGGAATCACCACACCTAAAGTTATCCCTTCTACTCCCCAACCTCCCTATTCAGTCAATTAGAAGTCAACCCTCCTACAAAACGTTCCAGGAAAAGTGATTACACCTGGTTTTTCACTGCCCTGACTGAGAACTTCCTCCTGTGGTTTAACTTTTAAGTTCTAGTTCTTCCCTTTGGACTTGTAATTTCTTCTTTTTTGCCCACCACTTCCTATGGGAGCGGGAAGATGATGGGCCCATAAAGTGGGCCTGTGCCTTTTATAAAAACAATGGACATTCTCCATGGGTCTGAACTACTGTTACCCTTTTAAAAGTAAAAACAGCTATGCCAATCAAGGCACACAAATCCCTAGGAAAAATATTAATAATATGTAAATTCTACCTTTTAAAAAGCTAGATGGTCCATCAATGACTTAAATGTGTCTACAGGAAGATCCTATGTAATAAATACACCAATTCTCCCTTAGGTAATCTAAAAATTGTGGTATATTTCCACAATATACAATATGCAATATACAATAGTAACAGGTGGACTAAAACTACACACAACTCCACGGTGGAGGACTATAGGTGATTTAGTGATGGGTGCACTATGGTGGGGGTACCTGAGAGGGGGACCCTAATACTTCCAAAATACCACAATTAATGTTTAGCCAGTGTTACCTCAATTTAAATAATTGTTTTTTTAAATATATACAACAATATGACTGAATCTCACAGAAATAATTTTAAACAAAAGCCAAACTCAACAGTGTACAAACTGTGCAATTCTCTTTATACGAAAAACAAAAACAGGCACAACTAGTTCCTGTTACTAGGAGTCAGAAGTGTGGTTACCCTGCACCGGAGCAGTGACTGGGAAGGACACCAGGCAGCTTTGGGAACACTGGCAATGTTCTCGTTCTGTATTTGGGTGCTGGTTACACAAATGGGCTCCACTTCTGAAAATTCATCAAGATGTGTATTTTTCATTTATGCACTTTTCTGTACGTATGCCACACAGCAATTTTTTAAATTGTGGTAAAAAACAAACAAGGTACAGCAATTCAAAAAAAAAAGCATGGTGGGGCCTCCCCTAGTGGTGCAGCGGTTGAGCGCTGGGCCACTGGCAAGGGTCCCACATGGCATGGCACACAGACCTCTCCTGTCGCACCCGCTGCTCCCCTCAGCAATGTATTTCGTCAGTCTGACTGTTCTGTTCCCCGCTCTGGCTCTGGTGAATTCTCTCACCCTCCCGCGCTTCTGACTGTACCCAGTGCTTGTATAAATGAATAAATAAATCTTAAAAAAAAAGCATGGCATTAGAACATGACCACAGAGATCAATGGAACATGAAAAATCCAGACATAAACCCACTCTATGACAATTTGGGTCTTAAAAAGGTGGCAAAGGAGAAATAGGGGCAATTCAGAGTTGGGTAAAACAAACAAAGTTGAATCTCTATCTCACAGCTTTCCACCAAAACAAACTCTAGGTGAAGCAATTATTTTCATATAAGACACCATAACAGAATTTAAAGAAAATATAAGGTAATTTTAATACTGTTGTGGTAGAGGGTGGTGTTATAAATATGATATGAAATCTTGAGGTTATCAAAGAAATTGCTGACAAATTCAACCTCATAAAATTATTTGCATGGCAAAAAAAAATCAAAACAAAGTAAAAAACAGGACAAGCTGGGAAAAGAAAAAAATATTTTTAACTTACATATAAACAAATAGCAAATATTAAGAAAAGAACTAATAATAAAAATGTGAAGTTTTTGGAAATTTACAGAAAAAATAAACTACAATTGCCACTTAAACATTAAAAGAAGTTCAAGCACATATAAGATCAATGAAAATTTTATTTTCAATCTAAACCAAGAAAAGGTCAAAAACAAAAAGGCTTGATAACACTGTAATGTAAGTATGTTATCAGATAGGTCCTTTTCATATATTGCTGATCAGAAAGAAAATTGGCAAAATTTCAAAGGAAGGCAATTACCAAGTACTATACTGTACCTAACCAAAATCCTCCTCAAACCTTGCTGATGGAATGAAAATGAGGAAAGGAATTTGCAAAATTGTTATCTATTCTTTTTTTTTTTAAAGATTTATTTTTATTTATTTATACAAGCACTGGTTACAGTCAGAAGCGCGGGAGGGTGAGAGAATTCACCAGATCCAGAGCGGGGAGCAGAGCAGGCAGAAGGACCGAAGTACACTGCTGAGGGGAGCAGCGGGCGGCAGGAGAGGTCTGCGCGCCATGCAGGACCCTCATCCGGTGGCCGGGGAGCAGCCGGGGATCGAACTGGTGCTGCAGAGGCTGCGGGCAGCTTCACAACCCAGCGTTCAACCGCTGCGCCACCGGGGAGGCCCTATCTATTCTTTTTTTTAAAAAAAAGCACACACTTCTGTCACCTAGTATTTACAGACCTAAGTATTTATTATACAGTTATGCAAAAGCCAAATTAAATATTTGGGTATCAAATACATTAAAGGACCGCTTGCATCCTTTGAACTTACTATAAAGCTTACACATAAGATACATGTCAATACATAATGTGTTGCTGTAGAAAGCTATCTAGACAATTAAAAAGGAAATTGCCAAATAGCATATATATGTCATCCACTGAGAAATATATAACAAATGCATGTACATTATGGAATATGTGAAAAATTCATAACAATCTAGTAAACTGATAACCTATTAGGGATGAGATTTGTTCACTGTAATAACCTATTTTCAATTTTGTGAAATGTGTATTAATCATTCAAAACAGACATATTTCTACATACAAGTTTTTAATAACCTAAGACATACCCCTATGTTTATAGCAGCACTATTTACAATAGCTAAGCTTTGGAAACAACCCAAATGCCCAAAAATAGATGACTGGATCACGAAGATGTGGTACATATACACCATGGAATATTACTTAGCAATCAAAAAGATAAACACATGCAATTTGCAGCAACATGGATGGAGCTGGAAGGGATCATGCTCAGTGAAATAAGCCAGAAAGAAAAAGAAAAATACCAGATGGTCTCACTCATAGCAGGAATCTAGAAAACTTAAATAAGGGACCAGGAAAATGAATAACTATAAGAAAGTGAAAATCAAAATCAGCAAAGAACTATGAACCAGAGACCAGGGGGGCAGGGAGGGGAGGGATTGGGGTCAAAATAAGGGGGTTGCAATTCTATGGGGAACATAAAAATAAAATTTAAAAGTTAAGACAAACTTTAAAAATACTAAGGGGACTCCCCTGGTGGCCCAGGCGGCTGAGCACCATGCTGTGAAGCTGTCCACAGCCTCTGCAGGGCCGGTTCGAATCCCACATGGCATGACAAATCTCTCCTGTCTCTCGCACTGCTCCCCTCAGCAGTGTCTTTGAACCCTCTGCCTGTTCTGTCCCCACTCCTCCCCGCCGCTTTGTCTCTGGTGAATCCTCTCACCCTCACGCGCATATGCCCTGTACCTGGGTTCTTATATAAATAAATAAATCTTTAAATGAATAAATAAATCTATAAATCTATAAAAAATAAATAAATAAATAATACTAAAAAAAGGGCCTCCCGGTGGCGCAGCAGGTTGAGTGCAGCGCTGTGATGCTGTCCGCAGCCTCTGCAGCTCGGGTTCAATCCCCGGCCAGGGAGATACACACATGGCGTCGCAGACCTCTCCTGTGTCGCCCGCTGCTCCCCTCAGCAGTGTACTTCAGTCAGCCTGCCTGTTCTGCTCCCCGCTCTGTCTCTGGTGAATTCTCACCACCACCACCCCCTGCGCCTCTGGCCTGTGCCCCAGTGCCTGTATAAATAAATCTTTTTTTAAAAATGCTAAGAAAGGGCCTCCCCGGTGGCGGCGTAGCGGTTGAACGCTGGGTTGCGAAGCTGCCCGTAGCCTCTGCAGCGCAACCTCTGCAGCGCTGGTTCGATCCCCGGCTGCTCCCCGGCCACCGGAGGAGGGTCCCACATGGCGCGCAGACCTCTCCTGCCGCCCGCTGCTCCCCTCAGCAGTGTGCTTCGGTCCTTCTGCCTGCTCTGCTCCCCGCTCTGGTGAATTCTCTCACCCTCCCGCGCTTCTGACTGTACCCATAAACTTGTATAAATAAATAAATAAATCTTTTAAAAAAATGCTAAGAAAAACTGAGGCCCAGAAACATCTCCGAGTTGCCCAAAGATACGATCTTGCATTCACTCCACAAACACCCACTGAACGCAGATCCGGTGCCAGGTTCTATGACAGAGGCTAAAGCAAATGATTTCCACCTTACACAGAGCGCCCGGGCCGGGGGTGCCCCCGGGAAACGCCCAGCGCTGGGCGGCGGAGGGGCGTTGGCAGGGCCCAACCGTCCTCAACGGTCCGGAGACCTGGGGCGACTGGAACGCGCTCTTCCAAAGCAAACGGCCGCTCGCAGAAACCCCTTCCTCGCCCGCCCAGAAGCGGCCCCCGCGTGGGCCTTCGCGCCGAGCGCCCACCCTGCCCTCCCTCCCTCCCCAGGGCCCCCGCAGCTCCCTTACCCGGGGCGCGCGGAACGGGGGTCCCTCTCGGCCTGTCCTGCCGCCCCGCTCGTCCGTCCCTCGGCAGGGGCGCAAGCTCCCTGCCGCGCAGCGCCTTCCCCCAGGCCTCCTCGCCATCGCCACGAAGCCCTTTTCACGTTATTTTATTTTTAATGTGTTCCAAGTCTCCCGAGCGCCTGTCACGGTACGGGCGCCGGCCGACTCCTCACGAGACCGCAGAGGACACAGCGCCCGCGCACCCCCACCCGCGGGGCGCCCCCGCGGCCACTGGGTTTCGGGGTGGCCCTGGCTCCGCGCAAGGGCGCTAACGTGCGAAGGGGACGCGCGCGACTGACCCCACCCCTCGCCCTGGGTACAAGCCCGGGGGCGCCGCCTTCCCCCCAAGGCTGAGGACTTGGGTTCCCCGGTAATTCGCGCAGAGGGGGACTTGGGGCGGGGGGGAGCCCCGGTTAAGCCCCTAATTGGCTGTTTAATTCTCGGCAGGTGCGCTCCCCGGGCACCCTGGGGTCCATCCCCGGATCCTATTGGCTGAGGGGCCGGGCCGGCCGCGACTTCCATCCGGGTAATCGCGGCTCAGCCCGCCGCAGGCCCGTGCCTCGGGGCCGCGCGCGGAGGGCGCGGGGGCGGCGGCCGGCGATTGGCCGGGCGGCTCCCCGGGCGCCGATTGGTGCGGGCGGGCGGCGGGGGCGGGGAAGTGGCGGCAGAAGCGAGGCCGGCGGGGCGCCAGTCGCCGCGCGACGGGGAGGAGGCGACGGCCGCTGGAGTGAGGTGCGAGGCGGAGCGCGCGACGCCCAGTCGAGGAGCGGTAAAGGCGGGGGACGGGAGCCGAGGCTTAGGGAGTGGGAGAGGTCGGGTCCCGGGCGCCCCGGGGCTCGGGGAGGCGGAAAGGTGGGCGAGGGAGGCGTCCCGGAGGGGGTGGGCCCAGGGCGGGCGTGGTGTGGGGGCTGCGCCCTCCTGGGGCTGGCAACCGAATCCCGGGGAGATGCCCTGGCCCCCGGGGCGAGCCTGCAAGGGCCCGGCCGGTGTGGACTCGGCTCCCACAGGTCCTTTCTGAAACTGTGCACACCCTCTGTGGATCTGTTTGCATCGTTTCCCCCAACTTGAAGATGCGTGTGATGGGGTGACTACACTTACCTCGTCAAAACAACAGATGTGCTTGGGTGTCCACTGTTTGTTTCTCATTCCTCCCTGATGCGGATATCGTGGGCTCGGGCAGAAGACTCCCTTGTCAAAAAGCTACATTTGTAGACGCTTTAGCTTGAGAAAAATGCGTGCGACTCCATTCACTCCCCGGTTTACAAATAAATGTAGCAAGAAGTGAGCAATCCAACGAGCTGCTTCAGTTCAGCAAACTGATTAAGCCATGTTTTGGGTACTTTGTAGGTTCTGGTTATTAGGAGATAACCAAAATGAGAGGTACTTGTTCCCAGGGAGCTCACATGTGATTTGAGTCCTGACTGTGTTTTGAAATATACCATGTTTGAAATATAATGCAAAAGTAAGCTTTAGTTCAGATAGTTGCTCGCCACTGTTTCAGTGTCAGAAAATCTCAAAGGTAGTTTTTGCTGAAAACCACTCTCTGGCTCCAGTTCTCACCTTGAAATGATCTGTGTCTCCCCTTATCTTTACCTGCTTTTCCCTGGAAACTATGGTCTTGAATTCAGGCTGCTCTGCTTCCACTTTGAAGTAATAAAATCAAACACTAACTGGCATTTAATGCTATAATCCCCATTTCCAACCTATTACCCACTTTTTTGAGGAGAAACATGTGAATTGTAAATTATAAACAGAACTATAGTTGATTAAGTAGATATTCTTTTAAGACATCAGCTGATAACTTAGCACAAACTCCATTGTCGTATTTGAAAAGTTAGTGAAATTTGGCTTTTGGTTCAAGTAGAAGTCACCCCAGTAAGTGTATCTTTATCATAGACAGTTATCTTCTGGCCACGCATACCTCTTCCAGCACTGTCAATGTTCGCTATCTCAGATATCACCATCTGCCAGGTACTCAAATGAAAAACTGATAGCCTGCTCCTTGGCTCACCCTCTGTACTTTCCATAAATCAGTTGTTAGGTCTTGTGTGTGTTCTGCCTTTTAAAACTCTAATCCATCTGCTTTTCTTTGTCTCCATCACTGACACCTGGACTAGCCTCTCAATTGGTCTCACAGCTCCTTTTGCTGCCTTCAAGTCTCACTGCAGACACAGCTGTTAATCAAGAATTATGAGCAATGCTTGTGTTATGAAGGGATGTTTGGGGTACTGTGGATGCCGGTAGCAATAAAATACAACCTAGTACAGAGGGTCAAAATATGGGGGTGGGGAGAGTTGCAGAACCAGAGCATTACTCTCTGTCCTCTTGCCTTATCCTGATAGTTTTTGAACTGGGGGAGGGAGTATGCTCTTAGTCCTTTGAGTTTCTTTGAAAAGTCATGACTGTTCTTCAAACCTCATTGCATAACAAATTGTCACCTTAGGGAATCCTGTTAATCTCCCTGGGGATTTAGCTTCCCCAGTTGCAGCATTACTAATGCAATCTGATCACCTCTGTGATCCCTTCCATTTCT
This sequence comes from Talpa europaea, assembly GCF_964194135.1. Lineage (NCBI taxonomy): Eukaryota > Metazoa > Chordata > Mammalia > Eulipotyphla > Talpidae > Talpa > Talpa europaea. Next base: position 80,771,366 of record NC_140076.1, read on the forward strand.
AAAATTGTGTATATTCTGTACCTCACAAGCACGAATTAATGGCCTCAAAGGTAGTGTGAAAGGCAGCTGAAATTGCTGCTCTTGTTCACAGGGAAAATTTTTTTGTTTCCCAATACCTGCAGACGCTCATCTACTTAATCAAGATCAGACATTCCCCTTGCCTGACTGGAAGTCCATGAAGGCAGTACTAAATCTGTCTGGGTTGTTGCATCCTCAAGGCCAACCACATAGGAATAGTCAACCACTACGTATTGGTTCGAATTCAGAAAATCAATAATTTGTATTTTCATAAGGTGTTTTTTTTTTTTGTTTTTTGGTTTTTGTGGGACCCTCGCCGGTGGCCGGGGATGGAACTGGCGCTGCAGAGGCTGTGGGCAGCACTCAACCACTGCGCCACCAGGGGAGGCCCCATAACAGTGGTTTTCAACTGTGCACCCTCTAAGAAGAAAACCTTTTAAATCAGCTTTTCCCAGTTTTTACGTTGATCAAGACTTTATATTGTCTTTGCATTGCTGTGTAATTAGTTATTTTTGGTATTTTCTCTCCTACTAGATTGTGTTTCAATCTATGGGTTGAGCTTGCTGGAAATTTATTTCTCCTTGTAGCCCCAGCATACTTAACCTATAATAAAGAACTAATTCTGTTTAACTGAGGCACATTGAAAATGAAGACAAGTTTTGCACTTAGAAACCACTGAAATGTGTGAAGTAACTAGTAGGTAATCTCTTAAATGTAGGAAAGTGGCAGTTTGGAGTTCACATATTCCAGAATTACTTAAGGAAAAATTACCTTTATGAAACCGAGCTTGTTCCCTTCCTTTGGTATTTATAAAGAAGTTTGATACCACCCAAAGTGTCACAAAGTCAAGAAAGGTTTTATTTGCAGCCTGGAAAAAAGAGAGGAACTGATTTTTATCCAGTTAGGGAAGGAACCGCAACTCAAGCTCAGACAAACCAACATTCAATCCTTTTTTCTTCCTAACCACTACAAAGGAAGGGAGGAAAAAGCAGCTGTGTTCCCTCAGGTTGATACCCTCTAAAAGTGATATATACTGGATATAATTTCTGAATAATTGCCTGGAATAACAAGACACTTGGAAAGAGGCCCCCACCAAGGTAATAAAAGGAAATTTTCTTTTTAACTCTTCAGATCATGAGTCTGGGCAAGAGAGTGGGTTAAGTTTGTGTAAAACTACTGACTGGGAAAAATACACTTGGCAAACTTCTGGTAGTTCTGTGGTCAGTAAAACTCTGAAGCTACAAGTAAAATGTGGTTCTCTGTCTGACTGTAGTAAGAAATCCACCTGCAATCTCCTTGTGTGATTTTTATCAGCTTCTTGGAATGAGACTTCTGTGCTGTGTCTTCTCCTTTTCCTCATCAATCTTCCTGAAAGACTTTTGGAGAAAGCACACTTAGAGCCGGAGTTTTATGACCAAGTATGTTTTTTAGCCTTGAGTTGGAATTTTGTACCTGGAGGCAAATTATAGCATAAATTACATATCCTCACTCATTTTATAGGATTCCTTGATAAAAGCCACATGTGTTTGTTCTAGATTGAATATCTGAAAATAGACAGTCTTTAGTTTTTTTAACCACCTACAATGTTTTCTATCAGGTTTATTAATTTTGAATGAAATGTTGTTGAAAAATAAAGATACAGGTTCTTTTCCACTGAGAATTTAGGTAAAAGGAAGGGAGGGGAAGACTTCTAAAGTCACTTCAAGTGGTTTTTAATACAGTAACTGGGCTGCGGCTAAGAAATTAGATAACCTGGGCCTCCCCGGTGGCGCAGCGGTTGAGCGCTGGGTTGTGATGCTGCCCGCAGCCTCTGTAGCGCCAGTTCAATCCCCGGCTGCTCCCAGGCCACCAGAGGAGGGTCCCGCATGGCGCCCAGACCTCTCCTGCCGCCCGCTGCTCCCCTCAGCAGTGTGCTTCAGCAGTGTCTTTCTGCCTGCTCTGCTCCCCGCTCTGGCTCTGGTGAATTCTCTCACCCTCCCGCACTTCTGACTGTACCCAGTGCTTGTATAAATAAAGAAACAAAACAAACAAATAAATAAATAAAATAAATTTTAAAAAAGAAATTAGATAACCTAAAGAGGTTAAATTAGTAATCTAAAGCATGTCTACTTTATAAAACTAGAGTTAATATTTTCTATTTTGCTGGATTATATGAAGATTGAATAAAGTAATATATATGTAAGGGGCTTGTGGCACTGTGGCTATTCAATACATTTCTCTTTTCATCTTTGGGTCCTTAGTGCCACAGTAGCATCTAGCACATGGAAGTGCTTAATGTGGTTAAACTGCATGAGTAAAGCCAGTAATTTAGAGGACACGGGCATAACAAACATGCACATACAGTGTGTGTAAGTGTTGCTTGAAGGTATCAGTCACAGGGCAGTGTGAACTAGAAGGGATTCACCCTAGGAAGACTGAAGTGACATGCGTCCACAAGTATACACATAAGAGCACATCCTCTTCCCCTTGCAGTGGGATTAGACTATAAGGCTATGAAGATGGTAGGCAGAGATGAGATTACAAGGACCCTTTCATGCCATTGACCAGTTTACATGTAGGCAGCAGAATTGCTGAAGAGGAAGGTCATTCATTCACAAATGGTTATTGATCAGATATTTGTGTGACTACTGTGTGCTAAGCACTGAAAACATTCTGTACCTGTGGAGTGTACATTCTAATGGGGCAATCAAAATGAAGACCTTGCAGGTAATTGTAACTATGATTATGTAACCTGACTATGCAGGTATTGTCACTACGACTTTTAATTGTAGTGAAATGGGAAGCCACTAGGTTATAAGCAGGTGAGTAACATTGACTTTCTCCAGTCATTGAGAATAACATGAATGGACGATTTTTGCAGAGACATAATTAAGAAATAATTGCAATAGTCTGGGCAAGTGATAGTGGTATTTTAGAGCAGATGGTGGTCAGAATCTGGATAATTTTGAGGTAGACTGAATCAAATTTGCCGTGAGGCTAGATGTGCTGTTTTAGAGAGATGGTGTGTGCTATTTTTAACCCTCTGGACCAGAAGACTAGAGTTGCCATTTACAGAGATGACAGACTATAGGATGGGGATAATATCAGGAGCTCAGTGTTAGGCCTGTTAAATTTGAGGTGCATATTAGACATTTAGTGGAGCTGTTTCATAGGTAGTTGGATATACAATGTGGGGTTCAAGAGAAGGGTCCTAACTGAATCTACGGATTGGGGACTTATTAGCATGTAAATGGGATTTAAAGCCAAGCTGTGAATGAGAAGATGAGATCACTAAGGAAGTGAGGTGGCACAGGTAGGGGGCTAAAGACAGAGCTCTGGGGACTCCAATGTTTAGAGAGTAGCAAAAGGAGGAGGAACTGGCAAGGGGGACTGGTTGAGCAGCCTGAAAGGGAGGAGGAAAACCAGGGGCATATGCTTTCATGGAAGCCGAGTGAAGAAAGTATTTAAAGAAGAGAGTGTCACCAACTATTCCAGGTGTACTGGGGTGAGTTGCCACAGAGTAAAGACCGTCATTGGATTTAACAATGCAGAGTCACTGGTGCCCCTGACAAAAGCAGTGAGAATGGATTCAAGAAGAGGAATTGAGCACATAGTTTTGATACTCTTAAATTTTTGATAAAAGGAAATGAGATGAATTCAGAGGACTAAGAAATAGAATAAAGCCTTTCTATGACAAAGGAGAAATAATAGCAGTTTATCTACTGATGAAAAGATCCAGTAGAGATTGAAAGTATTACCAGTGCCAGAGAAGGAAGGAGAAAAATGTTTGTGGGGGTAACACTTTTATCAGACTTCAGTGCTAGGAGCAGAGACCATTCATTCTTGGCCACAGGAGAGAAGATAGAATATTTAGACACGGATGGAGGCAGGTAAATGTGGGAGAAGTTTGTTAATATTCTCTCTGGATGCTTTACTTTCTCGGTGAAATGAGGACATCAGTTAAGAGTGAGGTTTGAGGGCCTCCCCGGTGGTGCAGCGGTTGAGCGCTGGTTTGCGAAGCTGCCCGCGGCCTCTGCTGCGCTGGTTTGATCCCCGGCTGCTCCCCGGCCACCGGAGGAGGGTCCCACATGGCACGCAGACCTCTCCTGCCACCCGCTGCTCCCCTCAGCAGTGTACTTCGGTCCTTCTGCCTGCTCTGCTCCCTGCTCTGGCTCTGGTGAATTCTCTCACCCTCCCGTGCTTCTGACTGTGCCCAGTGCATGTATAAAAAAACAAACAAATAAATAAAACATGCCTTAATAAAAAAAAATTTAATAAAAAAAGAAGAGTGAGGTTTGAGGAGATGGCACTAAAGATTTGAGGAGAGAGGACATGAAATAATTACATGGGCAGGTGAGAAAGTATATGGAATAAAGAAATATAATGAGAGACATGTTAAGATTTATGGTAGCAAAATGAAGATCGTGTCAGAGAATTATAGTAAAAAGGCCATGCGGTGGTCCAAATGAGATTTGATGAGCTTCTGAACAGTCCAGTGCCATGTCATGAGTATATGACATGAGTATATGTCATGAATATATAGATATGAGTATATGTCATGAGTATATAGGTAATTGAAGTTACAAGTGTGGATGAAATTGCCAGAGATCAGAGTGACAGTTGAACTGGATAGAGGCCTCAGGAGGACAGGCCCCAAACTTAGAAGGCCTCTCCAGAGAAATAGGAGAAACCAAGAGAAAGAGGGCACAGAGGTAAGATTAGGTAAGACTTATATATGTCATCTTGAGTGATTACCTGGGAAATTGTAGTTTTAGTGAAGGAGCAGAGCAGAACCCCCTTTCACTGATAGTTGAGACATAAATAGAAATTGGGCATAGGCATAAATAAAGACTACTTCCAGGAAAGATAAGAGGTGTAGCAAATCCTAAAACTAAACCATTCCTTGCAGAGACAGCCACTTCTTTTCCAGAAGCTGGCATCACAGAGGGCACAGATAGGAATTTTAAAGTTCAATATGAAATCTAAACATTTGTTAAATATTTGATTCACTTAAAATTTTTTGTTCCTTTGTCATTTAAAACTGATGGTGCCTAGTTTTCCTTAGAGGGGCTTGGAGAGTGAAATACACCTCTGTGTAGTTGTATGTGTGTGTTAGCTAACTTTTTAAAAATAACTTTCATGTGAAATAGATTTTAAGACCACTCAAGCTCTTGAAAGGGGAAAGTAGGACCAGTATTTCTATACTCACACCATTACAGTGTGTTCCCATGTGTCTCTCCCGGTAATAACGGTATCTGATGAAAGTGTCTTTCCATCTTTTACTTATTTTAGGATGTAAGTCAGAGCACGACAGAAAATGTCCACTGAACGGACTTCCTGGACAAATTTGTCCACTCTTCAGAAAATAGCACTGGGCCTCGGGATCCCAGCAAGTGCAACAGTTGCCTATATCTTATACCGCAGATACAGGGAAAGTAGAGGTAAGTGAACTCACGGCTGTATATATGAGGAAATGTTCAGACTGTTGAGCCTGGTTAAATTAAAGTGGAAGCTTTCCTTGCCAGACTAAGTGTCATTTGTTGTGATGTAATTGGCTTTTTGTGAGGAATCTTTGAGTGAAGCTCAAAGATAATTTTTAGTGAAGCTAAAATATTTTTAATGTTATTAAAAATATCATTTTTTAGTGACAGATAATCTTTGAGTGAAGCTCAGAGATAATACTTGATTTCTTCTTTTCTATGTTCTTAATTAAAGTTAGTCTTGAAGTGAAGAACTCATTTTATAATCCTTTTCTGTTACCTTCAGCAACATCAATGCTGCAGTAGATTCTTTTCTGGTGTTTTTGTTTGTTTTAAATACCTACACTCTTTTTTTTTTTTTTAAATCCCCTTTCTATTTTGTCGTTAGGAAGAGGCTCACTATAGTTTCCTATATAGTTTCCTCGTATGCGGGATCTTAAGAATAGGACCTTCAGAAATGGTTTATGTACAAACAGAATTTCTGAGCCTAATAAACTCCTTGAGCAACTTAGAGCCTTCATTTTTCTCCCAGAGTCATGTCTTGAGAGGAATAATTTCCCCAAAATCCAGCACCATTTCCTTGCAGAGCCAGTTTTTTTTTCCACTTTAGCATCTGAAAATATACCAGAGAGTGCCCATCTTCTGGTGCTTTAGGACCTTCTGATTTCTACTCAGATACTACTTTGTCATTGTGGTCGAGATTCTCAGTTTATCTCTTGGATCAGTGTTTTTTTTTTTTGACAGCTAGATTCAGAGCAGGGTTGAGAGTAGCTTTTGGGTGTTATCTAAGTCTGATCTGAAGAACCATAATCTGTGCAGAAGAGCGGCTGACATTTGTTGGGGAGGACGACATCGAGATAGAGATGCGAGTTCCACAGGAGGCTGTGAAGCTCATCATTGGCCGACAGGGAGCCAATATTAAACAGGTGCGTGTGCTAGCAGGCAGTCAGCTTCCTCAGGGACTGATTCTGCTTACTGACTACTTATTTCCCTCCCACAAAACCCACACTATGTGTATTTTATGTTTGTATATTTCATAATATATAAAATAGTGTATGTTATATTTTACTTTGCTTATTCAAAAGCAGTAACATTGGGGAAAATACAGGCTTTACTTAGGGTAATGCATTTTGAAATTAAGTTACCAATAGTTTAATTATAACCTCTTTTTCATTGATTCAATGTTTGGTCTTTATTTCTGTTAGTAAGTACTTAAACTGGTTGTGGAGTAACCAGTGTGGGAGCTCAACACCATCAGCAGTGGAGAAGAATTAGAAGATGGGATCCTGTGTAGAAGCCTGTATCTTAGGGGTTGAATCTTATCCACTGTCACAGAACTTTACTTTGGTACAAAAGCTGTATATTTTTAAAAGAAAGAAAACAGGATTTTTTTTTAGCTATGCTAAAAACCATGCTGTTTTCCCTCTAGCCATAATTACCTCAAATCTGTAGAGAATGGATAATAACTTAGCTTGAATTAGGGTTTTTGATTGGCTGATTCTCAGCTTGGTATAGCTTGAGCCACTCTTTTCTATGGAATGAATTAATTGACAGTAAATAATGAATTCATATTACCACCTTCCATCGTTCCATTGGAATATCAATAAAACAATAATTTTCTAATCCAAATGAAATTGAGGGAAAGAAAGTCTCTAAGCACAAAAAACTTTTTGAATTAACTGCCATATGGGGTTTCTTTGCCACTAGCCTTCCATTAATACATGTAAGTGAGGACTATTTAGAGCAGCCTGAGCTGTGTACAATTCATCTACCTCCAGAGTTAAGTTTACAGTGTCGTTAACTGATCCAGAGGGGAGCTTGTCCACAGCACACTGCCATGTATCCTTTTCTCTGCAGCTGCGGAAACAGACAGGTGCTCGGATTGATGTGGACACAGAGGATATAGGCGATGAGCGGGTGCTGCTTATCAGTGGTTTTCCTGTTCAGGTGTGCAAGGCCAAAGCAGCAATCCATCAGATCCTGACAGAGAATACCCCAGTGTCTGAGCAGCTCTCAGTTCCCCAGAGATCCGTGGGCAGAATCATAGGTACCACTGGATGAAACCGCTGTTTCCTTTTTCTTTCTGTCTTTCACACTTTCCCAAAGGTTTTCCTTTGCATACTTCCTTTAAGTGTTGCTGGGGGGGGGGGGGGAGGACAGGATATTGAGACCCGAGGTTTACTTTTTTAAAGAACCAATGGGAAAGCAAAACCCTAAGTTACCTCAAGTATTTGTATGATCTGAACCTTAAAAATAGATTCCAGAAGGGCTCAAGTAAATGTGTTTACCTCATAATAGATGTTTAAAAGGAATCTAGGGATGCTCATGACATCCCAGATCTTTTAGCTTAGTGCTTTCGAGATCACCTGTTATGCTTCCTCCTAGAGCATTCTCTGTGCTGCTGTAAGAGGCAGAGAAATGTCCTGTCCTTGAGCCAATGTTTCCAACACCTAGAGTTCTCGTCTAATGAAGTGGGGGTTTAAAGTATGTTAAATGATCAAACATGCAAATAACTGAAGTTAATCTAGCCAATATGTGGAGTTTAAATGACGCACAGAGCAAGTAATCCAGTGTTCCCATCTTTCAGTAGGGATTTCAGTAGCACCTACTTATATTCAGTATCTTACATTCTATTCAGAAATGAAAACTGACTCTTTTTTTCCAACTATATACAAAATAGTAATTTCTCTAGCGAATAAGATTGGCCTGGAGTGAAAGACAGGTTTTTATGTATTGTTGCAGGAAGAGGCGGCGAGACAATTCGCTCTATCTGTAAAGCTTCTGGAGCCAAAATTACTTGTGATAAAGAATCAGAGGGGACATTACTACTATCAAGACTTATAAAAATCTCAGGAACACAAAAGGAAGTGGCAGCAGCCAAGGCAAGTAGCTGATAGGCTTAAATAATAACTAGGAATGAGACAAATCCTTTATTCCATCCTGGGTCAAAATACCTGGCAGGGTAGGTTTCATCCCTTCCTTCACTTTCCACAGCATTTGATCCTGGAGAAAGTTTCAGAAGATGAAGAACTTCGGAAGAGAATTGCTCATTCTGCAGAAACCAGAGTCCCACGCAAGCAACCAATCAGTGTAAGAAGAGAGGAAGTGACAGAGCCAGGTAGAGCTGGAGAGCCAGCTTTCTGGAAAAGCGTGGAGCCAGTCTCACCACCGACAGCTCCGCCTCGCACAGGAGGTGGCGACATGGCTATTGTCAGGCCAGAGGAAGGTTCCTGGGAGAAACCTAGTGGTGACAACTTTCAAAAGTCTGGAGACCAGGCCAGTCCAGAGATGTCCATGTTTGAAAGTATGTAACAAAGAGGAAACCCATTAGCCCTATGGAAGATACAAATACTGGCTTAGATAACCCAAAATAGGAAACAATTAAAAAAAATTTCTGTTTTCTTGACACTTAAAAGTCTGGCTGCATAGATATATGCCTTTCTGGTAATAATTTTACTTGAACACAAAATAGCTAATGACAAAGAGTAATTGAATTTACATATTCTTTGTCCTAACATAACTTACTAGACAAGTAAAATAGCTTGATTTTTTTTTTTCCTTGGCCTAGCTTACTATTTTTAAAAGTCATCACCATTCAAGAAAAATAGGCTGTGGGCTCTCTATTCTGTGCATATGTATTAGCATGAGCATGACCCTAAGAGTTCAGACTTGCGACCTCTCTCGTGGCACAAGGGGTTAAGACGCAACCTGTAAAGCTATCCGCAGCCTCTGCAGCACGAGTTCGATCCCCAGCCTGCCAGGTAGCAGCCCACATGGCGCAGCAGACCTCTCCTGACTCGCCCGCTGCTCCCTTCAGTGTATTTATCATTCTGCCTGTTCTATTCCCCACTCTGTCTCTGGTGAATCCTCTCACACACACCCCACACCTCTGGTCTGTACCCCAGTTCTTGTATGCATAAATAAATAAATCTTTAAAAAAAAAAAGTTCAGACTTGTCTGGGGTCAAATAATAAGTTAATGATAGAATGGGATCTGGAATGGGCACACATCTGTCCATCCTAGTCTAGTACCAGAGAGACTTCTTTTATTCTTAGTTTCTGAACAGAACCTACTAACCAGCTGAGGAAGATAATCATCTTTGTAAATATAGAATCTCTTGTCATTGCTCCATGGTACAACTAATATTTGGAGGATTTACTTTCATTATAATAGATGACTGATTTGTCCCTCCAGCCATTTTAAAATGGGAATAGCCACTCAGTATTTGTACCCTTTATCCCTGGGAAGCAGCCTCCCATTCCAACTAGAGATGATTTCTGATATGGCCACCATATCAGATATTTGGTGATCCTGCTGCTTATCTTGCTTTTGCCTGTGTTTAGTCCCCAGTCCTGACTTCAGTTTCCATGCTGACGAGTTCCTGGAAGTCTATGTCTCTGCCTCTGAACATCCTAACCACTTCTGGATCCAAATCATTGGCTCCCGCAGTCTGCAACTGGATAAGCTTGTCAATGAAATGACCCAACACTATGAGAATAGTCTGGTGAGATGCTGTAAAGACAGGGCTAGGGTTTGATGGGAAAGGGGCATGTCTTTTTCATTGCAGTAGATTTCTTCCTATTCCTGTGAAGCAACTACTCCTCCTCTTCTGATATTCCTTGTTTATTTTTTTAGCCTGAAGACTTGCCTGTGAATGTAGGAGATATTGTAGCAGCACCTTTACCTACAAATGGTTCCTGGTATCGAGCCCGCGTCCTTGGCACTTTGGAGAATGGGAACCTGGACCTCTACTTCGTTGACTTTGGAGATAATGGAGAATGCCCAGTGGGAGACCTCAGGGCACTCAGGTTAGTGCAGATGCCAGGGTGGAGTCAGACTGGAGACCCAACTATTGACTCAGCCCTAAGATACATGTGGTGAGCTTATGGTACTCAGCACTGGGGGAATTTGAAAGAGAGCCTAATTACAAAGAGCAGTTGATTATATTTTCTAGCTGGGTTAATTGGTCCTATCTACAGGCAATAAATCCTAAGTTCTGTTTCTTTCACTTTAGGAGTGACTTCCTAAGCCTTCCATTTCAAGCAATAGAATGTAGCCTGGCACGGATTGCCCCATCAGGTAATGGTACACCTGTGACCTTCCAACTACAATAACTTTCACATAGCACATTCCTAGGCTTTTTGAGTTCTGGGGGCTCCGGTGCCTTTTCCTTACCAGCACTAGAAAACAGCATCCAGAAACTTCCCAGGCAAGGTAGGTGCTCTGTGGAGTAGAAAGAGGGAACGTTCCATTTTCCCTCCAGGGTGTAATCCTACTGACGCTGCCTTCTGCTCTCCCTACAATTTCTTGTTTGTTCGTTTGTTTTTTATTAGTTTTTTTTTTATTTTTTACATCATTGTTCATTTTAATCAGTATTTTCTTCCCCCCACCCCCTCATGTGTAGTCCCCATAGAGTTTCCTTGACCAGTGCACCATCACCTTAGTCCCCTGTGCTCCTCCCTCCCTCCCTCTGATCCCTCTCCCTCCTCCTCCCCTGCAGTATGTCTCTGATTTATAATTGTCTGTTTTTGCTTTGTTGTGTTTTGTACTGTTACTATTACACTGATGTCTTATTTGGTTCCCCTATATTCCTGCTGTAAGTGAAATCATCGATACTTTTCTTTTTCCTTCTGGCCTATTTCACTGAGCATAATTCCTTCTAGTTCCATCCACGTTGCTGCAAATGGCATGAGTTTATCTTTTTTGATTGCTGCTGAATAATATTCCATTGTGCATATATGCCACATCTTCTTGATCCAGCTCAACATCCCTTATAATCAGGGAAATGCAAATCAAAACCACAGTAAGATACCACCTTACACCAGTGAGAATGGCACAAATCAAAAGAACAAGCAACAACAAATGTTGGTGAGGATGTGGTGAAAAAGGAACTCTCCTACATTGCTGGTGGGAATGCAAACTGGTCCAACCAATATGGAAAGCTGTCTGGAGGGTCCTCAGTCTGCAACAGGGTGGTCCCCAGGAAAGGGGGAGGTTCCCTGCCCCACCCAAGGGAGGGTGGAGCTGAGCAGGGAGAGAAGAAGCTGCAGAAGAGACTGAGGAAGGAAGCAGGATGGAGCCAGGAGACCTGGAGGAGGCGCATGGAGCCTAGAGACGCGTGAAGAAACTGCGCTTGTCTTTTGGTTGTGGACTGGGTGACACAGATGTGGGTGAGACCCATGGGGAGGTGACAATGGCAGCTTTTATCTTGATGTTGATTTTGCTCTTTTCCTTCCGGGCTTGTCCGGTTGTTTCTGACCCTTTTCTGTGGGTCCCCACTGGAAGATGCTTTAGACTTGTGGCAGGCTTTGGGGCCTTGCTCTGGGAGAAAAGTGGGAGACAAAGTTTTAAATGAGTCCTACCCAATCCGCCAATCAGGAATCCCAAAATGGTGCTCTCAGAGTTCGCCGCCAGCCAGGAGCAGTGAAGCCAGGAGGCGAGATCTGCTGTCTTGTTCTGGCTAATGCCTCCAGATATTTTTCTTTCGGCTGGGACTGATGAACTGTTTTTCCGGGAATGGAGGACTTTTGCTTTCCACAATGGACAATACCTGGAGGGATTCGTTTTCTTTCAGACTGGAACCCTGGAAAACTTTCATCTGAGACTGTATCCCAGCATCCATATGTTTGATCTTCATCACCATGGAAATGGTGGCAAAAAGTGAAAGGGGGGAATTGTTAGGGGGAAATGATGTCCTGAGTTAATCCCATACAGGCTTTGTGGACTCCACCCCCACTCCAGACTAAAGCCATCAAGACATTGGGAAAGACAAATCCCATCACCACCAAAGGGAGGGTGGCTGGGACCTGAGGGTGGAGTTGGGCAGCCAGGTTGGATATAAAAAACCAAACACGTGGGCCTTGGGGTCTCTCTGGCTCGCGATCGCTCGCCTCCTGGCTTCACCGCTTCTGGCTGGCGGCGAACTCTGAGAGCGCCATTTTGGGATTCCTGATTGGCGGATTGGGTAGGACTCATTTAAAACTTTGTCTCCCACTTTTCTCCCAGAGCAAGGCCCCAAAGCCTGCCACAAGTCTAAAGCATCTTCCAGTGGGGACCCACAGAAAAGGGTCAGAAACAACCAGACAAGCCCAGAAGGAAAAGAGCAAAATCAACATCAAGATAAAAGCTGCCATTGTCACCTCCCCATGGGTCTCACCCACATCTGTGTCACCCAGTCCACAACCAAAAGACAAGCGCAGTTTCTTCACGCGTCTCTAGGCTCCATGCGCCTCCTCCAGGTCTCCTGGCTCCATCCTGCTTCCTTCCTCAGTCTCTTCTGCAGCTTCTTCTCTCCCTGCTCAGCTCCACCCTCCCTTGGGTGGGGCAGGGAACCTCCCCCTTTCCTGGGGACCACCCTGTTGCAAGTCTACTGAAAATGGAGCTACCATACAACCCGGCAATTCCACTCCTAGGGATCTACCCAAAGGACACCTGTACACCTGTGTTTATTGCAGCACTATTCACAATAGGTAAAACCTGGAAACAACCCAAATGTCTCCCTACAATTTTGGCAGGTGAACAGTGGGAAGAGGCGGCCTTGGATGAGTTTGACAGACTCACTCACTGTGCTGACTGGAAGCCCCTAGTGGCCAAGATCTCTAGCTATGTCCAGGCTGGGGCCTCAACTTGGCCCAAGATCTACCTCTATGATACTAGCAATGGGAAGGTAAGATTAGGGTTCACTCACTGCCTTCTGTCTCTTCAGAGAGAGAGAGAGAGAGAGAGAGAGAGAGTGTGTGTGTATTGCTTCATTAGCTTTCTCTTTCCTAGAAAACCTTACCTGATAATCCTGTCTCATAAGATCCTGCTCACTATCTCACCAAAGGAATCAAAGGAATGTCTATAAAGTACCAATTCTGGTTCTTGTGCCCTTTTCCTCAGATTTACCTTTCCTTACAGAGAGAACATTATTCTTCTAATTTTTCTTCTCAGAAACTTGATATTGGGTTAGAATTAGTTCGTAAAGGATATGCAATTGAGCTTCCTGAAGACATGGAAGAAAACAAAGCTGTCCCAGACATGTTGCCAGATATGGTGAGTGATCCATTATAGTCAGTTCGGGTGCTGCTTTGGCACAAATCTGGTGCCCTGAAAGACATGAGGGCTTTAGTCATGCATGCCGTTTTACAGAGAGCTCTCTTTAAGGATTCTGATCGTTTCACTAGTTGATAAAGGAAGCATTTTGTTCCCCTTAGAAGCCTCTTAACCAGATCTTATGAACAAAATGTGGGTTGGCCTTTCCTTTCCCACCAGCCAACTTTCTCATTTTCACTCCCTTAGGCCACAGAAACAGATCTCTCTCTCAACAGCATGCTCACTGAGACCAAGAAGAGTCCTGGAGAGATAGCAAATACTCTGTCCTGCCTCAGTTTGTCAGGTACAAGTAGCATTTCCTCCCTAGAGCATATTTGGAAGTTATTTCTCCACCAGTCTCTTCAAACTAGGGAGGTTAAGGCTTGACTCTTAACCAAGGTGGGCATTGAGTAACAAAGTAACATTAAGTAAGCCTACTTTCCCCCCTGAGTTTCAGAAGCAGTGCCTGCTTGATTATGGAAGTATCTTTCTCTTTTCTGCTAAGTAGAAGCCACCTCTATGTCTGGTGATGATAACCTTGAAGATGACTACTTACTCTGAAGTTGGCTTCAGCTGCCTCAGATCTGCTTTGCTGTGTGAGTGGAGTTCCCATCTATCTGTAGCATCAGGAAAGTAATGAGGGTGAAACCGTCTTCGTATCCCCATAGCCCATCTTAGTACTGTTGCTCTGTAGCTGCTTCCCAGCAGCTTAACTTGCTGTCACATTGAGCCCTTTCAAGTTGTTGTTTTTTAAAGATTATTTATTATGCATATAAGAGCTGGGGTACAGGTCAGAGGTGCGGGAGGTGGATAAGAGGATTCACCAGAGACAGTGGGTAACAGAACAGGCAGACTGAAATCCACTGCTGAGGGGAGCAGCAGGAGAGATAGGAAAGATCTGCTGCACCATGTAGGTTGCTTCCTGGCCAGCCGGGGATCAAACTTATGCTGCAGAGGCTGCAGATTGCTTCATAGTGCTGTGCTTAACCCCTTATGCCACCAGGGAGGCCTTTCACGTTTTTGTCCTTGTGTGTTTGTGTCTTTGGCAGGATTTGGTGCCTGAAGAGAGAAGCCAAGCCCATGATAGAGATCTATGCAGTCCTTCCTTTAATACACACATGATCTGGCTCACTGTGGACCAAATGCATTCTTTTTACTGGACTACCAGAAAGCTTGTGGGGTAGAGGGAGACAAATACATGCACCTACTGCTCCACCCCACCCCCAGTGTTTGAATTCTGCTGCGTTATGTTGCTCGGCACCTGGCTCGTTCCTGCTGCCGGTCACAGTGCTCCCTATGCCTGGGCTGTGTCCTTGTTGAGGCTGGGAAATAGTCAGGGGGTTGATCATTAGAAGTAATGATTCTGCAGACTCCTGACTGACCTCATCAGGTGACTCTGGTTAAGTTTTTGATGACCTCATAGACTGCAATTGTTTCAGGATATAAGGGCAGAAATCAGTATAATTATATTAAAAAGCTTTAGGTAGTGGGAAGAGAAGACTGTCTCCCAGCCTCAACTACTGAGCTGCTTTTGGAAACAGTGCTCCAGCTGTTTAACTGAAACTTTGGTTAAAATACAAGTAAACAAGGAGAGGCGGCTCAGGAAATACTCTAAACTGCTGTGCTAGTATAAACTCTCATATATATGTACACACAGACTCAGAACATAGCTATTTCAGTCTTTGCTGAATAAAGTTCTCAAGAAAATTATCTAAAACTAAACCCTAGTTGAGTCACAAAGTGGAAGCAGGCCTGTGGGTATCATCTAAACCTAATGCTGAAAACTGCCAAATACATCACAGAGAGGGGCCCATCAATACACATATCTCCCATGCACAGATCATACTCTTTCCCTAGAGTCACTTCAGAATTAGTCATCACTGATTTAGGCTTGTAAATAAATCCCCACCCAAACTATTTGGAAGAAAAGGCCTGAATCAGGATTCTGCAAAATCTGCATTCTCAGTAGCTGTCAACCTACTGTCTTTAGGGAGCTAATTTGCATACAGCATTTTGCCATTTCTGACTTGGGTGAGAACTATAAAGGTACTTAAAATTATTATGAATGTATACTAATATGGGTGGTAGAATAATGGCAAATTAAGGATCAACAAGGTAAACTAGAAAACAAGGGTTTTTTTAAATCTTGGAATTGGTTGTGCCCATAACTATATTCCCATAGTCCATAATTTTCAAAATTCAGAAATCTCAAAAAAATCTCAGTATAGAATAGAATAGTTCTAAGTGGTATAGAATAGTTCTAAGTGGAGGAGGAGTGGCTTGTGTAGACTTGAAGGAAGCAGTAAGGACTGCCATTGATCAGACATTAGCTGCCGTGAGGTGGACTCGGCCTTGACTAGGAGTTATACTGCAACAGTCTCCAGCCCCTTAAATTTCTTTGGAAAAGAATGTCTCATTCCAGCCTGCAGTTTGTTTCCATGCTCAGGTACGTTCATTTAATATGGCCTTTAATCCCATCAGTGTACCTCCCATGTATGGGTCCCGACTTCCCATACAACCTTGTGCTTTTCTGCTGCCTTAGAATGCGCTCTTCAGCACTTCCTAATATAGCTTATCTGTTGACATCCTGCCCTTCAGTCATAGCCACAGGAGTCATAGTACTTTGATTTCCAAAGAACTGAAATAGGTGGATGAAAATGTCCCAACAAGGCTTAAGCCTTGCCAAATTTCCTAGTACTTGGTTCTTGCACCAGGGAGATGCTCAGTAAATGGTTAAAATATGTGCGAAAATGGTTTTGAAATCTTGGTTCCCTGCCCTTTCTGGCTTAGGTACCTTTGGTCATTTCAGTCATGAAATACTGATCTTAGTGAATTCAGCTCTGTAAGGCTCATGCCCCACTCCAGCCAGCCCCCCCCCCACACACACACACAAGACACAGTGCACACTGGAGGATTGCACTACCCTTTATTCCTAGGATGGAAGGTGTTACCAGTCACATCCTGGTTCCATGGTTTCCACTTATCAAGGTTCCCAGCCCCTCATAGAGTAGGAATAAGCATGTTCAGGGAGGCTCGCTGGGCAGGTGGCCAAGGTCCCTTTCAAGGGGATACACCATAAAGATGACATTGTCCCAAGGAGGGAGAGCGGGGTGATCTGGTCTGACCACCTCAAAGCCCATGTAGCTGAAGGCCCTTAGCAGGGCACCTGTGAAGAAAGAGAAGTTAGAGCATCCTTTAAAGCTTAGTGCATCTGTTCACCCCGGTATTTGATTTCTCCCACTAGGGTATGGCTGAAGGGGCAGCAGTGAGATAGGAGCATTAGGATGATATGCTTTGGAATCTAACAGACCTAGACACTGGTTGTAGGCTTAAAACTTAACTTTGTAATGGTCACTACTCAAGAGTAATGCATAGTTAATGCATTGTAATGTAGGTTACCTTTGTGAACTTGTTTGATTTGTAACTTTATAAAATGGAGATCACAGAACCTTCCTCTCAGAATTTGAGATTAAATATCTATGAAGTGCTTAACATGGTACAGTGAACATCTGACTGTTCTTTGGCTTATATCCAATAGAGTATATAAACTTGAAGGAGAAAGAAGTTTCAGTTTTATGGCCTATGCTGCTGCATCTGGTTCAATATATTCCTAATTTGATGGCATTCTGCCTGACTCTCACGCTGAAGGTGTTAATACTCAAGAGATCTTGCTCTCCCCAGCCGCACCCTTTGAATGGATTCTGTGTAATTTCACCAGTGCTCCTTCAGCCTGCCTTCTGAAATTTGCCTGCAGGGCCTTCCTGAGAATCCAATTCTAACTTGAACAGAATGCTTTCTGCCTTAATTTCCTGGGGGGGGGGTAGGGGGTAGGAGGGGAGGGGGTCTATGAATTGTTGCAATGCCTGAAGGCATTGCCCTTTTCTAAAAAGTGGGGGGAAGAGGGTCTCCTGTGAATGAAAAGCTGCGGCCAGCTGCCTCAGCACTAAGGGACAGGAAGGATGAGCACATCCTCACCTCTATCATTTCGATTGTTTTGGAAGTTTACAAACACCGAGTCCACATTGGTCTTCTCCTCCACATACTCCAGTGTTGCAGTCAGACTAGGGGCCAGAGAAAAATCATGGTTAATGAAATGTTTAACAAAGAATCCAGACGCCTACTTGCAGTGGGAGAAATCTTAATTGATCAGTTTTTGCTGATCCAAGACAAGAAATGACAGTTGCTCAACTACTTTGGATAGTTTTCTCTGAAACATGGACTGATTGATACCCATGCTGAGAATGGAGTCTGGGGAGTAGGAGTTCTGCAGACAAACAGCTGGGAGGCACATCCTTTTCAATTGTTTATAGATATCCACTTCGGTGTTTTTGAATCAACTTCCCATAGGCTGTTACCTCTTGACCCCCAAATCCTGACTCAGCTCATGGCTTTGTTTACCACCTCAGTGGTTCAATGTATCAGCTCCTGAATCAGCCCCAACCGGTTAACATATCCTCTCTCTGGCTATGACATCATAAAAGAGTGACATCACTACCCCTTCCCTTTCAACTCTCCCAGACTCAGTCACCTTTCTCTGTTGCCTTTATCCAAGGCCCGATATGGGATATCCAGGAAGAGTCGATGGTCAGAGAGAAGGCCGTGCCAGTGGGCAGAGGTCTTAGGGGTGAGGCGGAAGTGGAAATCTAGCTGCACCGGGTCCTGGTGGAGCAGGGGATCAGTAGCCAGCACTGTCAGGTTCCCTGCCTGGGAAAGGAGTAAAAATGATAGTTGTCTCCTGTTTCTATGTTCATCTAATCTTCAAATCAGATCTCATGTTAATTTCAGTGTGTCTGTGAAAGCAAAAAGGCCACTTCTGGGAAACGTGGGAGAACAAGATCCTTTAGTCCTAAGACATAACTCTGTTATGGAGTTGTTGACATCAATCTGAAATTGAGTCAATGCAGTATTGCTGCCTGTTCTCTCACCTCGGGTGCATTCACTCTTCAAAGCACTGACATTTACCTCAGAGCTTTTTCTTTTAGCCGTGCCATCTATTTATCTCACTGATAATAACTTCTGCTTTTTCCTATTTCTCGTTGAAAATGCAGGGGTTATACAGATTATTGCAAAATGATAGAAGACAGGTGGAGTTCTGGGTTCTGGCCCATTAGCATCTAGACAGCTTTATGTCTCACAAAGCTTAATTCCGTCTGCTCAATGTTGGATCCCACTTCCTCTGCAACACCAGCTCTATGACCTTGACTTAAAATCTCTGGGCCAGAGGCCTTGTCTATAAAGCAAATAGGTTTTACACATGACCTCCAAAGTCTCATCAAGCTTTGTGATTCATTTTCCAACTAGCTAGTGTTCCTTGTCCACAAGGTATTACACAGCAAGCAAGGCCTGCCCTGCCACAGCACCACAGTCCGCTTACCGAATACAGTTCTTTAAGCTGATCTTGGTCACCCTGCTTGGTGCTTCTGCCCACCTGGAGGCCTGCTAGAGACTCAGGAGCACTGAAGGCAGCAACGGGGCCTCAGTGTCAAGTCCTCCTCTTCTTTATAAGTGATGCTGATAGGGAAAAAGAAGCCCAAATTAGTTTATCTCTGAGTCTTAGATGGGGATAGCTTCATAATTTCCAGGACCAGGCTCTGGCACTGTTTGGCATCTTCCATGAACCAGTATTCCCAGGCCAGCTAGATGGAAAAATTCTCAAATTCCATGCCGGTTTTTTACCCATTACCATTGTCTCTTTTTTTTTTTTTTTAAAGATTTATTTATATAAGCACTGGTTACAGTCAGAAGCGCGGGAGGGTGAGAGAATTCACCAGAGCCAGAGCAGGGAGCAGAGCTGGCAGAAGGACCGAAGTACACTGCTGAGGGGAGCAGCTGGCAGCAAGAGAGGTCTGCGTGCCATGTGGGACCCTCCTCTGGTGGCTGGGGATGGAACCGGCGCTGAAGAGGCTGCGGGCAGCTTCGCAACCCAGCGCTCTACCGCCACCGGGGAGGTCCTACCTTGCCACTTGAGAAGTTCTTTTATTTTCCCTTACAGTTTGCATAAACTGCTACAAGGAGAGATGAAAACAAGTACCTTTTACAACAAGACCAAGGCAGCATCTTTTCCCGGAGAGTGACCCGGTATTTGTAACAGTAAAGATAATAGGCGAATGGTGACCAAATAGGGTAGAGGTAGTTCCGTGTTTTTCCCCTCTTGATATAAGAAAGGGAGTAGAGAGAGGGGCGTGACCTGGTGCAAGGCAGTTTCTCAGTTCAGTGCCTCCCTGCGGCAAAGTGAGGGTTCAGAGATGAGTGGCAGAGGTTAGGCAACCTGAGGTTATTGTGACCTGGTGGGTGTCACTGTGACATGGACAAGAGGTCAGCACTTATGTCACCTCAGGACTTCATTCTGATGCTACCCTCCCCCGCCCTGCCCCCTAAACCAAATCTCCTGTTTGAGTTGTGTACACTCTATGGCTGTACCAGTGGTTAAAATACATAGGCTGCTGTAGTTCATTGGTAAACAATCCTGCCTGAGCACCTGCTGTGCTCCCCCAACCTGCTCTCAGTCTGAAGTATATGCCCCCCACTTCCACTAAAATTCAGCAACTAAAGGGTTAGTGACTGACACTGCAGAAAGTTTCCAAGACCCTGATCCAGCATCTGACCTGACAGTTGGTTCCTGATTTCTGTCAGCTCAGTGTTTTTTATTGTCATCCATACCCTTAATATTACCCAGGAGTGCCACACAGAGTTAGATTCTCATTGCCTTGTAAGGTAGGAATTACAAACTAAATGTCTCCAGGGCCTCGACAGTCAATGGAAATTAGTGGGCTGCTGGGTGGGGCAGTAGCAAAATGGAAAGCCTTGTCTAAAATAAGCTGGTACAACTCCGCTCCATCCAGTTGCCATGCAAGAATGCAGACTCAGTGGAACCAAACTGTATACTTTTTCAACAAGACATTTTGTGATAAATTTCTCTGATGTTTGAGAAAATTTGGCTGCTAGCTAAAAGTGTTGACTAAATAAATCAACAAAATTTGGATCTGAGACCACTAGTTGGAGACCTCTGCATATTCATTTATCCATCCATTCAGGTATCTGTTGAGGGCCCACTTATCTAGGTGCTTGGGATATACTAGCAAACAAAGATCCCTGCCCCATGAAACGTCTAACACTAAGAGAACAAACCTAAAACATGACTTAGTGAGTTACAAAATAACTGCTATTTTTAAAAAGATTTATTGATTGATATATGCATATAAGAACTGGGGTGCAGGCCTGAGGTGCAGGGTGGGTGGTGAGAGGACTTGCCAGAGACAGAGTGGGGAGCAGAACAAGCAGATCTACTGAAATACGCTGCTGAGGGGAGGAGCGGGAGACAGAGGTCTGCTGCGATATGTGGGTCAGCTCCCTGGCCAGGGATTGAACTCAGGCCTGTAGTGGCTGGATAGCTTGACAGCGCTGGGGCTAAGCGCTGGGGCTAACCCCTGCGCCACCAGGGAGGCCCCGAAGTAACTGCTATGGAGAAAAATAGAGCAGGGGTGAGAAGGGGTTGGACAAGTTGTGGTAACAGCTATCCAAGCAAGTCTCGTTGAATAGGTGGCATTTAATCAAAGACATAAAGGAGGTGAGGGCACTAGCCATGCCAAAATCTGAGTAAAAGTACTACATGCCCAAGCAACAACCCTAAAAGGAATGTACTGGTGTTTACAAGATATCGTGGCCATGGGGAGAATAGGAGATGAGGTCAGGGAAGTAATGGGAACAGATCATCTGGGGCTTTGTAATCTATTGTATGGTCTTTTTCTATTATTCTGAATGAAAAGGGAAACCATTGCAAAGTTTTAGGTGAAAGACAGGAGCTGACTAACATTTTTTAAAAGATTATATTGTAAATAAACTAGAGAATTAAGGGAGGTTGGGAGACTCTGATGAACTGGGAGGAAAATAGTGTGTGGAAAGTGCTGGGAGGTGGTTAGCATCTAGGAGTAGTTTAAAGGTAGAACCTACAGGATTTCCTGGAGTATGAGTGAAAGAAGTCGTGTCCAAGATTTCAAAGAAAGGAGTTTCCATTAACTGAGATGGAAAGGTTGCAGGTAGGGCAGTTTGGAGGAGGTGGGGCTAGAGATCAGTTTGGTGTGGATCAGTTTAGTGTGGAAATGTTAACTTTGTTAGATAAGCGGAAGATGACAGAGAAGCAGTTGGATATTCAGGTTAGGAGTTTAGGTTGGAGATAGAGATTTGGAGGTCGTTGGCTTATAAATAGTATTTTAAGGCATGAGATAGAGTTGTGTGTTGAGAAAGATCCAAGGATTGATTCCTGGGCACATGCTACGAAGTTGGGGTGGGGGCGAGAGAGGGGAAATCAGCAAAAGAGACTGAAGACTGGTGGTGGTGTTATAGAGCAACCCCGATATTAAACGGGTTCCTGGCTGTGGGTCCTCACCCGTGCGCTTTAAAGGGACTTATGAATACTCTACTACAGACACGCAAAAGCGTTAATAAAAGGTTTATTTACAAGAGAAAAAGAAATAAGGAAAATGTACAACTCAGGGAGAAGATAGGGAAATAAAGTCTTTAATGCGTCCTACCCGATCCGACGACCTGGAAACCCAAAGTCACTCTCAGAGCTGACTGGAGGCTCCGAGCTGGCTGAGAGCCCAAAAATGGAGAGCGCCCCAAAGCCCACGTCTCTGCCTTTTGTATCCACCTGGCTGCTTAACCCCACCCTCAGGTCCCAGCCACCTTCCCTTTGGTGGTGATGGGATTTGGAGTTCCCAGTGTCTTTGGCTTTGACCTGGGGTGGGGGTGGAGTCCACAAAGCCTATATGGAATTTGCTTTGGGACATCCTTTTTCCCCTAACAGTGGGAAGAATATAAAAAGTGGCGACCTGGATGCTAAGTAGGGACGACTGGTGAAAGGTTGCTTGTGGGTCCCATAACGTGATGCCCATAACATCTCTCTATAATCTCTGCCAGAAAATCCTGTTCATTCCATTTACATGATTTTCTCCCCTGCACGAAGACCCTCCAATGGAGGAACCGTTTGGGCCCTATTATAGTTTCCTTTCCCTAAGATTTCTCTCCCTTGTAACTTAGAATAAATATTAGCTCAGGTAGTGCAGTGTAATGATTAAGGGTTAGGCCCCTTTTGGGGTTGGCAATAGTTTTCCAGAGCATTTGAAAGGTTTTGCGGGGTAAAGAAAAGGAGACCCAGGCTAAATTTCTCAAAGGAAGGGAAAATTTATTGCACCCCGGGCAGACCTCATGGACCCAAGGTGGGGGTCAGTGAAGCCACGCACGTTGTTAGGGGGATGCAGGCTTTTTTAGGGTGAGGAGAGGTCCGGTGGGAGACTGGGTTCGTATGGCGGGAAAAAGTTTGTAGGGGTGGGGTGGGGAGGTTCACTGTCTGACTCCTCCAGGCAGGCCTCGCATTCCTGTTCCCAGGTGGGCCGCCCGGTGGGTTTTTGCATTCCGGCTCCTGCATGGGCCTTTCAGCACTCAGTCCTCCCACCGCTTTTAAGTAAATCTAAAATAAAGAAAAGCAAGAACAGCATCCCTCTCTCCTCACGACCAGTTATCACAGAATGTCAGAATAAGTGGCCTCAGCGAGCAACTGGCTCTCAGCCCCCACCGGAAAGCTAAAACGCAGCCAAGAGGGAGAGCGCGTCCGCGTGTTCCCGGCGCCCCTCCCCCGAAAAGGCGCCGGCAGACGAGCGCGGGAAACGCTGAATCACGCAGCTCCCGTCTCAGACCTTCCGACTGGCGGCGGCGGCGACGCCGCGAAGCCGCCCCACGCCTGCCGCGTCCTCGGCCCAGCGGGGCGGGACCCCGGCCGCTCGGCTCAGGCGCGCCGCGGGCAGCCGCTGGGGGCCTTTCCCGCCGCGGGCGCCGCCGCCGCCGCCTGCTGGGCGCGGGGCCGGGGAATATGGCGGCGGCCGCGGGCCGCGCTCTGCTGCGGGCGGGCGCAGAGCGGCTGCTGAGAGGAGGGCTCCCGGCGCTACTCCGGCCGCGACTTGAGGGGAGCACCCCCGGCCCGCAGCGCGACTTCAGCCTGTCTTGCAGTCGGGTGAGGGCCGGGCCTGGGGTTTGGGTGTCCTTGACTCTGGCGAGGCTACTTACGCCGAGTCTTGCTTGGGGGCCGGTGGCGGACGGGGGGTGAGGGGTGTTGAGACTTGGCGGGGCCCTGGCCTGGGAGTGGCGGGCTTTTCACGAGGTGCTGGCGACTCGGGAGGAGGTGGGTCCCGAAGGAGACTCGCTCACTCTCGCTCCCCCGCTTTCAGGGCACGGTCATCGTGGAGCGCTGGTGGAAGGTGCCCCTGGCCGGAGAGGGCCGGCAGCCGCGTCTGCACCGGCGACACCGCATCTATAAGCTGGTGGAGGACACAAAGCATCGACCTAAAGAGAAGCTGGAGCTCATCCTCACACAGTCAGTGGAGGGTAAGGCACTCTACCTCAGCCTGGTCCAGTTTGGCCTGAGTTTTTCCCTCCGTTACTCCTCACCTGTTTGCGCTCCTTCACTATTTTGTGAAAATAAGCTCAGTGTTTGAGAAGAGGGAGCTGTAATTGTGACAGTGAGATTGACCTCCCGGATAAATAATGAGAACATGAGTGCAGCAGCATCATTAACTGGGTGGAGAGAGGCCTGACAGTATGTTTGCAGACACTGAAATCCTGTGAAGGGACAAGATCTCACTTTGTACGTGGAGTGTTACCTATCCAAGCTCTTCTCTGTCCCCCACCACTAACTGCCTCATCCGCAACCCTTCCCATCTTACTTGATGAAACTAGTTAGAAGACAGGTAAGTTATCAAGTGAGTATTGATTGCACATTTAGGAAGAATAAGCACTGTGGGAAAATAACAGGTGCTTCTTTCTTTGATCATCTCCTTCTCTTTAAGGATGATTAGATAGTCCTCCTATAGTGTTTCTGTTCTTGGCAGGACTTGGAGTCCGGGGTGACCTCGTGGCAGTGAAGAAATCAGTGGGCCGAAATCGTCTACTTCCTCAAGGACTGGCTGTGTATGCATCCCCTGAAAACAAAAAGATGTTTGAAGAGGAGAAATTGGTGAGCTAAAAGGAAGACAGAGGGAGTTGAAGGAATAAATCTTTAAGATTCCCATTAGCGACTTAATTCCCTTTGATTTTAACTTAGAAATGAAGTAGGGATTAGAAGAACAAGAATCTAGAAACCCCACCTTTGTCAGGCATCTAAGAATTTGTTATGATTTACCATGGATTAATTTTGAGTTTTTTCATTTTTAACTTTCTTTTCTAGCTGAGACAAGAAGGAAAATTAGAGAAGATCCAGACCAAGGCAGGTGAGGCGGTGAGTAGAAACATAATTATTTATTTATTGGTCTTTTATAAAGTCACCAGCAACCTCCTGAGAGACTCCTTGAAGCCTCCTGACTGCAGACACAAGGTTAGAGGGAAGGGGTAGCCTTCCCTGGTATGAAGACCACCTTTGGGTGAAGTGCCCTAACTTATTGAAGGAGATCCCAACCTGGGCACCAGGGAACCCATGCAAAATTGTAAGATGAGGGCTCTGCCTTCAAGGATGTTTACAGAAATATTGGAGAGACCAAAAGACACATGAAAAAAGTGATCCTTAAAGCGGTAAATTATAAGGGTAACATGGACTGAATTTGATTAGGGTGGTTGGAGGGCTTTCTTTCAGATAAAATTAAATGAGGCCATATGGGTTTAGTGGGCTTTGGATTGGCCAAGATCTGGGGCACAAGCCAGAGGTGGGGGGTGGGGGTCGTGAGGGGATTCACCAGAGACAGAGTGGGAAACAGAACAAGCAGACTGACCGAAGTACACTGCTGAGGGGAGCAGCGATTAACTCAGGAGAGGTCTGCTGCACCGT
Source organism: Talpa europaea (assembly GCF_964194135.1). Lineage (NCBI taxonomy): Eukaryota > Metazoa > Chordata > Mammalia > Eulipotyphla > Talpidae > Talpa > Talpa europaea. The sequence goes on from NC_140076.1 coordinate 80,796,728, forward strand.
GTGGGTTGCTCCCTGGTGGGCCAGGAATCAAACTTGTGCTGCAGAGGCTGCAGACAGCTTCATAGGTTGCGTCTTAACCCCTTGCACAACCAGGGAGATCCAGGAAGGGTATTCTGAGGAGATAAAAAGTACAAGTAGATATTTAAAGCAAGTTTTAATTGAGAGTAGGCCAATCTAAAGCACAGGACATATATTGTAATATTAGGAAATGTATGTCTGGAAAAGAAGTTTAAAAACATCTTAAATTCTCAGCTAATAAATTTATACCTTATCCTATAAGCAAGGGGGAATCAGTGAAGTGGGGATGAAATTGCAGGCTCAGAAGTATTGGGTTAAAAACGGTCTATGAAAGTGATTGCATCATGAGATGTACCAGTAGAACCACTGATGAGCCCAACTTTGACATGGCCTGTTTCTCCTTACTTAGATGTATAGGTAGGAAGCCAGGTGTAGGCAGCATTCCCCTGCAAAGCGTCACTGAGAAAGCCTTCCACAATATCAACCTGAGATGATAGAAATGTTCTCTTTCCCATCATCATCCTACTTGTCTTGGCTGTAAGGCAGAAATTATGCCCTTTTCCTGAATTCGCCAACCTTGTGCCTCCTGCCTCCTGCTAATACTTTTCCTTTTCTTTGAGTCTAACTCTAACCCAACTCTACTTATTATTTCTCTCAGACAGTGAAATTTCTGAGACATTGTCACCTGGAGGTGGGAATGAAGAACAATGTCAAATGGGAGCTGAACCCTGAGATAGTTGCCCGCCACTTCCTCAAAAATGTGAGTGTATCTCTGCACCCTGCAGGAAGCCAGCCTGGGAAGGAGGCCCATGATTTATCCCTTTGTTAGGGAAAGTGTTTTTGGTTCTGTAGGAGGGAAATGGCTAAGAACTGGGGTTGTTACATAGAATTTGAAAACTGATAGGAGAAGGTGGACATTCATTTATTTCCTCTCTAGTTAGGGGCAACCTGGGGAAATGTGATGTACTGAAGAGTTTTTTACTTTTGTGGATGAAGTGATTTTCGTCTCAGGCCTGTTTCTCTTATTAATCCACTTCTCTTTCTGAGAAATTAGAACTGAGTTTCTCTGCACCCTCCTGTGGCATCAATGAGGGTAAACTCCCTGGTTTTATTCATCCTTGTGCAGGAAATTCTAGACTCTTATGAGGTTGCATAGAATGGCAGCCATGTAAAAGGAGTGCCTTTTGGGTGTGTTTTTCTTGCAGCTTGGTGTTGTGGTTGCCCCACATGCCGTAAAGTTACCAGAAGAGCCCATCACTCGGTGGGGCGAGTACTGGTGCGAGGTGACGGTAAGTGTTCCATCTACTGTCTCATTTTTCTGACTGGGTGAAAACCAGGGTGAAGAGCTGGGATTAGGTGATCTTATTTGCTGTGTGATCTCTAAGAATTCCTGTCGCTTTATGTACAGGTAAATGGGCTTGACACTGTGAAGGTACCTATGTCTGTGGTGAACTTTGAGAGGCCCAAAACCAAAAGATACAAGCACTGGTTAGCCCAGCAAACTGCCAAGGGAACAGCTCCCACCAACTCCCAGAGTATCTGAGCCTGCTGTCCCTGAAAACTGCCAAGCAGAATCAGAGGCGCAGGGGAGCAGAGGTGAAGCAGCATCTTGATCTCAGCCCAGCTCTGACCAAATTCGGAATTGTAGAGAGCACGTGGGGCATCAGACTGAACTGCACTTGTTGGATTCTCCATGTTTGCCTTCTCCATCCTCACTGTTTTCACATGGACCTTGTTGGGACAGCAAGAGCACCAGGCTATTGCTTGATAAGCTGAAGATTAAAAGACCAGAACAGTCTAGACTCTTATTTGGCCTCTTCCTCCATTGGAACTCATTGGAACAAATGGAAGAGCTAGCCATGTTCTCCAGTATTTGGTTTATGCTCATCATCCAGACTGAACATTTGTATCTCAAAAAGAAATAAAGAGCTTGTGTTCTTTTAAGGTGGTGTTATTGGGCTTGAGGAGATAGGGCACAGGACATCCAAGTGGGGTGTCCTCTTGAGCCTTGCTGCTAAGAAGGAAGAAAAGAACACATCTGCAGGCTACCCTACAGTTACTGAAAGCGAAACTACTGAAAGCGGTATCTTTGGGCTTAAAACTTAACCTCATTAGGTATGTTGATAACATCATTGGTATGAATAAGCACAATGGATTCTGTTTCTCTGAGGAGATCTGAATAAAGACCTAAGGGTAATTGGAGAAGATGAAGCAGAGATGCTTAAAAGAGGGAACTTCTATTTTGTTTCTTAAACCAGCTCCTAAAATTTTGGAAGACAACCTTAGTTTCCAGACCAAGGTTAAGATATGGGGCTAGTCATTAGGTAATTATGTCTTGACAAGTGAAGAAGGAAGTAGATCTAAACATGTTCAAGATCCATTAGTGGAAAAAAGACTAATTGTTGACAAGTGGTTGTGCCATTGCTCAAAATATAATGAGACCGTACAATGTAGGAAGGGTAAGGATTGGATCATTGACTCTTGCTATCCTTACCGCAAGCTCAGAGATTGTTTTTTTGTCACCTTGTTGAGCTCAACTACTCCCAGCCACTTAAGCACTCTGATTCTCATAAGACCTCCAATAATGAGAGGTCTCTTGTCAATGGTTGCACTGATAACTATGCTCAATCTCACACTTGGCAGAACTCTAACTTCAGTCTAGCACTGGTATTGTTTTAAATTTGCCTTTTTTTTTTTTTTAAAGATTTATTCATGCATACAAGAACTGGGATACAGGCCAGAGGTATGGGGTGTGAGAGGATCCACTAGAGACAGAGTGGGGAACAGAACAGGCAGAATGACCAAAATATACTGCTGAGGGGAGCAGTAGGCGAGCCAGGAGAGATCTGCTGCACCATGTAGGTATCTCCCTGGCCAGGGATCGAACTCGTGCTACAGTGGCTGCTTCATAGGTTGCGTCTTAACCCCTTGCGCCACCAGGGAGGCCCTAAATTTGCCTTTTCAATGATTCCCATTCCTACTGTCCTTGCAGTGGAAAAGCTCGTTGAACAACATCTTTCCACATCACCATCATGAAGCTCTCTGAAATTGATCAATAGGCACAATCTTCCATACACCTAATGTCAAAAAGTGTGGTGGGGGCAGTTCCTGGTGAAACACTGGGTTGGAGATCTTGCATGGGGAAACTTTACCTGGGGGGCCCTCTGGATCAACACTTAGCAGGGGAGTGTTGGGTAGAGGGAGACATTGAGCATTCTCAACAAAGGCCTCAGTCTATCCCTCAGGGAGCTCAAGCTTCCTGCAGAGATATGTACCCTATTGAGGCAAGTGGCCAAACCTATATACCCACACAGTGATGGGAAAGGGGCAAGACTTGGGTGAGGAGACACGTCAGGCAAAGGAAAGCAGTTCCCAGAGGGCAATTCAAGATGAGCGTTACCTGGTGAGCATCCCCAGCAGCTTAGGGAATGATTGCTTCAGTCCTGAAGGGAAGAATTTGGTCAACACACCACAGTCTCCATTACAGGCAGCAAGAGCACTTGCTTTTTAAGTTCTAGAATGATTTCTTTGGGATTCTAATGGGCTGCTCTGGAAAAAAAGAAGGAAGATCTGGACAGACAACAGTCTCTGCTGCTGTAGCTTGTCTTAAATAATAACAGCATGTGTATCCCTCTACTAAGCATTCTAGATTCCTACCCACACCCCCTCAGCTTGCTGGTCCAGTTAGGTTGCCTGATGGTTCCCAAAATTGATGTGCAGGTTTATTGCAATCATGGTCAAAATCCTAAATCTTTATAGATGTATACAAGATTATTCTAAGGTTTATATGGAAGGCAAAGAAACTAGAATAAAATTATTTTGAAAAGATGAGTATAATATGAAGAATCAGTCTCCCAATTTTTAACTAATTTTACAACTAAAATAATCAATGCTGTGTGTTCTGGATAGAGGGACACATGAAACAGAGTAGAAATCCCAGAAATGGACCCACCAACAAATCAGCCTGACTTTATTTATTTGGACAAAGGTATCAGAACATTCACTGAAGGTAAAAATAGCCTTTCAACAAACCATAATGGAGGAATTAAGCAGCCATAGGCAAAAAGTGAAACAAACTAAAGTCTAAGAACTTATTCAAAAATTAAAATGACCACAGATTTAAATGTAAACCATGAAAATTTTAATAGAAAAAAAATCCTCAAAAAAAGAAAAAAGAAAAGAAAAAAATCCTCAAGATCCAGGATTAGACACAAAGTTTTTAAATTTAACATGAAAAAAAGCATGATCCATAAAAGGGAAAATCAAGAATTTGGACCTCTTCAAAGTTTTTAAATTTGCCTTTGGAAAATCCATGTGAAGCGAACAAAAGGACAAACTACTGGAAAAAAAATATTTGCAAACCACACATCTAACAAAAAAACAGTATCTTGAGCATAAAAAAGAACTCTCAAAATTCAGAAAAAAGCACAATGGTCCAATCAGAAAATGGGTAAATTAAATGTAAATGGTCTAAATACACCAATTAAAGACAGATATTGGCAGTGTTGACTGAAAAATATGCACATATATTTCACCAAAAAGAAAATATAGGGGGAAAATAGCACATGAATAGATGTTCAACACAGACACAATCAGTCATCAGACAAATGCAAATTTAAGTAACAATGAGGTGTCACTATGAACCTATTAGAATGTCTACAATAAAAACAGTTACAATGCCAAATGCTGCTGAGGATGCAGAGAAACTGGCCAAACATTGCTGGTAGGAATGCAAAGTGAGGTAGTCACTTTGGAAAAGAATTTGCATAATAAACACATTTAAACATACACTTTTTTTTAAGATTTATTTATTTATGCATACAAGAGCTGGGGTACAGGCCAGAGGTGGGGGGGAGGTGATGGGAGGATTCACCAGAGACAGAGTGGGGAGCAGAACAGGCAGACTGATCACAGTACACTGCTGAGGGGAGCAGCGGTCGAGTCAGGAGAGGTCTGCCGCACCATGTGGGTTGCTCCCTGGCCCGCTGGGGATCGAACTTGTGATACAAAGGCTGCGGATAGCTTCATAGTTTGCATCTTAACCCCTTGCACCACTAGGGAGGCCCAATAATGATTTCTTTTTAAGGTTGGTTCAGGTGCAGACACCTGAACCTGAAGCTTCAGCAAGGACTTGTAACTTTACTAGGGTAGCTGCCCTCAGCCTCCTGATCACCCATGCTTGATTTCTTTTTTTTTCTTTTTTTTGCAATGTGATAGAATGATTTCTTAGCACCAATCTATGATAAATTTTATTAAAACAACCATTTGCGAGCCTCCCCGGTGGTGCAGTGTGTTGAGCACAGGGCTGTGAAGCTGTCTGCAGCCTCTGCAGAGAGTGTTCAATTCCCGGCCGGCGCAGCAGACCTCTCCTGTCACACCCTCTGCTCTCCTCAGCAGTGCTTTTGGTCTGTCTGCCTGTTCTGCTCCCCACTCTGTCTCTGGTGAATCCTCTCACCCTCCAGCAGCTCTGGACTGTACCCCAGCTATTGTATAAATTAAAAATATATATATATAGGGCCTCCCTGGTGGCTCTGGGTTAAGTACCACACTACGAAGCAATCCGCAGCCTCTGAGCATGAGTTTGATTCCCATCCGGCCAGGGAGAAACCCACATGGTGCGGCAGACCTCCTGTCTCGCCCACTGCTCCCCTCAGCAGTGTATTTCAATCAGTCTGCCTGTTCTGTTCCCCACTCTATCTCTGGTGAATCCTCTCACCCCCCGCATCTCTGGCCTGTACCCCAGCTCTTGTATGCATGAATAAATAAATCTTAAAAAAATGTATATATATGGCCATCGAAATTCATTGAGACCACCTGAGGACGACATACTGACATACCTCTGAGAAGCAAGCAGTACATTACAGGTGCCAAGTGGCTGGCTGCAGGTGAACAGACCACTGCACAGGGCCAGCGGGGGAGCGGCAGGCACTTCTGGCTCAGGCCGAGGCCAAGTGGGCATGCAGTGGCGCCCATCCTTGATTTCATTTTATGATACAGGTTGAGCAGTGTCCTTGGTGAGTGCCATCTGTCTTGTTCCCAAGAAAGTCATGTCCTAAGTTCTTCCAGAACTCTGTCAGACACTGCCTGCCTCCCACAGCTTTCTGCTCAGTAGAAATCATTAGCCATTTGGATTCCAATGCTTAGGCATCCAACACCCCCACCCCCACCCCACTTCCACATCCCATAGTCCCCGTTGCTATTGTGTGCCTGGTCTGTGGTGGCCCAGCCCTGAGCTTCTAGTGACACGGGCTCAGGTCACCACCACATTCCTTATCACTTGAGAAAAGAAAGTAGCCTTTGGGCCCTCTGTGGGACTGACCATTTGGTGAGGTATACAGCTTTACTTGGCGTAGTCACTAATACGTCCACTGGTTGACCCTCCTACCATGTGCCGCAGCAATTCTGTTGCAGAGTAGCCAGGCTCAGCCCCCGCCACGCATAAACAATGTGAGAAACAGGAGCCGGGGTTAGGAAAGCTAGGTTACTCAGAAATCTGCTATTTCTAGGGAGATGGACTCCTTCCGCAGAGAAACCAATCTCGGGGCTCAGGGTAGGCTTTTTAAAAGAGGCTGAGTCTTGGTTGGTCAGAATGACTTGCAGAAGATGCGGTCAGATCCTAGCTCCATGATTCATTTGTCAACAAGACGCTCCTGGGGAAAGCTAGAGGTTTGCTTAAGGCCTTTTAGGGGAGTTCACATGGTGATGATTTTTTTTTTTAATATTTATTTATTTGTCCATTCAAGAGCTGGGGTACAGGCCAAAAGTACGGGGAATGGCAGGATTCACCAGAGACAGAGTGGGAAACAGAACAGGCAGACTGACTGAAATACACTGCTGAGGGGAGCAGCGGGTGAGACAGGAGAGGTCTGCTACATCACGTGGGTAGCTCCCTGGCAGGCGGGGGATCGAAGTGGTGCTGCAGTGGCTGCGGACATCTTCATAGGTTGCATCTTAACCCCTTGCGCCACCAGGGAGACCCCACATGGTGATGATTTAAGGGACAAACAGTATTGTAAAGGCCACAATAATGGCTCACTGAGACATAGGCCTTTTTTCCAGGTTGTACTTGTTGTGCTTTCACTTCTACTTGATTAAAGTAGGCTGACACTCTCTCCAGATTTCCCAGAACTTTCCGTCAGGATATTGGCTGCATTTCTTGGGGTCCTTGTCAAGAGTATGAGGCCCTGGATCAGGGGAATATACTCTGCCTTAACAAACTTATGTCCCCCGCCTAGATCCAACTATCAAATCAGCCCAGGCCCCCTCTCCTGGCTCCGACGGGTACATTCTGGCCGGGCTGTCTAGTGCCTCCGAGGCAGCCTTCCCTGAGGAGCTCTTCTGTGGGTTCTGTTGGCCTAGTTATTGGTCTGGAGACCAGGAAAGGAGGTGGGCAGATCTTCAAGGGAACATTCATTTTCTTGTAAGGCAGAGGCCTCTGTGTCATCCTGAAGCAGGGAGAAGTACTACCCTTTAAAAGGAAAACTCAAGTATTTTCACAAGGCTCACAGTGTACAGAATTTGGGGACTCAAGATGATTTTGTTTTTTGGGTTTTTTTGACTCAAGATGTTTTACGGCATCAACTCGGGTGCCCTATTCCATGTCTCAGGGTCTCACTCCTTCCCAGTAGACCTGGGAGAGTTTAGAATTCAAACTTCTCTGGAGCTCTGTTCCTCTTATAATTAGATCCTGGGCGTTTATTCTCAGTTTCATGGTTCTCTGGATGCAGGAGATAAAAGTCTCTTCATAAATTGCCAAGAAGGGGCCTCAGGCTTTCACGATTAGCCTTTCACTGGATTTGATCACCTCAGCCTCTCATTGTTTCCCGCTCAGGCCTGATAGAATTTAGCCAACTCCATTGTCTTCATAAATTTCAAACCTGATATATTTACCCTAATGCTCCCCCTAACCCCACTGCCACCCTCCCGCTGCACCACTAGTGAATGTGTTACCAACTGCACTGCCCCAGGATGCCTGCACCATGGCGCTCTGCCTCTGCCAGTGATGGGGTCCTCATACCCCAGTTTAGAATCGCTTCCTCAGTACTCTCGGCACTAATTTTCGGGGGCTAAGTTCCCCAGGACAGGTAGTCTGGGATGGATATTTGAGGTGAGGCAGTTTGTTAGGGTATGAAAGGGTGAAGACCCCAGGATCCCCCGGAAGCTCCGAGTTCAGAATTGTCCATGCATTTCTCTTAGCTTTTGAAACTGCGTTATTATTATAGGTAATGATATAAGATACCTGATATAGGATACCTGTCTTCACTCACTTGAAGAAGTGCTTGAACATGGGCCTCCCCTGGTGGCACAGCGGTTGAGCGCTGGGCTGTGAAGCTTCCCGCAGCCTCTGAAGCGCCAGTTCGATCCCCGGCCACCAGCGAAGGTCCCACATGGCACGCAGACCTCTCCTGTTGTGCCCACTGCTCCCCTCAGCAGTATATTTTGTCGGTCTGCCTGCTCTGCTCCCCGCTCTGGCTCTGGTGAATTCTCTTACCCTCCCGCGCTTCTGCCTGTACCCAGTGCTTGTATAAATAAATAAATAAATAAATCTTAAAAAAAAAAAAAAGAAGTGCTTGAACAAGAACATGTCTTATCCCCACAACTTTGCATCCTGAGTAATAATATACCCTAATAATTGTTAAGTAGAGTGAACAGTGAGTAAATAAATGAGTGAATAATCAACCTTATGAGTTTCTTTCTTCGCTTTTATGGAAACATTTGAGGTGCTCAGGAAGCAGCATTGCCAGGGAAAAGGCCCTGGATTTTGTAGCTTCTGGAAAAACTGTCCTTACTGGAATCTATCAATTCGTGGATATTTTCCACTCCTCTGGCCCTGTTTTTCTTCCCCCTGTTGACGCTGCTCCAGGCTGAAACATGCTCAGCGGCGTCTGGCGTTCTGAGGCCATGTCCAGGAGAGGGCGGCAGAGGCCCGTCCGGCTAGACAGGGAGTGCCTCGCTCTCTAGACTTGCCCTCCTTCCATTCCTTACAGGCACGAAGGAGGATTCTAACTGCAGCTCCGTTAGCGCTGTTGCCCCACTTGTAAGGAATCAGAGCTGGCACAGGTCACCCCAGATCACACCAGGCAGTCAGGCCTGCCTACCCCTGGATGTGAGGAATTATCTGCAATAATTCCAAGAAGCTCCTAACTTTTTTAGCCTAAAAGTAAAATAGATCCGAGGGATGGAAGATGTCAGATCACCAGAGGCTCAGTTAGCTCCCATTACAAAGGCCTGCCCTTGCCCTGCGTCCCCCGGCTAAGTGTGGTTCTTTCTCGTCTCCCCCACAGCACCCCCCCCACCTCCTGAAGCACGTCATCTACAAGGACAATGTGCATCCACTTCTTATCTCGAAGTTGCGACTAACCCCCCCCTAGCTATTCATATCAGTAGTACCCATGACCCAATTGCAAACTCTGGAAACCTTTTGATCTAAATCCATCTCCCCCTTCCTCTGCCATCCACCTCCTGTCTGTATTAATGAATGATCCCCACATCCCTCTTCTGCCCATGCAAGAAACCTGGAAGTCTTTCTAAAAGCTGCCCACCCCTTCTTACTCCACCCCATTCGAATCCCCAGGAAGAGTAGAAAACAGGGAGCAGAGTAGCATGGACTGTGGTGATGGACTGTGGGTGCTTTAGGTGGTGGATGAACTATGGTGACTGCACCTGAGCGGAGAAATCCTATACTGTGAAAAAACAAAGATGTTTAAAAAACAAATCAGGGGGCCTCCCTTGTGGCCTAGGAGTTAAGTCTCAGCTCTATCACACTATCACCAACTGAGGCCTGGGTCTGATCCCCGGCCAGGGAGCTGACCCACATATGGTGCAGCAGACCTCTCCTGTCTCTCCTGCTGCTCCCCTCAGCAGTGTATTTCAGTAGATCCACCTGTTCTGCTCCCCACTCTGTCTCTGGTGAATCCTCTCACCCCCCACACCTCTGGCCTACATCCCAGATCTTCTAAAGAAAAGGGGCGCTGTTGGCTGGCTAAATACTCAACTCCCAGACTCCTTTATTTTTTAAAGATTATTTATGCATGGAAGAACTGGGGTGTAGGCTAGAGGCTCAGGGGTTGAGAGGATTCACCAGAGACAGAGTGGGGAGCAGAACAGACAGATCTACTGAAATACACTGCTGAGGGGAGCGCCAGGTGACACAGGAGAGGTCTGCTGCTCCATGTGGGTCAGCTCCCTGGATGGGGATCAAACTCGCCGCAGTTGGTGACAGCTATGATAAGGAGAATAAAGGAGGGGTGCTAATGGGTGAGATGCTGCTTTGGCGCTGACCCGGTAGCCATTCCCACTCTTGCAACCTTCTGCCCTAGAAGCTGGAGGAGGTTCCTTTGCTGGTCTCTGTTGCATTTGGAGTGGACCACACAACCCTGGTCTGGCTGTGAGCTGTAGGTGGGCAGAACTTTCTTCCTGATAAAACGGGGGAGGGTCCTCATCCTCCTCTCTGCCTGGAGTGCAGAAAGGGCCACGGGGTGTGCACGCCTTCTGCCACAGTGAGGCCACAGGATAAGGCTGGCAGAGTGAAAAGATGGACTCCTGGTCTGGGGAGATGCCAGACTTCCTATTTATGTTAAAAAGCAGCAGCAACCCCCTTTTGCATAAGCCGCTGTAAGCCAGGTTTTCTGTTACATGAAGAACATACTCACTGGTAGTGGGCAGGAGTCAGCAGAGACCTGCTAAGACGTGACTGTTGGGTGCAGGTGAGTGACAGCGGTGGCTTGGACTGTACGATTATCTCCCTACAGGGCTTTCCATTTCTAGTCTTAGTTTCCTCTAATTTGCCGTCCACCCTCTCACACTTTCTAAATCCATCTCTTTACGCTTGGCTGAAATGCCTTGCTGGCTGTCCATTGCCTACATGATAAAAAAACAAACCTCCTTTGCCTATGACACAGCACCCTCTGGGATTTGTCCCCACCTTCTTGTTTGGCACCGTCTCCCACTGCTCCCACCCTTGCACTTTACACCCCTCCAACAAGATACTCCCCTGGAGACACCTCCTACGTGCCAGGCACTGTCCAGTCATCATTCCTAATCCCTTAGCCCTGAGAGTGGGGAACCACACGTCTTAGTGTCTTAGTGTCTAGAAGAGACGTCGTGCTCAAGGCAGTAAGGTGGCTCGGCCAAGGCTAGCCATCTAGGATCTGGATTTAAACTCTGGTCTGCTCCCAGAACACATCAGAGATTTATTTTTCTCACTTCCACAGAGGTCTGGAGAGAGGTGGTTGCTGGGCTGCTCAGGTGCTCAGAGGTGCCGGGAGCACCTTAGGGTCTCCTGATCTTTCCCGTCTGCCACTTCAGAGGACTGGCTTTCTCCCTCCTGCTCGTTGCTCCATGACTTTAAGATGGCAGCTCAGCTCTTGACATCCCCTTCCACATCACACATCAGGAAGAAGGGAGAGCAGGGAAGGCCACACCAGCTTAACCTGCCATGCCACCCCTTCCTTTGGTGAGGAAAGCTTTCCTATAACCCCCAGCACACTTCTGCCTATGGCTGCCCCGAGAAGCAAGGCGGGCTGGGAAATCAGGAAACGTGGGGGTTACAACTGACTTAGAGTCTGAGCCCACTGCTGCCTTTACCAGAGCTACAGCTCTATTAGCAAAGAAGGGGTCATGAGCATGAGCAAGTACCAAACAGGGTCTGCCACTGCCACCCTGCTCAGCAAAATGGAAGCACCTGCCCGCCCTGACTGCCCCACGTCTGCTTTCCTACCTTGCCCTGAAGCAGGACGTTACTAAGGCTGCTGTGCAACTTGCCCACAATAATGGTCGCAGTCATCCTGAGCCCCTTCTGGTGGTGTAAAAGGTTCCTGATAAACTCAAACTGGCAAAGCTACCTCATATCCCACGCTGCCAGTTGTCACTCAAGCATAGGTTTCCGCCTACAAACTATAAACCTTAACATTCCGTCTTCGGGGAGCTCTCCCACTGAGCCCGCCGGTGGGACCAATAAACCTCTCTCGCTGCACCTGAGTGCCTTCTGGTTTCTCTGAAAAATGGCCGTAACGGTACCTTTCCTACGTGATAAAAAACGAACCTCCTGGGCCTCCCCGGTGGCGCAGCGGTTGCGCGCTGGGTTGCGAAGCTGCCCGCAGCCTCTGAAGCGCCCGTTCGATCCCCGGCTGCTCCCCGGCCACCGGAGGAGGGTCCCACATGGCGCGCAGACCCCTCCTGCCGCCCGCTGCTCCCCTCAGCAGTGTACTTCTGTCCTTCTGCCTGCTCTGCTCCCCACTCTGGCTCTGGTGAATTCTCTCACCCTCCTGCGCTCCTGACTGTACCCAGTGCATGTATAAACAAACAAACAAATAAATCTTAAAAAAAAAAAAAATTAAAAAAAAAAACAAACCTCCTTTGGCTGACACAACACTGTGATTTGTCCCCACCTTCTTGTTTGGCGTCTTCTCCTTTCCTGTCATGTGGTAGTTTCCACGAGGCACCCATCTTCCCCAAAGCCAGCCCTGGCGTGCTTTCCTCTACCTCCTTCCAGAGGTGTACCCCCTTCCATCACAAGGAAACCACTCTGTGAGCAATGGGTGTAAAGCTATTGCTCATTCAATCTCTTCACAGACACTTACTGAGGCTTTGCTCTATGCCAGACACAGCGTCAGGAGTGGGGATTCAACAGCGAACAAGTTCTATTTTGAGATTTGGTCCCTGCCCCGTGGAGATTTTCCGACCAACAGGCGAGATGGTCAGCCAGCTCAGGCTTGGGGAGGTAAGCAGCCCAGCTCCCGAACCAGTAACCATGTCGCGGCTGGCAAGGGTGATGTCTCCCATCTCCCTGCAGGGCCCAGCACACTAGGCTCCACGCCAGACACACCGGGGACGGGAGCTTTGTGCATTCTTTACTCAGGAAGGCTTTGCAATGTATCTGAAATAAAATGCATTGATCATTTCTACCAGGAGACCCCCAAGAACAAGCCATTGTACTGTCACAGTGTTAAATCATGCACTCAAGCACCTTGAAAAGCACTGTGCTCTCTCCCTGCACTGTCACAGGTATCCCAGGAGAGGCTCCGTGTGTCTAACATAACACTGCACGTGAGGCCCTTAGTAGGTGTGTGCTCCCTGCTGAAGGCGCCATTTGGATTTTCTAAACAGGGAGACCTCATTGTCAAAGCCATAGCTGCTGAAGTGTGATTCTGGAAGCACTTAAAATAATTCCTCAGGTTTCTATTCCATAGCTTTTTATATATAGCTGTATCGTTCCCTAAATGCCCCGTTTTTGTTGCCCTTTCTACTGCAGATGATGGCAGCTGGGAACAAAATAGAGCAAGAGAAATAAAAATAAGATAACCCCCGCATTAGTCTGTGCTTCTGTTGCCATGGTGACGTGGCCACATGACACACAGGTGAGAGGTCCTTCAGACCGCAGAGCCAATGGGCTGTGGAGGCCAGAGAGGCGGGACATAAACATGGAAACTTCCCTGCCTCCCAAGCCCAGAGAAGACTCCATTCGGCCAACTGGCCCACTCCTGTCTCAGCTGAAAATTAAAAAATGAATGAGCATTTTATTCTCCTAAGCCCTCCAGAGCAAAGCCCACGACCCCAAGTCACCTGCGAGGCTCAGGTTGCACGGGGTTCACGACTCCGCGCGAGGGTTCTATGTCTAAGCTCTCCTCTCTTGCTGTCCTTCCGGTCCAATTACTCTTATCATCGCTGCTATTGCAAGAAAAGTTAATCATCACCTGTAAGCTCTGTTCCAGCCACCCAGGAAGTTAAAAGACAGAAACAACCATAGATGTGAGGTTTCTGCTTGTTTCGGGGCCACCATGAGCAGCTATGGTCCTCTTAGGGTCCCTACCCCCATTCTTTCATCCACCCTTGACTCTGGGGGGTGCCTGGCCTGGGGGGCAGACAGTGGGCAGCAGGGAGGCACTTTGGGAACAGCCCAGCCCCCAAGCCGAGAGGCCTACCCCGAGAGAAACAGGCTCGCAGCCTGCAGGTCAAAGTGGGACCCCAATAGCCCTCCCATGGAGGATGCCTTCCTCCCTCAGGGTGAAAGAAAGCAGGAAGAACAGGAGAGTCTGTTTTCAATGAGTAGTTTTAAAAGCTTTTGCAACAGCAGACAGAGCCCAAGGCAGCCTGGAAACCCACACTGACAGTATCAGGGCTCTCTTGCATCCAGATGACCCTGCAAAATAGAAATGGCTCTGCTAAATCAGGAATGTGACTCTTCCCACCTCACATAAAAAAAAAAAAAGCCCAACCTTCAACATCATTTCAGAAATCACCCTGCCTGAAAACGTGTGATGGTCGTTATGGGCACAGCCGAGTCTGAAAGGGAGGGGAGCAGGAAAACGCTCCATCCAAGACGCTGTGACCATTTGCAGAAGCAGTGGAAACCCCCTCGGCTCCCACCATCGGCTCCCACCATCGAGGGTGTAAGGAAAAGGCCATCTGTAGGCGCCCCCTGGAAATCTGCCTTCTGGGAGCGAGGTCTAGATGTACTGCCTCACCGCCGCTTCCTTGTCAGTCTGCTCCAGCACACGCGGCTCTCCATCCTCCCTGTTCTTTCACCAGACGAAGAAGCTGGATCCCTCCTCCTGCCGCAGACATGCTAGACAAACCCTGGGCCTCTCTTCACGGTCCCTAATTCCCCAAAATAGTGTCAAGAAAACTAAACACTCGCATGAAACTTCAATTCCTCCGCTTGGTTTGTTCACACCCAGGCCCGCTAAGCCAGGGCTTATTTTCACAAGAGTAAAGAAGTCTCTGTCTGTAAGTGAGGTTAACACCCACCCCGAGGCTGGATTCTTGCTGGTCTTTCTCAACAGCTGAGCATCATGGTTTTGCTAATTAAGCCGCTTTCTTCTCCTTAATGAGCTGCATGCGAATCTTGTTGGGAAGTCTTGGATCCGTGAAATAGTCTGGGATAAGAATCAAAAAGAAAAAGTCATCTAAACCCAAGGGGGAAAGACTGGGCGGGAGAGGCAGCTTACTCTGCTAAAAAGTTAGGATGGCTCGGTCTTAGCAGTTGCTGGTGGCCCCACTTTACATGGCAATGTGAGATGTCTCAGCAAATCCCCACGGTCACCGTGCCCCGCCCCATCAGCCCTGAGTCGGCCAGCTCAGGCGGCCCCAGGAAGGGCTCACACAGGATGGCCTGTCCCCTCCACCATTGTTCTGGGCCGGCTGAGCCATCAGAGGGGCCTGGAAGTCTCCGGGGTTTCTGCTCCTGGCCCATCGTGGGGCCCAAATAAATGCCAAGCGTTATTCTAGTCTGAATTCGGCTTGCCAGCTCCTGTCTCTGAGATATCACGCCCTCTCTGTGAATATCCTCTCAGAGGACAGCCAGGCTCTGGCAGGATGACGACAGAGAGGGTTTTTATACACCCAGCATAATGTGAATCAGAGGCAGCATCTGCTGTGGCAGCAAAGACATACTTAGATTCAGTTAGAAACGGTTTGAGGACATAACCAACCCCCAGGGCTAGCAGGACCCAAGAAATCCTCCCAGTCCGCCCTTCTTTCTAAATACCACTGACCCCCAGCCATCTGGGGCAGTGGAACCCATTAGAATCACCTGGGGAGCCTTTACAACTGCATGCTGGGCCCTACCCAGACTAATTAAATAAAAATCTCTGGGGGTGGGCCTGGGCATCGGTATTTTTTAAAAGCTCCCCAGGTGATTTTAATGTACAGCCAGGTGGAGAACCAGGCTTTAAGATTTCCAGGGAAAAAGCTGCCAGTATGTTCTGCTGGGAATCTCAAAATTCTTAACAACCCTCACCAGGAGAAAGTTCTGCCTCATTTCTTATCTGCCCTCCTTTTGAGGAAATGACAATGGATGAAAGTCTTGTGCAAAAAGCTCCCTTGGGAGGCAAGAGGTGAAGAAGCACCCCAGCCTCCACAGGCAGAACCTGGGGCTCATTTGTCTGAATACACATGATGGTCTCGCCACTGCCTTACTCACCTGCAGCAAATTCCGGGATGTTGTCTGGTCTTTTCAAAAACATTTCTCTGGAAGACATTAAGGGGTGAGGGGAGATAATTTGAGCTTTCAGGGAGCAGACTGACCTGACAGACGCCCATCTTGGGAGTCAGTGAGCCAGGCTCCTGACAGAGGCCCTGACATTCACAACATTCCTTCAAGTCTGGAGCAATACGCTGGGTACTGCTGACCTGTACAGACAGCTGTGCTACCAGGTCAAGTTTGTCATTCATACAACAAACATTTCACAGAGCCAGATACCAAGCCAGGGCGGCAGTAGAGGTGAAGAGCCTGCTGCTTAATTCTTAAAGGGCTCACGTGTGGTGGGAGATAGGCAACCCCACAGTTTTCTTGCTCAAAGAAACTACAGTAAAGTAAAAGGTACATCAAGGGGGCCTCCCTGGTGGCACAAGGGGTTAAGCACATTATGGTGAAGTTATCCGCGGCCACTGTAACAGGAGTTCGATCCCTAGCCAGGGAGGTGACCCATATGGTGCAGCAGACCTCTCCTGTCTTGCCCGCTGCTCCCCTCAGCAGTGGATTTCAGTCAGTCTGCCTGTTCTGCTCCCCACTCTGTCTCTGATGAATCCTCTCACCGCTCCCCCCCCATACCTCAGGCTTACACCCCAGGTCTTGTATGCATAAGAAAATAAATCTTTAAAAAAAAAAAAAGGTAAGTTAAGTAAAAGGTAAGCTCCCAAATGTTCAAAAGGCTAAGTGCAGGGTAAGGAAAAATGTCAGGCTTTTCTGCCCTCCCGCCATCAGGATAGATGATGGATCCTTGCGGTCCTGAATGCATGCCTGATGGCGGGCACCTGGAGTAGGGTGTGGGCATAGGTAGATGGGATTCACCTGGGCTGAGACTGGGCTTTTAAGGGGGCGTCACGGGGATGCCAGGAAAAGCCGAAAGAGAAGCTGAGAGAGAAGCAAAGAAGCAGAAGCCAAGATCACCGGAGAGCCCAGATAGAGTGAAGACTTGCTGGGGGCAAGGGAGGGTGGAGCAGGGAACC
The DNA here is from genome assembly GCF_964194135.1 of Talpa europaea. Taxonomy (NCBI): domain Eukaryota; kingdom Metazoa; phylum Chordata; class Mammalia; order Eulipotyphla; family Talpidae; genus Talpa; species Talpa europaea. The sequence goes on from NC_140076.1 coordinate 80,813,696, forward strand.
TCCCCCTTTCCTGGGGACCACCCTGTTGCAAGAGGACTGCCAGCCTCCTGGCCCCCCAGCACCCCTGCCTGCCGTGTACCAGGTAAAGGATTCTGACTCCTCCTTTACCAGGGCTGCTGGATCAGGAAACCTGCACTGTGTCATTCCTGCCCCTTTTACACTAAGTAAACCCCAAGAAGTGCTATAAGAGGGTCTAAAACAGTGTGCCAGGACTTAGAGGAGAAAGGCCACTGACTGAAGCACCCCAAAAACCTCCACAGAGCGACTGGCATTTGAGGTACACACAGGATTTCAGGCAGCAGGGTGAAGGTTAAGAAAAAGAGCATTCCAGACCTAGAGACTCCGCGACAGGCAAGGCCTAGAAATGAAACAGCCCATGTTCTAGAGATATGTGCTCCTCAAGGGTAGGAATGGGGTCACATCCATCTCTGTATCTCCTTTTGTATCTCTGGGGTTCAGAGGAGCACTCGTGGAGTGTCTGGGTCCCTCCACAAGGTCAGTGGAGTGCCGGAGCGGTTTGGGCTAGCTGGAGAAAGGAGGTGTGCAGGGAGAAGTGGGAAGCAAAGGAGGCCCCATGATGGAGGAACTTGGATGCTAAGGAGACAATCAGGCCCAATCAGAAAGGTGATGGGGATGGGTGGATAAAGCTGGTGTAGTCTCACAGCAGAGAGGACAAAGCAGCTGCAAAGCGCTGTTGAGCAGAAGCAGCCAGGCACAGAAGAGTGGCTGTTATGGAGTCCCATTTATATGAAGCATAAAGAAGGCAAAGGGAATGTGAGCCAGAGGTCAGGGTTCTGGCTACCTTTGGAGGGCAGTGACTAGGAGGGGCCGCAAAGGGCCTGAGGTGCTAGTCAGGTTCTGTTTCTTCATCTGGACGCTAGTGCCATGTGTGCACTCAGCTTGAGAAAGTTCACTCAGGATATCCCACCTTTCTGTACTTTTTCTTTTTTTAAGATTTATTTATTTATGAATACAAGAACTGGGATACAGGCCAGAGTTGTAGTGAGGTGAGAGGATTCACTAGACAGAGTGGGAAACAACAGGCAGACTGACTGAAATACACTGCAGCGGGTGAGACAGGAGAGGTCTGCTGCGCCATGTGGATAGCTCCCTGGCCAGCCAGGGATTGAACTCTTGTTGCAGAGGCTGTGGATTGCTTCATAGTGCTGTGCTTAACCCCTCGTGCCACCAGGGAGGCCCTGTACTTTGTATTTCAAAAGAATGTTTACAAAAAAGGACAGCACTGTAGATCTACAGAAGATTTCCCAGTTAAGGGATCATGTGATCAGGACTGTGCTTTGGGGAAGATTCATCCACCTGGGCATTTACAAAAACTTCTAACAAAGCCTTTCTATCATTTCACACTTTGCTGTCATATCTCCAGCCTAAAACCTGAGGTCTCTGGGTGCCTAAAGTTAGATCCCTACTCTTTCCACTTTTCCCATCCAAAATCCAAGCATCAAGTGTCCATCCAGGGCCTATCTAGCAGGGACTGGAGAGCTGTGGCTGAATGGTCCTGAATCATTAGGGCCTGAAAACCCAGATGGCAGATCCACTCCGACAAGCCCAGTTCGGAGTTTCTAATGGCTTGAAGCCCGCAGCACAGTGAGGACAGGCAAGCCAAGCAAAGTAAGCAAGAGGGTTCATTCTGGTACCACCCAGAGGAAAAAATAGAAACAAAGGCAAACCCTCATCCCATCCCACTTCCAACCCAGATAGAGAAAGGCCTAAAAGGGGCCAGGGGGATTTCACCTCTTTGGGCAGCTTCAGAGACAGAAAAGGAAAAGCCAGGTAGCCCACCTGGCCTGGGGAAGAAGATGAGGAGGAAGGAGGAGATGCCTGGCTGTTCCTGCAGCAGCCAGGCACTGACACCCAGCTTTGCCGCCAACTAATGTGGACAGAGAAGCAGGGCCATCCGGACAGTGATTGAAATAACTTCCACTTCACCCCAAGGTACTAATCCTTCTGCTTGTGAACAACGAAGAGGAAGAGTCAGTGTTTTATCATCTATCCCTCCTCCCTGCTGGAATCATTCCTAACTTGGATCACAAGCTCCCCAAGACAAGACCTTATCATCCTTCATTTTCCTTTAGAAGAAACAGTGCAAAAAGCAAAGGCCTGATCCCCGGGGCTGACAGTGACAGAGAATCCCTAACCTTTGCTGAGTTTTACTCCTGGTCCAAGTAAAATCAACCTTCACAGACAGATTTCTCGCTCTCCCCCACCCCCTCCCATATGCCCTCTGAGACTCTGCCGCCACTGGAGAAACGGCTAAAATATAAGGAATAGGGTGACGCAGGAAAAACAAAGCAGCCTGGAAAAAAGATCCCTTCAGGTCTGCTTCTGAGAATAGGAGAGCCCCATTTCTGGCGCCCCAGCGCCCAGGTGCTTACAATACAACACAATGGGAAAACCAGGACTTGGGATGCAGCTTCAGCAACTTGGGGAAAGTACTTCACCTCTCTGTGTTTAACTTTTCTCACCTCTAAAAGGGAAGCAATAATGAGCTATCTTTAGCAGAGTTGCTGGGAGGATCAGCAAAAGTATACCAAGATGCCACACTCTGGGCAGGCACTGGGGACACAAACACGGCTCCACCAGTAGAACCACGATCCAGGGAGAGCAAGAGGCGACTGGCAGTGTGTTTACAATACAGTGTGGTAACTGCAAGGAGACCCAGGCAGTGCCTGGAAGGGAAGCCATTATTATTTAAACCTTGCCTTTTTGTCTAAGCCAAGCAGGATTCGAGACAGTGCTACTGTTCTCATCCATTGCTGCCCACGGTTTTTATAATTTTATTTTTTGCTTTGGTTCTGTGCCTTTCATTCCATTAGCACTTTTTTTTTTTTTTCCATTCAAGCAAATGCCATGCTGGAAGAATATGCTCCAGGATACCGGGAAAATGGTCTTCTTTTCCCTAAGTCTTGGAGGGGAGTCTCTAGAACAATGTTCTGAGGTAGGGAAGGGTCAGACATGTGAATTTTTAAGTTTCCAGTGATCTTGTTAAACTCCTCTGATGGTGGATAGTGTTCTACACCCAACGGCTGCCTGTTGCGTTTCTCAATGCCAAATTCTTTCAGGGGTCATAAGGTATATATCTCATTACCGCTAATGGGGATGACATTTAATATTTTTGAGAATTTAGAGATAAATGAAAGAAACCTCTGAAGATAACTCAAGAAAACCTTAATGGGTACCACAAATGCAGAGTTACAAAAAAAAAAAAAAATCACATCATAGGATACTTCCTAACGTTAGAACCTTCAGGAAGCAATAGGGATTATTTATAGGAAGAGGACACTACATTCATCTACCCCCAACAAGATCCAGCAAAATTTTCCATTAGTTCCTCAAACCCGTCGGGAAAATCACCTACCTGAAGAAACCACTTATAAGCAACTCCACTTCTTTGTGAGTCCTCAGGTACTTTTCGTTGGCAATCCGAGTCTGAATCTGGGGGGGGTCAGGGGTGGGGAGGAAGAGGAATGAGCAAAGAGTCACCCTCCATGAAAAGACAGATTTCAGGGCTCGCCCCCTGGAGATGTGAGGGGCTGGGGGAAGCAACGTGTGGGTAAACCGAGCTCTTTTCCCAGTATGCTTGAAAGTTAAGCCATCCATCGACTTACAGACCAGCGTCTCCTCTCCGCCGCTGCCTCCGGCTGGGCTCAGGCGAAGTGGCCTTAACTAAGGTCAGGTCCCCACCTTCGAGAAGTTCTTGTTTGTATCTAAATTAATGTATCTGGCAGTAATTTCGGTCCAATTCTCTGGTCAGATCCCTGTTTTAGTTATTCCTGAACTTTCAGGTACCTGTAAGGTTCAGTTCAGGGTCCCAGAAGCTCAGGGGTCTGTGGGGGGGTCTCCCCCAAGCCTTCCTCCTTTATCTGAAATCAAACTCCCGCGCCCCTTTTCTCGGCGGACCCTCCACACGGGGCCTTATCCTGGGAGAACAGCACTGTGATGGATGCGGGAGGCGGGTGGGAGCGCACCCACCTTGAACTGGGTTAGCTGTTCCTGCTGCGCGGGGCTCAGCGCCCCGGGATCATGCCCCAGCAGCCCGCCCTGCAGCGTCGCCATCTTGTCGCGGTTGTCAAGGCGACGGGGCCGCGAGACGACGCGGCCCCGCCCCCATCCTGACCCCGCCCCCAAAGCCGGCTCTTCCCAGAGCTGGGAGGGGGAGCCCAGGGAAGCGGTTCAGGGTCTGCTCTGAAGCCTGGGAGTCGGGTGGGGAGGGTCTCTACGGAATCTCCTTCCCCAGAATCCTAGACTGGTTTCTGGGCTTGATGTATACGCAATGAGCCCTTCTACTTGACCTTCCCAACTGCGAAGATTTTTCTCCCCTAACGCTGAGCAAAACTGGAGTCTGGGGTCAGGAACAAAATTTGGTTCCTGACTCTCGCCGGGGTGAAGGCTGGATGAAGCCTAGTAGCAGGAAAAGCAAATCCAGTTCTTTTCCCTTCCCCGGACCCGGAAGCCAAATCCTGCCATCTGTCCTGACAGACAGAAGTCTTGGAATCTTAAAACAACTTGAAATTATCCCACAGGATGGAGTGAATTGATTTTTGCAAATGAGGAAATGTTCTGAGATTTTATTTATTTTTTTAAAGATTTATTTATGCATACAAGAGCTGGGGTACAGGCCAGAGGTGGGGGGGTGGTGAGAGGGTTATCAGAGACAGAGTGGGGAGCAGAACAGGCAGACTGACTGAAATACACTGCTGAGGGGAGCAGGCAAGACAGGAGAGGTCTGCTGCGTCATGTGGGTTGCTCCCTGGCCGGGTGGGGAATCGAACTCATGCTGCAGAGGCTGCAGACAGCTTCATAGGTTGTGTCTTAACCCCTGCACCACCAGGGAGGCCCTGTTCTGAGATTTTAAATACTGGAACAAAACATCTGGGGCACATCCTGCCTGAAGTTTCTCCTCATGGAATAGAATACCATGCTCCTCATAAATCCTAAAGCATTTCTCCCATTCCTAATACAGTAGAGGAGGGGAAAGGCAGTTGGTCTTTAAGATATGTTCTTCTAGTATCTAATTAAGAAAGGGAAGTGAAACATAAAGCCAGAGAGCTGAAAATAGCGGCTTGGAAAGGGCAGGAGGCTGCCTGCCAATACACACTTGCTGAGCTTCTACACCCCCAGAGATCATGCCCTGCAGATGCTGCTGAGAGGCAGAGAAGAGAACCCCAAAGGGAAGCTGTCTTTTTGAGTTTGTGAACAACTGCCCCAAGGAGCAAAGAAAGAACATGAGAAATGAGCCCAGCATTAGCCAGGCCTTGGAGGAGTCCCTCAGTGGCCTGCCTCTCTCCTTTCCAGCAAAGACTGAGGTAAAGAAGGGGGAAATGTGGCAGTTCCCAAGCCAGGAAAAACACACAAGAGGTAGATTAGGTAGTGGGCTACAGGCTGCCTCCCAGGGACCCCAGCTGCGTTAGTAATCATTTTGGTTGTTTATTTTTTTAAAGATATTTATTTTTATTTATACAAGAACCGGGGTACAGGCCAGAGGTGTGGGGGATGAGAGGATTCACCAGAGACAGAGCGGGAAACAGAACAGGCAGACTGACTAGCAGCGGGCGAGACAGGAGATGTTTGCCACACCACGCGGGTTGCTCTGAGGCTGGCGGGGATCGAACCACTGCAGAGGTTGTGGACAGCTTCGCAGCGCTATGCTCAACCACACAACCACCTGCACCTCCAGGGAGGCCCTTGGTGTTTATTTTTTAGGAGAGAGCTTTAATAGAGTGAGAGATAGATAAGCTGCCATCTGTCAGAAGTGATTTTTTTTTTCATGCAGGAGCAGAGGTTAATCAGAGTGGATAGTTCCTGGAGGTCAAGGCCTTGTCTTCTCATCCCTCCACCCCCTCGGAGAAAAAAGTAGTGGGTCCTCTAGAGCAGGATGGTCACCCTGTGGCTACTGAGCCCCTGGAATGTGGCTCTAAGTACCAGATGTACCTTAAGTGTGAAATACACACTGGATTTTTAAGGACTTAATATAGAAAAAAAAGTAAATGATCTCATTAATACTCTACATATTGAATACATGTTGAATATTTTGTATGTAATATGTAAGCATGTTGGATAATATTTTGAATATATCGGTTAAAATGTTTAATTGAATTTCACTTTTTCTTACATTTTAATGTGGCTACTAGGACTTTTTAAACTATTTTATGGCTTGCTTTATATTAAATAGTGCTGATCTACACATGCACACACACAAGGAGGTGCGTGCGCTGCTCCCTCATCCTTCCCGCCCCATGCATAATATTAGTGGAGATTCTCTTGCTAGTTCATGATCTTCTTGTGCTTTGAGAATCAAGCAAAACCTTTTCTGGCCAATCACACCCCATAATTCAAGTCCCAAATACCCCATGTGTAAACAAGAGTGGGCACTTTTATTTTCTTACCAGCGTTTCGTACTCACTGTTGCTTGTGGTGTTGGCCGATCTTACCACTCCACTTGAGGTAGAAGCTTCTTGAGGGAAGGAAGGTTATATAATCAATTCTTTGTGCACACTCACAGATTTTGCTGCAAATGTCTTCACTCTGTTTTCAATTTGCCAGGCCAAAAAGGATTTGGTGCCCAGCCACCCTGCCCATACATCCCACCATTATATTTTGCCCTTACTAAAAAATACCCAAATTATTCAGCATTTCACATTTCAAAAAAAATCTAAAACCTGGAGTAGAGCTCTCCCTTTATAAAGTCAATAATCTTTATGTTGTAGGGCAACCTAGCTTTGAATTAAGAGGAATAACAGGAAGGATGAGGTTAGACATGGGGGCAGACAAAGTACCTTGTAGGGAAATTGGGCTCTGAAGTTTCATTTCTACCTGGAGAGCAACTCCCCAGAATGGACCTCTGAGTCATAGGGTGTTTTCTACCAGACTTGACATGAGAGGATTCCCCTTCCATGGCCTGAAGGAAGACAGAGATATGCCCAGAGCCACCCAGCAAGGCAGGCCTGACAGAGCTCCCACCTCTTCTCCCCTAAATTCTGCTTCTTCTGTCAGACTGAAACCTTCCATCTGGGGACTACAAACTAAGCCAAGGATTAGAGGTGTTTTGCTGCCGGCAGCTGTCTCCCCAATTGCTGGCTGGGAGGAAGAGCAAGGGGAGTTCATTATAATTCATTTTTGTGAATGTTTAATATTTCAATTAATATGATTAGCCTGAAGCCTGAATGAGCAGTAGGGCGGCAGATATGCTGACAAGACACAGAGTAATGAGATCAACAGGGCTGCGGGGTCTTCCTAGGCCCCATCCTCAGAGGGCGTGATCTGTTTAGCATCTCCATAAATACCAAGATCAGATTAGAAGCAAGAAGAGGAGCATGGGGGCAGGGTGGGTCCGTGGAAAGTTACTTTCCAGATGTGTTTGCACTCTTGAGTCCCTGGCACCTCCATCACATACTCTGACTACTCAACGCGTACTTTCTCCCACCCACCCAACTTAGGGGATCCTGCTGGGACATCCATTGGATAAAGGGCAATCATATCTACACACAAGTACACACACCTGTCAAAATCTGATTTCAGGCCACAAAAATCCAAGTTAAGGGAGGATGGAAGGTGGTCAACAGAAAATCACGCAGTAGAAAGGACATCTCTCACTAGGACTCAAATGAAGACACAAGAGAAAGAAAGACCATGCTTAACCATTTCTCCCATTCCCAAGTGGAGCATTTGCTGTGGGAGTTAAACTGACAGGCTCAGATAGAGACAGACTGCCCAGGGCTCCACTCTCAGCAAGATCTCTTTCTAGCCATGACATTAGGTGAGTCATCGCACCTGCCTGTGCCTTGGTTTCCTCATCTTTATGTGGAGATAATGATAGAAACGGCATCACAATGATGCTGAAGGTTAAACAAGTTAGTAAACATAAAGCACTTGGAACAGTGCCTGGGACACTGTAAGTGCTTCCTGAGCGCTGTTACTTTCCTTCCACAAGAGGAGCCTACTTGCCATGACAGCTGACCAGTAGGGGCTGCTGGGGTTGGTTGGGATGTATTCTGTGGAGACATCAGCCCTCATCTTGGGAGAAAAATGACAACAGGCAGGGTGTTCCACAAGAGTTGTCAGCCCTGACGCAAGGCAAGAGCTGCCTGTCCAGAGGTGTTGATGTCAGTGGTACTTCATGCATGGGGACGGGGTGGGGGAGGGTGGGGGGGGGCAGGAAGGGGGAAGCTGTGAGGCCAGTGCAAAGAGGTGGTCAAGCTCCTCTGAGCTTATGCAGCAAAGCCATCATCTATAGACATGTAAGTTGTTTAGGGGAGTAATAGTCCCTCAATGTGTTTCCCCCACCCCTCAATGGGGGGAGTGGTGAAAAGCAAAGGGAGGAGTAATTGGGTTTCCTTTGCCCTGGAGGGAAACTTGACAGCTGTGGTTGTTTCCACTGTAGGACTCAGGAACTCACTGTTGTCAGAGGTTCTTTGCATCAACTCTCTATTCGAGAAATATTTGTTAAGCACCTACTATGTAGGAGTAAGACACTGTGCTAGACACTGTGAACAGTAAATGCTGAATTAAACAGTGTCCTGGTCTTCCAGGCACTTACAAGTGAGAGCTCCCGCTGTCACCACAGCCTCCCCGCCCACACACTTATACACACAAACCCCCCAGAGGGCGAGAAGGGGGAGTCGGCAAATGCCAGCAAGACACAGTTTTCCTTGGTTCCTTATCTGAAAAACGCAGTTTTCTCTCTGAACTCATCCTGCCCCGCTCTCCCCTGCCCCGCCCCGCCCTTCCCTCTTTGCTCTCTGGGTTACTTCAGCCCTTTTCCCCCAGGCTCTGTGACCTGCTTCCCTCTCAGCGACACCTCCCTCCTTCCCCCCACCGCAACCTGCCCAACTGTGCCTAAGCCATTTTCTCTCCTGGTTTCCTTCCTTGGCTCCCTACTCTGGGTCTCCCCAGATGCCTGGCTCCCCTCTCTTCCTCCCCCCAACTCCCCTCTCGTGGGTCTTCTTTTCCAGCACCGGGGACAGCTCCAGCCCCCGGAACAATGGACCCCACTTTAGGGTTCCTCTATAAATTCTCCATCTTAGTGCCTTGCCCAACTCCTGACTGAGGAGTAAGATGGGGGAAGGGTTATTATCAACAGGACCAGCTGCTCTTCTGGGGGCGGGAAGGGAGTCGGGGAGGAAGGAGATAAAGAGGGCGTGGCTCTTGTCGGGATTGTGCGTCCCTCTCCAGGGTAGAGAATTTGTATTCCACCCCTGAGACTGACATCACTGATGTCAGGGGAAAGGAGGTGGGAGTGGGGAGGGGGGTGTGGAGGGGGGAGGTTTTTGTTGAGGAGAGCACGGCCGGAGAGCAGAGCTCCGGGACCCAGGTGACCGGGAAAGCAGGCAGCCCCAGCGGCGGGAGCAGCCAGCAGCAGCCCAGGCCCGGGGACTGGGGTGGGGGTGGGAGGGGGGCTAAGGGGAGGACCTGAAGGGGGGCGGCAGGGCCAAAGGGACCCCCGGAGCCCTGCCGCCATCAGAGATCAAGCATCTGGCATCAGGGATCTTCGGACCCAGCAGAAGGATCAGCCACAGGGGAGGTGTCCTCCTGGGGAAGCCAACGAGAGCTCCACCTGCCCCACATCAGGAGTGCCCCCCACCCTCCCCTGCCCGACGCTGCTGGCAACCCTACCAGGCCCCTAACCCCTCGGCCTCCTCTCCCATCGCCTTCCTCAAGCCCTTTTCTCCACCTCTGGCTCTTATCTCAAATCCCAGTTCCCAGCACTTCTGCTACCCCCCTAACCCTCCAGGCTTTGGCCACAGTGACCCCCATCCTGGGATATTTGCCAGATCTCTGGGAGGGAGATCGTTGTTTGGGCTATGCCCCCTGGTGGCATGACAGTGTCTGCCTAGACCCCTGACCCCTCGCCCTCAACTCCCTGGGCCTCCTTTGTGTGAAGAGCTGCCCCTTCTACTCAGCACTGGGGTTGGGGGCCAAAGGGAAAGCCAGCCCCGGCTGGGCCCCTGGCCCCCACCGCTTGCCTACTTGCTAGGCAGCTCCCCCCTGGCCTTTGGGCCTCTCCCTGCTCCCCACGGCCCCTCCTCCTGGGCCGCCCCAATGAAGGAGCCGGATGCCATCAAGCTGTTTGTGGGGCAGATCCCGAGGCATCTGGAGGAAAAGGACCTGAAGCCCATCTTCGAACAGTTCGGGCGGATCTTCGAGCTGACGGTCATCAAGGACAAGTACACCGGGCTGCACAAGGGTGAGGGTCAGGCCAGGCTGGAGAGGCTCCAGGGGTGGACTGGGCAGAAGGGGGGGACCAGGCTGGAAGGACAGAGTGGCCGGAAAGGGTCAATCTAGAAGGAAAAGAGTTCAGGAGCTGGGAGTGTGCATGAGGAGCTCAGCCAGGAGGGCCAGGGGGTTCCAGAGGGAGGGACAAGGAGGGCCTCTTTGAGGAGGGAAGAGTTGTCAAGGGATCTGCAGAGACACGGATCCCAAGATGAGGAAGGGGTGTCATGGATGAACTCAACGAAGCATGGAGGGATAAGAGCGCTGGTTTGGGAGACCAGGAGCTAGGCAGGTGAGTGTGTGTGTGTGTGTGTGTGCACGCACGCGTGTGTATAAGAGACTCTTACTAGCCTAGAATACTATTAGGATGGGGGTTGGAACAGGCTCAGGGGCTTAACCTAGAAAGAATGGACTGGAACTGGGCAGGGAAGCTCCAGGAAGAGGGGCCTGAGAAGCTGGATGTGAAGGACAGAGGTTGGTATAGACCTGCCTGGGAAGTGTGGAGGACTTGGAAAGTTAAGAGATCTGGGGGTATTGGGAGGAGGCACCAGGGCTGAGGCTCAGCAGGGCCAGAGCCAGGTCGGGACTTGAAGGATCCAAGCTCTGGGTGGGAGTCAGGGGAGGGGGACCGGAGGGACCACACTGCCTCCCCCTCCATCAGCCCAGGGACTGCCAGCTAACTGCTCTTCCCTTTCCTTCACCTCTATTCCACTTCACCCTCCACCTGCCTCTCATGGAGTTGGGGAGAGATGAGGAAACAGAAAAAAAATGTGAGAGGAGTGGGATGATGATGACCAAGATGGAGGAAAGTGGAGGTGGAGGAGAATGGGAAAGGAGACCAGCTAAGGAGGAGAGAAAGCCACACTACACACTTGCCCGGCGATCACATGCCCCTTCTCCTCCCCCACACAAAGCCCCATCTCCCGACAGCCCCAGCTTCCGCCTGCTCCATCACCACCTCCATTTAAGCCTCCTGGTCTCTGGGTCTCTGCCCCAGGCTCCCTGGGACAGAATGTCTACCCTGTCCCAGACACCAACCACCCCAGCAGGCAGAAGGGGGCAAGAAGGGACAGTTTCCCAGGCCTCAGTCTTATGGGGGGAGCCTTTTAGGGAGGGGAGGCCGGGGACTCACCCCCACCCCGGTCTCTCTCTGCCCCCGGCCCTCCTTAGGATGTGCCTTCCTGACATACTGTGCCCGCGATTCAGCCCTGAAGGCCCAGAGCGCCCTGCACGAACAGAAGACGCTTCCAGGGGTGAGTCCCGGCCTTTCCAAGGCCCGGGGGCTGAGAAGGGCCTTAGAAGGGGCAGGGGGCTCACCACCTTCCCGAGACACTGAGCATATTTTCCACCTCCTGTCCTCACCAGGAAGTCCCTCTCTCCTTCTAGTGTCCCTCTTTCTTGCTGCAGATGCATTTCTTCCCACCTGGAGAGAAGGGAAACAGGACTAGCGGAGTAAATGTGGCCTTTGCAAGGAGCAGGTGCAGCCCCATTCCCTGCTTTCCAAACTGCCCATCGAGCAGCACTTAGAGGGCAGAACTGACTGGTTGTGGGCCTGGGGATAATGCTTTGGACACCCGCATGGGGCAGAATGCACCTCTCTTGGGACTCTGGGGAGGAAGTCTTACTGTGAGGAGGAGAGGTTCCTGTGGCCTGAGATGGGCAGCAGGTGCCTGTCGGACTGGCATCTCGGGGCTGGCTTCTGAGCTTGAACAGGCTCACCCTGTGTCTCCCTGAAAGAGTGGGGGAATGAGGCCACTGGGTATCGGTGGGGCAGGGCCTGGTGGGGCCTGGGCTGGGAGTGAGACTGGGGCTGAGCAAGGGCAGGGGCAGACATCCCTGTGGGGGATCAGACCTGACCCCACCAAACACACACAGGGAGGCTGGGGAGGCCTCCTTCTGCAGGGTCAGAGTTCTTTGTCTCTTCTTAGCCAGCCTTGCAGGCCTGAATGGCAACCAAGGTTAGGGATAAAGACTCTTAGACTGCCCCCGACCCCACCAACAAGGGGGAAAGGATGGGCCATTATCTTTCTCTTTACTTGCTTTTTCTTGTTGTTTTCCCACACTGCGAACCCCAGGAAGTACTTCCAGAGAGCTGGCTCCATCCCTCCCATCAGCAAATATTTGCTGAGCATGGTCTGGGTGCAGGAGACACACCTGTCACAGCCCCAGCCCCTTCCCTTCCGGGGAGCTGGGCAAGGAGGCTGATGCTCCATCTCTTCCTGGGAGAGAAATAGATACGACAGTGGGGAAAGAGGGTGGGGGTTAGGAAGATCAGGACTGTTTCAACCATTCCTACTTCGAACCCTGCAGAGGTCTGTGGTCCTCTCGGGAAGTAAATGCTACTGCCAGCATCCCCCCACCCCCACCCCCACCCCGGCCCACTATCCGATCCCAGCCCGGGAAGATGCCCAGAGCAGCCCTTGCCCCGGAGAGAAGGAGCCACACACCTGTGTGAGCATCCAGGGATCCCAGGTGCACGTGTGGTTGAGTGCAGGAGCGGGTGGGGTTGCTGGTGGGGGCAAGGGTGTGGGCACGCACCTCCCTGGGAAGCCTGCTTCTCATCACATCACATCACCACCCTCCTCCCCTCCCTTTTCTCCATGGAGTTCCCTTGAAAATCAACAGTTTTCATCTCCATTGCTGTTTCTGTCTTTTTCTGTTGCCTCCCTATCGCTCAGAGCCCCACAAGACGGGGGTGGGGGGCCTGAGGTAGAGCGAAGAAGAGATTGGAGTGGGGACTTAGGTGAGAGAGATGGGCTGGGGGCATGGGACCCAGGGGCTGCAGCCCCAGATGGGGCTATCCATCTTGGGTCTGTCCCCCTCCACCTGCCTGTGCACTCAGGACTCCATCCTGGCTGCGGAAAGGTGCCACCTCCCCTTCCTGAGGAAACAAGACTTAGGGGGGAGGCGAGAGAGAAGGGCACCCAGTTAATGATTGTCTAGCCCTGCCCCAGAGCTCCTAGATGGCCCCAAGTTTCCACTTCGGCCCTTGCCCCAAGGGACAGAATCCAGAGAGGCCCAACAGAGCCTCCAGTAGAAAATGAAGGCTTCCACCATTTCAAGGTGGACCCCCCACTCCCTTTTGGAGGTGGGGAAGGATTCAAGGGAACAGACCAGGGCAGTCTAGGGGAACAGATGTCTGTGACCAAGCTCTGCCTGACCCTTTGTACCCCAGGTCTTTTCTCCTGCCACCTGCCTTCCCTTTGGCAGATTGTTCTTCCTCAGGTAGCCACTGAGTGTGCATGTCTGTGCGTGCACGTGGATGTGTGTGCAGAGTGTGTCAACTCTGTGGGAAATTCTTCTAATTGCCATGTCCTGCTATCAGCGTCTTTTTTAGCTAGGGGCATTCCGCCCTTTCTTCTTCCTTCCCATCCTTGTCACTCAGAGTCTAGGCGGTGCCACCACCTGAGGGAGATGCCTTACATGGCAGAGGGACAGGGTGGGGGGGGACTGGGCTGTGACTGGGGCCCGTTTCCTTCCCCTCCACCCCACTGAGAGTTTCCAGGCAGGACTGGGACTTAGGTCTGTAGATTCTTCCTGAGAGTAGGGCGTGGCTGCCGGGAGGCAGTCGTGTGAGGGACACCCCCATGGCTCACTGTTCCCTTCTTAAATCCCACTCTGGGGACATGGGCCTCCTGTCAGCTTGCTGGGCAGGTGGGTTCTGGCCAACAGTGAGGACTTCTGTGTGGAGGGGACCTGTGCCCCCAGGAGAATTAGATTTTGTGGGGCTAAAGAGCATTTCCTGGCAGTGGGGTCTGGCATTTGGTGAGAAGGACATGGGCCTTACAAGTGACTGTGTTGGTGAGGGGTCTCAGGGACACTTGGAGTATAAATAGCCCCTTCTTCTTTGGGAGGCCCTCGGGAGAGCTTATCACCTGGTGGGTGGTAGCTAGGGAAGAGAGGCGCCTGGCGCCTGGTTGCCAGGTAAACAGGGCCCAGCTGGACTCAGGGGAGAGGGCAGGTGTGCCCGAACTGAACTAACAAAGACTGAGCTTCCCACAGGAAGAGCCAGGTCGAGAAGGGGAGGCTGGGGATATGGCACTGGGGGCCACAGAGGGAGGCTGGCTGTGAGGGAGCGTGGGGGGATCCTTCCGTCTCTGCGGTCTGTGCTGTGGTCTGCACGCTTGTGTGTCTTTGTGTGAATCTATATCAGCTGTGGATATTTATTGATATGCTATTTTTGTGCCTGGAGCCTGTGCAGGGAGGGAAAAGCATCTATTCTCTCTGGATCCTTGGTCCCCCATCCCACTAGAACAGTGAATCCCCTGGAGGCTGTTGGGAAGGGGTTAATGCTGAGCATAAGAAATCCCCATTGCTGCACCCCTGGTTCTAGTCTACCTCTTGTGGGGCCAGCGGACTGCTGAGGTGCCTGTGGGGAACTTGATGATTGCTTTGGCTGGAGTACAGGAGAGAAAGAGAAAGGGTTCTGAACATCTGACCCCCACCCTTGCTACTACACACGCACACGCCTGAGTCCTGAGGAGATTTGAGCCTGGAATGGGATAATCCCAGATTGGTGGAGGATAAAGCTGGGGCTGATGGGCTGCAGGATTTATATGAGGGTTACTGTCCCCCCTCCCCAGCTGCTCTTAGATTCAGAGATTGGGGGGAAGGCAAAGATAGGAAAGGAGGGTCCCTTGAGATGGGGCTTAGACTTGACCCAGGGTTGGGAATACTGCATCAGCAGAGTCTAATCATACCGATCCTAGGAAGAGGGTCCAGTGTGAGGAGGAGCTGGGGGCAGCTGTCATTTCCTCACTTCTGTGTTACACGATGACACACAAGGTCTTGAGACCCCAGAAAGCTAGAACTGAGGCGACCCAGATTAGAGCTGGCCTGATTTATCCCCATCCCACTTTACAGATGAGGAAGTTGAGGCCCAGAGGAGAGAAGTGATTTCTCTACAAGCACCCAGCCAGGGTGTCCCAGGTGTCCTGACCCCTAGTGTCTCTCCTGAGGATAGTTTTAATCCCACGTCAGAAGGCAGATGAGATGAACGGCTTTTACTTCTTTTCAGTCACAGGATCGAGGACTTCCCCCTCCTCAGATAAGTGGCCAAAGTTCTCAGTAGCAGAGTCTGTTCACCCAGGCGTCCCTCCCTCCCCTCTCCTGAGAAGCTGCGCACCGTAGCTCAGGAAATCAACCTGCAGGAGTCCCCTCCGAGGCGCTCCCCAGGCCGGGCCCGAGCGGGTCTGGGACGCCCGCGTTTCCACCGGCGGCTGAACAAAGGGAGCCGCGGCGGGAGTAGGCGAGAGGGGCGCGCCCGGGAGGACTTCCGGGTCCAGGGAGGCGCTCCCCGGAGCGCGGGACAGCGGCTCCTCCCTCGGCGCCGTCTCCCAGGGAGGCGCGAGGGTGTGATGTGGCGGGGGAAGGCGGGGAAGGGCAGCGCGGCCCCAGGGCGGCCCGCTCAGTCCCTCCCTCCGGAATCTGGAGCTCCCGGGGCCCCTCCCCCACCTCCCAGCCCCCACCAAACCCTCCATACCCCGGTCCCCTGTTCCCACCCTCCCCTCCCCGCTCCTTCTTTGGGCGTGTGGAGCGGGAGTGATGACGTCACCACGGTCGCCAGGGCGACGGGGACGGATAAATCAGGCTGAGTGGGCGGTTGCCATGGCGCGTATTCTCTCGTTGCCACGGAGACTGGGCATCTGCTCCCTTTGTGCTGCCCGAGTGCCTTCCCCCTGGGGTCAAGGGGTGTAGGGGGGCAGAAGGAGAGGCAGACACACCTCTAGGGGTCAGAAGGAAGTTGGGGCATTTGTGGCGTCTCCCGCGGTCTGGTGTCTCCCCTAGGGCTTCCTGATGGGGTGGCCTCTGTTGCTTCTGCTCTGTAGAATTGAGGCAGCTCTTGTTCAGTCGCCCCTGGATTGGGCTCTATCTCAGGATCCGGGGCCGGTGGGCAGGCCCCATTCTCCCCCTAAGGAGAGCAGCACCTGTCCCTGACCAAGTGTCTTGGGGCCCCATCTGAGCCTGGAGTGTGCCCCATGAGCATGCACCCTAACTCCTTCCTCCACTGCCTCTAGCCTGTCACAAGATCAGGTCCCATCCCTCCCTCCCCAGCAGAAACTCAGAGGGTTCGGGGACTGCTTGGGCCTGGCACTCCTCTAACCTCCCTGCAGGTCCTGGCCTGGGGAGGGCTCTTGGGGTGTTCGGAGGAGGTCCCCACAGTTGCTGTCTCTTCTCTCCTTTAGATGAACAGGCCGATCCAGGTCAAGCCAGCCGACAGCGAGAGCCGAGGAGGTAGGTTCTGTACCTTTGGACTCAGTCCCTCTCCCTGTGCCTGCAGGCCTGGGGCCTGGAGTAGCTGAGGGGCAGCTTGCTTGAGGAAGTCTGAGAATCCCAAGGGCTCCCAGTCAAGGTGGGCCAAGAAGGCGGGGTGGCCAGAGGGGATGTGATCCTACACGTTGTAGAGATGGCAAAACCGAGGTTCATGGTGGAGTAAGGTAGCCCATCTTCCAACCCCCACTCCTTTCACCCCAAAGCCCCTGGTTCCCACAGTGAGGGGAGTGTCTGGAGTAGCAGGAAGAGCTGGAGGCGAGGGGGCGGGGCTCCTGCCGGTCCGCTGGACCAGGCTGGGTAAGCAGCCCTTAAGATACTCCTTCTGTGCCCTACCTACCCCCCAGAAGACCGGAAGCTCTTTGTGGGGATGCTAGGGAAGCAGCAGACAGATGAGGATGTTCGGAAGATGTTCGAGCCTTTCGGGACCATAGACGAGTGCACTGTGCTCCGGGGGCCTGATGGAACCAGCAAAGGTAGCCTGCTGCCCTGCCCCTCCACCCCTGCAGCCCTGCCCCACCGCGAAGCCCCTGGGCATCAGCACCCAGTCCCCGCAGTTAACCCCTCCTTTCTGACCCCCGCCCCCACTACTGCCGCCTCCCGCACCTGAGCTCTCAGGTCTCTCTACCCCTCCCCCATCAGTTCCCTGGGCAAAGGAGACTGGGAGCCCTCAAGGGTAGGCTCCCACCCTTTCCTCCTCCCTTCTGAACCCTCTAGGCTGCGCCTTCGTAAAGTTCCAGACCCACGCCGAGGCCCAGGCGGCCATAAACACCCTTCACAGCAGCCGGACCCTGCCGGTGAGCCCACTCCCCTGGCCTTAGGCCTCCCAGCTCTGCCTGGCCCACCGCAGCCTGGCTCAGAGGGCCAGGCCATTCCTTATTGGCTCTTTGAATTTATTTAAAAAAAGAATTTGCTGTCAGAAGAATCAAACCTCTTAGGGATGCCTTGTATTTCAAGTAACATTTCCCTCCCTCTATCCCCTATCCCTCTCCCCCATTTTCAGCCCATATGTCCTCTCCCTCTGCTCCTGCCTTCCCTGGCCCTCAGGCCTCAGCCCTGTCCTTTATCTCCCACCTTCTCGTATCCCCCACCCTCACTGGGGCATCAGGACGCCTGCTTAGAAACCACACAGACCCTCCATCTATTCTTCTGCCCTGCACATTAGCAGAGGGTCACCCGCACGCATGGAGTGCTGCCTGGCCAGCAGCCTCTCAAGTGCAACAAGCTGGCTCTGAAGGAGGGGAGTTCCCGCAGACACTGGGCCAGCACTGAGCAGGGACTTGGTGGAAAGGAAACAGCATTGGAGGGAGAACTGCATCTACATTCTAGAACTCTACAGTCCTTGCAGATGTTCCAAGTTGATTTGTAGTTGGCTCAGGCGTGTATTAAAATTTGAGGCTGCCTCCCGAGTGAGAACTGGGGTGTGGGGGGAGGAGTCAGGGTAAGGGGTGGGGCAGCAACAAGGCAAAACCAGCCAGAGATCAAACCTTTGAGTACCTGATCCCCCTTGGTGATGATTTCTGGTGCCCAGTCCTCCCTAAGCAGCCAGGGGTGCCTTTTGCATCCCCATTGGCCTTCCCTTTTCAATCTCACTCCTTTACATTTCTCTACACTTTCTAGCCTCTTGCACATTCGGGCACGGGGAGGGTGGGATGGAGGGAGGGGCCATGTGGCTGCCCTCCCGAAGGGGCCAAGCCATGCCTGGTGGTACAGGGGCCAGGGCCTGAGGATGCTGGGAAGGAGAGACCTGGCTCTGTCCCTCTGATGCATATGGGCTCCTTATCCAGGGTGCCTCGTCCAGCCTGGTGGTTAAGTTTGCTGACACGGAGAAGGAGCGAGGTCTCCGCCGGATGCAGCAGGTGGCCACCCAGCTGGGCATGTTCAGCCCCATTGCCCTCCAGTTCGGAGCCTACAGCGCCTACACCCAGGCCGTGAGCACACCCCCCACCCCCCTTGTCCTCCTGCCCCCTGGGCCTTGCCCCCACCCTCCCAATGCAGAGGCCCAAGGTCGGGAGGGGAGCCGGGCCAGGGTTTGAGGGCACGGCCCCACTCTCCTCTTCCCTTGCCCCCCAGCTGATGCAGCAGCAGGCGGCCCTGGTAGCGGCTCACAGTGCCTACCTCAGTCCCATGGCCACCATGGCTGCTGTGCAGATGCAGCACATGGCCGCCATCAATGCCAATGGCCTCATAGCCACTCCCATCACCCCGTCCTCAGGTAAGGCCAGGCCAGGCTGGACTGGGGAAGGGGGTGAACGGGGCGGGTCTAGAGCTACCACATGGTGGGGGTGGGGCACAGGGCAGTGCTCAGAGCAGCCCTGGGGTCCTGGGGGGGTCGGGGCACCGGGGTCAGAGTGTAGCCTGCTTCTTCCCTCTGCCCTCAGACTTGCTGACCGGTTCTCTGCATGTGTGTGTGTCTGCTTCTCCGCTCTGTCTCTGTTGCTTTCTCCTTCCCAGGAACCAGCACCCCTCCTGCCATCGCTGCCACGCCCGTCTCTGCAATCCCCGCTGCCCTGGGCGTCAACGGCTACAGCCCGGTGCCCACCCAGCCCACTGGGCAGCCTGCCCCTGATGCTCTGTATCCCAACGGGGTTCATCCCTACCCAGGTGGGGTTCTCTGCCTGCCCGCCCCTCTCCCCAGCAACCATTCGAGATACCACTCCCATTTCGGGCAGCCATGACACATCTTCCCTCTCCAGGCTTCGGTAATAAGGCGCTTCTCCTGCTCTGTCATCCTGGGCAGGGGTGCTCCTTCCCATTCTCAGCCAGGGAAGCTGAGGCTCACAGGCGAGTGACTTGTCCAGGGTGGCACAGCCGGGCACAGACTCAAATCTTGCTGATGCCAGGCTCCCCTCTTACCCCTGCTCTGTGCATTTTCACCTCTCATTTCATACCCCGTGCCCCGATGAGGCTCTGCTGGGGCTCCCAGCTGCATGCCAGCCCCCCCTCACAGTTGGTCTGTGCCATTCTCCCCAGCTCAGAGCCCCGCTGCCCCCGTGGACCCCCTGCAGCAGGCCTATGCTGGGATGCAGCACTACACAGGTGAGGGCCCCACCCAGCACTGTCCAGGTAGGATGCTGGGGCTGGGCACCCAGGGTGTGAGTCAGCTCCTCCCACTCTGCTCAGCCCCTTCCAGCCATGGGCGGGGCTAGGGAGGGGAGCCAGGGCTAGGGAGGGGAGCCAGGGCTAGGGAGGGGAGCCAGGGCTGGTCCGAGAGCCTGGGCAGGGAATCTCAGCAGCCCCATCAGTGCTCGCTGTTCTGCCCTCTCCAGCAGCTTACCCAGCAGCCTACAGCCTGGTTGCACCTGCGTTCCCGCAACCTCCTGCCTTGGTCGCCCAGCAGCCCCCACCTCCCCCTCAGCAGCAGCAGCAGCAGCAACAGCAGCAGCAGCAGCAGCAGCAGCAGCAACGGGAAGGTGTGCCCTGGGCAGGGTCCTCCCAGCTGAGTCTTTAGGAATAGGAGCGTCCCTGTCACTGCTGGGAACTCCCTGTGCCCCACTCCATGCCCAGCTCGGCCCCCCTGTGTGGGGGTGAGAGGGAATGGGAAGGCGGCGGCCGGCACCCTGGCCTGCATGTTGGGGGCTGGGATTGGAGGGTCTTCCAGGGGCCTGCTCTGCACAGGACACCTGCTCTTCACGTTGGCCTCCCCAGCACCCAGCTCTTCCTTTTGTCTCTGTCAACACCCAGGCCCTGACGGCTGCAACATCTTCATCTACCACCTGCCCCAGGAGTTCACGGACTCAGAGATCCTCCAGATGTTTGTCCCATTTGGCCACGTCATCTCAGCCAAAGTCTTTGTTGATCGGGCCACCAATCAGAGCAAGTGTTTTGGTAAGACTGTGAGGAACCAGAAGATCAAATAAGGCCCATTTTTACCAAACTGCAAGTCAGAACAAGGTCTGATTCATTTGGAGGCACATGGGGTCACAATGGGCCCCATTTTTGAAATTCAGATTGTCCAAGAGTCCTAAGGAATGGTTTGTAACGCACCCTGCATCTGGCCGGGCCCATGCCTTCCTCCAGGAGATCACATTTCATCTTTTCTCCTTAAAAACTGGCTGAATTCTAGCTTCATGAAAGTGGGTTCAGGAACTAGGGATGCGTGGTTTTCGAAAGGAAGGCTGGGTGGGGGGGTTAGTTGTATTCATGTGTTTGAAAGGCGGTACTTCAGGGAGAAAGTGAATGTCTCATCCTCCCTGCTCAGAAATCATTTAGTTCTGGAAGTGGTGTTTTAAAAAGGCAAGTTTCCAGCTATCGAGGCTGAGGAAGGGGCTGGCCGCCAAAAAATGCCAGAAAGCATGGCCTGTGCATATGAGTGGCTTGACTGGATTCATTAACTCATCAACCAACAAGTACTTACTGGATGCCTACTATGTGCCAGGCAGTTTTCTAGGCATTTGGGATACCTGGAGGAAGTAGGGTTTGCTGGGAAACCAGAGAGCGGTCCCTGACCCTTAGCATAGGAGATGAGGTGGGATTGGCCTGGGCCTTATGCCCCTCTCACCTCAGGCTTTGTGAGTTTCGACAATCCGGCCAGTGCCCAGGCTGCCATCCAGGCCATGAATGGTTTCCAGATTGGCATGAAGCGCCTCAAAGTCCAGCTAAAGCGGCCTAAGGATGCCAACCGGCCCTACTGAGGGCCCCAAGGTGGGTCCTACTCCCGTCCTGTGACCACTACAGCCCCAGCACCCTGTAGCCAGGGTCCTCACTCAGGGTTCCCCTGCCCCTCTTCCACCACTCTCAGGGGCGTCCACCCATCCCAACTCTAGCACTTGAGGCAGGAATCTGGAGCAGCTCCCTCTGCTGTTTCCAGTCATCCAATTCCTTCTCTCCCCTCCCCTCCCCTCCTCTCTCTCTCTCTCTTCTCTCTCATTCCCCTCTCTCCCTTCTCTCTTTTCTCTCTTTCACACACACGCACACATGCACGCATACACGCACACACACAAACACTCCCCCCGCCCCCCCCCCCGCCCCCGCCCCGCAGAGCTAACTCTGTATCTCCCCATGTCCCCAGATCTTCCCCAGTATTTGGTCGTTTGTCTGGTCAGTGTTCATGTGTCTGCGTGTCTCTCTTTCTGGTTTTCCTTTGGGTTGCAGTGGAATAGGGGAGTAGGGTTTGGGGAATAACGGGGCTGGTTTAGGGTGCTGGAGGTCCTAGAAGCACTGGCTCCCGGAATATCTGTCCTCCTGCGAGGAGGGGCCATCAGGTCCTGGTGCCCGGGCCGCAGGCGACGGTGCACGTGCAGCCGTAGGCCCACAGGACGCGGCGAGCGCAGACTGGGGCTAGTCTGAGCTCTTGGCCCTCGGGCCCTCGGGAGCAGCTTTGGTTCAGGTGGAGGAGGTTGAAATGCTGGATTGCCTACAAATTTCACTTACCAGGCCCCTCTCCACCCCATCTTCTGCATCACTCCAACCTCATGGCCACAGAGCTGTGGGCTTTGATGACTTTTGTGTTGTTTAATCTCCTTTGGACCGAACCCCTGAAAAAACACAACCCAAGAACAATACCCACATTTTCTGTTTCTCCCCTTTCCCCCCAATCCTGGCTGCTTAACTCCCCCCACCCTGGGGGCCCCCCAGCCCAGGGCCCGTGTCCATTGTCGGCCGAAGCCCCCATCCCCGGACCCCTGCTCCGGGCCCCTGTAAGTTGCATGGAACGAGCGTGTTGTCTTTGGAGCCGATTGTTTGTTATTTGGGGAGGGGGCCGTGGAGGGAAGCGCCCCCCAGCCCAGAGTCAGGGCCGGGGGCAGCTCGCGGGATGTGCTTGGTCAACAGTGGTTGGTGACTGTGGTCTGTGTTCTGTGCACTTCTCTCTTGCTTTCTTTGTTCCTTTCTAAAAAGAATGAGAACACTCCCTGCGGGCTGGGGGTCTCGCCCCATAAGACTCGGGCCCTTAGCCCAGCCCAGGGCTCTTCCCTGACCTTCTCTGCCTTCCCCTTCGCAGACCCTCCTCGCTCCTTTTCCAGGTGTTTGCCCTCATCCACCGCCCTTCTCCTCTCACTGATCTCTGCCTGCCTGTGTCTCATTTCTTTGCCTCTCCCCTCTGGCCCCTGACTCCTTTTCTTCAGTCTGTTTTTCTCACGGGCTGTGTGAAAATTTCCTTCCTGATACCCTTCGGTCTCTTGTATCATCCACACCCCCCTTTCCTGGTCTCCTCCATCCCTGTCCTCTGGTCCTCTGTCCATGGCTGGGGGGCCGGATGATTGTTTGGACCCAGGCCTTTCTGAGGCCCGCCTTCCTCAGACAGCCCCAGTCTGTCCTCCTCATCAGCCACCCGGAGCCTGGGACCTGCGTGGGCAGCGGCTCCCCACAGCTTCACCCGTTTCCTTCCTTCGCAGGTCTGGAGACGCCAGAGGAAGGGGCACTTCACCCCTCTCCCCACGACTGGCCCCAGCCCTCTCTGCACATGTGCCCCGGGCCTTGACTGGGCTGTGGGGCCAAAGCTGCTTCATGGCCCTGGGGGCACAGGACACCCCCACTCCCATCACCCTGCCTCTCCTGAAGGGCCTGTTTCCTCCCAGGTGCCCTTTTGGCCTTTGTGAGGGAGCAAGGAACAGGCTTGAGGGCCAGGGTGTCTGCCTTCTGTTAGGGCTCCTTGAAGGGCCTTCTGAGTCCAGCTTTCGCACTTGCCCGGGCCCCATAGGGGGCCCGTTTTACCTGTGTAGGGGGACCCCCAGGAGGGCAGCAGGGACCTCCCCGACCCTCCCCACCCACCCTTGCCCCAGTCTCTTCCCCACTCGGGGTTTCTTAGAAGCTGGTTCTCACATTCCCTGCTCTCCTCAGCTAGAGGCAGGATCTCCCTGAACCCTGGGCTCCCAGCCCTAAAACTCACTGCCTCCCCCGAGGGCCCCCTCTAAGGAGGGTGTGGGGGAGCCCTGAGGGCTGCCTCTCTGCCAGTCAGCCACAGAGACCCTCCTCCTTTCACGAGGAAAAGACCTCCCCCGAACCCCTAAAAATGTTTACAGTCTCTGCTGGTCTCCTCCTGTAAATACCACCACCCGTGCGTTATCCAGCCGGCCAGGCCCGGACGCTGCCATCTCTCTTCTGGGAGTTTAGACAATGTTGCCCTTGGATCTTTTCTCTCTTGATTTCTCCCTTTGCTTTGGGGGGTAATTGGGTATTTGGGAGGAGGGGTGTGGGGAGGGCTGAAGGGGTTTATTACCTGATCTTTTTCTTTAGGAAGAGGTTTTAGGGAAAAGAAATGGGGTGGGGGTGGGAGTGGTACGGGACAAGTGGGGAGTCAGTTTCAGACACTTCTCTATGCTTAACTTATTTATTTATTGCATTTTACTTTTAAAGAGTTGGTCTTTTCTGTCTAAATAAAGAAAAAAATTTAAAAGCACCAACAAGAGTCTTGGAAGGTGGAGGGTAGGGGGCTGCACCTTGGGTGGAGGAGGAGGGAGGTAAGCAGAGTGAGGCTTCGGGGAGAAAACCGCCAGCAGGCCCAGCAGTGTCCAGACGCATTGCCACGCATCCTAGTCTTCCACCTTCATTGGGGTTTAATTCTGGAATGCTCTGCAGAGCTGGGCAGAGGGACGAAAGCGGGTCAGCAGGCTTCTCTCCAGCATCCAGCCCCATCCCTCTGGAAGCTGAGGATTGTGGCCTCACATTCCAGACCTCAGCCTTGCCCATACCCATGTGGTGAGCGGTCCCCACATCCAGCCAGTGGGGATCCTGGGAGCTAACTGTAACACCAGCATTTATTAGTCACTTAATTCTGTATGCGACTCTGTTCTGGGCCCTTAGGGCATTTTTCCTCATTTAACTTCCCAACAACCCTGTGGGGCAGAGGAATGAAGGCTTTGGCAGTTAACTAACTTCCCCAGAGTCAAAAAGCCACTAAGAGAGGGCTGCAGGTGAGCCAGCGTGTCAGGCCGGATGCGCTCCTCTGCTCACAGGCTCAACTACCTGTCCTTTGACCTCAGTCAAATTCCAAGAATTATCAGGCAGGCTGTAGGGGAGGCTCCCCTCCAGCAGAGGGGGAGTCCTGGGGTCCTAGAGCCTCTTCTGTGGATTGCTTCAGGGCTGGGTTCAGGGGCTCACACAGGTGCTGTCCTTGACTTCATAGCACGAGTCATTTGCTTCTGGGCAGTTATACCTGCTACCCTACCCTGATTAAGTACTGGATAAAACTTGCCCACCTTCCAGCCCCAGTCTGGCCTCAGGTCAGAATTGTTCTTCCAGAGCACCACCAAAACCCCACTTCCACTGCCTCCTCTTAAACTGTCCCACACTAAGAATAGTTAAAAGGAGAAGCGACTTGTGAAGTAGTATGGAGACGCATCTGTGAATATCGTTTCAGGGCAGAATGTCTTGGGTTGGTGAAGATCAGGGATAGGACCTTACTCGAAAGAGAAGCCAGCCAGGATGCTTAGCCAAGCTCGCATCTGAAATCTCAGCTACAAGTCAGGGGGTGGGGTGGGGAAAGTATAAATAAGGACAAGAGTGGGTATTTCATCTCTGCGTTTTCCCTTGAGCTGTCTCACTGTGGCCTTGGAACATTTCCCCAGTCAGGACAGATACAGAAGTTGAGTTTTAGACCAAAGGACATCTCCCAGACTTACTGGTGGCTTCTCCAGGGTCTGGGGGCAGGGAGGTTAGGAGGGAACAGGACTAGGAAGTCTCCTTTGCTGACATCTTCCCGGCTCTCAGGCAGTCCCTCAGTGTGGCAGCCCCTCAAACATCAAAGCTGTCTCTTACCGCTGCAGTTCCCTTCCCCACAAAGTTGCAGCCAGATTTTCTCCAGAGAAGCAGTAGGTAAGTGAGGCTGAATAATGGGGATGAAGGAGAGACAGAAGGGTGTTTAGAGGAAACAGAACAACTTTTGGGCTAGGACTCTTCAAAGCCTTTCACTGCAGAACGCACGTAGCCATCGGAAACAGAAAAGGAAGCTCCTAACTTGTTTCTTGTCTAAACATAGGTTTCTCACCATCACATTGGCTTCCAATAGAGTAGGAAGTACATGAAGGAGGGTTTGTTAGCAAAAGAAGTTCACTAACATCTCTTCTGAGCAGAAGGCTCCGTTATAAAATAGGAAATCAGTAGGATCCCTTAACTTCAGACCAAGCCGGGTGAACCTCAGCACCAGCTTCTTCTAAAACAGTCGAATTACTGTTCAGGTGTTAAAGGCACCATAAAGAGGAGAGAGAGAGAAACTTCTCAAGGTAGGATGTTGGAGCTGACAGGTTAATAGCAGGGACGGGAAGAAGCCTTTGTTATGAAAATGTAAATAGACATTTAGAAAAGCATCCCCAAGGGGGCTGTGGTGGTGAGAATATGGTAGGGAGAGGAGCCCTAGATAATTCTTTCAATGCATTCCCATCAAGTCTGTATTTTAGAGCTTTGAAAGGAATGAACGCAGGTTATCTCCATTTCCATTGGTTGAGGACTACAGCCTCTCCTTTCCTTTGTCTTTTCATGCTAAAATTGTGAAAGCTTTCAGCCTTGGCTGCTTCTATTTGTAATTCCCCTCTCATGGCCAAGCCTCATTCTCTTCTCCAAATCTGAGAGCTTGGCCTGACCCAAGCTCCTGGTCCTAGGTTTCTCCTTCTCTCCCTCTGACAGTAGATTTCACTGAGTAGTCAGCCTTCTCCATGCTCCCCCAAAACGCAGTTTCCCTTTAAGACATTGTATCTTCTCCCAGCCAAGAGTCTCTAACGTGACTCTCCTGAAAATGTCCTCTCTTGGTCTTCCTCATTAGAAAACAGCACTGCCATGTTCGCACTCAAGGCAAAGTTTGGATCACACCCTTTCTTTCACGTCATGTTCAGTATAGCTGCAGAGTCCTGTTGACTCTTTCTCAAGTTGGTGGTCAATCTTATGTCTCTGCCTCCACTGCTGTCACCCACCAGAGGCTGCAGCGACTCATCAACGTCCAGGCTTCCGCCCCTTCTCTCCTGTGACCTGTTCCCCATAGAAGCCAGTTAGAGAAATAAATTCTACAAATTCATGTATAGCTAGTTCCTTAGTGCCCACTCTGCCTTGTTTACCTTTGTATCCCCATCACCCTGAAGTGCCCAGAAATTAGGTGCTTAGCAAACAATTTCAAAATGACTGCTGGACACCTAGATTTGGATTTCCCTTCAGGAGGGGTGAAACTAGAGGGATGAGCACAAGGGAATATGGGGATGTTCACAGGCGACACAGTGGCAGAACCATGGGGATGACGACGTAAGAAAAAAAATTAAAAAAAAAAATTTCTCACCCTTGCCTAAATCATAATAGGTCCAAAGTAAAATATTTTCTGCCCCCATCTGAACACTTACATATTTCTGTTTTCCAGATGCCCAAACATGAGTCATTTCCTGCTCTCACATTCAAAATTACTAAATCATAAAAGGTTTTACTTCCATGATTTTTCTCATACTCATTTTCCTTTTCATTATCACTGCTTCCAATAATTAACCAACCATAGCAGTCTCCTAATTGATCCTTCTGTATGTATCCCAAAACCCCAATCTTTCTAAACTGCAGCTGACTTAAAAAAAACACAACTCTAATTCTTTTATGTAGAGCTCCACTCTGGCGTTAATGCTCTTCAGAGTCTTGGCTTCCATTTCACTTCTATACATACCCTAGTTCTAATGAAATATATTGACTTTTCATCCTAACAGGTCTGATCCTCTCCCCACCCACATCTTTTCAATCCCAAATCCCCAGTTACTGTACCTGGCACATACTGGCTGAATGGAGTTTGTTGAAATCTGCTCGCCCTAAACAGGTCACCTAAAACACTACTTTCTTCACAAGGAGTTTAACTGCTTTCTTCCAAAGGTCCTCCTCCTGTTCTAGTTTCCAGCACAGGTGACTTCTGCTGCTGCTTCTCCCGTCTTGGCCTGTCTCTCCTTCCTCTACGGGTCCGGGAGTACAAAGACGTTTCTTTGCTTTGTACCTACCAAACTCTGCAGATAGTACATGTTCAATAAATATTTGTTGATTTTAACTTCTGGAATTTACTTTCTCCTCTATACATCCTTGCCTTGTCCAAGAAAAAAACTTTTTCCCCACCAGATTCCAGTCACTGCTAATGGTTTAGTGAATGAGACCTAGAACAGTATCTTTCCACAAACTGCCAAGCAAAACATAAGCTAGCCCTTCCTCTGCTGCTTATCAACCAAGGAGCAGAAGCATATGGGTCAAGGGTTATAAAAGTCTTCAAAACCATCCTACTTTACACAAACACCCAGCTTTACAGAGCAGATTCAGCCCATGAACTCCAGCACGGAGAGGAGCCAGGACTCTTAAGAGCAGGTAATCAGGCACCTGAGACTCCCCTGTAAAAGCAACAGCAAGGCAGAGGACCACCTTGATCTTGGGCCCACACCCAGCACTGCGCTGGCATTCATGAGTCAGATATACCTGTCAGTTCGGACTCCTCAGTCAGAACAGCTTCCTGAGTTACTTGAAAAATGAAGTATGTCCACGCTGCTTGGGGTGGCGGACCAGATCTGTGCCAGGGCTCTCTGCCAGGTGCTCTCTGCACAAGGGCTAAAGGAGGGGCTGAAGGAAGGGTCCAGTGGTTTGTCACATGGTTCTGGGCAATCTGAGATCGGAGAGAGAAGGGGGGCTTTCTAGAGGAGGCACCTGGAGACAATTTTTTACCAGGGGCCTTGCCAGTTTCTCTTTTCTCTGCCCTTCTCCGTCTCCTGTTCTCAAAAGACTGCCTCACTAAGTGACGGAAAAAGCGGATGGGATATTCCTTTCCATTTTCAGACTGACCATTTTAACTCAAATCTCAAAGGTCCCTCTTTGCTTCTTCCCACATAACCCAAAGGATTTGTAGTCTAGGAAACCAAAGAGTAGTTTCATCAATAAATCAATTTATTTAAAAGAATATGTTACAATTAATTACACTAAGTGACATTACCAAACAATTTTAGAGTGGTTAGCTCTAGAACAAGGAATGAAAGAAACACTGTTAGCCATTATGTGTCTGTGTATTTTCTCTTCACATTTCTTAAATCACAAATAAAAAATACAAGATACTGCAGTGAAAATACAATTAGAGTTTCTCTCAAATAAATTAAAAGTGTGCATGGCCTGGGGAAAACTGAAGCCCAGCTCATTGGCCTAACAAGGGGGCATGATATAAAACTGGTGTCCAAGTTTAGCAGTTGGCCAAGTGCCTCCAACCCCGTATCACCCCCTCTTCAATTCTGCTCTTCCTTGGAGCCCTCAGCTTCCTACACACCCTGGATTATTGCTGAGGAGTAAGCTGATGTTGTTCTGGTATGAGTGAGGCCCGGCATGATGTGCTCAGGTTTAGAAGAGGAGGAAGACAGCAGGTAGAATTGGAAGATGGTGGCTAAAGCAGCACACCCACTGCCTCTGTGCTGAGGAGCTCAACTGTACCAGTCTCCCCCCCAAAGGAAGCTACGTGACACAATGACCCTGGTGAAGGAACCTAGCTAGCAGTGTGCTGGCCCAACGGACTACACAGTTTTCACTGCTGAATCAATCCAGCCAGAGAGCACGATGCAGAAAAGGGGGAGCACAGCGGTCCCTCTAGTTCTGGAGATTTCCCGTTAAGGAAACTGTCTCCTGGGAGCCAGGCCTTTAAGTTGGCAGATTCTGCCAGAAGAGAGAGGCGTCACCACCTGTCAGTGCCCTACCCCACGGCGCTGCTCTGAGCACTGGGTTTGGAGCTCCAAAGCTACTGGTATGTAACTAAAGGACGAAACCAGCTGGGCCAGGCATGGAGATGCTGAACATTTACCTAACTCCTCCCTGAGAGCTCTGTCCAGGCCTATGAGCTGCCTTGAGCACTCATCTGTGCCGAGCTCAGGCCTAGGGCAAGGGGAGGGCAGAAAAATGGAGAGAATAAAAATATAAAGAGCAGAGAGCCCTAAGCAGGACCCAAGGGAACCTTTCTGCAGGGACAGGTTTCTCAGGGCCTGCATTTTCTCCAGATCCATAAAAAACAGCTTTTTTTTTTTTACCAAAGAGGATAGAAACAGTGTGGAGGGGAGGACAAAGGGAGACCAGAAAGATCCTGCTGGCTCTGCTGGGGCAAAGCATAGGGAGGGGGGCCGTTTTCCAGAGACAAACTGCAAAAGACTGGGTAGGAAGCCTCCCTGGACAGAACCGAGGACTGAGAAAGGTAGTAGGGAGAGGAAGTGCAGAGCACAGGGGAAGGAGTGTCACACTAACACTGCATCATGCAAAGAAAAACTTGAACCTACGGGGCTCTCAGCCATAGTGACCTGTCTCCATGGCAGGCCTGCTGGGGAGGAAGAGAAGGCTGTCCTCCGGGTCTCCCTCCTGCCCCTCCCGTGCAGCAGGGTACTTTGGTACAGCCTCTACAAGGGGCTGTTCCTAAACAGATTCTGCCAGGCGGCTGACTACCCAGGTCGCCCTCATGCTCTCCAGAGCCATGTCAGAACGGGGGAGCAGCCTCACCCCCGTAGTCACATGCAGAGGTCGGCACTTGGGCAGCTGTACGGACAACGAGTTTTGTTTATTCCTCTCCCACAATGAGGGTACAGGGGCAAATTGCTGCTGTTTTTAGTTTGAATAAAGCTGGTGTAAAACCTCTTCAGCATCTTGAAGTGGGAAGTCAAAGCATCTTTCTAGAGTCCTCTGGCTCATTATCCATTTAAGCCAAAAGCAGCTCATCTGTATCAAAGCCTTCAAATCAGGGATCACTGTTCAACTTTAAATATTCAGCATTCTTACATCTTCTACTCTATGATTCCTCCTGGATTTGGAGAAAGGGAGGGAAGATGGGATGTCCTCTATTACCTCACCCGCCCCGGGGCTAGTGACTGTCAGGATAACAGAGAGAGGGAGGGAGGAAGAAGAGTGCCTCACCACAATCTGCAAAAACAAGTTACAAAAAAAGGGAACTTGAAATCACCCAACACTGCTCAGTGGAATCACTACAACCTACTGTGGTTGTCTCCCGTGAGACAAAGCAAAAGACACCACCCTATGGAGGTTTTTCTTTACGAAGCGGAGAAGGGAAAAAGAAAAGAAGGCCCAAAGACATGCTTCAGTGGCATCAGAATGTAGCTAGAATTCCAGATGCCACTGTTCTCAAGTCCAGGGGCTCAGACCGTGGCCTGCCCCATTAGCCCTGGCCCTTGAGCCTGGGATATGGCTCTTCGGGCAAACTGCAAGGTCAGACGAGGAGCTTTTTGAGGCACACAAAGGTTTTGCTTCAGTCTCCTCTTAATTAAAAGTTGAGATCTAACCCAAATCAAGCATATTCCTGCTGCTCGTTCCTGGTCCTCAGCTGGCTTGGATGGGCTGTGGTTTGGCTGGCACAGACCCTGACCCACTCCAAGCCACCCCGAGTAACATTCCTCTCCAACACTGCTCGTTTAAGGAAGTCACAGAGAACGTAATAGTTATGAGTGGCTACTGGTCAGGAATGGAGTAGGGAAAGTTTATATACACAGGGCATTTCTTCCTTCCCCTAAATCTAATCGTTGTGCCTAAAGGTATCAGCCTTAACTCTGGTCCCTGGTACAATCCCTGCTTCAAAACAGGCAGGGAAATGGGAAATTATAACCATGAAGTGTTTTGGGTTCTTGTGGCATCGACCCCCTGAACCCAACTCCCCTCCATTTAGCTTACTTGAGGGAGAGCTTACAAGGGGCCCTCAGAAAGCAGGAAGATGTGGAAGGCGGCTAGAAAGCCATGAGTGGAAGAAAGATGGATCAGGAAAACTGTCTTGGAATCAAGAAACCATACCAGTCTTTAGACTCTCCCTGCAGAGCTGCAGCTTGCTGCCCTTTAGAAACACACCTCTTTCTACTATCCAGCAGCCTCTTGGAAGATAAATAAACTATGCACCTTGCTCCTCAGACTCCATGGCAACCCGTGAGCCAGAATCTTCACTCAATACAAAAAAAGGGGAAAAAAACCCAAGCAGGTTGTAAACTTTTTCGAGTCCTTCATGAGGAGAGGTATTTTCCCTGTAATATTTTTTTTTCCTTTTTAAAGTTTGTTTCAAAATAAAGAGAGCAAGAGAGAAGTCATGAATTCTAGTGAAAGGTGTGTAAAAACACAAGCTAAAAAAGATACTGCCATCGATATGAAATTTAAAAAGAAATATATATATGTATATACGTGCAGCTAATTTGTGTATATATAATTTTTACATACATACATATATATGTCCGAACAGTGCAAATGGATGGAGTTCATAGTTCCAGTTTCAAAAATATAGTACAAGGAGAGTCTGTGGGTATGCGGCCCAGGTGAACGGACAAAGATACCTTTGGCGAGTTGGTTTGGGCTTATTTTTTTTTTCTGGCTTAACTCAGTTGACTCCTGGTGCTGACCAATCTGTTGTTCTCTACCAGCTCAATTCCAGAGACATGAAATTCTGGGGGATTATTAATAATATTTAGTTTAGGGCTTTTGAATATAATGACTTTTTTCCTTTTCCTCTTCTTTTGTGTTAATGGTTACTCTGTCTGACATGGGAGACGAAAAGGGATAAGAGGATGAGGGTGAAGAGAAGGGAGAGGGAGTAGGAAAGGCTAGGTAGCCATATCCCTCTGCTGTGATCTCGCCATCTGGAAAATGTTCTGAAAGGAATAAAAGAGAAGAGTTACTAAGGAGCCTTGGTGTCCCCATCTCCCAGCTGGAGGAGGCAACCCCTCAAATGGAAACAGAGGAGGTTTGAATGGATGACTCAATCCAAATGGCCTCTTCTCTTGATAAAACCTCCCATCTAAAATCACAGCCTTTCAGAACTGGGAGGGACTGTGCAGATTACTTATATGATTCAACCTTCCCATTTTACACACAAGCAAGCTCACATCCAGGGAGGCTGCTTTGCCAGAAATCACACAGAAAAAAATAGCTGTGAGAGAATCTGGATCTTATTCCCAGATCCTACTGTTCTTTCTACTACTGTATCAAGAATATAAATGTTCATATTCCTGACCTTACCTTCCAAACCTTGGAAACATTTTCCCTGAGATTAAATAGATAATTACTGAGAATCTTCTAACTATTGCTCCAGCGCTGGCACATACACACAGCAGCAAAGCAGAAGCCAGCCCCTCCCCCTACGCCCTTCTCCTCTCCCAACATTCCTGGTTCACCTAGATAGAACATCATGACTCATCAGTCAGAACAGTTAAAACTGAGAGCAGCTGCCCTTCTGGGTCAAGATCAATGTAGAGAGTGATTTCATAAAAACTACAGAGGAAGGTTCATGACGTCAGAAGAGGTGGAATAGCCTGGAGTGGCCACTCCCTAGAAAAGCAGCAGGGCGAGCCTCCCCTGGTGGCGCAGGCAGTTGAGCGCAGGCTGTGAAGCTGTCTGCAGCCTCTGCAGGCCAGTGAGGGTCCCACATGGCGCAGCAGACCTCTCCTGTCTCACCCGCTGCTCCCCTCAGCAGTATATTTCGTCAGTCTGCGTGTTGTTCCCTGCTCTGTCTCTGGTGAATCCTCTCACCCTCCCGCACATCTGGCCTGTATCCTGGTTCTTGTATAAATAAATTAATTAAAAAAAAAAAAAAAAAGAAGCAGGGCATTTTTGCACAGTCCATTCAAGAGCCAAAGGCTAACCTCTTTGGAAGACTACCTGGGCTCACGTGGGATAACCAGTCTCTAACTAATACTCCTAGAAGAACAGAGGTGGCAGTGAGGGTCCTAAGTAGCTGTCCTAGGCCTCTGAATTTAAATGAAAAAAAGTCAGTTCTAGATTGTTTAGAATTACCTCTTTTCTCCACTTGAGTTCGCAGAACACCCTCTCGAAGCATTCATGCATGTAATTGAACTGAAAACAAAAAATTAAAAATTGCCTCACTGACTTCTCAAGATGGGCACCCCAGGGCAATAATGGGCCTTCCAACTCCTGCCCCAGTCCTCCCAATTTCCAAACCCGCTCAGACTACAGAAAAACCCTGACAAGCACCACAAACCCCAGGCTGGGTCCATGTATTATTCTCTGGCTCCTTCTAGTGGTAACTTTGAGTCAAGAGGACTATGCAATTGCCAATCCTAGTTGGGCCTGAAGAAGACAGGAAGAAACTGGGATTCTAGGACTCCAGCAGATTCAGAGCTCAAAATCAACTGCCATTCCCTACTGCCCTCTCCATCTAATGCATTCAGCTTACAGAGAACTTTCAGCCCAGTCACCTTTCCCCAACCATGCTTCACGGTCCACCACTCACATATGGTGTGAAGATTTTAACCCATCGAGGCTTCTTCTCTCCTCGTGCATATTCAAAACAGAAGGCCATTCCTTCTTCATCTGTATCCCATCGCTGCATCTCATCCCATTCAAATGCTATTACCTGGTTCTAAGAGAACAAGAACGTAAGAGAATGCTGGGGATCTTAGGTAAGATGGTTCTGAACCAGGCGGCAGATGAGAAATGAATGGGGGTGTCCACTTCACCTCAGGGAGAAGACTGACAGCATAAAAGTCTGTGTAAGTTGTCAATGAAGGTGAGGATCAGTGTTTATTCATTGTCCCCAGTTAAAATCTGATTTTATTTGCCCCCAAGAAGGAATTAAAACACAGCTAAGTGAGTACCAGAGTGGCCCCAGAGTCCTACTGCCCCAATCCCACACTCACCTCCAGCTGCCCTTCTTCAGTGCAGGCATGCAGTTTAAAGTGCGTGATGCTGATGGCTGTGATAACGTGCCCCTTTCTTCGAGAGTCACAGGCACAGTGAGGAAAGATGATTTCATTGTAGCCTTCACAAGTCCTTAGCATGTTGAGGTACTAGAGTACAAAGAAAAGGGAAACAGTGTTAGCATGGCACTAAACCACCATGAAGAGCAGTTGAGGAAGCACAAGAGAAAGAACAGAGAGAATCCTCTCACCCAGCACCTGAAACTTGGCCTCTAGTCCCTAAGTTGGGACTCCAAGGTGATCCTTTCAGCCCACTTCCAACCTACCTCCATGCTTGTAACACTCTCCCCCTTCTCTACTTAAAAAAGATACACAAATAAAGCCAAAGGACACATTGCAAGCAAGACTCCTAGGACTCGCAGGAAACTCGCAGTATCGTTTAGTCTGGACTCCCCTTTTACGTTGTTCAGAGATGGGAACAGAATCTTTCCTTCTACCTAAGGAAAGGGAACTAGTATTTTTCCCCACCTATTTGCCAATGAAAGGTTACAATGATCTATGATGAGGATTAAGCAAGTTGAAAGAGACTTGAAAAGCTAGTCACTTTACAGAAACCCAGAGTAATATGACACCTGCCTAAAGTAACAAGTGGACCGACAGGAATTAGAAACTAGGTTTAATTCCCATGCCACTGACCTTTCTCCATCACCAGCTAGTCCACAAATCACCCCTACCACTCCCCTGGTCTCTGTTACACACCTCCCTCAAGTGACATACACAACATTCACAGGTACAATGCTACTCCAGAGGTCTCCGAACTTCTGAATTTAACTCCGCCCTTTGTCCCCTCTCCTCTAGAATTAATGCTGGCCTCTTTCACTCAACTCATGATTTTGAGTTTAGAGGAGATGGCGTCAAAGACAAGTGGGAAGAAGAATAAAATAGGGAAAAGATAATAAGGGGAAAAAAACTAGAAGACTCATCTCTGTCCTCATTCCTTCTCAGAATGTACCTGGAAAAACAAGGCACATCGGTGACAGGTGCAGAGTTTCAGAGAGAGAAGACAAAGGTACAGCACCCTGTTAATTGCAACTCACTGGGCAGGAAGATTAGAATACACTGGAGAGCTGCCTTCTGGCTTACCAAGAAAAAGTGACACAGGCACAAAAGGACACCAGGCAACCTACCAATGAATGGCACCTAAGACCCTTGCTGCTGCCACTATGAATTGTCTGAGAAGACTTAAGGGTCCCACCAAAAAGCACGCCACATACTATCTCCCCAAATTTATATTTCTGCTTAGTTAAAATGATAGCAACTCTGAAGAAAAAATTACAAAAGAGTAGCAAGCACACAGGGTCAATTTAGAAGTACACAATATCTCCCTTATATCATTTTTCTTGTTTTTTTCTTTTCCCTATTATGTTTTTTTTTTTTTTAAAGATTTATTTATTTATACAAGCACTTGGTACAGTCAGAAGCGCGGGAGGGTGAGAGAATTCACCAGAGCCAGAGCGGGGAGCAGAGCAGGCAGAAGGACCGAAGTACACTGCTGAGGGGAGCAGCGGGCGGCAGGAGAGGTCTGCGCGCCATGTGGGACCCTCCTCTGGTGGCCGGGGAGCAGGCGGGGATCGAACTGGCACCGCGGAGGCTTCGGGCAGCTTCGCAACCCAGCGCTCAACCACTGCGCCACCGGGGAGGCCCTTTCCTATTCCTTTTATCACTTACTTCAACACCCCTTATCATCATCCTTCCTCCATCAGTGATAAATGAAAATACTGCTTAGCCCTGCTAGTAGTACTATGAAGAAGATATCCCTGGCCAATATGCTTTTGTAAATATGATAGGCAGTGTGGTATATAAGAGAGAACTCATCTGGGGTTATAAAAGCAGCAAAGATTGGGGCAGGAAGCAATTCATGGAAGAGCAATTGAGAGCCAGGGTACCGACTGCCCTGGGCTTGAATCCTTCCTTGGCCCTGTCAGTTCCTAACTGTGTAAACTGGGACAAGTAACTTTAACTCAAGCAAATCACTGAACCCCAGGAGTCTTGAATTCC
Source organism: Talpa europaea (assembly GCF_964194135.1). Classification (NCBI taxonomy): domain Eukaryota; kingdom Metazoa; phylum Chordata; class Mammalia; order Eulipotyphla; family Talpidae; genus Talpa; species Talpa europaea. The sequence goes on from NC_140076.1 coordinate 80,849,788, forward strand.
TCTTCTGCAAAAAGGAAAATAATAGCACCTATATCATAGTTATTTGTAAGCGTTATTTAGTATAGTACTTTGTCGGTAATTAGGTATTCAATAAATGATAGTTAAAAAAAAGTAATTTTAGGGCCTCCCTGGTGGCGCAGCGGGTTGAGCGCCGCACTGTAAAACTGTCTGCAGCCTCCGAGGCGCCGGTTCAATTCCTGGCCGGCCAGGGAGAATCCCACATGGTGCAGCAGACTCTCGCCCGCTGCTCCCTCAGCAGTGCCTTTGGTCAGTCTGCCTGTTCTGCTCCCCGCTCTGTCTCTAGTGAATCCTCTCACACTCCCGCGACTCTGGCCAGTACCCTAGCTCTTATATAAATAAAAATAAATCTTTAAAAATAAATAAATAAATAAAAGTAATTTTAAAGCTTTAATTATCTTTAGCCAGAGGGCTCAACTACTTTCTCAAGAACACTCCATAAGATGATGTATATGGAAATTGCTCTAAAAAACTCCAGGAGAAAAAAAGCATGTGACTGAAACTGATGAAACACAAATGGCAGAAAGTTGAAGGTTACTGAAGCTGGATAATGGGAACTATGGGGGCTAAATGTACTATTCTTTCCTTTTCTTTATGTAACTGAAAATTCCTACAATCAAATGTTGAAAGAAAAAACGTAGTGCCCTGCAATCAGGCCTCCAGCACTTGATCCAAATTATCATCCTAACACATTCCTGGGAAACTCTGCAGGCTCCAGAGCAGCAGACCCTGCTCTAAGACCTTTGCAGACACATGAGTGTCACGGGGCCTGGAGACGAGTCCTCCTGGTGCTACAACCAAAAGCAGATAATAAACAGACCACAAACCCTCCTATTTGAGTCACGAATATACTGTTTTTAAGAAACTCTTTCTGCCATGTCCTAATTGGGAGCTGTTCTGTATAGGTTTTTTTTTTTCAAAGAGAGAGAAACATGCAGCCAAGGGAGGGATTAGAAAGACCAGAACAACAGGGAGTCAGGCTTATCTTGAGCTCTCTGTGATCCTGCATAGGTCCTTCTACCTGGGTGTGTTCTCTCTGCCGTCTGGAAATGGGACACTGCTGCCATGCGCTCTCTGAATTAGCGAAAAGCATGTGCTCTGGAGTCAGACAGAAATGGGCTCAAATCCTAGTTCCACTTATGACAAACTATATGATTTGGATGGGAACCTTGATCTCTCAAACACCACCTCTCTGTAAAGTGGGGGTAAGGCCTGCATAGTTGTTTTAAGAAGGAAATGAGAATACACACATAGTGCTCTGCATGGCGCAGGCACATAATGCCCATTTCTCTCCCTTTTGCCTCAAAAGTCTGATTTATCCCTCCATATTTGAGAATGTAGTCCCAGAGGACCTTCAGGGCCCTTCCTAATGGCCTAAGTTCTAAAAATAACCTGAGTGAAAATTAAGGACACCTGTGGCCTTGATGTGAGGCCAGAGGTAAAGTATCATGGGGAGACAAGGTTTTCAGAGCTCTCAGGTCAGGTAGCATTTCTCGGTAAATGGGCAACCTCTGCATTCCTGGATTTGCACAACGCATAAGAGGAAAACACTTAGAAATTTACATACATCAAAATTTCCAAAAGAAAAGTGAATTTTGTTTTCGAACATATTTATGTGTGTCATTATATATTTGAAACACAAAATGATTCTGTCTACTCTTCTTTCAGAGTAAATTTGAGTAGCTAAATATGCATCCTAAATTACCTTCCTTGATTCTTATTCCACTTAGATTAGGCAAGAGGAGAGAAAAGGTATATAGCATGGTACATTTTCTGCATGTTTAATGTTCAGCAAGATAAGTAAATACAGCAACAGGACAGTTATTAACACAGAAACTCAGTACTTAACAGAGCAGAACACTTAGGTGAGTGGGTTGAGGCTGATTCTGGAGAACTCTCTGTTCTCACAAACAACCTGCACCAAGGGTCAAACCAGGTCTGAAACTGAAATAAGGGCTTGAGAGGAACCTTGGAGCCAACTCTCCCAAACTCCTAGAGGAGTGATCCTGAAGCACCTAAATCACCAGGACACGTCTGTAAAAATCTTTTTACAAAAGACTTAAATGATTCTATCCCCAGAGATCCTGGTTTAGTGAATGTGGTGGGATCCAAAAATCTGCATTTGAAGCAGGCTTCACAAGCGATCCCCATGTAATTGAGCTGGGCATCATACTTTGAGAAACAATGACTTGTGTAAAATCATTAAAAGTTACACTGAGAAACACTACCATAGAAACTTGTTATTGTCAGTTCAACAATGGCAAAATCAGGCTACTCCAACATAAGAAAAAAAAGATTTACATGTGCCTGTTATTTTTGTGAGTTTAAAAAAAAATTCTCAACCATCCAAATGTGAGATTCAGTCTAACTTTGTAAATAATTAGAACACTTTTTTTTAAATCACATTGGGCATAACTATGGCAAAGACAAACTGTCCTCTGTATTTGGGAACTTAGGCAAAGCCTACTTATTACCAAGAACTTAGGAGTATTTGGTTAAGCTTTTACTTGGTAGCTGGCAATATGAATATCCCCATACAAAACCAAAACTGAGAAGTTTGTTGAATTACTAAAGATCTCACATGATCTGGCAATTAATCATAGTGATCTGGCCTCATTTTAGGCCTACAGACCATACTAAGTTGCCACAGAGAAAGAGTATCAAGACCTATGAGCTCTCAAGGGTCCATCCAATACACTAGAACTTACAGAGTACTGATCCTGACTACTGGCTTCATTAATGTCCTCAAACACATTATACTTAAATACATAAAATTTTATTTGAATAAAATGCAAATGTTGGTGGGATTTTCCTTAAAATCTGATCATAGTATTATGGAGAGGAAACACATTTATATGTTGGCACTGGGTTTTTAAGTTAGTTGAGCATATTTCATACTAAATTTTGGTGACTTGTGGAGAAATATATCAACATATCACCTGCATTCCAGTTCTTAACTGGGTACTTTTATGACACAAATGTGACTCTAGAAATGATTTCATATTAGTATGCTTATTAAGTCCAGATTTTCCTTGTTTTGCTGCAAAACGATTTATTTCTTAAACACCTTGCACTGTGCCTACACACATACTTGGTGTCCAAGTATTTTTTGTTTAATGTATAGATAGTCTGTTTAAAATACTATATATGCAAAGAAATAATACTATTCCATTTGGCATTATCAGAAACCCTTATGAAACTACTTTGATTTCTGTTGACTTTGATAAAGGCAAAGAACTAATGAAGAGGTTAATGGCCCTTTAGTATTTGGCCCTTTTACTGAAAAAAATACAGCTGTGTTGTCAGAATCATGTACTAATATAAAGACAATTCCATCTAAAAGATTTTTGTGTTGTCTCTATCAGCCTGCTGGTATACAGAACATTGGTATGTAGAGAACATGATTCTCTGATCTTTGGGAATTTTCTAAATACTTACTGGTTTTTTGTCACATAAGTGATAAAATAACTATCCCAGCTAGACATAAGGTTATGAGCTAAAAAAGTTCAGCTAAGTAACCTTGTGTAATTTGGCTGATTTGTTTGCATTCTTATTCCAACAAAACTAATTTATAAAAAGTCAAATCTGTGTCTTGTAAGCACCCAGTTAACAGGAATGCAGTTGATAAGATTGATGTTTCTCCATGGGTCACCAAAATTGAGTATGAAATATGCTTAAACATTTATGGAATTCTATTAGCTTAAAAAGTACACAGAAAGTACAAAAGAAATTCAAGTGACCTTATCAGAATCATGACCAATGCAATTACTACTTTGTATGAAATATTTTAACTGGAAATTTTAACTGGAAATTTTCCAAGGAAGAAATTTTAAAATGCTATGAGAAGTTTTTGTAAGTATTATTCACAAACTTTATTTTTGACAATGTCCATCCCTGCAGTAGACACAAACTGATAAGTAATTTTAAAACATTTAAGGAATATTCTAGGTAGCCCTCTCCAATGTAACTTGCTGCGATGAAGAAAATGAGCTTGACATTTTATTTAATGAATTTAAAACTAAATTTAGATAGCAATACGAGGGCCTCCCGGGTGGCGCAGTGGTTGAGCGCTGGGTTGCGAAGCTGCCCGCAGCCTCTGCAGCGCCGGTTCGATCCCCGGCTGCTCCCCAGCCACCAGAGGAGGGCCCCACATGGCGCGCAGACCTCTCCTGCGGCCCGCTGCTCCCCTCAGCAGTGTACTTCGGTCCTTCTGCCTGCTCTGCTCCCCGCTCTGGCTCTGGTGAATTCTCTCACCCTCCCGCACTTCTGACTGTACCCAGTGCATGTATAAATAAAACAAACAAATAATAAATAAATAAAACATGCCTCTATAAAAAAAAATAGATAGCAATACGAGGCTAGTAGTATCAAATCAAACAGCACATCTCAAGGATATCATACTAACTAAAGCATTAATGAGCATAAATGTTTTATGCAACTGCAGAGATTTAAGTTGTAAAAACAAATGATTTTGCAATTGCAAAATCACAACTAACATTATTTCCCCCCCCACAAAGTATTTAATTATTTATTTATCAAAAGAAACTATTCCTTAGCCCAAATGTTCATGTTTCCTAGTTCAGGAAGACAGGTCAGTGACAAACTTCCATGGGAGCCAAGCTAAAAAATCGTTTATGTTTCAAGATCACTTTGTAGTCTGAAAGATAACATCATCCCACATCTTTTCAAAATCTTTAATGGAGCCAAAATTTCTGTAGAAATCTGCCTATGCATCCTTTCTTTGTTCATCAAGCTTATAGAAAGCTGCCACTCCTGGGGATACAATGAATGTTCCAACAAGATGATATCACCAAGACGCTTGACCAGAAGGCCCTACATCTGAAGTTTCAACTAAACACTGGATGGAAATCATGATAGTCACTCTCATCAACAGAGATTTCCTACCACAGAAAAGTGCTCAAAGTGCTAACAGTTCCTGTGTTAAAAATTGAGTATCATAGGGCCTTCTCGGTGGCGCAGCGGTTGAGCACTGGGTTGTAAAGCTGCCTGCAGCCTCTGCGGCGCCGGTTCGATCCCCAGCTGCTCCCCGGCCACCAGAGGAGGGTCCCACATGGCGCGCAGACCTCTCCTGCCGCCCGCTGCTCCCCTCAGCAGTGTACTTTGGTCCTTCTGCCTGCTCTGCTCCCCGCTATGGCTCTGGTGAATTCTCTCACCCTCCCGCACTTCTGACTATACCCAGTGCATGTATAAACAAAACAAACAAACAAATAAATAAAACATGCCTCTATAAAAAAAAAAATTAAAAAAAAAAAATTTGAGTATCAGGGCCTCCCCTGGTGGCGTAGCGGTTGAGCGCTCGGCTGCTAAGATGCCTGCAGCCTCTGCAGCGCCTGTTCGGCCAACGGCAAGGGTCCCAAATGCTGCAACAGACCTCTACTGTCTTGCCCGCTGCTCCCCTCAGCAGTGTATTTCGTCAGTCTGCCTGTTCTATTCCCCGCTCTGGCTCTGGTGAATTCTCTCACCCTCCTGTGCTTCTGACTGTACCCCAGTGCTTATATAAATAAATATTTAAAAAAAAATTGAGTATCAGGGGCCTTCTTGGGCGTGCAAGGGGTTAAGACACAGCACTATGAAGCTATCCGTTGCAACCACTGCAGCATGAATTCAATCCCTGTCCAGGGAGGTGACCCACACGGTGAAGCAGAGCTCTCCTGTCTTGCCCACTGCTCCCCTCAGCAGTGTATTTCTGTAGATCTGCCTGTTCTGCTCCCCATTCTGTCTCTGGTCAATCCTCTCACCCCCTGCATTTCTGGCCTGCACCCCAGCTCTTGAATGCATAAATAAATGAATTTTAAAAAAATCGAGTATCAATTCTTTTTTTTTTTTAAGATTTATTTATTTATGCATACAAGAACTGGAGTACAGGCCAGATGTGCGAAGGGCAAGAGGATTCACCAGACAGAGTAGGGAGCAGAACAGGCAGACGGACTGAAATACACTGCTGAGAGGAGCAGTGGGCGAGACAGAAGAGGTCTGCTGCGCCATATGGGTTGATCCCTGGCTGGCTGGGGCATCCAACTCGTGCTGCAGAGACTGCGGATTGCTTCACAGTGCAGTGCTTAACCCCTTGTGCCACCAGGAAGGCCCCGAGTATCAATTCTTAGAGACTCTTATCTTTATTATATTGTAATAGTATGCATGTCTTGATTTAGAATTTTTTATTTAAAAAGTAGTTTGATTATTAATAACGAAGTTACATACCTATGTATAGCAATATAAGAGTTTTGCATGCTAAATGAAGGAACACAATGGAGTTTACATTAAGGTTTATATCCTTTCCCTTTCTTTTTAATTAGTTCAGCCACTGACCAGGTTGCAACATCTTTCCAAAATGTGTGGAATGACAGGTTTAAGAGAAAAGAAAGGATATTTTATAAAGAGATTATGGGGACATAATCCTACCATGACCATTTTCCTTTGTTCATATAGCTTCTGTAATTGGTAGGACTTTTCTTCTGCTTTGATATAACCTTTTTTCACATCATCAACAGCCTGTGAGCAAAACAAAGGCAGGGAAGAAAGGTAAATAAAAATCATTATCAAATACATACTAGATAAAAACAAAGAAAAACATCTTAAAAAAAAAGATTCATTTTCAGAATAACTCATCCATTTAGAATAGCATCATCATCTAAACAAACTCTGCCACATGGATATAAATAAGTAGCATTTAAAGAGTATTTGACATGTCACTTACGGTTTGTTCCAGCCACCTGAGAGATCTGGTTTCTTGTGTTAAAAGATTTCAAGTCCCATTAATTTATACATGGAAAACAGTTGGAAAACACCGAAAGTATATATAATACCATATATTAAAGGTTAACAGTGAAGAAACAAGACAACAGTGACATATGCAGTCAGAACAGAAGAGTCTACTGTCATCTGTAGTTATCAGGGTTTGACCTTAAATATAATCTGTAGATAGGTGTAACTGATTTGAATGGTACATAATAGGGTACAATGAAAAATAATCTTGGACAGATAGGTCAATGACAGATTACAAAAGACCCGAGAAGTAGGCACAGGAATTTACAATTAAGGTCTGAAGGGAGTTAAAGAAATAATTTTTTTTAAAAAAAGAAAAACTGATCTGTGTATTAGTGTTAAAGGAACTAAACTAAGGAAAGAGTGAAATGGGAGACCAATGATGTTGAGGTACTTTAAATAGGAAGTGAACAAATCCTTAAAGTACAACAATTAGTACAGCAATAGTAGTAGGAAGAGAGAAGTGATGAATCTGAAACCATGACAGAAAAAACTCCTGACAGGACTTGATAAAAGGCATGACTATACCCAGATCTAGAAAGATCTGTCCAGAGTACTCAGTTACTGCAAAGGTAATTATGTAGGCACCAGGCGTGTGTTTACTTAAACCTTCATCAAGAGACTATCCATTTCCTTACGTAGAAATTACTCCCATCGTCTGTTAAGGGAAAGTATTTGCAGAACAGAATGAATTCAGGACTGAAGTCGCGCGATTAGTTCAACTTCTAGTTTACCACCTACCCATGTGTACTTTAATCAATCACTTAAACCCTCTCAATCTGTAAAACAGAAACAATACTCATCTCATTGACAGATAACAAAATGAGGTAACAGATGTTAAGAGTTGTACAAAATGGGTGTGTGTGGTTATTTCTCAGCATTATTTACTGTTAGGTTCTTCTAAGAACCACACAAGGATATTAACTAATGTTCTCCCTGAGAATACCTAATGCAAAGATTATGCAATCACTCCCCAATCCTAGACAGACAAATGAGGGCTCACCTAGGCACAGAGCATTGTATTCACAGAGGGGATGCTCAGTAAGAGCTGCCAGACAATGTCCTGAAGAACCTTAACACTGCTACTTATCACCAGAAGACCCTGGCTGCCCCTGACCATATTTAAACCAATTATTAGAAATCTGGGAGAGAAATAAACTAGGGAAACATCTACTCAGTTTCAAAGATGACTTAAAAGTGTTACATTGAACTCAGGTTTTTTCTGAAAGCCAATAAAAATAATATACTGCTCATATCCCCAATACCCAGGACCATATCTGACTCTTAACAGCAGAGATGCAGCAGAGTAAACATCTTTTCCAGCAACTCTAAGTGGAATATTTTAATGTGGGGCAGTAAAAATGTTCTCTCCTCTCATTTCATTTTTTTTTTTTAAAGATTTATTTATTCATTTACACAAGAACCAGCGTACAGGCCAGATGCGCGGGAGGGTAAGAGGATTCACCAGAGACAGAGCGGGGAACAGAACAGGCAGACTGATGAAATACACTGCTGAGTAGGGCAGTGGGCAAGACAGGAGAGGTCTGCTTTGCCATGTGGGACCTTTGCTGGCCAGTGGGGATCAAACCAGCACTGCAGAGGCTGCAGACAGCTTCAGTGCTCAACCGCCAGCACCACCAGGGGAGGCCCTCCCCTCTCATTTCTAATCATGATTGGATTGCTCAATTAGTACTAGGTGGAAATACAGAAATATCACAACACTAGATTCCTTTTTTCCTTAAAGATCTTTTCATTAAAGTAAAAGATGTACATGCTTAAAATATACACACAAGTACTAAAAAGTCTTTTCAATTTTGGACATTGTTGACTTGCTGTGTTAAAAAGACTAAGTTTTAGTTAAACTTCTTAGTTTACCTTCTTAAACCACCAAAACATTTCTCTTCCTCCTATCTCTCAATAATATATCCAGTATTACTGTATATAGCCAGTATTATTGTAATCAATATATTACTGTAAGCATGTAAAGACTGTTCACAACTAAACCATGTATTATACTATGACTTCCTTTCTTGTACAACTTTTTTTCCATGTTAACTAACTACCACATATTTTTGTCTGTAACTTTACAGGTGCCTACCACCAATTCTTGTTTCAACCAAAACCTCTCTCCATTCATTTAAACAATGATTTCCTAAAAACTGTTGACTATTCTCATCTGCTATATTATCCTCATCTTTTCTCTTTATCCTCACAGAATTTAGGCTTTTAAAATTCCTTTACCATTATTTTAGAGAGTTTATAGAAAGCAGCAGCTTAAATGCATATGCGTGTTCACTGTACTAGGTTTAGTAAGATTTTAAATATTCCCCATGAATTCTGACCTTATGCTTTTTAGGAGTACGGCTCATTATCATTAAATATTGCATTGATTTTAAGGTACGCATTCTTTCACATTTTATCATGTCTCAAACTAAGATGCACCAATGTGGGCCAGTTTAACTAGTAGCTATTTTTTCTTCTTAGCAATACATAACAGTGCACCTTACAATCAATGGCATCTTAGAATCAATGAAATCCATTAGGTATTCCCACCATCAAAATATGTAACCGAAAATAAATAAAAGTAAAGGAAAAATTTAATAGTTTTCCCAAAAGGCACACTGGTTACCCAATCAAAAAATCATTTGAATGCTTGTATACTGCTGGAAGTGTGAAATGCGCAGCCTCTATGAAAAACAGTACAATAGTTCCTCAAAAAATTAAAAATAGAATTAACATCTGATCCAGTAATCCCACTTCTGGGTATATTAAAAGCAGGATGTTGAAGAGATATTTACACACCCATGTGTATAATAGCAATTATTCTTAACAACCAAGAGGTAGAAGAAACCCAAATATCCATTCACAGATAAATAAACAAATACGGCATACATACACAATGGAGTATTATTATTCAGTCTTAAGGAGGAGGAAACGCTGTTCTGTACTACAACATGTATGAGCCTTCAGGAGATTATGCTAAGTGAAATAAGCCAGTCACAAAAAGACAAACTCTGTATGCACTTACGGATCTAAAACAGTCAAAGTCACAGAAAAAGAAAGTAGAATGGTGGTTGCCAGGGACTGGGGAGGGGAAAATGAGTGATTTAATGGGTGTAGAACTTGTTTTAATTATGCAAAAGTTTAGGGCCTCCCTGGTGGCACAGGCAGTAGAGCGCAGCGCTGTGAAGCTATCCGCAGCCTCTGCAGTGCCGGTTTGATCCCTGCTGGACGTGGAGATACCCACATGGCAAGCAGATCTCTCCTGTCTCGCCCGCTGCTCCCCTCAGCAGTGTATTTCAGTCAGTCTCCCTGGTCTGTTCCCCACTCTCTCTCTGGTGAATCCTCTCACCCTCCCGCACATCTGGTCCGTATCCCGATTCTTGTATAAATAAATAAAATTTAAAAAAAAAATGAAAAAGTTCTGGGAATCAACTGCAAAAGAATATGAATACACTTAACACCAATGAACTGCACACTTAAAAAAATGGTTGAAAGTAAAAAACTTATCAAAGTATATTTTTTAGATATGTAGTTTATTGTATGCCAATTACACCTCAATAAAGCTGTTAACAATTCATCTCCAGCAACAGGAGAATTTAGCAATGTTGCTAGGTATGATTACTCTGCTAGAAAAGTAACAACTTTTCTGTATTTATAGTTTATATTTTTAAAAGTAAAAGTGTTTTACTTTTACTATTTTATAATTCAAAAAGTCATTTCAGGGCCTCCCTGGTGGATCAAGGGGTTAAGATACAACCTATGAAGCTATCTGCAGCCGCTGCAGCATGAGTTCGATTCCTGGCCAGGGAGCCACCCACATGGTACAGCAGACCTCTCCTGTCTCGCCCACTGCTCCCCTCAGCAGTGTACTACAGTCAATCTGTCTGTTCTGTTCCCCACTCTGTCTCTGGTGAATCCTCTCAGCCCCCACACCTCTGGCCTATACCCCAGTTCTTGTATGCATAAATAAACAGATCTAAAAAAAAAAAAACAAAAACTCATTTCACATGTTCTGCCCTGTTTACATGTAGATACTCATTTTTAAAAGTGAAGTACTACTACTGTCCTTTAACAGGTCAGAAGACAGATTTCAGCAAATTTATGCCAAGATTTACCCAATGTGGAGCTTGAGCTTCAACCAGATATTCTGACGCCTAGCTAATGATTTTTCCACTCCATCAAAATATTTCATAATAGCAATAAAAATATAAAATGCTTAAATTAACTTAAGGGGACTATGTAAGATGGAAAACTACAACTTTATTTGAGGAAATGGAAAAGAAAATGAATAAAATAGGAACATTATGCATCAGCTGGGAATATGACATTTAATAAAAATGATTCTTCACTTAAATTATAAAATCAACAAAAATTCAATTAGAATAGTAACAGGATATCTTATAAAGAATTACAAAATGTTATAAAGGAAGTGGAAAGCTAGTATTCATGACAAGGTTCTGCTATAATTAATTATTTATAGTCACAGTAATGTAAATGCTGAGTATTAATCTAAAACTATTACAGTAGTCTGATTTTATTAAGAGAATGTAGAGGGCCTCCCTGGTAGCGCAAGGGGTTAAGCCTCAACCTATGAAGCTATCCACAGCCACTGCAGCAAGAGTTCAATCCCCGGCCAGGGAGATACCCACATGGCACCGCAGATCTCTCCTGCCTTGCCTGCTGCTCCCCTGAGCAGTGTATTTCAGTCAATCCACCTGTTCTGCTCCCGACTCTGTCTCTGGTGAATCCTCTCAACCCCCGCATCTCTGGCCTGTATCCCAGTACTTGTATACATATATAAATAAATCTTAAAATTAAAAAAAAGAGGATGAAGAGAAATATGGGTATGTAGTGGGAATGAGGGAGGATAGAGATAAAAACCACATCTACAGTGGAAAATTGAGATACAGTGAGAGCAACGTACTAAATTATATTACTAAATTTATTATATAATGACAATTTATGATTAATAGTATGTTATGTAACTACAGTATACTAGAGACATAAAAGTAAATATAGGTCAAAACAACAACAAAAAAAAACAAAGCTAAAAAAAGTGAGCATGGTTACCTATGGGGGGAGATGTGGTAAGTGAGAGCAACTACCATTTTTCATAATAACCCGTGTGGTGCTATTTGATGCTTTACACTATGTATGTGAATTTTTTTTTTTTTTTTAAATTACAAGCCTCCTGAGAACAGGATGGATTTTTTTTTTTTTTAAGATTTATTTATTTATTTATTTATACAAGCACTGGGTACAGTCAGAAGCGCGGGAAGGTGAGAGAATTCACCAGAGCCAGAGGGGAGAGCAGAGCAGGCAGAGTGATGAAATACACTGCTGAGGGGAGCAGCGGGCAGCAGGAGAGTTCTGCGTGCCGCAGGAGAGTTCTGCGTGCCATGTGGGACCCTCGCCCTGTGGCCAGGGATCGAACCGGCGCTGCAGAGGCTGTGGGCAGCTTCACAACCCAGCACTCAACTGCTGCGCCACTGGGGAGGCCCTGTATGTGTAATTTTGATAAAAGTTTTTGAAAAGTTATATAGCTATAGAGCTCATTTTCTGTTGCTTAAGATAATAATAATATATTTTAAATTCGAGGGAATCTTCACTTCTTAAATTTATCTTTTGTAAAATGGGACAGAGCACTTTAAAAATTTAAGAAAGATCCAGGAGACAAAGAAGCTTACCTAAGGATTTACATTATATTGGCAACTTACTCACTACATACAAACAGAAAAAGAAATCAGGCCTTTTCTAGGAAGAGCAATTTACTTACCTGATGAAAGAAGTAGGTAACAGCAAGGTCATTGTCATTTAAGAGAATTTCTTCTTCTGTTGTAAAAAGCCACTTTCGAATGGTCAGGCAGGTACCTGGCACAGCTGATGTGTAATTCTGGACGTAGAGCTTATGAGGAAATTCATTAGGGGCCAGTTTACGTACTGAAGAAAAAACAAAACAAAGAAATCTAGACTGAAAAAATATATACAAATTTCTCCAGCATAAAAAATTATGGTTATCATTAACCAGAACAGAAGTTTAGATCCATCAAGGAAGTCTGCCTTTGGATCACAAAATAACCATTTATCTAGTCAAATCGAGCCCTTCTTACTATGTGTATGGCCAGTCGAGCCTCAAATGGACTAAAATCTATTACCTGAATGACAGGCCCTTCAGTTAACATGCTGACTCTGCAGACAGACTCTGCACACAAACTCAGTTAGTATCTACCCACTACCTGGTAAGTTACAGTGAACAGATCTTTAAAGAAAGTGTCTTTTCTTACCCAGCTATGGTGCATTCATTCTTTCATGTGGCAATACTTAATGAAATGCCTTTATTTTTAAGAGATGAAAGGCCAGCCCCACCCCTCAACCTTAAAGCACTCATCAAAATGACAAGTGTCTTCTGAGTAACATTACTTCCTCTTCCTACCAATGTACAAACAGGACAAAACAATACTGCTACTAATATTTAGGGCCTCCCCTGGTGACGCAGCGGTTGAGTGCTGGGCTGCGAAGCTGCCACAGCCTCTGCAGCGCCGGTTCGATCCCCGGCTGCCAGTGAGGGTCCCACATGGCGCGCAGACCTCTCCTGCCTTGCCCGCTGCTCCCCTCAGCAGTGTGTTTCATCGGTCTGTCTGTTCTGTTCCCCGCTCTGGCTCTGGTGAATTCTCTCACCCTCCCGCGCTTCTGACTGTACCCAGTGCTTGTATAAATAAACAAACAAACAAATAAATAAATCTTTAAAATAAAAAAAAAATATTTATACAGCATTTTTTGGGAAAGTCCAGTTTTCTTCACTTGATGTTTTCTTAACTTTCTAACATTGTAAAAGATAGATTTAATATTGCTCATATTATTTATTTACTAAAACTTAGAGGATTAGAATCCAAGTACCCTGGCTCCCTAGTAATACTTCATAACATTTATAGATGCCTAATTAACGGAAGGAAGTTGGGAAGAAAAATAGTAAGAGGGGGGTCTCCCTGGTGGCGCAAGGGGCTAATTACAGCACTGTGAAGCTATCCACAGCCTCTGCAGCATGAGTTCAATCCCCAGCCAGGAGAGCTACCCACATGGCGCAGCAGACCTCTCCTGTCTCAACCGCTGCTCCCCTCAGCAGTGTATTTCAGTCAGTCTGCCTGTTCTGTTCCCCGCTCTGTCTCTGGTGAATCCTCTCACCCACCACATCTCTGGCTTGTATACCCCAGTTCTTGTATGCATAAATAAAAAAAATCTTAAAGAAAAAAAAATGGAGATGGCTGCTTTAGGAGGAATTAAAGGTATTCTATCTTGATCCTCTGTCAACAAAGCAACCCCAACCTACTAACTCGTCCTTTCTGGGATGAAGAGTCTAACCAATCAATATTAACTCTCATTTCTAGCTTTAGCCCATATTTACATATGATGTGGAGAAGCCCCACACACTGTAGATAATCTATGTCATCCAGAGCAAGTCCTCAGATGAGTTTCTCCCTTTGGTGGTCTTAAAGCAACCATTGTTACCACCATCTTTTAGCTTTGATGAAATAAAATATGAGAAATTTCCTGCTACCATGTATTGATATATTATAATGTGTTAAATCCAAGGCTTTTAAAAGCAATGGATCTCTAATTCCTGAAAACAAAAAGCTATTTTTATATATTTGCCCCCCCCCCAACACAATATTTGTGTCTCCTTATCCCTTTCTCTCCCTTCCCACTTAATCTCAGAGCCCTCAGGATGTTTGTTGACATCCACCAGTTTTAGAAAATGTTTTTTCATTGTCATATTACCTGTTATATAAAGGTCTAATATTGGTTTTTATTGTTCTGACTTGTTTTGCTGCATAGAATTTTTTAAAATTCCCTTCATTTTGTTGAAAATGGCTGCATTTCATCTTTTCTTATGGCTATGTAATATTCCACGGCATGTATGTACCACATCTTTTGAGTCATTTGTCTACTGATGGAGACTTAGGCTGCTTCCATGTTCTAGCTATTGTAACTATTGCTGCTATAAATATTATGGAAAAGATAGTTTTCTTTTTTGTTGAAGTTTTCATATTCTGTGGATATATGCCCAAGAGTGGGACTGCTAGGTCATACAATATTTCTATTTTTAATTATATAGGGTAAATTGAGATTTCTTTCCGTAATGATTGTACCAGTTCACATACCTACCAACAGTGTAACAGGGTTCCTTTTTCTCCACATTCTCTCCAACACTGTTATTGGGGATCTCTTTGATATGTACCATTCTCATGGGTGTAATATGGTATCTCAATGTAATTTTAATCTTCATCTCTCTTATTAGGAGTGATGATGAACATTTTTCATGTCTTTTTGTCTTGTAGGATATCCTCTTTAGTGAGCTATCTGTTCATATGTGCTGCCCATCCAATTGGGCTGTCTTTTTGTTGTTGAACTGTGTGAGTTTCTTATATATTGTGGGTATTAATCCTTTATCAGTTATATACTTTTTAAATATTTTTTCCCATTCAGTAGGGTGTCTGTTTAATGATCTTGTATTTTCTTTTGCGGTTACACAAGCTTTTTAAGTTGAAGTAATCCCAATTGTTTATTTTTGTTTGTAATTCCCTTGCCATAGGAGTTGTACTAAAAATCTTTATTATTGATATTGTGGAATGTATCGCTAAAGTTTTCTTCTATGTGTTTTAGATTTACATGTAAATCTTTACTCCATTTGGACTTTATTTTTGTGTGGCTTTCCAATGTTTCCAGCATCCTTTATTAAGGAGAATGTCTTTTCCCCATTTTGTGGTCATGAATTTTTATTATAGGTTAAGCATAGGAGTGGATTTATTTCTGGACTTTTTGATTCTGTTCCACTGGTCCATGGATTTATTTTTGTGCCAACACCGTATTTTTTTTAATACTGTTTCTTTATAGTAAAGCTTCAAGTCATGTAACATGGTACCTCCATTTCTCTCCTTTTTACTCAGGATTGCTTTTGCAATGTGAGACCTTTTGTGGTTCCATATAACATTTCAATTCCTTCTAATATCTTTGAAAAATATCACTGGCATTTTGATGGGGATTACATTAAATTTGTGCACCATTTTAGGTAAGACAGTCATTTCATTACATTGATACACCCCTATCCATGAGCATGGGATGTCCTTCCATCTCTTTATGTCACTAAGCCCTTTAATAACATCTTCTAGTTCTTGTTATATAGCTCTGTCACCTCTTTTGTTTGGTTGATTCCCAGGTATTTAATTTTTTTGAAGCAATTTTATATAAATAGAATTATCTTAATTACTGCTGCTTCGAGTTGTATATAGACGTCACGGATTTTTGTTATGTTGATTTTGTAACCTGCCATAACTAATAATTCAAAAATTTACAAAAAGCAGAAAGCACACTAAAACAAGTTGTGGCTAAATAGAACATCCCCTCTTTTTAAGGTGGTTTCACAGGAGTATATTCATTTTGAACCTCTGATGTAAAAGAACTTCATGAAATTATCTACTAAGTTTAGGTAACTTATAATTTACAAAAGAGAAAAAGGGTCACTAGTTGTCAGACACCTTTCAGACTTGGCCTGATGAGAACTGCCTGGTCTGCTAGTTGGAGACAGTCTCAACAAGTGTGCTCTCCCCTACCTTCAAGCTCTTCTCCTCTAGGCAAATTGGTTCCATCTGATAGCTTCTGAGAGCTTAATTTTGACAGTTTTAGCATAAGATACCTCAAAACAAAACTTACCAAAGGAATGATTGATCACTTCAAATAAGGCAAAATAATTCACTGTTGTACTGTCCATGCCAACCTTTGCTGCAATAGCCTAAAGTATAAATAGGATAGATAGATTAGTTTCAGGGAAAGTAAATCAGACAATGCTGTGGAAAAAGACATATGTACGCATGTGGAAGGGGAAGGAAAAGAGCAGTTGTGCTCGTTATCACAAAAAATAAATTAATTATCCTTAGCTATTCTTCTTTATATGTATGTGTACATACATTTGTATATACAGTATGTGTTAAAAAAGGGTAAAATCTGTATTTGACTCAAACAGTTATAAACTCTGATTGAGTTTATCCACTCCAATTCAAGCTGATCAGGAGAGACAATTAAACATCAGCTTTCCTTTCTGAAGTAGGACTTCATCCCTCAAGGGTCTTTTTAAATAGCACTTACAATAAATGTGCTTAATTGGGGCCTCAGTAATGGCACAGGGATTAAGTCTCAGTGCTATCACGCTATTTCCACTGCTACCCAAGTTTGATCCCTGGCCAGGAAGCTAACCCACATGGCACAGCAAACCTCTCCTCTTTTGCTTCTGCTCCCCTTAGCAGTATGTTACAGTAAATCAGCCTGTTCTGCTCCCCACTCTGTGTCTGGTGAATCCTATCCTCCTCCCACACACCACTGGCTTAGACCCCGGTTCTTACATGCATAAATAAGTTTTTTAAAAAATCTTTTAAAAAATGTGCTTAATAAATACAGATCTTAAGGAAAAAATGTTCTTAAATACACAGTATCACACATTCAGCCTACATTTCATACAGGTTGTTAATATGCAAGATCTATTATCTTGGTTCTTGAGCTTAAAATACTACTTGTCGGGCCTTCCTGGTGGTGCAGGGGATAAAGTCTCAGCTCTATCAAGCTAGTGCCAGTCACTGGGACATGAGTTTGATGCCCGGCCAGGGAAGTGGCCCACACGGCACAGCAGACCTCTCCTGTCTTGGCCACTGCTCCCCTCAGCGGTGTATTTCAATATATCCACCTATTCTGCTCCCCACTCTGTCTCTGGTGAATTTTCTCAACTCTTGCACCTCTAGCCTACACCCCAGTTCTTGTATGCATAAATAAATAAAAAAAAATCTTTTAAAAAAAGATTTAAAAAAACACTACTTGTCAATTTCATTCACGCTTCACGAATTATTCTTGTGTTTTTCAGATGATCCAAATGACCTCTATGTCCTAAGATTTATCACCATCAATATCCACATGAAAATAGCAAAATGTTGGGTTAAAAGAGACATTTTAAATAAGAATCAGTTTTCTCTCTAGGAGCTAAGATCCTAACATGACAAATAAAAAGAAACTGAAAGACCCCTTGTGCAAATAAAATGAAAACTTAAATCACATACAAAATAACAACAGAACAGAGAGCAAACAAAACACAAACTAGTGATACCAAAATCCATTTTCAAGATCAATCCCAATAAAAGTGTTAATTGAACAGGATAAAATCGTAGAATATTTGTGTCTCAATAAACCAAATATGGTTATATTCCTCCCACATCTGCTCATATATCAGACCTATATTCACCCCTGATAAGAGGGGGGAACTGAAGATTACAAGAACTCTAAGTTACCATACTAGGCTGTGCGGAGCAAGAAATGAAATGCTCTTAAGGTCTGGAACATCCATTAATATCCAGCAATCTGCTGGTCTCCCTGAAACCCTTGATTAACATCAGAATAAAAGACCAATAAAAGGCCTAATGGCAATGATTACACCCAGCATCCAAGTCATGTTTAAATACTATTTATCACTGAAAAGAACTAAAACTCTTTGGGCAAACGGCTGGTTCTAGATTAGGCACAGGAAATATAAAAAGATAAGCCTGTGGTATCAAAAAGCAAGGATGCTATCATAAACAAATGGGTTGCATTAAAAGTAAACATGTAAGAGTTTCCATTCACCAAAGATGGAAAAATCTAAACATCTAAAAGATAACATATGCTAGTGATTACATCTTATTAAACATCTAAAATCACATAAAATACTTTTTAAAAAAATGCTATCATTGGAGATCACTGGAATCAACTAGTGAACCAATTCTTTGCTCTGAAAATTGGCAATAAAAAGAAGTGAAATTTTTACATTCCCTTTCCTCGAAACTATATTTCAAGATAACTACATAGGCTTAATTGAGAAAGTTATATACCGCATTCTAATTATTAATGTGAAGAAATGACAGAACTAGAAAATCATTACTTTGCAACCCTTAATGAAATTACTAGTTAAGGTAGAAACCATTGATAAATTCATTTGATAAAAGATGAAGAATTTTACAGTGGAGAGATCAGGTTATCACTACCTAAACTTACTAATCTTAGTATCACTAGAAGTGGATAACCAGGTATTGTAAGAAGCAACATTAAGTAGAGAGCACCAAATATGAAGTATTCTTTTTTTTTTTTTTAATTTTTTTTTTAATAGAGGCATGTTTTTATTTATTTATTTGTTTTGTTTGTTTGTTTATACATGCACTGGGTACAGTCAGAAGCGCGGGAGGGTGAGAGAATTCACCAGAGCCAGAGCGGGGAGCAGAGCAGGCAGAAGGACCGAAGTACACTGCTGAGGGGAGCAGCGGGCGGCAGGAGAGGTCTGCGCGCCATGTGGGACCCTCCTCCGGTGGCCGAGGAGCAGCTGGGGATCGAACCGGTGCCGCAGAGGCCGCGGGCAGCTTCGCAACCCAGTTCTCAACCGCTGCGCCACCGGGGAGGCCCAAATATGAAGTATTCTTATCGAAAAAACTGAACCTGAATCTAATCAAGACTCTATAGCAAACATAATTCATTGAAAGTAAGAGATAGACAACATTACACAACACGTAAAAGGAATGAACAGATAAATTCAGAGTATGGGACATTTCACAATGCACACACCCAACAACTGGAACAAATAACATGGGGAAAAAAAGTTGGGGAATGGAAAGGATACTACCCTATACTAAAATGAACATAAGAGGGCCGCCCTGGTGGCACAAGGGGTAAAGACTCAGCACTATCAAGCCACTGCCAGCCACTGTAGCATGAGTTGGATCCGATCCCCCCGGCCAGGGAGCTAACCCACACGGCACAGCAGACCTTTCTTATCTCGCCCACTGCTCCCCTCAGCAGTGTATTTCAGTAGATCTGCCTGTTCTGCTCCCCACTGTCTCCCCACTGTCTTCCTAGATCCCAGTGCTTATATGTATAAGTAAATAAAATAAATCTTTTTTAAAAAAATGAGAATAAATGTGATATAAATACATTGTTTAGATCCCGACACTTAACAAACCAAACACTTAACAAGACAAATGGGAAAATTTGACTGGATTTATTAGTTAATACCAAAGAAATATTGTTAATTTTTTAGGTTTGATAATGGCCTTGTGATTATGCAAGAACATCCATATATTTTAGAGATGTTTACTGAAATATATACAGGTCCAATAACATGAACTGCCTTAAAATATTTAAGCGGGCCTCCCTGGTGGCGCAGCGGTTGAGCGCTGGGTTGCGAAGCTGCCCGCAGCCTCTGCGGCGCCGGTTCGATCCCCGGGTGCTCCCGGCCACTGGAGGAGGGTCCCACATGGCGCGCAGACCTCTCCTGCCGCCCGCTGCTCCCCTCAGCAGTGTACTTCGGTCCTTCTGCCTGCTCTGCTCCCTGCTCTGGCTCTGGTGAATTCTCTCACCCTCCCGCGCTTCTGACTGTACCCAGTGCATGTATAAACAAAACAAACAAACAAACAAACAAATAAATAAATAAATAAATAAAACATGCCTCTTTAAAAAAAAAAAATATTTAAGCAAAGAGAAAGGAAAAAAGGATATAATGTAAATATGGCAAAATCTTGATAATCATTGTATATGTGAGATGAGTAGATGGAGGTTCACAGTGGTAACCTGTTTTCATATACATTATAAAGTTTTCTTAAAGGGAGGGGGCATGCTAATTACAACCCCTACAACCTGGAATATTTATTTTCTCTTTCAAGAAGGATAAAGCACTTTCAGATTAACAACAACAACCTCAACAACAGTAGCTCACATCAAATAAATTATTGTGTTATATCAGTAGATACTCCAAGCACTTTATATGTATTACCTCAATGAATCTTCCTTAATTTTTAAGCCATCCAAAAGTCAAGTCTACTTGCTCAAGCTTAATTTACCTGATATACTTGATCTGTAGTGCTGTTCTTTTTAACCCTGACTGTAACTGTTGTTCCATCCGGTAATGCTACTCTCAGCTCTACGTCGGACACACCATTGTAGTTCTAGAGGAAAAGACACAGAGAAAGAATTTATGATCCAGTATGTCCTCTCTCTCCACATAACATGCTAGCTAAATAAAAACCCATGCTATGTGAGAGAAAGTGAGTGCCAAAGAAAGGGGGGGGAGATATTTTATAAGTCAATACATTTGCATCAGTCATAAAGTTGATGTCAGGCTGCAGCAACCTTTCAGGTTGATGAACAGGAAGCAAAGAAACATGTTGAAGTCATATTACATTTCAAAACAGAAAACCTGCATGAAGCAGTATAGGTCAAGCATAGATGAGATTTTTGGCTTGCTTCCAAAATTCACACGTCACAAACAAAAGAAGAAAACAGCTGAAAGCAGTAGTTTCAACAAATGTTCTCTGGCTTTAAGTGGCTAGACATGCTAAATTGGCTCATGTAGTAGTCTTAAGTCCCCTTCTGCTCCCTGAAATAATCATGGCAACTTTAAAAAGAGAAAATGGATAAAACTCAGGAATCTGAGTTATTTATTCTGATGTCTAATTTTCTTTTAGCAAAGAGTAAAAAATTCTTATCCTCCTTAATGCAAAGGAATCCTTCTTATAATTTTTATTACAAAGGAACAACTATTTTGGAACAGCTCTATCTTCATTTACCATTTAAAAGTAAGTACTATTCAGGCCTCACTGGCGCACTAGGAAACTATTCAATCCTCAGCTAAGGAGCTGACCAACATGGCATAGCAGACCTCTCCTGTTGCTTCCCTCAGCAGTGTATTTCAGTCAATCTGTCTGTTCTGGTACCCACTCTGTCTCTGGTAAATCCCCTCTCACTGCACCCTCCCCAACCTCTGGCCTACACCCTAGCTCTTGTATGCATAAATAAATAAAAATAAATCTTAAAAATAAATAAGTACTATTCATTACCTAAAACCATGTAAGTATTATTTAATTATAAGCTTCTGTCTATGAAAGAGTTATAATCTACTTAGGAAAATAAGACATACATCTAATTAGTGGGTAACATTATTTAATATATTAGCATTATATATACATTCTTATTCAAATCAATCTTTATTAAAGACCGCCAATATACTTGACATTGTAGTAAAATACTAGACATATTTAAATAACCAAGATTTAGCTCTTGTTTTTGATATCTAAAGTACAGTACAGTGACTGTAGAAGCAATACTATCCTGTATACTTGAAAGTTGCTAAAAGGGCAGATCTCACCACACCAAAAAAAGGGAAGGAAGGAAAATGGCAACTATATACAATAACAGATACATTAATTAGCTTGGTTACAGTGATCATTTCACAATGTTTACCTATCTATAAATAGCAAATTGTACACATCAAATCCTAGTTGTCAGTTACATCTAGATAAAGGTGAAAAAAAAAATACTGCCTTTCAAATAGCTCATATTCTAATAAGCAAAAACCATACAATAACAGTCTGCTTAAATGTATAAAAAAAATAAAGAACGACAGCCATAAGAGAAAAACAGTTCTTGGTGGAATGAAAAATCGATGACGAGTATCAGGAAAGGCTTCAAAGAGCAAGTGGACTGAGCACTAGGTCTTGAAGAATAAGAGAGATATATATATACATGAAAAGCAAGATGAAAAAAAAAAAAGCCATGGAGATTTTATGGTAATTCAATTCGTAATTGGTTTCTTTATTTTTCACATAAGAAGTCAAGAGGTAAATCGTCACTACAGGGGATATTTACCCACCTCATCTGACTCTGATAGGAATTCTTGCATGATGTCACTCTCACCAATAACTCGTATTGAGCATACTATAGAAAACAAGATAAAAATTTGGCATGAGGCCCTAAAATCAATAATGTAAATCAAGAATATATATCAAGGTATAAGTGTAAATCCTCAGTAGCAGGCAAGCTGAGGCAGTATTCCATCCCTCGAATATGAGATTTTTAAGGCACAACAAATGTTCATACAAATGTAGACCAGGACAGAGGAACAAGAAGTATGAAGATGTAGCTTGTTAAAAATAATAAACATAGTCAAATGAAGTCATTGAAAAAAGAGAAATAAAGCTAACTTTGCACTCTTGGGTGAACTATTAACAAGCTGAACAATACAGCAAGATAAGGTCAATTAAAAACAAAACAAGCACAAAATTAAAATACAAAGGGGAAAATATCTATTTGGCTTAGGAACAGGCCTGTCCCAGCAACACAGCATTTAAAACCACTTGAGAAAAAATGGGTAGGTAATTAAGTATTAAGCTGAGCACATCCTTTCACCTCACTGACTTCAGCTTCCAAACCACCATCTACCCTTACCTACCCCACAATAAAAAGAAAGGAAGCAGTCAGGTAGGTAGCTAATTGTCCAAATCTAGGGGAGTTAACTTCCTGATATTCTCGTCGGAGTAGTAAATGACACTGGTGATTTTACTTCATTTGATTTAAAAACCTCATAACCTTTCTCATTTCCCAAGAGCTATGTTTAGAGGCCATTCCATGTTAGAAAAAAGGTGAAAACAGAAGAGAAAGTTTCACTACCTTCTATCAGGGAAATGTGTTTTTTTCTTCAAGGATAAAGCTCTGTACTAAAGTTTTAAAAAATTCAAGTAGGTCAATTAGTTCTTACACAAGGACACAATTACCAAATACTATACAAGACCATTATTTTATTAAATGAGCATTTTAAGGAAAATTCTTTTGCATAGCCAGGAAATTATATCTTCTCCAGAGCAATCTGTATCATTTTCACCACCTTCATAGGTAACCAAATGTTTCAGCATCTTTTCTCACAAACCAGTAATGTATTGTTTGGAAATTCTGAAGTAACAAGTAAGTTTCCATAGTTCTACATATAATCTGTTTACAACAAGTGAACTTTAGATTATCCACAACTCAGCAAACCTATCCATAGACACTTGTAAGCAGAATAAAAAGTTTTCATGTAAGATATGCCAATGAGTTGAGAATCACTTTATTAAAAATATCTTCACTGGCCACTTAATTCCCAAATTAATTCAGTCTATTGATGAGTATGTCCAAATGTGTTTGCTGGCAAATAATATAACCCTATAAGTAAAGGTCCATTAAGTATAAAAAACTAATTATGAATTTTTCTGTTGTTATTAGGTGCTCAGTAAGCCAATGAAACAGGCTACTAATTGCTGTATTGGACTGAGTGCAGCCTTGGTTTCAAAACTCAGATCATTCAACACCTATAGTAAGAAACTTGTCTTTCACTAAAGAGTACAGGACACTTGTGAAGTTCAGAAGTTGCAGTATTTACCTATAACACTATTTCTACACTGGATAGTAGAATTTAAGAAGCCAGTTTACCTTTTTCTAGATATTCTTCCAACCCGCGACGTCGGGCATCTAGTTGCTGTTCTGATAAAGAGAATGGCCACTTCCCTGGAAGTCGGGGAAAGGTAAAGTTGGCAAACTCTCTCTTCAGATTCTGGTGCAGAATAGCAAACTCCCGGTACCGCTTAGAACACAGCTGCCTCCCTGCCATGTAAACGTTGTATACCTGGTGAAGGGAAAAAGCAAACAGAAAAAAGCTACTTTTTACCACAAATTTGAATCACACAATCATCTAATCCTCACGAGGGTTGATAATGGCTAAGTGTATTCTGCTATGCACTTAACAGAGAACATGTTTAAGGTCACTATAACACAAGATTTATTTTTAATAAACATGGCAGAAGTTGTATGTACAAGAGGGCTACTCGTTTCAATGGGCTCATGATCTTATTTTTACTAGTAAAATAACTTCCAACATGCAGTTTTAAAAACTTCAAAGGCACTTATCAGTTTTTAACAGTGGATTTTATTTTCAGAACGTTAAGTCATTTGAAGTCAACGTGGTAAATATAGTGAATGAACAAATTTGGAGAGCGACGAGAAAAGTTGGAGTTGATTATGTAGCAATGTGACTGCTATTTATACATGGCCCATACTGGCTCTAAAATTAATTTCAAAGAAAAGGGCCTAGATTACTTAGTAATAGTGGTTTTCATTAGCAAATAGATCATTTTTTGCAAAAGCTACTTTCTTGAAGTTCCTAGTTTTGTTCTTGTCCCTGTCATCACTAAAACAGAGTTAACAAAAAAGTGAGGAATATGTAAAGTAAGGACTGATAACAATGAAGAGTAAACCTCATGAAGAAACCAGCAGAGATTTCTGCCTAATATTTACAGATGCATGCTAAGCTTCTAGAACAGAGTCTGACACATAGTAGGTACTAAGTAAATGTGAAGAAATGAAAACATGTATTTGTATTTCTTGAATACATGCCCTATAAAGGAGTATGGTGGAATGTGTAATCTAAAACCATTAAACAGTACAAGTTACTCTGTATTCTCAGAACATATCAAATACAGAGATAGAAAACATTTAATTGCCTTAGCAAAAATCATTCAGAATTTTAAATGTATGAAAAACAGATCATTTACTCATATCACTTTGAAGCATTTCCTTTAAGCTCAAAATTTTTTTCCATCCTTTATGATTTAGGAAGTGTAAATTAAATGTAAAAATGAAGTAATCTGGGCTCCCCCGGTGGTGCAGTGGGTTGAGCACAGTGCTGTGAAGCTGTCCGCAGCCTTTGCAGCGCCGGTTCGATTCCCAGCCAGCCAGGGAGAGTCCCACATGGTGCGGGAGACCTCTCCTGTCGCGCCCACTACTCCTCTCAGCAGTGTATTTCAGTTGTCTGCCTGTTCTGCTCCCTGCTCGGTCTCTGGTGAATCCTCTCACCCTCCCCTGCCTCTGGCCTGTACCCCAGCTCTTGTGTAAAAATAAATAAATCTTCAAAAAAAAGTAATCTATTCATTCAAAACTTTTCTGCCACGAGTCTCCTCCTATGATCCCTCCCCTAATTAAAAGCAAAACCTCTAATTATTATTAAACAGACTCCAGAGATGTGTATAATTTTGATCAATGAGTTTTCTTCCTGTGATTATTGCTCAAATTTGTAACTGATTGTAATGAATCTCACACTACCAAGTATTCCCATCACTGCCTTTTGAAGTACAAAAGCATAGAAAGGAAAATGGTTTTCCCCTGAAAAAGGATCATACATAGTCCTGTGGGCAGAGACTTTTCCAAGTCAATCTGGTCTCAAAATTAAAATGTCCAAATTTCTCAATAGCATCACCCTTCCCTCGCTTAAATCCAAGTCCACAAGGTTATCAGTATTATAAAGTCAGCCTGAGTTCCTTACAAAAGGAAGAAAGGAACAAAGAAGGCAGTTGAAACTAGCCAGTGGCATTGGGTTCGAAGATATTCTCCAATATCTTTTTCCAAGCAAGAATAGAGTAGGTCTGTGATAATGCACCAAAAGACTATGACTGCACTTCCTCAATGGTTATCACTTCAGTGATTCTAAGTTCAGTAAAACTTTTCCTAGGATAGAAAGAAGCCTACTACCTGAGGCCCTTGAGACAATTTCAGCAAGAAACCCTAAAAATTAATTCAATTCTGTTTCTTCATAAAGTGAGAATATCAATTTGCCTCTCACCTACATCTTGACCTGCCCCTCACATTTAAATGTGCAGTCAGAGGGAATAGAAAATACATACATGATGCATGACAGTTCAGTAATTTTAATGCAGAAATGGCCTCTGTAAGTGCCAAAACATTTTTAAATTACACACACACACACAGAGATTGCAACAGAGACTGCTTTGTTCTTCACTTGTCCTTAAAATTAATCAAGATCCAGGGCCTTCCCTGGTGGTGCAGCAGTTGAGCGCTGGGCTGCGAAGCTGCCCACAGCCTCTGCAGTTCAATACCCTGCTGCAGGCGAGGGTCCCACAAGGCGCACAGACCTTCCCTGCCATGCCCGCTGCTCCCCTCAGAAGTGTATTTCGTCAGTCTGCCTGTTCTGTTCCCCGCTCTGGTGAATTCTCTCACCCTCACGTGCTTCTGACTATACCCAGTGCTTGCATAAATAAATCTTTAAAAAAAAATTAATCAAGATCCACTAGCACTTGTTTGAAGAACAAACAAAAATAACTGATCCAAATAGTCCTTGCTGAGGCCCTCTGCCTAATTATCATTAGTGTCCACAGTACATAAGAAAGGACCATTCATGAGAAGTAAGAATGTCCGTCAGAAAATATATTCTCAGTACTTAAAAGGAAACATAATCAAATGGGAACTTAAGATATAAAAGCAGGCAGTGCTTCCAGGATCTTTCCACCTAAATTTAAGCCTTCAGATTGACTGGTTCATAAATGACATGAGATAAAGTTAGACTAGCCGTGACACTCTAGCTTGTGATTGTACATTGATTTTAAAGATTACTGGTTACTAGGTACTCTCCAAATGGCCATGTAACTTACAAGGTGGAATGTTCAGACTGCTAAGTCAGCTGTCTGGGGCAAGTTGCAGTACTGTTGAGACACTCTTCACTGAGTTAGACCCCAAGAGAGAAGGGATGAATTATCTGATCACTAATCTAATTTTGTCTCTCTGGGTTCCTTTTTTTTTCCCCCCATTAATCTATTTCTTTATTTCTTTTTTCTTACAATGTTTGCTTTCTTTTCTCTGGTGTAGTCCCCATAGAATTTCCACCACCAATTGACCCGTGCACCATCTTTGATTTACAGTTGCTTTTATTTTTGCTTTGTTGTGTTCTTTGTTGTGTTATTTTTTCCCCCTTGATCCCCTATATTCCTCCTATAAGTGAAACTATCCAGTATTTTTCTTTCTCCTTCTGACTTATTTCACTGCACTAAGCATTAATTCCGTTAAACTAATGCCATTCATAGCAGCATGGATGGAGCTTATCTTTTTTGATTGCTGAAGAGTATTCCATTGTGTATATATCACACATTTTTTAAATAAGATTTATTTACACATACAAGAGCTGGGGTATATGCCAGAGGTGCAGGTGGTGAGAGAATTCACCAGGAACAGAGTGGAGAGCAGAACAGGCCAATTGCCTGAAATACACTGCTGAGGGGAGCAGCGGACAACACAGGAGAGGTCTGCTGTGCCATGTGGGTTGCTCCCTGGTTGGCCAGGGATTGAACCTGTGCTGCAGAGGCTGTGGACAGCTAGATAGCTTCATAGGTTGTGTCTTAATCCCTTGTGCCACCAGGGAGGCCCTATAACACATCCTCTTGATCCAGTTGTCTATTTTTGGGCACCTGGGTTGATTCCAAGTCTTACCTATTATAAATAGTGCTACAATAAACATAAGGGTGAATGTATTCCTTTGTATTAATGTTTTTGTGTCCTTAGGGTAGTGTCTCTCTGGATTCTGTAAATTAATTTTAAATTTCAGCTTTGAAATAATTTATAAATTTCACAATATGTAAATGTTGAAAATTCAAACCATGTCATTTTTTTGGTCTATCTTTATGACTTCAGTTCTATGGAATGTCAGAAGATGATATCTGATAATCATACAATGAGCACAAACCACTATGGGAAAAGTAATTTCAGTATTACCTGGGCTCTGTAGTTGATAGAAAATACTGAAATACCAAACAGCAGAGATGTCTTCATTAACCCCCATCTACAGATTTTTAAAGCTTTTAAATTGTAAAGTCTCATTCTACATAGTACCAGAAAGTTAAAATCTCATTTTCTCTAATTTCCAGTAACAGACAGGAATTGTACTGCTGAACACACAGAAGAGAATCTCCTTTAAATTACTGAATGCAGAAGTGATTAGGAAAAAAGCAGAATGACATTTGCCACAGCAATATCACCCAAGTTTAGCTTCCAAATGTCAAATAGACATTGAACTGGTTCATGCTACTGATCTTGATGAACATTCAATTTACATTATGACTAGCAAATTATTTCCAATGCCACTATATCAATTACTCCTGTTTTTACCTGAAAATTAATTTTTAAAAGGACATATTTGCCATCAACAAACTGCTTTTGATAGCAAACAAAGATACAACCCTCTCTGTCAATTTCTGGATAAAATCCATGAGATCCTTAACTAAAGGGTTCTACATGTTAAGTCCTTAGGCTTTTTCCTGGAAAGAAAAAAAAAAAAAGCATAAAAGCAACAAGTTACTCTTAATAACTTTGTATATTCCTGACACGATCTTTTTCATTTGTTTGTATGTTAACTATTTCTCCTTGTGTCATTTTTTTTTTATTTAAGGACCTTGATTTTAAAAAGGTCATAATTTTAAATATTTACCATTTTTATAACCAATACTTTTGTCTTCAGAAACTTTTTTTCCCCTATCCTTAGGAGCTAAAAGCTATTCACCTATATTTTCAAAAAGATTTTTAAATTTTACTTGCTGTTTAAGCCCTTAATCCATCTAGAACTGATTTTTCTACACAGTGTGAAGGAGAGTTCCACTTATAGTTCTTTAAAAGCCAAGAATATTTAAAATCAAGTTTTAATTGAATTATCCCTAAATAAAAATATTCTGCTGTTACAGGATAATCTTGGAACTTTTGGATGGTCTGTAATTAACCTGCTACTGTAAACAACTAGAAAACTGGACACAATATAGGAAACAACTATTTTTAGATACTGGACAACAGGCAGTTAAGAATTATGATCCCTGGGCCTCCCCGGTGGCGCAGCGGTTGAGCACTGGGTTGCGAAGCTGCCCGCGGCCTCCGCGGCACCGGTTCGATCCCCGGCTGCTCCCCGGCCACCGGAGGAGGGTCCCACATGGCGCGCAGACCTCTCCTGCCACCCGCTGCTCCCCTCAGCAGTGTACTTCGGTCCTTCTGCCTGCTCTGCTCCCTGCTCTGGTCTGGTGAATTCTCTCACCCTCCCGCGCTTCTGACTGTACCCAATGCATGTATAAACAAACAAACAAGCAAACAAACAAATAAATAAATAAAAACATGCCTCTATTAAAAAAAAAAAAAAGAATTATGATCCCTGAGAAAAGGTAACAAACAAAAGGTGCCATACAATAATCAAGGTTTTCTGCCTAGGGAACTCTTGAATTGAGAGTCAGAGAGAGCCACTTAAAGTTCAAATAACCTTACAGAGTTAAGGAGACAGACATTAGTATTCAAGAAAGCCAAAGCTAAAAGAGAGCTAAAAAGAGACAAAGCTTCAGATATCTGCATAGGAGTCCTTTGAATTTGGGCTGTATAACAATTTGAAGAAAAGAACTATTACCAGGGCCTCGCTGGTGGCACTGGCAGTTGAGCGCAGCACTAAGAAGCTATCCACAGCCTTTGCAGTGCCTGTTCGATCCCCACCCGCCGCGGAGCAACCCACATGTTGCAGCAGACCTCTCCTGTCTGGCCCGCTGCTCCCCTCAGCAGTGTATTTCAGTCAGCCTGCCTGTTCTATTCCCCGCTCTGTCTCTGGTGAATCCTCTCACCCTCCTGCACGTCCAGTCTATACCCCGGTTCTTGTATAAATAAATCTTTAAAAAAAAAAAAACAACAACTATTACCAGGGAGAATTACAAAATGAACAATTTCTAGAGTTCAAACAGGATCTGGAATCATCTGACTACTCTCCAGTGAGAGCAGAAAGACCTCCCCAGGGCCTCCTTGGTGGCACAAGGGGTTAAGATGCAGCCTCTACAGAACAAGTTCGATCCCCACCAGGTCAAGGAGCAGCCCACATGGTACAGCAGGCTTCTCCTGGCTCGCTGGCTGCTCCCCTCAGCAATGTACTTCGGTCGATCTGCCTGTTCTGTTCCCTGCTCTGTCTCTGGTGAATTCTCTTACACACACACCCCCCACCTCACTCTTGTATGCATAAATAAATAAATCTTTAAAAAAAAAAAAAAAAGACCTCCCCAAATCTACAAGGAATTCAGAAGAAAATTCAGAAGGTTTCCTTTAAAAGGAGTGGGGCTAGAGCAGTGGGTCTAAATTAATTCTAGAATAGAAGCCACTCTAAACATACCCTAAAAGAGCTTAGAAACAAACCTCAAAAGGATCTAAGTTATTTATAAGTAACTTAAGTGGATGACAGTAAAAAATACCCAACAGTTTAAAGGAATGTAATAGAATCTGATACCCAATAATCTAGTACACAATGTATAAAAATTAACCAAATGTAGTAGACATATAAAGCATGAAAATTTGAACAGTAAGCAGGAGAAATATGTTCAGTAGAAATAGACTCAGAAATGACAGACACAAAAGAATTAGCAGATAAGGACATTAAGTAGCAATTACAGGCTGCTTCTGTTTAGGGTTTAGGATTTAGGAAGCTACAAGAACAGCAACTCCACCCCAGGCACAAGGAGAGCTCCCACTCGCAAGTTTTCTATCTGGGCACTATGCTCATAATAGACTAGGCTTAGGGCAGGAGATCAGAAGCAGCTTCCTCTGGTGACAAAAGCCATTGATTGGCCATTGTTAGGGGAAAGACACAATGCCTTACCTACTTCCCCAGACCGTTCTCTTCTACTAAAAAGCTTTAAGTCCTCAAAAGATGGGCAGCAAACCTCATCCAGAAGACACAAGTAAATATCCACACTGCCTCTGGGAAGGAGTAAAAAAGCAACTACTCTGGGGGAAGAGACAGGAAATCATGCCAAGCTCAGGTTCTTATACTGACATTAAGTAGAGTTCTGCTACAGCAGGAGTAGGGGGTGGAGGGAGTGGAGGAATCGAGACCAATCACTGACACAAGGCAGAGGTAACTGATTTAAAAAACAAAACAAAACAAAACAAAAAAAAAAAACAAGAGGGAAAGAAAAACTAACAAAAAACAGGTCATCTCCAAGACACAGATCCTGCCTAACACAGAAGCTGTACCAGACAACATAGAACTTATCTCCATCTACCATGAATCCAGTCCAAGTGAAAAGCAGGAGAGTCAGAGTCTGACAAGAGGGGAGTGTATCAACACTGGGGATTCTTAAGACCTGGCACTGTACTATTTAAGGGAGCACACAGAGTGGGTACCAAAAATAGAGGGTGCATGGCTAGGGAGTCACAGGAACAGCGATGCAGAGGGAAGGGTACTAGCTTGAGCAAGCTGCTCTCAAAAAACAGCTGGAACGTGAACCTGAGACAGGAAACGTGTCCTATCACCTGTGTCTCCTCATAGACAAGGTAAATACGCAAAGCTGAGGCTGGTGTATTCAAAACACCTGCCATTTCCAGCCCCCGGGGCTAAAATCAAGACAACAAATAAACACTAGCATAAACCAGACTTTAAACACCTGCTGTAACCCGAGCAGACACATCGGGATAAGATTCTGTGCTGGAAAAGAGAACAACTCTCAGATTATAACACCATATCAACTACAATCGGCATCCAGAGCTGCATCTAGTGTTCAAAAATAAGTCTAGAGGTGGTAGTCGACAAGAAACAATAAGAGACACTAAAACTGAGGAGCTGGCCTAGAGGAGGAGATCACTGTGGATCCTCACCATAGAACTCTGGCTCCCATCGCACAGTAGGAAACTTAAATCCTGACACCCACTAGAGGTGATCCTTTGGTGTCCTACTACCCTGGTTCATTTTACCTATTACCTCTACCTATTACCCTTCACTGATACCAGTTGTCCAATTACTTCAACAAGTGCAAAACTAACAGTCTGAAAGTCTGTCCCTATCACAACCCGCAAAAACTGAAAAGACAGAAGAATGTATCACAAATGCTGGAGCTAAAAAATGTTATAGTAGTCTCAAAGCATCTATGTGAAATATAACTTAAGAAAAATTAAAGGTAACGGAAGAATTTTAATGAATAAACAAAAAACAAGATACAAATAAGCAACAGTATAAAAACCAAGAAAATATTAGGCAATTAGAAGCAAAGGAGAAATAATACACTGAATATTATACTATAGTGTAACTAAATTACTGTAAGAAAAACTATAACTAAATTAAAAAACGCAATAGAGGATATCAACAGCAGACAAACGAGCAATGAAGGGAATTAATGAGCTTCAAAGCACAATGTTGGAGAACACACAAACAAGATAAAGATAAACATAAAGAAGTAAATAATTTAAAAAATTAAAATAGTGTAAGAGCCCTTTGGTATAACCTAAAGAGAAATAACACCATATCACGGTGTAGGGTAACTGAAAAAATTACCAGGTTTTTCCACCCTCCCACCATTAGCATTGATGATGGATCCCTGCAGTCCTGAATGCATGCCTGATGGCAGACACCTGGAGTAGGGTGTAGGCATGCAGAGGTGGGCACACCTGAGCTGAGACTGGGCTTATAAAGGCAGTGTCACAGAGACACCAGCAAAATGAGACCGAGAATGACAAGAGCAGAAAGAAAATAGTAGCAGAACAAGAACGCCAGAGAGCCCAGAAAGAGTGAAGACTCACCAGGGGTGGGAGGCCTTGTCAGCCTCCTGGTTCCCCCAGCACCCCTGCGCCTAACGTGTACCTGGTAAAAAGCTTGATAAAAACTTGAAAAAGCCACCAAGTGCTCCAATACTCTCCTTTACCCGTTTGCCCGGATCATAGAGAACCTGCTCTGTGCCTTCCTGCCCCTACACATGGAGTCTGTAGAGGGTCAGGAATGGCCACTGAGCAGGTTTTCTAGGATCCTATGCAGACCTGGTAAAGGAGGAGTCAGAGTCCTCAGTGGCTTTTGCAGGTCTTTTATTGGGATTTACCCAGTTCAGGCAGGGGTGCTGGGGGGCCGGGAGGCTGGCAGGCCTCCCAGCCCCCAGCCAGTCTTCACTCTATCTGGGCTCTCTGGCGTTCTCTGCTTCTCTCTCGGCTTCTGCTCTTCTTAGCTTCTACTGGCATCCCTGTGATGCCGCCCTTAAAAGCCCAGTCTTAGCCCAGGTGAATCCCATCTACCTATGCCCACACCCTATTCCAGGTGCCCGCCATCAGGCATGCATTCAGGACCGCAAGGATCCATCCTCTATCCTGATGGTGGGAGGGCAGAAAAGCCTGACATTTTTCCTTACCCTACAGTCCACCCCCTCAGGGTTTTCTGCCATATAGTCTTCATATATACAGTTTTCTTAACAAACATAAACAATGCAGCCATGGCCTTCAAAAGCAAATACATCACAATATTACAAAATACAACAGAACACAAATGAGTCCAGGCAGGGCCCCAACCTAGTGGCAAAAGACAATTATTGGTACCAGCAGATGAACCACCAAATCTGCTGCCGAAGGCACTGCTCATATGAGAAAGGGCAATCACTCACGGCATCTACGGTAACACACCAGGAGCCGTCAGGCTTCCTGGCCTTCTCTGGCTGTAGTCTCGGCTACAAGCCACACACAGCATCCACCTCCAGGATGCACTCACTCCTGGATTGGGGATTCTCTACTCTTTGGGGGTAATCGCCAACCCTCAGGGTTTCTGTCTGCAGTCGCTCCAACATTCGGCTTTCATAGCCACCAATGCAACTCGCAGACCCCTGCACTCAGGCCAACCCACTGCACAAGCACATGGGTCGGGGATCCAAACTCTACATGTGGCTTGGGCTCCACCCCAAGCCACGTTCCCCACCTGTCCCCCAAGGACGGGTTCCTCACCTCCTCACCCTCACTCAACGACGAGCAGGGCATCACCCGCAGGTGATTTTACGCAACTCACAGGTCTTCAGCATACTCAGGCTGCTTAACAGCCACTCAGGGCTTCCCAAACTTAGCATCAGCACCAGCTTTTTTGCCTTCTCAGTTGACTTTTCTCCTCCGCCTAGCTGCTGGGCATACACAAGCTGCTTTTGGCCATCAAGGCCCACTGGCCACCCCCAGATTCTCAAAAAAAAACATAACCTGCCAAGGTCCTGCGCCTTCTGGCGGGATTGTCAGTCCAAGTTCATCAGTCCAAGTCCACCAGTCGAAGTCCGTTGGCCTCTCCCTGCATCAGCACTGGCGAGCTCTGAATCGTGGCCCTCTCTTCCCGACGATTCTTGCTGTCTCCGGGGTTGTTGGCTGGTCCTCTTGGGCATCTCCTCCTCCAGCTGAGGTCTTGTCCCGCAGCTGCCGGACGGTGTCCACCTTCTGTGCCACCATGGCGCCTCCAGCGTCGTCACAGGCTCACACAGTCTGTTACTCCTTAGTCCCTCCAGGTCTTCGGAGGGCTCCATACCGGTCTGCATGGATCATCTTGCCGACTTACACCAATTGTAAGGGCGCAGGACGGGTTCACCAGGCTATTGGCAGGCAGGGGCCTCCCAGCCCCCAGCAGGTCTTCACTCTGTGGGCTCTCCAGCCTTCTCTCGGCTTCTGTCAGTTTCTCTTTCGGCTTCTGCTCATCTCGGCTTCTACTGGCATCCCTGTGACGCCGCCCTTAAAAGCCCAGTCTTAGCCCAGGTGAATCCCATCTACCTATGCCCACACCCTATTCCAGGGGCCCGCCATCATGCATGCATTCAGGACCGCAAGGATCCATCGTCTATCCTGATGGTGGGAGGGCAGAAAAGCCTGACATTTTTCCTTACCCTACAGGGTCCCAGAAGAAGACAAAGACAGAGGCAGAGAAATTTTATGTAAAGAAATAATTACTGACAACCATCTCAACCTGGGAAACAAAACAGATATTGTGATCCAAGAGGCCCAAAGAGTTGCAATAAAATAATATCAAAAAGACAAACACCAAGACATATACTGAAGCTCGTTGAATGACAATGATAAAGACAGAATACTAAAAACATCAAGAGAAAAAAGGTAACCTATAAGGGAACACCAATCAGACTGTTTTTTTTTTTTTTTTTTTTTTTGTATAGAGGCATGCTTTATTTATTTGTTTGCTGGTCTGTTTGTTTGTTTTGTCTATACATGCACTGGGTACAGTCAGAAGCGCGGGAGGGTGAGAGAATTCACCAGAGCCAGAGCGGGGAGCAGAGCAGGCAGAAGGACCGAAGTACACTGCTGAGGGGAGCAGCGGGCGGCAGGAGAGGTCTGCGCGCCATGTGGGACCCTCCTTCAGTGGCCGGGGAGCAGCCGGGGATCGAACCGGCGCCGCAGAGGCCGCGGGCAGCTTCGCAACCCAGCGCTCAACCGCTGCGCCACCGGGGAGGCCCCCAATCAGACTGTTAAGTGAACTTTTCAGAAGAAATATTACAAGTACAAAAGGATTTGCAAGAGCTATTTAAAATAATTAAAGAAAAAGAGATTCAGGCTAGAACCCTGTACCCTACAATATTAAGATTCAAGAAAATAGGAGGAGTAAGGAGCTTCACTGGAAAGCAAAAACTAAAAGAAATTATCAACAAGCCTCAAATGAAAGAAGGAGCTATCATAAAGCAACACAGAGGTAACAGACTCCTAAATGATTTAATACAGAGAAGTAAGAAGATGGGTAATATGGCCTATTAGAATTAGAGCCAAACTGTCTAAAAGGAGCACAAAAATAGATCATTTATGAACCCCAGCAGAACTTTTAAATAAAAATAGAAGCAACACGTAAGACAATGAAAACAGAGCCAAAACATGTATAAAAGACCAAGAAAAAAACAAATGGCAATGAGCATTTATTTATATCTCAATAATCACCTTAATACAAATGGCCTGAACTCACCAGTCAAAAGGTATATAGTGCCTGAATGGTTTTCAAAACAATCCAACCTTCTGCCATTTACAAAACCATTTACCAACAAAGACAAGCACAGACTTAACATAAAGGGTGAAAGACAATCATACAAGCAAATGGCAAGGAAAAAAGTAAATCAAGAGGGTCCTCCCTGGTGGCCTAGGGGTTAAGTCTCAGTGCCATTGTTAGGGGGAAGTGATGTCCTGAGTTAATCCCATACAGGCTTTGTGGACTCCACCCCCACTCCAGACTAAAGCCATCAAGACTCTGGGAAAGACAAATCCCATCACCACCAAGGAGGGTGGCTGGGACCTGAGGGTGGAGTTGGGCAGCCAGGTTGGATATAAAAAACCAAACACGTGGGCCTTGGTCTCTCTGGCTCGCGATTGCTCGCCTCCCGGCTTCACCGCTCCTGGCTGGCGGCCAGCTCTCAGAGCGCCATTTTGGGATTCCTGATCGGCGGATCGGGTAGGACTCATTTAAAACTTTGTCTCCCACTTTTCTCCCTGAGCTGTACATTTCCTCATTTCCCCTTCCCTTGTAAATAAACCTTTTATTAACCTTTCACGTGTGCCTGCAGTAGAGCATTGATAAGTCCTTTAAGCGCGCGGGTGAGGACCCACAGTCAGGCACCCCGTTTTGTATCGGGGTTGCTCTACAACACCATCACCGCTACAGCCTGAGTTCAAGCCCTGCTGCTCCCCTGACCAGTGTATTTCAGTAAAATCCACCTGTTCTGCTCCACACCTTATCACTGGTGAATCCTCTTACCCCCTACACCTCTGGCCTACACCCTAGTTCTTCTATGCAAAAAAAAAAAAAAACAAAACAAAAAAAACACAAGAATCACATCCTTTAGCAAATAAAAATAGCTTTCCAATTAAAAAAGACAGTAGAGGGCCTCCCTGGTGGCACAAGGGGTTGAGTCTCAGCACTGCTATCTGCAGGCTCTGTAGTATGAGTTCAATCCCTGGCCAGGAAGCTGACCCACATGGCTCAGCAGTCCTCTTTTGTCTCACCCGCTGTTCCCCTCAGCAGTGTATTTCAGTAGATTCATCTGTTCTTCCCCCCACTGCCCACTGTGTCTCTGGTGAATCTTCTCACACACATACACACTCCTACACACCTCTGGACTACACCCTAGCTCTTGCATGCATAAATAAATCCTTAAAAATAAATAAATAGGGCCTCCCCGGTGACACAGCAGGTTGAAGAACGCTGCACTGTGAAGCTGTCCGCGGCCTCCGCGGTGCGGTTCAATTTCTGGCCAGCCAGGGAGAAACTCACATGGCGAGGCAGACCTCTCCTGGCTCGCCTGCTGCTCCCCTCAGCAGTATATTTCAGTCAGTCTGCCTGTTCTGCTCCCCGCTCTCTGTCTGGTGAATCCTCTTGCCCTCCTGCACCTCTGGCCTGTACCCCAGCTCTTGTATAAATAAATAAATCTTAAAAAAAAAAAAAAAGACATTCTGATCCAACCACTATGGAGAGCTGTGTGGAGATTTCTTGACCTACTAAACATAGAGCTTCCATATGATCCAGCAATTCCACTCCTAGGTTTTTACCCAAAGGACACAGAAACATCAATTCCAAAGAGCACCTGCACCCCTATGTTTATAGCAGCACTGTTTACAATAGCTAAGCTTTGGAAACAACCCAAATGCCCAAAAATAAATGACTGGATCAAGAAGATGTGGTACATATACACCATGGAATATTACTCAGCATTCAAAAAAGATAAGCAGCAACATGGATGGAGCTGGAAGGGATCATGCTCAGTGAAATAAGCCAGAAAGAAAAAGAAAAATACCAGATGGTCTCAGGTCTCACTCATAGCAGGAATCTAGAAAACTTAAATAAGGGACCAGGAAAAAGAATAACTATAAGAAAGAAAATATCAAAATCAACAAACAACTATGAACCAGACACACTCTATGGGGGGTGGGGAGTGTGGAAAGAAAGGATTGGGGTCAAAATAAGGGGTTATAATTGTATGGGGAATATAAAAATAAAATTAAAAAAAAAAAGACATTCAAAAAAATAAAAATAGGGCCACCCAGTGGTGCAGCGGTTGAGCGCTAGGTTGCAAAGCTGCCCGCAGCCTCTGCAGTGCCGGCTTGATCCCCGGCCACCGAGTGAGGGTCCCACATGGCGCACAGACCTCTCCTGCCGCCAGCTTCTCCCCTCAGCAGTGTGCTTCGTCAGTCTGCCTGTTCTACTCTCCTCTCTGACTGATGAATTCTCTCACCCTCCCGCGCCTCTGGCTGTACCCAGTGCTTGTATAAATAAATAAACAAACAAACAAACAAACAAATAAATCTTTAAAAAATAAAAGAAAGAAATGGAGGAACCAAGAACATAAAATTCAAAATAAATAAATAAATAAATAAATAAATAAATAAATAAATAAATAAAAATAAAAATAAAAATAAAAATAAAAATAAACAAACAGGGGGAGAAGGGCATAGGATCAAAACAAGAAGGGCGGGAACTGGATGGGGACTATAACCGAGATGAAAATGCATATATTGTGCAAAAATGAAAAAGATGTAAAGAACATAAAATCAAAAAGCTAATAAAAATAAATAAAAGACAATATAGAGAAATGGACATTGTATCATGACTAAGGATCTAATACAAAGGAATAAAAATCATATACATATGCACTGAATGACAGAGCACTGAGATACCTAAGACAATGAATAACAACTACATAGAGACAACACAATAACAAGGGATTTTAATAACCCACTTGCAATGGACAGCTGAACATGACAAGAATAAATAAAAAAACAACAGCATTAAATGAGGAGCTAGACCAGGCTTAATGGACATTTACAGACCACCACCCATAAACTCTTGCATGTATATTTTTTCAAGTGCACATGGAACATTCAAGAATACAGGGCCTCCCCAGTGGCGCAGCTGTTGAGCGCTGGGTTGCGAAGCTGCCCGCAGCCTCTGCAGCGCCGGTTCGATCCCCGGCTGCTCCCCGGCCACCGGAGGAGGGTCCCACATGGCGCGCAGACCTCTCCTGCCGCCCGCTGCTCCCCTCAGCAGTGTACTTCGGTCCTTCTGCCTGCTCTGCTCCCCGCTCTGGCTCTGGTGAATTCTCTCACCCTCCCACGCTTCTGACTATACCCAGTGCATGTATAAACAAAACAAACAAAC
Organism: Talpa europaea; assembly: GCF_964194135.1. Classification (NCBI taxonomy): domain Eukaryota; kingdom Metazoa; phylum Chordata; class Mammalia; order Eulipotyphla; family Talpidae; genus Talpa; species Talpa europaea. The sequence continues at coordinate 80,889,170 of NC_140076.1, forward strand.
AAATAAATAAATAAAAAAAAAAATGCCTCTAAAAAAAAAAAAAGATTACATTATGTGGGAACACAAGTCAACAGTCAAGAAAACAACAAAACATAAGTTATACCAAGTACTTTCTCTACCCCAAATGCCATAAAGTTAAAAATCAAGTAAAAAAAGTAAAATACAGGAGAAAGTATTCTTACATGAAGACCAAACAATGCACTGTTTAATAATGATTGGATAACAGAGGAAATTAAGGCAGAAATCAAAAAATATCTGAAGATGAATGAAAATGAGGATACAAGCTACTAGAATCTAAGTAATAGAGTAAAACCAGTCTTAAGGGAGATAACTGCAATACAGGCCCACATTACAAAGCAAGAAAAAGGCCAGACACCCTAATACATACCTAAAGCAACTTTTCAAGAAACAACAAAACCCAAAGTGAGTAGAAAGAAGGAAATAGTAAAAATAAGAGTAGAAATACATGAAATAGATAAAAGAGACTATACAAAAAAAATCTATAAAATTAAGAGTTGGTTTTTAAATAAGACAAAATAGACAAACCTCTAGGGACTAACAGAAAGAGAAAAAACAATAAATACAATCACAAATGAAAGAGGAGAAATCACCACAAATAGCACAAAGGATTATGAGAGATTATTATGAGCAACTACATGTCAATATAGTTGACTATGTCAACAAATTTCTAGACTACTATAGTCTACTACCGAGACTAACTCTAGAAGAAACAGAGTTGAACAATCTGATCACAAGCATGGAAACTGAAACAAGAATAAATTTTCCCCAAACAAAAGACCAGGGCAGATGGCTTTCCAAATGAATTTTATCAAGTCTTCAAAAAATGCCCATTTTGCACAAGTTATTTTTAAAAATACAAGAAGGAATGCTCCCTAATACATCTGATGATGCCAAAGTTGCCCTGATTCCTAAACCAGATAAAGACAGCACAAGAAAACAAAATTACAAACCAAAATCCCTGATGAATATTGACACAAAAATCTTCAACAAAATACTAGCAAATCAAATTCAACAGTATATCACAAGGGTTATATACCATAATGAAGTGGGATTTATCCCAGTGATGCAACAATGTTTTAAGATACATAAATCAAACAATGTAATATATTAACAAGAGTAAAGATTAAAATCATGTGACAATGTCAACAGGTGCAGAGAAAATGTATAAGATTCAACACCCATTTTGATAAAAACTCTAAACAAAATGGGAACAGAAGGGGCCTACCTTCATCGTAATAAAGACCATCACAGTCAATGTAATACTTCATGGTGAAAAACTGAAAGCTTTTTCCTTAACATCAGGAATAAGACAAGGATGCCCACTGTTACCAATTCTGCCTAACTTTTTATCAGAGGTTTCAGTCAGAGCCATCTATCATACCAAAAAAAAAAAAACAAAACAAACAAACAAACAAAAAAAAAAACCCACCACAACAACAAAAAAAACAAATAAAAGGAATCTAAGCTGGAAAAGGAGAAGTGAAAAATCATTATTCACATATGACATGCTATTTACATATAGGAAATTCTAAAGACTCTATTGTAAAAGCTAGAATAGATGAATATAATAGCAAAGCGATGGGTTATAAAATCAACATACAAAAATCCACAGGCTTGTTATATACAAACAATAAACAAAGCAAAAGAAATTAAGGAAGTAACTCCATATGTATGTAATTGCTTCAAAAAGAATTAAATACCTCAGAATTAACCTGAGGAAGTAAAGATTTATACAACAGAAACTACAAATTATTATTAAAGGATTTAAATATCAGCTTAAGGACATAAAAGGATAGCCCATGCCTGTGGATGGGGAGAATCAATATAATAAAAATTGCTCTGCTGCCTAAAATGATATATAAATTTAATGCAGTCTCCATGAAAATACCAGCAGTATTTTTCAAGAAAGTGAAGCCCCCAAATTGCAATTTATATGGAACCACAAAAGGTCTAGAATTGCAAAAGCAATCTTGAGGGGAGGGGAAAGGAGAGAAATAGAAGTATCACATTACCTTATTTCAAACTTCACTATAAAGCAAAAAGTACTAAAAACAGTATAATACTGGCACATGAACAGGTACCTGGATCAGTTGGGTAGAATGAAAAACTCAGAAATAAATACACCTACATTATTAGTACCTAGTCTATGATGAAGCAGCAATGACTGTACAATGGGGAAAAGATAAGTCTCTAATAAATGGTACTGGGAAAACTGGAAAGCCAATTTACCAAAGAAGTCATTTTTCATAAAAGAATGAAGCTGGGTCACTTTCTAACTCCACACACAAAAATTAAAGTCTAAATGGATTAGGATTTAGACATAAGACCAGCAACAATAGTATGTGTATGCGTTTATGACTTTTGATCCTTACGGCAAGGGAAACAAAACCAAAAACGAACAACTGGGATTATTACACCAAGTTAAAAAGCTTTTACATAGTGAAAGAAAATACAGGATGATTAAAAAGACATCCTCTATTGAACAGGAGAAAATAATTCACACAACATGTAACTGATTAAGAAGTTAATGTCCAAGGTACATAAAAAAAATTTACAACTCAACAACAGAAAATAAAAAGGCAACCTAATTAATAAATGCATAGCAGATAGGAACATACAATTCACTAAAGAAAATACTCAGGTCAACAGAAATATGAGAAAATGTTCAGTATCACTTCCAATAAGGGAGATGGAGCTTTTAAACTTGGTGAGAGAACAACTCACACCTGTGAGAATGTTACACATTAAAGAGACCTTCAGTAAGTGTTGGAGAGGATGCAGAGAAAGAGGCATCCCATTACACTATTAATGGAAATGTGAGCTGATGAAACATTATGGAGAGCAACCTGAATTTACCTTAAAAAATAAAAAAGGGGACCTCCCAAGTGGTACAAGGGGTTAAATCTCAGCACTATGAAGCTATCCACAGCCACTGCAGGAGGAGTTTGATCCCACACAGCACAGCAGACCTCTCCTGTCTCGCCTGCTACTCCCCTCAGCAGTGTATTTCAGTGGATCTGCCTGTTCTACTCCCACAGTGTCTCTGGTGAATCCTCTCTTCTCTCCCCACCCAGCACCTGTGGCCTACACCCCAGCTCTTGAAAGCATAAATAAGTAAATAAATAAATAAAATATAAAAAAAAAAAACTAAAAGGGGAAATATTATACAACCCAGCAATCCAATTCTTGGGCATTTATCCAAAGAATATGTTCCACAATGTTCACAGCAGCATTATTTACAATAGTTAGAACATGAAAGCAGCATAAATACCCATCAATAAAATCAAGAAGATGTGGTAAACACTTACTCCAATTAGAATGGCCCACATTAAAAAAAGAACTGAAGGGCCTTCCCCGGTGGCACAGCGGTTGAGCACTGGGCTGCGAAGCTGCCCGCAGCCTCTGCAGCGCCAGTTCGATCCCAGGCCACCGGCGAGGGTGCCACATGGCACAACAGACCTCTCCTGCCGCGCCTGCTGCTCCCCTCAGCAGTCTGCCTGTTCTGTTCCCTGCTCTTAAAAAAAAAAACAAAACAAAACTGAAAACAACAAATACTGAAGAGAGTATGGAGATAAAGGCACTGCTGATGGGAATGTAAACTGGTCCAGCCACTGGTCCAAAACACTAAAAATTTATCTATGATTCAGTGATTCTACTCCTAGGAATCTACCCAAAGGACACAAAAACATTATTTCAAAAGGAAACCTGCACTCCTGTGTTTACTATAGCACAATTTACAATAGCCAAGATATGGAAAAAACCCAAAAGCCCCCAAAATAGACAAATGGATCAAAAAAATTGCAGTATATTTACATAATGGAATATTACTCAGTGATCAAAAAAAGACAAACTCATGCCATTTGTGGCAACATGGATAGCACTGTAAGATTTTATGCTAGCCAAAATAAGACAGAAGAAAAAAGAAAAATATCAAATAGTCTCACTGATATGTAGAATATAGAGAAATCAAACAAAAGATCAATGAAAAGTCAAAACTAGCAAGCTGACCATAGATCTGAAGCATACAGCAGGGGAGGAGGAAAAAGGGAAGTCAAAACAAGGGAGGGAAGAACACAAGGGAATATGATGATGGGTCATGGGTGACATGATGGCAGGAGAACTACGGAGATTACGATTAAGAAAAAAAATTTTTAAAAGATGTGGTATAGGGCCTCCCCGGTGGCGCAGCGGTTGAGCGCTGGGTTGCGAAGCTGCCCGCGGCCTCTGCGGCGCCGGTTCAATCCCCGGCTGCTCCCCGACCACCAGAGGAGGGTCCCACATGGCGCGCAGACCTCTCCTGCCGCCCGCTGCTCCCCTCAGCAGTGTACTTCGGTCCTTCTGCCTGCTCTGCTCCCCGCTCTGGCTCTGGTGAATTCTCTCACCCTCCCGCGCTTCTGACTGTACCCAGTGCTTGTATAAACAAAACAAACAAATAAATAAAACATGCCTCTATAAAAAAAAATTTAAAAAAAAAAAAAAAGATGTGGTATAGCTGCACTACGGAATACTATTCAGTCATAAGGGAAGAAGAAATGCAGCCATTTCAAACAAAATGGAGGAATTTTTAAGAGAATTATATGTAGCAAAGGAAGTCAAAACAAAAACAAACACTGAATATTTACATATCAGACGATTCAAAAAAGTAAAATATAAAACCTAGTGGACATTAATAAACATCAGGAGGGATCAGAGTTTAAGGAATGGTGGTAGGGGATTTTTTTTTTTTTTTAAATAGCAAGAGAGTCTATCAATGGGGAAAGTGCATAATGTGTGAAGACAGAACCTATTTTGTAGAGGTATGCGAGTACAGCTAAAATCTGAGAGAGGAGGGATGAGCAGAACAATGACAAAATCTTCCAGATTCCCGCCACCACTATAGACATAAGGTAAATGTAGCCCACTGATGGAGGAATTTGAAACCTATGGCACAATAAAGATACTGGCAGCCACAACAAATCCAGCTTAACTGAGTCAATATCCTCACAAAAGAGGCTTGACATTTTCAGATTCAAATAACATTTACTTCAGTCTCTACTGTTCGTCTTCACGCATACTAAGCACTCAATCAAATATTATAGGACAAAAAAGCAAGTCCTCCCCCATTTGAAAAAAAAATTAAAACCCCACTTAAGTCAAGAGATAAAACAAACTCAGAGATACTGAGCTGCTGATACTATGAGACAGGGATTTCAAAATAATTGGTTCACCTATTAAACGATCTAATAGAAATATGGACAAGTATGAACATACTTGTCATATTGGTATCAGAAACGAAGAAGTCTTCCAACAGGCTCATTAGGAGACTGGATACAGCTAAGAAAAAGAATGTGTGAACTTGAAAACAGGTAAATAAAATTATCTAAACTGAAAAATGGAAAAAAGGACCTCCCTGGTGGCGCAGATGGTTGAGTGCTGCACTGTGAAGCTGTCTGCAGCCTCTGCAACATGGGTTCAATTCCGGCCCGCCGGCGAGAATTCCACATGGCAAAGCAGACCTCTCCTGTCTTGCCTGCTGCTCCCCTCAGCAGTGTATTTCTTCAATCTGCCTGCTCTGCTCCCTGCTCTGTCTCCGGTGAATCCTCTCACCCTCCCACACCATCTGGCCTGTACCTTGGTTCTGGTATAAATAAAAATAAAATCTTTAAAAAAAAAAAAAACTTAAAAAAAAATCGGAAAAAAAAAAACCCTACAGAACATTCAAAGGTTGTACATATGTGTAATGGAATCTCAGGACAAGAAAGAATGGAGCTACATAAATACTTGATATACTCATTGAGAAGTTTCCAAAAACAATGAAGTTATCATACCACAAAACTATAAAGTTTAGAAAGCCCCAAGAGGACTTTCTAAATATCAAGAAACACCCACCTAAACACAAAAAAGTTAAACTTTCTGAAATCACACATAAACAGAAAAACTTTGAATATAGCTAGGAGAGACTTAAACTTTAACATAGAAGACTAAAAATTAAAAACTAAAATTGAGCAGGCTTCTTATCAAAACTATGCATATCAGAAGACTGGGGTGATATTTTCAAAGTCTGAACAGGAAAAAAAGTACCAAATGAGAATTTTATACCCTATAAAAACAGCTTTCACATGTAAGAGCAAAATAAGGACATTTTCAGACCAACAAAAGCTGAGAGAATTCACTGCTGTCACAGCTGTACTACAAGAACATTAATGGCAATTCTTAGGCTGAAGGAACATGATACTATATAGAAACTAGATTTATACGAAGGGATTCAGAGCATCAGAAATAGTAAATGTGTGGTTAAATATGAAAGAACTCTTTTCTCATGTTTGTAACATTTCTAGTTGTTTAAAGCAAGGATAACTTTTCTTTGGTGGAGACTGCTTGAAGCTGGAGGAGGGCTCCCGGAGGAGCCAGAGGTGAGCTGGGAAGTTTGCCCACGCAGGCCCCTTCTGGCCTGCAGTCCAAGCCCGGAGGGGAGCGGCACCCACCACTGGGGCATACATGGGGCGCAGGAGAGCGTGTCCCCTGCATCGCCATTTTAGAACAGGGACCTTTCTTCAGTAGAGTCGGCTTGAAACCAGCAGAAGGCTCCCAAAGGAGCCAGAGGTGAGCTGGTAGGTTCGCCCACGCTGGGCCCCTTCTGGCCTGCAGTCCAAGCCCAGAGGGGAGCGAGCACCCATCACCAGGGCAGACCCGGCGCACAGGGGAGCGCGTCCCCAGCATCACCATTTTGGAGCAAGGACCTTTCTTTGGTGAAGACTGTTTGAAACTGGCAGAAGGCTCCCAGAGGAGGCAGAGGTGAACTGGGAGGCTCGCCCACACGAGGCCCCTTCTGGCCTGCAGTCCCAGCCCAGAGGGGAGCGAGCACCCATCACCAGGGCAGACGCTGCGTGCAGGGGAGCGCATCCCGGCATCGACATTTTGGAGCAGGGACCTTTCTTGGGTGGAGACTGTTTGAAACCGGCAAAGGCTCCCGGAGGAGGCAGAGGTGAGCTGGGAGGCTCGCCCACACCAGGCCCCTTCTGGCCTGCAGTACCAGCCCAGAGGGGAGTGGCACCCACTGCAGGGGCAGACCGGGCGCGCAGGGGAGCGCGTCCCCTGCATTGGCATTTTAGAACAGGGACCTTTCTTCAGTAAAGACTGCTTGAAACCGGCAGAAGGCTTCCAGAGGAGCCAGGGGTGAGCTGGGAAGTTCGTCCAAGATGCCGGCCAGCAACACAGTGTCCCAAGGAATACGGCAAATTAGAAAACAGGCAGTAGGGAGTAGAAAAACCACATGCAACCCAGCAACTCCTCAGCAAAAAAGCACACAACAAAAAGAAAACCACCTACCAGATTGCAACGACAGTAACTTGGAAGAACTTCTGAGCCTTCCAGAAAGAGAATTTAAAATTGCCATGATTAAAAAACTGACAGAAGTCATAAAGGAAAACAATGATAAGGGAAAAATAATTAACGATCAGAAGAATGAAACTGAGTCCCTAAAGAGGGAAGTAAAAGAAATGCAGGAGATCAAAGAATTAATGGAGGCGCTAAAGAACTCTGGGAAAAGCAATGAAAGCAGAATAGATGAAATGGAAGAACGAATAAGTACTCTGAAGACACAGAAATAAAAAGAACTAAAACAGAAAAGGAAAGAGAAGTACGAAGGAAAGAGACAGAAGAGAGACTTCAGGAATTAGCTGACTCCATGAGGAAAGGAAATATAAGAGTTATAGGAATCCCAGAAGGAGAGGAGAGAGATGTAGGAACAGAGAAAATATTCAAGGAAATAATTGAAAAGAACTTCCCAAACATGAAGTAGCTGAATATTGATATACAAGAAGCAAGAACACCAAACTTCCACAACGAAAGGAAAAATACAGCAAGACACATAATAATAGTAAAGCTCCCAAGAATCCAAGACAAGGAAAAAATAATGAAGCTGACAAGAGGGAAGAAACAGATAACATTCAAAGGAAAACCAATCAGACTGACATCAGACTTCTCCAAAAAAACACTACGGGCAAGGAGAGAGTGGAGGGACATAGTCAACAGACACCAAGAAAACAGATGCCAACCAAGAATACTCTATCCCGCAAAGCTCTCCTTCCTCTACGAAGAAAGAATAAGGACCTTCCCAGACAAATAGAAACTCTGGAATTTCATTACAACTAAACCCCCACTCCAAAAAATACTACAAGGAGTCCTAAAGCCAGAACCTCAGAGGGACGAATAACAACAAAAGAAGGCCAAAAAAAAAAAGTTATTAAAAGAATAAATAAAATCAAAGGAAAGATAAACACAATGGCAAATACAGATGCTAACATATCAATATTAACTCTAAATGTAAATGGACTAAACTCTTTAATAAAAAGACACAGAGTTGCAGGCTGGATTAAGAAAGAAAACCCAACCTTTTGCTGTCTCCAGGAAACACATTTAGCTACAAAGATAAAAATAGACTCAAAGTTAAAGGATGAAAAACAATCCTACAAGCAAATGGACCAAAAAAGAAAGCAGGAACAGCTATACTTATATCAGATAAAACAGATTTCAAAGTCAAAAAGATAATAAGAGACCCAAATGGTCACTGATCAAGGGGACAATACTTCAAGAAGAAATAACACTCATTAACATATGTTCACCAAATGAAGGAGCACCAAAATATATCAGACAACTATTGCCATCTCTGAAAACAGACATCAGAGAAAACACATTCGTAGTGGGAGACTTCAACACACCACCATCAACAATGGATAGATCAACAAGACAAAAAATAAGTAAAGACACTAAAACTCTAAATAAGGATCTAGAGCACTTGGGCTTAACAGACATCTATAGAACACTAAACCCAAAAAAATCTGAGTACACATTTTTCTCAAGCGCACACGGATCATTCTCCAGGATCGATCACATACTGGGACACAAGACAAACATCAACAGATAAACCAAGATTGAAATCATACCAACCATCTTTTCTGACCACGAAGGCATCAAACTAGAAATAAATCATAAAAAGAAGGCAACGTACTCTCCTACCTCATGGAGATTGAAACCCACACTACTGGAAAACCACTGGACGAAAGAGGAGATCAAATAAAAAATTAAAAAATTCTTTGAGTTGAATGACAAGGGGGACACCAATTTCCTAAATGTATGGGATGCAGCAAAAGCAGTAATAAGAGGAAAATATATAGGAATAGATGCTCACATCAAGAAACAAGAAAGAACTCAAAGAAACAACCTAATCTTGAAGCTCAAAGATCTAGAAAAAGAACAACAAAAAACCCCCAAAACCAGTAGAAGAAAAGAAATAATAAAAACCAAAACAGAAATAAATGAAATCGAAATTAAAAAAAAACAATCCAGGGCCTCCCTGGTGGCGCAGCGGTTGAGCGCTGGCTTGCGAAGCTGCCCGCAACCTCTGTGGTGCTGTTCGATCCCCAGCTGCTCCCCAGCCACCAGAGGAGGGTCCCACATGGCATGCAGACCTCTCCTGCCGCCCGCTGCTCCCCTCAGCAGTGTACTTTGGTCCTTCTGCCTGCTCTGCTCTCCGCGCTGGCTCTGGTGAATTCTCTCACCCTCCTGTGCTTCTGACTGTACCCAGTACTTGTATAAATAAATAAATAAATAAATCTTTAAACAAAAAAAAAAAAAAAAAAAAAAAAAAAACAATCCAAAAGATCAATGAAACCAAGAGCTGGTTCTTCGAAAAAATAAATAAATTAGACAAACACCTAGCCAGGCTCACAAAGGAAAAAAGGGAGAAAGCACAAATAAACAGGATCATAAATGAAAGAGGAGAAATCACAACAGACACAACAGAAATCAAAAGAATAATCAGTAACTACTATGAACAGTTATATGGAAACAAGTTCAACAATCTAGAGGAGATGGACAAATTCCTACAACTCTACAATCACCCAAAGCTAGATAAAGAAGAAACAGAGCACCTAAACAGACCAATTACAAGCAGAGAAATAGAAATGGTAATCAAAAACCTCCCCCCCAAAAAAAGCCCAGGACCTGATGGATTTACAAATGAATTCTACCAAACATTCAGAAATGAATTAGTGCCTATCCTTCACAAACGCTTCCAAAAAATTGAGAAGGAAGGGATTATACCAAACAAGTTCCATGAAGCCAACATTCCACTAATACCAAAACCAAACAAGGACAACACAAAAAAAGAAAATTACAGGCCAGTGTCCCTAATGAACACTGATGCAAAAATCCTCAATAAAATTTTAGCTATCAGAATCCAACAATGTATCCATAAGATAATTCACCACGACCAAGTAGGATTCGTTCCAGGGACACAAGGATGGTTCAACATCCAAAAATCAATGTTATCCAACACATCAACAAAAAGAAATATAAAAACCATATGATAATATCAATAGATGCTGAGAAAGCTTTCGACAAAGTGCAACACCCATTCATGATAAAAGCCCTTGAAATTCTTGGGATACAAGGAACATACCTCAACATCATTAAGGCCATCTATGACAAGCCAACAGCCAGTATCATTCTCAATGGTGAAAAGCTGAAAGCATTTCCATTAAGATCTGGAACAAGACAAGGATGTCCACTCTCAACACTGCTTTTCAATATAATACTGGAAGTCCTAGCCAGAGCAATAAGACAAGAGAAAGACATCCAAGGAATCCAAATAGGAAAAGAAGTAGTCAAACTATCACTATTTGCAGATGATATGATAATATACATAGAGAACCCCAAAAACTCCACAGGAAAACTAATTAAGCTCATCAATCAGTTCAGTAAAGTGACAGGATACAAAATCAACACGCAAAAGTCAGTAGCCTTCCTATACACAAACAATATATCTGAAGAAGAAGAAATAAAAAAAAACCATCCCTTTTATTATTGAAACAAAAAAAATCAAATACTTGGGAATAAATCTAACAAAAGAGGTAAAGGACCTATACAAAGAAAACTATAAAACACTGTTAAAAGAAATAGAAGAAGATACAAAACAATGGAAAGACACTCCCTGTTCATGGATTGGAAGAATAAACATTATTAAAATGGCCATAATGGGCCTCCCCGGTGGTGCAGCGGTTGAGCGCTGGGTTGCGAAGCTGCCCGCAGCCTCTGCGGCGCCGGTTCGATCCCCGGCTGCTCCCTGGCCACCAGAGAAGGGTCCCGCATGGCGCGCAGACCTCTCCTGCCGCCCGCTGCTCCCCTCAGCAGTGTACTTCGGTCCTTCTGCCTGCTCTGCTCCCTGCTCTGGTCTGGTGAATTCTCTCACCCTCCCGCGCTTCTGACTGTACCCAGTGCTTGCATAAATAAATAAATAAATAAGTAAATCTAATAAATAAATAAATGAATAAATAAGCATAACCTTAGTGTAAAAAAATTAAAATGGACATAACACCAAAAGCAATAAACAGATTCAATGCTATTCCAATAAAAATCTCAATGTCATTCTTCAAAGAAATAGAACAATTACTGATGAAATTCATATGGAATCATCAAAAACCCCGAATAGCCAAAGCTCTCCTGAAATAAAAAGAAGGGAATGGAGGCATCACATGCCCAGACTTCAAACTATACTACAAAGCCATAATCATCAAAACTGCATGGTATTGGAACAAGAACAGACACACAGATCAATTGAATCGAATAGAAAATCCAGAAATAAACCCACAGATTTATGGTCAACTAATCTTTGACAAAGATGCAAAGAATATGCATTGGAGCAAAGTTTGTTCAATAAATGGTGCTGGGAAAACTGGGTCACTACATGCAAAAGAATGAAGCTTGACTAGTACCTCACACCATACACAAAAACCAACTTAAAATGGATTAAAGAACTAGACATTAGACCTGAAACCATAAAATACATAGAAGGAAATACAGGCAAAACACTACATGATATGCACATCAAAGACATCTTTACAGACACATCACCCAAAGCAGTGATAGTGAAGGCAATGATGAACAGCTGGGACTACATCAAATTAAAGAGCTTCTGCACAGAAAAAGACACAATAACAAAAACAAAAAGAAACCCCACCAACTGGGAGAACATTTCTGCACACAACACTAACGATAAAGGACTGATCACAAAAATCTGCAAAGAGCTGATGAGACTCAACAACAACAAAGAAAATAATCCTGTCAAAAAATGGGCAGAAGAGCTAAAAAGAAACTTCTCTGAAGAGGAAATGCAAATGGCCCACAGGCATATGAAAAAATGTTCAACATCACTTGTAATCCGGGAAATGCAAATCAAAACTACCATAAGATACCATCTTACACCAGTGAGAATGGCACATATTAAAAAAACTAGCAACAACAAATGTTGGCGAGGTTGTGGAGAAAAAGGACCTCTCCTGCACTGTTGGTGGGAGTGCAAACTGGTCCAACCACTATGGAGAGCTGTGTGGAGATTTCTTGACCTACTAAACATAGAGCTTCCACATGATCCAGCAATTCCACTCCTAGGTATTTACCCAAAGGACACAGAAACATCAACTCCAAAGAGCACCTGCACCCCTATGTTTATAGCAGCACTGTTTACAATAGCTAAGCTTTGGAAACAGCCCAAATGCCCAAAAATAGATGACTGGATCAAGAAGATGTGGTACATATACACCATGGAATACTACTCAGCATTCAAAAAAGATAAACACATGGAATTTGCAGCAATTTGGATAGCGCTGGAAGGGATCATGCTCAGTGAAATAAGCCAGAAAGAAAAAGAAAAATACTAGATGGTCTCACTCATAGCAGGAATCTAGAAAATTTAAATAAGGGACCAGGAAAATGAATAACTATAAGAAATTGAAAATCAAAAACAACAAAAACTATAAACCAAAGACACTTAATGAGGGGTGGGGGCGGGGAGGGGATGGATTGGGGTCAAAATAAGGGGGTTGCAATTGCATAGGGAATATAAAAATAAAATTTATAAAAATTAAAAAACAAAAAAAAAATTAAAAAAAATAAATTTGTAAAAAAAAAAAAATAAAGGATAAGAACTTGGGGCCTCCCTGGTGGCGCAGGTGGTTGAGCACCACACTGTGAAGCTGTCTGCAGCCTCTGCAGCGCGGGTTCGATCCTGGCCAGCCAGCAAGAATCCCACATGGAGAAGCAGACCTCTCCTGTCTCTCCCGCTGCTTCCCTCAGCAGTGTGTGTCATCAGTCTGCCTGTTCTGTTATCTGCTCTGTCTCTGGTGAATCCTCTCACCCTCCCGCACATCTGGCCTGTGCCCCAGTTCTTGTATAAATAAATAAATCTTTAAAAAAAAAAAAAAGAACAAAGCTAGCACAAATTTTATAACACATACAGAAATAAAATATTTGACAAAAACGGCATACAAGGTGGGAAGAGGAAATGAAATACACTGTTGTAAAATTCTTATACTAAATGAGAATATTGTTTTATTTAAAGATAGCTTTATAGGGCCTCCCCAGTGGCACAGCGGTTGAGCGCTGGGTTCTAAAGCTGCCCGTGGCCCCTGAGACTCCGGTTCGATCCCCGGCTGCTCCCCGGCCACCGGAGGAGGGTCCCACATGGTGCGCAGACCTCTCCTGCCGCCCGCTGCTCCCCTCAGCAGTGTACTTCGGTCCTTCTGCCTGCTCTGCTCCCCGCTCTGGCTCTGGTGAATTCTCTCACCCTCCCGCGCTTCTGACTGTACCCAGTGCTTGTATAAATAAAGAAATAAAGAAATAAATAAATAATAAATCTTAAAAAAAAAAAGATAGCTTTATATAACTTAATTATGTAATTGTAATTCCAGAACAATCACTAAGAAAATTAACTCCATTTAGTAATATAGTAGTGGAGATAAAATGAGATATAAAAATACTCTACTAATCAAAAAGTGGCAGGAAAAAGAATAAAAAGAACACGGAACAAATGATATATAGATAACAAAAAATAAAATGGCATATTTAAACTTAACTATATCAGTAATTATACTAAATGTAAACAGCCTACACACTCCAAATAAAAGACTAAGGTTATCATTTGGATAGAAAAGCAAGACACCACACCTTACATGTAGCAATACAGGTAAGTTAAAAGTAAAAGGATGAGAAAAATATCCAATGATAATTGTAAAGAGAAATTTATTAGTGGTTAAACATTAGTATCAGAGAAATTTCAGAACAAATATTACAAAGGCTAAAGAGACACATAATGTCGAAGGAGTCAATTCATCAGGAAGGCATAACTGGGTCATCCCTGGTGGCGCAAGGGGTTAAGTGCCACACTATGAAGCTATCCGTAGCCTCTGCAGCATGTGTTCAATCCCCGGCCTGCCAGGTAGCTACCCACATGGCACAGCAGACCTCTCCTGTCTCACCCGCTGCTCCCCTCAGCAGTGTATTTCAGTCAATTGGCCTGTTCTGCTCCCCACTCTGCCGCTGGTAAATCCTCTCACCCCCCCTCTGGCCTGTACCCCAGTTCTTGTATGCATAAATAAATAAATCTTTTTTAAAAAAGGCATAACTTCACTACACATAAAGATACATAAAGAAGAAACTCATGGGCCTCCCAGGTGGCACAGGGGTTGAGGGCTCAGTGTTGTCAGGCCATCACCAGCTTCTGCACCATGGGTTCGAGCCCCAGACAGGGAGCTGGCCCACGTGGCACAGCAGACCTCTCCTGTTTCACCCGCTGCTCCCCTCAGCAGGGTATCTCAGTGGACTCGACTGTTCTGCTCCCTACTCTGTCTCTAGTGGGTCCTCTCACCCCCTGTACCTTTGGCATTTGCCCCAGTTTTTTTTTTTTTTTTAAGATTTATTTATTTTTATACAAGAACTGGGGTACAGACCAGATGCGCGGGAGGGTGAGACGATTCAACAGAGACAGAGCGAGGAACAGAACAGGTAGACTGACGAAATACACTGCTGAGGGGAGCAGCAGGCGACACAGGAGAGGTCTGCTTCACCATGTGGGATTCTTGCTGGCCGGCTGGGATAGCACTGCAGAGGCTGTGGACGGATTCACAGTGTGGCATTCAACCGCCTGCACCACCAGGGAAGCCCCTGCCCCAGTTCTTGTATACATAAAGAAAAATAAATCTTTAAAAATAAATCTTAGGGCCTCCCCGGTGGCGCAATGGTTGAGCACTGGGTTCCGAAGCTGCCCACAGCCTCCGCAGCGCCGGTTTGATCCCCGGCTGCTCCCTGCCGCCCGCTGCTCCCCTCAGCAGTGTACTTCGGTCCTTCTGCCTGCTCTGCTCCCCGCTCTGGCTCTGGTGAGTTCTCTCACCCTTCCGCACTTCCGACTGTACCCAGTGTTTGTATGAATAAATAAATAAATAAATCTTTAAAACAAACAAATAAATAAATCTTTAATAAAAGAAAGAAAAAACTGGTAAAACTAAAAGACAAAACTGACAGGTAACTGAAGATTCTGCTTTAGCTATAGACCAAGCCTTCTAGTCATAACAAGTAAAAAACTGGACAAAATAAAAAACTAATAATCTGCAGGTTGTGAATAACATACTAAAAGTAGGCAGGTACTAGAGAGGAACCAAAACATGAAGCACCACACAGGGTGGGGGAGTCTCTTATTTAGGGGGTTTTACCCTAAACAGGTAAGAGAGAAAGGGTTCTGGGCAACTATGACTGTCCCCTATGATGGGGAATTCTAGAAGACAGAGAAGAGGATATCTTAATTCTGGGAAGAAACACCACATGTATTTCAAGGTAATCACTTCCTGAATGATATATACAGGACAGACACAAAGTAGTACAGCAAGGGTTGAAAAAATTGCCCTGAGACTTATAATACAATCCACAGGTGACACAGCTTACAGTTAATTGCCAGGCAAACCAAAAACATCAACATTCCTCAGGGAAATACCACAGAACCCGAAGTCTATACAATGTAAATCAAAATATCCAGGATACAACCCAAAAGTACTCACTGTACAATGAATCAGCATAATATGACCCATTCTCAAGGGAAAAGATACTAAATAGAACCAACCTCAAAATAATGTACATACTGAAATGTTCAGACATATAACTAACAATGAGACAGAAAGATGTACACAGAGCCATATATCTATCTTCAATTGATTTTTTCTTTTTTTTTTTTAAAGATTTATTTATTTATTTATATGAGCACTGGGTACAGTCAGAAGCACGGGAGGGTAAAAGAATTCACCAGAGCGGGAAACAGAACAGGCAGACTGACGAAATACACTGCTAAGGGGAGCAGCAGGCACAGCAGGAGAGGACTGTGTGCCATGTGGGACCCTAGCCAGTGGCCGGGGATCGAACCGGCAATGCAGAGGCTGTGGGCAGCTTCACAGCCCAGCGCTCAGCCGCTGTGCCACCAGGGGAGGCCTGCTTCAATTGATTTTCAACAATAATGCCAAGGCATTTCAGTGGAGAAAGGATATTCTTTTCAACAAAGGTTGCTAAAATAGATATCCTGATCCCTGTATCACACAATATGAAAAAAGCAAAACAGATCACAGACCTTAATATATAGGTAGTCACTTTGGAAAACAATTTGTCGTTTTCTCAAAGTTTAAGCATTAATTACCATATAACCCAGCAATTCTACTCCCAGGTTTATTCTCAGAGAAATGAAAATATATTTCATGTACAAAAAAGTGTACATGTGCGGGCCTCCCCGGTGGCGCAGCGGTTGAGCGCTGGGTTGCGAGGCCGCCCACAGCCTCTGCAGCGCCGGTTCGATCCCCTGCTGCTCCCCGGCCACTGGAGGAGGGTCCCATGTGGCGCGCAGACCTCTCCTGCCGCCCGCTGCTCCCCTCAGCAGTGTACTTCGGTCCTTCTGCCTGCTCTGCTCCCCGCTCTGGCTCTGGTGAATTCTCTCACCCTCCCGCGCTTCTGACTGTACCCAGTGCATGTATAAACAAAACAAACAAACAAACAAACAAATAAAACATGCCTCTATTTAAAAAAAAAAAAAAAGAACCCAAATGTCTACAATTGAAGAACAGATAGATAAAATGTTATATCCATATAATAAATTCTGTTTGGCCAATACATGCTATAATATAGATAAAGCTTGAAAACATATGGTTTCATGTATATGAAATGTCCAGAATGGGCAGATCTATAACAAAAAGTATAGATCTGGGATTGGAGGGAATGGGAGGCTTAGAGGACTATGGCTAAAGGATGTTTCTTCATGAGATTGGTGTTTCTTTTTGAGATTACAAAAAAATTACAAAACTGAGGCCTCCCTGGTGGCGCAAGGGGTTAAGCTCCGCACTATGAAGCTCTCCACAGCCTCTGCGGCACAAGTTCAACCCCCAGCCGGTCAGGGAGCACAGGGCGAAGCACACCTCTCCTGTCTCACAGCTACTCCCCTCAGCAGTTTATTTCAGTCAGTCTGCCTGTTCTGTTCCCCAATCTGTCTCTGGTCAATCCTCTCACCACACACACCTCTGGCCTGTACCCAGCTCTTGTATGCGTAAATAAATAAATCTTTAAAAAAAAAAAGTTGTAAAACTGACTGCGGTAATGGTTGTACAGCTCTGTGAACATATTAAAAACCACTGAATTGCACACTTTACATGGATGAATTTAAGGTACATGGACAATGCCTTAACAAAGGTATAAAGACAGATCTAAAACTAGAAAACTTCTACAAGAAAACATATATAGGATTTGTATCCTTGGGTTAGGCATATTTCTTCCAACACAAAAAGCATTATTCACATATTTAAAGTGATAGGGGGCCTCCTTGGTGGCACAGAAGTTAGTCTCAGCACTATCACCACCATGGCCTGAGCTCCATCCCCAGCCAGGGAGCTAACCCACATATGGTGTAATAGACCTGCCCTGTCTTGCCACTGTTCCCCTCAGCAGTTTTCAGATCTACCTGTTTTGCTCCCCACTCTATCTCTGGTAAATCCTCTCACTGCCCCAACCCTTGCCAGCACCTCATACCTATACCCCAGTTCTTCTATGTATAAATAAGTAAGTCTTTAAAAACACAAATAAAAAGTGATAAACTAGACTTTATCAAAATTTAAAACTTCTATTCTTTGAAAGACACTATTAAAAATTAAATAAAAGGCAGGCCAAGGACTGGGAGAAACTTTACAAAACATCCAGAATACATAAAGAACTCATATAACAAAATAATAAAAAGATTAATAACCCAATTTATTAAGTGGGCAAAAGAGTTGAAGATACTTCAAATCACATCTACTAGTAGGTAAATTGTAGCAAATCCATCCAATGGAATACTACAGCAATTAAAAAGAAGCAAACTTGATAAATGCAATATGTATCAAATTTAAAAGAACTACACCAGGTGAAGACAGACCAAAAAAAGACTACATATTGTATACTATTTATTTGACATTCTAGAAAAGGCAAACTATAATGAAAGAAAGCAAATCAGTGATTCACAGGGGTGGTGGTAAAAAGAGAGAAATGACTGTAAAGGGGTCTGAGGAAACTTTCAAGGGTGATAAAGTGTTCTATTATCTTGGTTGGGGTAGTCATTTATAAAACTATGAGCATTTACAACGGAACATGGACAGTTTGTTCAATAAATGGTAATGGGGGCCTCCCCAGTGGCGCAGCGGTTGAGCGCTGGGTTGCGAAGCTGCCCGCGGCCTCTGCGGCGCCGGTTCGATCCCCGGCTGCTCCCCGGCCACCGGAGGAGGGTCCCACATGGCGCGCAGACCTCTCCTGCCGCCCGCTGCTCCCCTCAGCAGTGTACTTCGGTCCTTCTGCCTGCTCTGCTCCCCGCTCTGGCTCTGGTGAATTCTCTCACCCTCCCGCGCTTCTGACTGTACCCAGTGCATGTACAAACAAACAAACAAACAAATAAATAAAAATACATGCCTCTTTAAAAAAAAATATTAAAAAAAATAAATGGTAATGGAAAAACTGGACCTCCACATGCAAAAAAATGAAACTAGACCACTACCTCTCACTGTGCACAAAAATCAACTCAAAATGGTTAAAAGAACTGGACCTAAGACCCAAAACCATAAAACATATAGAAGAAAAAATATAGGTAAAACACTTACAAGACATACATCTCAGAAACATCTTTAAACACTCAACTCATCACTCAAAGCAGTGGTAGTGAAGGCAAAGATAAACACCTGGGATTACATCAAACTGAAAAGCTTCTGTACAGCCAAAGAGACTTATTAACCAAACAGAGAGACAACCCACTGATTGGGAAAAAATCTTTGAACTCCAGTCAACTGATAAGGGACTGATCACAAAGATATACAAAGAACTCACACAGCTCAACAAAAACAAAATAAACAATCCAGTCAAGAAATGGGCAAAAGAACTCAAAAGACATTTCTCCAAAGAGGAAATGCAAATGGCCAACAGGCATATGAAAAAATGTTCAACATCCCTTATAATCAGGGAAATGTAAATCAAAACCACACTGAGATACCACCTTACACCAGTAAGAATGGCACCTATCAAAAAAACAAGCAACAACAAATGTTGGTGAGGATGCAGTGAAAAAGGAACTCTCCTACATTGCTGGTGGGAGTGCAAACTGGTCCAACCACTATGGAAAGCTGTCTGGAGGTTCCTCAGTCTACTAAAAATGGAGCTACCATACAATGCAGCAATTCCACTACCAGGAATCTACCCAAAGGACACAAAAACAGTGATTCATAAAGTACCTGTACACCTATGTTTACTGCAGCACTATTTACAATAGGTAAAACCTGGAAACAACCCAAATGCCCAAAAATAGATGACTGGATCAAGAAGATGTGGTACATATATACAATGGAATATTATTCAGCAATCAAAAAAGATAAACTCATGCCATTCGCAGCAACAGGGATGGAGCTAGAAGGACTTATGCTCACTGAAATAAGCCAGAAGAAAAAAGAAAAAATATTGGATGGTTTCACTTATAACAGGAATATAGGGGAACCAAATAAGACATCAGTATAAAAAAAAAATAGTAACAGTACAAAACACAACAAAGCAAAAACAGTCAATTATAAACCAGAGACATACTGCAGGGGAGGAAGAGGGAGAGGAATCAGAGGGAGGGAAGGAGGAGTACATGGGACGGTGGTGATGGTGCACGGGTACCTTGGGAAGGAAATTCTATGGGGACTCAATCTGAGGGGGTGGGGGGAGGCAATTATTGTCTAAAATTTTTTTAAAAATTATAAATGTTAAAATAAAATAAAAAAACTACAAGCATTTATCAAAACTCACAAAATCAGACATTTAACATGGGTCAATGTTAAAGTAGATAAATTATGCTCAATACGGTTGATTTAAAAAAAAAAGGAAAATTAGTAGTTTCATTGCTTTTCTGACATCTCCAGAGACTCCCAAGTTAGTTAGGTCTTAACATCCAATCTGCTCTACTTTTAGGACTGACCTTAATTTCCACTTCTTACATGCCTATGATTCAAAGTATAGCACCTCTGAAACACAAAATTCTAAACTTGGGTATCTAGTTTGGAGAAAACATATCGGGATGACATAAAATGCACATGCTATCAACTCCAGCTAAATTGTGGATGCAGTCAAATATCAAGTCTTTCTCAAACTTTTATGGTTTCATTGCTTGCTTTTTTTTTCATTTCCCCACTGAAGAGAATTTACCATAAGTATCCAGGTTCCAATTTCTATACAGTGGATAAATCCCAGTTTCAGAGACTGCAACTTTAAGTTAGCAGTACAGTTTTAAACATATGTAGTGTTTGCCAACACCTCATAAACCCACTACATTTTCTACAAACAATAATGAACATTTCTCATTACATGAACCCTCCCCAAATAAACAAAGGCAAATAAAGCAACCAAGAGAAAAATTAAATAGACTGGACTATTGGTGGTAATTAGGATTTGAAGAATAAAGTCTTTCAGGAAAGGGGTTGGCATTTACACCCATAATTCAAGATGGACTTTGCTGCGTATCTACAATAGCAACAGACTGGAAATGTATAAAGCAGCTTGTGTGAATTGCATTTACAATACAATTAGGACCTTGGGAAAAACCAGAGTTAATCACACAGATAACTTCACAGATGAGAAAGATCAAGACGTGGAGAGGAAGCGAAGGGAACTTGTAGACTGTGACACGGACAGACCTCTGCATTGCCCTCTGTATTGCCAAAACCAAACAAAACAGAACTCGCACATCTTTACAATGGGCCAGAATGCACACTTCAAACAGTCTGGAAGTAAAATGGAATTAAACTTAAGGAGAAGTAAAACCTGTCTTCATTACTGTAGTTCATCTCCAGCAATACACCAGGGTCAGTGTCTTGCATTTTTTGTTTGAACCCATTTTCCTGGAAGACAAACTGACCTATATTGCAGTGTTTTATTCTAGGGCTCTCACATATATAATAAATAAGGCTGGGGGAGCAAAAGCTAGATGTTTGAGGATTGAGTTGGGCTGACACTCACCACAAATTTCTCACCATTCTGCTCCACATGTTTGTATGTGGGGACCGATATGGGCACTGCTTGCTTTTCTGTGTAATCATAAAATGATTGTCCCAACGAGTCGTCACTGGGATCTAGGTTATCTGCCTCATGAGGAGGTACAGATAGCACTGTCAAGATCAATTCCTTCTCGCCTGCTCGGATCAGGTCCACCACCTGCTTGTGTGTCGCCCCCTCAACATTCACGCCGTTCCTAAGGGGAAAAAGGGAAAAAGACAATCCCATAAACCAGAAGGGTCCAAACACCTTATATCTCCACCCTCCTGCCCCCAACTCCAGTGTCACAAAGCATGAACCATAAAATCGAGAGATTAATTTGGTTCCAGAAAAGCTACTTATGTTCTAATAGATCACAATATGGAAAAGTGTGAACTTACGGTAGGGGGAGAAAATGGAAACAGGTGAGAGGACCTACCCTTCCTCTACACTCAATCCCATACAGAGCTTCAGGAAAACACATGGGAGAGAAGGTGAAGCTAAGAAGGAAATGAAGCTTTTAAAACTAAATAGTCCAATTTCCTCATCCTCACTAAGCATGGATATAATAAAAAGTGAACAATCCTGCTATTTGAACTAGACTTTATCCTTTTTAAACCTCCTGGGAGTTCTATTGAAAGAAAATTTTCACAACATGTATTTCCTTAATTTGTAAAGACTCAACAAGTACGACTTCAGATAACTGTTTGACATATATCTCAAAATCTACTCAAATTAGTCAACTTCATCAGTCAACTTTGCTTTATACAAAGTTTCACCGCCTTGAGAGTTAAATGCATTTATCTTCATACACACTAGTTTCTTTCTATCACTTGCTTTTTTTTAAGGCAAGGAGATGACCTCTCTAAAATGTCATTATCTGCCCCAATTTCCTTTGTTCTCCCAATCACTTCAATTAATCTCTCTTAGGATTCAATCTTTTTTTCTGCTCTGAGCTCTCTCACTTAAAGCCCTATGCAATTAATTCAAACTAAAAGATATACATCTAAAGTTATACAGAAAACCTACCTACTTATTTACCTTCCTGTTTCACTGGGTATAAAAGGTACAAGGTTTGAGGGCCTCCCTGGTGGCGCAAGGGGTTAAACACCGCACTATGAAGCAATCCAGAGCCTCTGCAGCACGAATTCGATCCCCAGGCAGCCAGGGAGCAACCCACATGGTGCAGGACACCTCTCCTGTCTCACTCGCTGCTCCCCTCGGCAGTATATTTCAGTCAGTCTGCCTGTTCGGTTCCCCACTCTGTCTCTGGTCAATCCTCTCACCGTCCACACCTCTGGCCTGTACCCCAGCTCTTGTATGCATAAATAAATAAATCTTTTAAAAAAAGAATAGCTAATATGTAAAAATATTTAAAAAAAAAAGGTACAAGGTTTGAAAGAACAAAAATTTTGTCAAGAAAGATGCTGAGTCTCACAAAACTCAGTAAACCAACTACCTTCCTGGAATGCTGACCCAGCCTGCTGTCTCAGCAAAACCCACTAGGCAGCAAAGCTGACCTGGGGGTTCCCTCCCATGGCTATCCCAGATAGTCAGGAAACACACACCTGGCCTCAGTCCATTGGATAAAAAGGTTTATCTACCTTGTAGAGTTTAACTCTTGTTCTGTCCTGTTCTAAGCCATTAACGTTTTTTTGTTCCTGAAAATTATGCTAAACTTTAGTAACAAGCCTTCCACACACTTTTCAGTCACTGGAGTTGTCTCTGTCAGTCTGGGATTTGAAACATCCATTTACATAAACAACAGGCAGGGGAGATTACACAGCTAGTTTCCTTCCGCATTTTAGTTTTAAAATATAGCCAGTAAATTCAGCACTCTTGACATTCCACAGCCCAAAGTCTAACTTACATGCAAAAAAAAAAAAAAAAAGTAATTTTACAACTGATTAGCTGTAGAAGAAAACAAAGCTTCTTCCACCGATGGAAATTTGGTTTTTTTAAATTTGTATCAGGACAGGCTAGTGATTAAAGAAGGAAAAAAAAAAAAACAACCAATGATTAACTCTTTGATCATAGAGCAGGATGATAACACACAAAGAAAACTGGATTTGGACTCAGATCTCCACCTGGACAATTTTCACGATTTCTCGGGTCACTCACTAGAATAAACCCTAAAAAAATGGCCAGAGAAATTTGAGTGGGGCTTACTTATCCCAACAGTAGCCAGAGAGAAAGGAAGTTTGCTTAGATTTCACTTCTCTGTTAGTAAGGCCAAGCTTCAAAGTGATTGTCATTCTAAAAACTTCTTAAAAAAAAAAAAAAGACAGGAAAGAACTACCAGTTATCACATCTTAAACATACTTGCTAATTTTTATTTGGTTCAAGTATAGAAGGAATGCTATACATTCTAAATTTTAATACAAACCTGATAATTCCTTCATTTGTCTGAGAATCAAATGAGGCCAGAAAAACCCCAGGATAATGATTTCATAAAGGACCCCCCCCCCAGCCCGATCAAAAATGAAGAGGACTTCATAGTCAAAAATTGTTTATATGACATCTTTTCCACAAGAATGCTACTACAGAGCCTCCCTGGTGGCGAAAGGGGTTAAGCACTGCACTATGAAGCAATATGCAGCCTCTGCAGCACAAGTTCAATCTCCGGCCCACTAGGGAGAAACCCAAATGGCAAGGCAGACCTCTCCTGTCTCGCACACTGCTCCCCTCAGCAGTGTATTTCAGTCAGTCTGTTCTGTTCCCCACTCTGTCTCTGGTGGATCCTCTCACCCACCCCCCACCCCACATCTCTGACCTGTACCCCAGCTCTTGTATGCATAAATAAATATTAAAAAAAAAAAGAATGCTACTACACCAAGCTCGAATTAGGTGTGGCCCAATTTGGACAATTTTAAAGACATAAATGAATGCAAAGTATAAATTCTTCAATAAAGAGAACTCGCAGCAGTACAGATTTCTGGCACAAAGAGTGTGTTCTGGAGTCACAGACCTGGGTTTGTGTACAAACATAACAGATGGGACCTCAGGTAAATTATTTAAATTCATTAATTTTAAACTGCATAATTTCCTAATCCATAATATGGGGCTAATAATACCTATAGTTAATGGACTTTTGAGAACTAAAATGAGGTACAATTCTGTAACATGGCAACTATTCAATGAATAGTAGCTATTCATATGATAGTATTTCTATCTGTTGGGCAAGTAGGTGAGTGGGATTCTGGCCTACTGGTGCCTTTCTATTAGGGATTTCACTTGCCTTTCTACTGTCTTTGTAATTTAATCTAGTTGGGATTCCTCTGAAAATAAGTGATTGAGCTCTCAACCAATGCTGATGTTAATCACAAAATAGTCCCCTTTCATAGGACCACTGCATCAGAGTAAGTCCTACATGGTGCAAAAGTACCAAATGACCAGTAAATTCTACCCATCTATGCTTCTTCCACAAAAGACAGTAGTTTAAACACACCATCAGGGCCTCCCTGGGGGTGCAGGTGGTTGAGCACAGCGCTACAAAGCTGTTCACAGCCTCTGCAGTGCCGGTTCGATTCCCGCCGGCCTTGAAGCAACCCACATGGCGAGCAGAACTCTCCTGTCTCGCCCACTGCTCCCCTCAGCAGTGTATTTTGTCAGTCTGCCTGTTCTGTTCCCCACTCTATCTCTGGTGAATCCTCTCACCCTCCCGTGCATCTGGCCTGTACCCCAGTTCTTGTATAAATAAATTATTTAAAAAAAAACACACCATCAAAAATTTTTCAACAGATACATGATTAAATAAATATAGCAAAACATTATAGTATCCAGGTGGTAGGTGTGCAGGGTATTCATTACACAATTCCTTCAACTTTTCGGTATGTTTAAAATGGTGGGGGGTAAAGACTACCAAAAAACAACTCACAAGTCAGACCAAAATTTTGCTTCCTTGGGCAACTAGATGATACCAAACTTAATCTGTAACTTCAGCATTGTAAAGATACACATGATAATTTTTTTTCAATTTTCACATTTTATATAAGACCAAAATTTGGCCCCATCAGAAAATGCTTTAGCTAGCTATTGGGAATAGCTTTCAATAAAACTTTTATTTACCAACGTTAGCCAGCTGAGGAAACTGCAAAGCTAATATAAACACTCCCAGAAGCAGGAGGGGGAAAGCTCTAAATAGTCAGAATATGTATGACTACTTGTATATAATGAAGACTAGGTAAGGACAGAAATATGACAAAGTCAATCACTTCATGTACCACAAGGAGTCTTTGTGGTAAACAGAATATTATCTTGACCTCCTATAACATATAAGAAAGTAATTAAAGGGTCAGTAGTTCCTCAGAGGCAGTTTGTAAAAAATTGTAGACTCCTATAACTGGCAAGCAGTAAGATATACTTTTCAATTTTGTAGATTAAAACACAAAGGCTACATGTCCACAGAATAGTTAAGAGTGGAAAAGCCAAGTTTTGCCAAGAAAGTGGAAGAACTAGAATTCTCATGACTGCTGATGGGAACATAAAGTAAAAATAACCTGGTAGTTAATTATAAAGTTAAATATATATTTAACATATGACTGAACAATTCCATTCCTAGGTTATTTACCTAAGACTAATCACAACATGTTCATGGAACCTTTATCCATGGCAGACCAAATATCTATCAAAAGGTGAAGAGATATGCAAATTATGGCATATTCATGCAATGGCGCATTACTCACCAATAAAAAGGACCTAACTACTAATATCTGCAACAACATGAATGGATCTCAAAAACATACTAAGCATCAGAAGTGAGAAGATTCCAATTATTTGAAGTTCCAAAACAGACAAAACTATAGTGGTAGAAATCAGATCAGTGGTTGTCTGTAGGAAGGAGGATGAGTATTGAATATAGAGGAACACTAGGAAGCTTTCTGAAGTGATGGCAGTGTTCTGTATCTTGATCAGGGTGGTGGTGAAACAGGTCTAAACTTTTTTTGGTCAAACCTTAGACACTACACTTAAAATGTGTACAGCCAAGTTTTGATTGTATCTAAAACTTTAATAAAGTTGATTTAAAAATAAAAATTGTTACATAATATCCTCACTTATGAGAATAGTAGTCCATCACAGACTGAAACAGACCCTATTCTACTAAATTACCCTTCTTTTTTTTTTGCTTCTATAAAACAATGTTATGAAAATCCTAGTAGATTAATCTATACACATATCTACAGCATGAAATTATTGATATTTAATGGATAAAACACATCCTCTTTCTTCACCACCCACATCTTCATGAAAAATAAACTAAGCCTTTGATATTTCTAAGTTTTACAAGCCTATTTCACACAAGTACGGAAGATAAAGTAAAGCCAGAGCAAGCTAGTTTTATACCGACTACTGACTTGGCTTTATATACTAATCTTCTATAAACAACAGGACAAATGTTTTGAACCAAGCATAGTTAAAAATCTCCACAACAGATAATAAAGTAACTAGAGAACAACATCTCTCTCATGTTTTATGCTTTAACCTGAGAGACAAGTTAAAACCAAACACAGGATTAAATACCATTATAGTGAATTACAAATATAATTCTGATTTTGTTTTTAGAGTCCTGAATTCCTCCTTAGATGTTAAAGCATTCAAGACAATAAACCATTTTCTTCTGACACTGTATTTGAAAAAAAATTGGTTCAGCCAAATATCTAACATTAAGAGAAACCTTTAAAGATACTTAAGTACATAAAGTACACGGACTAGGGGCCTCCCTTTGGCACAAGTGGTTAAGTCTTGGCACCGTGGGGCAGCCACTGCACCACGAGTTCAATCCCAGGCCAGGGTGCTGAGTTCAATCCCAGGCCAAGAAGCTGACCCACACAATACAGCAGACCTCTCCAGCAGCAGATCACTCCCATCTACTCACTGCTCCCCTCAGCGATATGTTTCAGTCAATCCACCTGCTCTCTGCTCCCTACTGTCTAGAGTGAATCCTCTTACCACTCCCCTCCCCCACCTCTGGCCTACACCCCAGCTCTGTATGCATAAATAAAAAAAATAAATTAAAAAAAAAGTTGTATAGTTCATATACTTTTTTTCTTTGGTCTTCCCAAAAAGAGGGGGAAATAACTAACTTATCAGATAAGTTGCTTACCATCACTGGAACTTTTTACCCTTGGCTGGTGTTCTAATCACAAAGAATCCTGCCTGAGGCAAAAAAAGTACAAATAAGACTCATCTGACTATCAACTTTAATGCCTCAAGCCAGAAGTGACAGGGTTTATTACCTGGAAATAATAACAGATTCTTCAAATCTTCTAATTTCAAGGGAATCTACAAAAGTATATTCATTTCTGAACAAATTAATCATATTTATGATTCAAGAAAATATATAATGAAACAGCTGTAAAATATTTTGGAAATATAAAATTATAATTAAGCTATTTAGAAGAAAAGTTCATTTGTTATCCAATAATTACCTCTAAGGTGAACGTAGCCATTTGTCCCCAAGAATAAAAAAAAAAAAAAACTTGTTCATTTCTTTTAGAATACCACATTCCAATCGTAGAATTTTAAAACAGCTTCCTGCACTAAAATTAATAAGGCCATAAACCTGAGTTCCAAACTGCCAGGACAAACCAAGTTTGGACCTACTGTTCTGTTATAATTGATGGGACCCTTTCATTTTCCAAAGAGTCTTGGTTTGAGTGATAAAATCCTCTTAGTTTTAGTGTATTTTATGTCTGGGAAACAAGGCAAGGGCACAAAAGTACTAATGGGGACTTTGAAGAATTGCTCTAAATTTGTTCATCTGATGGGAAGGAGGTAGAAAGAGGAGGATGGATGAGGTTAAAGCCGAGGCTGAGGCTTCAATCTTTATCTCCCCAGCAAACCCCATTCTGGTTAGGTACCTTACCTGGGTTTGCTCCAGGACTGAAATGATCTGTCAATCTGCTAGATTCCACAAGGACTACATGTTATTCAGCTTTCTAAACCTGGAGTCTAATAGCGTATTTGTCACAAAGTAAGTATGCATTAAATTTTTTACTGAATGAATGAAAAAAATTAAGGTTAACATGCAACTGTAGTAATGGCTTTTCTTTCATGCATTTCCATAATTTCACTCCTTATTTTTAACTTTTACACTGGTTTCACTGTACTAAAAATACTATGCAAGCTCTACATATTTCAAACTTTAGTGTTAGCGATCATTTTGCTCTCTAGTATGGAAGGCTTGAAATAAGGCTTAAAAAGAAAGTATGGTGATCAATTACGTAAGCAACTTCAAAGTGAAGCTTTTATTCAAATATTTGGAAAATAAAAGTGAGGAAATTGTTTTATTAGTCACTATAAATCAATGTATGTATGGACATTAAGCCCAAGGATAGCAAAATGAAGAAGAAATCAAAATGTTGACATTTTAAAAACAAGCCTTTATTTCCACTGAATTCTGGGAATAATCTATTGTAATTGCACTGCTTCATCTCATGAAAACTAAATACACCACACTTAGTATAAAAACATATAATTGCAATGGATTTCCTCAGGACATAAAGGCTAAAGAATTACCAGTAAGGGTGGCCTCCCTGGTGGCGCAAGGGGTTAAGCACTGCACTATGAAGCAATCTGCAGCCTCTGCAGCATGAGTTCAATCCCCTGGCCAGCCAGGGAGCAACCCACATGGCGCAGCAGACCTCTCCTGTCTCGCCCTCTGCTCCCCCCAGTCAGTATGCCTGTTCTGTTCCCCACTCTGTCTTTGGTGAATCCTTTCACCCACCCGCACCGCTGGCCTGTACCCCAGCTCTTGTATGCATAAATAAAGAAATCTTTAAAAAAAAAAAAAAAGAATTACCAGTAAGGTCTTACAGGACATTTTGCTTGGTATCAGTTTTTGTCTTTAAAAAACTTGATGCTGCATACATTGTGCAAAAATGAAAAATGTAAAAACTATATAAAAATTAAAAAAAACTTGAGCATAAAACAACTTTATGGTTCTATTCAAACATAAGGCTGATGGTTGTAAGGGGTTACTTCACACTGTGGGAACAATGAATGTTAGAGATGAGTAAGAAAGTGGCTAATAAGCATA
Source organism: Talpa europaea (assembly GCF_964194135.1). Lineage (NCBI taxonomy): Eukaryota > Metazoa > Chordata > Mammalia > Eulipotyphla > Talpidae > Talpa > Talpa europaea. Next base: position 80,918,592 of record NC_140076.1, read on the forward strand.
ATGGCTTCCCTAGCCTAACTCACTCACTTCCCTCCTATGGACACTATTTTTGAGGGACCCTCACTAACTTATTCATCAGCAAAACAGTCTGTCCTAAATCATTTCCCAACACCAACTTAGTGCTGGAATATCTACTACATTTTGAACCACTGCCTACACGGCTAGTTTCAATGCAACCCCCAAAAGTTTCCAATTTGGAATATTGATCAAGTTAATTAAGTAAAATCCAGCTTTATCAACAATCTTAGTTTGCAAAAGAGGTAAATTATCAAAGAGGGAATCTTAATTTTTTAAGGTTCTATTTCACTACTATTGTAACAGGATAGTGCCCAGGAAAAGGGGAGGTTCCAGGTTCCCTGCCCCACCCAAGGGAGGGTGGAGCTGAGCAGGGAAGAGAAGAGGCTGGAGAGGAGACAGCAGAAGGGAGGAAAGCAGGACAGAGAGCAAGGAGGAGACCTGGAGGAGGCACACAGAGCAGAGTCCTGAACTGGTTGAAACAGATGTGGGTGAAAAACCTGTGGGTAGGTTAACAATGGCAGCTTTTATCTTGATTTTGCTCTTTTCCTTCCAGACTTGTCTAGCTGTTTCTGACCCTTTTCTACGGGTCCCCGAAGGTATTTTAGACTTGTACCACTTTCAGGCCTTGCTCTGGGACAACCCCATTTGGGTAGACTTTTACCCACGAGGGGATGGATAACTTTGGGTACTTGATTTAGAAACTGTATTCTTTGTCTTTTCTGTATTATTCACTAATTGTATTAAAGTTCCTTTCCATTAAAGGACTTACATGTTTTGTCTTGATGCGGCAGATGGCAGAACCTATTTAGAGCAGGCAGGTTTGGGGTTCTGGGGTGCCCTTCTCCCTGCCCTATATCACATTCTGAATTACTACTTAATGCAATTAAAAGCATGATTCCTCATGTGATCTGGTAAGATTGTTTTGGTGACAGCCTGGACCCTGAATCCCAATATCCATTTCCTAAATACCCAGTCACAGAGGTACTATACCTGAGTGTGAACAGAAATGTCTATCACTACCACTGAGCGTGCAAAGAGCTCAAAATACCTTGATTTATGAAAGATAGCCTCTAAATACTAATAATGAGATATACTTTTGAAACACGGCCCTTTAGCAATTAAACACCACCCTTAATCCAAATTAAATTTGGGAAATTTCTCTTGGAAACTAAGGAATAGACTAGTTTCGTAAATTGTAGTGTATTTCAACATACTGAAACAAGAAGGAAGGTTTAAGACCTTTTCTTCGTCAGCAATATAAATCTGAGATGCAGTATGTAACTCATAAAAGAAACTTCAGTGTCACATTTCCTTGACTTCAAAACACCAAGTAGAGAGAACAAGTCATTGCTATTTCTAAGCAAAGATAGATGCAGGCTACTTATCTTGAGAAAACAGAGCTAAAAGCAGTTCTTAGCCCTACCAGTATCAAAATGACCACACTAATGGGTAAAAAGAACTAAGTAACCCACAACTCAGAAGACAAACTATACACTTTGCAAATCACAGACTTTATACATGATTGAACTCATCCACAAAAGTTTCCAAAACTTTTAATAGATTTTCCATGATCACCAAATATTAAATCAATCAATTTCCCATCTTTTAAAAACATAGTAAGCAAAACCAAAACTAGACAATCACAGATATAAAAGTACTGCAACACTGAGGGGGAGGAAAAGACAGTTTCCTAGTTAATCTCCTTGGATAGTTCTGCAAGAGTAATCAGCCTCTTGAGCAGCTGGGAGAACATCCACACAAGCAGCTGACTCTCTGCAGACTGTTCTGTACTTTTCCAAAGAGAAGTAAATGAATTACTTGTGCTTCAAGTCCATAGAATACATAGATGTGTCATCTAATCTTGCTCTGAGGCCTGACACAAGAATCTGTAATTCCAGATAGCTTAAGCAAAAACAAATCATTTTTAAATAATGTTTTTATAACAATGAAAGTTCACTGAGGTAAGTACACATAAGCATATTCAAATACAGCTCTTCACTCTGCAACTTTCATACCATACAGATAGGTGTATCTCCTCAACCATTATGAGAACCTTAGTTAGCAGGGCACAGTAAGTAATAAAAGAGACAGCCAAATGATAGACAGCATGCACATAAACACCACATCACAAAATTCAAAGCTGAAGTACCCCTCAGAGCAGAGAGAGAAGACAAAAACTCACTCTGGCCACCACCAATCCTTTAACTTATTTGAAGGGTCGTTATATGAACTATTTTAAAAGTAGACTGCAGATCTAAACCTTAGCACTATATTAAGTTCGCTGTCTCTTCAGTCCCCTTAAGCACCAACAAGTAGCTTCAAGATAAAAGATTTAAACTAAAAGAGGCATCTTCAGATCAAGCCTATCAACTTGGAGGGAAGTACAGCCATAACAGAATCTCACACGTAGGGCAAAGAGCACAAGTGAGCCTGCAGCACCTTAAGATGCAAACTTAGCAACTATGAACACAACAGTAACTAATAAAACAGGGAAATGAATTATCTGAGAAGCGAGAGCGGACTGTGAAGTAAAATACATATACAAATTAAAGGCAACCAGCTCCCACCAGCTGTTCCCAGTTCTGGATGTTAGAGCTTAGTTGTTCTTAAATCCCTTCTTTATATAGTACAAGACAGCCCAAGAGACTAGATGCTCTGAAATTCTTCTAAGTCTCAAAGTGATTTTCCTGTTTGGCCTTGAAAAGGTTATTCAACTCTTTGGGTAAATAATTAAACAAAAACTTAACTCATAAAAAGCTCTAGATATTAATGTATATACATTCAACTGTATCTTACTTCAAGAAGACAATAAAATCCAATTTACTTAGCATTGTATTCAAAGCCTTTTTTGATCAAGCACAACTGTCTACAAATAGCAACTCTAAATTTCTTGTTACCCTAAGACCTTTTCACATCCTCCCCCACTTGATCATGTAGTTTCCTCAGTCTATAGACTCATTCCCCCTTCTCTGCCTCCTGAAATTAATACCTGCCCTTCAATCACAGTTTAAAGCCTTCTCTTACCTGTCTACCCACCATTTTTCTCAAGCATAGTCACTCTCTCCCAATCCCCATCATGTTTTTTGTTTATCTCCATCACTACATTTTTGCTTTACAGAGTAAATGGTTTACCTGTACCTTCCCATGCCATGTAAACTTCTCAAGGGCAAGAGTGACTCATATAAGCATAACAGCACTTTGCAGAGTTTGTGCTTAATTATGGAACCAGACTGAATATGAGGTGGTATTAGTGGGCCAACATTAGAAAAGTCATGCCCTAAATCATTGTTTTTCAGATAGTGGATTACAGCTTAATGTGTCATAAAAGTAATGTAGTGGGCCACTATTAGCATTCAAAAAACAAAACAAGGGCCTCCCAGGTGGCGCAGCAGTTGAGCGCTGGGTTGCGAAGCTGCCCGCAGCCTCTGTGGCGCAGGTTCAATCCCTGGTTGCTCCCCGGCCACCGGAGGAGGGTCCCCCATGATGCGCAGACCTCTCCTGCCGCCCGCTGCTCCCCTCAGCAGTGTACTTCGGTCCTTATGCCTGCTCTGCTCCCCGCTCTGGCTCTGGTGAATTCTCTCACCCTCCTGCACTTCTGACTGTACCCAGTGCTTGTATAAATAAATAAATAAATCTTTAAAAAAAAAAAAAAATCCCTTCCCCCCCCCCAACATTGAACAGACTGAAAATTACCAGTGTGTGATACTATCAAAAACAGTTTTGTGAAACCTCTCGGGTGTTTTGTTTTTGGGGGGTACTTAGCTTGTAACATAAAATGTATCTATAACTGGGCTGCAATTAAAAAAATATTTTTAAACTGCTTAGGTACTAATTTCCAAATACGGGCTGGAATTGTACCACTTACTAGATTGCCCAAGTGAAGTACAGAAGTCATCTATTTAGATGGCTGATAGCTGAAGAGCAGAATGACTTAACTAACCTAACCACCACAAGAGCCTTTGGGTCAGTAATATCATCTAACAAAAGAACTCACCACAGGTCATGCTTCCAAAGCACTGTGCAGTGATGGTAAATTCTAAATGTTTACTTGTCAGTTGAGTCTCTATGCTTATCTACCAGATCATAAGAATTATTCCCAATGGGACATATCTTAAAAAATAATTATGCTTTAAAGCATGGTAACAAACCCTCACCTGAAACAAACTACAGTGATAGCTGGAAAGAAAACTGTTCTTCACTTATATGACCCAGACAACCTACATATTATTAAAAAAAGATCTTTTCCTGGTAACACAGTTGTGGAAAATTTTTATTTTTTTAAGTTTTACTGATTTGGGGCCTCCCTGGTGGTGCAAGAGATTAAGTCTCAGCCCCATGAAACTATCAGCAGGCAGCCACTGCGTCATGAGTTCGATCCCCCACCAGGGAGATAACCCACATGGCGCAGGAGACCTTTCCTGTCTCACCCACTGCTCCCCTCAGGAGTGTATTTCAGTCAGTCTGCCTGTTGTGCTCCCACTCTGTTTCAGGTTAATCCTCTCAACCCCCACCACCTCTGGCCTACACTCCAGCTCTTGTATGCATAAATACATAAGTCTTTAAAAAAAAGCTTTATTGATTTGCCACTAGTTTATAGTGGAAATGATTCCTAGGGGAAAGTGATGCTATTTTCAAATTTAGCTTGCCATTTCAGCTTTGTATGGAATTTAAACTACTTCTTTGGGTTAAAAGTGTGATTGGCATGCTCTCTTCACTGATAACCAATTGAGAAAAACATCAACAATAAGGGCAAAGAATGAGTGTTTTGATCTCCTGCCTCCTAGCCAATTCAACAATCAGAGTATGGTAAAGATGTAAGACAGTTATATTTCATAACAACAGAACCAAAGCTCAACTGCCATTCAAGTTCACAGAAAGGTAACTGAATTTTAAGATTTTTTAAGAGACTATTCACAATAATAACAGTTGTCTACTAAAAGTAAAGTGCAACTGAGAAAATAAATGGAAGATATACTGGATTTAGAATCCAGGGATGTGGGTGTAAGTCTGGTTAACATTCCTTAGTACAACACTCAGTATCCTCTCTTATTTATAAAATAAGGATAACATGCATACATACATTCAATCAGTGAGTATTTACTGAATCACATTTCTAGGTGTCACTAGACTAGGAAAACAATGTATACAGTCCCCCTGCCCTCAAGGAACTTGTACTTTCCCTCCTTTCCAGGTTGTTGTGAAGATCAAATGTAAAAACCCTGTGCAAACCATAACACACTGTAGACACTGCAAAGCTGAACAACAATTATTATTACTATTAACTTGTTCTACCTCTTAACCATTCATTTTATTACAACAGCTTAGCAAGACTCAATACCTTGCTACTAAACTGATTTTCCAAAGGGCTGGAGCTCAGAAGCCTAACAAAAATCACAATTTGTCATTATAATTCTTAATTTATGACTCTCAAATGAACTAAGAACCCAAGGCCTATAATTTGCAGTGTTGCTCCAGATACAAGTTAGTATGTGGGCTGCATGACCCACACAGAGCAAGGGAGTAAAAAATTATAATTCCTAGGTCCCGAGTAAGATTTACTAAATCATACTCCTCAAAGGGTGAGTCTGAGAATCTATACTTTTGATGAGCACACCTGATGAATCTTATGGTCACTAAAGTTTGAGAATCACTACACAAAAATTTCCTTTCATCAAAAACACCATTTCCCAAATCTACCTAAAAAATCTGAGCCAAGTAGAATTCAGCTAAAATTGAGAAAGCAACTCTTTAAAAAGATACTTAGTCAATGTTACATGACATTCAACTTGTAAAAATACTTCTTATGGCATCCATCTTTCACATATAATGAAACAAAGAAGAATGCCCACCACGTATTCCTAGGTTACTAAAATTAAACTTTCAACTGATAAGTATCAGTCTTCTTAACTATAAGACATCAGATATTAATTTTTCATATAGTTTAATTCTAACAAGGGAAAGTTGATGGGTATATTACCAGGTGGCCATCGAGGAAAAACACAAACTCTCTGTCTAGCACAAATGTATTATGATCTTGAGTGTTTACAAGCCAAACTTAGGGGTTCATTCTTAAATAAAGACCACACTCTCCAAACAACAAAGAGACAAAACAAATTAGACAAAGAACAAATCTAGTCTCTCAAAAACATAGAGATGGTACCATCTCCACAGCCACTGCACATTTAAACCCCTCTAATGGAATCTCTCAAGAAATCAATCAAGAGTCCTTGGAACTACTTTAACCTTAAGAAAACTAACAAGTCAAATGTTACTTCACATATTATATAATTAATGCAAAGACATTTATTTTGGTCCTATTTGTTGAAAACATCCATCTCTCGTTAGCCTTCAGGTGTATACACATCAAAAGATAGACACTCAAAATGTGTCACTCTGGGAAAAATTATAAGGTAGAGATTACGGTTGCTTGTCGAGAAAACCTTCCATCTGCAGTAGAAGTCAGAGCCCAGAGGGCTTGTTCATACTGTAGTACAAAGATCTGAAACATCTCTTTCCCAAACCAGTTAGAAACTAGTCTACTTGAAGGGAGAAAGGACAAACTGAACTACACTGATTTTGTTTAACTACTATTCCAAGATTCAGTGAGGACTGTGCCTTGGTAAGCAGACTACCAAAAAAAAAAACAAAAAAAAACAAAACAAAAAAAAAAAAAACAACAAAAAACCACAAACACAAAAATTGATGTTCTTACTTTGCTCCAAATTTGTATTCCCTTAATTTCAAAGTTACTCTGTTCTTTCACACCTTTATCAGTCGTATAAAGAGCTGTACTATATAAAAATTGGGATAACATAATTTTGTAGAGGATGAAAGAATCTAAAATAAGACGTGTAGGTTAAATAGCAATTTTCAAGGTCTAAATATCCACCTATGACTTGATACAAACTCTATACATTAGTAATCTACCTGTGCCTAATCCTGACCCCACTTAGCACTTCATTAACATGCAAAGGTTTCCTGGGACAAGAAAGAGCATAACTTAAAGAATTGGGGGTGGGGGGAGCCTCTATGTCGTGTTGCCTAGAGAACACTTTAAGAAAATTAACAACTACCTGAAATCAAAATAAGTAGCAGACACAAGTATCCCTCAAGTCTCCTGTCTATTTGGATGCTGATATCCCCCTCCAACTTGAAAATCTAAGAAGATACAGACTTTGGAAGAAGGAAAAGAAAAAGAAACTGCACAGATGAGGTCTCAAGGGATTTATCAACTAGCACAGTTCTGCATTGCAACTATCACTATTTCCACTATAGTGGCAGAGACACTTCAAAGATGGGAAAATCAAAATGCAGCTGTAAAGTGACAAACCAATGCCAAGATGTCTGATCATCACAACTTTTCAGAGAAAGGTTCTCCAAGCAAAGAGTGTGTTTTTGCCCTCCCCACTAAAAGATACAAAGCTCTCTATTTACCACTAAGGATGTGCCAAAATGTAATGTCTTTTTATTTATTTTTTTTTTTTTAGGAGGAATGGGCCTAGATTGGAATCCTGGGCCTCTTAAGTCCTTCTACCTGCCCTAGGTGATCTTCCCAGGCCTTCTTTCTCCTTTACAGTACTAAGTTTATGTCTCAGTACTACTACAAAAACCACAATAGAAGCAAGAAGTCAGCAGCTATATTAGTCGAGATATATACATGTGTATCTATATTTGCAATGGTAGATCACATTAGCTGTAACTATCTGCAGAATTATTTGTCTCATTTTAGTTCCTTTAGCTCCTGTAAAGAGTAAATAATTGGGAATTTTACAATGAATTTATAATTCTAAGTAAATATATTAGTTTTACTAAATTTAAAAGTAAGCCAAGAGCTGAATCCAAAGTTAACTTCTAAAGATAAAGACAACCAATCCCAGGAGCATCTATTAGAAGGGTACACCAGTCACAGACTCTGTGTTATCTAAAAAGAACACAATTAGGTGACCAGGTGAAAAGCAAAAGGTCACTATTATCTGAATACCCTGCTCCCCAAAAGATCAGGTATATATAGCCAAAGCATATTAGAAAAGACTATACAGGATATTAATGGGGGAGGAGGGAGCATCTATTTACAGAAAGGACAGAGGAAAGGTATACAATCTTCAATCACTTGCTTTGGTGAGATACTCCTCCTTCAGGTGGAAGGGAAGAGGAAACAGATAGTGGACACCATAGAATAAGACTATCAAGAATAAGGGCAGGGGACCTAAGATGAATAAAGAGGGATCCACACCTCTACAACCCAGATATTTCAAGATACTATCCCATTTGACAGACCCTGGCTAAACCTCTTTTAGTAGAGAAAAGACTGAAGGATTAAAATATCATTTATTTCAAAAACAGAGTTCATGAGGGCAAATCCAAACACTAAGGGAAAGGGCAAAAGCGTGAAAAACAGACATACAAGATAGACTCGGTAAAGAGAAAGACACAGGATTGAACGCTGCTAAGAATGGAGATCAAGTGACCATATATCCCCCACCAGGCAACCAGCAATCACTATGCAAATTTTAATACAAAGTATAAAAACACAAATGTTAACACTTGGGTTAGAGCAGGGGAGGAGGTCTGCACAGAAATTGCAAGACAAGGCAGCATCCTGTCAGAGCGTTAGGGGATGAAGTGGGGAGGTGAGAAGGAAGGAGTAGGTAGGGGGAGGGACTGCAGCAGGGAAAGAGGATGGGTTGCAGCAGCAGGAGCCTAGGCAGACAAGGAAGGGGAGCAATCTAGAGGACAGAAGGAGTGGATAAAGTCAAGGGTGGGATCACAAGAGGACAGAGCAGGAGAATGGAACCAGTATACCCTGAAAAAGAGGGGACAAAGACCCGATGGGGAGACTGTGAATTGGGGGGGAACTAGGAGGTTAACAACTCTACCATGAACCTGACAAGAAGTAGGAGGACCGTGCAGGAGTGAAAACAGGGGGGGCAGAACAGGGATGCACTCAGAGCAATGTAGAGCTGGAGACACTGGACTCAGAACCACGGTGTAACAGGGAATGCCAGTACCTGCAGTGCCCAAGACACCCACCTCCCCACAGAAAAAGCACCTAAGGGTCCATAAAGGAGGGACACCCAGAGCTTGAGCAAGGAGGGGAGGGAGACACAGTAGGACAGAAAAACACACGGGGTGCTTAATGAAGCTTAAGCACACGGAGAAGGCAACTGGGGGAAGAGCGCGCGTGGAGGAGTGATGCGCCGGGAGGCAAAGTGGAGAGTAGCAGAGAGGTCCTGCCTACTTGGTCTAGAGGGCAGAAGGGACGGTCCACGGGAGCCGCGGGCAGTGGTGGCGAACGAGAAACTAGGATGCTAAGGACGAGAACTTGGGGAGGACACGACAGGGGACAGGGGTTGGGTCCGAAAGGGAGGCGCTGTCAGCGGGGAGCAGGCGGGGTCAGCACGCGCAGAGCCGGGCAGGCAGCGAGGCGCGGCCAGCAGCGCGCCACAGGGGGAGGCGGGGGGCAGCGAGGCAGCCACGGGAATGGGGGCAGGGACCCCAAGTGGGGACCTGAGGGAGGGAAGTGGGGGCAGCAGACGCCCGGGGAGGGACGGCCCCCCCCAGGGGGTGCGGGGCCTGAGGGAAGCGGGGGTCGGCGGGGCGGCTGAGGAGAGGCGCGGCCTGAGGGTGACAGGGGCGAGGGGCGATGCGGGGACAGGCGGGAGGGGCGGCGGTCAGCCCGGATACTCACACCTCCAGAATGCGGTCCCCCTTGCGCACCCCGGCCCGGTCGGCCGCCCCCCCGGGCAGCACGGCGCTCACATGCTGCAGCGGCGCGTACAGCTCCCCGTTGATGCTCCGCAGTTGCCCGCCCTCGCTCACTTGGCCCCGCACGTTGAAGCCGTAGCCGGACTCGGACTTGACGATGCGCACGACCCGCGGGCCGCCGCCGCCTCCACCGCCGTTCCCGGCGCAGTGGAGCCCAGACCCCCCGCCGCCGCCGCCGCCGCCGCCGTTCCTGTGAGGGGCTGAGGGGTGAATCCCTTCCCCGTCCTCGTCCGCCATCTTGCGAGCTAGCGAGCCGTCCCCCCGCCCCCCTACGCCTCCACTCCCTCCCCGCGCGCGCGCGCCCTGCCAGCAACCGCGCGACCCCCGGCGCGCGCCCGCTCCGCCGCCCGCGGACTCCAGTCGGCCGAGGAGCGGCCGGCGGTGGTAGAAGGGGTGGCAGGGGGCGGAGAGAGAGCGAACGGTTGGGCACCGTGGAGCCTCTTGGGAGATGTAGTTTCTAGGTGGTGGGGGCGGGGAGGGGCTAGAGCCAGGCCGGAGCTGAGGTGATGCGACGCGATTGGGAGCAAAGCCTGCTGGGAGTTGTAGTTTGTCGTGTGTGCGCTGAGGCATTTCATCTCTGGAAATACTAACCCAGCATGTGCGTGTGTGATTGAGCTGTTGACGTCGGCGAGGGTTTTTTTTTTTTTTCCTTTTCTTTGATAGTCTATGGACACACTATCACTGTCCTAAACGTTAGGACACACTAACATTTGTGATTCGGCAGCTTAAATTGTAAAAATTCATTTGTTCAGTACTTTGTATGTTTGCATATGTTGTATTATCACATGGCCGCAACCTCGTGAGCCCTGAAGCGTGAGTTCCTTTCTCTGTTTCTCATATGGGAAACAACCTCAGAATGCCCAAAGTCATCTTAAGGCTGTTGCTTAAGGTTCTTAAGTAACAGGAACTAAGGCCCGGTTATTTTTGCACAACTTCTTTTAATTGCAACTACCTAAAAATTGCGCCGTAGGTATACCAAAAGCATATAGAGGAAACTAAGGTCTCAGTGGCTATTAAAGTGACTAAGTGATCATTTCAATTCAGCAATGATTTTGAAGTTACCTTTCTTTCAAATTTACTTTGTTTCCGCCAGTGGCATAGAAGTCTTGGCGAATGGCAGCAATTTAATGTTTTTGGATACCCACCCAAACACAAACTTAACAGATATGGTGAATATCCGGCAAACACAAGAGCAGGAGCAAAAACAATGAAAATGGTTTATTTAAAAGCACCGTCGAGGGCCTCCCCGGTGGCGCAGCGGTTGAGCGCTGGGTTGCGAGGCTGCGCGCGGCCTCTGCGGCGCCGGTTCGATCCCCGGCTGCTCCCCGGCCACCAGAGGAGGGTCCCGTATGGCGCGCAGACCTCTCCTGCCGCCCGCTGCTCCCCTCAGCAGTGTACCTCGGTCCTTCTGCCTGCTCTGCTCCCCGCTCTGGCTCTGGTGAATTCTCTCACCCTCCCGCGCTTCTGACTGTACCCAGTGCATGTATAAACAAAACAAACAAACCAGCAAACAAATAAATAAAGCATGCCTCTATAAAAAAAAAAAATATATAAAAAAAAAAAATAAAATAAAAGCACCGTCGAACAAGCATCCCAGGCGAGGTAGGATCATTGTCAGTTCTCTTACAGAATTTGCAGCCTCCGGTGCATTTTGCAGTGCTCTAATGTTTGAGATAGGATCACAGACAAACAGCAAGAGTGACTCCCACACTGAGAGAGGCAGGTCAGCAACTCCCCTGCCTAGCCCCTTTTACTCTTAAGTGCCATAGCCACACGGTCAATACATTGTTGCAAACACAAGGCCCATCTGTTGTTTACTAGATGTCCAGAATGGTGGAAAACACAGCGTTTCAAGGTATGGGCTGTCCGTTGTGTGGAAGGTGGAAAAATAGCCTGATTTTAACTTAGTTTCCTTATAAGCACTTTTGTCCGGGTATCATTTAATACCCTTAACATCTAAGCCCCTAAACCTTGCCCAACAGGAAGAGTTGGGAAGCTTTAATAGAGGGAATTGATAAGGTCGCTAAGGGAATCAGGTCCTAAAACTGATCACTTGACAGGTGAATGCCTAAGCAGAGCCAGGACACATTCTATGTCAAAGGTCAACACCCAAGACCAGACATCCCAGCACTAACTGCCCAAACCCATTCCCCAGTCATGACAAGCCTGAGAAACAGGTAATAAAACAAGCCCAAGTCCTTGTTTGTGCACAGACCTCTCCTCTCTCGCCCACTGCTTCTCTTAGCAATGTACTTCAATAAATACCCCTTTTCTGTTCTCCACACGATCTCTGGTGAATTCTTTTACTGACCCTCCGGCCTCACCCTGATCTGCCCACAATACTTACTACTCAAATCTGGTGGTTTGTTATTGTTCATGGATCCTGATAGAAGACACAAGATTCCTGACTCAGGGACAAAGGACTGTTCCAACCTCGGAAACAAGATGAGCTTCAGCATGCCTGTGTCAACACCTTCTGCCCCCTAAGCCTCCTGGGGGGGAGGGGGGTGACATGATGGGCTCAGATGAATGCTGTGCACTTAGTGGATTTACATCACTGCTGAGGAACATTGATCTTAGAGAACCTACCATTTTAAGGAATCAGTAATCAAACCTGTTCTTTGTCTTGGAGGGAGACATTGCTTCATCCTTCAGAGTTGCTCACTATAAGCACAACCTGAGAAATGACCCTGGTAAACAACAAGGCCTTGCATTCTTGGCATTCCCAGAAAGATGAGTAGAAAGAAGCATGAAAGACCATCAAGGACTTTCTCAACATTTTTATATGTTAAACACTGTTCTAAGTACTTGATAATCTCATTTAATCCTTACAACACTGTAATGCCTATTTTACAGATGAATAAATAGGTATAGAGTAGGGCCTCCCCAGTGGTGCAGCAGTTGAGCGCTGGGCTGCAAAGCTGCCCGCAGCCTCTGCAGCGCAGGTTCGATACCCAGCCTCTGGCGAGGGTCCCACATGGCGAAACAGACCTCTCCTGCTGTGCCCGCTGCTTCCCTCAGCAGTGTGTTTCGTCAGTCTGCCTGTTCTGTTCCCCGCTCCGGCTCTGGTGAATTCTTTCACCCTCCTGCGCTTCTTACTGTACCCAGTGCTTGTGTAAATAAATAAATAAGTCTTTAAAAAAAATAGGTATAGAGTAGTTATACAGTTAATAAGCAATGAATCCAGAAGCAACAGGGATACATAATTAAAAGGCAGTAAAGGTTAACTTGTGGAAGTCTGGTGGTTTATAAAAGCAACAAACACAACCCTCTAAAAAATACTTAGGGACTATGTAAGGATTATTGGGAATTGCTGGACTTTTCACTACATTCCTTTCTGTAACTTCTGAATTTTTACAGATGAATGTGTTACCTATTCAAAAAAATGTTAAATATTGAGAAAGTGTTACAGGGCAGGGAGAGGGGCACCCCAGAACCTCCAAATCTGCGTGCTCTAAATAGGGACTTGCCATTCACCACATCAAGACAAAGCATAGAATACCTTTAATGGAAAGGAACTCTAATACAACTAGTGTGCGACAAAGAAAAGATGATGTAATTTCCAAATCCAGCATCCAAAGTTACTGTCAAACAGGGTTGGCCCAAAGCAGGTTCACTGGCCTGAAAACCTGCCCCATGTCTAAAGTACTTTCCGGTGGGGACCCATAAAAAAGAGTCAGAAATAGCCAGACAAGTCTGGAAGGAAGAGAGCAAAATCAAAGTGTAATGGGGTGGTGCCCAGGAAAAAGGGATGGTTCCAGGTTTCCTGCCCCACCCAAAGGAGGGTGCAGTTGAGCAGGGAGGAGAAACTGGAGAGGAGACTGAAAAAGGAAGGAAGGATGGAGAGCAATGAGGAGACCTGAAGGAAGTACATGGAGCAGAGAGACATGTAAAGAAGCTGTACTTGGTTTTTGGTCCTGAACTGGTTGAAACAGATATCGGTGAGAGACCCGTGGAGATGTTAACAATGACACCTTTTATTTTAATTTTAATTTTGCTCTTTTCCTCCCAGACTTGTCTGGCTGTTTTTGACCCTTTTCTAGGGGTCCCCACTGGGAGGTACTTTAGATTTGTGGTAGGGCCTCCCCTGGTGGCGCAGGCGGTTGAGTGTCACACTGTGAAGCTGTCCACAGCCTCTGCAGCACCGGTTTGATCCTGGCAGGCCAGTGAGGGTCCCACATGGCACGGCAGACCTCTCCTGTCTCACCCGCTGCTCCCATCAGCAGTGTATTTCGTCAGTCTGCCTGTTCTGTTCCTGGCTCTGTCTCTGGTGAATCTTCTCACCCTCCTACGCATCTGGCCTGTACCCCTGTTCTTGTATAAAATAAATAAATAAATCTTTAAAAAAAATAGATTTGTGGCAGGCTTTTGGGCCTTGTTCTGGGCCAATCCTGTTTGGGTGGACTTTTACCCAGCAGGGGGTGGGTAACCTTGGGTGCTTGATTTAGAAACTATATTCTTTGTCTTTTCTGTATTGCACACTAATTGTATTAAAGTTCCTTTCCATTAAAGGTCTTACATGTTTTGTCTTGATGCAGCGGATGGCAGAACCTATTTAGAGCAGGCAGGTTTGTGGGTTCTGGGGTGCTCCTCTCCCTACCCTGTAAAAAAAGCTGCCATTGTTAACCTCCCCATGGGTCTCTCATCCACATCTGTTTCAACCAGTCCATGGCCAAAAAGCAAGTGCAGTTTTTTCACTTGTCTCTTTGTTCCATGTGCCTCCCCCAGGTCTCCTTCTGGCTCTCCATTCTTCTTCCTTTTTCCAGTCTCTTCTCCAGCCTCTTCTTGCTCAACTCCACCTTCCTTGGGTGGGACAGGAAACCTGGAACCTCCCCTTTTCCTGGGGACCACCCTGTTATAAAATGATCAAATAGAATAAAAAGTGGTGATCAGAGCACCAAAATAAGAAAACAAGACACCATTATTGCTCTTGAGAACTCACAATCTAGCAAGAGAGACCATAAAAGAAAAACTAATTACAGTACACACCTTGGCACTCCTGAGTAATGGGAGCCATGAAAGAGGCCTGCACAAGATGCTAAGAGTTCAAAAAGGAGGGGCAGGGCCTCCCCTGGTGGCACAGTTGGTTGAGCGCAATGCTGTGAAGCTGTCCACAGCCTCTTCAGTGCCGCTTCGATCCTGGCCAGCCAGTGAGGGTCCCACATGGCGCTGCAGATCTCTCCTGTCGCACCTGCTGCTCCCCTCAGCAGTGTGTTTCATCAGTCTGCCTGTTCTGTTCCCCGCTCTTCTCTGGTGAGTCTTCTCACCCTCCTGCACATCTGGCCTGTACCCCAGTTCTTATATAAATAAATAAATAAATCTTAAAAAAAAGAAGGAGGAGCCTTCAAAACAGAAACCTTATCTGAGTGATCATCGATGAGAAGAACAAGCAAGGCCCAGAGGATAGTGGTAGAAGGACATTTCTTTTTTTTTTTTTTTGAAGATTTATTTTTATTTATTTATTCATACAAGAACCGAGGTATAGACCAGAGGTGCAGGGGGTAAGAGGATTCAACAGAGACAGAGTAGGGATCAGAACAGGCAGATCAACTGAAATACACTGCTGAGGGGAGAAGCAGGCAAGACAGGAGAGGTTTGCTTCATCTTGTGGGTTAGCTCCCTGGTCAGGGATTGAACTCATGCAGCAGTGGCTGGTGCTAGCTTGATAGCACTGAGACTTTAGCTCCTGTGCCACCAGGGAGGCCCAGAAGGGCATTTCTGATTAAGGGGGCATTTCCGATAAAGGGAGCAGTATATGCAAACACACATGACTTGAAACACCTGGTGCAATGTGAGAACTGCCAGCAGTTCAGGACAGGCGCAGAGGGGGCAGGAGGGGAAACAGGAGGACTTCAGATGTTAAATATTGTGCCAGGAATTAGAATTTTCATACTTGTTTTTAGGTGCCTCTGAATGCTTTTAACCACAGCAGTGGTATTATCAAATTTGTGCCTCAGGAAATTCATTCTGCAGTAACTATGGAAAAAGAAATGAGAGACCAGGGAAGAAACTGCAGTGATTCGGGCAAAAACAATGAAGTTTAAAGTAGGGCAGTGGTGATGGAAGGGGGATTCACTGAAGAGAATGCACTCAGTGACTTGACTCTTAGGTGTGAGGGTAGGAAAAAATTACATGAGATTCCTGACTTGGTGATGTGATTCCCTCATGACCAGGCATGAATAGAAGAGGAAGTGGTTTGTCAGAAAGGTAATAAGTTTAGTTTAGGGTATGCTGGATTTGAGAGGCTTGTGTTGATCCATGAGGAATTGATTAGTAATTGTTTGGATGCATGAAACTGGCAATGGGGAAAGGGGCCAGGACTAGAGCTTAGATGTGGGAGCCATCCCACTCTGGGTGGTGGCAAATGAGAACCTAAGGCAGAAGGTATAGTGACATGGGTTGCCAAGGCCAGAACCCAGAGATTGCCCCCATTCAGGAGACATTAAGAGGAAGGGGATCCAGCAAAAGACTAAGGAAAAGGAGTCAGAAAACTGGAGACCCAGAGAGAATGAGGTCTTGGAAATTAATGAAGCCTTTGGACATAGAACCAGGACAATTTGAGGAGCCCCACCCACCCAAGAGCTTGCTTAATTCTCACAATAACAATGTGAAAGAAGCATTTGCAGAAACTACACTGATATGGTTCTCCTTGGTGGTACAAGGGGTTAAACACCACAATATGGAGCTATCTGCAGCCTCTGCAGCACAAGTTTGATCCCGGGCCGGAAGGGGAACAACCCACATGGCGCAGCAGACCTCTCCTGTCTCGCCCACTGCTCCCCTCATTTTCAGTCAATCTGCCTGTTCTGTTCCCCACTCTGTCTCTGGTGAATCCTCTCACCCCCTGCATCTCTGGCCTGTACCCCAGCTCTTTTTTTTTTTTTAATTAAAGATTTATTTATTTATTTATACAAGCACTGGGTACAGTCAGAAAGCACAGGAGGATGAGAGAATTCACCAGAGCCAGAGCGGGGAGCAGAACAGGCAGACTAACAAAATACACTGCTGAGGGGAGCAGTGGGCATGGCAGGAGAGGTCTGCATGCCATGTGGGACCCTCACTGGCTGCCGGGGATCGAACCGGCACTGCAGAGGCTGCAGGCAGCTTCACAGCCCAGTGCTCAACTGCTGCACCACCGGGGAGGCCCTATACCCCAGCTCTTGTATGCATAAATAAATAAATCCTTAAAGAAAGAGAAAGAAAAGAAAAGGAACTACGCTGATAACCAGCAGGCCCTAATCACACTGCTAGTTAATTGCTGAACTGAACCTTGAACCCAAATTTTCTGATACCAAGGCCAAACCTCTCCCCAGTACCCAGCTTCCTTTGGGTTAAAGATAAAAAGTACCTCCTATCCTCTATCATGTACAAAGTCAGCAGGTTTCCATTAGCTTTTGGTATAGTAATTACATGGGTGAAAACCCCGACCTTTGTTCCTAGATGATCTGCTTCTTTCCTCCTCTTTGCTTGTCTAAATTCCACTCATCTTTCATACTATAAAGCCTCCCTGAGGAGTCCACTTTGACGACTCCTTTCTAATTTCCTCTAGCAAATACACCTTCCAGTGACCCAGTCATCTCCTCCCCTTCCCCCACCAGTGAGTCACTCTCTTGTGTAATCCCTTCCCTTGAGTGTGGGCGGGACCCGGGACTTGCTTCTAGGCAATAGAATATGGCAAAGGTGATGATGTGTCACTCTTATGAATACAGTTACATTATATAACATTCCTTCCTAGCAGACAAGAGGGAGTCACCTCCCAGCCTTGTGGAAGGAAGTTGCAAAGTCCTGAGGGGCCCATGGAGAGGTCCCTCCCAGGTCAAGGATCTGCAGGAAACTCTAGAAACCAAAAGTTGCCCATGGCTGACAGCAAGAAAATAAGGCCCTCAGTCCTACACCTGCAACATATTACTCCAGCAGTTCCATGATCTTGGAGAAGGATACCCACCTCCCTAAAGGAGTACAACCCAGTCAGTGTCTCCATTGAAGGCTTGAAATGTTTTTGTTTGTTTTTAATTTATTTATTTTCCTACCCTGCAGAAGACCTTGTTAGGCTGTCCAGACTCCTGACTCACAGAAACGGTGAGACAAGAAGATGTATTATTTATTGTTTTAAGCAGCTAATCATGTGGTAATTTGTTACATGGCAATGGACTATTTAATGCTAAGGTCTATCTATGGTCAACGCCACTCAGTATAGACTGTAACTTTTTAATATCTAGTTTAACTTTACTTTTCCAATCTGAACATAAGTTTCCTAAAAACAAGGAACCAGTCACATGGGATGTGTGGTACACTCAGCGTGTAAGAGACTCAGAAGCACAAGAGAAGGAGCTCAACAAGTGATTATAGAATATTAAACTAAGAATGGTCTGAAAGTGGCTAGTAATACCTGCTGCGTAAGAGAATGGTAGGGATCAAACAAGTGATACGTGGGGAAAAAATGCCTAAAGATGGGTAGGCTGCGTAACACAGAGCTGTTTTGTTTGTTTTTAATTTTATTTTGTTACATTGTTCATTCTGACTCATTTCTTTTAAAGGTTTATTTATGCATATTTATTTTGCACAATATTTGATTTGTCCCCCAAGGTGTAGTCCCTGTAGTTTTCCCACCACCATAGCACCCTTGAGCTGTCACTGCAGTCCCTTGTGCTCTTGCCTCCCCTGTTTTGACTCCTCTCTCTACCCCTCCCCTGCTGTGTGCCTCAGGTCTACAGTCAGCTTGCAAGTTTTGTCTTTTTCCTGAACTTTTGGTTTCTCTATATTCCACCTATAAGTAAAACCATCCAATATTTCTCTTTTTTCTTCTGACTTATTTCATGTTGCTGCAAATGACATGAGTTTATCTTTTTTGATAGCTGAGTAGTGCTGCACCTCCCCCTGCAGTGACCTTCAGGGCTAATGGCTTTGGCCACGGTCCCTGAGGTCCGGCGTGGGCAAGGAACCATGCGCGCAGGGGGAGAACAGCAAACTCCCTAAAGCTTAGATAAGCCGGGCGCCTGTTAAGAAATAACGACCACCAAAAGCCGCCACAAAGATTGTTAAAAGGGCTGAACACACGGAACCTTAGCTCGCTTTCTCAAAGCCCACAAACTTTATTCTGCTACAACTGTCTTTCTAAAATCTTTCCTGTTTCTGGTCATTGGTTGCTAATTAAAAAACATACATAATTTAATAAACAGGCTAATCCAAATGAAACATTACTAAACTCTGTGTAATAATAGAATTGTTAGTTTAATGATTTCTCTGTTATGTCCTTGGCTTTGTTAGCTTTGATCTTAATATTACTTTGTGAAAAGTATATTCACCCATGCTAATTAATAATGATTTAGTGGTAGTGAGTACGTATTAAAACAAAAAAGTAATCACTTAGAATAAAAGAAAAATTAGTAGCCTGACTACTTAGGGATGTGACTAGGTCCAGATGTAACTTCAAACATAGATCACTGCCTGTCAATGATAAGCTAAACCTATGAGCAAGCTGATTTCTTTGATGTTCACTGTTCCTATGCTTTTAGAAAAAACATATATACTGGTCACAAACCCAAAGAAAATTACACTCAGATTTTCACTCTCTTGAAGTGTGTCTGTCATTTATTGGCCGAATCCCTGACCACTCTGCGCAATCTCTCAACCCTGAGACGGCCTCATCATCCATTGCTGTGCTGGTCCGCGGCAGAGTAGTATTCTATTGTGTATCTATACCACATCTTCTTGATTCAATCATCTGTTTTGGGGCATTTATGTTGGTTCCCTATCTTAGCTGCACATAGCTTTTTTTTTCTTAAAGATTTATTTATTTATGCATACAAGAACTGGGGTACACGCCAGAGGTGTGGAAGGTGAGAGGATTCACCAGAGACAGAGTGGGGAACAGAACAGGCAGATCGACTGAAATACACTGCTGAGGGGAGCAGCGGGTGAGACAGGAGAGGTCTGCTGTGCCATGTGGTTAGCTCCCTGGCCGAGGATCAAACTCTTGCTGCAGTGGCTGCGGATATCTTCACAGTGCTGTGACTTAACCCCTTGAGCCACCAGGGAGGTCCAACTCATTTCTTTTTCACTACCTTTCCACACTTCTTCCATGAATACCACATGAAAAACTACTTTCTGTTTAATTGATTAATTTGCAAAAGTAGACAATACCTGGAGATTAGAGGGGTTTCTGTCAAGATTGCTTTAGTTGCAAGTGACAGAAATGCAAACAAGCCTCAGCAAAAAAGAGAATGGATTGGTTTACAGAACTAAGATAGATGCTGGGTATTCCATTTACTGTAGCTGCATAACAAACCACCTCAAAACTAAGTGGCGTAAAACCATCATTTTATTATGTATATAAACTC
Source organism: Talpa europaea (assembly GCF_964194135.1). Lineage (NCBI taxonomy): Eukaryota > Metazoa > Chordata > Mammalia > Eulipotyphla > Talpidae > Talpa > Talpa europaea. Next base: position 80,938,715 of record NC_140076.1, read on the forward strand.
TATGGTTCAGGAATATAGATAGTATAAGTAGGAATGACTAGTCTCTGTGCCCTGATGCCTGGGGTCTCATTTGGGGAGATTCAAAGGCTAAGGGTGATTTTATGACTGCCATTATCTGGAAGCATCTCATTTCTGGCAGTTAAGACTGGCTACTGGCCAGGACCTCAGCTGGGGCAGCTGACCTGCCACCACATTGCTTCGTCATGTGTCTGCTTGATGTCTGGGGTCCAATGTCCTAATAGAATAATAGCACTAGTACATGGCATTTTTATGACTTCAATTCAAAAGTCACAGAGCATCACTTCCACTGTACTGTTTTGATCCAAATATTCACAAGATGCAGAGGGAGTGGACACATAAACTCTGCCACCGGGTGGGAGGAGTTGTCTGTGTTGCCTTCTAATTAGACTTGTGTGGGATGGCATGTATCACAGTGACCATCTCTGGAAAATACAATCTGCCGCACTGGGATAGCTCATTAATTTAAACCAAGGTGTTAGGGTCTGACAGCCCAGTTAGGGCCACCTGGCCATTTTTGCTCATCTTCACTTCTCTTTGTCTATTAATAGAAAAAACACCTTTTCTGAGTCTGTGGATCATTTCCCATGTCTAAAAGAGAGAGCGCTTGGCAGGTAGACCACACAGAATAACTGTGTAATCTACCTCGGGTTTAACCTAGGTGAGCATTTATGTCAGCTCAGTGTGTAATTATAACTATGTTAGTTCTCTACCAGTATTCTGTAGTGATTCAAAGCCCTTTACCTGGTCATCTTCACATCATGTCTTATCTTCCACCTGCACACACTGCCTCTCTGGGATTTGCCTGGCTTCCCATGGGAAGGAAAAGCCCCCTGGCTTTTACAGCCAATACTGGCTGATTTTTTCAGCCATTTCCTCTCACAGCACCTGCCTGCCACCTTTCAAAGGGCTGTTCCAAATACCACTTTTCACCATCCTTGCAGTTAACAACTCTCCGGGCTGTGTCTTGACATTTTCTCCAGTCCCTCCCCACCCCACGTTTTTTTCCCTTCAAAATCAAACTCAATGCTCCAGGACTTCTTTTTCCTAGAAATTACCTCCTAGCACCAACATTTCAGAATGTAGGTTTCTGAAATGGGTTTCTGAATTAATAGCAACGTGGAAAAGTATATAAGACACAGGTCCTCTGCTTCAGTTCCTATTTCAATGTAATCTGTAACATGTTGTTTGGTATGCTTTCACCTGCAAATACAGGAAACTCAAAAGTGGTTTAAAGAATGAGAAAATGAATGATCTCACAAAAGGGCAAGACTAAAGGCGGGGAGTTCCACTACTGGTTGATTCAGTAGACATTTGCATCATAAAGGATCCATAGTCCTTCCATCACTGCCCTCTGTCATCTTTAGTTTATCTTCTGGGTCATTTGGCTAACTCCTCATGGTAGCAAGATGGCTGCTGAACTCCAGGCATCACTCACACATGGGACCACAACATTGAGAAGCAGGAAAGGAAATTTTCTCTTATGTCTATTTGTCAAAGAAAAGAAACCATTTCTAGGAGCCTTTTGTCAGGTTTCTCTCAGGTCTCATGGGTCAAAAATCTGGATGCTAATCCCTTAAACCAATCATTGTCAAAGGAACTAGAATTACCATGATTGACTTAAGCCAATTTAAGATTTACTCCTGAGGCTGAGTCTTCCCTTCCTGTGGAATAGCTTGCCAGTGAATAGGAGAACAGAAGCGGGCCTCTACCAAAAGAAAGGATGGGAGGATGGGATAAGATTTGGACCACAGATTTGAATAAGTGTCGAATTGTGTCTGATGAATTTGTCTTCTCTTCAATTTGCTGTCTCCAACTATAAACTAGACATGATGATACCTACATCATCTAATTGTGGAGATACTTCAAGAAATTAGATTTCATAGGACACATGTATGCACATCGTTGACTTTTAAAAAGTAGGCACATGCTACTGAAGCCAGTTGTGCTGTTACTTTATCCCTTGAACCGTCACAGGTTCTTGTCCCATGAAGCTGTAAAAAGGAATTCGTAGACTTTTAAGATAAGTAAACAGAGAGAAGCAAACTTTATTCAAGAAAGTAAGAAAAAGTTTATTTAGAGGTAAAAGAACAAAAGCAAAGACTCCAAGGCAGCATTGCCAAGGAGGGGCAAAAGACTCTATTTTGGGCCCGTGTCCAGAGGTCTGAACCCTTTTTTTCTCTATTCTAAAATCTCATCACCCTATTCTGTGATTGGCTCTTCCTTCTAGCGGCTATACTTCTCCGGGCAGATGTGCCCATTTTCCCAGCTCTTATCTTAGAGTGTCTCTTTTTACCTCCCCTGTCCAAGGTCCCTTAAAATTTACGGTCCCAATTAGCCTTAAATTTTAGTCTTAAAATTTACTGCCCTCATTAGCCCTCCTGAATTTCTCTGCCTTATCTCAGAAGCCTCTTTTAACTCTCCCCAAGTCCCTGCCTGCGCTGTCCCTGAAGCTGCCTAATTAACCCTAACTTGCCCTGGGACTCACTATAACATGGATGAACCTTGAAGACATATGCTAAGTGAAAAACAGCAGCCACAAAATGACTGGTTTCCTCTTATATGAGATCCTTAGGATACTCAAATTCATATAGTTCCCAGGGGTGTGGAGAGGAGGGAACAGAGTCAGTATTTAAGGGATTTCAGGTGAGGAAGATGAAAAAGTTCTGGAGATGGATGGTGATGATGACTGTGTTATAGCAGAATTCAGTTAGGGAACCAGGCAACATTCAGAGAGGAGGATAGATCTTTATTTACACTGGCAGGCCCAGAGGAGATCTTTCTCCAAAGTCTGAGCCCCAAGCAATTAGGTAACAGTATTTATTGTGTATGCAGGGGTATATTTGCACTTTGAAGCAAGCAGGGAGTACAGAAGCAGGAGATTCCTAAGCAGTTACCTGGGTGTAAATCAGGTGTGTGACCTTGAGAACATTTGTTTATCAGTCACTCCCTGAAACTTTTGTAATAGGTGGCTAAAGCCAAAAGACTTTTACAGGTGGTCCCCCCTGCAGGGGGTTGCTGGTGAGGATAGTCCCAGGGAAAATGCTAAAAAATATCGCATTTGGGGGTAGGGCAATGGGTAAGAGATCTAAGTGACTGCAGAAGGGGGCGCGGATTCATTCAGTTCTGGATTCAGGATGTTTGGATCTTCAGCATTTGGGGTCAGCAGAGTCTGGCCCTTCACTGTGCCAGTATTCCAGAAGGTTAATGCTGGCCTCTGAAGGTGGAGGCCTCCAGCAGCCAACTTTGGAGAGGGAAATTTTGGAGGCTTTGCAATTAGCTGAGTGACTGAAACTGTTCCCAGTTTTGCTGCTGTTACAGCCTGGCAGAGAAGGCAAAGACCTGGAGCCAGGCACCTTGCTGAGCTGCGTGAGTCTGGCTGTTTGTCGGGTTGTTCAGCCACTGCAGCTGCTGTCTTGAGTGTTGCTTGTCTGGTGCTGCGCTGGGGCATCCTTGTTGCGTCTTCTGTTGTCTTCATGAGTTGGAATCTGGCTGAGAGTCTGGCTGCCATGTGCTCCAGGTCGGCAGCAGTAGGAATACACCATCTTGGGCATGTGGCCTATTTGTAGGGTAAATGGTTTTCAGGCTCTTCTGTCCTCCTGCCATTAGGATTGCCCTGCCTGATGGGACACCTGTAGTTGGTACATTGTTGTGAACTGTTTTATTTACTTCTGAGGGCCATGGCTCAGCATTGAGATATTCACCAAGAGAGCAGAGGCAGCAGAGAGAAGAGAGAGAGAGAGAGGAACCCAGAGTGAAGACTTTCTGGGGGCTTGGTGGCCTCCCAGTCTCCTGGCCCCCCAACCCCTACCTGCATGTACCTGGTTGCTGCACTACATGTAAAAACTCAATAAAAGCCTGAGAAAGCCACCAAGGGCCCCAGGAATCCTCCATTACCTATCTGCTTGAATCATAGAAAACCTGCTCTGTATCATCCTGCCACCATACTATTGTTTGGGAGAGGAGCTCCTGGTCCTCAGTGGTGGGAAGACGCCATCTTAGCTACTTTTGTTTAGTACTGAAAAACATTAGACACTGCTTTGGGTGAGGTAAAGGCCATTTTTGGCCTCAATAACTTTGTTTTCCCCTGGTTTGTTAAATAAATCCCATTGTTGTTTTTCTCTGACCCTGAGGAGTCTTGCAATCGTGCACATGGATGAAGAATTCAGACAATGACTGGTGAACTATTTGGGCAGTGTCCTTGACCAGTTTTAGTGCCCCTTCCTGCCCTATATCACTTTCAGTCTACATTGAGGCTTTGTCTCAACATAACTTCAGACATTTTCCACTTCAATTGCACAACATACATTTACTTAACAGAAATGTACACAACTATGAAAAGTCCAATAGTATGTATGTTTGATCACAATAAAATTTTAAGTAAAACAGTCTATTTAAGGTATAGAGCCAATGAATTGTGCTGAACTTGAAAAAAATGCGTAGTATAAATTCATGGTTCTCTATAGTGTCCATTATGTTGAACTTTTGCCTATTTAAATTTGTGGGTGTAAGGAAAATGATTGAATCAAGCTGTTTCTCACCTTCTACACAGAGAGCCCACACCTTGAAATGCTATGTTTTCCACCATTCAGACATCTAGTAAACAACAGATGGGCCTTGTGTTTGCAACCATATATCAGTTGTATGGCTATGGGCACTTAGCATAAAGAGGGCTAGGCAGGGGAGTTGCTGTTCTGCCTCTGTCAGAGTTGGGGGTCTCTCTGGCTTTGTCTGCCTGCCTGTGTGGATGGTCCCATGTTCCGGCATTAAAGGACTGAAATATCTACCAAAGGCTCCTCCTTTTGTCTGCAAGAACTGACAATGAACCTACTTGGCCTGGAATGGTTTCATGACAATGAGTGACAACCATATTCCAGTCTCAGTTATCACTTCTTTTGTGGTCGGGTACTTTCCTCTACTCTGTCCTCACTCCCATGTTGTTTTGTTGTTTTTTTTAAAAAGATTTATTTATATATACACGAACTGGGGTGTAGACCAGTGTTGCGGAGAGGAGTGGGGTGGGGTGAGAGGATTCACCAGAGTGGGGAGCAGAACAGGCAGATCCACTGAAATGCACTGCTGAGGGTAGCAGAAGATGAGACAGGAGAGGTCTGCTGGTACCAGGTGGGTTGCTCTCTGGCTGGCCAGGGATGGAACTTGTGCTGCAGTAGTTGGCAGTAGCTTGATAGCACTGTCTTTAACCCCTGTGCCATCAGGGAGTCCCCCCTGCCCCTGACATTGTTTTGATTGAATGCAGACCAAGACATTCCATTGCCCAAAATGCCTCCATTCCCCTATGCAGAATGGAGTGAACTATGCTACACACTTACTTTGCCCTTGGAAGATACCCACACCTTCTCTCTTTGTCTCCTAGTCCTCTTTCAATACAGCTTACTCTTCCAACATGCATGTCAAAAGCCTTTGGGACAAAGAGACAGAGAGGATAACTCAAAGCCAGGGGAGAAGTACAAGCACAAAGTACCAGTGGGTGTTAGTAGCTCTTGAAAAGTCTATTTACTGATAACACATGCACTAATATTTACTGATCCCTCAGATGTTTGCAAAGGAGGCAAAGCTGTAAGGAACTGTACAGAGAAGTGGAAGCTATGGCCCATTCATGGGGGGCTAGGTCATTCCACCTGAAGCTACCCAAGCCACACCCAAGTCCCAAGACCAGAGCTAAGCAATTCTATTACAAATACTTGAAATCAGAGGTCATCTATTTATATTTAACCTACTCACTCCAGACAGCCTTTTCCCAAAAACAAACACAGCATAGGAAGATCTTTAACATGGGGCACTAAACACTCCCTTAAATATTTCAGTCTGGAGCTTAATCATACCATCTGAAAGTTTCTCATTATATGTGACCTTCTTCTGTAATTAAAACAGGCTCTATAGGTAACTGCTTCCATCAAGTTTTAAATGATGCATGCCCTCCAATGCACAAATATTGAATGTTAGCATTCTGTTCTTTGCATTTAGCTCCTAATACCTGGCAAGTGCCCCGGACTCAATTCAGGAGTAATTTCCTTTGTTCAGTTACTTTGCAAAAAAAGCTGCTGTTGATAGGAAAGAGAATTCACATCCATTCAGACGACTTTTACTGAGGACCCACAACATGCCAGGTACTGGGCCGGGGCTGGGGACACAGATAAATCATCAGCCCTGGCCCTGGAGTTCTCAGGCCTGGAAGGAGCAGCAGACATGAAAACAAACAATTACTGTACAGTGTAATGACTTTCATACCAGCTGCTCTGGGAGTATTGATGAGGGGTGATTAACTCTGGGGTTCTTCTATGGAATCAGGGAGGACTCACCACAAAGGTCTCATTTGAGTGGGGTGTTGAAGGATGAGTAAAAGCTTATTAGAAGAATAAAGCAGGGAAAAGACTTCCAGGCAGAGGGAACTATATCTGCAAAGGCAGAGAGGTGAGGAAAGACATGGTGAGTTTTAGAAACAACCGGCAAGATGGCAGAGTTCCAGAGATGAAGCTGGATGAGTAAGATGTGGAGGCAGCTAAATTCCAGACATCACCCCTCCCTCATCCTTGGGGACAGGAGGGAGCAAGAACAAACGGAAGCCTAGCCTCACCACTGGTAATTAAGCAACATTATAGTAGGGTAAAAGGTGTTCAGGCTTTTCTGCCTTCCCACCATTAGGATGGCCCTGCCTGATGGGGTACCTGCAGTTGTTACATTGTTGTAAACTGTTTTGTTTACTTCTGTGGGCCATGAGAGGGGTATTGAGATAGTCACCAAGAGAAGTAGAAGCAGAAGAAGCAGGAGAGAGAGAAGGGGAGAAAGAAGCTCAGAGTGAAGACTTGGGTGGGGGGGCATGGAGGCCTCCTAGCCCCCCTCCCCCGCACCCTGCCTGCCATGTACCTGGTTACTGCACTATTTGTAAAAGCTCAATAAAAGCCTGAGAAAGCAACCGAGGACTCCACAACTCTCCTTAACCCATCTGCTTGGATCATAGATAACCTGCTCTGTGCTCATCCTGCTGGTACAATTATCCTTTTACATCAAGCACAGGCCCTTGAGTCTGTGTTCTGTAGGTGTTCTAGGTTTTTTTGCAAGATTATCATCTAGTGATATGAATTGTCTTTTCAAGTAATCAGGACCTTTTATATTTGAAAAGGCCTGTAGACAGGTCATGTGGCTCTTTAGGCCATGGGATGATCTAAAATGTCATTATTGCAGATTGGAACTCTGAAGAGCCTGACATTTGATAGAGGAGGGACAAGGGCTCAGTGAGGTGAAGGGCCCATCCAACCTTCTCATACTGGGTTAAAGCCAGGCCAGCACCCAGCCCGCATTGCCACCCTTACTCAGCTTTCCTCCTTCCTTTCATATCCTGAAGGTGCCCAGGCTGGTACTCTGCATTCAGTAGACACATAGTAAATCTGATTATTCCAGAATGGAACAAATTTATTGTATGGCTTGTCTGAGTTTTCTGGAAACTTCCAGAATCAACTCTTTCCTGAGTAAGGTTTTCTTAAACATGAGCAAAATGACCTGAAACCAAAGGAATTCTAAGAAATGTTGATCTAACACATGAACTTCACAAATGAGTTCTTTCTTTTTGTAAAGATTTATTTATTTATACATAGAAGAATTGGGGTACAGGCCAGAGCTTTGTGGGGGGGGGTGAGAGGATCCACCAGAGACAGAGTGGGGAACAGAACAGGTAGATTGACTGAAATACACTGCTGATGGGGAGCAGTGGGGGAGGCAGGAGAGGTATCCCTCGCCATGTGGGTTACTCCCTGGCCGGCCAGGGATCGAACTCGTGCTGCAGAGATTGCTTCATAGTGTGATGCTTAACCCCTTGCGCCACCAGGGAGGCCCACAAATGAGTTCTTTTTTTTTTTTTTTAAAGATTTATTTATTCATACAAACACTGGGTACAATCAGAAGCGCGGGAGGGTGAAAGAATTCACCAGAGCAGAGCCAGAGCGGGGAGCAGAGCAGGCAGAAGGACCGACGTACACTGCTGAGGGGAGCAGCGGGCAGCAGGAGAGGTCTGCGCGCCATGTGGGACCCTCCTCCAGTGGCCGGGGAGCAGCTGGGTATTGAACCGGGGCTGGAGAGGCCGCGGGCAGCTTCGCAACCCAGCGCTCAACCGCTGCGCCACCGGGGAGGCCCCACAAATGATTTCTTAAAGTCACCTTTCAGCCTGCCCAAAGTTTTACTATCCTGTGAAATGCTCATAGTTCTTAAAATTCTAACCCTGATAATGTGTTTTAGTCAACTTAAACTAGGACAATGATACATTTTTAATTTTTCACAGACTCTTTACTTTTCTAGAATCCAATTTCTTTTTAGGCCTGGTCTTTTATCTTTCTGGTGCTAGACTTAATTTACCAATTTTCTGTCTTTCCCCAACCTGGCTGCCTACCCTTTGCTTAAAGAAAAGAGAAAAGAAAAGAAAAGATAGAAAAGATAGAAAGAAAGAAAGAAAAAGTGGGTTTGGTTTGGGAATTACAGCAAGCAAACTCTAGGGACCCAGGTGAGGTTTGAGGAACAAGCTGGCTGGTTTTCCTGTCCATCTAGACACCTGCCCAGGTGCCCAGGGACCTGCTGCCCTCTTGTGGCTGCAACCTGGAGTGAGGTACTACTTCCACTTGACCAAAAAAAAAAAAAAAAAAAAAAAACGCAAACAAAACAAATAGCACTCACCTCATTTTTGGGTTCACTGGCTAAATAAATGTGCTCTGAAAGCATTGTGCTGCTCCCTAAATCCCCCCAAGACCCACATAATTTTAGAACTGAAATGTGCCTTAGTGCAACCCCCATTGTTTGGGCTTTTTTTTTTAAGTTGTTTTTTTTTTTTTTTTATGTACACAAGAATTGTGGTACAGGTCAGAGGTGTGGGAGGATGAGAGGGTTCACCAGAGACAGAACAGGGAGCAGAACAGGCAGACGGACCAAAAACACTGCTGAGGGGAGCAGTGGGTGAGATAGGAGAGGTCTGCTGTGCCATGTGGATTGCTCCCTGGCTGGCCAGGGATCGAACCAGCACTGCAGAGGCTGTGGACAAGCTTCACAGCGCTGCACTCAACCGCCTGCGCCACCAGGGAGGCCCTGGACTTTTTTTTTTTAAGTGGGAGCCTGCGGAGCAGAGATTTGGGTCATGTAGCTAAGGACACCCTGGTTAGAGAAACTGCATCCTCATTAGAAGCCAGGGAAGAGAGAGGAAGAGGGATTTGTCGTTGAAACTTAGGAAGGTAGAGTAATGCATAACTTCCGGTGCAGAGGGGATAAGGCCAAATGTTATGCTCCTCTCCATCAGTCAGCAACCGCACCCCCTTACCCCAGTCCCTTCTCAAGCTTCAACCTGGAGTAAGCCAACCCTTCAGGCCACAATTTTTTGACCTGTCAACTGAGGAAGTAAGATTGGATGCTTTCTAGGTTTATGATGATCTGTTGCCTCTTGGCACACACACATCCAATGGCTCTTAGACTGAAAAACACTGGGGGGCAAAATCTTGTTTCTTTTCTTCGCATCCCTGAAGCCTAACCCTATACTTTTGACATAAAGATGCTCAAAAAATATTTATGACCAGTAATTAGCATATTCAGAGTCTGCTGTATGCCAGCCACATTACATGTGATCCTGACAATTGGCTTGGTGATTGCCATGCCCACCAAGGTTGTAAGCACAAGGGCACTGTGACTACATTGCTGTGACTGAGTCCAGGTTCTATGCTCCCTGCCTATGCATCACAGTGATGTCCTCTCCCCACATCCCCCTTTCTTCATCTGTAAAATGGGGCTTAAATGACAGTGCCTGGCATATTGTAAACACTCAGTCTTTTTGGGTAGTCATTATTATCTTGATTTTATGGATGAGGAAATTAAAGCTAAGATTAAATAACTTTTCCAAAACAGCTTGACCAGTAAATGACACACCTCAGTTTATAAGTAAGATCCAAAGCCCAGGTTGGTTGACTTCTTTTTTTTTTTTTCTTTTTTTTTTAATAATAAATTTTATTTTTATATTCCCCATACAATTTCAACCCCCCCATTTTGACCCCAATCCCTCCCCTCCCTCCACCCACCCCCCAAAAAAGTGTCTCTGGTTCATAGATTTTTGTTGATTTTGATTTTCACTTTCTTATAGTTATTCATTTTCCTGGTCCCTTATTTAAGTTTTCTAGATTCCTGCTATGAGTGAGACCATCCGGTATTTTTCTTTTTCTTTCTGGCTTATTTCACTGAGCATGATTCCTTCCAGCGCCATCCATGTTGCTGCAAATTGCATGTGTTTATCTTTTTTGAATGCTGAGTAATATTCCATGGTATATATGTACCACATCTTCTTGATCCAGTCATCTATTTTTGGGCATTTGGGCTGTTTCCAAAGCTTAGCTATTGTAAATAGTGCTGCTATAAACATAGGGGTGCAGGTGTTCTTTGGAATTGATGTTTCTTTGTCCTTTGGGTAAATACCTAGGAGTGGAATTGCTGGATCATATGGAAGCTCTATGTTTAGTAGGTCCAGAAATCTCCACACAGCTCTCCATAGTGGTTGGACCAGTTTGCACTCCCACCAACAGTGCAGGAGAGGTCCTTTTTCTCCACACTCTCGCCAACATTTGTTGTTGCTAGTTTTTTTAATATGTGCCATTCTCACTGGTGTAAGATGGTATCTCATGGTAGTTTTGATTTGCATTTCCCTGATTACAAGTGATGTTGAACATTTTTTCATATGCCTGTTGGCCATTTGCATTTCCTCTTCAGAGAAGTTTCTTTTTAGCTCTTCTGCCCATTTTTTGATTGGATTATTTTCTTTGTTTTTGTTGAGTCTCATCAGCTCTTTGCAAATTTTTGTGATCAATCCTTTATCATTAGTGTTGTGTGCAAAAATGTTCTCCCAGTTGGTGGGGTTTCTCTTTGTTTTTGTTATTGTCTCTTTTGCTGTGCAGAAGCTCTTTAATTTGATGTAGTCCCAGCTGTTTATCTTTGCCTTCACTATCACTGCTTTGGGTGATGTGTCTGTAAAGATGTCTTTCATGTGCAAATCACGTAGTGTTTCGCCTATATTTCCTTCTATGTATTTTATGGTTTCAGGTTTTATGTCTAGTTCTTTAATCCATTTTGAGTTGGTTTTTGTGTATGGTGTGAGGTAGTAGTCAAGCTTCATTCTTTTGCATGTAGTGGCCCAGTTTTCCCAGCACCATTTATTGAACAGACTTTCTTTGCTCCAATGCGTATTCTTTGCTCCTTTGTCAAATATTAGTTGACCATAAATCTGTGGGTTTATTTCTGGATTTTCTATTCGATTCCATTGGTCTGTGTGTCTGTTCTTGTTCCAATACCATGCAGTTTTGATGATTATGGCTTTGTAGTATAGCCTGAAATCTGGGAGTGTGATGCCTCCATTCCCTTCTTTTTTTTTCAGGAGAGCTTTGGCTATTCGGGGTTTTTGGTGATTCCATATGAATTTAATCAATAATTGTTCTATTTCTTTGAAGAATAACATTGAAATTTTTATTGGAATAGCGTTGAATCGGTATATTGCTTTTGGTAGGATGGCCATTTTAATAATGTTTATTCTTCCAATCCATGAGCAGAGGATGTCTTTCCATTTCTTTGTATCTTATTCTATTTCTTTTAACAGTGTTTTATAGTTTTCTTTGTAAAGGTCCTTTACCTCTTTTGTTAGATTTATTCCCAAGTATTGGATTTTTTTTGTTTCAATAATAAAGGGGATTTTTTTTTTCATTTCTTCTTCAGATTTATTGTTAGTGTATAGGAAGGCTTCTGACTTTTGCATGTTGATTTTGTATCCTGCCAATTTGCTGAACTGATTGATTAGTTGAATTAGTTTTTCTATGGAGTTTTTGGGGTTCTCTATGTATATTATCATATCATCTGCAAATAGTGATAGTTTGACTTCTTTTCCTATTTGGATTCTTTGTATGTCTTTCTCTTGTCTTATTGCTCTGGCTAGGACTTCCAGTATTATATTGAAAAGCAGTGGTGAGAGTGGACATCCTTGTCTTGTTCCAGATCTTAATGGAAATGCTTTCAGCTTTTCACCATTGAGAATGATACTGGCTGTTGGCTTGTCATATATGGCCTTTATGATGTTGAGGTATGTTCCTTGTATCCCAAGAATTTCAAAGGCTTTTATCATGAATGGGTGTTGCTCTTTGTCGAAAGCTTTCTCGGCATCTATTGATATTATTATATGGTTTTTATATTTCTTTTTGTTGATGTGTTGGATAACGTTGATTGATTTTCGGATGTTGAACCATCCTTGTGTCCCTGGAATGAATCCTACTTGGTCGTGGTGAATTACCTTATGGATACACTGTTGGATTCTGATAGCTAAAATTTTATTGAGGATTTTTGCATCAGTGTTCATTAGGGAGATTGGCCTATAGTTTTCTTTTTTTGTGTTGTCCTTGTTCGGTTTTGGTATTAGTGTAATGTTGGCTTCATAGAACGTGTTAGGTATTATACCTTCCTTCTCAATTTTTTGGAAGAGTTTGTGAAGGATAGGCACCAATTCGTCTCTGAATGTTTGGTAGAATTCATTTGTAAATCCATCAGGTCCTGGGCTTTTGTTTTTGGGGAGGTTTTTGATTACCATTTCAATTTCGCTAATTGTAAGTGGTCTGTTTAGGTGTTCTATTTCTTCTTTATCTAGCTTTGGGTGATTGTAGAGTTGTAGGAATTTGTCCATCTCCTCTAGATTGTTGAACTTGTTTCCATATAACTGTTCATAGTAGTTATTAATTATTCTTTTGATTTCTGCTGTGTCCGTTGTGATTTCTCCTCTTTCATTTATTATCCTATTTATTTGTGCTTTCTCCCTTTTTGCCCTTGTGAGCCTCGCTAGGGGTTTATCTGTTTTATTTATTTTTTCGAAGAACCAGCTCTTGGTTTCATTGATCTTTTGGATTGTTTTTTTAGTTTCGATTTCATTTATTTCTGCTTTGGTTTTTATTATTTCTTTTCTTCTACTGGTTTTGGGGTTTTTTTGTTGTTCTTTTTCTAGATCTTTGAGCTTCGAGATTAGGTTGTTTGTTTGAGTTCTTTCTTGTTTCTTGATGTGAGCATCTATTGCTATATATTTTCCTCTTATTACTGCTTTTGCTGCATCCCATACATTTAGGAAATTGGTGTCCTCCTTGTCATTCAATTCAAAGAATTTTTTAATTTCTTCTTTTATCTCCTCGTTAGTCCAGTGGACTTCCAGTAGTGTGGGTTTCAATCTCCACGAGGTAGGAGAGTACCTTGCCTTCTTTTTATGGTTTATTCTAGTTTGATGCCTTCATGGTCAGAAAAGATGGTTGGTATGATTTCAATCTTGGTGTATCTTTGGTGTTTGTCTTGTGCCCCAGTATATGATCAATCCTAGAGAATGATCCGTGTGCGCTTGAGAAAAATGTATACTCAGATTTTTTTGGGTTTAGTGTTCTATATATGTCTGTTAAGCCCAAGCACTCTAGATCCTTATTTAGAGCTTTAGTGTCTTTACTAATTTTTTGTCTTGTTGATCTATCCATTGTTGATAGTGGTGTGTTGAAGTCTCCCACTATGTATGTGTTTTCTCTGATGTCTGTTTTCAGAGATGCCAATAGTTGTCTGATATATTTTGGTGCTCCTTCGTTAGGTGAATATATGTTAATGAGTGTTATTTCTTCTTGAGGTATTGTCCCCTTGATCATAATGTAATGACCACTGGGGTCTCTTTTTATCTTTTTAAGTTTGAAATCTGTTTTATCTGATATGAGTATAGCTGTTCCTGCCTTCTTTTTTGGTCCATTTGCTTGTAGAATTGTTTTCCATCCTTTAACTTTGAGTCTATTTTTATCTTTTGCAGCTAAATGTGTTTCCTGGAGACAGCAAAAGGTTGGGTTTTGTTTCTTAATCCAGCCTGCAACTCTGTGTCTTTTTATTGAAGAGTTTAGTCCATTTACATTTAGAGTTAGTATTGATATGTTAGCATCTGTATTTGCCATTGTGTTTGCCTTTCCTTTGATTTTATTTATTTATTCTTTTAATAACTTTCTTTGGCCTTCTTTTGTTGTTATTCGTCCCTCTGAGGTTCTGGCTTTAGGACTCCTTGTAGTATTTTTTGGAGTGGGGGTTTAGTCGTAATAAAATTCCAGAGTTTCTGTTTGTCTGGGAAGGTCCTTATTCTTTCTTCAAAGAGGAAGGAGAGCTTTGCGGGATAGAGTATTCTTGGTTGGTATCTGTTTTCTTGGAGTCTGTTGACTATGTCCCTCCACTCTCTCCTTGCCCGTAGTGTTTCTTCAGAGAAGTCTGATGTCAGTCTGATTGGTTTTCCTTTGAATGTTATCTGTTTCTTCCCTCTTGTTAGTTTCATTATTTTTTCCTTGTCTTGGATTCTTGGGAGCTTTACTATTATGTGTCTTGCTGTATTTTTCCTTTCGTCATGGAAGTTTGGTGTTCTTCTTGCTTCTTGTATATCAATTTTCAGCTCCTTCTTCGCATTTGGGAAGTTCTCTTCAATTATATCCATGAATATTTTCTCTGTTCCTACATCTCTCTCCTCTCCTTCTGGGATTCCTATAACTCTTATATTTCCTTTCCTCATGGAGTCAGATAGTTCCCGAAGTCTTTCTTCAGTCTTTTTCCTTCGTACTTCTCCTTCCTTTTCTGTTTTAGTTCTTTTTATTTCTGTGTCTTCAAGAGTACTTATTCGTTCTTCCATTTCATCTATTCTGCTTTCATTGCTTTTCCCAGAGTTCTTTAGCGTCTCCATTAATTCTTTGATCTCCTGCATTTCTTTTACTTCCCTCTTTAGGGACTCAATTTCATTCTTCTGGTCATTAATTATTTTCCCCTTATCATTATTTTCCTTTATGACTTCTGTCAGTTTTTTAATCACAGCAATTTTAAATTCTCTATCTGGAAGGCTCAGAAGTTCTTCCAAGTTACTGTCGTTGCAATCTGGTAGATGGTTTTCTTTTTGCGGTGTGCTTTTTTGCTGAGGAGTTGCTGGGTTGCATGTAGTTTTTCTACTCCCTACTGCCTGTTTTCTAATTTGCCGTATTCCTTGTGACACTGTGTTGCTGGTACTGGCCGGCATCTTGGGCGACCTTCCCAGCTCACCACTGGCTCCTCTGGGGAACTTCTGCTGGGTTCACAAGTCTCCAGCAAAGAAAGGTCCCTGCTCTGTCTCCTCGGTGAGCCTTCTGCTGGGTTCACACAGCCTCCAGCAAGAAAGGTCCCTGCTGCAAAATGCCGGTGCCGGGGACGCGCTCCCCTGCACACCCGGTCTCCCAGGTTGACTTCTTAAGCTGCACAGTTTCTCCCCCTGTTTTTGGGTGACTGACCCAATATAAGAACACATGAGTGAGTAAGCGAAATCATTTATTGTTGATGGAAATGCTAATAGCTGGCATTTGACTCTTACAGGAGGAAGATATTATTACTCCAATCTGTCTCTTTATTCCCCAGGACCAACTGAAAGAGATTATAAAGGCAATTAAAAACAAAGTTCAGGGCCTCTCCAGTGGCACAGAGGATCGAGCGCCATGCTGTGAGGCTGCCCACAGCCTCTGCAGCATGGGTTCGTTTCCCGGCTGGCTGGCGAGAAACCCACATGGCTCAGCAGACCTCTCCTGTCTTGCCTGCTGCTCCCCTCAGCAGTGTATTTCATCCATCTGCCTGTTCTGCTCCCCGCTCTGTCTCTGGTGAGTTCTCTCACCCTCCCACATCTCTGATCTGTACCCCAGTTCTTGTATAAATAAATAAATCTTAAAAAAAACAACAACAAACATCAGCACAGAGGAGCATGCATGTTTCTTCTAACTCAGTGAGGGGTTTGGTTTTTTTTTTAAGATTTATTTATTTATGCATATAAGAACTGGGGTACAGGCCAGAGGCATGGGGAGTGAGATGATTCACCAGAGACAGAGTGGGGAAGAGAACAGGCAGATCTACCAAAATACACTGCGGAGAGGAGCAGCGGGTGAAGCAGGAGAGGTCTGCTGCAACATGTGGGTTAGCTCCCCAGCCAGGGATTGAACTTGTGCAGCAGTGGCTGTGGACAACTTCATAGGTTGCATCTTAACTCTTACACCACCAGGGAGACCCTTGAGGGCTTATTTTGTGCTGATTTTATGACAGTACCAGGGCCAAGCACCACAGGGCTTACTTTCCAGTCCTGCCTCCCAGTTCAATTCCTTATTACCTAATGCCTGGAGGTGTTCTCACAGTCCATTACCTGCCTCTTTGCCTCCAGTCTTTACCTTGCTTTTTTTTTTTTTTTTTAGATTTTTTTTTTTAATTTATACAAGAACCGGGGTACAGGCCAGATGCGCAGGAGGGTGAGAGGATTCACCAGAGACAGAGCAGGGAACAGAACAGGCTGACTGATGAAATACACTGTTGAGGGGAGCAGCGAGCGGGACAGGAGAGGTCTGCTTGCCATGTGGGTTGCTCCAAGACTGACAGCGATGGAAACAGCACTGCAGAGGCTGCGGACAGCTTCACAGTGCCACGCTCAACCTCCTGAGCCACCAGGGAGGCCCTCTATACCTTTTTAATCAGTGTTATCCACCTCTTTTGAATTAGCCTTCTTATTTCATCATGTCACTCCTACGATTCCAACTTCCCTTTGAATAATATTTATTGAGCAGCTCGCATTCTTCTATGCACTGGGGTTTCAGTGTTGAGCAAAACAGGCAAAGATGATCCCTGCCCCCCTGAAATTTAGTAGTTTTTTTAAAACTCCAATGGAGACCTATTGCTTTTTTTTTTTTCCACTTTCATATCTTTTTATTTCAAGTTGAACTTATTCCCTGGCCACGAGTTTTTGTTTCTTCAGTTTCTTCTGGGATATCTTTTTCTTCAGTGCAATCTCCTTTCTGGTTTGGGAACAAACTGCTCTTTTTCAGTAAGATCATCTCAGTGAGGCAGGGGGCTCATGTATGGGTTAATCCAACCATGATGAAATTTAGGGATTTTTTTCACCTGGATGTGCTCCATGACCAACGACTCTATGCATAAACCCTTAAGTTTCACATTACTCTCTGCTTTTTTAAGCATGTGCAGTAAAAATTCAGCACTCTTTTTAGGCCATGGACCCTGTGTCCAACTCCACTATTTGGCCTGGGCACACCTGCCAACTCCTGCCAACTCCACCATTATGTCACTGCTTCTGGAGAGATACTTGTCTCAGATACTTGGTATCTCTTCTTCTGGAGAGATACTTGCTTCAGATACTGATGGCCTGGGCAGTTTCACGAATGTTCTCAAAATGAACATGAAGATTTGAACCTCTTGATTGCGTGGCTTTGTAGAGTTTTCTAGGTCAAGTGGTAGCAAATCATTTTCAGAGATCACTAAGGCTACTTTTGGGAAGAGAAAGAGACGGACTGCTTTAAAAGTTAAGAGTCTAGACTCTCCTTGGCAAGGCCCACTCTATTTATTTTCCCCTTCCTTAACATCTCATGGCTTTCCAGCAGGGCTTTGGCTGAGCTTGCCCAACACATGCCAAATTTCTTTTCTTTTCTTTTCCTTTTTTTTTTTTTAAGATTTATTTATTTATGCATACAAGAACTGGGGTGTAGGCAGAGGTGCAGGGGGTGAGAGGATTCACCAGAGACAGAGAGGGGAACAAAGCAGGCAGATCTCCTGAAATACACTGCTGAGGGGAGCAGTAGGCAAGATAGGAGAGGTCTGCTGTGCCATGTGGGTCAGCTCCCTGGCCAGGGTTCAAACTCGTGCTGCAGTGGCTGCAGATAGCTTCATAGTGTTGATACTTAATCCTTTGTGCCAGCAGGGAGGCCCCCACCAAATTTATTTTCAACTCAAATTTTCTTTATGCCTCTTCTTCTTAGACTGACCAACCTAAATCCTTCAGGGCCTAGTTCTAGCTCCGTGTCCTCGCTTCCCTTGTCTGACCTACTCTTACAGCACTCTCTCATTTCACATGCTCCTTCACCTGTTATTTCTCCCCCCACTACACCACCCCATCACACACCTGACACTATTGTAAGCTCTGGAGGGCTATAACCCCATTCTATGTCTTTCATCCTAATCTTCCCCAGCACCTGTCACGATATTATACAAAATAATAGGTTTTTACTTCTTAAAAATAACTCACATATGTAAAGCACTTTACAACATGTTTTCATATACCTTATCTTCCACAATATCAATTATCATTACATATTTAATAGACAAATTGGTCAAAAGAGGAAGACATTCCAGGTGAAAGAAATAACACCAGCAAACCAATAAAGACAGGAGTGATGGTAGCATAAACAGAAGGTGATGTAGGAACACATCCTGGCTGCAGACAGGAGTGAGCACTACAGTAAACTTAGAAAATGGAGAATGAAGGGAACAAAGACGACAACAAATCCACCTCCCAAACATGGTGAGCAGTTAGCTAGCCTTTTTAGAAGCATTTTTTTTCCCTTTCACCAAGCTATAATAAGTGTCCATAAAATTGTGTCCTACTTTTTTTCACTTAACATTCTGAGCACTGTTCCCTGATGCAGGCTAGTCTTCATAAAGGCTATTTGTGGTGAATGCGTAATATTCCAGAGTTGCTGAATCCTAATGTGCTTTCCATTTCATTTCTCTAGCATTGGACACACGTGCTTTCCCAGTTTACCCTGTATGAGAAGCATTGCAACACACTTCCTGGGAGATAAACTTTGGGGAGCCCTCAGAATGCTCTACAAGGGCTCACTGAGTGGAAAGTGTCTCCGGACTTTTGTGTTAGCTGAACCAGTGAGGCTGATCTCTTGTGGCTTATGCCAGCTGGAGTCACACATCCCCCCAAATGGCAATCCACACTGTCCCACCTCAACTTAAAGGCAAGGAGGGCAGGGCCCACATGTTTCACTCACAGATGTAACTGGACCTGAGTCCTCACTCCAAGGCACTGAGGCCTGTGGAGTAGGAGCTTAATAAATACATGCAGGAAAAGGAATGTGAATTCTGGTATGAACTATCCATTCTTACCCCGACCAGCGATCTAAAATGATCTTAGTGTGGTTTTTTTTTAATATTTATTTATGCATACAAGAACTGTGGGACAGGCCAGAGGTGTAGAGGGTGAGAGGATTCACAGAGATACAGTGGGGAACAGAACAGGCGGATTGAGTGAAATACACTGCTGAGGGGAGCAGCAGGCGAGATAGAAGTGGTTGGCTGCGCCATGTGTGTACCTCCTTGGCCGGCCTCGGATTGAACTCATGCTGCAGAGGCTGCAGATAGCTATACAGTGCTGTGCTTAACCCCTTGCGCCACCAGGGAGGCCCAATCTTAGTGTTTTTATCCACGTTTTACCTTATCAAGATAAAGTTTGTTTCTTCATCACAGTTGCCACTAATACTTCCTCATTCTTTTTGTCCTTTAATTTTTAAACCAGAAATTTTACAGCTTTTGAGACTAAAGCATTTTTCTACATAATCTTTATTTTTATTTTAGGTTTTAATTGAGAGATAACTGACATATGCCATTATGACCTTTAATACTAAAATTCTAAATATGCTCTCCCCTCAGAGTTGCTAACAACTATACTATCTTCCAGTTTTGCTACAGTTAAGTTGTATATGTAATGCCTTTACCTAGAATTTAGGTATAATGTTTAAGGTCAGAGTCATTTTAAAATATTTTTTATGGGCCTCCCTGGTGGTGCAAGGGGTTAAATTTCAACACTATGAAGCTATCCATAGCCACTGCAGCATGAGTTCGATCCAGGCCAGGTTGCTGACCCACAAGGCACAGCAGACCTCTCTTGTCTTGCCTGCTGCTCTCCTCAGCAGTGTATTTCAGTAGATCTGCCTTTCTGCTCCCCATTCAGTCTCTGGTGACTCCTCTCACCACCCACACATCTGGCCTGTCCTGCAGTTCTTGTATGCATAAATAAATCTTTTTAAAAATATATATTTTTTAACCAACCTTTAAAGTGCATCCCCCCCCATGAGTTGCAATGCTTTTTTATCCCTTTTAAATGCTTGTATAAAAGTGGGTCGACTTCTGCCTCTCTAGTCTGTTAAATTGGTGTGTAAGCTATATAATGTTTTACTATCTGCCAAGCCTAATACTCCTCCCAATTAACCTGTCTTCAAATTTTTCTCTGCCATCTCCCGCTTATTCTTCCAGATGAATTTTTAAATAATCATATCCAATTCCAAAAAAACTCTATTGAGATCTTCATTGTAATTACATGAAGCCTAAAAATAAATTAAGGAAGAACTGACATCTTTCACAGTTTTAACTTTGCCATCCAGGAAAATTTTTCATTAAGTTTTCCCATATTTCCCAAAAAAAATTTGGTCATTTTTTTACATAGGTTATTGACATTCCAAATACAGGTTATTTTCAGGTATTTTGTATTTGTTATTTCATGTTGCTTTCCAATTGGATATTACCTATGTGTGCAGGGACGCTTGTTAACAAGACCAGTTCATCTACTCCACTCTAATTGTCAACGTTTTCTTTGCCTTTTGTCTCCCTACAAGTACCACCCACAGGACTGAGTTCTGCCCTCTGCAGTTAGATGGAGCAAAACTGTTCTTCCTCCTACAGCACAGATTTTCATCTCTTTGGGGGCTGCTATCCTGTTTCTCATCAGCCTTCTTCTGACCTGGCTTAACAAGCCCAACTGATAGGATTATATTGTTTGGCACAGGTTCAAATGATAGTGGTGAGGGGAGTGGATCTAGAGGACCAGCAAGGACTGGCACTGCGGAAATAAGGCTTAAAGAGCCGGGCTAAACCCCATGGTTGTGAATATGGGAAGGGCCACGACTGAGAGATTTTTTTTTTAAGATTTATTTATTTATGCATACAAGAACTAGGGTACAGGCCAGAGGTGCGTGTGGTGAGAGGATCCACCAGAGATAGAGTGGGGAACAGAACAGGCAGATTGACTGAAATACACTGCTGAGGGGAGCAGCGGGCGACACAGGAGAGGTCTGGTGCACCATGTGAGTCACCTCCCTGGCTGGGGATCGAACTTGTGCTGTAGTGGCTGCAGATAGCTTTAGAGTGCTGCGATTTAACCCCTTACACCACCAGGGAGACCCCTGAGAGATATTTAAAAAGAAGAAACATTAGGAAATGTTGAGAAGAGAGAGAAAAATAAAAGATGGCTTTACATTTTCTAGCCTCACTGAAGAGAGTGAGGTTCTACTAAGAGAAAGTGAGATTGGAAGAGGGAGGCAGTTTCAAAAGAAGTCAATTTTGGTCCAGCTGATCTTGAGATAATGAAATATCCAAGGAGATATAGACCAGTTGTGAGATAACAAACTGGTTGTGAGATAATAGGGGAATATATATATATAGATATATTTATATATCTGTATCCATATATAAAACATTCCCAGTTTCTGCCAAAGTGCTCTCAAATCTCCTGTAATTTTCAAAGTCACAAGAGCACTAGGAACATCTTTTGTTCTAATGAGTTGATTCTTGGTGGACTCCTGGATGGGGATCCTCACCAGAAAGACAAAGCCATGACAAGACACTTAGAATTTTCAGCCCCACTGCCCCTGCCCCTGTGCTCCAGAGAAGGGAATGGGACTGGAAATAGATTTATTTTATTTTTATATTTTTTAAAGATTTATTTATTTATGCATACAAGAACTGGGGTACAGGCCAGAGGTGTGGGGTGTGGGGCTGAGAGGATTCACCAGAGACAGAGTCAGGAACAGAACAGGCAGACTGACTGAAATACACTGCTGAGGGAAACAGCGGGCGAGTCAGGAGAGGTCTGCTGCACCATGTGGGTAGCTCCCTGGCTGGCTGGGGATTGAACTCCTGCTGCAGAGGCTGCGGATTGCTTCAAGTGTGTGCTTAACCCCTTGTGCCACCAGGGAGGTCCTGGAAATAAATTTAATGATTAACTATGCCTAGGTGAAGAAGCCTCCATAAAATCCCAATAGTACAGGGTTCAGAGGGCTTCCGGTGGTGAACACATCCACACACTAATAGGGGACAGAAGCTTTTATGCTCTGGACCCTCCCAGACCTCCACTTGTGTACTTAATCTGGATATTCATCTGTATCCTTTTCCATATCCTTTATTATAAACTGGTAAATCTGTTTCCCTGAGTACTATGAGTAGCTCTAGCAAATTAACAGAACCCCAGGATGGTGTCCTAAGAAACTTACAACTGAAGTTGTAACCTGGGTATTTTCTACTTGCAATTGGCATCTGAAGTTGGGGGGTGGGTAGAGTTTGTAGGACTGAGCCCCTAAACTAATCTCCAGGTAGACAGTGTCAGAATTGAGTTAAATTGTAGGACACCCAGCTGGTGTGGCAGAACTGCTTGGTGTGGGGGAAACTTCCACACATTCGGAGACCGGAAGCATCAGAAGTGAAGTGCTCTTTGTGAGTAGTATAGAAGAAACATAGGCATGGACCTCCCTGGTGGCTTAGGCTGTTGAGTGCAATACTGTGAAGCTATCCACACCCTCTGCAGTGGCAGGTTCGATCCTGGCTGGCCGGGGAGATACCTACATGGTGCAGCAGACCTCTCCTGTCTGGCCCGCTGCTCCCCTCAGCAGTGTATTTCAGTCAGCCTGCCTGTTCCGTTCCATGCTCTGTCTCTGGTGAATCCTCTCACCCTCCCGCATATGTGGACTGTACCCCGGTTCTTGTATGCATGAATGAATAAATCTTTTTGTTTTTTTTAAAGATTTATTTATTTATTTATACAAGCACTGGGTACAGTCAGAAGTGCGGGAGGGTAAGAGAATCCACCAGAGCCAGAGCAGGGAACAGAAAGGCAGAAGGACCGAAGTACACTGCTGAGGGGAGCTCAGCGGGAGGCAGGAGAGGTCTGCATGCCATGTGGGATCCTCACCCGGAGGCTGGGCATCGAACCGGCGCTGCAGAGGCTGCGGGTAGCCTTGCAGCCCAGCACTCAACCACTGCACCACCAGGGAGGCCCTGAATGAATAAATTTTGAAAGAAAAAAAAAAGAAGAAACATAGGTGAAAATAAAATTTTTCCTAAATACCTGCATTTTCCCAGTTTTTCCCTATAATAACATGTCTTACATAGCAGGCTGTTCAAATGTAAACACATATAGATATAAAACAGATACAAGGGTCTCCAAACTCCTGCAGACACATACAAATTAGGGCCCAGAATGCCAGTAAGAGCTCAATAGGCCTCCATGTTAACCAAATTGATAGATTAAGTCATGAGGACTAATGGCTTTCTTCCCCTCAGCTGCCTGAGGTCCTGCAGTGTAAGACTTGCTGTCCAACACCCTGTTAGGAAATTAATTATCCTGCCTCCATCTGTCCTAATCCCATGTCCCAGGGGCCCAGAGAAGATTCCAGCAGAAAGGACACACTCATTTTTTAAGTTCAAAAGTAGCTACCAATATGAACCTACAGAGCATGTAGAGTTCTTTTACTTACCTCAAATACATCTCCTTTATCCTCAGTCTGGCTAAGGATTTTCCTTGGAAAAAAGGCGCCAGAAAATATTTAGCTCTCCAACTTTGAGTTTCAAGGCCATGGAGCTTAGAACTGGGACAGGGGAGATAGAAAACAACTTCTCCTTGCGAAGCTGGAGTCCTAAATCAAAGCATGGAAAAGAGGCCAAGGGCCCTAGGCTAACATCTGCTGTTGGGTCAGAGCCTGAACAAGCTCAGGCCCAAGCTCCGCCACGCTTGGCTCTGAGCAATGAGCAAGCCCAGGGGATTGTTAGAGGCCTCACAAAACCCAGCAACTCATATTGAAGAGCTTTTAGAGTGGGAAAGCTACTTTTCTACCCCAGGGGGCATTACTCTCCTTTTACCCTCCTCTGTCAGATTAAGTTGCTTTAAGCCCTATCATGTGAAAGCATCTTTCCAGAGCAAATCTTGGAACATTTCATAGGAAAGGTTCTTTTAAGCAGACATGAAAATGAGCCAATCAAGCTTTGGTTGTAAAAACGTAAAGTTCCAGTACTCCACTTGTAATACCATGTCCCTGACAGGAAGCTTTCTGTTGGGGAGGCAAGGGAAGAGGTAGGCAGACAGGCAGTTGTCTGGGAAGCCAGGAGTTCTTCTGCAAGCTGCTTTTCCCACGTTGGGGCTGATGCTCCAGCTTTATAGGAGGCTGTTGATGATGGCTGCGTGTCTGGGCAGCTCTCAACACCCAGCTCAAAGAAACAGGTCTTCATGGCAAAGGCCCTGGGGAGTCAGACTTAATCTTCCCTCCACAAAATATTCAAGCAGCACAGAGGAGTTGGCTTCCAAATGACATAACACAGGCAATAAACAGGCTGCTGAAGTCAGGAGCAGCTTACTTACCTCGCCCTTCTCAGGCCCTGCATTCTCTACGTCTAACTGAAAGGGTTGCTAACATATAAACTATCTCTTTGTTGACTGCTTTCTCTTCCGCCTTATCCACAGACCCTCCTTATCCTCTGTGTCAAGTCCTTCCAGCAGTGGTACAATTAAACTCTGGGACATATACACCAAGGGCATGTTTGTGTCCAAAGAATCTCATAGAGCCCTGGTTCTAGTTTCCAGAACCCTTCATTATCTTCAACCCAAATCTCTGCTCATCCCACCAAGTCCTTGAAGGCCAGTTCCAGAGCCTCCCTTTCCTGTATGGCAGCACATTCACGCCTGTCTTATTCTAGCCTTGCAAGTCTTGGCACCCTGGGCAACCCCACCCTGTTTCCACCCTCTTAATATTCTGAGAACAAGCACAGTCTAGATATGCCCAAGCCAGGTGAGACTGCCAGAGAAAGATGACAACCCCAGGCTGTCAGCAGACAGACCCACCTCTGGAATGGACAGAGATTTTCAGAAGCCTTAGGTGAGAATTAGCTGAGAAGCAAAAGGGGGCAGAAAAAGTCATGAGAAAAATTTACATTCTTTCAATTAAAGAGATAAGTGGGCCAGAAAGGAAACAGTGCCAAGGATGAAGGGGGGTTGCATTTCTAGTCTCTTTGGTTCAGAAAAGATTCATGTATAAGTTCAGCAATGTCCCTGTTGGGCCCTGCAGTCAACTGCATTTTTGGCAGAAATAAAAAAAGACCATTGGACTAATTGAATGATGCCCAGAGATAGCCAAAAACTAAACCCTTAAACAGCTGCAGTCAGCATTTCCAGAGTGCTTGTCATTTCTGCAAAGGACATGGTATTACTCATCACCTCCAGTGCTGATTGGCCGAACTCTAAGTAATCACAGGACCCGTGCTTCTGAGCAGTTCTTTTTCAATTGGGGACACAAACTGAAAAGTTTAGCTATCACATAGGCCACCACACCACACAGGGGCCAAGCTAAAGTTAGGGGCCACCTCCTACAACCAGGCTTCAAGCACGGAACTGAGCTGCTTAAAAGGGTCACCAACTCCTCTGAACATGAGACTCCTTATATCATAGTATTTCGGGTGCTTGGATATAGCTCCGAAATGTGGACACAGACACCAAAATTGCATTCTTATATCCTCCCAGAAAGTGAAAAGAATCTAGGCCAGGAGCTCAAAGAGACATATTAACATAATTTATTAGATTCACCATATCAACACTACGTCAATGGAAAAAATATCAGAACTGGAGGGGCATATGGAGAGCATCTGGTCTGACCTGTCGCTTTGCAAATGAGGAAGCTACACAAAGAACAGCAAAAATCATCTTGGACAAAACCAGAACGTGAGCCCAGTCCCAACAGACACATACTTAAGGCTTCTGGTTTTTGAGTCAAGTAGAACCTTGAAGGCTTAATCCACATTTGCTTTTAATTTTTCTGAGTCCCATAGTACCACATTCTGATGCTTATCTCCTTCTTAGGACTTCAGGAAGAGCCCTAAAGAAAACATAGGTCATTCAGGTCATTCAGAGCCAGGATAACAGGCTGATTATAAAGCAGAAGTTCAGGGAAAGAATTCAATCCCTCCCCAAAAGAATCTGGACTATCCACTTCTCCCAAACAAGTGACACTCAGACCCTGACACTTTAGAGCAAATACACTTGCCTGCCAGAGGATCAGATCAGGTTTGGGGAAAGAAGCAGATAGAGAAAAGAGAGAATTCTTTTCCCAGTTTTGAACAAATCCAAATACCGCCAAGAGCAGGCTATAGAACTTGGTATTACATTGATTTTAAGATGTAAGCAAAAACACCAATAACTTAGCAAAATAAATACAATGAGTTTCGCTGAGATTGATGTTACCCAGTGAAAACAGTTTTTAGGCTCGGAGTCAGGAAGACTGAGGTGTGCCTTGTACTGCGACTTAGGGAAAAACCCTAAGAGATTCTGGGAGTCTTCACAGCAGAGGGAAGTCACGTTTAAACGTCCGTGGCCCTATAGAATCTTTCTGCCAAAAGCTACTCCCCGAATATACATTCCCATCTCCCCAAAAGGCAAGGCCATCGAATCAAGTTGAGGTTCACTGGCTCTGACCAGGCCTTGACAGGTAAGCCCCATTGTCTTTCAGTGGGAGGGCCAAGTCAGCAGGGGCTGAGGATGGAGCTAGTAGAAAAGTAAACAGTTTGTTGCTAAGAACAGAGCTGTGTTTGCAGAAGGAACTTCATCTCCCCAGGACACTCTCCAGTCGCTGTCGACAGTTGTGCTGCCAGCTTGCCAGCTTCTGAGGCAAATCTTGCTACCTCTCCCAACCAGGTGAGGGCCTGGCTTCTGGGGCAGCTGAACTCCGGTCTGTAACAGAAGGGAAACTCTACCACAGAGAAAAAATCGTAACTACAGGAATAAGGACCCTGCCCTGTCTCCTGCTGGCAGTATAATGTCTTCCAAGGGTCTGGTGTCCACGGGAGGCCTCATCCTCCATCCACCGGGCTTACAGAGGATAGGCGTTTGGAAGGGGCAGGACACCTGAACCCCAAGTGCAGCCAGGGGACAGTCAGGAAGTCAAAGTCAGTGCTAACAGCCTACGGGGGTGGTGGGCTTCTCCACAGGCGAGAGGTGGCAATGGCGGCGTCTTCTTTCCACTCATGTTTCCACCACTCGGATGAGAGGCAAGGGCTTGGGGCTGGGGGGCTTTGATATCCTCACGCTGAAAAGAAAGATGGAAATACTGAGTGTGAGCTGCTGCCCTCACTTCAGAGCCCCCCATCCATACTCCCTCGGGAATTCTACCCTTCAGAGTGGCTCACCTCCTGTTCCAAATATTTTGAAACACTGTGTCTGGTCTCTAAGAAAAGATTAGGGGGGGTGGTATATGGTCCCTGACAGGAGTGATGGAAAAGAGGGGGAGCAACTAAGCAACTGAAAAGTAGGTATGGACGGTCTCACTCATAGCAGGAATCTAGAAAACTTAAATAAGGGACCAGGAAAATGAATAACTCTAAGAAAAGTGAAAATCAAAATCAACAAAAAACTATGAACCAGAGACACTTTTTGGGGGGTGGGGGGCGGGAGGGGAGGGATGGGGGTCAGAATGGGGGGGTTGCAATTGTATGGGGGAATATAAAAATAAAATTTATTATTTAAAAAAAAAAAAGTAGGTGTGGCTGTGATTCTTCATTTTTTCCAAAGTCTTGGACCTTTTTGGGAATCTCTTAGAAACAAAAGTCTATCTCCCTAGAAAAAGGCACATAAAACACACACAGTTTTTGCATCCAGTTTTCAGGGAGTTCAGAACCTCTAGCAACTATTCCTGGCCCTCCTTGAATTTGTGGTATCAAGCTCTGCTTTTACTGGCTTAAAAAACGGTGCGGGTAGAGAACGTCAGATCAGAGGCTTAGAGGATCAAGCTGGATTTAGAAGAGCCTCTTCCTTGCTTTTGCACCAAAGCAGCCACAGCTCTGTCCTACCTCCCACCCTTCCTCCCTGGGTCCGCTCCTCTTCGCCCACTCACCTGCCCAGGTTCTCTGTCTTGGCCCGGGTCTGCGTGCTGAAGTTGCCATGACTGATTTGTTTTTCTATCAGGTGTTCCATGCGGTCATGCATCTCTAAGTTCTGTAATACAGGTTAGGAGGTTAGGACCAATCTTTTCTGGCTTCCATCTATCACGTTGACCTAGCCCAGTGTGCTTTCTCCACCTCTGCGGTGACACTGCTGTCACCCCAATCACGCATGCCAGGACACCCTCACTTCTCATCTCACCATGCGGCTTGCTCCCTTCCTCCACACCTGCTCCAGCCTCCACTGAGGATGTGCTCTCGGTGGCTCTGTGCCATACTTGTCATTTCCTCTATCTCATCTCTCTATACTGACTGTATATCATCTTTGTGGTCAACTGAGATGTTTACTTGCCCTTGTCCATAGGATTGTCTATAATGTATTTTAAAAATATGTATTTTATTCCTAACTCAAGACTGCAAATCCCTGAAGGTAAACATCCCTCTCTCCATTTCTTTTGCTCTCTCCCACAACAAGGGATCTTCCCACAGTGGCTGCAAAGTGATCTTCGGGTAGTCAAGGGATAAGGAAGAGCTTTGAGGCTGGGTGGAAATTGGACTAAGAAAAACTCAGCTAATCAAGGCCCATCACCTTAGCCATGATGATGCCTAGAGGATGCCTCCTCCTCCAAAACCCAGCTGCACTGTCAGCTCCTCTGCTGAGCCCACATGGTCACAAAGAAGGTTCACCTCCATGCTGCCATGGCACAGGGCTTGCACCACAAAGATGTACCCCTTCAGAAGGGGGATAGGTCTTACCAACTCTCTGAAAGTTCTGGAAAATGTTTACTCAACTGAGCAGAAAATCAACTATCCAGATACTCACTTCAGAGCTGCAGCTAGAAAGGACCGAGACCCCCCTCTGTGATCTTTCCCTCCCTTTTAGCCAGTCTTCTCTTCCCTGCCAGGTCCCTACGGCTGCCCAGCACACACCTCTGCTTCCAGGTAGGCGATTTTCTCCTTGAGCTCCTGGATGGTGGTGTCCTTTGTCTGGACCAAAGCTTTTGAATTCTGGAGCTGAAAAGATGTGGGAGACACTGAGCTCACTTTTAAAATGACTCAAGACACTCTCATCAAACTTGGACCTGCTGTCGCCAGGGGAAGCGGCAAAGATGAAGGCAGGGTTTGCACCTCTCACATGATTTGCTTAGCTTTCTATAAAAGTCCTGTTTTACTTAATAGTAAACTCTGGATATCCCAGAGGTGTGTGGGGAGCACCACTCTGAGAATCCAAAATTATGGATGATTCAAAAACCACTGCCTTTGATTTTTGGAAATACAAATGATTTATTGATTCAAGAAGTATTTATTGAGCATTTACTATATGATGGGTCCTATTCTAGACAGTGGGGAATAGCAGTGAGCAAGACTGAAGACTCCAAGTCTGGAGCTGACACCAAGCAAATGTATCCCTTCATCAGAGGTCTCACATTCCAAACCATACCCAAATTGGCATATCCTAAATCAGCGACCCTAAAGCTCAGGCGAGAGAAGCCCAAAATCTGCCATGAAGCACAAAGGTTGGTAATTTGCACACAGAGAAGATAGTTTACCGTGACTCACTCATTTACAAGCAGTCATCAGACTGTAAGGAAAACTAACCTTTTCCTTCTTTTGCCTTCCATAAGCAGAAGGCAAATGCCCAAAGAAGTAGGGCAAAGGTGGAAGAAAAGCAAATCCCAATAACCTTGTCTGGTAACTGGAAGCCATAAATATTTTATGGGGCACTTACAAATACAAGCCAGGCTCCCCAGGAGAATACATAAGTAAAAGCATGGACTTGCTAAGAACACAGTACTAGGCTCAAGGTGATTCCTTTAGGTGGGCATTATCCGGGTTCACCTGCCAGCTATGGATGCCAAGCTCTAGAAACCAGGCTGACGGATGTCTCAGAACAGTCTTCAAAAGCACGTTAGGTAAGGCAAGTAAGGAGTTGACCCTGCTTACCTGCTCGATCATTTGCCGAACTTTCCGCTGCTGGCTCTTAAGCATGTCATCTAAGTGATGGATCTTCTCCCGCAACCCAGCCACTTCCTTTTCCAGGTTAGCAGTCCTGGAGATAGAGACCAGAAGGATAAGGCAAGAGGAAAAAACATTTCCTCTACCCAGTCATAGGAAGAGCCTTGGGCTGGGGGGGAAGGGGTTGCTGTCAGGTATGATTCCCTCTGCCTGACTCCCTGTTAGGCTGCCCTCAGGGGTAGGGAATAGGACCCCTTAGGACATCAATCAGAAGCATCACAGAGATCACCTGGTCCAAAAAAGGAAACTGAGGCTCAGAGAGGTTCTAAAACTACAACTAATAGGTAGGTATTCCCAGCAAGCAGTTCTTAGGCCAACATGGGAATAGACTTTCTCAGTGTTAAAGTAGTCAGAAAACAGACTGCCCTGTGTGTAATGAGCTCCTGGAAAAACTCAAGTGGGAGCTGGATTGTGATGTCCAATACAATCACACTGTTGGCAGGGATTTTACATCAAGAGGAAAAGAAGGTGGGCAGTACTTGATGTGGGGCTGGGGCACAATGCAATGGGAGCCCCACATCTTTCCTAAATCAAACATTCTAAGTTTCCACCCTCAGCTCTCTAACACCCCACTTCCCAGTCTCCTTTCATCTAGAAAATCAGCATTAATGGTGCACAGCTATTACTTGTTGTTCCCTGGGCTTTAGACTTTCAGGTCTCTTAAGTTTTTCCTGCTCTTTCCTCTCTCAGTCGCCTGCCCATGAGCACCTCTGCCATTGAGGAAGAGGGAATACTGATATTTTAAGATATGAAGTCTGAAAGGAAGCCACAATTAAGACCCCTGAATTGTCTGTGCCAGACAGGCTGAGATGGAATTTATAACAAAGGAGAGAAAACTTCCCCAGTTTACTGAAGGGTGCAGGAAGGCAAGGGCTTTATCTGTTAATCTTGGAATTCCTTAGCCTTCTCAGGTAGCCTTGTCTGTTGAATTTTAAAAGGTCCAAATCATACAATGGAGCTCAGACTCAACATGCAGATGTAAAATTTTTTTTAAAGATTTATTTATTTTTATACAAGAACTGGGGTACAGGCCAGAGGTGTGGGAGGGTGAGAGGATTCACCAGAGACAGAATGGGGAGCAGAACAGGCAGACAACTGAAATACACTGCTGAGGGGAGCAGTGGGCGTGACAGGAGAGGACTGCCGCGCCATATGGGTATCTCTCTGGTAGGCCGGGAATCAAACCCATGCTGCAGAGGCTGCAGACAGCTTCATAGTGTGGCGTTCAACCCACTGCGCCACCAGGGAGGCCCTGATGTAAAATTTGTTTTACCATTTGAGATCTTATTTATTAATTGTCAAGGACATAAAGAATTTCTGAATTCTTAAAGATACACAATGGCCCAATCTTTGCTCTTAGGTTGCACTACTCTGGGACCTGTGCTCCTCTCTGATCTGAGGGAATCTGCAAAACTCTCTAACCTAGATCCCAAAGATGCCCCATGTACCACTGCTGAGCTGGTTCTCAGTTTCTGAGTCACTTTGAGGGATGGGAAGTTCAGTTATATCTTCATGAAGCAACTCTTTGCATTTTCAGTGAGACAACTTGTGAGGAAATTATTCAGTTTCACCCTCCACTAGTTCAGTTGCCTTGTGTCTTTGGGGAGTAAACCTTGGTGTGATATTAGCATGTCCACGTCCAGCACGACACCCTGGAATGACGTGCGACATCGGCAGAGGCTTGACTAGCTCTCACTTGACCTTGACTCTCGAACCACAAAGCCTTTTCTTTAGGTTGTTACGCCATGGAAAATGACTCCCCAGAGATGGCAGCCTCCCAACCAGTATCTCCCTGGGCAGGGCCCCACCCTGAGCAGCCCAGGGTGAGTCAGAGATGGAAGATCTGACATCAGCACCGGCTTTCTCCCAGGTCTGGCCACCATGGGAGCTGCAGGCTGCTCCGCCCACCCTCCCCTCCCAGCACCCCAATCCCACAGTGAACAAGAGCCCTTACTTTTCTTGTTCTGCTCGGCAGTCAGCGTTCTTGCTCCGCAGTTCCTCCAGAGCTGTCTCCCCTTCCCTGACCTTCACCAATAAGGCCTGATGCTCCTAGATAGGTCAAAGGAAAGAAAATCTTGGATGAAGAGATGGCAACAGTTTCTGTGTTTGAGGTGATATGGGCACTAGAACTGGGACAACTGCCAAAGAGCAGCAGGCCAAGCTGGTTTGATGGGGTGCCCTCCCCTGTCAGGGATAACCCTTCCCACCCTCAGCACATAGAAACTTCCCAGCCTCACCCAGCTGCCCGGAGGGAGAGCCTGGCCCTGCATCATCCTGGCCCACCTGCCAGCCATGGTTGCCAAGCCCTGAGAAACCAGGCCGATGGTTGTTAAGAACAGTTTTCAAAAGCCCATAAAGGGCAGCTGTACAAGCCTGACTAAAATGGAAATCAGTTCAACTCTAGTTATTGAGGGCTGAGATTAGAGGAGAGAAAGAACATTTCCTCTTCCTTAAAGGTTAAAAGGTGCTCAGACATATCAGTATTTTCCAAAGGAAGCCATGAAGTACACTTTTCTGGAGCTGCTTGTACAAGGGGAGCTTCAGCAACCATCCCAGTCAACCCCAGGGCGCCTTGCAGCCCAGGACGCAGAGCAGAGGAGAGCAGGTTCCTGCAATTACCGTCTCCATCCCTAGCAAGCGCCTCTGTAGCTCTCCAATGTCCACCTCTTTCTGCTCCACTCTGGCCTCTGCTCTCTGAATGGCCATGCGACTCTGTTCTGCTTCTCTCTGGTAGCGACTGAGTGTCACCTAAGACACAGGATGGGGATGTATGAGGTGGTGGAAATAGAGCACACGTGGATAAAACCCCAGAAAAGAACCCAGTGTCTTGCAGTGGAGGGAGAAGGTGGGCAATGCCAATGAGAACACAGCCACCACCCCCTTCACTGGTGCAGGGCCACCAGGAGACTGCAGAGGAACGATTTCCAGGGTCCATGGGCAGAAGCTGACAGAGTTCTGCTTTAGAGAGACACCTTTAGCCTATAAGCACCACTTTCAGCAGCTGACTTCTTCAACACCCCACTAGCCCTCCAACGTGACCCAAGCTTAAGCCAGTATTTTGGTTTTCCTACTAATTCAAAAACAAATCATCCAGGGAGGCTCTTGCCATGTCCTTCTTTCTATTTCTCCAATTCTTCCTCACCCTCACTTCCACTAACATCACAGCGTAAACACAAAGGCCAAAATAGCATCTGGGAGGGTTACTAAGATCCAGGAAGACTTTGCATTTTTAGCAAAGATGATAAGTCGATCTAAAAGGACAGAAGCAGAATTTTGGAATGAAAAAGTAAAGTAAGAACTTGCTTCCTGCCCTCCCATGTGCATTTACCAGCTCTTAATTATCCTTCAGGTCTCAGGTCAGATACCCCTTCTTCCAAGGAGCCTCTGGGCCTGGGCGAGGGGTCCTTCTTCGGTGTGCTCACGAGGTCATGCAGCCCTCCCCTCTCACAGCACCGGGTAGATTTTGCCTGGCCACTGTGTGCACCCCCGGTAGACCGTCAGCTTCATCAAGTGAATGGAAGTGATGCTCATCGAATCAACCTTTTACTTTCACAACTAAAGGTCAACTGACCTATTCAAGGCTACAGAGCTGGTGTATGACAGAGCCAGTGCACTTCAAAATCCATTTCAGGCCCCATGGTTACCCCACATTGACTCCTCTATCAATCACTCTGGGTAACCTCTGGAGAGCCTCCCTGCTCCTGGGAAAATAGCACAGCAGTAGCCAGTTTGGCGGGCTCCTCCCAAAGTCAAAGCAGGGAGGAGAGAATGAAAAACAGGATGATGTGTGAAAAGACGTGTCCATACTGCACTGGTGCATCCAGGGCAAACCTGCTGCAAATTCGTCCTGCCAGCAAGCAGCCAGCAGGTTGGGATCCACGCTGCATGCAGGCTTTTTTCACGATAATTGAATCTTGTCCGTCCTACCCTCAGGTTCAGAATAGTAAACAGGAAAGTCTAATTCCCTACGAGAGACTAAGAAAAACCTTCAAATGCCCATGTTAGCCTGGAACAGGCCAGTCCACTGGGCAGGAACTTAAAAACAAGGCTTTTTGTTTGTGTCGTTAAACACTACACCAGGTTGATATATGCTGGGAGCACAAAGGTAACGGCCATGGACTAATCCTTGCACCCTGTGTAGAATTACAAAGGAAAAATAAAACACTCCCCTGCCTTCAGGGACATCTGTCCCTGTAGCTCCAAGTTGGCCCTGCCCTAAAGGACGCTCTCACAAAAGGGTATGCCAACCTACACCGAAGTGGGAACAACCCAAGTAGCATCTCCATTGTAGGTGGGTGCTGAGGACCACGGGGTTAAATGGCAGTCCTTTCTGAAAAAGCAGGGGCCCATGGCCACAGCTGTGTGGGGCATTCTGGACTTCAGCGTTTTTACTTGGGGCCATTTTGCCCAAGTTTTGAAATGTCAGGTTAGCAGCACCCTCTTTGTCTGGTCAAAACTGAGAAGTACTTCATAATGCAAGGCAAACCTCACTTCCTTTATTTTTTAAAAATTTATATATATTCTACATCACCGTTAATTTTTAAACAATGTTTGCCTTTCCCCCCCCCCCCCCAGGTGTAGTCCCATAAGGCAAACATTTCTTTCTAAAATTCACAGTCTGGTAGGTGCCCCAGCCTCAACCTCTGCGTCCTCCAGCTCTGTAGGGAACTGCTGGTCACCACACTGATACATCGCCAACCAAATGACCCAAACTGTGGAATCTGAAATCGACGCAGCAAGTACCTTTCTCAGCAGACTTCTTTACCATACAGATATCTTGTTCTGAGACCAGATTAATCTTAGTAGAGCCCTAAAGTCCAAACTATTCAGGGCAGGAAAGCCTGTGTAGCAAATTGATCACAAAGAAATATATATAGGGAATCTTGTATTTCTAAAGCCCTTTAGAGTGATAAACGTGTATATTTATTACCTCATTCTAATTGCCCACTGACTGGAGAGGTATATTTCATGACTTCTTTTTAAAAAAGTTAAAACTGGGGGCCTCCCCGGTGGCGCAGCGGTTGAGCGCTGGGTTGCGAAGCTGCCCGCGGCCTCTGTGGCGCTGGTTCGATCCCCGGCTGCTCCCCGGCCACCGGCGGCGGATCCCACATGGTGCGCAGACCTCTCCTGCCGCCCGCTGCTCCCCTCAGCAGTGTACTTCAGTCCCTCTGCCTGCTCTGCTCCCCACTCTGGCTCTGGTGAATTCTCTCACCCTCCCGCGCTTCTGACTGTACCCAGTGCATGTATAAACAAAACAAACAAACAAATAAAATAAATAAATAAAACATGCCTCTAAAAAAAAAAAATTAAAAAAAAATAAAAAAAAATAAAAAAGTTAAAACTGGTACTTTGGGAGGTTAAAATATTTGCTCAACTAAGACAGACTACTCTAGGGGCAGGTGATGGGCCTCGATGCCCTTCCACTTCCTCCCAATCTTCTTCACAAACATTCTTTCTAGTCCCATGAAAGAGAAGAGCTCAGGCTGGCCTTCTTTCCAGCAGCTCCTTGACGTGCCTGGGCAGGACATAATCCTATCATTACATATTTATGACCTAAAAAATACTTTCCGTGTGGATGAACAACAGCAGATAACAGATGGTTAATCTCACACAGAGCAATTTAAAAGACTGCCCAAGCTCTCCTGCCCACCTGTGACTATGCAGGTGCCTCTCTTTTTCTTTCTCCTTTTCCTAACAAATCTGTTCTTTCAAAATGTAAAAAAAAAACTTCTAAGATTAAAAAAAAAAAAGGTAGAAAACTGACAGTGTTCACCCAGTGCATCTTCATTTTATACTTCAAGTATTTTCTGTGAAGTGTGGAAGACTTTCCACACTTTTAAGAATGGGAAGCCATCACTCTCTCTTTATAGGCTTTTGTATTTTTTTTTTAAAGATTGATTTATTTACGCATACAAGAACTGGGTTACAGGCCAGAGGTGCGGGTGGTGAGAGGATTCATCAGAGACAGAGTGGGGAATAAAACAGGCGGACTGTCTGTAATACACTGCTGAGGGAAGCAGCAGGCGAGACAGGAGAGGTCTGCTGTGCCATGTGGGTTAGCTCCCTGGCCGGGGATTGAACTCATGCTACAGTGGCTGCCCATCGTTTCATAGTGCTGCGACTTAACCCTTTGTGGCACCAGGGAGACCCGGCTTTGTATTTTTTTAATCTTCTATAATAACCTAGTTTTGCCTTTATCACAGTAACTGAAGAACTCATTCAAGGTCACAAAGCTCTGTGTGGTAAAGCCACGACTAGGCCTAAAGTTGCCTCAGCCATGGGCACAGCTCTGGTGATGACAGCACCAGCTCTTCCACTCACCCTGACGAGGTGCCCACTGGGGGATGCACAGCAAACTTGACAGCAACAGTCCTTGCCTGCTTGGTGCCCACAGCCCAATCATTCTTACTGCGGTGCTTATAGAAATGACTTAAATTACCTGCTGCTCCCAGACCAGCACCACCACACAACTTCAACAGAGGCAAGAATCAACAGCTGACCTTGGAATGATGGGCCAGCTTTAGACAATAAAAACTGTGACTCTCCTCGAGAAGGAAAAGTAGGCAGGAAGTACCTGGGCCTCAAAGCCTAACCTGTCTAGTTGATGACACCCAGCCAGAAAGACATGAAGTCCATGCTGACAAAGTCACTGGCACCTACACCCAGCAGCCCAACCCTGGGGCACCTTTTCCCCAAATTCCAAATCTCACCTCAAAAGTCACACGGTCTGACTGGTGCTTCCGCTCAGCCTCTTGCAGTTTGGCAAGCAAGTCCAGCACAGTCTTCCTCAAGCTATCGGCATCTTCATTTAAATAGGTGTCCGCCTACAGCCAGATCAGGAAAGGGAAGGTGAATCACTGTGTTTGCAGCAGGGTAAGGACACAGGTGCACACAATTGGTTTGAACCATCTTGTCCATTCACATCACACAAGGGGAGAGTTAGTCGGAGGTACCCACGAGTGCTGAATTATTCATTTGAAAGCATTCTCTCTTCATACCCTAAAGAACTCAACTAGTCTTAAAATACCCAATTACCTTAGGACACACTCAGCAATTCTTACACATGTATCTACTGATTGATTAATAGGGACGTTTGTGCCATCTTTGCGTGTGTGTCCTGCTTCCATCAGACCAGAGATCTCTGCAGCAGGGAACATGTTCCCCTTTGCACTACACTTCCCTTAGGGCAGAAACCACCACCCCACAAGGGGAGCATCGCAAAGACCCATCTTTTGTTGTTCTCTGTACCTAGCCCAGAGATCAGCGCATAAAGAATTCCAGATGAATGGGCAAGTTTAGGGCAAAAAAAGCCAACAAGTCCAGCTATCTGATTTTATGTAGGAAAAGGTGTCTCATCAGGTTATTGTGAGTCTCACACCTGGACACACCCAGTTGTGGGTGGGTGGTTAAGGCTGAACTGGCATGTAGGGTCTCGCTCCCATCTGCACACAGGCACCAGATGCTGCAGTTACCGGTTCCCTGTGAGTCTGACAGAAAATTCTCTCTGTCTTGCACAGTGGGAAGCAGCAACAACTTCAAGCCAGAGCCTGGGGCTCTCAGCTGGCAGGAGGGCAACAGGGTTGCAGGGCTGCCTGATACAAGCCCTCTGGGCTCTGTTTCTCTATCTGAGAAGCAGGAAGAAGTCTCCTCGCCATGCTTTGCCTTACTGGTAGGCTGCCTCAAAAATAAGATAATATCCAGTAGGGCCTGGGGCTTATGAGAAGAAAGAAGCTGAACAGATAATACCAGGTGTTATTACAGCTTGTTGCCAACAGCATATTTGCCAAATATGGTGACTCAGGAGGAAGGGAAAAACCCAAAGTGCACATCTTGAGCATTCGAGTGGCTGGAATCCCAAGCTTCCAAATCTCCAGGTCTGTAAGTTATCTGGTCAGTTCTTCTGTGTGTATGCACTGAGGCTGCTGGACAGGGCAGGTGAGAATGCTATGAAAGGCCCCTGAAGCATAACTATAATGTTTATTTTTTTTTATTTATTTTTTTTTAATAGAGGCATGCTTTATTTATTTGTTTGCTGGTTTGTTTGTTTGTTTTGTTTATACATGCACTGGGTACAGTCAGAAGCGCGGGAGGGAGGGTGAGAGAATTCACCAGAGCCAGAGCGGGGAGCAGAGCAGGCAGAAGGACCGAAGTACACTGCTGAGGGGAGCAGCGGGCGGCAGGAGAGGTCTGCGCGCCATGTGGGACCCTCCTCCGGTGGCCGGGGAGCAGCCGGGGATTGAACCGGCGCCACAGAGGCCGCGCGCAGTTTCGCAACCCAGCGCTCAACCGCTGCGCCACCGGGGAGGCCCCTATAATGTTTATTTTAAGAGAGGTTCTCAGGAGATTTTTTTAATCACCTGAAATATTTTTATGATGTACTGTGAAGAGAAAAAAATCTTTACAAGTAGGAGTAGCAGATAACAAACTAGATTTTTAACACAGGAACACAAAGAGATCCTAAGTACATGGTGCTGGTTCAAAAGGAAAAAACAGAAAGACAATACAAGTCCATTATGAAAACTGAAAACATATGTGATCGATGTATTTAAATCATACATTGCAGATGTTAGAGTATCTGCTTGTGGGAGAGAAGACCAGCGAGAGACCTACATGAGACCAGTGATGATAATGTGCTCTGAACTGATGGCAGGTATGACTCAACTCTGCATGTGAGGGCCAAAAAAACCCCAACCAAAGAAACAAATACAGGGAAATATTATGTATACATAAACTTAATATTGTAAATATGTATTTTCATTAAAGGAACCAAAGGAAATTTCACCAAGCTCTGGTTTTAATTTGGGTAGGTTACAATGGATATTCTTCCCTTCATTTTTCTGTTTCTGATTTCCAAATTTTCTACAATAAGATTTCTTGTATTTTTTATAAATCAAAAAAATATAACAAATGCCATTTTTTCAAAAGCACAGCTAATAACACCTCAACAAAGCTGGAAAAGAT
Organism: Talpa europaea; assembly: GCF_964194135.1. Classification (NCBI taxonomy): domain Eukaryota; kingdom Metazoa; phylum Chordata; class Mammalia; order Eulipotyphla; family Talpidae; genus Talpa; species Talpa europaea. The sequence goes on from NC_140076.1 coordinate 80,977,535, forward strand.
AAAATAAAAACACACAGCCATTGGAAGAAACATATGTGGTTATTCAAAGGTGTGAGATAGAACTATAATTACTAATGTGGAAAGAAGGCTATTAACAATCTTCTGTTGAAAAATATTAAAAAGTAAGCATAGGTACATTTGTTGTGTATATAGAGCATAGTATCAATATACAGATTTTATAGATGCACATATAGCATTAAATATGATTGCGTATAGAAAACACTAGAACATTGGTACTCAACTTCCACTAAACAGATTTTTAAAAAAGATTTATTTATTTATGCATACAAGAACTGGGGTATAGGCCAGAAGCATGGGGGATGGGGATGAGAGGATTCATCAGAGACAGAGTGGGGAGCAGAACAGGTGGATCTACTGAAATACACTGCCGAGGGGAGCAGTGGGTGAGTCAGGAGAGGTCTGCTATGCCATGTGGGTAGCTCCCTGGCTGGGGATCAAACTCGTGCTGCAGTGGCTGCAAATAGCTTCATAGGTTGTGTCTTAACCCCTTGCACCACCAAGGAGGCCCCTCACTAAACAGATTTTTATTTTTATTTATTTTTTTTTAAAGATTTATTTATTTATTATTTATACAAGCACTGGGTACAGTCAGAAGGGCAGGAGGGTGAGAGAATCCACCAGAGCCAGAGCGGGGAGCAGAGCAGGCAGAAGGACCGAAGTACACTGCTGAGGGGAGCAGCGGGCGGCAGGAGAGGTCTGCGCGCCATGTGGGACCCTCCTCCGGTGGCCGGGGAGCAGCCGGGGATTGAACCGGCGCTGCAGAGGCTGCGGGCAGATTTGCAACCCAGCGCTCAACCGCTGCGCCACCGGGGAGGCCCACTAAACAGATTTTTAAATCACCTATAGAATCACCTAAAGAGGCCAGGCACCAGACCAATTAACTCACTCTCTGGGAATAGCACAGGGGCATGGTTCCAGGGCCTCAGATGCTTCCAGGGCCACTCCAATGGGCAGCCAAGGCTGAGAAGCAGAAAAGGATCCACGCACTTAATCTGTTAACAGTGGATACTCCCAAGGAGGAAGAAGCTGAGATGAAAGAAGAGAGAAGGCAAGGAGGGAGGAGGAGGTAAAAGAAGGGGAGAGGAGGGCAGGGAGGGTTGGGGTGAGGAAGAAGTGAAGTGTTCCAGTGCTCTGTGGGGAAATGGAAAGAGGAGGGAGTAGAGAAACACATGCAGCCTTGGAAAGAGTCCCCTAGCCTAATAGGGAAGATGAAGGAAACCTCAGGCTAAAACCTCTCAGCAGACTGGAAAATAAGCAGACCCACTCCTTGTAGCCCAGGGAATACAAGCAGCTGCCTTCCACAAAGAGTTTCACTTAGTCCCTTAGGGGTCCTGATAAGGTGTAGCAAAGCATGAATCAACAGGAGAAGAGGCATCTGCAATTCTTTTTTACCCAATGCCTGATTATTCACTATGAGGGCTAGTTTGTGCTAACAAAGGGCTAGGACCTTTGAGTCAGTCTCTGAGCACAGGAGGTTCGTCTGCCACCTGACAAAGCACCTCCCACCAGCCAGATGAGCTCAAGCAGTGAAAGTCCTACCTTCAGTCAAGCAAAATGAATTGGGGCAGGTTGCCACACAAGCCAAGTACACACCCAAGCCAGAGAAACTTCGTGGTGCCAGGTTCGTGGGCACTGTTCTCCTGGTAAGTGCTAGAGAAAGCCCAGCCCACACAAACCAAATGCAAATAAAAGAGATACAGCCCATAAGTCAAAGGTGGATGAGGGTGATCATGGCAGAAATAGTTCTATTATCCTGAGAACAATTCTATTTTAGGGAGGCTGAAAAGCAGGATCCCAGGATTATCCATCCTCAAATGACTTCTCCAATCAGTTCAATCAAGTGAACTTTTACTGAAGACCTTCCACATCCCAGACCCTTTGCTGGAGGAGTAGGGTTATAGAGATAAAGGGTGAAGGCCTAACCTTGAGGAGCTTCCCATCCCCGGCAAAGAGTTACACACAAACAACAGAGGAGGGCTGAGAATTCCAATTTATACTACAGGCGTCACCCAAATGAAGCAAAATCAACTTACGAGAAGTTTGGATTTATACATGGTTGTCTGCTTTACAAGATTTTATATTACAAGAAGATTGATCACAGAATCCTGATAGACAAGAGGTTTTGTGAAATTTTATTTCTATAAATTCCATAAATATTTATTTCCTAAAAGCAGGTATACTTATATAAAGATTTATTTACTTATGCACACAAGAGCTGGGGTACAGGTGAGCATGTGGGGGGTGAGAGGATTCACAGAGACAGAGTGGGGAACAGAACAGGCAGATCTCCTGAAATACACTGCTGAGGGGAGCAGCAGGCAAGTCAGGAGAGGTCTGCTGCACTGTGTGGGTTGCTCCCTGGCCTGCCGGGGATCGAACTTGCAGACAGCTCCATAGGCTGTGTCTTAACCCCTTGTGCCACCAAGGAGGCCCAGGTGTACTTATACAAAAGCTGATGTAAGTAAAGCAAAAGCTCCTCTGCTGGAGAGCCCTGGCAAGGTTGTGAGTGCCCAGCAGAGCCTAATGCTCTCTTTTCTTGACAGTATTGTTAGATTCAGCACCCAGTGGGTGACGGGCAAATGGGACTGCCTGGCACAACCCCACTTTCTCGGTGGGGACCCAGCAGGGACCGTTTCCCATTACCTGTATCTCCTGTTGATGGAGAGAATCTCCTGGATCTCTGTCGAGCTTGCTACTTATGTCTTCCCGGAGCTTCTGCAGGCAGTTCCTGGCCTGGGAGAGGAAGGCAAGAAGCTTTAGCTTTGGCATAGGGAAAGAGAGCACACCAACCACCCACCACTCCATACTCCTGTGAGTCCCGCACTGCTGTAAGCACAGCTGGGGAGAGTGGATCCAAGCCAAAAAGGGGGTACAGACTAGTCCCTTCTATACAAGCCCAGATGAAGCTAATGTTTTAGTTATAGATGACAGGTGTCAAGGAGAACCATAGCCAGGGAGAAGGTCAGGAAAAGTTGGGGAGGTGAAGCTGGCAATTTGAGATAGCATGGCTAGGGGAGAACACTAGGCACATGGTATTAATTTGTTAATGAAAGGATAGGCTGATTCATTAAAGGGTCAAAAATGTTATTTGGTACATGAGAGGGCATGGTGGTACTTTGGAGATAAGGGAGCAGAAGGGAAAAAGTAGGAACCCACCAAGAATGGAAAGGAACCAAAAATAAAAAAAAGTAAGTTTAAGAAAAATGATCCCAGTCACTTCCGTAAGGGAAGGGTACCCACCTCCTGGATGTACTGGACCTCACTCTTCAGCTGATCAATATTCTTCTCATGGATCATCTTGTCTCCAGACCTCCCCTTCAAGTACACCTGAAGTAACGAAGATAGCACTATTTTGTTATGACAACTCAAGCTAAATTAATTTCATGACAACAGTCAGCCTGGCATGAAAGTAAATATATTACCACCTTTCTGGGTAGCAAGTTGGTGATTCAGATTAGAAAACTTAAAACTATATTTACTCTTTGATCTATGAAATCTACTTGTGGGAATTTATCCTAATGAAATACACTTAGTTCAAATGGTAAAAACAGTCACATGTATATATGTAAATTGATAGGCAGGGGTTGTAAAAGGTATTACACATTTCTCCCTGTATACCATGCTGGAGCCTTTTACAGTTGAGAAAATTTTGGTTTTTAATTGTATCATAAACCACACATAGTAACATATATGTTCAGCAAAATGTTTCTGGCAGCAAAAAGTGAAAATCAGACAAAATATCCACCAATGGGCAATTAATTAAATAAATTATGGCATGTCTATAATAGAATATTATGGAGTACTTCAAATGCCAGATATTTACATTTATGGACACAGAGATATTATAAACTACCACTTAAGTGGGAGGGAGAGCAAACTGGAAGAGTATATAATACAATTTGATTTTTCACAAAATACATAGTATAGAAAGAAAAATGTCTGAGGGGATACACAGTAAAGTATGACCAATGATTATACTGATAGAATTATGGGTAATTTTGCTTTCCTCAAGGGCCATGACATGACTTGGAATAAGAAAAAGAAATTAAATAAAGGATTCAGATTGGAAAGGAAGAGGTCAAATTAATTTGATTTGCAGTGATGTGACCACTGTATACAAATTATCCTAAGGAATCCACTAAAAAACTGTTGGAACAAAGAATGAGGTCAGCAAGTTTGCAGGATATAATGTCAATATACAAAAACTAGTTGTATTTTGACATTGTGTTTCTTCAAAGGTGATAAACAAATGGGAAATGAGCATGTGAAAAGATGGTCAATTTTATTAGGGAAATGCAAATTAAAACTACAGGACACCACTTCATATCATCTAGGAAGGCTATAATCAAAAAGATGGATAATAACAAGGGTTGCTGAGGATATAGAGAAATTGGAACCCCTCATGCATTATTGGTTGGAATATAAATGGAGCAGATGCTCTGGGAAACAGTCTGGTAGTTCCTCAAAAGATTAAATACAGGGTCTGCCTGGTGGCGCAGCGTGTTGAGCGCCGGGCTATGAAGCTGTCCGCAGCCTCTGCAGCACGGGTTCGATTCCCGGCCGGCCAGGGAGAAACCCACATGGCATGGCAGACCTCTCCTGCCTGGCCCACTGCTCCCCTCAGCAGTGTCTTCGGTCTATGTGCCTGTTCTGCTCCCCACTCTGTCTCTCTCTGGTGAATTCTCTCACCCTCCTGCGCCTCTGACCTATACCCCAGTTCTTGTATAAATAAATAAAATCTTTAAAAAAAAAAAAAGATTAAATACAGAGTTACCATACAACCTGCAATTCCATTCCTAAATATGTGCCAAGAAATTAAAAACCTATGTTCACACAAAAGTTTGTACATGAATATTCATAATGGCATAAGTCAAAAAGTAGAACAACCCACGTGCCTACTAATTGATGAATAGGTAGCAAAATGTGGTACATACATTCAAGGTAATATTCAACCATAAAAAGCAATAAGTACTGACATACGTTACAAAATGGTTGAAGCTTGACAATATTATTTTTTTTTAAAGATTTTTATTTATTTATACAAGAACCAGGGTACAGGCCAGATGCGCAGGAGGGTGAGAGGATTCACCAGAGATAATATCTGCTGTGCCATGTGGGATTCTCACTGGCTGGGATCAAACCCATGCTGCAGAGACTACAGACAGCTTCACAGTGCTGTGCTCAACCCACTGCACCACCAGGGGAGGCCCAGTGACAATATTATTTTAAGTGAAAAAAAAGACACTAGAGACCACATGTTGTATGATTCCATTCATATGAAATATCTGAAAAAGGCAAATTCATAGAGACTGAAAGTGGTTGGTGATTGCTAGGAGCTGAGAGGAGTGACTGAAAATGTTCTGGCATGAACAGCGGATGTACAACTCTGTGAATGTACTAAAAGCCACTACCTGTATACTTTGAGTCGACTTTATGCTCTGTGAATTATGTCTCAAAAAGCTGTTTTTAGAACAAAGTGAGTTGTATAAACACCCCCTTTACCTCCCGCCTCCACAATCTCCAGCTGGCAAACGGAGAGTGAACAGGCTCCCAGACAGGTTGTGCCACCATGCCTAGGCCGGGGTAGGTCACACCAAAGTCACTATAAGGCAGTGGTGTCCTGGTGCTAATTAGGATCTTTCCAGGAGAGCCAAGAACCAGCATTACAGATCTAGTTCTTCTGAGTCAAACCACAAACTCCTTTAGGCATAACCAGTTGCTCCCTCTCATGTTTGCAGAGAGGACGAGAGAGGAAAGACAAAGTGGAGGTGAACTGAGCTTACTTACCTTAATGATCTCCTCATGTCCATCGTTGGACTCCACCAATTCTGAGGCCAGAGAATGACCAGTTGAGTAGCCAGACACCATGGCATAGGTCTTCCTGCCAGCCTGAGAGAGAGAGAGAGGTAGAGAGATTCAGAAATCATGAAAAGTCCAGAATTGAGCCTCTTTACCAACGCAAAAATCTGCTCCTCAAGAGACGTGAAAGGTTAGCAGAATTTGCCCTCTAAAACTTCATCTCAGGATCTCTACCAGAAGTTACACAGTAGCAAGAACATCAGACAGGGAAAATTAGTAGAAATTGCGGTTAGTTTTCATTTTAGTGGCGGTCTCCCATTCCCGGAAGCTGCGCATATGCTGAGGTCAGCAAGATGTGCCTGAAAGGAAGCGCTCCCAAATTCACAGCAGCAGAGTGGCTCCAGCAGTCAGGGGTGAGAGTCAGTAGCAAGGAAGAACTGGTTGAGGGGAGGCCTCACCCCACCAGAAACCTCAATACCTTCTGGGCTATGTGTTCAAGTTCCTCTCCTGTCAGTTCACTCTGCAGAGTCAGTCTGAGAATGTCCACGCTGCCCTAGTAATGACAACGACAGCAACAATAACCCTTTACCTTTACAGTCTTCTATTGGTACAAGGTGCACTTTTGCTGAAACTATGGAGTGGGCCTTATTATCACCATCTCACAGACAAGGAAAGCAGAGGTCCAGAAGGGTGACCTTAGCTTTCCCAAGATCAGGTCTCTCCTGAGTGGTGGAATGTCTCAGAGAGGTGGGGGCTCTGACAGTGCTCTTTATACTGCAGAAAGGCTGCACAGCAAGGCTGCTCCAAGCAGCTCCATAGGGGAAGGAAGGGACTCCCCTCCCCTAACTCTGAAGAGGGCATTCCTGGCTTGGTCATCCCAATTCAGAATTTCTGTACCTGACAGCCAACCAGGAAGTTACTGGTGTACTTTACAAGCCTATGATGTCTTTCCTTAACCAAACTACCATTTCTATATAGCCACACAGACATTATCCAAATAAAAGCAGGCAAGACAATAGTTATTCATCTAGATATGAGCCTAGCTTCAAAGGAAGAACCAGGTTTTCTTTTATAACTCAAAGGTTAAAAAAAACACTTTGTGGGGAAAATACAAAGCCTAAGGGGAAAAACGTGGTAAGAGGTAAAAGTGCTGGGATTGGATATCTGGGGAGATAATAGCATAGGCAGGGTCAGCAAGGGAGGGTAGGCCAAACCTTGCCAATAACCTGTAGAGGTGGATGAGGGGCTCAATCATTCTGATACACTGGTTCCCATTTGATAAATGAGAGTTTAGACATAGTAAAATTAACCCTTGAACTATGCAGGGGTGTGGAGGAGGTGAAGGTACGTTAGGGGTACCCATTGCTGTCCCCCAACTCCTGGGCACAGTTGTAAATCCAAGGATATTTATAGTCAGTACTTAGTGTCTGCAGGTTCACCAACGGATTGATAGCTGTATTGAATCAGAGTCTAACAGTTAACCCTTTGTGGGAGTATACACCTTTCCCAGGCAATACAGCAAAGTCAATGATGATCTATCCAAAGGTGAAAGTGATCTTGATGTCATCTGCTCATCCCCTATCTTGAGACCCAACAGGATAAAGGCCATTCTACCCTTACCATGTTTTAAGAATCCATCCTAACCTTCCAAGTATCTGTTAGAAGGAAAGGAGGAAGAAAGGTTGGCATCTTCCCAGGGAGTTGGTAAGTTTCCTGGACAGGCAACTACAGAAGGAGCAAGTCAATTTCTGCAATGAGAATACTACCATCCAACTAAAGGTAGGGTTTTTTTGTTGTTGTTGAAGATTAACTGAAAACATATGAAGGTTGTTCTCTGTCACATAAAGAAATATTCAAATAATAGCCCCCTCCTAGTTCTTAGAATGAACCCAAATTTAAGAAAGACAGAAGATACTCCCACAATAGTCCTTAAGCCTTCCCAATCTTGGCAATGTAGCTGGTTTTACAAAAACACTTAATTCCTACAAAATAAATGTCAGATCCTAACGTGACATTTAAGGCTCTCAACAGTCTGAGTCAATTCACCTATCTTGTTACTGCCCCTCCTTGCCTGCCCCCTCTATACATTCCTTGCCCTCCCACTTCAGTGCCTTTGCTTTCTACATTTCCTTTGCCTTAAGTGTCCTTTCTTTTCATCTGGGGTATCTGCAGGTCCCTCAAGAGTCATATTCAAATGCCACATCTTCCATGACGTTTCCCTATACCCTGTGGGTAGTACACCCTCCCCGCCCTGAGCTCCCTCAGCATCACAGGGCCTCCTGTGGCACCTGCCTCTCCATCACTTGTGATCCATGAGGACTGCCCCTTCTGACTGTTAACTCCCCGAGGACTGTTGTCACAGCCCTTAACACAGGTTAAGTATTTTCCAAATGTAGAATGAGTGCTCCATGATACCTAGGTCAAGATGTTACAAAGAAAGAAGAGGAAATGATTTCAAAATTGCCAGAGTGGCTGCCAGCTCTTTCCCTCCAGAACAAAAGCACGCACTTTGCTTAAAACATTTCCCCATACCTACAGGCAATTGAGAAAAGCCGGGACAACAAAGGAATCAGCCAGTGAAGCTGGGAATTAGCCGGGTCATTGCATGAACCCAGGCATTCTAACTGTGAGAGCACAGACAGCTAGGCTGGGTTGGTGCCTAGACAGATCATCTTAGCCATTCAAATTAACACAGATGGAGAGGAGAAAGGGGACAAGTTGAAAATTATTCAAGGCAATGATAGCTGAAACCACCCAAATTTGGCAAAAGACATAAACCTACAGAACTGAGCAAATCCCATACAGGGCAAAACCAAAATTCTTGCCCAGAAACATAATTAACTCTATCCAAAAACAGCAGAATACACATTCTTTTCAAATACCTACAGAACATACACTAAGACAGACCCTAATCTGGACCTTAAAGTAGACCTCAACTCATTTGAAAAAACTGAAATCATAGAGTATGTTCATCTGCCTATAATGGAATCAAACAAAAAATAAATAAGAGAAAGACAACAGGAAGATTTACAAATACTATGAAACTAAACAACATACTTCTAAGTAATCCTTGAGTCGAAAAGGCATTCTCAAGGAAAATAAAACAATCATTAAACTGAATGAAAATGAAAAAACAAAATGTCAAGCTCTGTGGGACACAGTTAAAGCAGTACTGAGAAATTCATAGTGTGTTAAGGAAAGCTGGGGGGGAGGAGGGAGAAGGGTTGGGAAGGAAGGTCTCAAATCAATAATTTAAGCTCTCACAACAAGAATTTAGAAAAAGAACAAACTAAACCCAAAGCAAGCAGAAACAAGGCATTAATAAAGGTAAGAACAGAAATAAATAGTTCACAGAAAAACTATAGCGAAAAATCAATGAAACAAAGATCTAGTTCTTTGAAAAGACAAATGAAATTGATTAACCTCTAGCAAGACTGACAAAAAATAAAAGAGAGAGACACAAATTACCAGTATCTGGAATGAAATAGGAAACTTCTACAGACTCTGCAGGTATGAAAAGGAGTAAGCAATACTCTGAATAACTCTATGAGCATAAATTTGATAATTTAGATAAAATAATCAAACCCGGACCTCCCTGGTGGCGCAGCGGTTGAGCGCTGGGTTGCGAAGCAGCCCGCAGCCTCTGCAGCGCCGGTTTGATCCCCGGCTGCTCCCCGGCCACAAGAGGAGGGTCCCACATGGCATGCAGACCTCTCCTGCCGCCTGCTGCTCCCCTCAGCAGTGTACTTCGGTCCTTCTGCCTGCTCTGCTCCCCGCTCTGGCTCTGGTGAATTCTCTCACCCTTCCGTGCTTCTGACTGTACCCAGTGCTTGTATAAATAAATAAAAATAAATCTTAAAAAAAATCCTTTAAAAAAAAATCAAACCCTTGAAAAACACAAATTACCTTAATTCACCTGATATGAAATTGGTAATAAGAATAGCTTTATAATTATTGGGGAAATTAAATTTACAATTTAAAGACCTCTAAAAAGAAATATCCAGATCCAGATGATTCCACCAGAGAATTCTATCAAATGTTTTTTTAAAAAATAGTACCAATTGTATTGCTATATAATCTCATCCAGAATATAGAGGCTAGTCTTATCCTGGTACCAAAACCAGACAAACACAATAACAAAAATAAAGAAAACTATAGAAAAATTATAGTTTTTTTACATTAATAAAAAACATGAAAAGACATTTTACTGAAAAAAGATATACAGATGGCAAATAAGTACATAAAAGGATGTTCAACATCATTAATCATTAGGGAAATGCAAATTAAAACCACAGTGAGACACCACTACAAACCCATCAGAATGGCTACAATAAAAAATAGTGACAAACCAAATGCTGACAAGACTACAAAGATATTGGGATCACTCATACACTGCTCCTGGGAATATAAAGTGACAGCCATGCTGAAAAGCAGTTTGGCAGTTTTTTAAAAAATTCAACATACAACAACCATATGACCCAGCATTTGTACTTGTGGGTATTAATCGTGGAGAAATGAAGACTAATGTTCACACAAAAACTGGTACTTTAATAGCTTTATAATAGCCCCAAAGTAGAAACAACCCAGATGTCCTTCAATAGGTGAATGATTAAACAAATTGTGGTATATCCATAAAATGGAATATTTACTACTCAGCAATAAAAGGGAACAAATTACTGGTGTATAACAGAATAAAATATTGAGGCAACAGCAACTTCCAGAGAAATTATGCCAAGTGAAAGAAGCTAATCACAAAAGGCAACAGACTATATGATTCCACTTACGTAATATTCTTGAAATGACAAAATTACAGCCATGGAGAACAGGTTAATGATTGCCAGGATTAAGAAGATGGAGGCAGGAAGAACATGGGTGTGGCTCTACAAGGTAAATCTGGATTATCTTTGGCTGGCAGGAATATTCTGTTTCTTAATTGTACTGATAACAAATTTGGTTTGTGATAGTGTATTATCATTTTTGCCAAAAGTTACCATGGAAGAAAAGGAAGTACAGGGCACAGGGGATCTCTATTATTTCTTACGGCTGCACATGAATTTACATTTATCTTTTAAAACAAGAGGTAATTAATACTTTCAGAGACCAAAAAAATTAAAGAATATAATAAAGAAAATAAGCACTTATAAACATACTATTCAAAAATAATCATTATTAAATGTTAGTGGATTCATTATAATTTTTCTGTGTACATTAAAAGGCATACTTCGATACTCAGTTATATATTTGATCCCTCCCCCAATATGTCATCATTAATTTCTATCACAGTAAACATTCTTCAAAGTTGGCTTTTAATGAATAAACTAAATTGTTCAACCTAAGACCCACCCTTCCTTTGTTCTTATATTTTTTAATTTTAGAAACTATATTCTACTTGGATAGTGAGAACGAGGTGACACACAACAGTACCTCGATCACCATCAGATTAACTTGTTGGCCCACTGGCCCTGAAGTCCAATTTGACTTACTCCTTTGTAGAAAAAGAATGGGATCAGGAACAGTGACCTTGACTTAAACACTGTCTCTGACTTTCATTTGTTTTGTGTATTGATCTTATTCTCCCTCAATCTTGGTATTTTAGTTGGTAAAATAGATAACCTGACACTTAAGTGAAAACGTAGTACCAAATACATATAATTTTTAAAAAAATGCCAACTCCTCAAAATCTGATATAGTGCTCCTCTTCAAAATATTTTCACAAACATATTTCCTATATTTACAGATCAGTAAATATGCCTTGTTATTAGAAAAGAGGTATATTGACCCTTACCTTACATCACATGCAAACATCAATCCATGTGGATTGCAGATTTGAAAGTAAAAAGGAAAATAGTAATAGTTTAATAGGAAGTCAGAGGACAGACACCCTTTTAACTTTAGCAAAGCAACTTTTTTTCTTAAATGTGGCACACACACAAGAAATCCTCCCCATAAAAGTTTTAATAAATCAGAGTATATTAAAATTATGAATTTTTGTTGATTAAAAGATACCAACCTCTGAAAATACCAGGTAACACACACAACATTAGTTATTCACTTTACAAATATCTGACAAAGGATATTCAGAATAAAGAAAGAATTCCTACAAAGCAGAAAGACTAAAAACACACTATCTCCAGTAATAGATTTCTGGATCAGAAAAAGGAACAACTGGTGAAATTCAAATACAATCTATAGTAATTGTATTATATCAACATTAATTTCTTAGTTATGACAAATGTACCATGGTTGAGTAAGATGTTTACATGGGGAAACCGGGTTAAGAATATACAGGAATTCTCTATACTATCTTTATGCAACTTTTCTATAAATCTAAAATGATTCCCAAAATAAAATGTTTATTTAAAGAAAGGGGAGCAAAGAGAAAGGGACCAACACAAAAATGGGCAAAGGCTTTCAACAAACACATCACATAAGAGGATATCCAAATGGTCAATAAACATATGAAAAAGGGTTTAGGTTCATTAGTAATCATCATTATTACTAGAAACAAAGACCACAAGATGATACCACATAATAGACATAGGAATTGCTAAAATGAAAACAAAACAAAACCCCAAGTGTTGAGGAATGGGGAACAATCATAACTCTTACACTAAAGGTGCAATTAGCCAGGATTATAATCACTTTGTAAACGAACAGATGCATAGATGAATAGATGAAAATGAATGAATGAATAGATGAACAGATGAATGAACAACTGAATAGACACATCCCCTCTAACATAGTAATTCCACACTTAGTTTTTTTTTTTTTTAAAGATTTTTTTATTTATATGTACAAGACCGGGGTACAGGCCAAATGTGTGGGAGGGTGAGAGGATTCACCAGAGACAGAGTGGGGAACAGAACAGGCAGACTGACCGAAGTACACTGCTGAGAGGGGCAGCGGGTGAGACAAGAGAGGTCTGCCACACCATGTAGGTATCTCCCCGGCTAGCCGGGATCAAACCCACACTGCAGAGGCTGTGGATAGCTTCACAGCACTGTGCTCAACACGCTGTGCCACTGGGGAGCCGTCCACCCCTAATTATTTACCCAACAAAAATGTACACATGGGGCCTCCTTGGTGGTGCAGGGGTTAAAGACAGCGCTATCAAGTTATCTCCAGCCTCTGCAGCACAAATTTGATTCCCCAGCCGGCCAGGGAGGGGACCCATATGGTGCAGCAGACCTTTCCTGTCTTGCCCCCAGCTCCCCTCAGCAGTATATTTCAGTCAATCTGCCTGTTCTGTTCCCCACTCTGTCTCTGGTGAGTCCTCTCACCACTCCCTCCGCATCTCTGGCCTGTACCCCAGGTCTTGTATGCATAAATAAATATATATTTTTTAAAAATTCAGACACAAAAAGTCTACTGGATGATACTTCTTATATGAAAAGTTTAGAAACAAAAAAATTACCATATATGTTTAGAAGTCATTACCCAAGAGGGTAGCATGTAAAAGGGGACAAAAGGTGGGTTTCTGTGGCACAGGAAATGACTTGTTTCTTAATCTGGGTATTTGTTAGTGTCCAATTTGTGAAAATTACTTGACCATACATTTGTGCTATATGCATGTGTTATGGTTAAATAACATGCTTTAAAAAAAGCTTAACTCCTTACCATGCATTTAAATCCCCCTCGTGATCAGATCTAGCCCTGACTATAACAATGTTTTGACTCCTATCAGCACTCTGTAGGGTACAGCACCCATGTATCCTATACTCAAACTATCCCAGACTTTCCTAATCTGATTGTAGAAGCGCATCCAAATCCAAGTCTTTCTCTTGATGAGTCTTCCAATACAGTATGTGCACATATTGGTTCCCTTCCTGAGACCCTCCCTTTCCTCCTTGGAGAATTCCCACTCAGCCTTTGAGGCTCAGCTCAGACATCCTTCTTCTGAGGATCCTACCCCAACCTTCCTCACTCAGGGCCTATACCCTACATATCCTACAGTGTAACACTAACCCCACTCCTTCATGACTACTTATTCATTCATCCTCCCAATAAAATTTAAGCTCCTTGAAGATGCGGTTAGCTTGCATTTAGCACAGTACCTAAAGTAGGTACTCAAAAAAGACATGTTGCATTAATTCCAGGTGATATAGTCAGGGATTTTCCCAATCCCTTTCTTTTAAGACACTGAGACTTTTCAATTTAGAGAAGCAGTTTTGAATACTGGAAAAAGCAGGCAAGAAAAGGGGGCGAGGGAGTGAGCAGAGACTAAGAAAGGCAACTCTGAGATAAATGTAAGTAGCTAATAGATAAATGAAAGATGTTCAATCTCGCCAGTAATCAGGGAAATGCAGGTTAAAACAACTATCATTTTTGTGGCAGTTCCATTAAATGTATATATTTAAGAGGTACAAAGATAAGACATGCAGAAATAATGCTCAAAGCAGCTTTGCTGGCAATGGCAAACACTGGAAACAACCCACTGGTCCACTACCAAGAAAACAAGAGGAACAAATTCTGGTGCAGTAGTACAGCAAACTGCTGTGCAGCTATGAAAATAAGTAAATTACAGCTACGTGCATGGACAGGAATGAGTCTCCACATTAATGTTAAATTTAAAAGTAAGCTGTAGAATATAGATACCACATATATAAAGTTCAAAACATATCAAACTAAGTTGAACACATAGTAAAACAAAAATTGCCGCGCACCAGCACAGCGATGGACGATGAGGCCGTCTCAGGGTTGAGATTGTGCAGAGTGGTCAGGGATTCGGCAAATAAATGACACACAGACACACTTCAAGAGAGTGAAAATCTGAGTGTAATTTTCTTTGAGTTGGTGGCCAGTGTATATATGTTCTCTAAAAGCATAGGAACGGTGAAGCACAGCAGTGGACAAAATCAGCTTGTTCATAAGTTTAGCTTATCATTGACAGGGCAGTGATTTATGTCCGAAGTTACATCTGGACGTGGCCGCATCCTTAAGTAGTCAGGCTATTATTTTTTCTTTTGTTCTATGTAATTACTTTTTTGTTTTAATAACTATTCACTACCACTAACTTATTTTTAATTATTATTGATTATTATGGGTGAATTTTACTTCTTATAATGCAATGCTTTTTTATTAACATCAAAGCTATCAAAGCTGAGCATATAACCTAGAAATTACTAACCATTCTATTATTACACAGAGTTTTGTAATGTTTCATTTGAGTTAGTCCAGTTATTAAATTACGTACGTTTTTTAATTAGCAACCAATGACCTTTTTAGACCGCGAAAAGAAAAGATTTTAGAAAGACAGTTATAGTAGAATAAAGTTTGTGGGCCTTAAGAAAGCGAGATAAGGTTCTGTGTGGGCAGCATTCCTTCTTACTTTCCTGTGGTGGCTTCTGGTAGTAGTTATCTCTTAACAGGCATCCGACTTATCTGCATCTTAGGGAGTTTGCTGTTCTCCCCCTGCGCGCATGGTTCCTTGCCCACGCCGGACCTCAGGGACCATGGCAACAGCCATTAGCCCTGAAGGTCATGGCAGGGGGAGGTGCAGCAAAAAATCAAGGAAACAAACACAAAATCCAAGACAGTAATTACTTCTGTCTATGTTGGAAGTAGAGAGTTACGGTTCCAGGGAGACCACAGGGCTTCAAAAGTATTGAGAATGTTCCATTTCTTAAGCTGGGTGTTCAGTAGCCAAGAATTTGTCTTATTACTGTTTTAAAATTATCCACATGTACAAGTTTCTTTCTTGCTTTTCAGTAAAAGCAACTGACTTCTCTTCATGTAAATCCTGAAGAAATATTTTTTTAGTCCAAAAGAATGGCAAATACTAAAGATACTAATAATATTCAGGATTGGTGAGGATGCAGGAAAAAAGACTAATCTCACATATTGTTGGAGAGAATGTAAACTTACAAAGGTACTTTTGGAAGCTAATTTGGCAATATTTGTAAAAGGGCTTGCATATTTTATAAACTGCTTGAACTCAGTAATTCCATTTATTTGGAATATGCCCTATGGAAATCCATGTGTATTTGATGAGCACAAATCTTTTAACTGCAATACTGCTTATAGTACTTAAAAAGCAGAAACAATATGAATACTCTCTAATAAGTAAGTATAGTACCATCCATACTATGTAAAGTACAGTAACATCCATACTATGAAATACTACATTGCTGAAAAATAAACCGCTATGAACTGACAGGAAAAGATCCCCAGATATATTAATTCATAAATAAAATGACTTTTCATTTATTTAAAAAATGAACACATACATATACAAGAATGCATCATGCTTATGAGATATGTGTGTGCGTTTTATATACATATAAAATTTCATATTATGGGTAACTGCCAACCCCTATATATAGCACTTACTATGTGCTAAGCCCTACTGTGCCTTGTTCTAAGTACTTCCAAGTATTAACTCATCCAGTCCTCACTGCAATATCACATTGTAGGTATTATTCCACTTTACAGATGAGAAAACTGAGGCATATAAGTTTAGCATTTGCCCCAAATCATATAACTAGTAAAGGACAAAGTCAGGATTCAAACTCAGGCCCTATGACTCCAGCATCCTTGTTCCTAATTACCAGGCCAATGGCATTTTTTGAAAGTAAGCACAGAGGAAAGCTGAATTCATGCACACTAAACTAGAGCAGGGCAGGAGAACAAAGTGACTTTCATCTTATATACTTCTCTAGTGTTCTTAACTTTAGCAACAAAAATTTGTGTGGCATTCCTGTAATAAAAATTCTAAAAATAAAAAGAAGGAAAGAACAGTACTGAAATTGGAGTGAGAGGTAGCCTCTGAGGCCGCCTGACACCCATTAATCCTCAAACAAATTACCTTATTTCTAGGCCTCAGTTTCCTATTTGCAAGATGGAGGTAATAATGCCCCTTGCCTAGGGAAGAGGGGCTATGGTAAGAACAACGTGAAAGTATTTTGTGAGCCATAGCACTTCACAAAGGTCAGGCAGAAGGAGAGGAGACAAATTGTCTAAATGGAGCCTATAAATAAATCTCGGGTTCTCTCCGGCACCTCACCCTCTAGAACCAGAGAATCCAGTCTCCAAGGCCACAGGCCTCGCCCCACAGTCCTAACCCAGCGCCAAAGAGGAACACACAGGCCCCTTTCTGCTTGGTGCCGTAAGTCATTTTCCAGAGCTAGAGGGAGCTCAGAGCTCCAGAAGCTTTAGGAACACCCCAAAAATGTCTAGCAGGAGACTCTGATAGGCAAGAGAGGAAGTGGAACCTTCTACTTTAGGGGTAAAGGAACAGAGTTAATCACAAGGCAAGGAGCCTCCAACCTCATAAACATTCTTGGGGAGAAGCCCAGCCACCGCCAAATTACAGGCAGCCTCTCTACTCTGTTCAAACAAATCTCTGGCTGTGACTCACTCCTCAGAGCGGGGAGGGGGTAAACACATAGCTGAGGGGTTAGAGATCAAGACGCTAAGGAGAAGCCACAGGGAGATAAGCAGGGAGGCCAGAGGATCTCACCCCACAGGTACATGTGAAGAAGGAAATATCTGTGGGAGAAATCTAGGTTTCCCAGGTTCCCACTCTCCAGGCTTCTGAGGAGGCCACAAGGGCCAGTGGTGAGGGTCAAAGGTCTTTCTAAGAGAACTTAAGGAAAATAGAGAATGACCTGAGCTGGAAACCAACATCCTTAATGCATCTTCCCCCTGTGACCTGCTCCTCCATCACTCTGTCCCTCAATCCTGTCTCTTTCTTACTCCACTGTACCTTTCAACGTGTTACAGCAGTAGCCACCTCAATTCCCCTTCTCTAAGAAATGCGAATTTCTAGTCCCTTAAAACACTAGATCCTAAGTGTTCAGGAAGAGGAAAGCCCCATAAAGTCAAATGAAGAGGGTGAGTTGGGGTATCTCATGTCAACCTCTGTTGGCTGAGACTCTCAATCCACTTAGCCGGATGTCGTTGGTCCTTCCTGCCTGTTACAGGGCAACCGGGGGCCAGAAATGGCCCTTTGTTGAGTATGACACAATGAATCCCTGCTGTTCCTTCCCATAGATTAGTCAACAAAACAGTTTTTTGTCTGGCTACCTGCCCAGAGGCATGGGCTGGACAAGCTCGAAGCAGAGGACTGACCTGAGGTGACTGGGAGGTGAAATGAGAAAAAGGGATTAAGGGTGGCACTCTAAATGGGGCAGCCCTTCTCATTACCTGGAGCCTTGGTACAGGAAAATGCTGGGGCCTGGCAGTGACTGTGTACACAGAGGGCGGTGGGTGGGCTCTTGAATTCTCAACTTGGAAGTACAGCCAGCCTCTTTCCAGAAAACCTGCCCAGTTCCTTGGCAGCCCCACCCCTCTGTAGTCTCTAGCTACCTTGTTTTGTGATTTTTGTGTTTATGTTCCCAGTCTTTGGAAGACCATTTCTCTTTTTTACCTTTCTCTACCTGTTCCCACCCTATCCTATATCTTCTCCTCTTACTGCCCCTGCTGGTCAGGCTTGAATCTGGGCTACCAGCCTCCTGGTACATATCTGTCCCCCCAGCTAAGCCTCACCCACCTCTAGAAAACAAAGGCATTTCACAAGACTCTACATTATCACCCAAAGAGACCTTAATTACCAGCAGGCGGGAGAGGCTCATCCCACCTGCTCTGAGCACACGTGTCTGGAACCGAAACCATTTGGGTACACATGCCACACCCCCCCACACCCCACCCCAGAGAAATATGGGCAAACATTGGTGCCAAATGCCTGGTGATTGGGTAAGCATCCTCTCCTAGATCTTTTACAGAGCTTAGGGTTCCTCAAATTCCTGGCAAGCTTGGAGACATCAGCTGTAGTGCTCCTAAAAATCAGAACCTGGCAATGAACAGGGAGGATGGAATGGGATGAAGCGGAACTTGTAGGCTGAGCTTGGGACAGGCCTTAGTAGTGAAAAGAACAGGCAATCATCAAACTTGAAAGGTTCCTCTGCCCAGGAGTTTCTTCCCCACCCAGGTATCACAGAGCAGGGGTTTCTACCATTTTAGAATTCATTCACTGTTTTGGAATAAGTACCAATGACTCCAGATGAATTCCCTCTTAAAATGCAAATATTCTGAACTAGCAATAGCACTCCTAGGTATTTCTCTCTAAGACAAACAAGCAAATGTTCATAGCAACATTATTCATAATGGACAAAAAGTAGAAATGACCTAAATGCCCATGAATATTTCTCCATAGCAAACATATGTGGTAATTTAGTCATATTGGAATATTATTCAGCCATAAAAAGGGATGAAGTACTACCTTGTGTTATAATGAGGTTCAACCTTAAAAATATCATGCTAATTGAAAGAAGTCCATCACAAAGGGTCACAATATAGGATTATA
The DNA here is from genome assembly GCF_964194135.1 of Talpa europaea. Lineage (NCBI taxonomy): Eukaryota > Metazoa > Chordata > Mammalia > Eulipotyphla > Talpidae > Talpa > Talpa europaea. The sequence continues at coordinate 80,996,658 of NC_140076.1, forward strand.
TTTACATAAAATATCTAGAACTAGGCAAATCCATTGAGAAATTTAAAAAAAGTCAGACTAATAGTTGCCTACAATTGGAAGGGATGGTGGGGGAAGTAGAGTGACTATTAACGTGTCAAGATTTCTTTATGGGATAATGAATGTTCTAAAATTGATTGTTGATGACTATAGTTCTGTGAATTTACTAAAAACTATAGAATTGCATACTTTAAATGGGTGACTTGTATGGTATGTGAACTATATAGCTCAATAATGTTGTTATATAAAGAAAATGAGATTCATGGCAAGCCTTCAATAAACCACTGCTTTAGGTATTTAAAAAAAAAAAAAGGAGTGGGCTCAGGAAAAACTTGGTATTAAATTAACTGAAGTTTTAAGGTCCTAAAGCGAAGATACTTATTACCGGGTAAAGACAAAGATGATGCAGATAATGAAAAAAT